>NC_054379.1:53782495-55252495 GCF_017654675.1 Xenopus laevis | reverse complement strand
ATTTATCAAAAGTTGAGGTGGATTTTCAAATAAAAAATGTCGAGAGAATTTTGAGCTATTTTGTCAATAAAATCTGTCATCAAAGACAAACTCCAGGCCTTTTAAAACGAAGTTTGTATGAGGTTGCTATTTTTATTCCCCTACTGTTCAAATAGTCACTGCAGGCTTCTATAGCCACCTTGTGAGGAATTTATGAATACAGACTTTCTACGTTTAGAGTTACTAACCATACTTCTTCTGATACTGGTAATTGATTTGCTGTGTCCAAAACAAAAGAGCCTGTTGGAAAATTCTCAAACTTTCGTCCACAAATTTACTTAGAGGTTCAGTCATGCTAGATGGTATTACACACCCTTCAAATTAAACAAAATATTTCCAGTCACTTTGGATAAGTGCTAGTGCTGTGGTTCCTCTTTGGGCACATTATTACATACTGTGGGAATGTGCAGACATACAAACTTTCTGGACAAAAATGATTGACATTTGCAATACTGAACTACAAATGACTATACCAAAAGATCCTGCAACTATTCTCCTACACCATAATGAATACTTTGTTTCTTCCTACAAGTAACGCTAATGCAATATGCCTTGAATGCAGCCAAGATAATTCCTTGGAAATGGAAAATGACAACGATACCTACAATAGCTGAATGAGCTGAATGAATCAGAAATGGAGGACATTCGCAAATATGAAGATCTACACGCAGATTCGGCTAAAGCAAAACAGAATCATTAGACCCTGGCTTATGTTCATTAGAACTACCCAAGCGGTAACTTAATAAAGGAGTAGATGTTACATGAACTATACTAGAGGGAACCTGCCAGACCATAAAACTAAATGATCTACTGTGTAGCATGTTTAATGAATAAATGTAGAAGATACTTGACAACTCTCCCATGTAGCAGACATTTTACTATTGTGACCAAAGAGAACACAGGGCATAGTGACCAGCTTTATACAGAGCTTTATATAGATCTGAGATGTTAAGACATAGACCTCTTAGCCTGGAACCTCCCCCCCCCCCCCCCCGCTACTGGTTAAAACCAATTATTGGATGAGCAACTCTCAGACAGGATATCAGTGACAATGGATAGATTCAGGCAACAAATGTTGAGATTAATACTTGGGATATGTATCCCCTTTTTTCTGTATAATACATGTATAACCAATATGTCATTGGCAGAATACTATGTATATAACTTAACTATATAATTGCTATTTGTTAAACTCAAACAAAAATAAAAATTGAAAAAAAAAAGATATAAATTTGAAGTAAAATTAAGTGAAATGAGTGCAGACTAGGAGATACTGTTGCTCACAGTCTGAATTTGAAAGTTGTTTATCTGCTGTACCACCCGATAATGTGGGTAGTGTAAATCTTTAAATACACTATTAGAGTGCTCAGCCATTTGTTTAAATTCGAAATTGTGATCCACACTACAGAAAGACGTTATCTGGAAAACTCTAGATTCTGGATTTCCAAGCCTTCTGGATAATAGATCTTACACCAGTACGTGGAGATACCATCAGATCTGCTAATAAATAAAACTTTGTTAACTTTTAGTATGTTATAGAATAGCTAATTCTAAGCAACTTTTACATTGGCCTTCATTTTTTTCTTTTTTATAGTTTTTCTTTTATTTACCTTCTTCTTCTGGTGGGTCACTGACCCTATCTAAAAGCTCTGTAAGGCTACAAATGTATTGCTATTGTTACTTGTTATTATTCATATTTCTATCCAGGCCTCTACTATTTATATTCTAGTATCCTATTCAAATCAATGCATGGTTGCTAGGGTAATTGGGACCCTAGCAACCAGATTGCTGAAAATGCAATCTGGAGTGACTAAAAACCTAAATATCTCAAAAACAAAGAATGAAAAATAAAAAACCTATTGCAAATTGTCTCAGAATATCACTTGCTACATCATACTAAGGGGGTATTTACTAATATTCAACGTTATCCCAATTTTTGGGTAAAACAAAGGCGACCTAACTCCCATCCACAAATTTAACAAATTTAAATTAATTTAATTTAAAGGTGAACAACCTCTTTAACCCTTCTGTAACATCAGCAAGTCATACAGACTGTATATCATTGTTAAACTACTGGTGCATATGCAATTCATAGATTGCAGTGATGGGCGAATTTGGGGCGTTTGGCTTCGCTGAAAATTTTTGCGCAAAATGACGAAAAATTCACGAGACGGCGCAGACGTCTCTTTTTGGACATCGGCGTCCGTTTTTGACTAAATTGTGCCGGCGTCCATTTTTTTGACATCGGGCAATTTTCGCTACAGTTTTGCGAATCACGGGAATTCATCGCAAATTTGCGCCTGGCAAATAAATTCGCCCATCACTAATTGTAAGCTATAGCAAGCACAACCCCCATATTCTCCTGTTTCATTCACCAAATGTTGTGTGTTCATTTATTGTAAGTCTCTCTTCTATATAGTGTATATATATATATATATATATATATATATATATATATATATATATATACATATAGTATATAGTGATGATGATACCCATATGGTGTGTTGTAGGCTGAATGTGCTGAACTGCTATTTATCCTCTTTTAAAATACATGACATTACAGTCAGTGAGGTTTAAACAAGTCATCAGAATAAGTCTTTGCATAGCACTTTTTATTTTTGACCTTTTGGAAAAGAACTGCAATCATGGAAGCTTCAATTTTAACCTCAAAGTTGTACGTTATAAGTTTAAAAACTGCCTACATAGTAAAAATGTGTTTGATATAATAAATGATTACTACTAATGCCTGTCCACACATTGTTGCTATTCAGACCCATTGGAAGAGGGTACATCTATGGTCTGGTACGTTTTTCACCCAAAATAATTTCCCAGCTTTCTACACTACTTCACAATATCACTTGTTTACGTTCTGCATCTAAATTTAAAAATTTTAAATATCTTTATTTTATTGTCCTTAAAGGAGAAGGAAAGGTAATTTTTAATAGCTATTCTAAACTGTTTGTTGCATGCCCCCCTCCTGAAACCCCTGAAACCCCATACTTTAATTACCCAATTCGAGGTGGATTTCTTGTACCAACAGATAGAAGTAAATCCCAGATGCCGACTTTGATTTTGATGATGTATGCGTCACATCCTGTGCCTATGTTCTGAAATTACGCATGCGATAAAATTTATTTCTCCTTTACATTAATTTCCTATTTAGCGTATGACATATTTGCATTTTCAGACTGCTAATACCAGGCTTTTGGCTCAATTTAGTGTCAGCAATACAGGAAATTCATAGAAAAATGATAAGGATATAATTTACAGTCTGGGCCACTGTAAAATAACTCTACTGTAGATTAGATTAGATTATAAAGAGAATAATGTTCCTCCTATTGTTACATATACGGATGTTATAAATGACAGAACAATGACCATGCTTTTAAACAGGTCATGGAACTCTGAGGTGACTTCTAATCTCATATTTTATGAAATGGGGGTACTTCTTATAATACACATATTTCAGTGCAACAAAAATTACATCACTATAACCAAATGACATCAACAAGTACCATTATAGGGATATCATTTACAGTATATACAGTATAAACATACTGTATATTGCAGTGCTGTACAATACATGGGTATATATATAATATAGTGAATAAAGTACCCCTCTTGTAAAATATGAGGATATTATAAGTTACCAAGGAGTTTCATGACCATATTAAAATATGATTCTGAAGGCAACTGGGGGTACTTTATTTATTATAATACACAAGTTTCAGTGAGTCATGTGACAGAAATTACATCAGAACCGTTTATAACTGATGACATCAGAACTCACGGTTAATAAGGATATAATTCACAAGATATTCATGGCTTTTGTGTATTATAAATTTATAATTATACTGTGGTACAGAAATAAAGAAATTTTTGGGTGGGAACAGTCTACTGTATCAAGGGTCCTAAGTAAAGTGTAGTTTCAATAAATACACAAAATAGGTAAGCCAAATTCCTGTCAAAATTTAAAGATTTTACTCTGTGACCCATCATTTGTAATATGGTTGTGTCATATTGATACAAGAACTGACCCAGTTTCTGTTTTTGAAGTCAGAAGGATTCTTTGCTACTGTATGTTACATCACTGTTATGGTGACCCAACTTCCATTTTGACTGAAGATAGACATTATATACAGAAACATTTTCCAATACATTCCATTCCATTGCTTTGGATATTATTAGAAATTCAATGCACATACTATCAAGTTCCTAATGTAGATAATGGCTGTGAGACAAATATTGTTTACATTTTTGCCTAGAGGTTAAGTATTCTACATCTGGAAAGTGATTACAAGCTATAGTCCCTGGTTTGAATCCCATTGCCAGATCCATTCTATGCTGGTGTCATTGACTTAATCTCCTGATGTTCCAAAATACTTAGCACATGAACAGATGGCTGCTTCAATTGCAGGAAAAAAATGCTTTAAGCCCCACAGGAAGAATTACTATATAGAAAACCCCAGTTGTGGTACATAAGAATTTTAAAGTATCCTTTAAAAAAAAAAAAAATTATCTGTGGTAGAGTGACCAAAACAATGTGGGAAAAGATGTGTTTTCCCTTTAAGTTCACCATAGTAGGAGATGTATGCATCAGGAAGGGTGTTCATAAACAGAGAATAGGTTACATAGTTAGTTACAATCGTTACTATGGTTCTCTTTTTAAAGGCTTTGGTTGCCAGGTCCTGGAAGCTGGAGTATTCTGGAAAGAACAGGCAAGCCAGGTACTCCGATCCAGTAGTCCAGCTCATGGATTGGAGCTCACCTTCCACAGGAAGGCTGTCTTGTGGAAAGGTATCTAGTTCTAGTGGGTCTGTTAGTAGTCTCTCAGAGCAGGACACAGAGCAGGAAGTACACCTGCCTGTGTGAGGAACTCCCAGAAGGGCTGGGGTTCCATTTGCTACTGCAAGGTGCAGAGACAGGAGACCAAGTGACAGAGGGTCTGTCTGACTGAGGAAAGCCAGGAGGCTGAGCAATCCCCCAAAAGATTTGTGAGTGACCCCATCTTATGTGTTTGCTTATTGGTAGTCCGCAAGGGGCTCCGTTTAGTAAGGGAACCCTTCTTGTGTGAAGGTAGTGCCCAGTGGGCAGGATTTATTTTTATGGTTTGTTTTGTATCCTGAAATGGTCACCCCTGTGTCTAAATAAACTGCCTTTAAAAAGAAGAAAAGTGTCTGTTGTGGATCCCGCAGCTTACAATATATATAATTATTTAAAGAAAATGTCCTAATTGTTATATGTTCTCCATAAATAACAGTAACTATTTTTTCCCCAGAGCAAATAATTATATATTAATCTCTTCACATTTAGCTTGACTTGGAAAATGTTGCTTTATTGCCAAAGAGACCAGTAAAGAATTGATTCATTAAACCTTAAAATATCGGTGAGAATTTCAGAGCCATTAAATTCCTTGCTGCATCAGACCTTGGAGCTTGATTCATTAACCTCTTTACTCAATGAGGTTACATTAAGTATCACTTGAAGTAATTATCTGTGCCACTTGAAGTAATTATTTCGATTGGCATTGGGATCAAAAATTCTCTCAGGCTCCAGGGCTTTAAGTTAATATTAGGAACAGTAATGTTTTTGCTGCTTAGTGTGTATTGATATTAAGGTTAAACTTCTAACCTGAAAATGCAACTAAATCAGTTTACATCAAATTCTTATAATTTATCCTACAATTTAATCCAATACTACTGACTCCAGCGGGCAAGGGCACAGATCCATTATATTGTGTATCAGGTAGTATAATTACAAAATGCTAGATGTTGGAAAAGGCTGTGCTTATTTTTCTAGTTCTTTTTAAATAACTATATTACCACTACAAATTAAGAAAAATATATTGTAAAGCTACAGTGAAATACGGGCGCAAGATGAAGATTTTACTGAATGTTACCATTGACGTGGAAATTTTTCATATTTCGCCATATGGCCGCCACCGATGCAGTATAAGCATCTTTACGACCTACCTTTGCACAATCACCCGATCATTCCGATTCCCATCCGATTTGCGTTCATCAGGCATGACTGCAGCATGCCGGGTGTGGCGCCGGTTGGGATTGAGGAATACGGACCACTGAACAAAGGTGTACTTTTACAAGATCAGTACAAGCCATGCTAAGATCGCTGTGTCTGTGTGTGTATGTATATTACCGGGGGAAGTGTCTTTTGTCCTGGTGTCTTTTGTTTGCCTAGGGAAGTCTACCTTTCCCCCCCTCTTCTATGGACATGTGTCTGTGTGCTGGTTCCACCAATTGGTTCATAGCATAACATGCTAATTGATTGGATATATTGTAAGACCACCATTTGTCTTGGTGTATAATAAACCACTGGCCATTGTAGAGGGAGGCAGAATACTGGACCCCAGCTGAGAACGACTGCTGTGACATTATTTATGGGGGATTGCGCAACATCACCACACGATACATCAAGGTTTCTTGATCGATTGTCCATTAAGACGAAAGATCATTTTTTCCTACGATATCACCATTTTCGCCAGACTTGTGCATATATCTTCCTCAATCTTCTGTTACTTACATCATATTTTTAGTGAAAAAAGTTCTGGCGTCTTTTTCTTTTTTCATAGTGATAGCCTGCAAAAGGTTCCCCCATACATTTTCTAGCATATGGAACATTAACTATACAGTGGACTGGATGTGTAGGGCATTATAACAACTCTATTTTCTTTATTAAAGAAATAGTTCAGTGTGAAAATAAAAACTGGGTAAGTAGATAGACTAATTTCTAATATACAGTAGTTAGTTAGCCAAAAATGTAATGTATAAAGGCTGAACAGATGTCTAATAAACAGCCAGAATCCAACTTCCTGCTTTTCAGCTCTATAACTCTGAGCTAGTCAGCGAATTGAAGGGGGGCCACATGGTACATTTCTTTTCAGTGAGTTTGCAATTGATCTTCAGCATTCAGCTCAGATTCAAAAGCAACAGATATGATCCATGTGCCCCCCCCCCTCAAGTCTCTTGATTGGTTACTGCCTTGTAGCCAGGGTAACTAGTCAGTGTAAACCAAGAGAGCTGAAAAGCAGGAAGTAGTGTCCTGACTGACTTGTTATACATCAAATCACTCCAGCCTTTATACATTACATTTTTGGCTAACTAACTAAATTAGAAACATTTTTTATTTTGCACAGCCTATCAATTTACCCAGTTTTTATTTTTACACTGAACAATTCCTTTAAGGTTCCCTGGACTTGTGTAATGTATTTGCTGCAACATATACATCCATTCAACAGCCTGAGGGAAGACCTCTAATGAAGTTGCCCTAGGCAGAATTGAAAAAATTTGGCAGCGTTCGACGCCCTGGATGCAACTTTGCATTATAGTAAATTAGCATTGTCTGAGTGAATATTCATCTGGTGAAGTGTTGCGATGGCTGCCAAGCCGTCGCTGGCAAATTTTTCGCGGCTTAGTAAATATACCCCTAAATTAGAGTCTATGGGTGTTTTGTTTGTGTCACCTTTTTTTAGCTTTCGGGCTATCATTAAAACATTTTCCCTTTGGAGACTGATAAATGAATATAGCATGTTTTGCTTTTTGTCAAGAATGTGCTGAATTGTATTGGAGTCAATGGGAAGACCAATTCACACTCATGTTTCGCTCAGTATACTGCTACTCACATGCCCTGCCTACATTGTTAGAGGACTTCCATCTTTTCAAACCAAAAAGTACCATCTAAAGTTTATATATTACTAATAGCTGATTAACACAGGTACAACTAATAATTAAACTGAACACACAGGGGCAGATTCATCAAAGGTCGTAGTTCGAAGTTAAAAAAAACTTCAAACTTCGAATTTAAAAAGACCAATCGAATGGAGGTCGAAGTTTTTTGGGGTCGAAGTGGGCCAAATTCGACCCACTTCGAATCATACGATCGTACTACGATCAAAGTTTTTTTAACTTCAACCTTCGATCTGCCAAACTCCCCCAATTGCCTCCATACAGGTTCTAGGAGGTCCCCCATAGGCTAAAACAGCACTTCGGCAGCTTTTAGGTGGCGAATGGTCGCAGTCGAAGTTTTAAAGAGACAGTACTTTTAAAATTTGATCTTCGAATTTCAACGTTTTTTCATATTCAAATCGAAGTTGGACTATTCGATGGTCAAGTACTTCAAAATTACTTCAAAATTCGAAGTTTTTTACTTCGAAAATTCACTTCAACCTTTGATAAATCTGCCCCATAATATCTGGGTGCTTTGTATCCCAAGTTAAAATGAATAAACCATATATTTATGTGAATGAATCATATATTTATGTGAATGAACCATATATTAACACATTTTATTATGTGTAAATGTAAGGAATATGAAATACTATGTAATTTAATCTTACATGACTCTAATTTAGAATAGTCATAGTTGTGCAGAAGGATCACCGGCACACAGGAGTTAGTTCTTAGTGCCGATGATCCTTCTGCGTACCTTGGCTGGGCGGTTGCCGATTCCCCCATCATTAAGCACCAGGAGACTCTGCTGGGGTTTGTGAGGTGTGCGGTTTTTCCAAATTGGCTTGGAATAGTCATAGTTGTGTCATATTATCCAAACAACTTCAAGTACCATCTGAGTAGTAGTTAAATGAAAAATAAACTCCAAATATATAGGTTGTAACAAATTTTTAATACAAAGAATAGCATAGCGGTGCTTAATTATAAACAATTAAATGTATTAGATTGGAGGAGGAGGGTTATCCCTCAATGTTAGCAGGATGCCCTTCACTTCCTGCAACTCCCTTCTCAACACACTTTTGCTCAAAAATAGCAAAATAAATTTGGAATCAAGTGGCTTTATTGCAATTAAGAAGAGAAATCTATTTATTCTGTTTAAATATGCAGCTTCAGACGGACGTATAAACGCCTTCTCAGCCTGCGCTGCAGCCACTCCATGATATTCCTGTGCAGGGACTATATCCCAACAGAATGCGGAGTGGATTTGGTGGAGCTCACCCGGCGGCATGTCTGCTCATGATTTCCGGTGGGTATAACAGTAATGGAGCATGATAAAGAAACAACATTACAAAAAATTTGCAAAAAAAGTTGAAAAGTCTTAGAAATAGAAAATAAAAAATGAATAGTAACTTACTATAAATATAAAATAATATAATATATAATATATAAAATTATCATCTGAGAACTATGAATTTGTGGCTGTATGATAATCAGAATTAAAAATTATGAATTAAAAATTGGAATGAATCAAATAAATCAAATTCAATTAATTGAATAGGAAATTGGAGGATTGTGCTGTATGAAATAACTTTTGGATCTATATATTATGAATTATTAGCTATTATGACGTTTTTATTAGAACATCATATGTAATATCAATATAGGAGATATTAACAGAGGTATGAGTATCCTATATATCAGATAGCTTCGAGAATTAGCATAATGCAATAAACGAATATACATGAAGAATATAATTTTAATGATATATTTTTATTAGTTATGAGTATATCACATAGTCACATATATCATGTCACTGGTGGTCTAACATATAATTCTGAACATCATTGGAAGATAATATAAATTAAATAATTAATTTAGTTTGCTCACATATGGTATGTACCGTAATTATTAATTGTCAGTTTATATATTTTGATTATGTGTAATGGTTAATTTTTCCTTAATAGTACATATGATGGATTTATATACATAGTCACATATTTATTACATTTATTTATACATTCACTCACCACGTGATTGTCAGGGGGCCTATCGGCTCTCAGCGGGAGAAGTCCAGACAAAGGAGGAAGCTTTGGGTAAAAGTCTAACTTCAGCGGTATCCAAAAGGGGTCAGGCGAAAGCATAGTCAAATTCAGGCAAAGGTTCAAAAGGCAGGCAGCAAGAATCAGAAACAAGGTCAAAGCAGAAGTCAGGAATCCAGGAAACAGCAAAATAGGAATTTAGGGAAACCAGGAACACAAATCAGGAATTCCTGTAATCTGGCATTGAACCCTTGACCTGGAAGTTCTTTTATTTTAAAATTTCACCCCGGGAGCATGATATCATCTTGCTGGCATCAAGGCGTTGGCATCGACCCACGTGGGCCATGGGCATCGCCATCCTGTATGCGGCAGCGTCGGGGATGGGAGCACCATCAGGCGCTCCTGACGTTGATATGTTTAACTTTACCTTTAAATGCTATTGAATTGCACTTCTGACACTAATTCAATTGTTTAACATGTGATGTTTGCACAACTCTGAAGAAGTGCCTAGTTTAACAGACATGAAACACTTTTGTTTTTACCCACTGCTGTACTTTTGATATTAAAAAAAGCTAGAGTATATATTAGCACGACTTGTTTTTGTTGATCAGCACTCAGAAGTGAGTGATATTATGTTGGGATTTTATTATACCCTCCCTGTGCAGGTATCTAATGAAGTAGCTAAACTGCTCCTCTGTCAACATTCCAGGACCTGCCATTGTGTCGCTGGAAAAGTTTTCCACTCCTTCAGGTGTAAGGGCAGGGCATTAGGTATTTATATGTGTGGGCGCCAAGTTTGATGCTTGGGTGATGAGTTTGATGCGTGAGTGCCTAATTTGACAAATTTGCTATTGAATTGAATTGAGTAGCACTCAAATCCATTATGCTTTTTTTTTTGGTTGACTTTTTTTGGCAACACTCGTTTCAGAGACCTCATTTGTGGGAGATCTCATTTCTCATTTACTTGCAGACATCTCACTTGTAAGTAGCACTTAGCAGGACTTTGGGTAATAGAGTGAGTGACTACATTTTCCATACCATGCGGCAGTATTAAAAGCAACATTATTAGAATTAGAAGAAATAGGCCTAAACCAGAAGAAATTTGCCAGCAAAGCAGCAGTATTGGAAGCAAAATTATTAGAAACCTTGGTAGGCCTCAACCAGAAGAAATTTGCTAACCATGTGGCAGTATTAGAAGCAACATTACTAGAATTAGAAGAGGTAGGCCTCAACCTAAGTAAAATGATTAGGAGCCTTGACAGACACCAAACTAGAAGAAATTTGCCAACTATGCAGCAGTATTAGAAGTAAAATTATGATTAGCCTTGGTAGGCCTCAGCAAGAAGAAATTTGCCAATAATGCAGCAGTATTTGAAACAACATTATTATTAGGAGCCTGCCCTTTACAGACCCCAACCACAAGAAATTAGGCAACTATGCTGGCACCTAATTTGACAACTTTGCTATTGAATTGAGTGTCCCTAAAATCCATTATACATTTTTTACTTTTTTTTTGGTTACACCCCTTTCACATAATGCAATCCTTCAATACAAGTATAACACAACACTAGCATTAGTTGAAGACTAATAATAAGACTAATAATAAGACTAACAAGACTAATAATAAGAGATTGTAAATTTGTTATTTGTATGATGACTGAGGCAGCAACTTTTGGCAGCACTTGTTTTAGAGACCTCATTTGTGTACTTTTAGACATCTCACTTAGAGGCAGCACTCAGCAGGACTTTGGATAATAATAGTGTGACTACAATTGCCAACCATGCTGCAGTAGCAGAAGAAACATTATTATTAGCCTTGATAGGCCCCAACCTGAAAATTATTTGCCAACCATGTGGCACTATTAGAACAACATAATTAGAATTAGAAGAGAGAGGCCTCAACCAGAAGAAATTTGGCAACTATGTAGCAAGTGCTGTCAGACTGTGCTGCAACTCTTCTGCATGGGGGAGAGGAGTCATACTGCACTTGAACTCATTGCTACCATCCAGACTCGGGTGCAGTTGTGGTTCACTCCCCACCAGCTCCAAGCAGTTGTTATTGTTTTTGACAACAGTCGCAACCTGCTGGCCGCCATCTGCCTAGGCCAACTGACCGATGTGCCTTGCTTCGCACATGTCCTCAACCTTGTGGTGCAGCTCTTCCTGAAGAGCTACCAGTGCCCAGACTAGGCATGGCATGTGGGCTGGGCTGTTGTGGGGTAGCATGCCCACAGCCAGCACCGCAGCCTCTTTCTCTCCCACCCCTCCCTATCCCACCCTTCCTCCCACTGCCTTCCAGACCTCCCATACCACCCCTCCTCCCTCTCTCACTGCCCCTCATATTGACGCACCTAAGCTAAAAAAGAAAAAAATAAGGGGGAGTTTTGGATATTTGGGGGAAGGAAAGAAGAAAAAAATAAAAGCCTAAAATAAAACCCCTCAGCAAAAGTGTGCACCCACAAGGGATACAAACCAACACAGAAAGACAAACAGATGTATACCTAACAAGGGCTTTTGGGAGGTGAGCAGGCAAGCAGAAGAGGGAAAACAGTAAACTGAAATCCACAACTTCCACTTGCACTGAATCAGAAAAAAACTGCACTCCTCTAGCTAAAACTCCTCCAGCTAAATAGCACACAAACCGCTTCTATCTCCTACTTTAACCACTACCAAAAATGCAGTAATGGCTTCTGTGGAAGGTGAAAATGACGTCTTTTTTTTGACACACTCCGTCAGCAGCAAAATCTGTATGTGCTTTATTTAAACATGATATCATTTCCCTTCAAATGTATATGCAAGCTTTCTAGGATGGGCTGGTCACTTACTGGAATACAATGAGAAGCCACATTTCGATAGGCAAGAGAGATTAAAACAGAACAAGGCTATTTCAGTAACCATAGGAGAGAAAAACAGAAACAGACAATAAAATTATATCTCCTCCAGATACATCAAAAATACAGAATTTAAACATTCTGGTCTTGTCTTATATTCATTTTACATTTAACAGTATAACCTTGTGGTAAGAAACATAACCATTCAAGGCCCATATTATAAGTTAAAAATACAAAAAATTTTGATTTTTTTCAGACTAAGCATGTAGAGTTGCCTTTGCTGGTGTTGGCAATGACGTTAGTGTGACCCCATGCAGTTAACATCATCATACCCACTCAGGGAGAAACCTTAAGCAGCATCAAGTGGTTTAAATTGATTTAATTAGTCTAAATAAACAAAAATGCTCGAATAAGTTAGATGCAGTCTGAGTGAAGTTAGATGCAGTAAAGAGTGAACTTGAGGCATATCTAATTGAATAGTAGCTATATGTGGTCAATTCTATAGCATGCTAAAAGTTAATTTAAAAGTAAACTTCTTATTTGTGGAGTGTGGAGTAACATGCTAGAAGGCCATGGGAATTGTTAAACTCTAGCAGTATAAAGTCCTTAATTGGCACTTAGATTATACCAAACATTTGATTATTTTGGAAACGGTGATCACAACACAATTGTAAAGCTTGCTGGGAGAAGCAAACTCGATCTTGAGTACTACTTTTACATGGATATACAGATATGCAGATATTTTGCGATAAGAAAAATAACTCTTTGTAAAAATGATTTCTTTAATTTAGTCATTAGTACACACAAGAGGAAACGGTTGCAAAAAGCACAAGGAAAAAGTTATGTGGTTTAATAAAAATGTTCAGTGAGTCATGAAACAGAGAATAAGGAAAATTTGTTTTACTAAATTTAGTAGGAGCATTGCTATTAACTAGAGACTTTAGTAAAATCATTTATAGGCTTTTCTCTGACATAAGAAGAATTTCTTTATAACAAGAGAACAATATTTAATGTTCCAGTTAATTTTGGCACAGTACTGGGGGGGGGGTGCTGATTACAGATGAACTACTGTATTTTATTTTAATGAAAACATCAGGAAGGATGCAAACAACTCCAAATTGATCCCAGGACGTCTTCCATTGACTAAAACAGCAATTCAGCAGGTTTTAGGTGGCGAATAATTGAATTTGAGTTCTTATAGGGCCAGTGTATTATAAATCTTGAAAATCAAATTAAAATTTTTAAAAATTAATTATTTATTAATAATTCCCTAGTCAAATTTGACAGTTTTGGCCATAAAAAAAACTTAAAAATTCGAATAATAATAAACTCCAAAACAATGATTAATTGTAGAGCAGCAACGTTTTGACTGGGGCACCTTGAGATAGGCTGGAGACCCAGCCGAAACATCAGTATCTGTACAATGCAGCAATACCATGTTGTTTTAAGACCTGGGAGTATTGGCTACCTGTGACATTTAATGGCATTTCACCCATGAACAAGGGGACCAGTTCAAAGCTGTGTTTTCTCTTTTGCTTATTTCTCCTTCAGGGAATTTGTTGCTAAAGAGGCAATATGCTTTTGGGTCATATAAGCCGAACTATTTTGGAAGAAACATGGGGCAGACACTCAATTGTATTCAATTCTAATCTATCTCACATAATCAAAAAGACCATAGAAAAAGTTGTTCTTTAGAAAAGTATTTAATTATTATATGAAGCTCCATATGGTCTGTCCACAAGTGGCCAAGTGTAGTGATAAAACCAGAGACCAGGCATTGTTTTTATGAATTAATACTTTGATTGCATGCAGAGAAGGCCACCTCTGGTTTTCAGTAAAGTGCATTAAAATTAAATACATTTTCCTATTTTATGATAACACCACTTGATCCATGTGTGTCCATTATGTGAGTGATGCCAAACATATCTATGGGGAGGGAACTGGAGGTCTACCTGAATGGGTGCGTAGGAGCTGGATTCTTCAGATCATGGTATAGTGTTTGTAAGTGATACAGTGAGAATGGAGTAAACATAACTGTCTATGTAAAACAAATTATACATATATATTTGTAAACTTAATTTTCAATTATTCTGGCCAATAAGTCTAACCAATTAATAATATGAGAAAACTATGGTCTGAAATCCCACATGGTGGGAAATCCCCTGCCTGGCCAGCTACGAGTTGGACCTAAATTGAAGGGAGGGGAAAGGGGCCCATGTCCCTGAGCAGTGTGTTCTGGCAGATAATGGGGGGGTTGCCTGAAGGTGTCACTGCTGTATAACTGTTTGATATAGCTAGAGCTATGTTACATAGTTAGTTAGTTACATAGTTAAATTGGGTTGAAAAAAGACAAAGTCCATCAAGTTCAACCCCTCCAAATGAAAACCCAGCATCCATACACACACCCCTCCCTACTTTTAATTACATTATATATACCCA
Organism: Xenopus laevis; assembly: GCF_017654675.1. NCBI lineage: Eukaryota > Metazoa > Chordata > Amphibia > Anura > Pipidae > Xenopus > Xenopus laevis. Next base: position 55,237,459 of record NC_054379.1, on the reverse strand, counting down.
TACCTATACTAACTATAGAGCTTAGTATCACAATAGCCTTTGATATTATGTTTGTCCAAAAAATCATCCAAGCCATTCTTAAAGGCATTAACTGAATCAGCCATCACAACATCAACCCGCAGTGCATTCCACAACCTCACTGTCCTGACTGTGAAGAACCCCCTACGTTGCTTCAAATTAAAGTTCTTTTCTTCTAGTCTAAAGGGGTGGCCTCTGGTACGGTGATCCACTTTATGGGTAAAAAGGTCCCCTGCTATTTGTCTATAATGTCCTCTAATGTACTTGTAAAGTGTAATCATGTCCCCTCGCAAGCGCCTTTTTTCCAGAGAAAACAACCCCAACCTTGACAGTCTACCCTCATAATTTAATTCTTCCATCCCATTAACCAATCTAGTTGCACGTCTCTGCACTCTCTCCAGCTCTTTTTTATCCCTCTTAAGCACTGGAGTCCAAAACTGCACTGCATACTCCAGATGAGGCCTCACCAGGGACCTATAAAGAGGCATAATTATGTTATCATCTCTTGAGTTAATGCCCTTTTTTATGCAAGACAGAAGTTTATTTGCTTTAGTAGCCACAGAATGACACATGGCCAGAATTAGACAACGTGTTATCTACAAAGACCCCTAGATCCTTCTCATTTAAGGAAACTCCCAACACACTGCCATTTAGTGTATAACTTGCATTTATATTATTTTTGCCAAAGTGCATTACCTTGCATTTATCAACATTGAACCTCATTTTCCAGTTTGCTGCCCAGTTTTCCCAATTTAGACAAACCACTCTGCAAAGTGACAGCATCCTGCATGGAACCTATAGTTCTGCACAATTTAGTATCATCTGCAAAAATAGAAACAGTACTTTCAATGCCCACCTCCAGGTCATTAATAAACAAGTTGAAAAGCAAGGGACCTAGTACAGAGCCCTGCGGTACTCCACTAACAACACTGGTCCAATTAGAAAATGTTCCATTTACCACCACTCTTTGTAGTCTATCTTGTGCTCACATTCATTGCTAGTTTCACTTTCAAGGAGAATGGAGCTGTGACTGTTCTGCTGGGGTGCTGCAGGGCAGACCCCAGGCTATGGAGAAACCACATGGCTGGCAATGGCCTGTGTGGGCTCGGGCATAATGGGACCCTGATATTTGTGAAAGATGCCACCCAGGATAAGAGAGAGATTCCTGGAGATGGATGCCAGTCAGATGGGCTTTGCTGTGCTCACACTGTGGATGGTGTTGGGAGCATTCCCTAGAGATTCACGTTTCAATGGCCTGTGTGGGCTGGGGCATAATGAGACCCCGATATTTGTGAGAGATGCCACCCAGGATAAGAGAGAGATTCCTGGAGATGAATGCCAGTCAGATGGGCTTTGCTGTGCTCACACTGTGGATGGTGTTGGGAGCATTCCCTAGATATTCACATTTCATGTGCTTGGCTGAAAGATGTCATAGCTGTGGATGTCTGTTCTAGCTCTGTGTGAGCCCCCATGTGAGTGGGAGGGTAGTAAAAGGATCCAGCGTGTGTCCCTGTTAAAGTGTTGTTCGTGTGCCTGCCATGTGGGAGCAACTACCTCTGACCAGCAGGAGAGGTATTTGGGCAGGTAATACTACCTGGGGAAAGTTAGGAGCTCTTTGGGTAAAAGGGAATGTGACTCTCTTTGTCCACCAGGAGTGAAGTGTGGGACTTTGTCTGGAAAGGAGGTGCCAGGATTGGACTGCAAAGGGTAGTGGATCAGTAATATGTACTTGCATATTTACTTTGCACTTTTTCTCTTCTTATATAAAGATATTTGTTATACTGCAAATGTGTGTTTATTTATTGTTTCCTAATAGAGCCACCCACAGGTGTATTCCCTGATCCCCTTAGGTGGAGGCACTGGAATGAGAGGTAAATCCCCATTACCCTTTCACTTAGCAATGGGAATTCAGGACCTGTTATTGGTAAGAAGTTAATGATGTATAACCTATGGCACAGGCAAGAAGGGGTTACATTTTTTAGAAAGAGAAGGGCGAAAAGCATTCTGTTCATATATTATTGCTTGCACCATCTTAAGCCCAGCAAGGTTTTTATTTTTTGCAAAAATATTTGGTGGGGAAAAAATAAGCTGTTTTATTTAAAAACAGGATCAAGAAAAAAAACAAACAAAAACACAAGCGAGTTCAGCAAATCAATTGTTTTTGCTGCCTTCAGTTTGGCCAACCAAGATTCTCAAGGGACCATAAATATACCCCTATTTGTACGAACACATTAAATAGAAATGTGAGCAAGGTAACGCTAAAGTTTCACTTCATGTTTTAAAGAAACCAGTAGATGTAAGGCCATATTGCTACTGGAATTAATACTATAGATGATCAATTATCAAATATTCAAAAGATGTAGTATCTTAGCAAGGGTGATTCTAATGTTGTCTCCTGTAAAGTAAGTTACAGAATAACAAAAAGGCTGATCATTTTTCCATGTGCTTTCAATAGTGTTATAGTTGAGTGCTTTCAATATACTATAACAATGCATAGAAAACTTTTGAATCTGACAATTCATTTAAATTCAGACAAATCTGCCCGTTATGGGTCATAAAATATTGACTGATTTGTGTCTTTGGTAGAACTTCACAATTAAAGTTTAGTTAAAATGTTTTGATTATTTTGATGTTTTAATTGTCAGTTTTCTATTGCATTGTGACTTAATGCCTTTGTTGTTTTCAAATCAATCTTGTACTTAACATACATAGATATTGGTTTAAAAAAAGAAGAGATAGCCAACAAAATCTTGAATTTCAGGATGATAAAATGTACCCTGCTGACACAAATCAGAGTTTCACCGAAGCGAAACAGGAGAAATTCACCCATCACTGCTACTCATCCTCGGCTACCAAAATATAACACCTTCTCAACCTATCAGGTAAAGCTTCTAATGCTAATGGACTATTGATGCACAAATAATGCAGCCCACTTATAGAGGAGCATGGGGGATCAGATAGGTAATGTCGATAGGTATGTAGTATTGGCAAATACTTTGATGGCAAAATTATAACTAGCAGGCAAAGATTATGATAGCTGTAAAAAAAGGTTTAATTTCTGGTGTTATTATCTCTAACAATAGAAACAATAAAGAGATTTATACAGTAGTGTACAATAAAAATACCAAAATACCCAACATCCAGTAAGCTAATATATTTAAAGGAAGATATATCTATTAATGTTTCATTTATCTTGGTCATAAAGTAACTAGTGGAAATCAACTGGACTTCTGATCCCTGAAAACATTTCACTACTAATATGAGTGATTTATTCAGTTCAATGCAGTGGTAGGGAATCCCCTGTCATTCAAGTTACCATTGTGACTGGATTATACTTTCAGATAACACCTATCCAAATAAACTATTGTGATTGAACTATTGTGATTGGCTGTTGGTGAGTATATTACTGAGATAAATCGGATTAAAATGCCTGGGAATTCCCTGAAAATTTAATTTGGATAAGTGGTGAATTATTTTCGAGAATACCCAGTCCAGTTGCTTTAGTTTTATCTCTACTGGATATTTTTTAGACAAAGTAAAATAATATTACAAGGTGAAACCATTATGGTTTGTAACTGTATGAAATAACAAGGTGCAGTTCATATTGAAAAGTAAATATGGCCAAAATCCAAGGTATCTAGCACCAATATTTTTTGTTTGCTATGTGACATTCTGTCACATGGGTACAATCCTACCCATATGTCTCTCTTCCAGCTGTATTAAAAAACCCCACCCTTTAGTCTAGATTTTAAGAATTAATTAATTTAGAGCTTTTAAAAAGTCAAACACAATTTTTAATTTCCCTTGATTGTTGTATAACATAAAAAAGAATATAATTTTGCTCACAGCTATTAGGCCAAGGAAGTTCAGATTTTAAAGAAAGAGAATGTGAAACATGCAAATGTTACAGAACAGAAACAGCATCAGTAATTGCTTACTCAGAATGAGGTAATGTATAAACAATGTATGTGGTACCAGTAATGGCAGAGGAAATAATGCTTATCATTACCTGTAATTTTCCGGAATATAAATCTTACATCAATCTGAATTTATGGGGTTATTATTAGAAGAGAAACAGTTTTACTGTTCCATTATCCACCAACAGTGCCCTTTATTGTTAGATTTTTTTTTCAAATTCTGAGCTGTTCTCTGTGTGGAATGGCTCACATTCATTAAAATGAACTTTGATTAATTTAGCTGTTTCTATGAAAACAGAGGAACATAATGAGAGGAAATTAGGTGATGTTGTGTATATTAATTCCCATAGCTGGAAGGAGGTGGAAACAGACAGCAGCAAGAACAAACAGGATGATTAAAGAGGTCATTATAAGTGGGAGGTTTTCTGATTAGTGTGACTATTTTTCATCCTGTTGGTAATAAATATCAAATGTAAACGCTCTTTTTTTAAAAAAGAAATAATATAAACTGGTGTGAAATGGAATTAGTAATATAATATTTTATATCCATTTCTATATATTTTATTAAAATATATATTTATATAGTTCAATATAATATAATCTACAAGTGAACTTTTTCCCCATTGATAGAACTGTAAATAATAACCTTGTAAACGTTGCGTTCTGACGCTAGAACGCCTGTTTATATGCAAGTGACGCACTATTATACGTACGCAATAAAAAACTGCCTAATGCTCACAAAACAAAGGAAATAAAATGTCAGCAACGCTTTCAAAATAGCCGCTCATAGATTTAATAATTATGTACATCCGATACGCTGCATTCGCAAAAATCCAAAAGAACCGGCACCGATCTGCCTCCCGAAGTTCTGACCGCTATGCTACAATTTCCCCAACAAACTGCACATGCGTTAAATTACTGATGCACATGCGTATTTATGCAAATGAATCATGGCAAATATAGGTTTCTTTCAATAAAACTCAGTCCAATGGGCCTGCTATGTGTGCGCAAGTTTCCTTCTCAGACTCATTAACCTCTAATGTAGAAAGAATTCCAGGGGCACACTGAATGCTGAAAGAGTGTAAAATGTATTCACCCCAAACACATGTATGTATAAATAAATTTTACACTCTTTCAGCATTCAGTGTGCCACTGGAATTCTTTCTATGTACCTGTATGACCTGTAAGGCAGGAGTGGGTCCTCCGGTGTAGCACCTGGTACCACAAAGGGTATATGATCAGGGGTGGAAGCACTCTACCATTGTTGTTATTAACCTCTAATGTGGCGTGTGCACTGCAACTGGCCCCGCTCCATTCTGAACAGCTCATTAAGTTAATGACCTGCCCATTAGGTGAAATGAATATAGCCTTTTCTACGTGGTATGCTAGTGTGTAATATAGATAGTTGCCTATCAGCACCACCAGCTAACTAGAGATACGGTGGCGCTTGGATAAAATACACAACAAATTGCTGAATTTGTCCTACAGTACCACCTGATTATTAATAGCACTCACATGAAATATAGTGAAATGGGTCGCGCCAGATAAGGCTATTCCAGCAATTATTTCATGTAACGAGATCCCGTATCGCACATACGTGCTTTTACGGAACGGCTTGTAAATCCCTGCTTGGAACTGCATCTCATTCACAAAACTCCACACCATTTCCCAGCTAGATCTCTTTTGTCAAATCTTAAATGCCAAGCCTCATATGTGATTATAGAACGTGCTAGTCGCGCTCACAAAGAGTTAAGCCCACCTCCGTGCTCACATCTAGGAATCTTTCCTTAACAACAAAGATATCCCACGTAAGCCCTGCTTCCCCAACAAACTGTGCATGCATTGATGAATCATGGGAACTGTAGTTTTTTTCTTTCTTTTTTTTATTTAAATTCAAGTTTATTGAAAGTATTTTGCAGTTAACAAGTCTGAAATTACAGAAAAATATTGACTAATAAAAGAAAGGAAAAGAAAGATCTAGGTGAGGAAAAAGAGAAGGATAAGGGAAAGAGTGAGAGGGTTTGAAGACACGACAATCCTCCGTATCATCATGTAAAGCAGTGTGAAATTTACTGTGGAGAATGGAGGACAAGCAATATCATTTGCAATTTCCCTCTCCGAGGGATTCAATAATCTCGAAGAATCAATCAATGCTGTGTCTTTAAGCAGTTTTTTAGCTGTAGTCAGGGTGGAGTCAAGCTGAGGTTCGAGCGCAATATTAAAGTCACCTCCTATTACTAAACTGCCTTCGCCGAAATCATTCAATACCGATATAAAATCAGTTAAGGCAGATGTTTGTTCTGTGGGAGGGAGATAAACTGAGGCTATGGTATATATAAGATTGTTAATAGTACCTTTTGTTAATACATATCTTCCAAGGGGATCTGCTCGCACATCAAGTGGGGAGAATCCCAGGGTGTCCGAAATTAGAACTGCTGTACCTCTTTTTTTAGTTGAGTAAGGTTTACTTGTGTATAACGTGGAGAACCCTTTGAATCGTAATTTTGGTACTTGCCCCTTTTTAAAATGTGTTTCCTGAATGAGCATAATGTGTACATGTAAGCGTTTCATTTCATGACTGAGTCTATGGCGTTTGTAAGGGGTGTTAAGACCTTTCACATTGAGGGTACAGACGTTTACCTTAGCCATTAGTAGATGAGAGTGGACGAGGTCTGCCACCTCCCGGTCTTGCCCCGTGTGCACCTGGAGTAGTCAGTATGAGTGAGTGACTAGAAGGAGAAAAAGTAAAGCAATAGGTCATATAACAAATACACTTTTCATATTATAAGAAATATAACGAAGTGGTATGATAGAAAAACAGCCAGTTCCCGTACTTGTGGAATCGTACCGTCGTAACTTCCTGGCTACCTGCTAAAGGGGGTTGTAGGTGGTGGGACCAAGAAAAAAGAGGACAGAAAAGGTCTGTCCCGGCTCGTATTGCAGTTTCTATAATAAAACACCAAATAGAAGTGAAGTGCTACTATAAGATAGCAATAACTAGAGATTATTTAACTGTAATAATAAAGTGAGTGGAAGTAACAAAATAATATATCAGGGTGTGATGATCCTGTTACATATCAATTAAAGGAAGAGTAGTGGGAAATGTATTTTTTTCAGGAAAACTACTCACACTACCACAAGCAGGAAAATTTAAACCTGTCACAGCTCCCTGTCATACAAACACCATTACTCTAGCTGACAGGAGCTGTATTCAAGCACAAATAATGCAATAAACACAGACACTGTTTTCAAAGCAACAAAAAGCAGACTATTCTGTGAACTTAAAGTAAGTAACCCTCTCCCAAAATTACATTAGATATATATACATATATATACACTACATCACATTACTTCACTGAACTGAGTAGCATCTCTGGAGTATTAGCAACTATTGTAGCAATTGTAACAACCGCCTTTAATGAAACCCAGACATTCTGTTCAGCAGGGACAAGAAATGTATCAATTAAATGTATCAATGTAGAACAGTTTAGAGAGTCAGCAACCCCCCCCCCCGAGCTACTTTAGAAGATGAAAAATTACTTTACACTTTAATAATAGAAAAACACTCACACATAGAAAATAGAAAGTAATTGGAAAAAGTCTTTATTTCTGGTGAACTAAACTGACTGAAACCAACTGAACTGATAAAAAGTATAACAAGGTGAACAACCCTTAGTATGTTATTAAATGTACTTTTCTTAACAATTTTTCAGTTAATCTTAATTTTTTATCCTTTACAAATTATTTGCCTATTTCTTCAGCCTCTTTCCAGATTTTTAATAACAGTGTGAGGTGGAGGAGTTCACTCACCACAACAACCAAAAATGATTGCTTTTTAAGACTACAAATTTATAGTTATTGCTACTTGGCTATACTAATCAGGGAAGTATCCTAAAAGGAGAATAGGCCCAAGGTTCAATTGTGTCCACAAATCCCAGCCGGCTCTTACTTGTATCCCTCCAAGTCCGCAAATCTGTTACTGAAATAAAAAAGCCAGCGCCAAACAGGCAAACAAACAGACAGACAAACAGGCAAATAGGGTAATATAGTTTTGTGATGTTGCCACCTCTTGTGTAAGAAACAGACCACTTGTTTCACCATATATGTGTTGCCCTCCTTTACTATCGACCTCCACCAAAGGGTTAAACTTTCCTTAAAAACTTGTTTGGGTGGGTACTCACAAACAGGGAATATCAACTTGCATGTAAAATCATGAAGCGCTTCTCCTTGTATAAACTGTGAATCGACATGCAGCAGCGAATAGTGTAAAAATACCTTTTTAATATTTTTAAAAACAAAGCTTAAAATGCACTCACATGGCAAAAGTTTAAAAAGAGCATATCTATGCACTGTCCACCTGGAGGCTCCCCCTGTATGCACCAGTCCGCATGAAGAAAATCCCAAGATGATCAAGCTTGGGAAGCTGGCTAAGCGGTTGTTTGTGTTCGTTCCTCGTGTACGATGCTGGGCGCCTACCAGTGACGTCACCTGCCTTACGCATTTCGTCTTGCGACTTCTTCAGAGGCTTAATTCCAGCTGCGCATGTGTGGATCTTTTATTCCGTCTCTCCCTACGTCACTCGGCGGTTCCACCTCTTTGGTCTTTCGTTGCTATGGGGACGCGTCGCTTTCTAGTTCCTAAGTCTTATGTTGCCATAGGGACGCGTGGTTGAAAATATTTGAACTTCACTCGCATTTATGATATTGAGGGTTCTCCTTGTAGCTATTTGACCAAACTTTCTTTTAAAAGGGGCTAGTAATATCGATAAAATCGATAAAAAAACTTTTATGGAGTGCATTCAAATAAAACCACTATTACACAATTTAATTAGCATATTAACAAAAACCACTCCTATCAAGAATAATAATCAAAATATATATATATATCACCAAGTATATGTATAAAATAAGCCACAATGAAAACTGAAAAATAGAAAAAGAAATGTTAAACAACATTTTTTAAAAAGTATTCTATTAACCATTCGCACTTCTATATTTACCACTTAAATCTGGGTGGATGATCTTGTTTGATTCTACATGTTTAGGTATTCTAGTATTTACAAGAATGCTCTCAAATTTATATCTATAGTTCTATACCCCAGAATTTTAGACCTTTTGGATTCTTCCCGTGTGTTATTTTAAAGTGTTTGGATACACTATGAGTGTCCAAGCCATTCTCTATGTTTCTTATATGTTCTCTCATTCTATCTCGCAACGGTCTGTTTGTTTTTCCAATATATTGGAGTCCGCATGGGCACTCTAGACAATAAATAACGTTTTGTGTAGTACATTTTATACATTGTCTTTACTTCTTTTGTAACGTTTGATATAAATTGTTTTTTCTTTATGCCATATTTACATGCTTTACATGTTGCACACGGGAAGAAGCCCAACCAAGATTTATCTATCTCTTTACATTTTATACTATCAGTTATCAAATGATTATGTGTTAGAACTTGTCTAAAATTTTTTGGTTTTTTAAAAACTATCCTTGGCTGAGGGGGGAGGGATTGATTAAGTTTTACATCTCCTTTTAGTATATCCCAATGTTTTTTAATAATTCCCCCTATTTCTTTCGCTATTGGATTATATGTGGTTGAAAATACTATTTCATTGTCCTCATTCTGTTTCTTTAACGTACCCTCTAAAAGTGTTGTCCTAGGAATATTCTGGACCTTTTCAACAGTTTGTTTAATTAGGCCTTTATTGTAGCCCCTTTCCTTAAATCTATTGCTCATAAAGCTCAGCTGTTTCTCTATATGTTCTTGTTCTGAACAATTTCTCTTTACCCTACACATTTGGCCTAAAGGTATGTTTTGTATCCACCAAGGATGATGGTTACTTGAGGGTATAACATAGTTATTCGAATCCACCGATTTGAAATGTGTTTTTGTATGAATTTTATCCTGTTTTATGTATATTTCGAGATCTAAAAACGTTCTTTCTGTACTGATTGTTGGTGTTAATTCAATATTTAGATCATTTTTATTTAATCCACTTATAAATTGTGTCACTTTTTCCTTAGTACCCTTCCAAATAAATATAATATCGTCAATGTAGCGCCGCCACAGGAGCAAGTTCGCGCCCAGCTGTACAAGGGGGAGTATGTTGTGTATCTCCCATAAACCCATAAATAAATTCGCATAGCTGGGCGTGAATCTCGTTCCCATGGCGGTGCCACACAGCTGTAAATAAAATTGGCCTTCAAACCAGAAAAAATTATGTTCTAGAATAAATTCTATAGAATTTAAAATAAATTCTTTTTGTTCAACAGTCATTTTATCATCGTTTTCTAAGAAATACGCAGTTGATTTTATACCTTGGTTGTGTCTTATTGACGTATATAGTGATTTCACGTCTAGAGTACCTAAAATAAAATTTGACCCCCATTCTATATTGTGTAGTATCTTTAACAATTGGGTAGAATCTTTTAAATAAGTGGGTAGTGGGGGGCGTGGCTTGGACGTTGATGCGTGCGGACGTGTTCTAAGGAGCTCCGTGTTTGGAATAACTCTCTCTCTCCCCTATTGGAGTTGGATACAGCTCAATGGTAGCTAAGAACAGTAAGAAGAACCCGCAGATGGATTTAACTTCGTTCCTTGCTAAATCGAAGACTCCGATCCCCAAGCCGACGGATGACGCAGTTCGGCCTGACTCCGCAGAACGCCCTAATAGAGACGCTACTTCGCCTTCAGTTGCGGCTACGGACTCTCTACCGGTCACGGTGAGCATTCTTAAAACTTTACTAGGGGAACTGCAAATCTCAATACACTCGGACTTTAAAGAAAGTATTGACGCCTTACGCTCTGATATACAGCAAATTGGTGGTAGGGTTGATGGGCTCGAACATAAAGTGGACGAACTCCGCCATACTCAAAACCAATACACAGAGTGTTTGGAATTGTTTAATACTCAAATTATCTCTATGAAGGACAAAATGGCTGATCTAGAAGATCGATCACGTCGTAATAATGTCCGAATTCGAGGAATTCCTGAAGTGATTTCTCTAGGGGAATTGGATGAATACTTTCACAAAATGCTGGAGATTCTCTTGCCACAAATGGATTTTATTGAGCTGGAAGTAGATAGGATTCATAGGATCCCTAAACCTAAAAATCTTCCAATGGAAGTACCACGTGACGCCATTGCTCGGTTCCACTTTTTCAAGACTAAAGGCTTATTCCTGCAGGCCTTCAAGGACGCTACGCAGATCCCAGAGCAATACAAAAATGTGCATGTATATGCAGATCTCTCAGCTCATACTTTAGCTCGTAGGAGAGAGTTCGCCTCGGTTACAGAGACTCTGCGGAAACAGGGTACTCTCTATAAGTGGGGTTTTCCGGTGCTTTTAATTGTTTTTAGAGATGGAACGCAATCTACATTTTCTACTCCTAAGGCAGCGATGTCTGCTATGACAAAATGGGGGCTGCCAGATACGTTAATGGATACTACCACTCCAAAGATCCCAAAGAAGCGCCCTCTAGATTGGTCTACGGTTTCTCCATGCAAAGAAAAGCAACCCCAGCGTTCTGATACAGCTTGAAGACGGGAAGAGAGTTTGCTTATCACTGCATTTATTTTTCTCTTTGCACCTGCAAATTCCAGTTCCACTTTTGGCCAATGTCCGTTTTTGCTCTCCAGCTGGTTATTGTTTTTTTTTTCTATATAGGGGTCGCTAGTCGGGCGATCTTGTTTTTTCCCCCCCAATGGCTGGATAGTGCGGCTATCAGTTGCAGTACGGTTTTTACTGCTCATATCACCCTGGCAAGCTCTCAGTGCTGCCTATGGGTATTTTTGATTTTTCTTTTTATCTATTTTTGTGTGGTTTTTTATTGTCTTTTTTCTGATGTTTTTTTTTCCTTACTTATCATGTTTTTTCCTGCATTACTGTTTTTTTCTCTTTTTTTTGATGCTGACCACCATTCTACAGATACCTCAGCAGTGTGATTGCACGTGTAGTGATGGGCGAATTTATTCGCCAGGCGCGAATTCGCGGCGAATTTGCGCGATTCGCGGCAGGCGAATAAATTCGCAAAACGCCCGCGAAAATTCGCCGAAAAAATTTCCGTCAAAAACGGGCGCCGGCGTCGGAAACGGGCGCCGGCGTCAAAAACGGCGCCGTTTCACAAATTTTTCGCCGTTTCGCGAATTTCGCACGAAATTCGCAAATTTTTCGGCGAAGCGAAACGGCGCAAATTCGCCCATCACTATGCACGTGTTCTGATCTCATTGTTTTCTTTTATATCTCCTGTATACCTGTTGCAATGTACAAGCAGCTTATATCAGTGCATACTAATTTTGATAATTATGTATTTACATGTCCTTTCGGTGAATGTCAAAGGTCTTAACAACCCAGTTAAAAGGAAAACTGTTTTGGAATGGGCCAGAAACTCTAAAATTGATATATTATGTTTGCAGGAGACGCATTTTAAAATGGGCTCTCATCCATCTTTGCAAAATTCTTACTACAAGGAGGTATTTTACGCAAATGCCCCGGTTAAGAAAAATGGTGTGGCTATTTTAATTAAAAGTTCCTTGCAAATTGAAAATGTGCATTATATTGCGGATACTCATGGGAGATACATAATTCTTAGATGTGAGATTGCTTGTAAAAATTACACTATAATTAATCTTTACGCTCCCAATACACATCAAACTAAATTTCTTAACAAGTTGCTGTCTCGTGCGCAGGTGGGTGAAGGCAACAAACAAAATTACATTTTAGTGGGTGACTTCAATATGGTCATAGATCCTTACTTAGATAAATTGCCGGTTCTACAGGGACCTTCTATGCGAACTTCTATTAATTTAGCCAGGACCTTTCAACATTCTTTGAAACGATATGATCTGTATGATGCATGGAGAGCATGGCACCCAACTGAACGTGACTATACTTATTTTTCAACAGCTCATTTGTCACATTCACGTATTGACTATATTTTGACAGACAAAACTCGGTTGCAATTGATTAAGAAAACGTATATTGGGGTAGTTCCCTGGTCGGACCATGCCTCGGTTGGTATGATGATTAAGATGAACTCTTGCTCGGTTCCGATTCCTGCTTGGAAGCTAAATAACTCGGTTCTCGCGCATAGTGAGCATCTTGATCATCTTATTAATCTTACGTCTGAATTTAGAGAATTTAATGTTACCCCAGATGTCAAACCAGACACGGTATGGTGTACGTACAAAGCATTTTTGAGAGGGCATATTATAGCTTTGACCTCTAGATTAAACAAAAAGAGAACTAAAACTTTGTTAGATTTGAACCTGCAATTAATTCAGGAAATGGATAATTTGAAGAAAGCTCCAACCGAGGCAGGTTCCCAAAAGGTATCAGCTCTAAAACAGCAAATTCACTTGATTCAACTAGAAAGGGTTACTTTCCAGAATCCCATGCTCAAACAAAGATATTATGCACAGGGTAATAAAGCTGGGAAGTTATTATCGCACAAATGGAAAGAAGCTAAAGCTAAAGCTAGGATATACCAAATTAAAACGTCTGATGGGAAAATTCTTACTAATCCTCACCAAATAGCATCTGAATTTGGGATTTTTTACTCAAAATTATATAATCTTGATAAAAATAAAGACGTGCACCAACCCACCCCACTGGAGAGAGACACATTTTTAGCCTCTTTAAACCTGCCTACACTATCAGAGGACCAACTTGCTTCTTTAAACCGACCAATAACAAATGAGGAGATTTTGGCAACTATTAAAACGCTTAAACTGAATAAAGCACCTGGACCAGATGGGTTTTCCAACAACTTCTATAAATCAATGGCCCAGAGTATTAGCCCACTGCTATTGTCCCTTTTTAATAACTTGGCATCCCAAACTACTCAGAGGGAGGAACTTTTTCAGGCCACCATAACTACTATTCCGAAATCTGGTAAGGACCCTAATTTGGTAGCAAATTATCGACCAATTTCATTACTTAATTCAGATATAAAAATTTATGCAAAGATTCTGGCACTTAGGCTTAATCCTATTATTAAAACTCTGATTCATAATGATCAAGTAGGCTTTGTGGCAAGTAGGGAAGCCCCAGACAATACTAGAAAACTAATTAATGTAGCACTTCATGCCAATTTATACAAATCTCCATGTCTCTTGCTTTCACTGGATGCGGAGAAAGCTTTTGATCGGATAGCCTGGCCCTTTTTAAAAGCAGTCTTAGTGAAATTTGGTTTCCCTGGTCTCTCATTAGATAGTATATTAGCACTTTACAATAACCCGTCTGCTAGAATATGTGCTAATGGATATTACTCCTCGTATTTTCGATTGACAAACGGAACTAGACAAGGATGCCCTTTGTCTCCGCTGATTTTTGCTTTGTTAATGGAGCCTTTGGCGGAAATGATTCGATCTACGCCCTTAATAACAGGTTATAAAATAGGACAGCAAGAATACAAGATCTCGCTATTCGCAGATGATGTTATAGTTTCCCTATCGAATCCTGACAAATCAATCCCAATCCTTTTTGAGGTGCTTTCTCAGTTCTCTCGGGTTTCATACTATAAAATTAATACTTCTAAACAGAGGCTCTTCCCATCTGGATTGACTCTGTGAATCTTTTACAACTAAAATAGCAGTATATGTTTGAATGGCAACGAACGTCGATAAAATATCTCGGTATTAAGTTAGCTATGTCTGTTAAAGAATTGTTTAAACAGAACTTCGCCCCCCTTATTAGTAATTTCCACAAACTTTTAGAGGACTGGATGTATAAAGACATCTCTTGGCTAGGTAGAATTGCAGCTTTCAAAGCTCATGTATTCCCAAAGCTTCTTTATCTATTTCGGACCATTCCCATTAGGCTCCCCAGTAAATTTTTTCAGGCTATACAGGCCTTATTTGTAAAATTTGTTTGGAAAAACTCTAGGCCTAGGACATCTGTTAAGGTTTTAACGAAACATAAAACAAGAGGGGGCCTAGGTTTCCCACAAATCAAAGCATATTATCAGGCAACGCATTTAAACTATCTCCAGAGGTTTTTGGACTTTGATAACCAACCCCAATGGGTCCAACAGGAGATAGCTATTTCCAGATATCCATTTGGACAAACTTCATACTTGATATGGACGCATCCTAGACTCCGTCCGAAGACTGTGAAACTCTTCCCAACGACAAGTACCACTTTTAAAGTATGGGACGTAATCCAATATTCAGATAATTTAACAGTAGGTTTACATCCATTCTATCCTATTGGTGCATTTCGACATGTTATTCCACAAATTGATTTATTGCCTTGGATCAGTTCGGGGTTAACAAAGTTTGAGGATCTTTTTCATCAAACGGTTTTTCAATCCTTTGGCCAATTGCAATTGCGGTTTGGTTTTCCCATAACGACATTTTTTGTCTATTTACAAATTAATAGCTATTTGAAATCCCATTCGATTGATAAGATTAAACAATTGTCTTTGACGCAATTTAAATTAACTCAAATGCTTGTCAAACAAGCTCGGATTTCACAATACTATTTAACTTTGATGGAGGCAAATTCTCAGACTCCAGACCTATATCAATCAAAATGGGAAATAGACCTGAAATCCCCAATTGACTATAGTGATTGGAATACCACTTTTCTATTGTTAACCTCGACCACACAGTCAGTTCGTTTGTTGGAAACTAGTATTAAACTAATGTACAGATGGCATTTGGTTCCGACCAGGTTATTCGCTATATTTCCTAATACTGCAACAAATGTATGCTGGAGAAAATGTGGATGTGTGGGTTCATTCCTACATATATGGTGGAATTGCCCAAAAATTTTACAGTTTTGGCAATATGTATTTGAAATTCTTACACTGATTGTGAATGTACCAATAACCCTTTCACCGCAGTTGGCACTTTTGAACCTCGGATTGGACAATGTCCCATGGAAAACTAAACGTTTGACGACTCACATACTGGCAACGGCCCGCCTAATTATTGCAAGAAATTGGAAATCACCATGCCCGCCGGATACCAAAGAGTTTATTGGGTCAATGAATGAATCCTGTAAGTTGGAATATTATGTTGCAAAAAATAAGCAGTCTTTACATTTATATTATGATATCTCCTTGGAACAATAGTTCCTTTTCAGAGGAATTTTTGACTTCTGTTTAGCATATCGGGCTGACGAACCAGCTCTATCTTGATACCTGTTTTGTTACTTGCTGTTTCATGCTCTACTGGTGTATGTTTTTTGTTTTTGTTTTTTGTTTTCTGTTTTTGTTTTTGGTTCTTGTGAATGACTTTGGATAACAGTGTAACTTTTATGATATCTGCATAAATTTACATCAGCTGCAGACTCATGTGCCACTTATTGTGATTTGCACTGTGTACCTACTGAGCTGCTTTCGCTCATTGTACAGGATTGTAATGTTTATCCTTTTGTCAATAAAAATTGTTGGAAATTAAATAAGTGGGTAGTGTTACAACATATTTCTGTAAAAGTCTGTCTATATATTGGGAAAGATTACTTGTGATAGATCCAATTCCGGAAACAATCGGTCTACCTGGTGGGTTATCTCTATTTTTATGTATTTTTGGTAGACAATACAGGACAGGAATAATTGGATTATTTATTTTTATAAATCTGTGCTCATTTTCATTTAAAATATTTCTATCTTTGGCATTGTCGATTAATTTTGGTAGTTTCCCATTAAAGATAACGGTTGGGTCATTTTTTAGGATCTTATATGTGCTGGTATCTCCCAGAAGTTCTTGACACATTTTTAAATAGTCTGCCTTATCCATTAGGACCAACCCTCCACCCTTATCTGCTGGCTTAATTATTACCTGTTCATCATTAGTTAAACCCAATATTGCTTCTTTTTCTTTTTTAGTTAAATTGGATATATGTTTGTTAAATTTATTTTTATTTTTATTTTCCCACCTTTGTTGTAACTGTTTGAGGTCTCTTTTTACGATCTCTTCATACAGTTGTATGTGATTCCCTTTTTCTGTGGATGGGATGAACACTGACTTATTCTTTAAGTCTGTATGGATATATTTACTTTCATTATCTATATTGTTACTATTGGTATTTTGTTTAATTGAGGACTTCAAAGAATTTCTCTCGATATAGTTATTTTTACACTATTCGCTGCTGCATGTCGATTCACAGTTTATACAAGGAGAAGCACTTCATGATTTTACGTGCAAGTTGATATTCCCTGTTTGTGAGTACCCACCCAAACAAGTTTTTAAGGAAAGTTTTTTAACCCTTTGGTGGAGGTCGATAGTAAAGGAGGGCAACACATATATGGTGAAACAAGTGGTCTGTTTCTTACACAAAAGGTGGCAACATCGCAAAACTATATTACCATATTTGCCTGTTTGTCTGTCTCCCGTGCCTTTGGCGCTGTCTTTTTTATTTCAGTAACATACTTGGCTATACTACCTGGCTGCTAATGTAAATTAGACCTTAGCAACCAGATAACTTCTGAAATCCCCAACAGGAAAGCTGCTAAACAAAAATCTTAATTCAAAAACTAAAAAAAGACCATCTGCAAATTGTTTCAGAAAACTGCTATCTTCATCATACTAAAAGTTATTTAATGGTCAACTAACCTTTTAAGCACCATAACTCAGGATAATGTATTTACATCTTTAAAGAGGTTTTGCTGTATACAAAGATGGCAACAAGGTTTCAAATTCTAACACAAGAAGAATAGAGATGGGCGAATTTTTTCGCCTTGTTTCGCAGCAGAAATGATGCCCATAGACTTGTATGGCGTTGTGCGTCAAAAAAAAAGACGCACTTCAAAACTATTTTGCCGCACGTCAAAAAATTTTGATGCCCATAGACTTTAATGGGCATCAGCGTCAATTCGCCGCCGGTGAATTTTTGGCCAAGCGAAATGGGTCAAATCCACCCATCCCTAGAGAAGAACAAACAGACTTTATCAAACAACAGAAAAATTACAACACCTCAAAAAAACGAACAGTGACATAGCAACTTTGCAAGCATTTCTCAAAGAGACAAAAGAAACCAGAAAAAATGAAGAAATTCCACACCATGAACTTCTAGCAACTTTTATTATATCTGTTCACAAAAAAGATTCCAAGAAATATGAACCACATACACTGCGCTGTATGTTAAACTGTACTGACAGATACTTAAAAGACAAAAACTACCCACAAAACATTATGTATCGACTTCCCGAAAACAAAAGAATCTTTAACTGCAAAAATGAAATTCCTAAAGAAAAAAGGTAAAGGAAATCAGCCTAACAAAGCAGAAGCATTAACTGATCAAGAAATAAACAAATTATATGACTCAGGCATAATGTCCCTGGATAATCCAGCAAGCCTACTCAATTTAGTGTTCTTCAACAATGGAATACATTTTGCACTTCGAACCCAAGAACAATATGATTTACAATGGGGTGACATACCATTAAAAACAGACTTAGCAGATAAAGAATTCCTTGAATACAATAAGCGACAAACTAAGACAAGAACCGGAGAAAATCCAAAAAATATTCGACAAATAAAACCATGAATGTACAGCATATCACACAGCCATCAAAGAGATCCAATAGTCGCATATTAAAAATACAGAGATAACCGCCCAGAAGCCATAAACGAAGCAAACTCCCCCTTCTACCTAGCACCAAACTAAACTTTCAAACCAAAGTACTCACAGTGGTTTAGAAACATGAAAATAGGTGTACACAAAATCAGAATGATGATATCATCAATGAAACCTAACGCATCTTTAACAGAATCCAAAAAACTTACTAACCATTCTACTAGAAAAACCACTATCCAGAAGCTAGTAGACAGAAATGTACCTCCAACAGAAATAGTTTAAATATCTGGACATAAAAGTTTAAGCAGCATCAATAACTACTTATCACTAAAGGAAATTTCAAAAATACTACAAAAAAACAAATGAAACAACCATAAACGCTATTATTCCACAGGAAACAGCTATCCACATCATCAGCAATAAACAAACAACCAGTACTAACTACCAACATCTCGCTCCAACAACAAGAGACAGGAAATACTAAAACTATACTAGAATCCCTTTTTGGGCCAAATTGTGTATTCAACAATTCAAATATTACAATACACATATACAACAACTCACCAGAAGGAATTTCATAAAACCAAGAAAAATTATATACACCTCAGAATCTAATTAAACATAACTTTTCAAAGCCTATTAGATTTTAAATTTTCTTCAAATTGATGTGTTACAAAAAATTACAAATGTATTAATAAAAACATAAAACAACCAAATGTATTATACAAATTAACAAAACATATAAATAATATGTTTAAATATTACTGTTACTTCCAATACAAAAACTTCTCCAATAACTTCATAAAACATTTAAAACAAAATATAATATCTTGTCTTCATTATTCTAAATAAAGTTGTCATATATGCATACTTGTAGATTATAATTGATATTATGAATTCTTCAATAAAAAATATATTTTATCATTTAATAACAATAAAAAAGTATAATTCATTATATATGGTATATACATTTACTGTATATATAGTGGATAATATACCCTCTACTGTAATTTATAAAGACATTATAAGTCACCTCGGAGTTCCATGACCTGTATATATTATATCTTTATAAATTACGGTAGGGGGTACATTATCCACTATATATACAGTAAATGTATATACCATAAATAATGAATTATAATTTTTTATAGTTATTAAACTTATGAATTACTTCCAATACAAAAACTTCTCCAATAACTTCATAAAACATTTAAAACAAAATATAACATCTTGTCTTCATTATTCTAAATAAAGTTGTCATATATGCATACTTGTAGATTATAATTGATATTATGAATTCTTCAATAAAAAATATATTTTATAATTTAATAACAATAAAAAATTATATTTCATTATATATGGTATATACATTTACTGTATATATAGTGGATATATAGTGGATAATGTACCCTCTACTGTAATTTATAAAGACATTATAAGTTCCATGACCTGTATATATTATATCTTTATAAATTACGGTAGGGGGTGCATTATCCACTATATATACAGTAAATGTATATACCATAAATAATGAATTATAATTTTTTATAGTTATTAAATGATAAATATATTTTTTATTGTAGAATTCATTATATACTGTATAAAAATATGTCTTATTTATTTTTTAAGAGCATAATTTGTTTTGTGCAGAAAATGGTTTTCTCTGCATATATCCTATTTTAGAGTGGGAGCCCCATTTATCAAAGGTCGAATTTCAAATTCATGGGAATTTTTTTTTATTCAAATATACTCACAATTCAACTGGGAGGTTATTTAACAAAAATTTTGAATGTCTAATATCCGATCAAATGGTTCCAACCAGAAAATTCGAACTGTATTCGATTCGTACAAAACAAGTTTTTCTCGAAATGGCTCAACGGACCTCTGCCATTGATTTGTAAATTAACTCGACAGGTTTTAGGTGGCGAATATTCGAATTAGGACTGTTTCCATGGCCGAGATGAGATAAATATCACATTCTCATTTACATTTGAATGGGGTATTTAAATTCAAATGTGTGAATTTTGAACCTCGAAAATTCAAATTTTAATTCGAATTTACTATTCGACCCTTGATAAATCTGCCCCTCAGACTTCTCTTCTTTATGAATGTTTTTATTTATGAACTTTAGAGGTTTCTTTTTTCAAGTTAACTCAAAATTTTACCAAACTCAAATTATATTATTATTATTATTATTATTATTATTATTATTATTATTATTATTATTATTATTATTAATAATAATAATAATAATAATAATAATAATAATAATAATAATAATAATATTTATATTATAATTATTAGTAAAAAAAAATAGAATCTAAAAAACCCAGTGGAATTAAATCGGGAAAATCACTCAAATGCACTGAATTCCTATCGTACCCATCATTTCCAATAGGTCTACAAGTTCTCAAAAAATGTAAAAACTAGTAATGAATACAAAGTGAGTGAATATTTCTGTGGTAAACTCTAATCTCACATTTTGATAAATCTGCCTCTTTCTGTGGTGAGCTCTAGTTTCACACTTTGTTAAATCTGCCGCTAATACTGCTGCTGCCTATTCTTATATATGACCAAACCCGAGCTATGAATCATAATAAAGCTGCTCTTAGGGGCAGATTTATTAAAGTGTGAGATTTGAGCTCACCACAAAAAACACTTCTCATCCACTTCTATTCATTCCTATGGGATTTTTAGAAGTGCATTTACTGTATCAATGGGTGAGTTAGAGTTCACCATTTGATAAATATGCTTCTAAAAAATCCCTTAGGAATGAATTGAAAGTGAGTGACTTTTTCTGTGATGAGCTCTAATCTCTTATTTTAATAAATCTGTCCCTTATTGTTTCATGTCATGAAACAGGTATTTCACTGTGCCATTTTGCCAGATGTTGCAGCAACTGAAAGTGGCTTGACTTTTGAGAAAATTATACAGAAATAGCTACAGTATTACTCTAATAATTAACCACTCTTTTCTTCAGGTTAGCCAAGCAAGAATCCACTAAGAAGCAAACATGCAAATTTTAGAAAGGAAGTCCAAATAAAAACTAAACAGATTGGGGTAAATTTACTAAGTGGCGAAAATTCGCCAGCGACGACTTTGCAGCCATCGCAACACTTTGCCAGGCGAAAATTCGCTCAGACAATGCTAATTTACTAAAATGCGTATTTTCATCCAGGGCACCAAACGCGAATTTTCACTAATGTTGCTTCTGCAATGCGAACAAATCAAAGCGAAGATGCGCTAGCGTTCAATTCTAGCATTCAAGTTCCTATTGGAGGTCTTTGCTCAGGCTGATTTGCATAGGGCAGGAAATTTAAAGTTGAATAGACGTATAAGTTGCAGCAAACACATTACATTACACAAGTCCAGGGAACCTTAATAAAGAAAATTGAGTTGTTATAATGCCGTACACACGAGCCCACTGTATAGTTAATCTTCCATATGTTAGAAAATGTATGGGGGAACCTGGTTACCCCCAAAAAAAATGTAAGGACTTTTGCAGGCTATCACTCTGAAAAAAAGGAAAAGACACCAGCGTTTTTTGTACTTAGAAACTTTTTCCACTAAAAAATATGATGTAAGTAACAGAAGAATAAGGCAGATCTATGTGCTCCAGTGCACTTCGCCTGGTCTGAGCTGGCGAAGGCAAGCCTGGCGAAAGAGGTAACGTTCAGTAAAATATGCATTTCATTGAATTTGTGGAGTAATGTCCATTGGCCAGAGCGAATTGTCGCCTGTGAAAAAACATCAATATAAGTGAAAATATTCTTTGAAAACTTGAATAGTAGTCATGTGAAAAAACTCAAAGCACCTTCCACCAAGAGAGTGAAAATACAATGCCCCTTCTTATATACTGCTTGGAAAACTACTTAATATTACTGTTCCAATAGAAACCTCCGCAGCACCCACAAGGCATGTCTGCACGTCTATGTGCAACACCTCTTCTCACCCATGCTTAATACAGACCAGCTTTTCCCTAAAGTCATAGAACTGAATAGGAGGCTGTTGCATCTGCTTTCTCTTTGTAACAACAATTGCTCCATATTCCCACCCCCAAGCCCATTTTCACTTGTTTGAGACCCATAACTTTTACAGAATCTGTTTTACCATCATGACAGGTCAGAAAATGTGCAGCTACTGTACTTAAAGGTTCACTCTCATTAGAGTCTGCATTTACATATCTGATAGTGGAGCAATATTTCTGGACCACCTTCCTTAGCTCCTTTGTGGTTTAGCCAACATAATATTGAGGGCATGAACAAATCAAAAGGTTTACCATGTTCCTGAATCTACAATTAATAGAGCCATTGATTTTAAATCTTATAGTATATTCCACCATATCCCAAACCATGTCTGTGGCCTGAACCTGAGACAAATATTGAATGCATTCTCACTCAAAAGGTTGATAAACATTAAAGGACATTACGGTTTTGAAAACTGAGTATAAAGCTATGGTTATTGATAGGGATGTAGCGAACGTCGGAAAAAAAGTTCGCGAACATATTCGCGAACTTGCGTCAAAAATGCGAACGGTTCGCGAACGTCGCGAACCCCATAGACTTCAATGGGAAGGCGAATTTTAAAAGCTAGAAAAGACATTTCTGGCCAGAAAAATGATTTTAAAGTTGTTTAAAGGGTGCAACGACCTGGACAGTGCCATGCCAGAGGGGGATCAAGGGCAAAAATGTTTCTAAAAAATCCATTGTTGACACAGCGCTGCGTTTTGTGCTGTAAAGGGCAGAAATCACACTACATTTCTAAACCTGTGTAATAAAATGCTTTAAAACGTCCGGCGTCTACATGCCAATCAAGTCGTGTAAAGGTTACAGCCTGTTCACACGCAAAGACGAAACGCGGTGCTTACTGCAACGCAAAAAGACGCAAAGAGCTTTAATGAATGATACCGTCAAGTGAGCAAATAATAGTTTTTAATTACTAGTTGCTTGTCACCTCCAGGATGTTCGTCCTGTTGGTGGCAATATTTCTGTAGTGGTGTGTTTAGCAGTCACCGTGCTTGTGCGCACGTGCACTATCAGGCAGAGGTAATTCAATGTACAGTGAAGTGAACCAAAAAACACTGATTCTGCAGTGTGGGCCCAGTTTTGGTCTACTTTATTGATCACCTGCGGTGACCATAAAAGATGCGATTTTGCCACTGTTGCAGAACCCTGAAAAATTAGGCATGTGTACTTTCCTGAAAAATTATGTTTTTTTTGTCGCAGCCACTGAACCAGAAGTCCAAAAACAATATGCCATATAAATGCTGAAAATATTAATTTTTTTTTGTCGCAGCCACTGCAGCACAGAGGCCAGAAAAAATATGCCATATAAATGCAAACAATATTAATTTTTTTTTGTTGCAGCCACTGCAGCACAGAGGCCAGAAAAAATATGCCATATAAATGCAAACAATATTAATTTTTTTTGGTCGCAGCCACTGCAGCACAGAGGCCAGGAAAAATATGCCATATAAATGCTAACAATATAAATTTTTTTTGTCGCAGACACTGAAGCACAGAGGCCAGAAAAAATATGCCATATAAATGCTGAAAATATTCAATTTTTTTGGTCGCAGCCACTGAAGCACAGAGGCCATAAAAAATATGCCATATAAATGCTGAAAATATTCTGTTTTTTTTGTCGCAGCCACTGAAGCACAGAGGCCAGAAAAAATATGCCATATAAATGCTGAAAATATTCATTTTTTTGTCACAGCCACTGAAGCACAGAGGCCAGAAAAAATATGCCATATAAATGCTGAAAATATTCATTTTTTTGTCACAGCCACTGAAGCACAGAGGCCAGAAAAAATATGCCATATAAATGCTGAAAATATTCTGTTTTTTTTGGTCGCAGCCACTGAAGCACAGAGGCCAGAAAAAATATGCCATATAAATGCTGAAAATATTCATTTTTTTGTCACAGCCACTGAAGCACAGAGGCCAGAAAAAATATGCCATATAAATGCTGAAAATATTCATTTTTTTGTCACAGCCACTGAAGCACAGAGGCCAGAAAAAATATGCCATATAAATGCAGAAAATATTCTGTTTTTTTGGTCGCAGCCACTGAAGCACAGAGGCCAGAAAAAATATGCCATATAAATGCTGAAAATATTCATTTTTTTGTCACAGCCACTGAAGCACAGAGGCCAGAAAAAATATGCCATATAAATGCAGAAAATATTCTGTTTTTTTTGGTCGCAGCCACTGAAGCACAGAGGCCAGAAAAAATATGCCATATAAATGCTGAAAATATTCATTTTTTTGTCACAGCCACTGAAGCACAGAGGCCATAAAAAATATGCCATATAAATGCTGAAAATATTCTGTTTTTTTTGGTCGCAGCCACTGAAGCACAGAGGCCAGAAAAAATATGCCATATAAATGCTGAAAATATTCATTTTTTTGTCACAGCCACTGAAGCACAGAGGCCAGAAAAAATATGCCATATAAATGCAGAAAATATTCTGTTTTTTTTGGTCGCAGCCACTGAAGCACAGAGGCCATAAAAAATATGCCATATAAATGCTGAAAATATTCAATTTTTTTGTCACAGCCACTGAAGCACAGAGGCCAGAAAAACTCAGGATTTACCTGGATTCAAATTAAACCAGTAGGGTTTGCACCCTAGTTTGTAACGGTGGTGGAGGGAGGAGGACGCTAAAGGACAGCTGTATGTGGAGTCATGAGGCGTGTAGAGAAGGACAGCTGCATGGGGAGTCAGAATCAGAAACTCAGCACAAGTCTTCCGGCGTGCAGTAACCCTCCGAGATCCACCCCTCATTCATTTTAATAAAGGTCAGGTAATCCACACTTTTGTTACCTAGGCGAGTTCTCTTCTCAGTTACAATCCCTCCTGCTGCACTGAAGGTCCTTTCTGAGAGGACACTTGAGGCGGGGCAAGACAAGAGGTTCATGGCAAATTGTGACAGCTCTGGCCACAGATCAAGCCTGCGCACCCAGTAGTCCAGGGGTTCATCGTTCCTCAGAGTGTCGATATCTGCAGTTAATGCCAGGTAGTCCGCTACCTGCCGGTCGAGGCGTTCTTTGAGGGTGGATCCCGAACGGTTCTGCCGCTGCCTTGGACTGAAAAACATTTGCATGTCTGACGTTACAGAGTGGCCAAAGTGCTTTGTCCTTGCAGGTGCGCTCGTGGCAGGATTACTGGCACCTCTGCCCCTGGAATGTTGATGAGTTCCTGAAGTGACATCACCCTTAAAAGCATTGTACAACATGTTTTGCAGGCTGGTTTCTAAATGCAGCATCCTTTCAGACTTGTGGTATGTTGGTAACATTTCTGCCACTTTATGCTTGTACCGAGGGTCTAGTAGAGTCGCGACCCAGTACAGGTCCTTCTCCTTAAGCCTCTTGATACGGGGGTCCTTCAACAGGCATGACAGCATGAAAGACCCCATTCTCACAAGGTTGGATGCAGAGGTATCCATCTCCGCTTCCTCGTTATCAAGGACTGCATCATCCACGGTCTCCTCCCCCCAGCCACGTACAAGACCAGGGGTCCCCAAAAGGTCACCACTAGCCCCCTGGGAAGCCTGCTCCTGTTGGTCCTCCTCCTCCACAAAGCCACCTTCCTCCTCTGACTCCACTTCTGACACCTCTCCCTGCGTTGCAGCAGGTGCCTGGGTTCGTTCTGGTGATTCTGACCAGAAATCGTGCGCTTCCTGCTCCTCGTCACGCTGGTCTACAGCCTCATCTGTCACTCGTCGCACGGCACGCTCCAGGAAGAAAGCGAAGGGTATTAGGTCGCTGATGGTGCCTTCGGTGCGACTGACCATATTTGTAACCTCTTCAAAAGGGCGCATGAGCCTGCAGGCATCGCGCATAAGCACCCAGTAACGGGGTAAAAAAATCCCCAGCTCTGCAGATCCAGTCCTACCACCCAGTTCAAACAGGTATTCGTTGACGGCTCTTTGTTGTTGCAGCAGACGTTCCAACATGAGGAGCGTTGAATTCCAGCGAGTCTGGCTGTCGCAAATCAAACGCCTGACTGGCATTTTGTACCGCTGCTGAATGTCAGCAAGGCGTGCCATGGCTGTGTAGGACCGTCTGAAATGGGCCGACACCTTCCTGGACTGCCTGAGAACGTCCTGGAATCCTGGGTACTTTGAGACAAAACGTTGTACTATTAAATTCAGAACATGTGCCATGCAGGGCACATGTGTTAAATTGCCCAGTCTCAGTGCTGCCAACAGATTGCTTCCATTGTCACACACCACTTTTCCGATCTTCAGTTGGTGTGGGGTCAGCCACCGATCGGCCTGTGACTGCAGAGATGACAGGAGTACAGATCCGGTATGGTTTTTGCTTTCCAGGCACGTCATCCCCAAGACAGCATGACAACGGCGTACCTGGCACGTCGAATAGCCTAAGGGGAGCTGGGGGTGCACAGGTGTGGAGGAGGAGGACCCAGCAGCAGAGGACGAAGAAGAGGAAGAAGACGAGGTAGAGAGCGAAGGAGGAGTAGAGGTGGTGGCAGAACCGCGTGCAATCCGTGGCGGTGACACCAACTCCACTGTCGTTGTTGAGCTACACATTCCCTGCTTCCCAGCCATTACCAAGTTCACCCAGTGGGCAGTGTAGGTGACATACCTGCCCTGACCATGCTTGGAGGACCATGCGTCAGTAGTCATATGGACCTTTGGCCCAACACTAAGTGACAGAGATGCGGTGACTTGGCTCTGCACATGGTGGTACAGGTGTGGTATTCCCTTTTTTGAAAAAAAATTGCGGCTGGGTACCTTCCACTGCGGTGTCCCAATTGCTACAAATTTGCGGAAGGCCTCAGAGTCCACCAGCTGGTATGGTAAAAGCTGGCGGGCTAAGAGTGCGGACAAGCCAGCTGTCAGACGCCGGGCAAGGGGGTGACTAGCAGACATTGGCTTCTTACGCTCAAACATGGCCCTCACAGAAACTTGGCTGGGGGCAGATGACTGGGAATGGGAACTGGTGGTCAAGGTGGAAGGCGGAGTGGAGGGTGGTTCAGACGGGTGAAGGACAGCAGA
The DNA here is from genome assembly GCF_017654675.1 of Xenopus laevis. NCBI lineage: Eukaryota > Metazoa > Chordata > Amphibia > Anura > Pipidae > Xenopus > Xenopus laevis. Next base: position 55,209,973 of record NC_054379.1, on the reverse strand, counting down.
GGTAGAGCAGTAAGATGCTGGACCAGAAGGAGGGTGGCTTTTAGTTTGCCTGTTGCCTTTGAGGTGTTGCTCCCAAAGTGCTTTGTGCTTGCCGTTCATGTGCCTTCGCATAGAAGTTGTACCTATGTGGCTGTTGGGCTTCCCAAGACTCAGTTTCTGACTGCACTCATTGCAAATGACAACGCTTTTGTCAGAGGCACACACATTAAAAAAATCCCACACTGCTGACCTTTTTGAGGCTGGCAATCTGGCGGTAACAGTAGAAGTCGGCGGCGTTGGCGGCAATGGCGGGTGCGTTGGCCGGCTGACCACAGGTGCCGATACATGTTGTTGCCCTACTGTTCCCTGCGAGCTGTCCTCCCTGCTTCTTCTAAGTCTTATTCTCCTCCTGCCTCTCTGACTCTCCGTCTCTCCATCTGAACTATCCTCCTCTTCCTCTCTTCTACTGGGCACCCATAAAACATCAATCTCCTCATCCTCATTCTCCTCAGATGCATCAATTTCTTCTAACAGCTCACAGAAGGAAGCAGCAGCGGGGACCTCCTCATCATCACTCATTATGTCCATCTCTGTTGTGTTCTCTGCCAGAATTAAATCTGGTGTAACGTCCTCATCTCCTTCATCTTCTTCTGCCAATAATGGTTGCGCATCACTCAGTTCAAGAAACTCATGTGAAAATAACTCCTCTGACTCCAGTGAAGAAGGTGCGCCGGTGGTGGAGGAAGTGTTACGTGGGGTGCCCATAGCAGTGGAGGATGAGGATGTTGTGGTAAAGTTAGAAACGGTAGAGGATGGGGTGTGCTGTGTAAGCCAGTCAACTACCTCTTCAGCATTTTGGGAGTTCAGGGTCATTGCCTTTTTAAAACTGGGCAATTTCCTAGGGCCACAGGATAGCATAGCAGCACGGCCCCTTGTGCCTCTGCGTGGCGGCCTGCCTTTGCCTGGCATTATTTTTAAAACAACAACAACAACAACTCAGGTGGTGTTTCTAGAGACGGTATTATTATTGATATTTAGACAGAATGTGAACAAGCTCACACAGCTAGATGGGAGTTGTTTGAAAATGAAGAAGAAGAACACACTGGGCAAACAAGGCCTACAAGGTCAACGTATACACTACTACAGCAGTGGATACGGAATATATTATTGCTGCCTGAAAAACGTCACTCGGGTGGTGTTGCTAGAGACGGTATTATTATTGATATTTAGACAGAATGTGAACAAGCTCACACAGCTAGATGGTTGTTGTTTGAAAATGAAGAACACACTGAGCAAATAATGCCTACAAGGTTAACGTATACACTACTACAGCAGTGGATACGGAATATATTATTGCTGCCTGAAAAACGTCACTCGGGTGGTGTTTCTAGAGACGGTATTATTATTGATATTTAGACAGAATGTGAACAAGCTCACACAGCTAGATGGTTGTTGTTTGAAAATGAAGAAGAAGAACACACTGGGCAAACAAGGCCTACAAGGTCAACGTATACACTACTACAGCAGTGGATACGGAATATATTATTGCTGCCTGAAAAACGTCACTCGGGTGGTGTTGCTAGAGACGGTATTATTATTGATATTTAGACAGAATGTGAACAAGCTCACACAGCTAGATGGTTGTTGTTTGAAAATGAAGAAGAAGAACACACTGGGCAAACAAGGCCTACAAGGTCAACGTATACACTACTACAGCAGTGGATACGGAATATATTATTGCTGCCTGAAAAACGTCACTCGGGTGGTGTTGCTAGAGACGGTATTATTATTGATATTTAGACAGAATGTGAACAAGCTCACACAGCTAGATGGTTGTTGTTTGAAGATGAAGAACACACTGAGCAAATAATGCCTACAAGGTTAACGTATACACTACTACAGCAGTGGATACGGAATATATTATTGCTGCCTGAAAAACGTCACTCGGGTGGTGTTGCTAGAGACGGTATTATTATTGATATTTAGACAGAATGTGAACAAGCTCACACAGCTAGATGGTTGTTGTTTGAAAATGAAGAAGAAGAACACACTGGGCAAACAAGGCCTACAAGGTCAACGTATACACTACTACAGCAGTGGATACGGAATATATTATTGCTGCCTGAAAAACGTCACTCGGGTGGTGTTGCTAGAGACGGTATTATTATTGATATTTAGACAGAATGTGAACAAGCTCACACAGCTAGATGGTTGTTGTTTGAAAATGAAGAACACACTGAGCAAATAATGCCTACAAGGTTAACGTATACACTACTACAGCAGTGGATACGGAATATATTATTGCTGCCTGAAAAACGTCACTCGGGTGGTGTTGCTAGAGACGGTATTATTATTGATATTTAGACAGAATGTGAACAAGCTCACACAGCTAGATGGTTGTTGTTTGAATATGAAGAACACACTGAGTAAATAATGCCTACAAGGTTAACGTATACACTACTACAGCAGTGGATACGGAATATATTATTGCTGCCTGAAAAACGTCACTCGGGTGGTGTTTCTAGAGACGGTATTATTATTGATATTTAGACAGAATGTGAACAAGCTCACACAGCTAGATGGTTGTTGTTTGAAAATGAAGAAGAAGAACACACTGGGCAAACAAGGCCTACAAGGTCAACGTATACACTACTACAGCAGTGGATACGGAATATATTATTGCTGCCTGAAAAACGTCACTCGGGTGGTGTTTCTAGAGACGGTATTATTATTGATATTTAGACAGAATGTGAACAAGCTCACACAGCTAGATGGTTGTTGTTTGAAAATGAAGAACACACTGAGCAAATAATGCCTACAAGGTTAACGTATACACTACTACAGCAGTGGATACGGAATATATTATTGCTGCCTGAAAAACGTCACTCGGGTGGTGTTTCTAGAGACGGTATTATTATTGATATTTAGACAGAATGTGAAAAAGCTCACACAGCTAAGTGGCAGTGGTTTGAAAATGAAGAAGAAGAACACACTGGGCAAACAAGGCCTACAAGGTCAACGTATACACTACTACAGCAGTGGATACGGAATATATTATTGCTGCCTGAAAAACGTCACTCGGGTGGTGTTTCTAGAGACGGTATTATTATTGATATTTAGACAGAATGTGAACAAGCTCACACAGCTAGATGGTTGTTGTTTGAAAATGAAGAACACACTGAGCAAATAATGCCTACAAGGTTAACGTATACACTACTACAGCAGTGGATACGATATATATGATTGCTGCCTGAAAAACGTCACTCGGGTGGTGTTTCTAGAGACGGTATTATTATTGATATTTAGACAGAATGTGAACAAGCTCACACAGCTAGATGGTTGTTGTTTGAAAATGAAGAACACACTGAGCAAATAATGCCTACAAGGTTAACGTATACACTACTACAGCAGTGGATACGGAATATATTATTGCTGCCTGAAAAACGTCACTCGGGTGGTGTTTCTAGAGACGGTATTATTATTGATATTTAGACAGAATGTGAACAAGCTCACACAGCTAGATGGTTGTTGTTTGAAAATGAAGAACACACTGAGCAAATAATGCCTGCAAGTGCACTACTATTGGTGCACTACTATGAAGAACAGCAACAGCACTGTACACGTTAAAGAACAGTAAGATAAGTAAAAGAAAAAAAAAATATATGTATATTAAAAAAAATATTTTTCTCGGGTTGGTGCTGCTGAACTACTAGGAGCAGCACAGTAGCACACCAGTCCCACTCCCCAACACTGCTAGACTAATAGCACTGGGCTTATAGTAGCAACTAGCAAAGTAAAAAAACAAAAAAGAAAATAAAAGCAGTCCTTACAAGGACTATTGGGTTATTACAGCAGTGAGCAGATGAGATCAGAAGAGATCAGTGCCCACAGCAGGCAGCTACATACAGAGCACTGCAGTAGAAGGTAGATTACTAGCCAGCAAAGCTACCCTAAAATGTCCCTCAAATCCCTGCAGACTTCTATCCCTCCAATACAGAGCAGTATCAAGTAGATTACTAGCCAGCAAACTTACTATCAACTGTCCCTCAAAGAAATCAGTGAAATCAGTAACAGCTCTCTCCCTACACTAGCTCTTGCAAGCACACACAGGCAGAATGAAAAAACGCTGCAGGGCTTCAGTTTATATATGGAAGGGGAGTGGTCCAGGGGGTGTGGGGGTGGTCCAGGAGGGAGAGCTTCCTGATTGGCTGCCATGTATCTGCTGGTCTGGGGTGAGAGGTCAAAAAAAAGCGCCAGGTAAGGCGAACCCAAAATGGCGAACGTCGCGCGACGTTCGCGAACATTCGGCGAGCGCGAACAGCCGATGTTCGCGCGAACAAGTTCGCCGGCGAACAGTCCGCGACATCCCTAGTTATTGATCATTTATCTTTTGATCATTCGTCTTTTATCAATCATTTATTGATAAAAGACAAAAAGGTTCATGTCCTAAGAAGAAAAAAAAACCTAACCTTACCTTAGCAAAAGTACTTAGTGCTCCCAATCATTGATCCAAACTCACCAACAAAGCACACCATTAAAATGTATTATGATTAATATTTATGTGGTATCAACAAATAATTTTACAGAACATACTTGATCATCCACATTAGCTCCTGTCCCATTGGACCTTATAGTATAATTTCCCCACCATAGGCAAATGCACCCACCCATACTAGGGTCAAATTTAGCAGATTACAATAAATCTACAATATGTTTTTTAAGCCTTTGTTGTTAAAACCGAGCACTCAGAGAGACCACAGGCAAACACTTGGAGGATATACCAATTTCATGCATATGGTAATCTGGTATATAGATTGAGGTTAACTAAAACGCTCCAAAAAATATACATTGAGAGAGTACCAATAGGTAAATCCCTTACTCCTAATATTTCCAGCGTTACAAACAGCATTATGTTGGACAAACAAAAAAAAATAAAACTAAGAAAATGTTAACAGCATGCAGGCATCCCAACATTAAAAAACAAGTGACGGCCACTAGGGCCTCAAAAATTGAGAGCTTTAATAATGCTTGCCTTTAAATACTTATCAACTACATCAGAAATGCAAAAATAACTGAACCCCCCAGTTCGGCCCTGGCCTAGGACCATTTAAATAAAGAATAATTTGGGGTAAGTCTAACCTTTCAAAAACATACTGGGGCTCATTTAGTAACACTGGGCAAATGTGCACCTGGGAATTAAGCCATTTCAACCAAACATTGATTAGCATTTCTCAACCAGTTACACCTAGAACAATAAATGCAAAAATTTGATTAGTTGGAATGTATTACTGTCAAGTAAAACATCTACCCAGTGTTGATACATTGGGCAAGGAGTTGGCAAGGAGAGAGGTGTGGCATTATACATTGCATTTCGCTGTATATAGCGCACACATAAATCTATGCTAAATTAAATGAGGGTTTTGAATGTTCTTAAATGTAGCAGAATCTAGTGCAGAAAATGGCACAGTGACATGTCAAAGTAGGAGCAGTTGCTGACATGTATTAGCCAATTGGTAGTCTTCATTATGGACTAGAGTGGTGACAGTCTCTGGAGGGGAAGGATGATTAATATAGTGTTACAGTAGTCAATGCCTGATATCATGAGAGAGTAAATCTGAATTCTGGTGGGATCTTGGGTGGTAAATGATAGTACTTTGGAAACATTCCTTAGTCAAAGTGGTATAACCTAGTACATAAAATGGATATGAGTAGTGAATGACAGGACAAAATTAAGGATAATCCCAAAGCTCCAGGTCTGGAGAGATAATGGAGTGCTGTGATGGAAAGAGAATATATGTATGTGACTATATATCTGTGGAGGGGTAATTTGGCAGGGATGAAAGATGCCTGTTGACTTTTTTAAACCCAAATTACCTATGTAAAATACAGTGTATTAATTATACAGTCTGTTTCACTGTTACTATGCATCCAAAGGGATGCTTAATGCTGATTACAGATGATATTTACAGTCATTAATATGCAGTCATTTATATGCACCTGTAAGCTATTGTCAAACAGAATAAACTAGAAGCAAACACATGAATAGAAAAATTACATGTTCAAAAGCATACTTTCTGAAAGTTCAACATAGTGTGAAATTTTACCTTTATAGTAGTTGCCTTTGGCAACTGAAGTATGACATGTCTGTGCTCTAATTTAAGAAACTGTTATAAATAAGTTAAACCCTGATGGCCATTATTTTAGGGTATAGTCAAATGTAGAAATGTTGCAAGCATGTTGTATAATATCTAATAGTTAGGATCATTTGGGGATTTACAGAATATTTCATATATTTCATATTGGTTCATCTGAAAATCAAATATCAATGGTTTTAGAATTTAAATGTTGGTTCCTCTAAAATGGATGTTATTGAAATATAAATATATAGGGCAGTAAGGTTGTGGAATATATTGTGTTGGCAGATTTCCACAATGGCTTTAAAGGGGGTTTAGATGACTTCTTAGGCAGATGTTATAGCAATGTTCATTTGCTTTAACACAAAGGATAACAACTATGTAAGGACAGGTTTAGGATTCATTATCCGGAAACCAATTATTTAGAGAGCTCTGAATTACAGGAAGCAGGGTTGGACTAGAGCCTTGGGGGCCCACCAGTGCAGCAAAAAAGGGCCCTCCTGGCAGTCCCCAGTGGCCCCCTCCTGACCTCCGACTCCCTGGCGCACGGTGCGCGGCTCGCGTATGCGCTCAGCTGGCACACGCATGTGCCACCATGGTGCACTGAGCATACATGCGCCAACAGGGGCCCTAAGCACGCATGCACCAACACGAGAGGGCAGGTTTATTTTTTTACAGGGCAGGTCCTTACCGAAGGGTGTCCCACCAGCCCAATCTATTTATTCTAATAATTCAAAATTTGAAACAAGCATTTCCTTTTTTTTGTAATAATAAAATAGTACCTTTTACTTCATCCCAACTAAGATCCTATTGGGTTTAATTAATGCTTAAATTATTTTTAGGTAGATTTAAGGTATCACAATACAAATTATGAAAAAATCCTTATCCAGAAAACGACTAGTCCCGAGCATTCTGGATAACAGGTCCCATAACTGTATATATGTATAAGGCACCTCTATTAAATGAGCTAATAAAGCTCTATGTGCTTGAAAAATTGTTGTCACTACAAATGTTGATTTTTAATCTGGTGCAAGGTACAAGGCAGTATCACACTCCAATCAAGCAATCTCAGGGGTGCACGACCAATTCTCTATCATATAATCAAAGTTTGGAATAAAGCATTCCTGGGCCAGCACTTCCCTTTGTGAAACAAGTGTCTTTTTATTTTACACACATCACAGTGCTCCAATGTTTCGGTCCCTCTTGGGACCTTTCTCAAGGATATATATATATATATATATATATATATATATATATATATATATATATATATATATATAAAACTTTATATTAATATATAAATCTAAGTACAGTAGAACTTCCATTTTATGTTTTACAGGGAACCATAAAAAATGGTGTAAATGCAAAATCAGGGAAATGTATTATGCATAATATGTGGGTGGCCCACCAAAACACATTGTAAAATGAGGGAAAATTTTAAATCAGTGGATATAAAATTGAGGTTCCACTGTTTAAATATTTAGAGATTAAGGAGCATTTCAATTCGTCAAATGACGAATTGAAAATTCTAAACTGAAATTCGAATTTTGATTTTTTTTTACGCCACCTAAAACCTGCCAAATTTCTGTTTAAGTCAATGGGAGAGGTCCATGGATTAATTTTGAGTTCTTTGCAGTCTTTCTGACATTCGAGTTTTTTCAGATAAAATTCATCCGAATTTAAAAAATTGATTTTTTTAAATAAATTTCAGTTGATCAAATTTCAATTTCTGGGAGTTTAGGGGAGTCTAAATAGTTTATCTATGTGAACACTGGTAAACTGATCACTGATCCACACATGGTTTCTTAGAAACCAATTATTTAGGTGCCATTTTCAAGGGGAGAGGTATAAGGTTTGATGTTTTTCACTCTGTTTTTACCTTGAAAAAGGTTTCAAGGAAGACCCAAACGTTGGAATAATAAATAAACTGTATCTCTTTTTCACCCTATTTTAAAGTCCTGTGAGTGCCTTACTTTACATGACATTCTATTTGACTTTTCCTCAGTGTGCATGCTAATTGTTCTCAACAGGATATGAAAAGTGTTTTTGAAACTATTCCCTGGCAAAATAACCCCACAAATGTGTACTGAACACTGAAAATATAAGACTAGCTGTATTGTCTTCACAATCTAAGATGCTTTATAAATGCTGTATGTCCTGAACACAATCTGTATACACTGCCATTTTTTACGCCTTCTCTACCCTTTCACACCATATATGTATTTGTGTTTTAAAACCATTTGTAAACGAATATGTTTTTACACATGTAGAGTGCCCAAAAGGCAGCATTAAAATAGGTATCAGTTTAAAATGGTGGTTATCAAGTGGGACAAACTGATGTGATAAGCAGCAAGTTGCTTATTCTACCTTGTGTATACCTATATTTAACGAATGAGCAGAAAACTCAAAAGTCGGATTTAGCATCTAAATTCAATTTCTTTTTTTAAAAGGTATTTATTTTTCAGCGTTCAGGAGGATACAAAATATAGTGCACATAGAAAGAGATTGTTACAGGCATATTGCATTTTGCATCTCTGAAAGCCATTTTCAATTTACAGACCTTGGGATCCCCAACATAAAGGTAGGTGGCAAGAATGAAGAAAGAAGTAGAGAAGTAGGAAAGAGAGAACAGTATAAAGAAGAAGTAGGGAGGGGGGGAGGTTGACCAATCTGCACAAGAAACAAATAAAATGATAAACCAATATCACAATCTTTGTAAGCCTACCTGAGACAACAAGATATTACAATAAAATATTGACCGTATTCAATGTAGGTTAATTACGAGTATTTATACAATCTTAATATTGCTAGTCGGCTAGGGTCTAGATGGGAGCTTCAAGCCAGTTGGGTCGGTATATTTACTGTTCTGTTTGTATAGGTTTCATTTCGCAACAGCCAAAGTGTCCAAATTTTAATAAATTTGTTCCAGAGCTGGTAATGTTTGTTCCACCAGAGCTATCCAGTAACTGAGGGTAGGAGGGTTCTCATCTTTCCATTTTATGGCTATTGCCCGTTTTGCATGGAACAGGAGAAAGGTGAGCAGAGTCCTTTCTGTTCTTGAAGTTGTGGTATCTTGTAGGTAGTTGAGCAGTAATACCTTAGGGTGGAATTCCACTGGCATTGCCATAAATTGAGTTATATAATCAGCTATTTCTGTCCAGAAGTGTTGGATTTGGGCGCAATCCCAAACCATGTGATAGAAATCTGCGTTGGGGCTGTTGCATCTGTTGCACTTGTCCGGGAAAGTTTAATTAATAAAGATTAATTTTATGTAGAGTGTAGGGGGTATAGTAGGCACGGTGTAAGTACTTGTATTGGATAAGTCGGTCCCTGGATCTGATTAAGGGGGTAAGAGAATTGGCCAGTATATATGTCCATTGCTCCATTGTAAGATCCAGAATGTTAACAATCCATTTCTGCAGCATTTCCTGCCTTGTGGTTTGGTAACTGGTACAGAACAAAGTGTATACTGCGGATAGTGGTTTTGGTAGATGCTCCTTACGTACTAGAATCTCTAGTCGGGAAATTTCGATCCTGGGAGTGTTGGACTGAAATTGTTGAGTGAGAGCATGTCTCGGCTGTAAGTAGCGAAAGAACATTCCATTTGGCAGTCCAAATTTGTCCTTAAGTTGTTGAAAGGAAAAAAGAGTATTATCCAAATACAAATCTCCTATATATTTCACATTATAGTGGGCCCATAGGTGAGGATCTGGTACCGTAAGAAGTTGCGACATTAAGAAGAAGTTTAACATTAAACCATAATGGGGTATGAGGAGATAGGGTCTGGGTACCAGTTCCCACTCTCTTACAGCTCAACTGCCAAGCTTTAACCATATTTTTCATCATTGGAGTAATATTGAATGAGAATGAAGCCTTCCTATGGATCAGATTACACAAACCTTCAAGCGACCCTGCTATTTGAGCCTCTAGAAGTGTCACTGGGTCTTCAGGCATAGGAATTTGCCACCACCTCAAAGGTGTCAATTGGGCTGCTATAAAGTATTCCAACATGTCAGGGGCTGCTAGTCCGCCTTCCTGCAGCAAGGATGTCAGGGCAATGTATTTAACCCTAGTAGCTCCCAGAGACCAATAAAGTTTGTTTAGTTGCATTCTAAGTAATTTAAAAAAAGAAGCTGGAAGCCACACTGGTGATTGTCTGAATATATGTAGGAACTTGGGGACTTCATTTTGAACAAATGTATCCTGCCAATTAATGATAGAGGGAGCTTGAGCCATTTTTCAATTGTCTTTTGGAGAGAGTCCATTAGGGGGTCAATATTCAGTGACTTAAATTTATATGTATCCCCAAGTATTTCAGTGTATCTACCTTCGTTTGTGGAAGGGTCAATTACCTCAGAAGCTCTTGGCTCTAACGGCAATAAAGAGGATTAAGTCCAGTTAATTTTGAGGCCTGAGAAGAGAGTGTGATTGTCAATTAGGTTCTAAGCATGTTTTAATGAGGGACCCGGATCATGTAAATAAAGTAAAGTGTCGTCTGCAAATAGGGATATTTTTTCCCGGAGTTTGCCCAATTCAAACCCCCGAATTTCTTTACTATCTCTAATAAGGCATGCTAGAGGTTCCATGGCCAGTGCAAATAGGCCTGGTGATAAGGGGAAACCCTGTCTGGTTCCTCTAGTTAATGTTATCGGGTTAGAGAGTTCGTGATTCGACAGTATTCTAGCACTAGGATTGTTATATATCACTTGGAACCATGTTAAAAATTTTTTGCGAAAGCCAAACATTTTCAGAGTCTCCCACAAGTAAACCCACTCAACCGAATGCCTTCTCGTTGTCAAGGGAGGCAATGACTCTGGTGCCTGGATTATCAGGTGTCACAACAATGTCAGTATACAGCCTTCTAATATTAAGTTCGGCAGCTTTATGAGGTATAAAGCCCACTTGATCTGGGGCAACTAGAGACTTTATAACAAGGTTGAGATGTCTGGCTAATACCTTTGTTAGGATTTTAGAGTCTGAATTAATAAGTGATATGGGTCGGTAGGAAGAATGATTTAGCGGGTTTTTGCCAGGCTTTAAAATTAGAACTATTGTGGCTTCTGCAAATGATGGTGGGAGCGTTCCCGAAATTAGGGATCGATTAAATAACTCTGTGAGGTGTGAAGCTAGAGTAGCCGCATACGAAACATACCAAGTATTAGGCAGACCATCGGGACCTGGGGTTTTGCCAGGTGGAAGTGTAGCTATGGCCTCTAGGACTTCTTGTTCTTGTATTGGGAGTTCCAGGATTTCTCTATATTCCAGAGGAAGATTGGGAAGATCTAGCTGTTGAAGGTAAGTTCTAACTTCATTGGGGTGCTTATTAATTCTAGAAGTATATAGGGCTTGGTAGTAATCTGCTAAGCTTTGATTGATTTGAGTTGGGTTTGTGATAATTGTGTCATCGTCTTGTTGTAGTGCGTGAATAGCTGTCCTAGGTTGGTCTTCCCTTGCTAACAATGCTAGCATTTTACCATTTTTGTCATCTTTCTCATAAAGAGCAAACCTATAGTGTAGATGTTTTTTATGTGCGCTTTTCCATTGTGTTTGAGCATATAACCTCTGGGCCACAACATATTGATCTTTTGTTTGCTCAGTAGGGTTTTGAATATATCTCGCCTCTGCCTCCCGCAGTCCACGCTTCGCCTCAGTCAAATCATAGGCCAATTTCTTTCTTGTAAAGGCTATAGCTGAAATATACTCCCCTCTAATAAAAGCTTTCATTGCATCCCAGACCAAGGGCAGGGAGGTTGTATTAATATTTTCTTGAAAGTAGCTAGTGAGTGAGTGTTGTATAGTTTTTTGTATATCTGGATGGGTAATCCAGTGCGGACTAAGTCTCCACATTTTGTTTTTAGGATTTGGGTGCAGAGTCCATGAGACTAGCAGCGGAGCATGATCAGAGATTCCCCTAGGAAGGAACTCTGCTTTGACAATTTTGGAAGATAAGTCCGGAGAAGCAAAGGCGAGATCGATTCTTGACATTGCTCCCCTAGAGTAACATGGAAACATTTTTTTGGTGGGATTGCATTCCCTCCAGACATCTATAAACCCTGAGGTTTGTGCCCAGCTTCTCAAGCCACCAGGGTCAGCCCTGCCTAAAGTAGATAGGGATAAGCGGTCCTGTTCCGCATTCATGACTGCATTAAAATCCCCAATTATCAATGTCGGGCCAAGAGGCAGGTCCGCAATATGTTGGATTAAATCATATAAAAGCATATCTTGGAAAAGAGGAGGGACATATATACTAACCAGAATATATGGTATACCAGCTAAGGAGGCTTGTATAAGAGTAAATCTGCCCTCCAGGTCATTTTTTAGATGTAGGAGTTGAAAGGGGAGTGACTTATTTATTAATATGGAGATACCTCTGGAATAGTTAGAATATGCCGTGTTATAGGTTTGTGCAATCCAGGGTTTTCTGAGTAAGTTAGGGTTAGTAGTTTGAGATAAGTGAGTCTCCTGGAGACATATAATATGGGGGTTTCGTTTATGTAAAAAGCTGAATACCAAGGATCTTTTTAATGGAGAACTTAGCCCCCAAACATCCCAAGATATAGCAGTTATCTCCGTCATTGTGATAATACATACCAATATACCAACTCCCCCCCAAAGAGAGATGTAGATCATGAGAGAAGTAGTAGGAGGAAAGGAAGAGGAAAGAAGAAATAGTGAAGAGGGACAGTAGAGACATAATATAACCAACACAACCCACCCTACTTCTCCCGAAAGTGGAGAAGTTTTGTACCCTTAACATATTACAAGCAATGAGGGTGTACCAAAATCGTACAACAAGTTTGGTTAACCAGCAAATCAACAGTGAGCAGTATAAGTATGCATCAATGTAACTAAACTTTTTCAAACAGCAAAAGTTGTGCTATAGCACTGTGTATGTAGCAGGGCCTGTATTCCTTTGTAGCTTGTGGGCCCACTTAAGCCAGGAGGCGTTGAGTGGCAAGCCATGTGGGTTACCTGGTAGATTGTGTGAAAACAAGACATATACGTTACCAAACCAAAACTTTTTGCAGGGCTGCTATATGATTGGAACATGAGGACTTTAGGACTGTCTGTGCGACTGCGGTTGTTGATCCAGCCATTTGGATACTTCAGTAGGAGTAATGAAGAAGTGGCTGCGCCCATCCACTGAGATTCTGAGTTTGGCTGGGTAGAGCATAGCATACTGAAGGCCTGTTTCTCGGAGACGCCGTTTAACGGCTGTGAATTGTTGTCATTGCTTATGTAAGTCGTTAGAGAAATCAGGGTACAAGGAAATGATCGCATTCTCAAACCTTAGTTCCCCTTTACGACAGGCGGCTGCAAGTGCGGCATCTCTGTTTCTGAAATTCAGAAACCGTGCAATGATAGGCCGTGGAGGGGCCCCAGGAGGTGGTGGTTTACCTGGGATGCGATGTGCCCGTTCTATAATAAAGGCATTGGAGAAGGCCTCTGGACCAAATTCCTCCTTGAGCCATATTTCCAAAAACTTGGTAGCATCCGGGCCTTCAGCTCTTTCGGCAAAGCCCACTATCCTGATATTGTTCCTGCGGAGCCGATTCTCCAGATCATCAGATTTGGCCTCCGCAGCGTCGAGCCTGTGACGTAGTTGTTCAATGCGATCAGGCATAGGGTTACAGAGATCTTCTAGGTCGCTTATCCTCCTCTCAGCTTCTGTAGTGCGTTCTCTCACCTTTTGTACATCCTGTCGAAGTATCGCAAAGTCCACTTTTAATTCCTCGACCTTTGCCATTGTGGCCATATGGCAGGTTTGTATAGTAGCCTTTAGGACTGTAACTACCTCCGCCAGGGTTAAATCATCAGGTTGAGGTAGTGCTGTTGCGCTCAGGGCATAAACTACTTGTGACTAATTGAAGTTTGGGGTTGATGTTGCCCCCGACTCCGTTCCATCGATTGTTGAGTGTTCCCTTGAAGCATCGAAAGGTAGCTGAGAGGAGGTAGCATGTTGTTCCTTCAGTGGAGCAGCACTGCGTAGTTCCGCCATCTTGGCGGGCCTCGTGGCGGTGCGGAGATGTGCTCTGATATCTGAAGATTCAGTGGCTTGTTGCTTTTTCTTGCCCATCTGCTGAGTTCTGTAGAGGTAGATGAGTCAAACGGCGGGTTACATGCCACCCAAGTCAGGATATCTTGCCGGATTTGGTGGGTTGACTGCGGAGCTAAGCAAAGAGACGTCCGCTCACATTGCTAGTTAACCACACCCCCTGATCTAAATTTAATTTGTTGTTGCAATGTTATATATTAGGAGAATTTTTATGGTTAAGGTATATCTTTAGCAGTTTTTATATGCACGTAACTAGGAAGTGTGCAAATGAAAAATAACACAGTCTTACATACAGTATAGGGGAGAAACAATGTGTGGATTTTTCAGTCTCCGTATTTGAGGAAAAATACAAATCCTAGTTAATACATTTTCAGGGAAAAGTGTAAGTTATAGGAACATACATTACTCATTACCACTGCCTAACAGTCAGGATTTATTATTTCTTGGTTCAAACTTCATTATACCCTGGTAAAAGACACAACCATGAAAGGTCATATCTGGAAGTCTGCACTTGTGGAGATAAGAGGGTTTAATTCAAGTGGAATTAGAAGCAGTAGAATTAGCTGCATTGCAATGCTGTAAAGCTTTTGCTTCTTATAATTAAATGCCTCTGTACAGCAGTTCAGATCCTTTTTATATGACGTTAGATGTGTGTGCTTAAATACAGCAAACATTTATAATGTCAATGATTTCTTTTTTATGTTAAAATGTTCATTTGTTCATCTTGGAGTTTAGGTTTCATTGTTAGGATTATTGTTACATACCTGCAGTGTTCTTTTGTAAAAGCCTGATGTTGATCCCCAATGACAAACCTAGATTTAAAAAAAAAAAAACCTTCAAGAATAAATGTAGACATTTTTGAAAAGGTCAGTGATTTTATAACAATCTCAACTGTAGCATATGATCCCTATGTTTACAGAGAATAAGGGGATGGAAGTAATGCTTCAGTTATTAATATATGTAATTTCTATAGTGTTCCAGTAAAGCCCTGTTTGCTGGACCAACTTGATCTACTTAAAAATAATGATAAGATATGGGTTTAACGAAATAGTGTAAGAAACAAATGTAACTTGACAAACTAAATAGTAGAAAGAAAAGTCTATGCAGATTTGTTAAAAACGCTCTGTTCAGTATAGAATGTATACAAATTGACCAATATTTGCTTACGGCATTGACTTCTGATGTTGACATCATTTTATCGTTCATATCTGTTTTTGTTGTTGGACTTTATGCTACTATATTCAACCTATTTCCAAAAATTAGGCTAATGTTAAATATGTTATACACATTCTACATTTTAGGTTTTTTTTCATTTATTTTATAACACAAACTACGGTAATGTGTTTGCAGAACACTTTCATTTTACATTTTTTGGACCCTGCTTCCCTAATAGAAGAGATTTTTCCTTCCAGCTAAATCCCCAAAAAATGAACCCTTCCTTTTGTCATCTGCTGAAGACACACTAATCCACAAAGGAAATAAATTCACCCATCATACCGAGATCATTATCATTCTAAATTAAATCTGCTAATTCCCAGATCTATATTTTGGTGTGGTTCTTTGCTAGATTTCGTGAAAAAAAATCTCTTGCTGTAGTAGCTGCAATTTACCACACAGCCCCTTAGCATGGGTCCTCAAGAGCCTATATGGTAAATTAAGACATGTTTTTTGGGGGGGAATGAGACTAGAGGAAATTAAAAACTGGTACACAATAGAATTGCTCTTTATATTTCCTTTATGTGTGACTTTTACAGAGCAAATCTGTGAATTTTTATGTTTTATGTTATGTAGAAATATATTTTGCCACTTCTTTATAATGTATTGTATATTATAATTTATAATGTATATGCTAATTGTGAGATTTTCTCCAGCTACCTAAGATAGATATCTACTCTATGTTGGAGAATGCAGGCATATTGCAATACCTTTTAAAGCTTATTTACTTTCACCAGCAGTGTTATTAAACTATTATACTGAAGATTGTTTACTCTTTAGAAAAACCTCTTATCATTATTATCTCCCTATATTAACAGGTGCAGATATTCTACAGCATGGCAGAGATACAGTGGTACCCCTGTGAGAAAATAGAAGGTTATTGAGGTAATTTATATATCTCAGTTTGCGCCAACTTTTAATCAAATGCCTTTTCCTTATTATTCTTTCTTCTCTGTTGGAAATGGCCCAGAATTTTATTGTCTACATCATTCGAGCAAAGATAATAATTTATCTGAGTGGAATAAATGATTGTAAACAAAGGAAAATTAATACAGAAGAGCATTTGGGCCACGCACACCCACAGAAAACATGCATAAATAGAATTCCAAATTATAGAATTTCTCAACACAAAAATATCAACATACTGAGTCATTTCAGTTCCTATCAAAATGACTAATAGTTTTAGTGAAATTAATTTAAACAATGTGATTACTTTTTATTTCTGCCTCTCTTATTCTGAAAAATCTATTGATATTTGTAATTATTTTCTGCATTGTTGAAAATTTCCTTTGCTGGTTCTTTATCTTTTTTCACTCTACTTTGCTGCCATTATGAGCTGTATGTTGAAACAGGAACATATTATTATAGTTATCCTAAAATCAAGAGACTATTTAATATCTTGCTTCATTGCACACCGATTTCCATAAACTAATAAATCACCACAGGGTAATATGGTACTACTGCATTTTAGACTTATTGTGCTACTCTTACAAAGTTGCTTTTCTGCACAGTATGAAGCAGATTAATATATTTAACATGAAGTCTGGTGTTTTTTTAGATGGAGAAAACAATCTTTATACAACTTTGACACTTGACTTAAATTCTTGAGAACAGTCATAGTCACTAATACATACATTAAGAAATGCCACTCTTCTGGATTTATCAAAAATCAAGTTGGGTTTTTTTTCTCAATTCAAACAAAAACATAGAAAAAACACAGATGTGAAAAAGTGTATTTCCTGAAACAGAATAGTTGGAATTTATTAAAGAATTAAATGTGAAAAGTGACGCAGAAAAAACTCAGGAAGTAAAAGCTGGTGATGTATGGGAATATGAAATGGGAATATTCTCTAACAACTTTATATTCCCAGTTTAATAAAACATTTGAGATTTTTAGCCCCATTGAAATGAATGTAACAATGTATTTCCCAGTGGAATGCAACCTTTTCTGAGAAAAAACATGCGTGGGAAAATGTTGCCAATTTTTTTAAAAAAAAATAAGTTAGCATTAAAGAAAAAAGTCACATGAGTTTTGTCAGCAGTTTTCTTCTGTCAGCTTTTTTTCTTCAAGAACTTGATTTTTGATAAATCTTCCCCTTAAAGGGATTCTGTCATGATTTTTATGGTGTCGGTTTTATTTCTAAATTACACTGTTTAAACTGCAAATAATTCACTCTACAATGTAAAATTGAATTCCTAACCCAATAAGTGTATTTTTTTTAAAGATTTAATTTTCAGCTTCATGCATCCATAATAAACAACAACAAACAGTTCAAATATATAGTGGTCTGTCATATCCATACATCCTCTAAAAAAGAAATTCCTTTTCTTTTTTCTGGGACTTTTATGTGCAGTAGAGAGACTGTGAAGAGATCAGCAGGAAACCAACAGGATCAGCATTTTTAAATCTTTGGCATTTGTAAATATTTGTCATTTGTAAATATTTGTCATTTTTGAGTTCAAATATATAGCGGTCTGTTATATCCATACATAATTATTACATGAGAATTGTCGACCTAAGTTAGGTCAGCAAGGGATAAGTCAAGCATTTTTTAACCTTTTTATTTAACAGGGGGTAACAGGGAAGGGGTAAGAGGGGGGCAGGCCGAGGGAAGCATACCACAGGAGTCAAGTTATATATAGCTTGTAGCACACTAAGGGGGTTATTAATCAAGGTCCGAATTTATCTCAATATCAGCTGCTACAAATTCCGATCTAACCCGCTCGAGTTATTAACGCTTATTTATTATTACATTTTCCCGAAAATCATCTTTGCGGGAAAAGCTCAGATTTTCACGATTTTTTCGTAACTTTTCCCTGAAATCTCAGAATTTTCTGAGTTTTCACCATAAAGCTCCGAAAACATAGTGAAATTGTCCGAAACCCCAGACACGACCAAAAATCAATGGGACTGTTCCCATTGACTTTTATGCAACCTCGACAATTTTGAGATGTTGTGTTTTTATATTCGAGCTTTTTAGCCCTCGGGGTTTAATAAATTCAAGATTTTTTAAAAGTCCAATTTTATAATAAAAATCACAAATTTTTCGGATTTTGGGGAATTTCGGGTATTCGAAGCTTAGTAAATAACCCCCTAAATATTGTCATGCACAGATGCTGTATCAAATTCGTCAAATAAGTGTATTTTTTAGTTTTAATACATATGTAATATATTCTGCTGGAGCAGGAATATTAACTGATGCATTTTGAAAAAAACATGTTTTCCTATGATAGTATCACTTTAAAGGAAAACTATACCCCCAAAATAAATACTTAAGCAACAGATAGTTTATATCAAATTGAATGACATATTAAAGAATCTTACCAAACTGGAATATATATTTACATAAATATTGCCCTTTTACATCTCTTGCCTTGAACCACCATTTCGTGACTCTATCTGTGCTGCCTCAGAGATCACCTGACCAGAAATACTACAACACTAACTGTAACAGGAAGAAGTGAAGAAGCAAAAGGCAGAACTCTGTCTGTTAATTGGCTCATGTGACCTTACATGTGGTTTGTATGTGTGGACATATTTTAATTTTTAAAATGGCAATTTTCTATTTATGATTACCCAATGGCACATACTACTAAAAAAGTATATTATTATGATAATGGTTCATTTACACGAAGCAGGGTTTTACACATGAGCTGTTTTACTCGGTATCTTTTAATAGAGACCTACATTGTTTGGGGGGTATAGTTTTCCTTTAAGCTTATTTGAGGAATAAAGGGAGCATTAAAAAATTGAACTGATAGCACTCTGGTTCAGATAACAGTGCCTTGAATTTGAATGTACATAAACATAATTTATATTAAAGGGGTTGTGCACCTTACAAATACTTTATTTTCAGTTGTTTTCAGATTGTTCAACAGAAATTAAGCTTTTTTTCAATAGCCCTCTTTTTTTCCTACCATTTTTCCAAAATTTAAGTTTAAAGTTGAATGTTAAATCTGGGTGCAGATTCTGAACTTTTACACTACATTTAGTTGATACATTTCTCAGCAGTATATCTGGAATATTAGTAACTATTGTGCAGGTACAGGATCTGTTATCCAAAATGCTCGGGAACTGGGGCTTTCCTGGATAAGGGGTCTTTCCATAATTTGTACCTTCATGCCTACTAAAAAATAAACACAATAGGCCAGTTTTGCTTCCAATAAGGATTAAGTATATCTTAGTTTGGATCAAATACAAGCTACAGTTTTATTATTACAGAGAAAAAAAATATTTTAAAAAATTTGGATTATTTGATTATAATGGAGTCTATGGGAGATGGTCTTGATGAGCTTTCTGGATACCCATACCTGTATAAATTCTAACAGCTGCCTTTATGGAAACTCATAGATTCTACTCAGCAGGGCCAAAGATAAATGTATCAACTAATGAATCTTTAAGAACAGTTCAGAGTTGGTGACCCCCCCTCCCAGGGCTGTTTTTAGAAACACATAAGAAGATGAGAAATTAAACTTAAAACTTCAATAGTAGAAAAATCTTCACAAACAGAAATTAATTGGAAAAAGTCTTTATTTTTGGTGAACTATCTGAAAACAAAGTGTCCTAGTGACATCTCTCTGCCTATGACAGGCCTGCAGTTTGGTGGCTCAATAACAGAGTTATGGTCAAACACAATATAAGGGCAAAAGGTATCCAGCAAGTAAAGGTTAGGACAGGCTATTACAAAGGACATGTTACTAGTATCAAAGTTTAATGTATCACTATCCATGCTTTCATTGCACAGAAGCTTCTGCATAACTCAAAGTTATCAGCTGCCTGGAACCTCGCAGTGGAAGCTCAGGTGACTCAAATAGACGGGCTGAGTTCAGCATCGGACTGGGGGGCCGCAAAGTCCTCTCTGCACCAGCCCCCTCCCAGCACACAGAAAGTGCCCGCACGTGTGTACCTCTGTCCCATACATCAGCACAAACAGGTTCAGGGAAGTAAGGAAAGGGAATACATGTTACATTTCTAAAAATCACCTCAAAACTTCCACCCTGCAGCATCGTTTTTTCCCACATACTATTAGGTATCACAATAAATCACCCCAAATATGAAAGCCTGGGGTCCTCTGAACAGTTTTATGCCCAATATGTGTAGGATTACCTAAGTACGTGGCATATATAAATGAAGACCCCCCATATGGTCTGTCATTTTTGGTACTGCAAAATCAACCCATTTACATAGTTTTGGGGGGGCAAAGGTAGAAAAAGTCTGTTAACCCCAGAAAACCATATATTTTCGAAAAGTACCCATTCCCCTGAATCCAAATTGGGTATGCATGTCTTTCTACCCCAAAGCACCAAGCCACAAACCTTTCCTAAATTTGGCAATTTTGGTGACATATCCAAAAAACACCTCATAATGTCCACTCTGCAGCATCTTATTCCCTACATACTTTTAGGTATCAAGACAAATCACCCCAAATATGAAAGCTTGGGGTCCTCTGAACAGTTTTTTTTATAATATGTATAGGTTCAGCTAAGCATGTGGCATATAGGGGCCCCAAAATGAAGGCCCCCCATATGGCTTGTCATTTCAGGTACTGCAAAATCAAAACATTTACATAGTTTTGGGGGGGGTAAAGGTATAAAAAAGTATGTTCACCCCAGAAAACAATTTATTTTTGCAAAGTACACATTCCCCCGAATCCAAATTGGGTATGCATGTCTTTCTACTCCAAAGCACCAAGCTGCAAACCTTTCCTAAATTTGGTGACATTTCCAAAAATCACCTCAAAATTTCCAACCTGCAGCATCGTATTTCCCACATACTTTTAGGTATCAAGACAAATCACCCCAAATATGAAAGCCTGGAGTCATCTGAACAGTTTTATGCCCCAATATGTATAGGTTTACCTAAGCACGTGGCATATAGGGTCCCCAAAATGAAGACCCCCCTATATGGTCTGCCATTTCAGGCACTGCAAAATCAATTAATTTACATCGTTTTGGGGGGCAAAGGTAGAAAAAGTACGTTAACCCCAAAAAAAAAAAATTCATTTTGGAAAGTATATATTCCCCCCAAATCCAAAATGGGTATACATGTCTTTCTATTCCAAAGCACAAAGCCGCAAACCTTTCCTAAATTTGCTGATAAAGGCAGCTGTTTTTACATTTCTAAAAATTGCCTAAAAAATATTGCAATTGGCCACATTTATCTCACCCAATTTGTAACATACAATTGGAAAACACCCTAGATATTGACGCCAAGCGTCTACTGAACAGTTTGATACCCAATATGCATAGATAAACCAAAGCAGCTGACATGTGCAGACCCCAAATAAAATTAGTGTATATGAATTTTCTCAGCTGCCGATTCGCCTTCTGTGAACAAAAGCCTCTCACTGCATATTATGTGCCAAAAGACTGCCTAACAGCACAAAGACCCCCAAAACCATATATTTTTGTAAAGTACACATTCTGACGAATCAAAAATAGGTAATTATGTCTTTCTACTCCAAACTACCTTATGACAAAGCTATGCTAAAGGCAGCAGTTTTTATGACATTTCTGAAAATCGCCTAAAAATATTGCAATTGCCCACATTTATCTCACCCAATTTCTTACATACAATTGTAAACCACCCTTAATATTCATATCAAGGGTCTACTGAACAGTTTGATGCCTAATATGCATAGATAAACCAAAGCAGATGGCATGTGCGGACCCCAAATAAAAATAGTGCATATGAATTTTCTCAGCTGCTGATTCGCCTTCTGTGAACATTATTATACAGCTTTTTCTGTCTGGGTGACAGGTCCATTTTAAGAATCTTACATTCTAGATAAGCTTTCTGGATATTCAAATTAAACACACTTAATTCCAAATGGGATGTTTCATGTATAACCTGATCTTTATTTATCTGTTCTTTATATTAGACCCTGAGCCTATGTTTACGAATTTGTTATTTAATTTCTACTACTTGGTTTTCATTTATTTTCACTATTGTCTTTTAATCTTAGGTTTCCCAATGGTTTATTGTTATGGTCCTATTTAACAGAGTCTACAATGCATTAATGACCTAAAGGGTTATTCTGTCACTTATGGTATAGTTTCGGATTTAGGATATTGGATTTTAAACCTACATTGTGTTCTTAATTATGTTCTATAGATGGCGCTGTTTCTTTATGTATAAAAGCGTAACTCTCTGCCATCTCATTTAGCCTATGATTAAGTGGTGTTCCCGAAATACATTAGGCATCCTATGCACTCCAGCTGCTTAATTTTTAAATGATTCAATAAATAGTATTTTTTACTTCTAGAGGCTGTGTGCCATTTGATCCATGTTTTCAAGTTTTTCCTCATTAGTCCCTTTGGAGCATTTCGGGAGGGTAGTGTGGATGAGTCTGTGCCCTGTAACTGTGAACAATTCGGTCTATAGCATACTCCTACAATTATTTTGCTGGACTCTTTACAATTGGTGAAGAACTTCATCCATAAGTCTTCCGCCCCCTCATTTTCTAATTTTCTGCCCTCTCCTTTAGCTTTTAAATCCCGCCTAACAAACAGACATACACCTCCTCCTTTTCTATTACCTCTGTCCCTCCGAAATAAAGTACAGCCACTGATATTAACTGCCCAGTCATGCGACTCATTCAGCCATATTTCAGCCACGCCAATCACATCCTATTTTTACCCCTAGCACCTCCAGCTCTCCCATTTTACCAGTCAGACTCCTTGCATTTGCAAACATATTTTTAATAGTGGTACCATATTGAACATATGTCATGTGGTCCTCGCTATCCTTAACAGTACCCCCAACCAAATTGTCTCCCCCATTTCCCCTTCCTTTGCCTACTACCTCATATAACCTGTCTTCCACGGAATCCTTTACTGAATCCTCCCCCCCCCACGCCTTTCCAGCTTTCAAATGGATTTCACTGACCCCATCTAAAAGCAAATGCTCCGTAAGGCTACAAATGTATTGTTATTGCTAGTTTTTATTACTCATATTTCTTTTCAGGCCCTCTCCTATTTATATTCCAGCCTCTTATTCATATCAATGCATGGTTGCTAGGGTAATTTGGACCATAGCAACTGTATTGCTGAAATTGCAAACTGAAAAGCTGCTGAATAAAAAGCTAAATAACTCAAAAACCATAAATTATAAAAAATGAAAACCAATTGCAAATAGAGAATATCACTCTCTACAAAATAGTAAAAGTTAATTCAAATGTGAACAATCCTTTTATTTAATTATTATTGGCGGCAAAACAATCCTATTTCGTTTAACTAATGTTTAAATTATTATTTGTACTCTTAAAGTAGGGAGACCCCATGTTCCGAGAATTCTGGATAATACTCGAGTATAAGCCGAGTTTTTCAGCCCCCAAAGAATAGTCGTCGGCATCCAAGAATGGTCGTCGGCCTCCAAAAACGAGATGCCGGCACCTCCAATGGGAGCAGAAACCCTCAATTTTTTGATTGAAACTTACCAGAAGCTGCTGCATTTCTCACCCTAGGCTTATACTTGGCTTATACTCGAGTCAATTAGCTTTCCCAGTTTTTGGAGGTAAAATTAGGTACCTCGGCTTATACTCAGGACGGCTTATACTCGAGTATATAAGGTAGGTCCTATACCTGTGTATATATGTGCATGTGTAATGCTTGTATTCCTGTGGGCTACATTTATTATCTAGTTCATAATATGACATTAGGCACCACCAAAATATCACTGTTTAGTGATCAACACATTGTTCAAGGTTATCATTATATTATTTAAAAAAAGAAATCACCATTAGCACATATTTTGCTTTCATTGCTTGAGTGCTCAAAACATAATTTTGAATAATCTTAATATCTTATTTCAAGTCGTCTGCAAGTCACATTCACTGCAGAACTCTCCTGTGTTCTGCACAGCAATAGTGATAATTAGAACAGATGGCAGCTTCAACAAGATTACAGCTGTTCTGTGAGATACAAGACCATTGTCTGTTAGATTTCTGTATCTTTCTAGACTGAAACTTTCTGTTGTGATATTATACAGATTTCATTGTTGAAGCTCCTGCTACATTTTATTGAAAACATATTAGGAAAAAATAATAAAGACTACAGTTTTAGGATAATAGATAGATTTTTGTAAAAGCACCCACATATTATTAATATGAAAATAAATATTTATGTTCAAGTTTGTGATTTTTCGATAATTTCGTGAATTTAAATTTTCCACACTTCCATTATGCAACATTTACCAATGAAATTCTCAGAAATTTTCCAGTATTGACTCGATGTTCTTAAAAATGTGTTATTTGGTTTCAACCAATGTATGTTTGTGTTTTACAAGATCTATTAAATGAGAATATACAGAGGATCAATCAGAGCATATTATTTTACTGATGGCACATGGCATACTCTAGTACAGGAAAGAACATAGTTCTTTTTTGAGAATAATTTGAATAAAGGCACTAATTGCAAAAGAATTGTAATGGTAACTAAATACAGCTAAAATTTTTCTTAGTTTTTTTCTCAAGCTTTTTGTAATTGTAAACATTGCTTAACTTGTTTAACACTCAAGTTCTGGGAATTCTTCCAGCACTATTATTTCACTGGCTAAATACAGATCATTTTCTGAAACAGTGATTGCTAAACAGGAGAGCTAGAAGATCCTGATATTGTCTGACATGCAATATCTACAATACTGTTTTATGTATTAATGCATTAGTGATGAGCGAATCTGTCCTGTATCATAACACCAAGGGCAAATTTACTAATGGCATGGAAGTCAATGTGCTTTTGTTGAACCTATGTTTCATGCAAAATATGTTGGGGTCAATGGGTGTTGTATCTTTTGTGTCTTTTTTACATTTTTTGTTGTTATGTTTTATGACTTCAGAGACAAATTTGTGGAAAGGCCATCAAGGCAAATAAAGATAAAAGTATAAATTAGCAATCATTAAGAAAACCAGTTTGAAACTGCTTTTCTTTTTCTGTCCATTTTGAAAAACCATTTTTAAGACAGTATCGGATCATTTAAATACCTCTGGGTCGGAGGCACATGTTTCAATGAACTTATAGAGAGCAATTTTTGCAAATGACAACGTATGCTTACATACTTACATAGTAACATAGTTTAATCAGGTTGAAAAAAAGACAAAGTGTATCAAGTTCAACCCCTCCAAATGAAAACCCAGCATCTATATGCACACCCCTCCATACTTTTTACACATAAATTATATATACCCATATCTATACTAACTAGTATCACAATAGCCTTTGATATTATGACTGTCCAAGAAATCATCCAAACCACTCTTAAAGGCATTAACAGAATCAGCCATCACAACCTCACTGTCCTGACTGTGAAGAACCACCTACATTGCTTCAAATGAAAGTTCATTTCTTCTAGTCTGAAGGGGTGGCCTATGGTACTGTGAGCATCTTTGTGGGTAAAAAGGTCCCTGCTATCTGTCTATAATGTCCTCTAATGTTCTTGTAAAGTTGAAGACGTGTGAAAACTGGTAGGGCCTCACAATAACCCACAGTATAGAGAAAAATAACTGGAGTCACAACAAAGCAGTTCAGATGCTTAACCAAGTCATTAATAAGTAAATTACTGAGCTGGATAATGTTTCAGATAAAGCAAGGCAGTGTCAGGACTGCCACCTCAGGGCCCCCCACATCCCCTCAGGGTGGCCCCAGTGATAGCTGATGTAGCAACCCACCCCCCATGTGTAACCTATATTCCTTCAGTCTGTCGCAATTGGGGGAAGGTCAGGGGGAGAGCAACATTAATTTTCATTGGGCAAGTGGGTCTGGGTCAGCCATACACACTGAGTTTTAAAGGTGGCCATACACGGAGAGATCTGCTCGTTTGGCGATGTCACCAAACGAGCGGATCTCTCCCCGATATGCCCACCTTGAGGTGGGCAATATCGGGCTGATCCAATCATGGGCCCTAGGGCCCAACGATCGGATAATAACGAATAGTAATGGGCAGTCGGATCGCGGGACCGCATCAACGAATAGATGCAGCCGTGATCCGACGGGATTTTTCGTCCCATCTGATAGAGATCTGGGCGACTTTCGGCCAGATCTCGATCGGTGAAGCCCGTTGGGGGGCCCCATACACGGCCATTAAGCTGCCGACACAGTCTGTCGGCAGCTTTTATCGGTCTGTGTATGGCCACCTTAACTTGGTGTCCCGCCAGTTCGACACTGAAGAAGGTTTATCTTCCTTAAACACTTCAGGGCAGATTTATGAAAATGTGAGATTAGAGTTTGCCCCTGAAAAACTCACCTACTTTCCATTCAATCTTATTTTAGTATCTATCAATGGGTGAAAGGTGAGAAAAAAGTAGCCCTGGCAAAAATATCAAAGCAGCCCATGTATTCACGCGCATGCAAATCATGATATATATTTCCAACCCCAAGGTTAACTAGAACTAGTGTTTATTAAAAGATATTTTAAGAGTCCATTACCATATAATCCAAAGCAATATTATACACCCTAAATGCTGGAAATGGCCCTTGCAACTAATATCTCACCCTGGTTTCTATCACAGCTATTCTATCAGATGGATTAGTGGCCCTATACTTACAGTATATTCTAAATTTTCTTTTGTCTGCCCACAGCTAGACCATGCACCCTGGCAGATAAGAGGACTTTAATTACCATGTGTGTCACAGGGCCAAAGTGTGGCATACTTGAAGAGACTAGGCTGCCTCATGCAACAGCTCATTTACATTTCTAAAGTGAGTGGCTCATTTACATATTAAATACAGACCTAATTTGCATTTTTTGCTGAGCAGACCATTTACATTTTTTTTAAAAGGTTTTTATTTTGCATTTTATAACAATAAACAAACACACATTAAATCTTGTATGGTTCCATCTTATTGTAGTTATCACAGTACAACATAAGCATTTAATATTTTTGAGTCCTGTACATTCTTATTCATTTTGATTCAGTTAGAATTCTGTATCTGTTACCCCTAGACCACTTGAACAAGTGGCATGAATAGCAATGTAACTTCTAGCTTGTCATCTCTGACCTTAAGGCTCCTCTGAGGCTTCCAGCCAGTCTCGCCACACCAAATCATATTTCTGGGGACAACCTCTTGCAGTATAGGTGAGTTGTATTAGGGGGAGTGTTGTTTTTAGCAAGTTCAACCAGCCATTGAATGTGGGGGATTGGGGGGTCATCCAATTCAGGAGGATACATTTCCTGGCATAGAATATTAGTGTACGGAAAAGTATTCTCATGGCCGCCCTGGGGTTGACCTCATCTATTACACCAAGAATGCATACCTTAGGGGTTATTAGTTTAGGAAGTGCTGTTTTATCATGAATAAAGTTGAGAACCTGGGACCAAAAGGCTTGGATTCGGGGGCAAGACCAAATGAGATGAAGGTAAGATGCCTCTGGGGCCCTACACTTAGGATACTGTGGCGAGTCAAGTCTGTTCATATGGAACAGCCTAGTTGGGGTTAAATGGAGTCTATGTAGGATGTTGAATTGGATCAGTCTATCTCTGGTTGAGACGAGGTAGTCATACGCCCTGTCAGTTGCCTTCTCCCAGTCCTCATCCTCCAATCCCAAGATGTCTTTACTTCAGGCTGCACCCGCTGCGTGAAATGGAGGTTTAATGGTAGCCAGGAGAAGTGAGTACAGCCTGGTGACAAGTTTCACGGTGGTAGGGACTCTAAAAGTTGATTCTATTTTGAAGGTTGTAAGGTTCATTGCGTTCCCTTGGAATTGTGTATTGACGGCTTGCCTAAACTAGAAATAGGAGAACCAGGGGAGAGGCTCCTGGGTTTGGACAATGTGCGTAGGCCCCAATGTGGCCATAATTTGTACTCCGCTATGTGTTGCAGGTGTGGGAGGTCGGATTTTCCCCATAAGAGTAGATGAGGAGACAGAAGGGGTGGTACTAGGTTGCAAACTTTAAGTGCCGCCACCCATGCTTTGTATGGGGTGATTATAACTTGGTGGGTTGTGTAAAGATCTATAGGTATGCGAAATGGGATATATGAGAGTGACTCTAT
This sequence comes from Xenopus laevis, assembly GCF_017654675.1. NCBI lineage: Eukaryota > Metazoa > Chordata > Amphibia > Anura > Pipidae > Xenopus > Xenopus laevis. Next base: position 55,181,602 of record NC_054379.1, on the reverse strand, counting down.
TGAGCTTGTCAAAGTTGGTTGTAGTTGGAAATTTGGATTATATAGATCTGGATTAAGCCACCAATGTATATACTAGATCTGGGCTGCCAGTGAGTAAAGGTACCAATGCAGGAGGCCCAATCCCCCTTCACTAACTGGAGCCCGCAGTTTGGCTCTAGCAAACCTGGGGGCTAGTTTGCCCAAAGAAAAGCTGTTTGGGCTATATCAATAGATGTAAAGAAGGAATGGGGATGGGGACGGGGGAATTGTGGAAGACGTAGAGGAACTTGGGGAGAAATATCATCTTTAGGAGATTGATCCTGCCCCAGATTGAAATGGGTAGGTTAGCCCACACTTTCAGTTTATCTTTCATGGTGGATAGGATCGGCTCAAGATTAGAAGGTATAAAGGCGTCTAAATTCCTTTGTACCACAATGCCACCCAGAACAGAGGGGTGGAAGGGAATACGTTGGAGTTGATGTTGGTGTCAATAGAGAGTATACTTGATTTTTCCAAATTGATTTTTAGCCCTGAAAATTGTCCAAAGTAACCACTATACTCAGGACCGCCTGAAGGGAGTTGCCCTGGTTATCTAGATATAACAGTATGTTGTCTGCATAGAGAGAGATGTGTTCTTCCACTCTCCCCAGGTGGAGTCCTGTGATGTTGTTTGCCTGGCGGATAAGGACTGCCAGAGGCTCCACTGCCAGGGCAAAGAGGAATGGTGATAGTGGGCAGCCCTGTCCGGTGCCCCTATATAGGTTGAATGCAGCTGATAAGTGGCCAGTAGAGCTGACTCTCACTACTGGTTGTTTGTATAATAGCCTCAACCATTTTATGAATTGGTCCCCCAAGCCAAATCTCCTCAAGATTTCCCAAAGGTATGGCCATTCAATAGAGTCAAATGCTTTAGCCGCATCCAGTGGCACTACTTCGTGAGCCATGGTTAGTATGAGTTACATGCAAATTTGTAAATAACCTTTGGATATTCACATTGGTAGATCTATTGGGCATAAATCCCGTTTGGTCTGGTTCAACTATTTCCTCTATAGTTTGCTTTAGTCTGTTGGCCAGGACCTTTGCAAAGCCCATTTACATTTTAAAGCAAGCGGCCCATCTGGCATTTGCCCAAACCCACGGACCTGGGCATTCTATTGTCTTTTAAACCTTTTTAAAACTATTGAATTGAATGCATTAAAAGGAAGCCTTCATTGTGTACATTCTCAGTGTTGTAATCATGTGCAATCTATCTATCTGATCAATGAAATTTTGGCATACCATAATTTTTTAAAACTATTTATTAATGCACTGTGGGCAAAATCAAAACACATACTATAATTTTAGTGTATATAGAATAGTAGAGCACAGCTTAATTATAAATATAATGTTAATTAAGAAATAATAGGGCTCATTTGTGAACCCAGGTGCATGCTCCATCTGGGTGTCTGCAAATAGCACAAGCCTCTGCACTCTATTTTGGAGTGCAGAAGCCTATGGAATGCACTTTGCCTGGAACACTGCCTACGTAGATGGGAGGAGCACCTCCTGGCACTGCTGCACAGAGCACTGGAATTTTGATCTGTTCCTCCATGTAAAGAGCAGCACGCCCCTGAATGCAAGTGCTCTGTTGATGGGCACAAAGGGGTGCAGGAGCGAGCTACTGTACTTAGTGTTCTTGCACTTTGTGTCCAGGCGTTTCCCAAATGACCCCTAATATTAAATTGCCATACAGCAGTTGAAGATGTATTTATACCACTGATAACCATGATTTCTACTCACAAAGCAAGAGACCTGCGGCACAACTGTTGCAATTGATTAAGTGATCAGTATTTATTCAGCTCACAAACAAAGCGGCAACGTTTCGGGCCTCCACTGGGCCCTTTATCAAGCCTATTGGTGTAAAGCATGTGACAAACATTTATAGTGGAAGATTGGTGTAATCACGCCTCTCATCCCTCCCCCAAGGTCAAAGTTCAACCATGATTTCTACTGACATAACATTTTAGTTCAAATATTTACAATTTGCTGTGCATCGTGCCTTTGCTCATGTCCTTTAACAAACTTCAATCACAGTTTTTTTTTAATGCTGTCAGTATAACCTAGAGACTTCTTACATTCTTAACATGCCTTGAGAGTTTGAATCGGAAATACTTATTTTCCTCTGATTTGAACACTGGAAATATTTTTTAGCAATGTACAGTAAAAAGTATATAACCTCCTATTTCCTATGCAATGAAAGGCACCTTAGCTATTAGCTACATAAATGGCACATGTCTAACTTTTTCCAAGTTCTATCTGTTGTATAAAGTTTCTTCTCCTCAAAAAGCATGAAAATGAATGTCATATCAAATATTACAAATATCAAGTATCTGCATTTAAAAGTATGAATAGTCTTCTTTAAGTTTATAAGGAGGTTCAGCTGAGGCTGAAAAACATTTTCATTAACTTTTTGTATTCTAGCTAACAAACAAAATGATTCTTATACTCAAAAGGAACAGTTCGGAATCTTTAGTAAAATAAAACGCCCTTCAAACATAAGAGAAGCACATTTTACCAGTACCATAAAAACTTGACAAAACGCATAGCAAATACTTATTTATCTGCCTTTTCTTTCCATTGTAAAAATAAATGTCACACAATGCTATAGTAGAATTCAATAGCAAAATTATCCTGTTTGTCTTGGTAATTACAGTATGATTGCACCTCTCTGTGGTTTGGAAGTAGTTCAGCAAATCTATATTTTTCCAATGGCGCACTGCGATGTAATTGCTGTAATCCTGGATAGGTGGGGCTTTTTCTTTCGTCTCAGTTGGGGCTCTCTTTATCCTTGACTTTTTTTTTTCAACTAGTTTTAAAAAAAAGAACCTCTTGCTGATAACAAAAATGTAAGTCATTGAAACAAAACATTGCCTTCATTTCTACCATAACAAGGGAAAAAAAGACAAAAATAGGTACTAAATGATAACGCCACATTCTTGTTGTTTTCTATAGAAAATGCATGCAGTGTGTTGGCATCATAAAAATTGTTTTATTTTTCCTCTCCATATTTATTCAAGTTTATTGAAATACTCTGAAACAATCTGCACAATATACTTAGAAGACCTCCCCTAAGGATGGTATATTAAAATGCCAGAATACCCATAATTAGCTTTAGCTTTGCTTCCATTCAATTTTACATTAGTCATTTTCTCATTTTTGTTAGCTTTCATGCACCTTTGGTTTGTCTGTTTGAAAAATACTTTCATTTAGTAAAGAAAGAAAATTATTGTTTGAAAGCTGTAATCATACAGCAATAAAGTCAGACATTTAATCATAAAGGTGAACAGACATTCCACAATAATTCACCAGAGTAGAACAATCCTATACAAGTAACTAGACCTATAGAGTGCTCCTCTATTCACCTTTGACAGTAGCTGCAGTCTCACAGGTGCAGTGATTTTGTGGCCCATGAGCCTGAACTCCAGCATTGCCCTGTATCTTCAGTAGGGATGTAGCGAACTGTTCGCCCGCGAACTAGTTCGCGCGAACTTCGACCGTTCGCGTCCGCCGAATGTTCGCGAACGTTTGGGAACGTTCGCATTTTGAGTTCGCGTTCGATCGTTCGACCATTCCAATTCCTTCGACCGCTAAAAATCGAACGATTTCCATTCGTTCGAACGATTGTAAGCATTCGATCGAATGAAAAGCATTCGATCGAATGAAAAGCATTCGATCGAATGAAAAGCATTCGATCGAATGGCTTCGATCGAATGGCTTCGATCGTTCGATTCGAATGAAAATCCTTCGATCGAACGATTAAAATCCTTCGATCGTTCAAATCGAACGATTTTACCGGGTGTTCGAAGTTCGCGAACGTTCGCATTTTTTGCCGGTGTTCGCGAATGGCTTTCGCGAACACCAAATCGGCAGTTCGCTACATCCCTAATCTTCAGCACTAATTCCTCAGACAGCTTTGCTTTACTATTGTACCATTGGTTTTTGGCTGCGTTTAACCCTTTGCCTGCCAAGCACGTACGCTGTACGTTCTGGCAGGCAAGGGCTTTAACTGCCAAGCACGTACATTGTACGTTCTTGCAGTTTAACATGCTGTACTCTGCATCAGCGGCTTTAGCCGCCTCTGCAGAGACTTAGCAGTGCTGACAGCCCCCTGGGCAACAAGACTGGGGGGCTGTCATGTCGGTCCTGCAACAGGATTGTTGCAGGATCGACCTAAAATCGCAGAAAGAAGCATCTTACCAGCTCCTCCATCTTCCTTCTGCTCTCTGCTTCTCTGGCGACGCCCACGCACTTCCTGGCTGCAGTGACTCATCACACACGCTGCTGAAAGAAGATTAGACTCTCTCTCCTGCTCCAGCAATGGTAAGTGGACTTTATTTGATAAATTACACACTACACAAACACTAAATACACACTACACTACATTGTATAGATCTGTACACAGTTACACAATCATTTTAGTAAAGATTTTTTTTTTTTTTAATTTTTTGTTGGAAAGTTATGTACACTTATTTCACACTTATATACACACTGTCACACCACTTTTAGAAGTGTATACACATGTATATACAAAAAACTCACAAAGAGGGATTTTTTTTTTTTAACTTTTTCATTTTACTAATTTGTGTTTTTTTTACCCCTAAAAACCATTTGTTTTGGCAGCATGACTATTGGGTAATCGATTTTGGCCACTAATTATGCTGTTGGATCAGTAATTTTGTTATTTCATTGATTTACACAATTTTTGTGGTTTTATTGCAATTTTATCCCTGCATTATTTTTCCTTATGTATCTTTAGTATAGTTTTGCTGTTTGGTGCTTTGGTATAGAAAGATAGATTTTACTTTGTTTGATCCGTCAGAATATGTACTTTCCAAAAATGTATGCTGTTCTGGGGGCTTTTTACAGTTTGGGGGTCTTACAACACATAACGCAAAGTTGGGGTACTGTTTTCAGCAGCTTAGTTGGCTAGTGTGAAAATTCATATGCATGTTTTTCATTTGGGGTCCGTACACACCACATACTTTGGTAAATCTATGCATATTGGGCATCAAGCTATTCATCAGACCTCTGAGATCCATATTTAGGGTGATTTTTCTTTGTACGTAAAACATTGTGTGCGAAAAATGCGGCAAACTGCAGCATTTTTAGGCAATTTTCAGAAATGTTGTAAAAACCTCTAAGTTTAGAAAAGCTGTACAGTTTGGTAGTTTGGTGTAGAAAGACGTCTTTATCTTTGTTGGATACGTCAGAATGTGTACTTTCCAAAAACATATGGTTTCGGGGGGTCTTTGCTGTAAGGAGGGTCTTGAGGCACATAATATGAAGTCAATGGTCTATGTTCACAGAAGGCGAATCGGCAGCGGAGAAAACTCATATGCACTATTTTTATTTGGGGTCTGCACATGCCAGCTGCCTTGGTGTATCTATGCATATTGGGCATCAAACTGTTCAGTAGTCCCTTGGCATCAATATTTATGTTATTTTACAATTGTATGCAAGAAATTGGGATTAGATAAATGCGGCCAATTGCAATATTTTTAGGCGATTTTCAAAAATGTAAAAACCGTTGCTTTTATCGCCAAATTTAGGAAAGACTTGCGACTTGGTACTTTGGAGTACAAGGACATGTATACCCAATTTGGGTTTGTGGGAATGTGTACTTTCCAAAAATATATGGTTTTCTGGGGTGAACTTACTTTTTTCTACATTTGCCCCCCTCAAAACAATGTAAATGTGTTGATTTTGCAGTATCTGAAATGACAGACTATATGGGGGTCTTCTTTTGGGGCCCCTATATGCCACATGCTTAGGTACACCTATACATATTGGGCATCAAACTGTTCAGAGGACCCTAAGCTTTCATATTTGGGGTGATTTCTCTTGATACCTAAAAGTATGTGGGTAATACGATGCTGCAGGGTAGAAATTTTGAGGTGATTTTTGGAAATGTCACCGAAATCACCACATTTAGGAATGATTTGCAGCTTGGTACTTTGTAGTACAAAGACATGCATACCCAATTTAGATTCGTGGGAATGTGTACTTTCCGAAAATATATGGTTTTCTGGGGTGAATTTACCCTTTTCTACTTTTGCCCCCCCCAAAACGATGTAAATGTCTTGATTTTGCAGTATCTGAAATGACAGACCATATGGGGGTCTTCCTTTTGGGGCCCCTATATGCCACGTGCGTGGGTACACCTATACATATTGGGCATCAAACTGTTCAGGGGACCCTAGGCTTTCATATTTGGGGTGATTTCTCTTGATACCTAAAAGTATGTGGGTAATACGATGCTGCAGGGTAGAAATTTTGAGGTGATTTTTGGAAACATCGCCAAAATCACCAAATTTAGGAATGGTTTGCGGCTTGGTACTTTGGAGTACAAAGACATGCATACCCAATTTAGATTCATGGGAATGTGTACTTTCCGAAAATATATGGTTTTCTGGGGTGAATTTACCCTTTTCTACTTTTGCCCCCCCAAAACGATGTAAATGTCTTGATTTTGCAGTACCTGAAATGACAGAATATATGGGGGGGGGTCTTAATTTTAGGGCCCTTATATGCCACATGCTTGGGTACACCTATACATATTGGGCATCAAACTGTTCAGAGGACCCTAGGCTTTCATATTTGGGGTGATTTCTCGTGATACCTAAAAGTATGTTGGGTAATACGATGCTGCAGGGTAGATATTTTGAGGTGATTTTTGGAAATGTCGCCAAAATCACCAAATTTAGGAATGGTTTGCGGCTTGTACAAAGACATGCATACCCAATTTAGATTCGTGGGAATGTGTACTTTCCGAAAATATATGGTTTTCTGGGGTGAACTTACTTTTTTCTACTTTTGCCCCCCCCCAAAACAATGTAAATGTGTTGATTTTGCAGTACCTGAAATGACAGACCATATGGGGGTCTTCCTTTTGGGGCCCCTATATGCCACGTGCGTGGGTACACCTATACATATTGGCCATCAAACTGTTCAGGGGACCCTAGGCTTTCATATTTGGGGTGATTTCTCTTGATACCTAAAAGTATGTGGGCAATACGATGCTGCAGGGTAGATATTTTGAGGTGATTTTTGGAAACGTCGCCAAAATCACCAAATTTAGGAATGGTTTGCGGCTTGGTACTTTGGAGTACAAAGACATGCATACCCAATTTAGATTCGTGGGAATGTGTACTTTCCGAAAATATATGGTTTTCTGGGGTGAACTTACTTTTTTCTACTTTTGCCCCCCCAAAACAATGTTAATGTGTTGATTTTGCAGTACCTGAAATGACAGACCATATGGGGGTCTTCCTTTTGGGGCCCCTGTATGCCACGTGCTTGGGTACACCTATACATATTGGGCATCAAACTGTTCAGAGGACCCTAGGCTTTCATATTTGGGGTGATTTCTCTTGATACCTAAAAGTATGTGGGTAATACAATGCTGCAGGGTAGAAATTTTGAGCTGATTTTTGGAAATGTCACCGAAATCACCACATTTAGGAATGATTTGCAGCTTGGTACTTTGTAGTACAAAGACATGCATACCCAATTTAGATTCATGGGAATGTGTACATTCCGAAAATATATGGTTTTCTGGGGTGAACTTACCCTTTTCTACTTTTGCCCCCCCAAAACGATGTAAATGTCTTGATTTTGCAGTACCTGAAATGACAGAATATATGGGGGGGTCTTAATTTTAGGGCCCTTATATGCCACATGCTTGGGTACACCTATACATATTTGGCATCAAACTGTTCAGGGGACCCTAGGCTTTCATATTTGGGGTGATTTCTCTTGATACCTAAAAGTATGTGGGTAATACGATGCTGCAGGGTAGAAATTTTGAGGTGGTTTTTGGAAATGTCGCCAAAATCACCAAATTTAGGAATGGTTTGCGGCTTGGTACTTTGGAGTACAAAGACATGCATACCCAATTTAGATTCGTGGGAATGTGTACTTTCCGAAAATATATGGTTTTCTGGGGTGAACATACTTTTTTCTACTTTTGCCCCCCCCCCAAAACAATGTAAATGTGTTGATTTTGCAGTACCTGAAATGACAGACCATATGGGGGTCTTCCTTTTGGGGCCCCTGTATGCCACGTGCTTGGGTACACCTATACATATTGGACATCAAACTGTTCAGAGGACCCTAGGCTTTCATATTTGGGGTGATTTCTCTTGATACCTAAAAGTATGTGGGCAATACGATGCTGCAGGGTAGATATTTTGAGGTGATTTTTGGAAATGTCGCCAAAATCACCAAATTTAGGAATGGTTTGCGGCTTGGTACTTTGGAGAACAAAGACATGCATACCCAATTTAGATTCGTGGGAATGTGTACTTTCCGAAAATATATGGTTTTCTGGGGTGAACTTACTTTTTTCTACTTTTGCCCCCCCCCCAAAACAATGTAAATGTGTTGATTTTGCAGTACCTGAAATGACAGACCATATGGGGGTCTTCCTTTTGGGGCCCCTATATGCCACGGGCGTGGGTACACCTATACATCTTGGGCATCAAACTGTTCAGAGGACCCTAGGCTTTCATATTTGGGGTGATTTCTCTTGATACCTAAAAGTATGTGGGCAATACGATGCTGCAGGGTAGATATTGTGAGGTGATTTTTGGAAATGTCGCCAAAATCACCAAATTTAGGAATGGTTTGCGGCTTGGTACTTTGGAGTACAAAGACATGCATACCCAATTTAGATTCGTGGGAATGTGTACTTTCCGAAAATATATGGTTTTCTGAGGTGAACTTACTTTTTTCTACTTTTGCCCCCCCAAAACAATGTTAATGTGTTGATTTTGCAGTACCTGAAATGACAGACCATATGGGGGTCTTCCTTTTGGGGCCCCTGTATGCCACGTGCTTGGGTACACCTATACATTTTGGGCATCAAACTGTTCAGAGGACCCTAGGCTTTCATATTTGGGGTGATTTCTCTTGATACCTAAAAGTCTGTGGGTAATACAATGCTGCAGGGTAGATATTTTGAGGTTATTTTTGGAAATGGCGCCAGAATCACCAAATTTAGGAATGGTTTGCGGCTTGGTACTTTGGAGTACAAAGACATGCATACCCAATTTAGATTCGTGGAAATGTGTACTTTCCGAAAATATATGGTTTTCTGGGGTGAACTTACTTTTTTCTACTTTTGACCCCCCCCAAAACGATGTAAATGTGTTGATTTTGCAGTATCTGAAATGACAGACCATATGGGTGTCTTCCTTTCGGGGCCCCTATATGCCACGTGCTTGGGTACACCTATACATATTGGGCATCAAACTGTTCAGAGGAACCTAGGCTTTCATATTTGGGGCGATTTCTCTTGATACCTAAAAGTATGTGGGTAATACGATGCTGCAGGGTAGAAATTTTGAGGTGATTTTTGGAAATGTCGCCAAAATCACCAAATTTAGGAATGGTTTGCGGTTTGGTACTTTGGAGTACAAAGACATGCATACCCAATTTAGATTTATGGGAATGCGTACTTTCCGAAAATATATGGTTTTCTGGGGTGAACCTACTTTTTCCTTTTTTTGCCCCCCCCCCCAAAACGATGTAAATGGGTTGATTTTGCATTACCTGAAAAGACAGACCATATGGGTGTCTTCCTTTCGGGGCCCCTATATGCCACGTGCTTGGGTACACCTATACATATTGGGCATCAAACTGTTCAGAGGACCCTAGGCTTTCATATTTGGGGTGATTTCTCTTGATACCTAAAAGTATGTGGGTAATACGATGCTGCAGGGTAGAAATTTTGAGGTGATTTTTGGAAATGTCGCCAAAATCACCATATTCAGGAATGGTTTGCTGCTTGTTATTGTGGAGTACAAAGACATGCATACCTAATTTAGATTTGTGGGAATGTGTACTTTTCGAAAATATATGGATTTCTGGGGTGAACTTACTTTTTTCTACTTTTGACCCCCCCCCAAAACGATGTAAATGTCTTGATTTTGCTGTACCTGAAATGACAGACCATATGGGGGTCTTCTTTTGGGGCCCCTGTATGCCACGTGCTTGGGTACACCTATACATGTTGGGCATCAAACTGTTCAGTGGACCCTAGGCTTTCATATTTGGGGTGATTTCTCTTGATATCTAAAAGTATGTGGGTAATACGATGCTGCAGGGTAGAAATTTTGAGGTGATTTTTGGAAATGTCACCGAAATCACCACATTTAGGAATGATTTGCAGCTTGGTACTTTGTAGTACAAAGACATGCATACCTAATTTAGATTTGTGGGAATGTGTGCTTTTCGAAAATATATGGATTTCTGGGGTGAACTTACTTTTTTCTACTTTTGACCCCCCCCAAAACGATGTAAATGTCTTGATTTTGCTGTACCTGAAATGACAGACAATATGGGGGTCTTCTTTTGGGGCCCCTGTATGCCACGTGCTTGGGTACACCTATACATGTTGGGCATCAAACTGTTCAGTGGACCCTAGGCTTTCATATTTGGGGTGATTTCTCTTGATATCTAAAAGTATGTGGGTAATACGATGCTGCAGGGTAGAAATTTTGAGGTGATTTTTGGAAATGTCACCGAAATCACCACATTTAGGAATGATTTGCAGCTTGGTACTTTGTAGTACAAAGACATGCATACCCAATTTAGATTCGTGGAAATGTGTACTTTCCGAAAATATATGGTTTTCTGGGGTGAACATACTTTTTTCTACTTTTACCCCCCCCCCCAAAACGATGCAAATGTGTTGATTTTGCAGTATCTGGAATTACAGAACTGATAGCTCAAATGAGGTGTCTACATTTTAGGGCCCCTATATGCCACATGTTTGGGTACACCTATATATATTGGGCATCAAATTGTTCAGCGGACCCCTGGCTTTCATATTTGGGGTGTTTTACATTGATACCTAATGATTTGTGGGAGATATGATTCTGTAGATTGGAAGCTTTGAGGTAATTTTTCAAAAAATTCACCAATTTCTATAAAACATTATAACTTTAGGAAACAATTGCAACTTGGTAGTTTGGAGTACAACGATATATTTACCCATTTTTGATTCACCAGAATCTGTTCTTTCTAATAATGGGTAGTTTTCTAGGGTAAACCTACTGTTAGTGGAATGTTTGGCCTTGAAAGCAGAAGTATGCCGTTTGGGGAGCGGTGCTTTGGAAATTTGGTTGTGTACTGCTTGTAGATTTTGATCTATACAAGTGAGAAATCTCCATAAAACTATATATATTTGGTATTGCCGCATTCAGGAGACATAGACCTTTCCAAATAGGCTGTGTTCTCATACATAAAGTAAATGATGTTTCTGATATATGTGATTGTTCTTTGTGAAACATGATTTTTTTCATTTTATTGGACACTTAGAAGCCAATATTTTTTTACAGAAGTAGAATTAAGCTGGCCATAGACGCAAAGATCCGATCGTACGAATCAACGTACGATCGGACTTTCCCATCTCCCGACCCTCCACTAACCATTCAGATCAAAGTCCTTACCATTCCGATCAAATAAGAACAGATCACCCAATGTTCTGCCCCTGACAGCAATCGTATGATACTTATGTCTGACAACACTAGTGACAGTCTCCCTCTGAAAATCGTACGATTGGCAATACACGCAGAGATATTATCGGCAGGCGACAGAAATTTTCTAACCTGTCCGATCGACCAAACGACCGATCTCCGACGGACGAAAAATGTCGGGACTCTCCACACATGGTCCGAAAATCGTACGAATCCACGATTCGTACGATCGGATCTTTGCATCTATGGCCAGCTTTACACCAAAATTCCTGCATATTTTGAAAGTTCAGGTTGTCCTGAAAAAAACAATATATTGTTTTACTGGGTAAACTAAAAGACCGCCCCAGGAAAGGCCCTTAAAGTGAAAGAGTGCAAAATCTAAAAACTGCTTGGGAGTAGATGTTCGCATCTAGGACAAAACGGCTGGCAGGGAAAGGGTTAAATACAGCAGCCATAGAGACATAGAGACTTTATTTATTGTTCTGCCATGCTCTTTCCTTAGAGAGGCAGTACATTCCCTTGTTAAACATTAGCTTATTGGATAGGGCTTGTGCTTAACATACTTTTCATCTATTGTTTTAATCATGAATTTATTTTAATTTTTTTGTATTTCTTGAACAGGGTAAACAGTGAAATTGAATCTCACCCATGTTTGATCCTTGCGGGGTAGATAATGGGATTACCAATAAAGAGATGCCCCCTGTATAGTACACTCCTTCTAACAAAACACTCCTATGAAAGGGCGAAAGGGGGTTGTATTTTGTTTATCTGGAAGGACCAAACATGGAGTTGCTTCAATTTCCCTGTTTTGTGTGAGAAAAATAATACGTAAAATGTACAGTATGATCAGCACAAGCCCTATTCATTGCAACAAGCAATGAAGACTAGTGATATATCCCTGATATCTGGGTATGCAGATAATATGTCTATAGAGGAAGCAGACCCTGTGGCTGCAGGGGGTCTGAGGTATAGGGCCCCATGAAGCCCTCATTATTGAGCAATCTCAACACATGCTGGTAAAACAGGACAAGCTCTAGACATGTTGGGGGCCCTAAAATTAATTTACTGTGGGCTCCAGTAAGAACGCCACTGAGTTTGTTGAAACATACCCTGATAATAAAAAAACCTTTATTGCTTCACATCCTCTTAGCACAGAATTCAACAGTTGCAATAAAGCATACAATGTTCCTGGTCTTCAAGGAGTATAGAGTATAGACATCATTACAAAAATAAAAGTGACAAGCAAAATGTTTATTTTTACTCTTGTTCAGTATAGTTTAAAATACTACTCCAAAATCTCTGGACTAGCTGTCAAAACATATATTTATTAAATTAATGTGAAGGTAGCAAAAAGGAAAGACTTTGACAATGCTAAATAATTATCCCCTAGTGCATTTTAGCAAATGGTAAATCAGTGCTCTCTACGCTTCAGATGGCATGCAAATACAATTCTGCATAACTGTCAAGGCAGACTTGAATTTTTTACAAAATGGCTTTCAGAAAATGAGTAGGTCTCCAGGCTCATTTCAATAGAAACAGTAAAAATTGCTTTGAAATCCACTTTGGATTTTGTGCTAACCACAAGAGATCTGTTTTAAGACATTTCTAATATTTTAATGTTTATGAAATTGCTTGAAATACAACTTTAGTCAGAAACAAGTAGCAGCCAATGGCCCTCAACACTGAGAATACAGTATTGTAATCATATAAATCAATTTGTTTTATTATTTATGGTTTTAATGCAAAACCAGAAGAAAAAAAATGGCTAACATGCAATATCACCATTATTGTTGAAAAAAAGTATGTTTAATGGAACAAAAAAATCTGATTTAATGATGTTGATTTGCTCAGCAGCAATGTTTCTGCAGAAAAATAAATAAACTGATTACCCAGGAGCAATGATCTCAATGTAGTGTAGTGTTGCTTTTTGTTATGTGTTATTTGTAGTGAGGGGTGTTTGGAAACTGTAACCACAATAGTGTCATCTTGGGATACACAAGTATGGGAATTTTAAATGAGTTCTTTGTGCCTCAATATTCAAAACAAAACAAATACAGCCTGCTCTTGCACTGATAAATATTTATAGGCTTCTGACAATATATCTGAGGAGCATAAATCAAATTGAATTAACACCGGTCATAACAATTTTCATTGGTTGCATTATAGCTACATTTTTTTTCTTAATGCATCCTGTTGTGACACAATCCAATTTGTACTACTGGTTCTCCTTCACAAAACACAATACATATTGCAAAAAGCTTTCCTTACAAACAGCTGACTCAAGACTCAAAACCCATATAAAAACACACCTTTATTGATAAGAAAAATTAAATACAATACCGAAATTGGGAGGACAGGACAATACCTTGTGATCAGGCCCAGATTTGTGGAAAGGCCACCTAGACCCGGGCATAGGGCGGCAGGATTTTAGGGGGCGGCATGCTGCCCAACCACACATACATTGGTTCAAAAACACTGGGATGTGCTGGAGATACAATCATTTTTTAAATTCCCATGCGCCAATCCCCATTGCTCCATTCCAGATGATGAAAATGTGCACAAATAAAGGGGCCAGGGGGACGAACGGCATTGGGCCTAGGGGCGCCCACTACGTAAATCCGGTCCTGCTAGTGATAAAGTAATCAAGTAAGTAATAATACATCATTATACTCCCCCGCATATACAATATAATTTAACTTAAACACATTTACCACAAGCTACAATGCATTCAATCCACGCCATTTACCATGCATGACATTATGTATTAAGTCACAGGCTTGAGAGAGCAAACTTTAACTGATGGTAAAAAGAAAGGGGGAGCAAACCATAATGTAAAAAAATATATCAGTTACTGCTAACTTCAGTCTTGATCCACCATGCGCATTTTACCACATTTTCTCAAGAGCATATCCCATAATGAGATTTCAAATCAAGTCCTTAAGTGCCCAAGTCCTTTGAAGTTTTTGAGTCAAATGGAATAATTGTTTAAAAGAAGGTATCAATAAAGTCAATAAAGTCTGCATTCCACAGCATGGAAGTCTCCTGTGTTTATGCTTATTAGCTGCATCTTAGCACACCCAAATGAACACACAATGCCCACAAAACATATAAAAGTACCTAAATCTTGAACTGAGTGTGCTCTGAAGTCATAAGCTTAGGTATAAATATTTCCACAATATTCCCATGCCATCTTCCAGTTATTTTGTCCCAGAACATCTAAATGAAAACAAAGCAAAACATATTTATGTTTCATAATAAATAACAAACAGCAGTTTTATAATAAATAAAAAAACGTTTTACTCCCCCCCATAAAGGCCACCCGGGGTTTCTGATTTTAACAGAATAATCCACTAACTCTCTACCCCTAAGCAGTTTATTTTTCCAAATTTCAACCTCTCGGTTCACAAGTTACTTTCTACAGCCCCCAGACTCAAAGGGGCAAATTCACTAAGCGCCGAAGCGCCGAACGCTAGCGTTTGGCATTTTCGTTACTGCGCAAATTCACTAACGAACGCTGGCGTAGTTTCGCTAGTGTTACTTTGCACCCTTACGCCTGGCGTAGTTTCGCTAGCGACGTAACTACGCAAATTCACTAACGCGCGCAGTGTACTGAACGCTACCTTTTACGCTAGACTTCCTTCGCCACCTCAGACCAGGCGAAGCGCAATAGAGTAGATAGGGATTGCTTCAAAAAAAGTCAAAATTTTTTCTAAGTCCCAAAAAACGCTGGCGTGTTTTCTACATTATGGGTGATAGGCTGAAAAAGATCGAAAAATTTTTTGGGGCTCCCCTCCTTCCCCCCTACATTTCCTGACTCATGGCAACTTACCTAGACAGTGGGCACATGTGTAGGGCAAAATAAAAATTTTATTTGATGTTTTGAAGCTTTTCTAGCCATTTGTAGTGCTGATACGTATTCCTCCATTGAAATTTGAATTTGGCGCCGTATGCAAATTAGCCTTCGCTAGCGTAACTTCGCTTTACTTAGCCAAGCAGCGCTAGCGCAACTTTGCAACCTTACACTACCCCTGAGCGCAACTTCGGATTTTAGTGAATTTGCGAAGCGCTGGCAAAACTACGCCTGGCGAAGTGTGGCGAAGTGCGGCGAAGTTACGCCTGGCGCAACTACGAATCTTAGTGAATTTGCCCAAAAGAGTATTTGTAGTGGAGGAATGGTATTGGAAAATAAGTGTTTAACCAGGAGGGAAAGATGATTACCTCCTTTCTTTTTTGGATTGATTTGGTGATTATAAACATAGTTTCTTACATCCCCATGTTCTAAGATGCAAATTCTCAATTCCCAAGAGTTTTGCCTGACATACTGTATACAAGGTTACATGGGCACTGAATTGCATATACAATACCTTGAGTTTTACAATTAATATAATAGTATAGTGTAATGAACTTACCCTGGTGGTCTAGCGGCAGCGGGGTCCACGCCGCGTCCTCTGCGTGGACGCCCGCTGTGCTGCCTTCTTCCTCCTTGCCGGTTCCTCTAGGGCACGCGCGCCGCGCGCACGCATTATTTAAAGGCGCAGTCGCGCTGGCGTGATGACGCCAGCGCGCAATTGGCGCGAAATTCAAATGCTTAAAAGGGGAATTTGGCTTTCAGGTAATTGCCCGTTGTTAGGTTCAATTAGTTTGTTCCTTGGTGTTTGCTTTGTGTATTTCCTGATTGATCTACTGTGTCTTGACCCTTGCTTGCCTGCTGACTACTCTGACCTCTCCAATCCTGACCTTGCCTGCTTTCCGACTATTCTACGATCTCTAATCCTGATTCCGGCCTGTCTGACTATTCTAACTGCTAGTGCTGGCCCGGCCTGCCTGTTCCTGGTGGCTTCCTATCTTCCAGTATCCTTGTAAACAGTCGTGCCCCATTGCCTGCCAGAACTTATGCCTTGCACCTCTCGTTAAGTCCAGGTGGCATCTGAGTACGCCGAGGGCTCCTCCCGAGGCCAAAGGCGGTCACTTAACTGGTGAAGTCGAGCCGAGACCAGGGTGCTTGGCATCTGTTCTGGTGTAGGGTGCCGACCGTGACATATAGATTGTAATCCTTCTGTTTTTGTGGATCAGTGAAAATATTACCATGTTGTATCAATAGGGAAACTCTTACAGTTCCCACATTTAAAGGTTCCCTGGAACTTGACACCCCTCTTCAGGGATATAGTCTGTCTCTGGAAACGACTGTGGACAAATCAATCTCCAAGTTTGTCTCATAAGGATCAATCTAGGTGATGCAGAATTATGTAAGAAAGAGTCAGATGATAACACTAGCCAAAATTTTTTAAACATAAATTTTACTGAGGGAATTTGGCTGTTAAAAGTTGTTTACTTTACATTACTCTAACATCCTTATGTTCGGTTTTGCCAGAAGCCCTAGGAAGTAAAAGTTGCTGTTGATCACTATGTAACGCCCAAACTCTGGCTTAATATAACTTTGGCTAATTCTGAGAAACTTTTCTATTGATTTTTATAATTTTTTTAATAATTTGGCTTCTTCTAACTCTATACATGTATAGGTTTATTTAATGTTTAAATGCTTTTTAGCAGACTTAAGGTATGGAGATCCGAATTATATAAATATATCTTATAGCCTTTGATGCGTCTGGATTCTGGATGGCAGTATTTGTGACCATTCATCCATACAAAATCTCTCCAGTTCAGTTCAATTTTATGGCTGCCGAGCACGGACAGCCTGCTTCAAATCATCACATAAATTTTCGATGATATTCAAGTGGGGGGACTGTGACAGCCATTCCAGAATATTGTACTTCTCCCTCTGCATAAATGCCTTTGTAGATTTCGATTTTTTTTGTTGGAATATCCAACCCCTGCGTAACTTCAACTTTGTGACTGATGCTTGAACATTATTCTGAAGAATTTTTTGATATTGGGTTGAATTCATCCGACTTTCTACTTTAACAAGGGCCCCAGTCCCTGAACTAGTCACATAGCCCCACAGCAGGATGGAACCTCCACCAAATTTGACAGTAGGTAGCAGGTGTTTTTCTTGGAATTCAGTGTCCGCCATTCAAATTGCTTTTTGTTGTGACCAAATAATGAGCTTTTGCATACAACAAGCAACTCTGTGTTTTGTTTGCATGAATGCAGAAAGGCCTTCTTTCTCATCACCTTGTCATACAGATGTTCTTTGTGCAAATATAGCTCCATTGTAGAATGATGAACAGATACACCATTTGCAGCAAGATATTCTTGCAGGTCTTTGGAGATGATCTTTGGGTTGTTTGTAACCATTCTCACAATCCTCTGCATGTGCTGCTCCTGTATTTTTCTTGACCTGCTAGACCTGGGTTGTACAGCAACTGTGCCTGTGGCCTTCCATTTTCTGATTTCATTCCTTACAGTTGAAACTGACAGTTTAAACCTCTGAGATAACTTTTTGTAGCCTTCCCCTAAATCATGAAACTGAACAATCTTTGGTTTCAGATATTTAATTTCATACAACTGAAAACAGCTTCATTAAAAATCTTTGTTCAGAAAACACCCAAGTGTTCCTGGAAAATAAAAGACATACCACAGTGGTTCCCAAATATTTTCATATGACTGTATACAATGATTATATATGATTTATGATTAAAATTCCTTAATGAAATGTGATACAATCACTGAAAGACCGGAATATTCCTTACAAATGGGGCTTCCCCTTTGCTCTAATGGCACATAGAGATGGCAAAACATATTCTCTAAGGGATCCCTACTTTTTTCCACACACTTGGCCTACCAAACATTGATATCCAAGAATGGCGCAGATATGTTTATTCTGATGAACCTTCGACTGAACTGGGGCAGACCCAACGAAACGCATTAAAAGCCCCTTATAAAACATTTCCTGATGTTCCGGAGCTGCCACATCCTACCTGAAGGCATGGTGAGTTACCTTACTCAGTTTATCAGGGAAGCATATTTCCCTTGCCCTGCCACTTATAACACTACCACCATACCTCCATTGATTTTGAAGGCACCCCTAGCGATCAAGAGAACACTGCCTCTACAACATGCACACCAATATGCTGGGTGCTATTAGATTTAAGTGGAATTATAATGTTTTTGCCACTACCTCAATATCTACCACCCTGCTCAATAGCTCATAGGCTATAATCTTTGCCAATACTCCTTGTTACTGCTGACTCATGCAGAGTGACTTTCATATGGCACACTGTTACAGAAAAAATTTTGGTGTTATTGTTTTGGATTACTTCAGTTTTATGCTACCTTAGCGAACAAATATCTATGGACCTTACCTACTGCAGCTAAGCATTGTTTAAGCATCCCTCAATCTGGATATGGAACATTAACATTCCAAACATCTTTTTTTTTTTTTTTCTCCCCATCTGGCAGGAGAGATAGGCTCATCCTATAACAATTCTTTACATTGTCAATAGAGTGATAATACTTTAATTGCATAGTACTCGGTAAAAAAATATATACTTGTCACATTACCCAGACACATTACACTTTCACGCCCACTAATTTAGTTTTCATTTTTTATTTTTTTTTCTCTCCACTCCTTCTTCCCCCTCTCCTTTAATTCCCACCCCACCCTTTTTTATTTTATTTTTTTTCTCTTTCTTTCCATTTATGTTTTTTTTCTTTCTTTTCTTTCCTTTCCCTTCTTGGCTGTATGTATATTTTAAGTCACTAAAGTTAAATAACACTCAAGCCTTACTATTGTTTTTTTAGGCTGAAACTATATTGTACACTATGCGATTATATTGGTATCCTGTTCTATATAAGCTTATTGTATTATATATTTGTTAAAGCGTTTTTCCGGGAATAAGAGATGGAGAGTTGGCCCCGATGTCGGGGGGTGGGGGCCCTACCGTCTGATTACTTACAAAACACTAGGCCCACAGCCCAACTCCCCCTTTTACCATGTCATAAGCATGTAGAGACGTATCTTGATCCCCTGTTTTCTTTTTTGCTACCCTCCCACTTCTATCTATTCCTGCACAGCCCTGTTACGCATTTTGTCATACACATCAGAGAAGTAATATATGCCTGCCCTGCACACCACAACCCTAGGATAAATCAAGCTCCTTTAAGGTTGTTAGCATAAATGCTAATGGTCTTCATTCTCCTCAAAAAAGGATTTTACTTTCTTCTGATCTTCAGAAGCAGAAAGCCAATATAATTTTCATACAAGAGACACACTTTAAAGAAGGTAGAGTACCAAGATGGAATAACAAACATTTCCCAGAACTATTCACTAGTAAACCTCAGCCTACTAAAACAAGCAGAGTGGGAATTGCCTTGCAATTTTGGTTTTTCGGTGACAGACAGGAAGAGTGATGCATCTGGAAGGTATATATTTGTGAAAGGCCTTCTTATGGGTCGAAGTTACACATTTGCTAACATATATCTACCCAATAGCGACCAAGACCAAGAACTCACATGAAAGATTTATTGACGCTCTTTGCAGAAGGTACTCTGTAAGTGGGTGGTGACTTAAACCTGCCTCTAGAACCACAACTTGATTGCTCCACAGGCAAATCTAGCATGGCTCCCCGACAGTTGTCCCGCTGCAGACACGTTCTGCACTCTCTCCAATTAATAGATCCATGGAGCATTTTATATCCCAGTGAAAGAGACTATACAACACATACTCTAGAATTGATTATATTTTTCTGTCCCACATGGCTTTGAATGATGTATTGGATAGTAGTATACTTACTAGAACATGGTCAGACCACTCGATGGTAACTCTAACACTACATACACCCCTTCCTTCACCCAAACAAGGAGTTTGGCGCCTCAACTAATCACTTTTGAGAGACGTGACAATAAGGCAAGATTTAACAACACAACTCAAAATTTACTTTGCTGAGAACCTCACTCCAGACATTTCCCCCCTAACGTGCTGGGAAGCTCATAATTGTGTTATTCGAGGACATTTAATCAAACATGGAGCCAAACGAAAACATGATAGGGAAAAAAATAGAAATGGCTTAATTCATAAGATACCACAATTGGAGCAAATACACAAACATACACTCTGTGACATTACCCTTACACAATAAACTGAAGCTAGAAAAGCCCTTTTCACCCATTTTAATTTTTTTACCCTAACAGCCATTACTGTATCCAGACATAGGCTATACGAACATGGGGACAAATGTGGTTGTCTATTGGCCAGAGTTTTAAAGCACAAACAAGGTAGGAATTTTATCCCCACTATATTAAGAAAACAAATGGATTATTAGTACACACTCCAGAACTAATAGCAGAAACCTTTGAACAATTCTACAAGAGATTTTACCAGTTGCCAGATAATTCCCTAGATGATATGCCTGAATATGGCCACTCTCTACAGAACTTTTACAATCCTCCCAAATGAAACAAATATCCACCACAGAGACAGATAATTTAGACGCAGTTTTAACATTGAAGAATTAACAACAGCCCTTCAAAATACGCCAACGGGGAAAGCACCTGGACCTGACGGCTTTACTACCTTATACTATAAAACATTTAAAGATAGTCTACTTCCAAACTTACTCAAAGCCTTTCAAGATGTTCAACAAGGCTCCCATTTCCATAAACAATCTTTAGAAGCACATATCAGCCTCTAATTGAAACCCAGTAAAAATCAACATGACCCAGGTAGCTATAGACCTATCTCACTAATAAATGGAGATGTCAAACTTCTAGCAAAAATGATAGCTAACAGGCTGAATGCCATTCTTTTCAAAATAATTAATCTGGAGCAAGGTGGCTTTGTTAAGGGCAGAGAAGGTCGAGATAACACCAACCAGCTAATAAACATTTTACATTGGTCACGAACACACAAAACACTGCTGATGTTGCTCTCTACAGATGCAGAAAAGGCCTTCAACCGTGTTAACTGGTCTTACGTATATGTTTTCCTGTCTGAAATACATTGGACTCAGCCGGAAAATACTGAATTGGATATACTCCTTGTATGATAACCCCATATGCAGAATACGTGCTAACTGACAATTGTCTAACTATATAGATATACGTAATGGCACCAGACAGGGCTGCCCTTTATCCCCCACTCTATTTATTATAGCTCTAGAACCATTTCTCTGTCATGTTAGACTAAATCTGGACATTTATGGTGTAAATATTAATAAACAACACCACAAAATTGCAGCTTATGCTAACGATCTACTTTTTTTTTTTCCGCAACCCATAGTTTCTATCCCTGTATTAAACCAACTATTGACTCAATATTGCTATTTTAGCAACTTCAAAATAAGTCTATGGCATTAAATATATCCTTATCCCCAAGAACTATACAAACATTATCATAGAACTTTCCATATAAATGGTCTCAACATCATATTACATACTTGGGGATTAAAATTACTAAGGACTACGATGAATGGTTGTCAAAAAATGTAAAAGAGCTTATGGCAACCATTACCAAGGATCTTGATTCTTGGATTGATAAACCCCTCTCTTGGTTTGGCCGGATGAATGTTATCAAAATGAATATTATACCTCACATACCATATATATATTCCAAACCCTTCCCCTACTAGTGCCAGAACATATGTTGGATTCTCTGCAAACTATCATCACTAAATATATATGGCAGAATAAAAAAGTCGACTAAGCTATAAAACTCTTATTAAACTAAGAAACAAGGTGAGGTTTCTCTTCCCTACTGCAAGCTTTACTATTGTGCAGCGGTGTTAGGTCTAGTCGTCTATTGGTCTCACCAGGTAGATTCCAAGTTATGGGTCAAAATAGAAAAACAGGCCACCTACAGCTACTTACTTCACCTGCCATGGCTTGATGCAAGACACAGACGCATTCGGTATACAGATCACCCCCTCCTTACGCACACTCTCTTGATATGGGATAGATGTCGTCAAAAATTTAAATTGACGCAATTCCCCCTCCCCACTAATGCCGATAATCAATAACCCGGCATTCCCGATAGGACAACAACCAAGATACTTTTCACATTGGCTGGTTGAAGACAATTTACAGTTTGAATTTCGAGCACCAATGTAAGCCTATGGGGAAGGTCCCCATAAGCTTTCTAAGCTTTTTTTGATCAAAGGAAAATCCTTCGATCGATGGATTAAAATCCTTCGAATCGTTTGATTCGATTTTTCCTTCAATCAAAGTATTTGCGGTAAATCCTTCGACTTCGATATTCAAAGTTAAAGGATTTTACTTCGATGGTCGAATATCGAGGGTTAATTAACCCTCGATATTTGACCCTTAGTAAATGTGCCCCTAAAGGTGGTTTTTGCTACTTTTTATTACTCATCTTTTTATTGAGTCTCTCTCCTATTCATATTCCAGTCTATTTTATTCAAATCAGTGCATGGTTGCTAGTGTAATTTGGACCCTAGCTGCAAACTAGAGAGCTGCTGAATGAAAAGCTAGATAACTCAAAAACCACAAATAATAAAAATCAAATGCAAATTGTTTCCAAATAATTCCCTGTACATAATATGTTAACATAAAAGTGAACAACCCATTTCATTAAAGTGCTTCCTTATACTTTGTGTCCCCATAGGACTCATACCTTGTGTGTTCTTTTAGGGGGCCAAAGGATGGCCAAATACTTCCCCTGTGCTGTCCCTACAGTATGAAGCTCTGGCTGGTACAGGAAATTGCATATATATAGAGGCAAAAGTCTTTTGGGGGAATGTAATAGAATTTTCAGTGCAAATAAATATTCACATTGAGAACAATTTTGCCTCTTGCAAATGTAACAAACATTTTGAGAACCCTTTGCCCTCACAAAACAGTAGGATAGCAATTGCAAATTTTTTTGAGGTAGTGCGCAGTGTAATAAAACTTCTTACTGAAAAAGTTATATTTGCTCCAAAAGTTTATGCCACCTTCAAGCATGTCTTAAAAGTTAGAAAAGCACAATTAAGATTTGCAATGCAATAACAGCCTAATGAAGAATATTACATTGCAAGATGCACATTTTTATTCTTATTTGGGTACAAATTTGTTCTCTTTGCAAATTACATTTACCCCTTGGGCCAAATTCAATTTAGTGAGAAAAAAATCATGTGAATAGTCATGGAAGAGATTCAATTTCAATCGAGAAAAACTTTCGTTTATCGTATGAAAACTCAATAGAAGTCCATGGGAAAGAAATGGAACTCAATTTGGAGAAAAATTGAATCTCATCCAATTTTTTGGCATGTTATAAACTGTGAGATAATTTTTCCTCATTGAATCGAATCTGGCCCTTTGTGCGTTATCCATCCATAGTATTCATTATCGCAATTAACTTTATTTGCTAGGAGCTGTATTATCATTTTCTTAAAGGGGTAGTTCACCTTTAAGGTAACTTTTATTATGTTATAGAACGGCCAATTCTAAGCAACTTTTCAATTGGTTTTCATTATTTATTTTTTAATAGTTTTATAGTTATTTGTCTTTTTCTTCTGACTCTTTGCAGCTTTCAAATGAGTGTCGCTGACTCCTTTATAAATAAACAAATGCTCTGTAAAGCTACAAATGTATTGTTATTGCTACTTTTTATCACCGATCCTTCTATTCAGGCCCTCACCTATTCATATTCCAGTGTCTTATTCAAATCAATGCATGGTTGCTAGGTTAATTTGGACTCTAGTTACCAGATTGGTTAAGATGCAAATTGAAGAGCTGCTGAATAAAAAGCTTAATAACTCAAAAACCTTCAATAATAAAAAATTAAAACCAATTGCAAATTGTCTTTCTACATCATACTAAAAGTTATCTCAAAGGTGAACAACCCCTTTAAATAGTTTATACTCTCGAATTTCTCTTCAGTTTTTTTAAATATGAAACTTAGAAGTAAATTTTATATAAAGCCTTTGAGTTTGCTTTCCATTGAAACACTGCAGTAAAAGTAAGTGATTTACTGTGCAATGATAAACTGTGGCGTTCTTCTATGTTTTCCCCTTGCTTTTAAATTTATTTCACGTGTTTTTAAGTAACTCTTGCATATCCCATAACAATAAATAAAGCACTATTTTCAGCTGCCTAATATTCACTTCAAGGAGGTTGGAAAATATTAATATTTTAGCAGTTGTAGCAAACATTATTTATGTTAGTCTGTAACTCTATGTCACAGTGTTTATATTTATTTCTTCCCCTTTGCTTAACTCTGAATACAGTTTTGGTGGTTTATAAATAATAATATAAAACATAACATTTACTTCTTCTACACCTGTCACTGTGGCCACATAATATACACTATACACTCTTTTAGAATGCACAAATACATTTATATTTATCAACAAATGTGAACACTTATGCATAAGTTCAAAGTGCTAAAATACATATAAAAGTGTGCACACTTTAACTAAAGTAATTAGCACATATACATATTATTATTCTAATGCCATTATTCAGAGCCATTACTAGGGGTGGGCAGAAAAGGCATGTGCCTAAAGAGCAACAGTTGGGGGCACTTGGCACATACCTTTTCAGTCTGCCTACCCTAGTGTAGGCCCTTCAGTCCTGCTAATAATTCCCATGCCACCCTCTCCCCACTCCATTGAAATACCCCCCTCCTGCTGTTGTCACCATGCCAGCTGGCCTGGCCGGCACTGCCCTTATTGATGCTATGCACCAGAAGTGACACCATTTACACATAAAATTAGTAAGAGAAAGCTGCAACTTGATGCTAACTGACATCTGGATTTGCAGTAGTAAAATCTTCATTGCAAGTAAGGAACCTGGTGATTGGCATTTATTACTTCAATTTGCACTTTGAAAATGGGGCTTATAATCATGCATTTGTTCTGTACTATATGCTACAGTATTTGTGTATAATTTGCACATTTCATTCCTATTATTCTGTGCCTTGCACATGTTACTACTGATAAGTGACACTCATTTCATCTTTACCTTGTGCTTGAGAAAAGGATTGTTAGCAGAATGTACACTAGATAGCTAATGTATTCTTTTACTTTGGCGGAATCCATTTTGTAAATGCTATGGAGTACAGGAAATATATTTCATTTGGCTTAGAATCTTGTGATCAGATACTGTATATGGTTACCAGGAAACCACATTTTTAAAATAGACACTTTTTAACATCCATTTCTTTTTACATCCAGGCTTATCTTATTTTTCAATCATTGAATTTAGCACAACATTAATCAAAACAAATCTATGGGTCTGAGGTCCTTCTTTGATAACACAACAAGATATTATACAGCCTGAATACTTGTTTACACATTAAAAATGACGCTTTAAGAAAATAAATCCATGCGGTCATAGAGCAGTAACTCATGAGCCAATTCCCAGCTCAGCAAGTAAGCACTTGACTTGAATGGTAATTGCCTGGACATAGTGCCATAGAAGTTCTAGTTCTATCCATATTCTGCCTTAATTACTTGTGGTTTGTGTTCTGGAGCCTTGACTTTTCAGTTGTGTTTGTTCTTGTTCTCTTCTGCCAATCCTCCCTGGCATTGCCCCCAGACTGCTCTGTTGCTGTTTGTCTGCTGTGTATCATTCTTGCGTATCCAGATACATTCTTTTCATGCATTCCTTGATTTTCAGCCAGTGTACCCACTTCATCCTGTTCTATTGTGGCCAGATGTTCTTTCACTAATTTCTTTTTCTGTTCATCCAGATTCCCCCCATTACCTTCTTCAGCATTGTGTCCAAAAATATTTACCTCAACCAATAGTTGCCTCCTTCCACTCCTTACTTGGGAAGAGCTTTAAATCAAGCTGGAATAGAGCCCAGTCATAAATTTCTTATCAGAAGTAGGCAAAAATTGATGGGGTAGAGATTTTGTGGGGGATATATTAACATTTGGTTGCTAGCTCACTGCAAATATAAAACAGCTTTTGCAAACTCACAAAATTTAGCCACACCTAAGGCAGTGGAAAAAATTATGCATTTTATAGTTTGCAACAGTCACGCCTGTCTAATGAAAGATATTCCATTACAAAATTCATTCTTACAATACTTGTTCTTCATGCCTAGCCATGTGTGGTTTGATGAAGCCAGGGCAATTTTCATTGGTAAAATTGTCCAAATCAATGTATTAATTTACAAATTAATGCCACTCATTATCTATTGTCCTAAAGCAGGATATTCGTGATTGCATTTGCAGATCCAGTGGCTTCTGTTGGACCCAGTAGTATAATACAGTAGGCCCAGTGATACTCAAAAAGTGAAAAAGATCATTAAAGACAAAGATCGCCCTAAAAATTTTGATTAGTAAATGAATAACTTCTAGTTACTTTACAGTGCAGAAAGTTTCCATGTGTGCTAGGAAGCTAACCAGCCAGCAAAAAACCTCCAAAGTTTTAGCAAAAAGATGGCAGAATTCTAAATTGGTCACTAAAAATAAATGCTATAAATAATGACTTTATTGGGTGGGAGGGCTGTGAGGTGTCCCACTCTTTTTTTATTGATTTTGGGTATACAGAGTTAATATTAGATGACTGAATCACAAATACAAATAACAGCTTTTGGTAGTACACAAAACACAAATATATGTTTTTTTTCCAGACTACATTCATTTGTTTTTCTAGACATTTAGAATTTGAAGGTTTCTGTCACTGAGCTTTGACTTGCAATAAATATTTGTGTTTCTTGATCCAGTTTATCTTTGCTTGACAAGTGCAGTCAAGATTTTCAAAACTGTTTCCCTTGGCATAAAATAATTAATAATTTTTTTTGAATAGCACATGTGCAATTCTGGCATTAAATCTTTCGTTTTTTCCAAATGTGATAAAACTCTGTTTCAACATTGTGGCAGACATACTGAAGTATTGATTTCTGGAAATTCCTTTTGCGTAAACATATTGGAAACTGGTATGGAGATTTATTTTAAATCTGCTGGGGATATGTAACACAAGTATGTGCCATGAGAGCGACTTCCTTTTGTGCATATAATTTTTCCTTTATGGATATTTGATAACCTGCAAACATATTTAGCGGCCTTCTGACATTGGTAAGAAGAAGTGTATTGTAATTTTGAAATAACATCATTATTTTTTCAATTTGTCTTTTTATTGAGAAAATTTTACAAAATCTTGAAAAATAGCATATTTATACACAACGTGTCGCTGTGTATAAATATGCTATTTTTCAAGATTTTGTAAAATTTTCATGAAAAGAACAAAATAGCATATGGTCAGTAGCATGAGTATGGAGGTTCTGATGGATTCATTAATGCTCTACATATTAAGGAGTTCTCGGTTTCTGAAGTAATGGTCCAGAAGGGCAGCCATGACCCTCCCGAGTGAATCCAAGATAAAAGATTAATTCACAATTCCTCCAACTATAGAAGAAGAAACCTTGTGTCTACTGTGTGTTGAATGTTTCGAACCAGAAAAAGAAAAGGTGGGAAAAGAGAGGGAGAAAAGGTTTAGAGGGTTCCCAACACGGATCCGTGGGTTTGTCATTTTGTTGGTAGTGGTACATACCTGACTATCTCTCACAAATTGAGATAAAAAGGAAGAAAGTTCCAGCTCCGGAGGCAAGGTATTTCTGGAAGATATTGATTGTGGTTCGATGTGGAACCCAAATGTTACTTATTAGTATGAGCGTAGAAGGTGGTCCGATTACATTGAAGTTTTGGTTCGGGTATACACCACTCAGAGGTCACTAATTTTCTAGCCATATGGTTTTGAATTGGTCTTTTTCCATAAATTGGAACCAATAGTACCATTTCTTTGTGAACTGTGTTGTATCTTTTTCTGAGTTAGACTTAAATTCCTCAAATTTCTGGATCTCCTTTACCTTGACCAGCCATTCCTTGATAGTAGGGCTTAGTGTAGATTTCCAGTGGAGGGAAATTAATTCTTTCGCTGCGTCTAGCAGAATGGGTGTAAGGGATTTCCGATAGCCTTTCAGTGAGTGGACAGAGTTGTGTAATAAAAGAGCTATTGCAGTATTGGGAATGCTAACTCCCGTAAGTATTTCAATAGTATCACAGATAGAGGTCCAATAGTCACTAAGGGAAGGGCAGGAGTGAAAAGTATGAGTGAGCGTCCCTGGGTGTTTTTCACATCTCCAGCATAGAGAGGAAGCAGAGGTGAATATTTTGGCTAATTTGGTCGGGTTATGCTACCATTGTGTTAGCAATTTGTAATTGAGTTCCTGTAGCTTTGTGCATCTGGAGGTTTTATGAGTTAGTTTTATTATTTTATTCCAGTTCTCGGTTGCTATGGGTATGCCTAATTCCATCTCCCATTTTTCCTTCAATTTTGGTAATGGGTCGGGTCGAAGTTGTTGAATGAGTTTATATAGGGTAGATAGGCCTCTCGGGGGCGCACTTTCGATAGCCATATGCGTTCGTTAGGTGTCGGTTCTGGTCTTACATTAGTATGAGGGAAGTAGGAATGAAAAAAGTGTGTGATTTGTCTGTATTTAAATCGGTCTATATCCGTGATCGGGCGGTTTTGTACCAAATCTTTTAGGGTTTTAAGGGTATTGCCTCCACAGAAGGAGGATGATCCTTGGTGGAGGTCAATAGCCCATCCTTTGTAGTTGTTAAGATCTAGGCCTGGGATGAAAGAGAGATTTCCGATGACCGGGGTATGTAGTGTTGGTTTGTTTAACCATTTCCCAGTTTTAGCAAGAGAGTCCCAAATTTGAAGGGTATATGTAAGCTTGGTATCGCCTTTATCTGAAATTACTCTATTTTGTGGTGAGAGCCACTAGAATGCCCATAATGGGGACACTGCTGAATTTTGTTCGACTCTTACCCACAGTTTATTATGTCTATGAAGTGCCCAATCTAAGCATTAATCACAATTGTAGCTCTATGGTATGTGTCCCAGTCTGGAAGACTCAGGCCTCCCTGGTCTTTGGGGCCGTTAGTGTAGATCTAGCTATCCGCGGTGTTTTATTGGCCAAGATAAATTTGGTGATCAGTGCGGTCAGTTCCTTAAGCATACCAGGAGGTGGGGGATATGGAAGAGACTGGGAGATATATAGGAATCAGGGTAAAATATTCATTTTGAGAATATTGACTTTAAGGTCTTGCTTAACTGCTAGTAGGAAGTCTGAGTAGTTCCATTTCACTGTAGTTTTTAAATCTGGAAATATCTTGATGCCTAGGTATGTGAATGCAGATGTTGTACTTTTTATTGGAAAGTTAGACATTAGGTCCGTATATTCCAGGACAGGGATGGATACGTTTTGGGAAACTGACTTGGATAATTTAACTTTGAAATCACTTACCAAATTAAAGAGTCGAAGTTCAGCCAGGGAAATTCTAGGTTGTCTAACAAATATGAGCAGATCATCAGCAAAAGGCTGCTGTTTTGTGTATTGTTTTTCCACTTTGTATCCCTTGTACATTGGGATTTAGGCGTATCCTATAAAGAAGGCTTTCTATGGAGAGAACAAATAAGATCGGGGAGAGTGGGCAGCCTTGGCGCGTTCTGTTTTTTATATGTATGGGGTCTGAAAGGTGACCGTTGACCAGTAATTTGGCGGAGGGTTGGGTGTATAGAGTTGAAATCGAGTTGCGAAGTTTTGGGCCTAAGTTGATGTCTTCTAAAGTGGCGTGTAGGAATGACCAGTCAAGTCTATCAAAGGCTTTTTCCGCATCCAGGGAGAGAAGCATGAGAGGGATGTTATTATGTTTACAATAATGTGTAATGCTGAAGAGCCTATTGAGATTATCTCTTCCTTCCCTCCCTGGAATAAAGCACACTTGTTCTGGAGATATTATTGTGGAAGCGATCTGTGTTAATCTATTGGCAAGGACTTTTGACTAAAGTTTAATGTCAGTGTTCAAAAGGGAAAATTTGTTTTTTATTTCTTCAAGATTTATTAAGTGTAGAAACCACTAAAAACTCTAATACAAAATTTGGCAATTAAAAGCAGTCAAGGTCCTATAGACGTCAATGGGAGCTGCGCTGATCCAACTGCACCTTTTTTTAGCCATTCTGACTTTAGAGGTTTTCAAATTATTTTCACTAGTAATTGCCGAAAAATTTGGTTTTTTAGAGGGTTTAGAGATTTTCATGTTTCTTGCCAATCGTTCAGAGGTTTTTTTTTGTTCAAACTATTCATAAACAGATGTTTTCATAAGTTACATGGAATTTGAGTGCATCTAGCCCATGTTAACGATTAAACTTGACCACATGCTGCTCAGAATCATGAAGCTATTAGTGCATGGGGGAAATGGCGACTTTCTCCTGTAAAGTCAATAGGCATTTTTTTTCTCACACCAAACACACTGAAGTGAATAGGCAGTTTTCACAGGAAATTTTTTGCAGAGGTTCTATGAAAAATAAATTTTGCCTCAAATCCATGCCTGGCGAAGAAATGCGCTCATCACCAATTTTAACTATTCATAGATGACATAGTTAATTATGCTGCTGCCTAACTTATACACCTTACCAACCACCCCACGTCTGTTATTCGACTTAGGGCTGAAACCACACAGTTATGCTACAGGAAGACTAAGCATTGGTCTTTGCTGACAACTGCAACTGCAAATCAATACAATAAAAGACTTCACCAGGAAGGGTGAAACCTCCCACGGGAAAGAAAACATGGTCTTTTAAGTAAATTTTTTATATCTGATGAAGAGTCTCTAGGGCCTCAAGGACCTTTCTTGTATAGTACACAGACCCCTGGGCCACTGAAGTCAGCGTAATTATTCTGTCCTTACTACTATGTTACTCTGACCTTGTGTGTAGTTCGACATACTGATAAACCTTCCCAAACTCTAATAAAAGAGTAGAAGTATGTAGAATGTACTGGAATATTAGGGTGAGAGGTGAAACTGGAACATAACTTGACAGGAAAAGAAAAATGTAAAGAACACTTCTGTGATACCAACATGAGTATGCCCCCTAAGCCCACGATGAGGCTTAGATGTGATTAGAACCTAGGGATATTTTGGTGAAATTTTACTTTAGATACTTTAGATAGAAAGATAAAGGTAAAAAATGGTTGACTGTACAGAAAATGTTGAGTGGTTATAACTATATGGACTTTTCATGTAGCTGTGTTTCATAACAATGTCTTAATCCAATGCACAGCTGGTCATGATATTCAGACAAGTACAGGGAGCATCACATCTCTCTCACACTCTCACCTCCATGCTGCACGTAACATCCGTCCCCCTCCGGGTCAAATCCATGAGTTCAGCAACTACGGAGCACTCGGAGTGGTGTGTTAAAATCATTCAACTTTAATGGTCCATATTAAAAGAAGATAACAGCGCAACAGCATACATGATATCAGATCAAAGCGGATGATCTGATATCATGTATGCTGTTGCGCTGTTAAGCGGATGATCTGATATCATGTATGCTGTTGCGCTGTTATCTTCTTTTAATATGGACCATTAAAGTTTAATGATTTTAACACACCACTCCGAGTGCTCCGTAGTTGCTAAACAGCTGGTCATGTGGTATATATAGCAGTATGACTGCATGGACACGAGTGCGACTTCTACTACGTGGAGTTTTTATCTGTGAAGGAAATTTTAAAAATTAAAGAGTAATGTTTATGTAACTTTGTAATTTTATTAGTTCATGTTTCAGATGGGTCAGACCTAGGATAAACCAGTGATACAGTGCCTCTGTAAAAAAAAAAAAAGATTGACAGCCACTTAATAAGGACGAAAGTGTAGTTTATTCCTTTTGTTTCTTTGTTTCTGTTTACAGGATTGGCAATGCTTGCAGTAATGCAGAGTGTAAATGTATTTGCCAGAAACAATGTTGTCATTTTTACAAAATCTAAATTGAGTAGGACATTTCTTTGTTTACAGTTCACAAATTATTGTTGAAGCCAAATGATTAATGTCAGGGAAATGGCACAGTATTGAGCATAATGTGACAGAGACTGTATTATGTATCAGTGGGGAATATGTACATCCACATTTTGCAACGTCTGTTATGGTAAGTTTGAAGAAGAGCCTTTGTACCCAATTATCAAATGCACTAGGGAAGATATCTACTTGCGCAGAAATGCTAAATATTTTTATACTTACAACTAAGGCAAAGAAAGAAAAAAATCACAGGAGTGTTTAGCATTATGCTTTTTCATAAATCAATATTATTTGGGAATATACTGTGGTAGAACTGAATATGTTAAAGGATTGAATCTAAAAAGCCCAAAGCTAAAATATATATAAATATGCAATTATGTGATTGTAACTTATTGATAAAATGAAACATTATTTGCAAAAAGACAGATAATGGAGAAAAACAAAAAACAACTGAAAGGCATGCTTTGTTTAGAAACATTGTCAATGATTCAAATACTTCAAGTAATAGTCAGTTTGCCAAAACCCCCCCCTATGGATGCATATTAATTGCATCCAAAATGACTTGAATAATTAAAAATGTAAATCCCTTACAGATTCAAAAAAAAATCTGCTTCAATGAATACTTTTTATGATTAATGTTGTGCATATCAAGGTCTGTTGGATATTTGTATTTAAAATTATTTATTGCTCAGTGCCCCTAAATATCTGGAGTAGTGAACACCTGCCTCCCACTCCACCACCCTTATTGTATGACAACACACAAGGTACTGTTGCTATGTAGTAAGGGGGAAAAGATAAATTACAACATTTGGATTTATATAGAATTTACTATATTCTGCTTATGTGTGTACCTGCACCAGTCTATTGTTACTTTGAGACTAAAATGTTTTATGCAGCATTACACAGATTCATGGGACTTTTTTCCAGATGCACCACTGGAGAGAAAATTCCCACAGGTGAAAAAGGGCTACGTCTGCCATTACCCTAAAGAGCTAAAGCCTCACATCTAAATATCTTTACACTGGTAACAGCATGGCAGACAGAGATCCCCAGTAAAATGTATTACATCCCCATTGACAATGGGGACTTGCAACTGAAAACAAAAATTCCTCTTTCCTTACTTGTAAGGAATGCACAGAAAATGACAAATAAAATGATTTCACCTTTCATGTATGTATAACCTCTTTAATACCAGTTTATGAGTTTGGCACCTTTTAATTTTAAGCTGTTAAAATGCTTAAATACAAAATGCGGACAAGAAAAATGTTTATAATTATATTTAGAGGGAAAATGTTAAGCTATCATTGCCCCATGAGCTGCTGCTAGTGTGTTAAGATGCAGCCTATAGCAATCTGGGATTTTGCTCATTGTAATTTGGGGCATTTTAAAAGTCTGAAATATGTAGGGGATAAAGCTCAAAAAAAAATTCTATTCACTTTTCAGTTTTCTACTGTAAAGTATGCAGTGAATGCTTTCAGACTGGCATATGTAACATTGCATATGTAACATAGGCACTTAGTCTTGAGCCCGTGACTTAATACCTATAGGGCACACAACTCTTAGGGCCTTTAGGAGATGTTTAAATAAACAGCTTTTTACTTTATACTTGTGGCCCTGTGGATTTTCTAGAGTGCCTGGAGCCCTTTAATAGTATTGCGGTTGGTTTTTCCGCCCCCCCCCCCGAGCTGAGGGTATGATGGGCTGGTGTACCTGGACCACTGTTTCTACATGGTGGGTTTATCAACATTAGTTATTTGTGGCACCTTCTTTGTTGTACTTGAAATTTGTCTAATGTAGTCCCATTAATAGTTATGAGCGAATCTGTCCCATTTAGATTCACTGAAAAATCGAGAAACAACGAAATGGTGCAAAATGCATTGAAGTCAATGGGCGTTTACACGCTTACACATTTAAGTATTATATCCTGTGCTAGCCACTGACTTAATTGAGCCAAGCCATCTGCACCCCTACCAAGTGGGACTAGCTCCTCTGTTTTATACAATGAAAATAAAATGTTTAAGCACATCTGCTTTTTCTAAATCCTTTATAACCAAATAATTTCTGTTTTTCTAATGAAGCCACAGTCTAAATTTGCATATTTTTTCTACTATATCGGGTGCTTCTTAACACTCATACATTTTCTTTTTTAGGGAATAAATGGAGAACAGTAACGATTTAATATTTTTAATGAAAACAGTTTTGTTCTATGGTTTTACCTGTAAATATCTGGGTAATTAAAATCCCTTATTATCATTACCCAGACTTTTCTATTTGCAACAACAACTGAACCTCTTCCCCTTCACTTACATGAAAAATCTTAAGCATACTCCTACAATTAATTAACTTTACACTTTACAATCTCTAAAAAGTTCAACCCATAGGACTTCTTCCCACTCATTTTCTACCATAACTTCCACGTTAGAAGCCCTTTACCCCATGTGTATGTCAAGAAATGACCTGGGGATCTTTATAAATTTTGAAATCAACTTTGTTTTATAATGTTTCATAATGTAACATAGCCATTCTAAATCTACCAAACAAGCAAAAATGTGTGTGAATTCCAGGAGATAACAATGTAATTAGAACATTTTGTAAATTATTTTTGATGTTTAGAGTAAAATAAAAATGCAATTTTTCTTATTAACTATGATATCATGACAATTAAAACACAAAATGTGCTGAGGGAATGATTTAATCAGAATACTAATAAGGGACAGGTCATGATAATAGCTCCTCAAATAAGGTAAAGTATACTAATTCTTTATGGGCGATCCACTAATGAAAATATTTAATTGGACATGGGTTATAAATGAGAATTCCCAGTGGCATAAAAAGTGCGAAGGTCAGAACAACAATTAAACTATAAAGAAGAAATATTCTTAACATAATCACCAGATTTGACTTTTAAAAGGCATTAACCATTTATCTCTCTCTCAAAATATATACACTAAATGGAAGATTTATAATTAGTTGTACGTGGAGTTTAGTAAATACAATATCAGAAAATGTGACATATATGTTAGGGGCATATTTATTTCTTGTCAGGGTCAGGTTCCTTTGTGAGAGTTTTATTTATTTTTTTTTTTTTGCATGGTCAGGCAACCTTAAAGCTTGTCAGGTTTTAGGCTCAAGATTTGGATGAAAAAAAATCATGGGAAAAAATGTCATTCATGCAAGAAATTACAAGCAAGATTAATATCACTTTCATGGTTTCATATATCATAAAGCCAGAACTCCAGGTACTAGAAATCATTAATCTGCCCCTGAAAGAAAAACACACAGGGAGCTAATAAATTTGCCACTCTAGAAATTCATTTTATTTTATTAGTGGAATATTATAAATAGATTAGCTAATGAGCATTTCATTCATGTATACTGTTCTTCATAGTTGTTGGTTAATCTGACCATTGAATTGCTTATCTGTTTGAATAATATCTAATAATAAAAAAAAATACTAATTGATTTGAAAAGATCTGGAGAGTGAGAGTCCCTGCAATTGGTGGGATATCAGTAAAGCTGTTATATACAGGAACATAATTCTAGGACTCACCTTTGGAGTATGTTGGTTGTTATTTTGTTTTTATTTTGTTTTTCTTCTTTCTCCCATGTGCAGAAAAGTCAAATTCAGATAGGAATGTAGTCGACATTTTGTTGGTGAAATGCAACTTCAAAATGAGTTATCATGAGAGCAAGCTATTTGAAGAAAGTCTGCAGTGATACAGTCATTCTTATGGTATTTTAAAAAATGATTGAATATCAGTTTTTTTGATGAAATGTCCTTACTTTTTCAAAGGGGTTTATAATTTAGTTTTCAGTGGATACTGTTTTAAGTGTCTGGATTTCCCCACATAAATGCAGACAGTGCTTTAGACAGATTTGCCTATAATATGCTAAAAGTAAATTCAAAGGTAACTGAAACAATTTTAAGTACAACAATCTCTTCAGAACACCTACATGATTCAACAAACAGGCAGCACTTTTATTTCAAAACCACTTGATATTTATGTATCATAATCTGAATGGATGTAGGGAGCCAACAGCAGGCATCATGAAAACCTTTTTAGAGTATACAGTACATGATGATCTTGATACTTCATGTGTTGAATGTTTTATCTCATAGCTCCTTCAAGCATTTTAAGAGATGATTACATATTAAATCTAAGGACATATTTTCTTACAACTATTTGTTTTATTCTGTGTTTGGGAAAAACGTTTATTGCCCTCAATTTATAACCATCTTGAATCAACATCTGTTCATTTAACATAATTTATAAGAAAAGTAAGATCTCCTCTTGTTTGTTTTATAAAATCTCTGATTCTCTGATCTTGGCAAACTTTCCATTTCTCTGTTTGGGCCTTCACATAAGAAGTAAAAGTAGACAGTAAAAGTAGAATCTCCTGCTGCTCTACTTCATCAATAAAACCCCCAGTAGTTAGTAATTTTTGATCCAAAAAATATACACACATTTTTTTTCTATTCATGTTAGTTTAAATGAAGCATCTAGCAGCTGTAGCAACAATTTTCTGAACGTTTACTCTTATTGTTAAATTGCCTAAAATGATGTGGTTCTCTGAGTTGACAATTATGCATATATATTATACAGGTATTAGGTCTATTATCCAGAATGCATGTTTGGTTTTCTAGATAAGAGCTATTTCTGTAAGCTGGATCACCACACCTCAAGTCAAGATAATAAATTTGCTAATCTAGAATTTTTTATGTTTTTATTAATGAAATATTATAAATAAATTGGGAAATTAGCACGTCATTGATTATAATATCTGATCATTAAAAAAATACAAATTTGTTTGAGAAGATCATGAGAGTCCTTCAATTGGTGGGATATTAGTAAAGCTGTTATACACAGGAACATGATACAAGGACTCACCTTTGGAGTATGTTGGTTTCTACTGAATATGGTCCAAATCCCTAAAGCAGAAATGGATCAATAAGAAGAATATAAGCCTGAATCCCTCTTGAGTACTTTGGTCCCTTCACTTAGGCTAGCAGAGCCTATGGGAGAGCTACCTCTAGCTATCAATTGCTGTTGGAGCACAGGCTGCCTTTTCTAGCTATTCCTGAATATATCATTTATAAAACATGCCATAACAATAGCTAATCCTGTAACTGACTAAACCTCAGTCACATATTCATTGTTCCCCAATTTTCACTAGTTGGGTTGTCCCTCTAGGGCTAATCAGTTTTACAGGGTCTTGTCAAGCCCAGGATCCCCAGACCCATCCACTTGGATCGCCAGATCAGGCCATAGAGAGGAAGTGCAAACCCTTTCTAATATGGATGCACCGAATCCACAATTTCAGGATTTGGCCCAATCACGAAAGCTTTGTGCAAGATTCAGCCAAATACCATACCAAATCCAAACCCTAATTTGCTTATGTAAATTAGGGGAAAAACTACACATTTAAAAAATTCCTTGTTTGGGTGATGAAATGTCACTTGATTTTATGGATTCAGTTCTGCCAGGATCTTGGATTGGGCCAAATCAGAAACCTGCTGAAAAATCCCTAAAAATCTTGTCAGAATCTGGATTCGGTGCATCCCTACTTTCTAATAATATATTACATTGTGCCAAGAAGTGGTTACTAACTCCAAAAATAATGTACAGTAAATTAAAGAAATAAGATACATGGTTTTCTGCCCAGTAACTACTGCAATAAGCTAGTAGGGATGAAAAACCCATAAGGATTATTAACCTTATGGGTCCTTATACTTGTTTACAGCAGCTTGCCTGGATGACTCCCTCCATAGCTTATGTTGTTTCCTCAAAAATTTATTACACCATTTCAGACTGCAGTCTTCCTATTAATAACACTCACTTTGATCTCACCCTTATGCATTGGTGATCCTGGCCCCTCCACAACCTGAGGCGGCAGCAGTTGCTGCTGCCCCCTCCCCCAGAAATTCGCTCTTAAAGTACCAGGATCAGCATTTTTGCCGCCCCTGGTACCTAGTGAGGCGCTGCCGCCTGAGGCGATAGCCTCAACTCGCCTCATTGGCGAAGCAACCCTGCCCTTATCCACTTGTCTGTGCCATTGAAAATAGTGACATATATAATGACGAACCCGAAAAAATTTGGGGGAATTGGGGTGCCACACATATTTAGATATTACATGACAGTGAGATTATCTGAAGAGGTTGCTATGCATAGAAATCCAACCATATCATGGTTGGAGGTCGAAAATGCTGGCCTGACCCCATTGGCATTAGATCAGTTCATCTGGATTCCTGAAAAAGACAGGGACATTCCTGACCATCTCCCCCCTACAACAATGCACTCAATACAAATCTGGGACAAATACAGAGAAAAGCTACATCTATCCCCATGCAACTCGGATCTCAAAGACAACCTCCAATTACCAAATGGCTAGTTCTTCCAATACTTACAAATACATGATTTTATAGGGCAATACACCGCCATCAGCCCCCCCACAATTCGAACTCTTGTGCAATTCCTCGGATCAAACTACTCATCTGATATCAATATTATACAATAGGCTCGCTGAGGACAATACCACTCTAGCACAAATGTATATGACCAAATGGGAAGGAGATATACAGGAGACAATTGAAAATGAAAAGTGGCAGACAATCTGGGACAAGCCCAATAAAACACCAGTGTGCACTATAATACTGGAGAAGGCTTAAAATTGATATTCAGATGGTACTATACCCCCTCAAAGTTGGCCCACCTATCGAGAAACACCCTCTCCCCACAATGTTTTGGGGGATGTGAAGAGCGGGGTACATTTTATCACATGTGGTGGACCTGCGAGATAGTCAAAGCATTCTGGAGAATGGTAGCCCATACCTTGTCAGATATTTGTAAACATCCCATTGAGCCAGATCCCTTATCATTCCTCCTAGGTCTGCCTCTCAAAACAGACCTAGGAGGACTTTTATTGCTTTGCTAAATCTATAGTTCCCAGCTTCATTCTATGATTTTTTACAAAAGCTTTAAAAGACATTACCCTTTTTAAAAGTGATGGACTTATCCAGAATCTGGCAATTTAAATGCGAGGAACATTGAGTTGTTACCACAAGAAGTAGGTTAAGCAATGTTACTTCCAGAGTGATTTGGAGGTGAATTTGTAAGATTGTATGTAACATGTCTATGTTAATGATTCTTTAACATAAAATCTCTCTTTATATCTAAGAGTAGGACTCACGAGTGATTTTGTCGTGATCTGACGCACTGCGACAAAACGCATGCAACAAAAATAAGGTAAGATAGAATTGTCGCATGGTATCACAGCGTTGATCCAACGCAACACAACTGTCGGAAGCAGATGCAGCGCGCATCATCTGCATCCGACAGCCGTCTTGCGTTGGATCACGTCTGATCAACGCTGCAACACCATGCGACAATTCTATCTCTTACCTTATTTTTGTCACGACAAAATCATTCGTGGAGTACAACCCTAAAAGAATAGTTTGCTGAACTTTCAAAGTTCACAGATGCCCAATACATTTTACTGACTGAAAATGTTGCTATTATATTTTACTTTTTCCACAGCTGTAATTGCATCTTAGTAAATCTGTTATAAAATAATATATAGCGTTTGGCTAAATGTATATGTTGAAATAGAGAACTTCTGGATAGCATAGGTATGTATTTTAATACATATTCCATGCCTTTCAGAACAAAGCCTATGGCGCACTTGCAGTTATTTGAATGTATGCCTAGTTATTGAGTCTCTATTGAGTAATTCTGAATTGACACCATCAGTTTGCTGATGATCACAATAGCAGATTTTTTTATCCATGCATCATAAATTAAACTGATGAATTATACTATTGTGTTACATTTGTGTGCTTATATTAACAATTAAGTAATTATACTTTATGCACCTTTTATTCTGCACTCGATAAATATAAAATAATGTGCTGTAGGTTCTCTGTGTTAAAATCTAGTATATTATTGAAGGGCATTAATGTGAATTAGTAATTAAGCAGACACACATGATAACTCATTTAATACAATCTTTAATTACTAAGGTCACTGAGTTTAGTCTTGTTTCTCAAGAAATAGGAAGCAGCTGTGAACCAAAGTCTGGAAAATTATAATGATCTGTAATTGATGACAAGGGAAACTGGAGGGATATAAAACACAAAATATTCATTAAAAAGTTTAATATGAAACAATTTGAGTGTTCAGCCACATGCATCTAATTCTTTGCTGAGACATGGAAATGTCCCCCAAGTCTAAGCACAAACCCCACAGTATTTCCTATTTCAAATAAAAAAAGCTATTAGGCCATGTACACAGGGTTTTTAATGGTTTTGGTAGGTTACATTATTCCATGTTTTAAAACCTCAATGATAAGACTTTGAAATAAAAGAGATGGGAATATGAATTATTGATTTCTATGGAGCTGTAACACATTGATTTCATTTACTGCTCAGGTGTTATGGAACATGGCAAACTCTATTTTATCAGATATGGGACCTGCAAAATTTGCTTGCTCGGATCTTTAATGATAGAGTAGTAGAGCATTGGGTATAAAAAGGTAAGGCAAAATTGTATCATTCTTACAATTATTTTCTTTTGCT
Source organism: Xenopus laevis (assembly GCF_017654675.1). Lineage (NCBI taxonomy): Eukaryota > Metazoa > Chordata > Amphibia > Anura > Pipidae > Xenopus > Xenopus laevis. The sequence goes on along the minus strand of NC_054379.1, from coordinate 55,140,822 downwards.
GGATGTACTCCATATCAGAACTCACTGGGATATACCCCCATGCCCCATCAGAAGGACCCTCCCCAAAGCTTTAAAAGCCACCCCACCACCTCTATGGTATCTTTGCTATGAGCTTTAAGACAATCATTGTAGAAGGGATGGGAATGTACTGACATGGAGTATGTCCAGAAATGTAAAATCACAATACAATTTTTTCTTTTCACTGGCCATACTCCATATCAGTACTCATCGGGACAAAGCAAGTTTAATGCCCATTTGGGAGCGTAGGCTCTAACAGGCTCCTGGATAATACTGCAATAACTTGTAGTTGTGAACTACAGCAATGTACAGACTTCTTATAGGATTAGCAGATCTCAAATACAACCTAGAGGAAGATAGCAATGAACAATGATACTAAAGGAAGAAATTCTGCTAGGATATTGGCCTACACAAAGGAATTCCCACTGAGAGCAACCCCCACCTGACCATCTCACATTCATACCATAACAGCATTGTACTACCTTTTCCAGCAGAATAGTGCCGAAGATCACAGGGTATGAGGTTATCCAATGGAAAAAATCCAGTAGCACACTGGTAATGTTGCAAAAATCTTCAGTGATTTATTAGCCCATATACAAACACACAGAAGGGCAACGTTTCGGGCCCTACTGGACCCTTTATCAAGCCTAATGTGATTACTTTCTTTGGAAACATATATAGTGTCACAAGGGTGTGGTTACATCAATTTCCTCCTTTCAGTAATTCCATTGGTTAATCAAATTTACTCATCAATTAACTCTCAATGTGTTAACAATCACAGAAAAAAGTCCATATTCAGCCTGTTAATAGACAGTATTAAAAAGTGTTTCTAATAGTGAATACTGATCTCATATTACCTGAGACGCTGTCACGGTTTATATTGCACTGGGTACCCACATTCCAATCATGAGACTCATACCTTTGTGCACATTACGCAAGCAGCACTCAGTATTCATTGTAGATCAGTTAATAACCTTAAAGAGAAAAAGAGATATAAAAAGAGAGATAAATAGAGAGAGAAAACATTTTGTAAATAGCATACACTGTATAATAGTAATCAACCATTAAAAACATTGTGTGTATAAATCCCACTTACTTAAAAATGAACATTGCTGGGGTGTAGTCTCTATTTAATCCCCGTAGCCATATCGTGTCTAAAGTATGTATCCAGTACATTTCGCGATGCTTTAGTTGTAATAACCTATCTCCACCCCTTCGTGGAATTCCCACTGTGTCAATGACTTGAAATTTTAGTTGACTTACAGTATGTCTTGCCTGATGGAAGTGTTGGGGGACCGGTAATGTTGTTATTTCCCTACGGATCGTAGATTTATGTTTTGAAATGCGATCTTTTTTGGGTGGTCTCTCCCACATAAATTAACCCACATGGGCATTTCAATAAGTATATTACATATGTTGAATCACATGTGAAAAAAATTATTATTGGGTATTTCTTACCAGTATGACAAAAGTGATTCCATTTTATCACTGAATTACATTGTGTAAAACCCAGACATGGGAAAGTACCGTATTTGGGACTCTGCAAAAAAACGTTGCTTATATTCTTTTTGAGGTCCTATATCCGCTTTCACTAGTTTATCACGTATATTATTTCCCCTTTTGTATGCAATAAGTGGTGGCTCACTGAATTGTGGTATATGCGTCAGACAATTCTGTAATAAATGCCAATGTTTTTGGACAATGTTAGACACGTGCCTACTTGCTGTTGTATATTTACTAACGAAGACCATCCGTTGTCCCTCTTTTTTAGTATTGGTGTCCCGTTTTAACGGGAGGGGACCTGTGTATTTATCTTTGACTTTATTCAAACCTTCCTCTAGTATTCCATTCGGATAACCCCTCTGTGAAAAACGTTCTGTCATTTGTGCGAGTCGTGTCCTACAAACCTCTGTATCACTAACAATACGTTTGACCCTTGTATACTGTGTAGAGGGCAAAGATTTCTTTAAGGCCATTGGGTGAAAACTTTGATAGTGGAGTAGATTATTTTTATCAGTTTCTTTTCTATACAAATCTGATTCAAGTTTTACACCTTTTCGAGTTAGTCTTACATCAAGAAAGTTCAATGTCTCCGTGCTCGATGTGCCTGTGAATTTCAAATTCGCTTCCATATGATTGATATAATCATGAAATAATTGTAAACTCATTTGATCTCCATCCCATAACATAAATATATCGTCAATATAGCGTAGATATACTAAACAATGAACCTGAAACAATGGGTGTGAATAGATGAATTTTTCTTCCATGAATGCCATATATAGGTTGGCATATGTGGGTGCCACATTGCTACCCATGTCAGTGCCACGCTGCTGTATATAATCATCCCCAAACGGGAAGTAGTTCTGATGTAGAACTATTTCTAATAGATCAAGTAAAAATTGTTTTTCAGGTTCAGTGTGAGATGAAATATCCAAAAAGTGGCTGATGGCCTTTATACCTGATTCATGTGAAATTGAGGTGTAAAGACTTGTTACATCAAAACTGCACAATAAAATCTTGTGTCCAGGAAGTGTCAGTCCCTTTATGATGTCTAACAGATGGTTTGTGTCTTTCACATATGATTTCATTGTTTGCACTATGGGCTGTAAGACTTTATCTAAGTAGATAGCTAATGGACTAAGAACTGATTCAGTACCTGCCACTATGGGTCTCCCTGGTGGTTTTTCAATGCTCTTGTGTATTTTCGGTAAGGTGTAAAAGACAGGGGTGATGGGATCTTGTTTGATCAGAAATTCCCTTTGATCTTCATCTATAATGCCATCTTCACATGCTTTATACACCTTATCCATAATACACTGTTGGATGTAGGGTATGAGGTTATGTGCAGGGGAAAGGAACTCATGGATCAAGAAACCCAATTCCCAAGGGGCCATTTCTGGCCACCTAATGCTTTCTTAAGGTTAAAAAGCAAAAGTATTTCTTCCAATGGAGCAAGAAATGTAGAAGGGAAAAAGTGCTTATAGGGGATGGGTGGCTTTTAAAGCTTTAGGGAGGTTCCTTCTGATAGGGCATACAGGCAGGGATATCCTGGTGAGTGCTGATATGGATTACACCCAAATAATTAACATTTACCATGTGATCAATCAATTTTCATGTCTCTTTTCTAAGTCATCTTTGAAGAAAATGTTGCACCTTGAACACTAAATCAAGTGGTAATTTTGCTATAGGGCCAAATCCACTACATATATCTGGCAATATCCTGTGTCCTGTTTGTCTGGCTGGTACTTTATGGACATATAATATATACTGGGCATATGTAAAGATAAATAAATATACTATATATTATTCTTTAACACCCTTATTCAAATGGTTACAAAAGTTATTGTACCTCGTGACCTAATACAGATACAGAGCACCTGACCTGAAGAAAAGAGACAGCAAGGTAGCCAACAGGCCCCTGCCCAGAGGCCTGGGAATCCTTGTTTTGTTTTATTGATAATAACCATGATATTTGTACAGCAACTATTACTGGATAAGCTATACTGGTGACTGTGAATAGAGTTATTCCTACTCATCTACACATCCATGTGAACCTCCAGTTCATTCTCCTTTTAGTTCTGTGACAATATTGCATAGTTACACACAATTGTTCTCTTTGTAGTCTAATTCCAGTAGTGTTGAGCAAAAATGATGTTATTTTAAAATAACTCACATAAATAATGCTTCTGGAATATTTATACCAGTGATGTCCAACTAGCGGCCTGCCGCTGACCTTGTGTGCCCCCCCACATGAAAGTCTGCCTGCTGTGTCTGCTTACCATGTGTAAACTTTAAAAGGTATCACTACAGAGATTAACTGGCCCCTGTATTGTTTAGGCCTCAAATTCAGACTATACAATCCTGCATTGTTCCCACATGTAATCCCAACTGCATTGTTCAAATCTGTAACACCTCTATTGTTTACATTTTAAAGCCCTGTACTGTTCACCTCAGATCCAGACTGAAACTGCGCACATTATTGACATGTTCACACTCATACAAACTGCTGAAGGGGCACCATGTGTCATTGTTTGTAGTACATCGTAAAGTGGTCCTGATAGGTTTCCTTGTCTCCTGCTATGTTCTGCCTTCCCTATGCTCCCTGTGTGTGCCATACTCTGCCTGCCCTATGTTCCATACTCTGCCTGCCCTATGCTCCCCGTGTGTGCCATACTTTGCCTGCTCTATGCTCTCTGTATCTATCATATTCTGCCTGTCTCATGCTCCCTGTGTGTGCCTTACTATGCCTGCCCTATGCTCACTGTGTGTGCCATACTTTACCTGCTTTATGCTCCCTATATGTGCTATATTCTGCTTGCCACATGCTCCCTGTGTGTGCCTTACTTTGCCTGCTCTATGCTTCCTGGGTGTGCCATATTCTGGCTGTGTGTGCCATACTCTACCTGCCCCATGCTCCCTGTGTGTGCCATACTATACCTGTCCTTTGCTCCTTATGTGTGCCCTACTCTGCCTGTCCTATGCTCCTTGTGTGCTTCACTCTTCCTACCGTATGCTCCCTGGGTGTGCCATACTATGCCTGCCCTATTCTCCTTGAGTGTGCCATACTCTGTCGTCTCTATGCTCCCTGTGTGTGCCATATTCTGCCTGTATGTGCCCTGCTCTGCATGTGGAACATAAGCCTGGTATAGGTATGGGTTCTAGGTGTTGGTTAGCATTTTAAAAATGTTGTTAGGGGCTCCTAAAGGTGTTTAATCATGTGATGGGGCATGCTGTCTTATCTACAGGGAAGAATGAAGCTTATGGATTTAAGGGTATGTCTTAATATGACAACTTTTTTCACATATGAGTGATAGGTGATATCCTTTCAGTGAGCACCAACCATTTTGTTTTTTGGTGTGCTACCACAATTAACGGGGACATAGTCTTGTGGTAACTTGGGTGTGATTTAAAACCAGGGATTCATCAACACTAGTGATGGCCGAATAAATTCACCTGGCAGAAATTTGCGGCGAATCTCCCGCGAAAATTCGCCAGTGAAAATTCGCCGGCGTAAATTTCCGATTTTTTTCGTGAAAAGGTTCGAATTGCTCGATTTTTTTGTGAAACGGTTCGAATTGCTCGGTTCTATAGTGAAAACTTTCGAATTGCTCGATTTTTTTCGTTAAAATGTTCAAATTGCTAAATTTTTTGCATGAAAACGTTCGAATTTCACTAATTTTTTGTGAACTTTCCGATTTTATGATTTTTCGCTGTTTCACAAATTTTGCGGGAAATTCGCTAATTTTTCGGGAAAATCGAAACGGGAGAGATTCACTCACCACTAATCAACACTGGCCTGCATCATCAGCCCTCCACAATGTAGGCCAGAAAGATTACAGCCATTGGTACCACAGAAGTTGGACAGCACTGATTTATATCTATCTCACTGTATGGCAGGCCTGATACCACAGGACAGATTTAAATGTGAAATTAGAGCTAACCCCAGTAAACTTCCACCACTATATATTAATTTCTATGGGATTTTTAGAGCATATTTAACAATGGATGAAAGAGTTCACCATTTAATAAATAAACCTCTAAAAATCTCATAGTAATAAATAGTAAGTGGTGGAATTTTACAGTGGTGGGCTCTAATTTCACACTGACCCAGTGAATATTTTCTCTCTTACTGTACTACCATCATGATGATCATGCAATGCAATTGTGTTCTCCACCTTCCACAAGCTGCTAGTATTTAATCATAATTGATGTTAATATTGCCCTCTGAAATAACCCATCACACGCATGTCAGGATAAGTTGATGTGTGGTGGGTAAAGGGTAGGACCTGCCAATCTATAAGGTGCCTTGCTCTTTTACTTTACACACGTCAAAGGACCAACAAGACACAAGTTACAGAGAAGCATTGAAGTCATAGTACCAATGTTCAATCTGGCTCAATCTGTGTACTTTTTCTGATTTGTAATGGAACAAAACCATTCAATTCAAACCAGAGTTTGGGAATGACACAGATTATGAAGCCTATAAAAAGACAGGATTAGTGACGGATGAATTTGTGAAACTCGAAAATTGACGCCCCTGTCAATTTTGGACGCACGTCGAAAAAGTCGTTTGCGTCAATTTAGACACAAGCGTTAAAATCAATGGGTGTCGGAATAGTGTTGACGAGCGGCAATATTGACGCAGGCAACTCTTTGGACATGCATCCAAAAATGGACGCTGCCAAATTTTCACCGTAGAATTTTTGCGGGAGTCTCGCAAATGTATTCACCGCCGGCAAAACACATAAATTCACCACTAATTCATGCTAGGCAAATGTATTCACCCATCACTAGGCAGAATTATTATATTTGACAAATGATTGTATTTTTAATCCAAAATAAATGATTTGTAGGGGCTGGAAATAAATAACCTCTACCTTGTAACGTATAACCTATGCCCTTGGTGTGGGATCTATTCCCATTGACCCAGGGACATTATTGGTAATCCCCAGTCTATATGAGGAAACAATTCCCATAGTTCTTCCTCTGGGACTCCATTCAGTGTATAGGGTGGATGTGAGGAGAGGACCCTAAGGTAGGTAGGACATCTTTGTAGAATTCAGGAAAATAATTCAGGAAACGAGACCTGTTAATGAGGCTGTGACCACAAAATCCATACAGAGAAAGACAAGACACCCTCTGTACACAACCCATTAAAGGTGAGGGCATTTTTTAGTAGCCAAATACAAGAGTACTCTGCACTCAACCCATTATCAATATATTTAAGACAGAGACATTTTGTGCATACTGCTACTAAAAAATGCCTTACCCTTTAAACAAAACAGGGATTGTTTGTCCATATATTGCAATATATTCAAGATGGCCAACTACGTCAAAGTCATCCCATATCTGGCCAGTCCTACGCTCAATTTTCATCTGATTCATTAAGAATTCTATTGCTTCATTATACATTTTACAAAGGGACTTAGTTTTACCTGCAACTTACTTGCTGCTTTCAAAGTAAAACTCCCAAACGTGGCTGCCCTTTTATTAGACACCAGTGGGATCACCTGACTATAGTTGGGAAGGGTGGGAGCTACAACATGGAGCTGGTCACTGCTCCTGTATAACTATAACAAACAAGGGAAAGTTGTGCTCACCACTCATCACAGATATGGGATGACTTTGACGTAGTTGGCCAGATTGAATATATTGCAATATATGGACAAACAATCCCTGTTTTGTTTAAAGGGTAAGGCATATATTATATAGCAGTATGCACAAAATGTCTCTGTCTTAAATATATTGATAATGGGTTGAGTGCAGAGGACTCTTGTATTTTTCTATATGTATTTTGTGGTCACAGCCTCATTGCACCCCCACCTAATGGTTTTAAAAGTGGTGAGCACAACTTTCCATTGTTTGGCATTTTCAGTAGCAAAATGTATCAATGTCCTTAATATATTGATAATGGGCTGAGTGCAGAGGACCTCTTGTCTTTGTCTGTATTCATTTTGTGGTCAAAGCTTCATTGCCCCCCTGTCTAGCGGTTTAAAATTTAGTAGTTTGCATAACTTTCCCTTTTTGCTGTAGTTTATACAGGGATAGTTGCCAGCTCTGTGTTGTAGCTTCCACCCTTTCCAGCTACAGTCAGATGATCCTAGTAGTGGCCAATAAAAGGGAAATAATTTGGGAGTTTTAACCTTGATAGGATGGTGCAGGTAAAATGAAGTCCCTGTGTTAAATGTATAATGAAGCAGTAGAATTCTTAATGAATAAGATAAAAGTGAGTGTAGGACTGGCCAGACCAGGCATGACTTAGTTGGCCAGTTTAAATATATTGTAATATATTGACAAACAATTCCTGTTTTGTTTAAGGGGGAGGGCATATTTGGTAGCTTAATGCACGAAATGTCTCAATGTCTTTAATATATTGATTAATATAATGGTTTAAGTAAAAAAAAAACCACAATGGCAGAGAACAAAAGTTGTACAAGTTTTGTCAACTCTTTTTCTGCAAATAAAAATGCCAACAAGGGGGGCGTGGCCTGCATGGAGAAAGGCTAGGACATGCACCGCGCGAGTCCGACCTGGGGCACAAATACACTGAACAGATATGTACCATGTGCCCCCCCCCCCTTCAAGTTGCTGACTAGCTCAGAGTTATAGAGCTGAAAAGCAGGAAGTAGGGTTCTGGCTATTATGTTACACATCCAGTCATTCCAGCCTTTATACATTACAGTTTTGGCTAACTATATTAACTAACTATATTAGAAACATTTTTTATTTTTGCACAGCCTATCTATTTACACAGTTTTTATTTTCCCACTGAACTGTTCCTTTAAGAAACCACTGTCATACTTTTATGCCCAACTGACCAAGGCTGGTAGCCCCTCATTCACTAAACTTTTAACTAGATGGCAGCAAGATATTCCTGGGCTCGCCAAAGAGGAATGGGAGGAGATCCTAGAGTTGAGTTTGGAAGGGGTCATCTGTAGTAAGGACAGAATGGCCCAGCTGAATTACCTGCATAGAGTATACCTTACTCCTTATAGGTTAAATAAAATGAACCCAAATATAAGAGATGAATGCCCCAGATGTTCAAACTCACCAGCGAACTTTATGCACATGATTTGGAACTGTCCGGTCATGCAGACATTTTGGAGGGAGGTAATACAAATAATCAGCACAAAAACAGGTATTCCAGTACCAATGGACCCCAAGGTGTTAATATTAAATCTAATGGAGGAGATATCTCCAAAAAGAGCACAGAGGACGCTTTTAAACAATTTATGCATGTACGCTAAAAAAGCTATAACATTGAAATGGAAAGCTAGAGGGGGACCAAAGACACAGGGGTGGGAGTAACTAATTAACAAAGTGCTCCCCTTGCATAAACTTACATATATGAGAACGGGCTGTCCGGAGAAATTCAATAAAGTTTGGGCAACCTGGACAGAGGAGGATTCAGATCTATGCTAACTGCAGTAGGAGGAAATAAATGTATGTAACACTGGAATTTAATATATATTTAATTGAAATAAACCTGAGTATAATAATAACCTGAAGGTAAAAGATGACACCATGCTGGTTAATGTTTGTAAAGATTGTTTTATTTGGTTAAATGGAAAAAGATGCAATACTATCATAAAAAGTACCTTTTTTGCTCATCAAACCCTTGGATGCTGCTCCTAGTGGCCTCAAAACAGGTGCTTATTTTTGAATTCCAGGCTTGAAGGCAAATTTTGGTTGCATAAAAACCAGGTGTACTGTCAAATAGAGCCTCCTGTAGTCTGCCTGTCCACACAGGGGCCACCAAATAGTCAATTACAGCCCTTATTTGGCACTTCACAACGTTCTTACATGCCTGTGTTACTCCTCAACTGTTTTTATTTTTGAATGTGGCTCACTGGGTAAACAATATTGGGGACCCCATAGCTTATATCAAAGTCAAACCACATAGTATATTTTCAGGTACTGTTTATATTTTATTATAGCATCCCTTCACATTTTTCCCCTGGAAAAAGTTGTTGTGATAGTGGTAAAGTTTTTTGTTCAATTTATTTTGAGTGACAGCATTAATACAAACACTTCAGCATATAATATATCTTTCCGTAAAATAACATTTATCTTAACATTATCTTTCTCTGCCAAATTTGCTTTAACTCCTTTCATTAAAGTAAACTCTTGATATTTCACAATATATTTCTAACTTGAAAATTAAGCATATTTTCAGTCAGTGTTAGGAACATCAGAAATGAATTGCATTTTATGTTAAAAATCTATTCTTCTTGTATTTCCATATTTATTTATGATTTATACCTGACAATTCTGAATTTAGGAGCCTTAATCTTAATAAGCTTGGTATATTTTTTATTTACTCTGCCCCAACACTAAATAGATTGTGATGTAATATGCACATTCATATTTTAAATGTATTCTAACACTAAATAGATTGTGATGTAATATGCACATTCATATTTTAAATGTATTCTATCACTTTAGTTAGTATCTATCACTATCTACAGATATTAAGGGGCATATTTATCAAGGGTTGAATTTCGAATTAGAAAAACTTTGAAATTCGAATTCAAAAAGATCAACCAAAATTGAGGGTTTTTTTGGCCGAATAGGTCCCTTTTTCGATCGAATAGGTCCATGTTGTACGAATCAAAGTAATATTGTGTTTGATCGAATTTGAATCAAAGTTGTTTTCCAAAGTCCACTAATTGACTCCAAATAGGTTGTAGGAGGTCCCCCATAGGCTAAAACAGCAATTGGGCAGGTTTTCGATGGCGAATGGTCAAAGCCGAATTTTTAAAGAGACAGTACATGATAAATTTCGATATTCGAATTATTAAATTTTTTTCAAATTCAAATCGAATTTGGACTATTCCCTAGTCGAGGTACACAAAAATAGCTCGAAATTCAAATTTTTTTAATTCAAAAATTCACCTCGACCTTTGATAAATCTGCCCCTAAATGTGTTACGTAAAAGCAACTATTCTTTTAGTATATAAAAAGTTGTTGGTAATAAATGGACAACTCTCATTAATTTTGATCAAGGAATAGGGTGCATTTAGGAACAGCTGTTGAATAAATATATCGCTATCGATCTGCCGTTTGTACCAAATACATTCTGTATACAAAACTATCCCTAATACACAGAATAAATGTCTCTCATGGTATATAAGTATTTGTGACCATACACAGATAAAAACATATACAAAAGACTTATTTCTATTAAATAATGAAAACAAAATCTGGTTAGTGCACAAAAGGATGTCATTATATCACAAACTCCATTCTGTACATTTTAACAAGCAATCTGTCGCACAAATGTATAACCTCCATGTAACGGACACACTTATGTAAAAAAAAACTTGCACATAATATATAATAGTGTAACTAACTAGTGCATGTTAAGCTAGATAGCAAAGCTTATTGGCAAAGCTTATTGCCATGTAACAAACAAGATGAGAAGTTGCCAGCTCTGCTCCACATGGCTGCATCATCCCTAAAGCATAGTATGTGGCCTGCTATAGAGGGCGGCCTCTAATATCCCCTGTGCTGCAAAGTAATAAACATGAAAAAACTTTTCCTAAAAGGGCTGCTGTTAAACACTACAGGTTCATGATTGGAAGTTCTTACAAATGGCTGAGAAATATAATGCTGCACTTATAATGATTGTAGAGAAAGAAAAGCAGTGTAACCGTTTGTGAATGAGCAGAGACTACCCATGAGTGTTTCCTATTGGATTAATTTGGTATATGTGGCTCAGTAAAGCAGCTGCGTGACCCACTGGCGGATGGAGTTCAGCAGCTCAGTCTTGTTGCAAAAATGTGAACTCACACTAAGGAAAATATTATATATGTCTTATGAGAGACTGCTTATAACACCTACACATCATACTATACAGAATATGTGTGCACATGATCTGACGCCTCGAAACGTTGCATCCGCAATAAACGAGCAAGGTTATACCTAGGGATGTCGCGGACTGTTCGCCGGCGAACTTGTTCGCGCGAACATCGGCTGTTCGCGTCCGCCGCAAGTTCGCGAACGTCGCGCGACGTTCGCCAATAGGCGTTCGCGTCAAAATCGTTCGACCATTCGACCATTCGATCGCTAAAATCGAACGATTTTCGTTCGATTCGAACGAAAATCGTTCGATCGAACGATTAAAATCCTTCGATCGTTCGAATCGAACGATTTTCGGATGTTCGAAGTTCGCAAACTGTTCGCAAACTGTTCGCGAACTGTTCGCAATTTTTGCCGGTGTTCGCGAACGGCGTTCGCGAACACATTATCGGCGGTTCGCTACATCCCTAGTTATACCTGCTAGCAGTACCCATGTTGTGCCGGTGTGTTCTGTTTCTATGTTACTTCTGAGGTTGCCAAGTTCCTCTATCGCCGAGCACCTGGGATTTGTTTGTCTGGACGGCCAGGGTGTGCGAGTGTAAGTTCTTTCTTTGCACATGATCTGTCCCACATCTGTGTCTAAAACTATTATGCAGTAGTTGAACTACAGCTTACTAGAGACGTCTCATAAGACCTCATAAGACTATACAGAATGTGTGTGCATATTTCCAGTCTACGGTTGCCACCTTTTTTTTCAGCAAAAATGGACATGGGGTGGGCTAGTGATGTAGGGGGCAATGCAGGAGACATCAGGGCAGGACTGATTATGTAGCAATCAGCGATTGTCATTATACTTCAGTGTCCTGTTTGGATTTCCTAATTTGGAAATCCAGACTTTTCACCAGGGCAGCCCTTCCAAAAACCAGGATGTCTGGGTGAAATCTGGACAGGTGGCAACCCTAGATCAGTCCCATGTCTCTGGCTAAACCTATTATGTAGTAGTTGATCTTTAGCTAAGCACATTATAAAGAGACTGCTAAAACCTAGCAGGTGCAAGATTACAGCTAGGAGGAGACATTGGAGTCTAGCAATCATATACAAAGCTTATTACTGACTCTGAGGGGCAAATTTATCAAGGGTCGAGGTGAATTTTCGAATGAAAAAAATTTGACTTTCGAGCTATTTTTGTGTACTTCGGCTAGGGAATAGTCTAAATTTGATTTGAATTTGAAAAAAATTTGAAAATTCGATTATCGCAATTTATCATGTACTGTCTCCTTAAAAATTCGACTTCGACCATCCGCCATCTAAAATCTGCTGAATTGCTGTTTTAGCCTATGGGGGACCTCCTAGAACCTATTTGGAGTCAATTGGTGGACTTTGAAAAATCAAAGTTTTTTTTAGGAAAAACTTTGAATCGAATTCGATCAAATGCCTTATTCATTTGATTCATACGATTCAAATTCAATTGAAAACGGACCTATTCAGCTATTAATTTCAGTTGGTCTTGATAAATTTGAATTTCAACGTTTTTCAAATTCAAAATTCGACCCTTGATAAATATGACCCTGAGTGTTTGTCATATGTTATTAAAGGGATATTAGGCTTGTGATGGGTAAGGCTGCAAGATATAATTGTGTAACGCTTTTTTGGCCTATCCCGCCAATTAGGGGTTAAGGGTGTCCAGCTAGTGTATGAGCATGGGTTACACTGTGAAACTACACGCAGGGCGGAGCCTTCGCTAAATGGAAGCTTCCCCTTGGAGATGGTGTAAAACTACAACCCACAGGCTAATTAGTGTGAAAGATAGAATAATGGACGCCAGGAGGTTCTTAGATAGTGAAAACAAGTGAGATGGTTTATTTAGCTCAACAGATATGCAAAAGCAATTGACCACAGGTTTACTCACGCAGGAGTTGCAGTAGGAGTTAGCACATCACAGAGGAGAAAGGATAGCATTGATGATGATGCAGCATGTACAGATGTCACTCCTCAAGTTAAACAGTAGGAAGAATATCTCACTCCCAAAGACCAGCGACCAAAGTGAAACAGGATCGATCAAGTAGGGGTCAGGCAGTGCTCTGCTAAACTGAATTCCCTATCACTGAGTTCCTTACACTAAAGGCACCTTAAAAGCCTTTGGGAGGCTACTCCCTGCTATTCTCCTCGTTGGAGCACAGAACTGCTCATGCTACCTAAATCTGGCTATCTCTCTCTCCTAGAGAGACTATTACAAATCTGCCCTAATGATAGCTAATCCTCATTCACGGGATTGCCTGGTTCCCGACTTCAGCACCAAAGGTACAGGTCCCTTTGGGGTAAATGGCTTTACTGGGGCCTTGGTGATCCCAGGCTCAATGGGAAACACCTAGCAGCACAGACACCAGGAGCCAAAGAGGAAGAGGCCACTCCCTACACAGCACTATATAGCAGTGTGGCAGGGGAGTGTCATTACACTCTTTGTCCAATAGGTGTGGTTGTTACACTTTACCAGTTACAAGGGCTTGGCCCAATAACAAGGGAAAAGAGAACTACATACAAAAAGGTAGGGGATTAACTCTATAGGGATAGGATATCCTATAGGTCCCTACAATTGTGATAAACTGGCTGGTAGTAGATTAAATGATTCTGCTGTGTTAGTTCAGGCAAAGCAGCCAGACAAGCACAGTAACTTCTGGTACATTTATTACAACATGGCAGGTAGGTGTGGTCTGTCCCATTATTGCTCTCAGCTTAGACAGGAAGAGGGAAACAGGAACAGGAGTGCAGGGGCGATTCTGGCTATAATGCCGCCTGAGGCGGCCTTCTTTCGCCGCCCCCACCCCTCCCCACGGCACTAACCTTTATAGCGCCGGAGAGGGCAGGGGCGGTCCGCGACGCTTAGTGCAGAGAGCGCAATAGCGCTCTCTGCACTAGAAGAGCCGAATTTCCGGTTTGAAAACCGGAAATTCGGCTCTTAGTTACCAGGAGCGGCATTTTTGCCGCCCCTGGCAACCAGGGGGGCGCTGCCGCCTGAGGCGAGTGTCTCAACTCGCCTCATTGGTGGAGCGCCCCTGCAGGAGTGAATCATAAGACAATGGCAAAACAGCAGGAATGCCCTTAACCAAAATGGCCACACAAGCAGGTAACTACAATAAGAATAGCTGTATCACCTAAAATGATCATATTTCTATTTTACATACTTTTCTTTCTCTAAAATCATTATAAGTGCAGCATTATATTTCTCAGCCATTTGTAAAAACTTCCAATTATGAACCTGTAGTGTTTAACAGCAGCCCTTTTAGGAAATGTTTGTTCATGTTTATTACTATGCAGTAGAGGGGACATTAGAGGGCACTCTCTATAGCAGGCCAGATACTATGCCTTAGGGACGATGCAGCCATGTGGAGCAGAGCTGGCAACTTCTCATCTTGTTTGTTACATGGCAATAAGCTTTGTTCTTATTGGTTCAGGAATGTGACTGACAGTATTGCTTGGTTATTTTTGTGGAAAGAATGAATCCTGTACTAGAAAATCTTGCTTTCTGTCACAAATATCTATTTTGTCATTCAAATCTAGCTTAAAATGCATTAGTTAGTTACATTATTATATATTATGTGCAAGTTTTTTTTTACTTAATAAATTCTGTAAGTAACTCGGCAAATAAGTGTGTCCGTTACATGGAGGTTATACATTTGTGCGAAAGATTGCTTGTTAAATGTACAGAATGAAGTTTGCGATATAATGACATCCTTTTGTCCACTAACCAGATTTTGTTTTCATTCTTTAATAGAAATAAGTCTTTTGTATATGTTTTTATCTGTGTATGGTCACAAATACTTATATACCATGAGAGACATTCATTCTGTGTATTAGGGATAGTTTTGTATACAGAATGTATTTGGGACAAACGGCACCCCATACTAAGAAGCATAATTATATGGAAATAATTTGATGCCTGTGGATGACATATGAATTTGTCTGTAAACTATATTCTACTACTTCACTTATACAAATAGTATTGTCATGTCAAACTTAATTTACCATTGATGGTAAATGTCAAATCATGTTGACGCTGAGTGAGGGAGAAACAGGAGATGGAATGCATCACTATGGACCAAGGAAGGTCTGCTAAAGTGATTTACCATGGACAAGTGCAGAATTATGAATTTGTGATTTGAGTTTCTCAGACAGTCACTAGGCTTATATCTACAGTATAAGAAAGAGAAAGTTACTGAAACAAAGTTACAGTACATAGTAGTTTTTAATAAAAAAAAATATATGTCCCACTTAAATTTGTACTGTTTCCCTATACAGAGGTCCAAAATATAAAAATATTAGCTTGATGAAAGACTGTTGTAAGCCAGAAATGTTGCAGTGTCATTGTGCAAGATGTAAAAAGCCCTACTTACAATAAAGACTTTTTAACATTATCCTTGCTGGTGCTATCTACACGAATCTTGCTGATTTGGCCTGGCTTAGTGTGTTTACCAAGTGACGTGCACCATCTACACCGGTATTCATTGGTGTGTGTTGACTGCTTATCATTAGTACCAAAATATAAATAGTTTTACACACTGTACAGAAAGGTATCTGATGGAAAAATACTTCTAGAGAGACCTTTATATTATATATCTACTTGATCAGTGTCATTTTAGAAAAATAACTTCACAAAGGCTGAATAAATATGACTACAAAGATAAAGCATTCAAGTTACTGAAATAATCCAAAAAACACAATAATGACAGTAAGTTATGAAACCAGAATTGAGCATTGGTTTTAACATTTGAAAGGATATGGAAAAACATTTTTTATTTTCTTACAAGGTGGGAATTAGGGATAGAGAAGTGAATAAGCATCTGGGTGGTGGCAGGGAAGGTGCTGGTTTATGTATCATTGGCCTTGGGCACCAATATTACTTTGTCCAGCTCTTTATAAATGTTCTTTATTTTACTTTTCTGTATGCAAGTGGTGTGGGGCTATACTTCCTAAGACCCCATACTTATTTAATTGCCCTCTCCCCTCATAGTTCTGAGGTTTGAGTAATGTTTAGACAGGGTTAGCTAGTTAAATTAGGTGGCACAGGACTAGGGTTCCCATAGACCACCACAATCATGTAATTGTATACACTCTTTAGAACCCAGAGTATAAGGTTGATGAACAGTAACTAAATTAGAAAGTTAATATTCCAATAAGTTTGTTTTTAACTATTTATTTTTACCATATCTTCCTTAAATACTATTATATGATGATTTATTTTAAGTTAAATATGGTTGCTTTTATTCTGCTCTGACATAATAGATCTACTGGTAAAAAATTGCATAAGTAGAAAAACCTGTCTCTTGAATGTTTGTTTGGGATGCAAATGAATTAAACATTTCTGTCAATGAGCAAGAAGAAAAAAGAATGAACAAGAAGAATAATGGAAGAATCAGTGATAAAGTCTTGTCAATGCTTGTCTCTGTGCTGTTTAGGCAAGTCCCTTGTTCTAATCAACATCTGTCCCCATGAATGTAGTCATTAGTTAACTCAGAAAGGAATCCCATCAGTCACAGTATGGAAAAAAACAGGGACAGTACTGAAACAAATGAAAAACTGACATTTAAGAAATTCAACTGTCAATATTGAATGAAAAGTTGTTAACTAGTTGACTGGATTGTATGAATTCTTACCATATGCTTAGTGAAGTCAAGGATATAATTGCAAATTGAAGTAAAGGTTGTACTGTGTGACTCAAATATCTGTTTTCTATTTCTCATGACTGAAATGTAATGTGAGGTCAGAATTAGTGATCCAGATTATGTCATATGTGATTTCCTTTATAACTTCATTATTAAATTTTCACTATGTATTCGTATACATACAAGTGCATATATATTATTATTTATAGACTGGGTTCATGGTAATTGAAAAAGCTGTATTTATTTAAAAAAAAGAATATAGAAAAAAATCCAGAAAAAAAGTCATCAATGTAAAAAAACACAAGGAAGTACTCACTATTAGAGATGTCGCGAACTGTTCGCCGGCGAACTTGTTCGCGTGAACATCGGGTGTTCGCGCTCGCCGGAAGTTCGCGAACGTCGCGCGACGTTCGCCATTTTGGGTTCGCCATTGTTGGCGCTTTTTTTTGCCCTCTCACCCCAGACCAGCAGGTACATGGCAGCCAATCAGGAAGCTCTCCCCTGGACCACTCCCCTTCCCTATAAAAACCGAAGCCCTGCAGCGTTTTTTCACTCTGCCTGTGTGTGCTGAAGAGATAGTGTAGGGAGAGAGCTGCTGCCTGTTAGTGATTTCAGGGACAGTTGAAAGTTTGCTGGCTAGTAATCGTTTTGATACTGCTCTGTTATTGGAGGGACAGAAGTCTGCAGGGGTTTGAGGGACATTTAAGCTTAGGTAGCTTTGCTGGCTAGTAATCTACCTTCTACTGCAGTGCTCTGTATGTAGCTGCAGTGGGCAGCTGTCCTGCTTCTGATCTCATCTGCTGACTGCTGCAATAACAGTAGTCCTTGTAAGGACTGCTTTTATTTATTTTTTTGTTGTTTTACTACTACTACTACTACTACTATAAGAGCCCAGTGCTATTAGTCTAGCAGTGTTGGGGAGTGGGACTGGTGTGCTAATCTGCTGCTCCTAGTAGTTCAGCAGCACCAACTTTAATTTTTTTTTTAATATTCATTTTTTTTTATTTTACTTTTTTTATTTTACTACCGCTGTAGTAGTGTATTGACCTTTTAGGCATTATTTGCCCTGTAGGCATTTTTTGCCCAGTGTGTTATTCAACCAACTGCCATCTAGCTGTGTGACCTTGTTCACATTCTGTCTAAATATCCATAATATTACCGTCTCCAGAAAAAACACCGGAGTGACTTTTTTCAAGCAGCCATAATATATTTTACGTAATCCGTATCCATCGCTGTAGTAGTGTATAAGTTGACCTTTTAGGCATTATTTGCCCTGTAGGCATTTTTTGCCCAGTGTGTTATTCAACCAACTGCCATCTAGCTGTGTGACCTTGTTCACATTCTGTCTAAATATCCATAATATTACCGTCTCCAGAAAAAACACCGGAGTGACTTTTTTCAAGCAGCCATAATAAATTTTACGAGATCCGTATCCACCGCTGTAGTAGTGTATACGTTGATCTTGTGGGCAGTATTTGCACAGTGTTTTCTTCAACCCGCCATCTAGCTGTGTGAGCTTGTTCACATTTTGTCTAAATATTGATAATATTATCGTCTCTAGAAAAACCACTTGAGTTACTTTTTTTCAAGCAGCATTCATATATTTTACGTAATCCGTATCCACCGCTGTAGTAGTGTATACGTTGATCTTGTGGGCAGTATTTGCACAGTGTTTTCTTCAACCCGCCATCTAGCTGTGTGAGCTTGTTCACATTTTGTCTAAATATTGATAATATTATCGTCTCTAGAAAAACCACTTGAGTTACTTTTTTTCAAGCAGCATTCATATATTTTACGTAATCCGTATCCACCGCTGTAGTAGTGTATACGTTGACCTTGTAGGCATTATTTGCACAGTGTTTTCTTCAACCCGCCATCTAGCTGTGTGAGCTTGTTCACATTTTGTCTAAATATTGATAATATTATCATCTCTAGAAAAACCACTTGAGTTACTTTTTTTCAAGCAGCATTCATATATTTTACGTAATCCGTATCCACCGCTGTAGTAGTGTATACGTTGACCTTGTAGGCATTATTTGCACAGTGTTTTCTTCAACCCGCCATCTAGCTGTGTGAGCTTGTTCACATTTTGTCTAAATATTGATAATATTATCGTCTCTAGAAAAACCACTTGAGTTACTTTTTTTCAAGCAGTATTCATATATTTTACGTAATCCGTATCCACCGCTGTAGTAGTGTATACGTTGACCTTGTAGGCATTATTTGCACAGTGTTTTCTTCAACCCGCCATCTAGCTGTGTGAGCTTGTTCACATTTTGTCTAAATATTGATAATATTATCGTCTCTAGAAAAACCACTTGAGTTACTTTTTTTCAAGCAGCATTCATATATTTTACGTAATCCGTATCCACCGCTGTAGTAGTGTATACGTTGACCTTGTAGGCATTATTTGCACAGTGTTTTCTTCAACCCGCCATCTAGCTGTGTGAGCTTGTTCACATTTTGTCTAAATATTGATAATATTATCGTCTCTAGAAAAACCACTTGAGTTACTTTTTTTCAAGCAGCATTCATATATTTTACGTAATCCGTATCCACCGCTGTAGTAGTGTATACGTTGACCTTGTAGGCATTATTTGCACAGTGTTTTCTTCAACCCGCCATCTAGCTGTGTGAGCTTGTTCACATTTTGTCTAAATATTGATAATATTATCGTCTCTAGAAAAACCACTTGAGTTACTTTTTTTCAAGCAGCATTCATATATTTTACGTAATCCGTATCCACCGCTGTAGTAGTGTATACGTTGACCTTGTAGGCATTATTTGCACAGTGTTTTCTTCAACCCGCCATCTAGCTGTGTGAGCTTGTTCACATTTTGTCTAAATATTGATAATATTATCGTCTCTAGAAAAACCACTTGAGTTACTTTTTTTCAAGCAGCATTCATATATTTTACGTAATCCGTATCCACCGCTGTAGTAGTGTATACGTTGACCTTGTAGGCATTATTTGCACACTGTTTTCTTCAACCCGCCATCTAGCTGTGTGAGCTTGTTCACATTTTGTCTAAATATTGATAATATTATCGTCTCTAGAAAAACCACTTGAGTTACTTTTTTTCAAGCAGCATTCATATATTTTACGTAATCCGTATCCACCGCTGTAGTAGTGTATACGTTGATCTTGTAGGCATTATTTGCACACTGTTTTCTTCAAACTGCCATCTAGCTGTGTGTATTATCCTTTCCAGAAAAACCAACTGAGTTTTTGTTGTTGTTGTTTTTTTAAAAATAATGCCAGGCAAAGGCAGGCCGCCACGCAGAGGCCGTGCTAGGGGCCGTGCTGCTATGCAATCCTGTGGCCCTAGCAAATTGCCCAGTTTTAAAAAGCCAATGACCCTGAACTCCCAAAATGCTGAAGAGGTAGTTGACTGGCTTACACAGCACACCCCATCCTCTACCGTTTCTAACTTTACCACAACATCCTCCTCATCCTCCACTGCTATGGCCACCCCACGTAACACTTCCTCCACCACCGGTGCCCCTTCTTCACTGGAGTCAGAGGAGTTATTTTCCCATGAGTTTCTTGAACTGAGTAATGCGCAACCATTATTGCCAGAAGAAGATGAAGGAGATGAGGACCTTACACCAGATTTAATTCTGGCAGAGAAGACGATAGAGATGGACATAATGAGTGATGAGGAGGAGGTCCCCGCTGCTGCTTCCTTCTGTGATGTGTCAGAAGAAATTGATGCATCTGAGGAGAATGATGATGAGGAGATTGATGTTTTGTGGGTGCCTAGTAGAAGAGAGCAAGAGGAGGGTAGTTCAGATGGAGAGACGGAGAGTCAGAGAGGCAGTAGGAGAATAAGACTTAGAAGAAGCAGGGAGGACAGCCCGCAGGGATCAGTAGGGCAACAACATGTATCGGCACCTGTGTTCAGCCGGCCAACGCACCCGCCATTGCCGCCAATGCAGCCAACTTCTACTGTTACCGCCAGATCGCACACTTCCAAAAAGTCAGCAGTGTGGGATTTTTTTAATGTGTGTGCCTCTGACAAAAGCATTGTAATTTGCAATGAGTGCAGTCAGAAACTGAGCCTTGGTAAGCCCAACAGCCACATAGGTACAACTTCTATGCGAAGGCACATGAGCGGCAAGCACAAAGCACTTTGGGAGCAACACCTCAAAGGCAACAGGCAAACTAAAAGCCACACTCCTTCTGGTCCAGCATCTTACTGCTCTACCTCTGCTCTCCTTGACCCGTCTGAACCACCCTCCACTCCGCCTTCCACCTTGACCACCTGTTCCCATTCCCAGTCATCTGCCACCAGCCAAGTTTCTGTGAAGGCCATGTTTGAGCGTAAGAAGCCAATGTCTGACTGTCACCCCCTTGCCCGGCGTCTGACAGCTGGCTTGTCTGCACTCTTAGCCCGCCAGCTTTTACCATACCAGCTGGTGGACTCTGAGGCCTTCCGCAAATTTGTAGCAATTGGGACACCGCAGTGGAAGGTACCCAGCCGCAATTTTTTTTCTAAAAAGGGAATACCACACCTGTACCAACATGTGCAGAGCCAAGTCACCGCATCTCTGTCACTTAGTGTTGGGCCAAAGGTCCATATGACTACTGACGCATGGTCCTCCAAGCATGGTCAGGGCAGGTATGTCACCTACACTGCCCACTGGGTGAACTTGGTAATGGCTGGGAAGCAGGGAATGGGTAGCTCAACAACAACAGTGGAGTTGGTGTCACCGCCACGGATTGCACGCGGTTCTGCCACCACCTCTACTCCTCCATCGCTCTCTACCTCGTCTTCTTCCTCTTCTTCTTCTTACTCTGCTGCTGGGTCCTCCTTCTCCTCCTCCACACCTGTGCACCCCCAGCTCCCCCTAGGCTATTCGACGTGCCAGGTACGCCGTTGTCATGCTGTCTTGGGGATGACGTGCCTGGAAAGCAAAAACCATACCGGATCTGTACTCCTGTCATCTCTGCAGTCACAGGCCGATCGGTGGCTGACCCCACACCAACTGCAGATCGGAAAAGTGGTGTGTGACAATGGAAGCAATCTGTTGGCAGCGTTGAGACTGGGCAATTTAACACATGTGCCCTGCATGGCACATGTGTTAAATTTAATAGTCCAACGTTTTGTCTCCAAGTACCCAGGATTCCAGGACGTTCTCACCCAGTCCAGAAAGGTGTCGGCCCATTTCAGACGTTCCTACACAGCCATGGCACGCCTTGCTGACATTCAGCAGCGCTACAACATGCCAGTCAGGCGTTTGATTTCTGACAGCCAGACTCGCTGGAATTCAACGCTCCTTATGTTGGAACGTCTGCTGCAACAACAAAGGGCCGTCAACGAGTACCTTTTTGAACTGGGTGGTAGGACTGGATCTGCACAGCTGGGGATTTTTTTCCCCCGTTACTGGGTGCTTATGCGCGATGCCTGCAGGCTCATGCGACCTTTTGAAGAGGTGACAAATATGGTCAGTCGCACCGAAGGCACCATCAGCGACCTAATACCCTTCGCTTTCTTCCTGGAGCGTGCCGTGCGACGAGTGACAGATGAGGCTGTAGACCAGCGTGACGAGGAGCTGGAAGCGCGCGATTTCTGGTCGGAATCACCAGAACGAACCCAGGCACCTGCTGCAACGCAGGGAGAGGTGCCAGAAGTGGAGTCAGAGGAGGAAGGTGGCTTTGTGGAGGAGGAGGAGGAGGACCAACAGGAGCAGGCTTCCCAGGGGGCTAGTGGTGACCTTTTGGGGACCCCTGGTCTTGTACGTGGCTGGGGGGAGGAGACCGTGGATGATGCAGTCCTTGATAATGAGGAAGCGGAGATGGATAGCTCTGCATCCAACCTTGTGAGAATGGGGTCTTTCATGCTGTCATGCCTGTTGAAGGACCCCCGTATCAAGAGGCTTAAGGAGAAGGACCTGTACTGGGTCGCAACGCTACTAGACCCTCGGTACAAGCATAAAGTGTCAGAAATGTTACCAACATACCACAAGTCCGAAAAGATGCGGCATTTACAAACCAGCCTGCAAAACATGTTGTACAATGCTTTTAAGGGTGATGTCACTTCAGGAACTCATCAACATTCCAGGGGCAGAGGTGCCAGTAATCCTGCCACGAGCGCACCTGCAAGGACAAAGCCCTTTGGCCAGTGTGTAACGTCAGACATGCAAATGTTTTTCTGTCCAAGGCAGCGCCACAACCCTTCTGGATCCACCCTCAAAGAACGCCTCGACCGGCAGGTAGCGGACTACCTGGCATTAACTGCAGATATCGACACTCTGAGGAGCGATGAACCCCTGGACTACTGGGTGTGCAGGCTTGATCTGTGGCCAGAGCTGTCACAATTTGCCATGAACCTCTTGTCTTGCCCAGCCTCAAGTGTGCTCTCAGAAAGGACCTTCAGTGCAGCAGGAGGGATTGTAACTGAGAAGAGAACTCGCCTAGGTCACAAAAGTGTCGATTACCTGACCTTTATTAAAATGAATGAGGGGTGGATCTCGGAGGGTTACTGCACGCCGGAAGACTTGTTCTGACTTCTATGCAGCTGTCCTTCTCTTCAAGCCTCATGACTCCACACACAGCTGTCCTTTAGCGTCCTCCTCCCTCCGCCACCGTTACAAACTAGGGTGCAAACCCTACTGGTTTAATTTTTTCTGGCCTCTGTGCTTCAGTGGCTGCAACCAAAAAAACTGGGCAAACAATGTCTACAAGGTCAACGTATGGCAAAAAATGACTATTTTCAGCATTTATATGGCATATTTTTTCTGGCAACTGTGCTTCAGTGGCTGCGTCCAAAAAAATGCATATTTTCTGCATTTATATGGCATAATTTTTCTGGCCTCTGTGCTTCAGTGGCTGCAACCAAAAAAATGCATATTTTCAGCATTTATATGGCATAATTTTTCTGGCCTCTGTGCTTCAGTGGCTGCAACCAAAAAAATTTATATTTTCAGCATTTATATGGCATAATTTTTCTGGCAACTGTGCTTCAGTGGCTGCGACCAAAAAAATGCATATTTTCTGCATTTATATGGCATAATTTTTCTGGCCTCTGTGCTTCAGTGGCTGCAACCAAAAAAATTTATATTTTCAGCATTTATATGGCATAATTTTTCTGGCCTCTGTGCTTCAGTGGCTGCAACCAAAAAAATTTATATTTTCAGCATTTATATGGCATAATTTTTCTGGCAACTGTGCTTCAGTGGCTGCGACCAAAAAAATGACTATTTTCAGCATTTATATGGCATATTTTTTCTGGCCTCTGTGCTTCAGTGGCTGCGGCCAAAAAAACTGGGCAAACAATGCCTACAAGGTCAACGACGTTGACCTTGTAGGCATTGTTTGCCCAGTTTTTTTGGCCGCAGCCACTGAAGCACAGAGGCCAGAAAAAATATGCCATATAAATGCTGAAAATAGTCATTTTTTGCCATACGTTGACTCAACGTATATGGCAAAAAATGACTATTTTCAGCATTTATATGGCATATTTTTTCTGGCAACTGTGCTTCAGTGGCTGCGACCAAAAAAACTGGGCAAACAATGCCTACAAGGTCAACGTATGGCAAAAAATGACTATTTTCAGCATTTATATGGCATATTTTTTCTGGCAACTGTGCTTCAGTGGCTGCAACCAAAAAAACTGGGCAAACAATGTCTACAAGGTCAACGTATGGCGAAAAATTACTATTTTCAGCATTTATATGGCATATTTTTTCTGGCAACTGTGCTTCAGTGGCTGCGTCCAAAAAAACTGGGCAAACAATGCCTACAAGGTCAACGTATGGCAGTTGTTTAAAGAGAACAGTAGATTACTAGCCAGCAAAGCTACCTAAGCTAAAATGTCCCTCAAATCCCTGCAGACTTCTGTCCCTCCAATACAGAGCAGTATCAAGCAGATTACTAGCCAGCAAACTTACTATCATCTGTCCCTGAAATCACTAACAGCTCTCCCCCTACACTATCTCTTCCAAGCACACACAGGCAGATTTTTCAGATACATTTTTGCCCTTGATCCCCCTCTGGCATGCCACTGTCCAGGTCGTTGCACCCTTTAAACAACTTTAAAATCATTTTTCTGGCCAGAAATGTCTTTTTTAGATGTTAAAGTTCGCCTTCCCATTGAAGTCTATGGGGTTCGCGAACCGCTCGCGTTTTTGCGCAAGTTCGCGAATATGTTCGCGAGCTTTTTTTCCGACGTTCGCTACATCCCTACTCACTATCATTTTTTACATGGATTACCATAAACCCAACATACAAATAATAATAAATCTACCCCATGGCATATTTTTCAAAAGTGTATCTCATCCAATGGAGAATTTAACTAATTTAGCACCGCTGCCTCCGTTTCAATTGATCGCTGTATGCATGACAGAAGTGATGCTGATAAACTAAAATGTCAGGCTTGTCAAACTCAAAGAACAAGAATGGCAAAAATTAGAGGGTCTTTCAGGGATTCTCATATTCTGTGACACTGTCTGGAAAAAGAAGAACTACACTATTATTTATCAAGTCTTTTTATTCATCTTATAACAAGATGTAATTTAGTGTAGCTCTCAGTGTCAGTGTTCAAAATGTATAATTTATATTATAACTGAGAAGTGGTAACATGAAAATATAAAATGATACTTTAAACAGATGAGATATAATGGTATCAAAGACTGGTTGACTGTTTAATAGAAAATCAGCAGAGGCACACAATAAAAGAGAGAGAGGGTAATGCAGGCCTATATTTGTGGGAAAGCCACAAAGCTGTATTATTCCCTAATTTGAAGCAAGCAGGAGATTTGTACATGTGTTTAAATGCCCCGTGTGCAAAGTCCCCAGTGCCAAGGAGATGAGTGAGCGGGAGAATATGAATCAACCTAGAGGTGCACTGGAGTCATGGTTCCTACCAACTATCAAAGTTTCATGAAGGATATTGCAGTCTATTTATGTCACGATAAAGGGACTCTCAACCACACTCTTGGGTTTAGCTATAAGCGGTTGCACTCTCTCTCAATCACCTTACGCACAGGTTAGACTAATATCAGACACCCCTAAACACATCAACACCCATACAATGAATTTGCTGCCACCATCTATCATTAACAGGCGATAGAAACCTACTCCCTGCCATCTATAACAGGTAATAACTCACACTACAAAAATGCATCAAACAATCTCTCCTATGGTAGTTAGGCAGGGTAAGAGCCTACTAGTCCAACAAGCACTACAGCAGCCAAAGGGATAATTTACATTCAAACACACTTTCCTGCTAGCGTACTAGTTATTCAACATATAAATAGGCAACTTTCCCTTTCCACACATACAAAGAGTTTGTACACTTAGGCACAAGCATTCATATGGGCAATGAATTTCCTGTTGTGTCCTCTGAGGCAAGAGTTAGGAAACACTGGGCATACAATCCATGGATATGGAGCCTCCTTGCATGTCATGGGGTACTGGATCTATCACCTTTTATTGCCTGCTAGGACATTCCCCTCATTACCTTGCATGAGGTAGGAGTGTCCAGGAATGTGTCATTTACAACCCCCTGTAGGGGTTGTTATATTCAGGTAAGATTCCCCAATATAATATTGGTAATTGCCAGTGCTCAATATTATAATGAAAATATTGGCAGGATGTGATTCATATGTGGGTGATCAGAAGGATACCAAACACGAATGGGGTCTCATGTTCCAGTCCCCCAGGAACCATCCCTCCTAGCTGGTGAAAGGGATGGTTCCTGGCTGGCCCTGTTTGGTATCATTAAGAAGCATGAGACCTCCTCATAATCAATATGCAAGTTATAAGGATATGAATCCTATGACACAGGAGATCCATATTTTTCTACTAACTATGTGCTAGTTACAAAATATGTACACGAGTTTCAGCATGCAGAAAGTAAGCCATGGTCATTGTCCTGGTCTAAAATAATACCATTTGATTAGGTACCTTAGTGGTACCTCAAAGTCACCTGCATGGTAGGGGTTGTCTCTTGGCACTCTAGTCTTTATTTTGTAATGTGATGTGCCATTTAATACTCCAGACGGAAGCTTTGCGATTAAGATGAAATATAGAATACTAAAAGTAACTAAGAAGGAGTCACAGATAAAAAATAGTATCTTGAAGCAGCAAGTGAAGCAGGCATATTTGCCATTCAATATGTTGCTCATATAAGATGGACAACAACATCTGCACTACTACTAAACTATAGCTCCTTACATAACAGTGACTTCCATAACTCAACACCACAATGGCACATTCTTTAGACACACATATCGTGAAGTTTCTAAATGTAAGGAACATTTAGGCAGTGAGTTTAAAGGAGAATGAACGCTTAGCTAAATAAGTAGATCAGAAGTAGTGAAGATTATGTTTTGGGCTTCTATACCAACCCAAGGTAACCACAGCCCTTTAGCAGTAAAGATCTGTGTTTCCAAAGATTCCATGGTAGCTCCCCATATTCTTTTCTGCTGATTCACTGAACATACTCTATGCTGCTGTTAGATACTGAGCTTAGGGACTGATGCACAATATACTGAATATATACATACAGTATATATATATATATATATATATATATAGATATATATATATAGATATATATATATATATATATATATATATATAGATATATATATAGATATATATATATATAGATATATATATATAGATAGATATAGATATATAATGTTACAGTATAAGGCTGATTAGTAAAATATTCAGATTATTAGTACATGGCAGCTCAGAAGTCATCACAATTAGCATTAGAATTTAATAATCAGCCCTGTAGAATCAGCTTATAAAACAAACTTTTTTTGCTCGATGATTTGCAGAAGCCTAAGTTTAGCTTTTTTAACATCTGCTCATAGCATATGGAGCATGTCTATGTTGCAGACACTAACAAATACAAGATGGGAAACTTCTTTCACAACTTTGAAGTACTGTATCATTACTTCTATTGATATGCTGAACCTTTAAGCTGATTTAATACATTCAGTATATAAAAAAATGCCATTTTTAGAAATATTAATTTTCAGGGTTTAGTTCTCCATTAATCTTAAAAAATGTGGATTCTACCAAACTAAGAAAGTTTTGTCCAAAATTGCACGCTATCTATGCAATTGTGGCCAAAATTTGGGGTAGTTATATTTATACATAATTTAAACATTACTAAGGATAGTAACACCAAAATGATGAATAAATTAACCCCCCAAAAAGTAAAAAAATAAATAAACACTAGTAGTTTAACTTGGGTTGGGAAAAAGAGATATTTAAGGCTATGGATTTAGAATGAATAATGGTCAGTACTGAAGTTTACCAAAATGTATCTATAATGTGAATTAAGTTGGGTAGAGGCATCTGGGATTTATAAACATATATCTAGTTTGTGTACTTTGAGGCTCATTTAAAAGCCTGAGATGATGTCTTTCTGTCAGATAAGATCATCTAAGGGTTTGAAGGCTAAAACAAATAAAGTTATGGATAAAGGGCAACCCTGCCTTGTGCTCATT
Source organism: Xenopus laevis (assembly GCF_017654675.1). NCBI lineage: Eukaryota > Metazoa > Chordata > Amphibia > Anura > Pipidae > Xenopus > Xenopus laevis. The sequence goes on along the minus strand of NC_054379.1, from coordinate 55,112,368 downwards.
TCAATTGAGAAAGATTAAGCCAAAAAAATAAGGATGGCTTTAGGACAAATATAAAGAGTTGTAACCCTCTCCTACCCTGTATAAAGTACAGATAGACCTATGAAATCAAGTTGAATGATTTATGTCAATTCAAAGCAGCACCCCCTGCTGGGCAGTAGAGGGTTATATGTGGGGTTTAACGTAAAATCCATTTAATGTTGCATGATGCTATTAGATTGTTAGTTGTTACATCACTCTGTTTTGTTAAAATTTTAGAGGGAAATGAAGATAATTAGGCAGGTTCCTAGCTAAATGTGTGCCTATATTATTGCCTTGAAAGTAAAATCTGTGTACCATTTATTTTTTTGCATGGGAACTGGTGCTTGCAAATTATGCAAGTACATTTATCGCCCCCTTTTCTATCTGGGTTCTATTCATTGGAATGAATAGAGAGTGGTAAAATATTGCTGTGGTGAACTTGAATCTCTGATAAATCTGCGCGAGTGTGGATTTGTTTACACAACACATACTAAATGGCTGAACACACAGAGTTTAAGTGAATACTACTATACGTATGCTGGCCTCTGCTTCCAAGAAAACAGTTTTATAATTGGGATTAAAATAACTGCTATGTTAATTAAATGAATTTAAATTTTTTGGTGAAACTGGTCCAAAACCATGTTGGCAAGTACAATATCTTCCTAGGCCCATCTATTATCTCTCAAATTAAAATAAAAAAATACAGCCTGTGTTCCTTTTCATTTTCAATATAATATTTTTAGTGATCCTCTACAGTCTGCTGGAAGAGTTATAAAGAATATTAAATGAATGTGTCTGTCTTCATCTTATTAATGGCTAAAATTAAACAACAAATAAGAACAATGCAATTAATAAAAAGGAAAACACATGTGCAAACATTAACTAGGGCACCACCCTAACTTGATATAATACAGTGGTGCTTGGAAAATACTATACCGGGATGCTGCTTAGGCCATACAATCAAACTCTTAAAAAACCAATATATACAGTAGTCTCAAAGTTCTTATGCTAAATTAAATTTGTGTTCACTCTTGCCCCCTTACCCAGGCCCACTTCTGCCATGAGGCAAGGTGAGAACCTTTAAGGGGTGAAAGGCAATGGCACTGGCCTAGCCATACACCAGCAATTATATATGATTGTAACTGCAGTGTCTGGCAGCATTATGGAATAAATTGGGATCACCCCTGTTGCAGCATACTAAGATACTGGCGTTTTTTCTATATTGGACTAATTGCTGGCGCATGGCTAGGCCAGTGCTATTGCTAAGAGCTGAATTTCCATTTTTTAACATGGAAATTTGGCTCTGCTAGTGCTGCGTTCACTGCACTAGCAATGCGGCCCCCTGCACCCGATCCAATGCTAAAAGTTGAAAGCATGGACCGGGAGGGGGTGGCATTGGGACTGCTGCCTCGAGCAGCCGCAGCCCCTAAAACGCTGCTGTCCTTACCGCTCCTGCATGCTCCACCAGGGGTAGCAAATGACCCATAATATGTTTGCTCAGGTGCAGTAATCTATAGCAACCAAACAACACATAGCATTTAATATGTTAATACTATTTAAAAGCAAATAACTCATTGGTTGCTATTGGTTACAACACCTGGCCAAACTTAAGTTTTTGATGGATTACTTCAGCATACTTGAACTGAAACATAATATTTGGTATTTCGGGGGCATAGTAATTAAAGCTATTAATAGAATGGCATGTTTGTTTTCGGGGGAGAAGCTTGATTTCTTGGAAACTTCCAGGTGGATCTAATGTAAAAGGATAAGAAGTTGCTGGATTTCCAACTGCTTAGAATAGGAATATGATCCTAAAGAGTTATATTTCATTTAATCCCATATGAACTAATAGCAAGTAGCCGCTGATATACTAAAATTGCACTAAACTATTAAAGGGAATGTAAAGGCAAAAAAAAATAACATTTTTACATTCTTAAATGAAAAATAAACCTATCTCTAATATTCTTTAGTTGAAAAATGTGTACCATTTTTATAAGAAACCTGGCTCTATGTAGTGAAATTCTTTCTTCATTTTACTTACACTGACTGCTGCGGATAGGAAACAGTCCCTAGCTGCTCTGCAGGGAAAGATCATACTTTCCAACAGCATGGGGAATCCCTCCCCCACCTGACGTCCCAGGCGTGCAAAACTCAAGCAGCTTTGTTTGTTTCCCTGTAGAGCAGTTGGTGACTGTGTAGAGATTCATATTGATTTTTATTTTTTCCTTTACATCCCCTTTAATGTTTCCAACTCTAGTGGCAGGGATCATGGGGCCAGATTTAACCCTTTAAGTGCCAGCACAATTTCACATTTTGGTTACGCGAAATGCCAGCCGTTTTTGAAAAATTTGTGCTCTCTCCCTTTAGGGGCATTTTCTGAGGGGAAACCTATAGTTTACCTAGGAAAAATATAAAAAAAATTTAGTGAGAAACTGAGTTTTCATGTATCTGCAAAAAGATTTATAGTGCTAAATACCAAAAAAAAAATCACAATATATGAATTTATACCAGAAAAACATTTCAATTTACTCATGAAAATCCAACTGATTTTGAAAGCCTTGTGTCTCTTGAACGTGCCAATACCAGATATGTATAGTTTTAGGGAGATTTAGGACTTCTGTACAGCAAAAACTCCTGGCAGTTTATTACTGAATTTTGAAAGCACTAAGGCAGAAAACAGCATACTTTAGATTCCAAGGCCAAAAAATCCTGAAGCAGTAGGTTTACCCCAGAAAAATATATTTTTTAAAAGTACATATTCTGCTGATTCCAAAATGTAACTATGTCTGTGTACTCCTAACTAACAAATATTAAAGCTTGTCTGAATGTAGCGGAATGTAGCGTTTTATAAAAATCACTTCAAAGGTTTGAATTTGCTGCTCTGCTTATCCCACACTGTATTAAGTACCAAGAAAAAGCACCCTGAATATGATTGCCAGGGGTCCACTGCATAGGTTTACCAAAGTATCTGGCATTTAGAGACCCCAAATCAACACATTTACTGCATTTTTTTGTGGGGTAAAAACACAGAAAATTTGGTTTACCCCCAAAAACCATATGCCTTTCTGCTCCAAACTACTGAGTCGCAAGGATTTAAAAAAAAACAGAAATTGTTGTCATTTAAAATGATATTAAATCATTACTGTTCTCAATTTATTCCCTTAAGGAGTAAATGTAGAAGCTCTAAGAATCATCCTATGTGGCTTAATACAGAAGTAAAGAAGTTAATAGGAAAGAAGAGAAAGGCATTTAAAAACTACAAATCTGTTGGGACAGAAGCTGCATTTAATGAATATAAACACTGTAATAAATGTTGTAAATCAGCAATCTGGAAAGCAAAGAAGCGAAATGAAGAGTTAATTGCGATGGAGGTGAAAACTAACCCTAAAAACATTTTTAAATATATTAATAGTAAAAAGATGCAGGTTGAGATTGTTGCTCCATTAAATAATGGTACCAGTATGGTTTAACAGATACAGAAAATGCAAATGTGTTAAATCAGTTCTTTTCTTCAGTGTATACAGTGTATACAATAGAGGAGTCTGAGTTCCCAGGCTCACTTTATAGCTGCACTAATGGCTCAGCTCAATCTAGTCAGTGGCTGACTCAGGATATGATTCATAAAGCTTTAAAAAAAATGAATGTAAACAAGGCTCCATGGCCTGATGGCACACACCCCCGGGTTCTAAGAGAGCTTAGTTCAGTTTTAGACCAGACCCTATTTCTGATTTTCTCAGATTCACTTACATCTGGTATGGTGCCTATGGATTGGAGAAAAGCTGATGTTATTCCAATATTTAAAAAGGGATTACGATCTCAGCCTGGCAATTATAGGCCAGTAAGCTTGACATATGTGGTGGGCAAATTATTTGAAGGCTTGTTAAGGGATCACATGCAAAATTTAGTCCTAGTGAATGGCATTATGAGCAGCAATCAGCATGGCTTTATGAAGGATAGGTCATGTCAGACAAATTTGATTGCTTTTTATGATGAGGTAAGTAAGATGCTGGACAGTGGGGGGGGGAGGCAGTACATGTGATCTATTTGGATTTTGCCAAAGCGTTTGATACTGTGCCCCACAAACGACTGCTTTTTAAACTAAGGTCTGTTGGGCTTAATAAGGTTGTTTGCACATGGAGAGGAAACTGGCTACAGGATCGGGTACAGAGGGTGGTTGTTAATGGTACATTCTCTACTTGGAGTAAGGTTCTTAGTGGGGTCCCCCAGGGCTCGGTATTAGGTCCACTTTTATGTAACTTGTTGATTAATGACTTAGGGGAGGGTGTTGTAAGTAATGTATCAGTGTTTGCAGATGACACAAAACTATCCAGCCAAATTAATTCCATCCAGGATGTGGCATCCTAGCAACAAGATCTTGACAAACTGGCATTCTGAGCAGCTAAGTGGCAAATGAGATTCAATGTTGATAAATGTATATTCATGCACCTGGGATGTAAAAATATCCAAGCCACTTACAGTATACCCTTAATGGGACTGCTCTAGGCAAATCAATTATGGAAAAGGACTTTGGAGTCCTTGTAGATGATAAACTTGGCTGTAGCAAGCAATGGCAGTCAGCAGCATCAAAGGCACATAAGGTCTTGAGCTGTATTAAAAGGGGCATAGAGTCACGGGAGGAGGGGGTCATTCTTCCACTGTATAGAGCACTTGTAAGGCCCCATCAAGAATATGCCATACAGTTTTGGTCTCCATCACTCAAACAGGACATTATTGTATTAGAGAGGGTCCAGAGAAGAGCAACTAAGCTGGTGAAAGGTATGGAAAATCTTAGCTATGAGGAAAAACTGGCCAAATTGGGGATGTTCATGCTGGAGAAAAGGCACTTAAGGGGTAATATGATAACTATGTATAAATATATAAGGGGATCATATAATAATCTCTCAAATGCTTTACTTACCAGTAGGTCCTTCCAGCTGATACAAGGTCACCCATTCCGATTAGAAGAAAAGAGGTTCCGCCTAAATATTCGAAAGGGGTTACAGTGAGAGCTGTGAAGATGTGGAATTCACTCCCTGAATCAGTTGTACAGGCTGATACATTAGATAGCTTTAAGAAGGGGCTGGATAGCTTTTTAGCAAGTGAGGGAATACAGGGTTATGGGAGATAGCTCATAGTACAAGTTGATCCAGGGACTAGTCCGAATGCCATTTTGGAGTCAGGAAGGAATTTGTCCCCCTCTGAGGCAAATTGGTGAGGCTTCAGATGGGTTTTTTGCCTTCCTCTGGATCAACTGGCAGTTCGGCAGATTTAAAAAAAAAAAGAAAAGATGTTGAACTTGATGGACGTGTGTCTTTTTTCAACCTTACTTACTATGTTACTATGATACTATGTTTACCAAAGTATCTGGCATTTAAAGGCCCCAATAGTCCTGTGGGTAACTTCAGCTAATGAAAAACCAACACATTGACTGCATTTTTTGTTGGGTAAAAACACAGAATTATATGTTTACCCCCCAAAACCATATATTTAAATCTAAAATGGGTACCCATGTCTTTCTGCTCCAAACTACTGAGTTGCAAGGCTTTCCCACAAAATTGCCTCAAATCTTCAACTTTCCAGTATCATATCGCCCATGTATCATTACGTACCAAGAAAAAACACCCTAAATATGATTGCCAGGCATCCTTCAAACAGTTTGGTGCCCATTGTGAGCATTTAGAGGCCTTAAAATGAAGTTAGCGCATACAAATAGTCCTGTGGGTAACTTCAGCTAATGAAAAATCAACACATTGACTGCATTTTTTGTGGGGTAAAAACACAGAAATATAGGTTTACCCCCCAAAACCATATATTTTTGAAAAGTATACATTCTACCAAATCACATGGTTATCCCAAAATTGGCGGTTTTGGTGAAATACATGAAAATTGCCTCAAAGCTTCAACTTTCCAGCATCGTATTGTGCATGTATCATTACCAGCATAAAGCATCCTAAATATGAATAACATAATGACATCTTTCTACTGCAAACTGCCAAACCACAAAGCTATGCTAAACATAATGCTTTTTTTTACATTTCTGAAAATAGTTACAAAGCTTGCATTTTACCCATTATATACCCCACATTTTGTAACTTACCAGCAAAAGGCATCCTGAATATGAATGCCAGGGGTGTACTGAACAGTTTGATGCCTGATATGAAAAGGTTTACCAAACTAGGTGGCATACAGAGACCCCCAAATCCAAATAGTGGCTACTACAATATAAGCACCCGGTATGTGTATTATGTGCCATGAGACCCCCTAACAGTATGGAGACCCTAGAAAACATATACTAATCTAAAGCAGGTAATTATATCTTTCTACTGCAAACTACCAAATTGCAAAGCTATGCTAAACAGAACAATTTTTTTTAAATTTCTGAAAATCGTCACAAAGCTTGCATTTTACCCTATTATATACCATACATTTCATAATGTACAAGCAAAAGGCATTCTAAATATGAATGGCAGGGGTGTATTGAACAACTTGATGCCTGATATGCATAGATAAACCAAACTATGTCGCACACAGAGACCCCCAAATGAATATATAGCAGACAAAATTTCCATAGGCAAAACTAAGTAACAAAGAATAGAGCAAAATGGTATAAAACCCAACAAAACCACAAAAATCAATGCTTTTTTTTCCCACCTAATGTAATCAGCAGTCAGAATCAATGTTTGATTATTTTAGCATGGCCAAATAGGTTTTACATATAGAAATAAGCGAAAAACACCTGTGCAAAGCTGTAAATTAAATAAAATGGCTAAACATGCAATAAAATGGCTAAAAATGCACCAAAATCACTGAAATTGCAATATAATCACCAAAATAACATACAAAGGGTATTGCGCAGTGCAATTAGCAAATACGCTATTTGCAATGGCAATAAAACTGTTTTTCAGGCGAAAAAACAGACAATACGATAAAAGAAAAAAAAAGACACAATAGTGTTAATGTGTATGTGTGTATACAATAGGCAAATTACATGTTGTGTGCATATGCAAGTGTGTGCAAGCATGAGTGAGTGCTGTGAATGTGTGACCCCCCTGATCCCCCAAAATTGAATGTGTGTGTGTAAGTGTGAATGTAACCTGGGGGGACATGTTAGAATGGAGCGAGTGGCTTTACAAGCCGCTCCTCCGTTCAGAAAGTGCAAGCAGCAGCAGGACACATATATTGCACGTGCCTGCTGCTGCCTTGGGGCCCCTGGGCGATTGCGACCCAGGGGCCACTTGTTCCCTGATTAGGTTTGTTGCATAGGTGCTGGGGAACAAGTTGGAACGAAGTTTCAGCACTTCAAAATACTTTGCCAAAGAACGTAGATTCTACGACTGTGGCATTTAGAGGGTTAAACAGATAATAAACTGGGATTCTTATTGAAGGATTATTTTGCTGCAGCCACTGGTTCTTCAGAGTTGGAGAAAGTGTGTATTAAACAATATAAACATTATAAAATCCACATTAGATTACATGACAATACAGCACCCAGTGCAGTCTGCATATTAATCAATCTTGCTGTATTAGTTCTGGCACATATTATTTGAATTGTGCTGTTTTGATTAGTTATGAAGATCCCCAAGCTTAGCCTCCCAACAGAAGCCCAGACCACACAGAGCATGTTCATGGTCTTGGTCTTGCAAAGATGATAAAGTTACGATGATGACGACCTGCAGCCAACTTTGAAAGCATAAATCATTTGTTTTGTTAAGCTTGTGGTGCAGTAAGTTCATGTTTATGTTTAGTATACAAAATACAGCATTTCTACAATTATTCTATTTTAGAATCCCTTTAAGGATTCCTGATTGGGTAAAGCTATCCGAATCCTGCTAAATAATAAGCTATGCAATGTTTCAGCAGTCTCAGAGAAATTCTTTGCTGTGTTGACCATGTATTCCTTATCAATGGTGTGTAACATACTATAGAAGGAGTGAAGGAAACAGCTGGGGCTCTAAGCAGTTGCACTGAATTGTAGTTGTGAGGTGAACAATGTAATGCTATCTGGACCTTGCTTCAACCACATAAAATATGTCACACCCAAATGCCAAACTCATATATACTGTATGAACGCAAAACACATGAATGCAAAATATACAGCACATAACATCTATTCCCCTTAGTATAATTTCTGTAGAGAAAATTACATTCTATTCAAAAAGTGAATTCTGTGTACAAGCTGATACATAACTTATATTTATAATGTCACAAATATACATTTTATGACTTGCAGAGAATGAAAAAATTATAGCAACTTCCTCTACTCAATCTTTCAAACTGAGCCCCTGAGAATTATATGTCAACCATGGCACCCATCAGCAGAATGAAGCAGAAAATATATTTCACTGGATAAGATAACTGACAAGGCAGTGAGCTCATTCTGGCAGACAATTTAACTTTCAGCCTTCGTCCCTTGGAACTATAAAAGAATGTTGAAGAGTGACTGAGAGCAGGTAGGAAAGCAGATAGGGTCAAGGAAAATCTTCAGAAAATACCCTACCAAAAATCAAATTCTGAAAGCTGTTATATGTAAAATACAGTCAACACAAGAACATTAATATGAAATATACCATTGTGTGGTAAAAAGAAACTGACTGAAATATGGGTAACTTAAAGTCTATGTAATACAATTACATATGATAATAAGACTGTAAACTATAAAATGATACTATTACAGTTAAAATGTTATATGTTTAAATAACTATAGAGGTCTTTGATATAAAACTCTGTGCATTAAACCCCATACATAAAACCCCATGCAAAAATAAAATAGATGTTTGATATAGAAAATAGCTAATTATCATATTAAATATATACTTAATTTAGTAATTCAGATGAGAGTTAGAACTTTTGAAATTCTCATAGGATTACATTACATTCGAATGAAGGATTAGAATAAAAAATACTTCGAATTTCGAAGTATTTTTTTGGTTACTTCGACCATCGAATTGGCTACTTCGACCTTCGACTACGACTTCTACTTCGAATCGAACGATTCAAACTAAAAATCGTTCGACTATTCGACCATTAGATAGTCGAAGTACTGTCTCTTTAAAAAAAACTTCAACCACCTACTTCGCCACGTAAAACCTACCGAGGTACAATTTCTGATCGAAGGAAACTCGTTCGATCGATGGATTAAAATCCTTTGAAACGTTCGATCGAACAAATTGCGCTTCGAGTGTCGAATAATTAATTAACCCTCGATATTCGACCAATAGTAAATGTGCCCCTAGGAGTTTAGCATTTTAGGATTAGGCCAAGCAAGATATTCCCAATTTATATTGATTGATATGAGCAGACACCCCTCACCCGAGAACAGGCAAAGTAATATATGACAGTCTATAATCTAGAAGGATGATTTCTCTGAGATCATATTTATCCATTGACAGTTAAACTGTTATTAAAAATCTGCCATATCATTTTATGCCCTTATTTACTCAACTGGAAAAGAAAATTGAGAAAAAAGAGAAAATTGGCCTGAGATTTATGATTATTGAAAGTAAAAAAAAAACCACACAACAGTTGGTGGTATTAACACACCTTAAAAACTCTTCAGTTCACTTATCAGTGTCAGCTACGATCAAAGAAATATAGTAGAATGCAGGACAAATCCAAGACAGTAAACTCCGACTGCAAAGTGCTTTATTGGGGAAATAAATGCTTCACTATATATTTCGGGCTGGGCCTTTCTCAAGTGTGCAAGAACATACAAAGGGAGGTATTTAAACATTAATTGATCTTTCACCTCTTTTAGTGCATTGTGGGTAAATCTTAAATTGGTAACGATTAAATAATGTATCAATATTAATTACAAACATATACCACCCCCTAACCTTCATCAATAAGTCCAAATGCCTTTATAGAAAAATCCAAATGTAAAAATTGCCCATATCCAAAAAACTAAATATAAAAAATATAAAATTAAGGAAGGGTCAGTGGTTGTTATAGATAAATGTAAATATATTTCAGAAATTAAGCGCCAATTTGATATTCCAGGACACTATTCCCCTGTTGATACAGAACCCACTGATAAAAATGATAGACCTAATGGTTTCTGATGCATATTTTACTGGCATTAGAGACTTCCTCACTACAGATTTCCCATGGATTCCTAAAATATATATTTTACCTAAAGTACATAAGACACTAGTGAATCTCCCAGGGAGACTGATAGTGTCAGGAATTTGTTCCATACTTAAGCCCCTTTCCTTTATTTGCAAACCTTTTTGTTTATGATCTAGAAAATAAACTTTTCTTTAGAGAACCATATCTGCAGTATACCAAATAGTACCTACAGATATGTGGACGCTATATTAATTTTTTGGGAAGGACCGCTGGGAATCTTTGAGGAAATGGTGAATGTTGCTAATGAATTACATCAAACAGTTACATTTACATCGGAAGTTTCAGATTGTGAGATTAACTTTCTAGACATTAGTATAAATTGAATAACATTAAAACAAAAGAAAGAAAAAGAGTAAATGAACCTTGTTTTCAGTTTGTTTTTTAGAATTTGCCACACCCGCTTAAAAACTCTGTGGTAATTCTATGAAGTCTTCCAAAGACCCGCTTGTTACCTCCACTTATTGGTTTATCACTTCTCAATAATTCTATGATTTCTTAACTTCAATTATTAAAATTAATTGTTACACCATCAAATCTGTGCTAAATAATCAATCAATAGCTATAATGAATTAATGTAAGTGTTAATAAAGTGCAAGTGATTTCTGTGTGATTCACTTATAGATGAATTAATTAATTCATCTATTTACTTTTGAGAAAGCTGCTGGCGAAACATGTGTCAGGGCATTTACGCTATATTGATTTTAAAATACACTCCTTGGAGAGTGATCGGATTTTGCTAAAGCAATTTTTTTAGCGTGCAATCTTTTCTGTTACCATCTTCTATTTTCTTTTCCAAAGACTGGGGGGTTTGCGGTTTTATAGGATATTTTAGCCTCTTCCATCTAAGATAGGAAAAATTAAATTTTGAGCCCGCAGCCCTCCAGCCTCTGCCTTTCTCCCACTTTGTGGTGCTCCCAGGGATTAGAAAAAAATGTAGTTAGATTTTATGGGAGCAAATCCACCTACTATAATTTCCAATTTCGTGGCTAAATATATGAACGCTTTGCAAATGAAAGTCCAATTAGGGGATTAGGTAGAGGTCCTGGCCTAGCCACTTACCAGTAATATACAATTTGAAAAATATTGACGCCAATACCTTGTCTGCTACAAATGGGGGGTTCCCAATCTTTATTCCACGGTGCTCATGACACTTCACAGTGATCAAAAGTTTTGGGTTGGCGTCAATCTTTTTCAAATTAAATATATGAACTCAACAGACCGGTTTTAATTCATTTATACTAACTTATTGGCATGGGTCACTTTATTAATTTATGAATTTCATTGTATAAAATGGATTTGGATTGATATCAATAATTTGGAAGCACTGGCACTTTAGAAATGAGGATTCAATTAATTATTATTAATAATTCATTATTGTACACTGAAGGAATAGCATTTTGATTATTGTGGAGCACTGAATTAATTTTGGAAATAAGAAATTCATAATAGATTGGACCACGATGGGAGCGGAATAATTGATTTATTTTTAAACTAATTAATTCATCTATAATTGAATCACACAGAAAGCACTTGCACTTTATAAACAATCACATTAAGTTATTATAGCTATTGATTGATTGTTTGGCACAGATGTGATGGAGTAACAATTCATTTTAATAATTGAGTCCTAGGGGCACTTTTACTTAGCTCGAGTGAAGGAATAGAATAAAAAATACATCGAATTTTGAAGTGTTTTTTTGGCTACTTCGACCATCGAATTGGCTACTTCGACCACGACTTTGACTTCGAATCGAACGATTTGAACTAAATATTCGACCATTCGATAGTCAAAGTACTGTCTCTTTAAAAAAAACTTCGACACCCTACTTCGCCATCTAAAACCTACCGAGCATCAATATTAGCCTATGGGGAAGGTCCCCATAGGCTTTCTAGCAAATTTCTGATCGAAGGAGTTTCGTTCGATCGATGGATTAAAATCCTTCGAAACGTTCGATTCGAAGGATTTAATCGTTCGATCGAACGAATAGCGGTAAATCCTTTGACTTCAATTTAACATTGATAGTCGAATATCGAGGGTTAATTAACCCTCGATATTCGACCCTTAGTAAATGTGCCTCCTAAAGTTAAGAAAACATAGAATTACTGATAAGTGATAAACCAATAAGTAGAGGTGACAAGCGGGTTTTTGGAAGATTTCATAGAATTACCACTGAGAGTTTTTAAGCGGGTGTGGCAAATTCAAAAAACATCAAACTAAAAACAAGGTTCTTTTCTTCTCTTTCTTTTGTTTTAATTGAATAAATAATCCTTGTATGTTTGAAAGAATTTGAATCAAATTTTTAAGAGGAATTTGTAGTGTCCTGTCTGTTACATTAAAATTGAATAACAATGATGTATGTACAAACCTCTATTGCAAAACAGTGGGTAGGAATAATCTCAAAATAATCTGCATAAAAAAGTTTTCACAACCCACAAACATTGAAACCCATCCCCAAGGGCTAGAAAGAGGGCTAGAAAAGATTGGCTAGAAAGGGCTAGAAAGGGCTATATGAGGGCTAGAAAGATTGCATCATCAGATACAACCTTTAATGAAGCAGCCAATGACTTAACTAAAAGTTTTATAAAAAAAAGAGGATATCCCAAGGGTAAACTTTCTATAACAAAAAACAAGTACATCAGTAAGTATGATAGGCGGAGTAAAACCATAGAAAATATTGTTAGAAAATATTGGCCAATATTATAGCTAGATAACACATACGGTTCTATTTTTTCTAAACCACCATGGTTTGCCTATAAAAGGGGCAGATCTTTGTGTGACATACTTTGCCCTCTATCTTGTTTGGACAATAAAAGGCATCTGTTTCAAGGTACACTAAAAATAGGCACTTTTCCATGTATGAGCTGTAACTGTTGTAATTCGATTATGAAAGGGGCCAATATTAATCATCCAACAACAGGAAAGGAAATTAAACTGAGTGATTTTGCCATGTGTACCACTAATTATGTGGTATATGGTTTGAAGTGCCCATGTGGGATGTGGGCAAAACTATAAGACCTGTGATGTCATGGAGCAGAAAAATGCTATTCGGAATTTCAAAGCGGATACTTACTGTATACTGATAATCCTGTATCTAGACATTTTGCTAATGCTAAGCACAATGTCTGCCAAATGAGATGGAAAGTGCTAGAAGTTGAACCTAAGCCTTTGGGGGGGTGATAGGAATACCTTGCTTTTACAGAGATAAGCACAGTGGATCAGGCACAAAGAGAGTGTTTAGCCTAAGGGGATGAATGAACAATTGAACTTATCATGCTTTCTCTAGTTGGTATATATTTATTAAATCCGCCTTTCTTTTTCAGATATATTGACAGCCAGCTAGCTTTAGGTTATGGATCTTCTGCAGTATCAAATGATGGTGAGTTATCTATTTATTACAGGAGACTATTAAAGGGCACCAATCACAGCCAAAATCACACACATATTAACAATCTGACCAGTACAACCTTAACATGTTTAATTGAACTACATATATAGTTTTTTGAAAAAAACTGCAGGTTTTAAGAAATCCTTTACTTTGTCAAATGGGTTTTTTCACTGAGGGAGTCCATACTGAAACTATAACACGCATATTTCAGGAGCATGCTCAGATTGTAGCACTGCCTTGAGTATTCTACCCAGAATGCCTTGTTTTAGTAAACTCCTCCACTAGAAGTATCAGGAGATTTCCCTATCTTGTCCCCTGCTGATGATGTTATTATGCAAATGAAGGGCACACACTAACTTCCAGAAGGTGGCAGCACTACTGAACAGTAGCTAGCATCAGGTTTGGCTGATTAGAAAATATCTTAGAAGGGTTGATAAGCAACCAAGGGATTTCAGTGGAGCATGTGCGAGATTTCAGAGCTACAATTGGCTGGGAAGATATAGGTAGAAGGAGCCAATGAAATCCAAGATGCCTGCCACAGATAGAACTGCAGTGAAGATTGGGGAGATTTGCAGAAGGTATAGTGAGCTGATGATTTACATTATACAAAAAATTCTAACTATTTTAAAAATCAGATTTCTTGAACGTTCACATAGTGTATTTACTTAGTAAATGATTTTAGTTATGATTGTATTTAGTTATGATTGTATGATAAAGTATATGCTGGTTTATCAGAGATTTGCCCATCTAGGAACTATGTTATAATATAATCTTGGTTATACCTAATATGGAATATCTAGAATAGGTAAATCTAAAACAACTGGACTTGCTGAGTAATCAATGAAGACGTTTCACTACTCATCCGAGCAGCTTCTTCAGTTCAACTGACTGGTGTTGGAAATTCTCGTCATATAAACTCTTCCACTTCACACATCCATTCATGCAACTCTCACAAGTAACACCTCTTTCTAGGAGTTGCATGACACATTGGATAATCCTATCACAGTAACTACACAGAATCTACACCTCTGTGAATTTCTTCAATTGTCACCTCTTTGAAGAGTACAATGTGCCATTGTGATTGGATTAGTGGAAGAGTTTATATGCCGAGAATTTCCCACACCAGTCAGTTAAACTGAAGAAACTGCTCGGATGAGTAGTGAAACGTCTTCATTGATTACTCAGCAAGTCCAGTTGTTTTTAGATTGACCTATTCTAGATATACCATGACCTGGATGAATGAAAATCTTCATAGTCATACTAATATGGAATAGATACATAAACAATGTTGTAACAAGACTGAATATGAAATGGTAATAATGTATACAGATGTAACAATGTTGCACTAAGAAACATGTTTTAAAAAGATAGTGCCAGGATATGCTTAAAGGAGAAGGAAACACCCAGGGCGCAAAAATCCCTCCCCTGTGTTGCCCCCCCCTCCCTCCTCCACCCTGGCCTACCTGCCCCCCCCGGGCAAATGCCCCTAACTTGTTACTCACCTCTCTGCGCAGGTCCTGTCCACGGAATTCACAGGCACCATCTTCTCCCAATCGGTCTTCTTCCTGCTTTGACCGGCGTTTTTGGCGCATGCGCCGAATGTCATGAAGTTTTCAGATTTCACTTTGTGACGTTCGGTGCATGGGAGAGTTGGAGATGCTGGTACTGGAGGGAAAATATGATGTTATTGGTGTGGCTGAAGCATGGCTGAATTAGTCGCATGACTGAATTAGTCGCATGACTGGGCAGTTAATATCAGTACCTATACTTTGTTTTGGAGGGACAGAGGCAATAGAAAAGGTGGAAGGGTATGTCTGTTTGTTAGGCATGATTTAAAAGCTAATGTAAAGGAGGAGGTGATGTTAAAAAATGAGGGGGTGGAAGTCTTTTGGGTGAAGCCCTTCACCGATTGTAAAGAGACCAGCAAATTAATTGTAGGAGTATGCTATGGACCCCCTAATGAACTGAGGAGGAGGAGGATAAGCTCTTGATGCAAATAGAAAATGCTGCTAGTTTGGGAAAAGTAATGATAATGGGGTATTTTAATTACCCATATATTGACTTGAGCAACAGTACTGCCAGGACAGTTAATGGGAACACGTTTATAAACTTGTTGCATGACAATTTTATGGCACAAGTTGTTGAGGAGCCAACTATAACATTTTTTATACTGGATCTAGTGATCTCTAATGACCCAGAACATATAGCAAATGTACAAGTAATTGAACCCCTGGGTAATAGTGACCATAATGTGATATCATTTAATGTCTGTTGCAAAAAACAAATATACACTGGGACAACGAAAAACATGAATTTCATAAGAGCTCATTTTAGTACCTTGAGGGCTGCCCAATAGAGCATAGATTGTGGCATTATGTTTTCATCTAAAAACACAGAACAGAAATGGTTGTCATTTAAAATGATATTAAATCGTTACTGTTCTCAATTTATTCCCATAAGGAGTAAATGTAGAAGCACTAAGAATCACCCTATGTGGCTTAATATAGAAGTAATAATAAGAATAATTAATAAGAAAGAAGAGAAAGGCATGTAAAAAACTACAAGTCTGTTGGGACAGAAGCTGGATTTACAGAATATAAGCACTATAATAAATGTTGTAAAACAGTAATCCGGAAAGCAAAGATAGGTAATGAGGAGCACATTGCGGCCGAGGCGAAGACTAACCCCAAAAATGTTTTAAAGTATATCAGTAGTAAAAAGATGTGGAAAGCCAAATATGCTAAATCAGTTCTTTTCTTCAGTGTATACAATTGAGAAGTCAGAGTTCACAGGCTCACTTCATAGCTATACTGTGACTATACTGACTCAATCTAGTCAGTGGTTGATTTAGGATATGATTCATAAAGTTTTAATAAAAATGAATATAAACAAGGGGCCAGGGCCAGATGCCATACACCCCCGGATTCTAAGACAGCTTAGTTCAGTTTTAGACAGGCAGCTATTTCAGATTTTCTCAGATTCCCTTTCATCAGGAATGGTACCTATGCATTGGAGTAAAGCTGATGTCATTCCAATGGTGGGCAAATTATTTGAAGGTTTGTTAAGGGATCACATTCAAAATGTTGTTCTTGTGAATGGCATTATGAGCAGAAATCAGCGTGGCTTTTTGAAGGATAGGTCATGTCAGACAAATTTGATTGCTTTTTATGATGAGGTAAGTAAGATTCTGGACAGTGCGCAAGCAGTAGATGTGATCTATTTGGATTCTGCCAAAACATTTGATACCGTGTCCCACAAACAACTGCTTTCTAAACTAAGGTCGGTTGTGTTTAATGATGTATCAGTGTTTGCAGATGACACAAAACTATCCAGCCCAATTAATTCCATCCAGGAGGCAGCATCCTTGCAACATGATCTTGACAAACTGACAATCTGGAAAGCTAAGTGACAAATGAGATTCAATGTTGATAAATGCACCTGGGATGTAAAAATATCCAAGCCACTTATACCTTTAATTGGGCTGCACTAGGCAAATCCATAATGGAAAAGGACCTTGGAGTCCTTGTAGATAATTTACTTGGCTGTAGCAGACAATGCCAGTCAGCAGCATCAAGGGCAAATAAGTTATTGAGCTGTATTAAAAGGGGCATTGATTCACTGGAGGAGGGGGTCATTCTTCCACTGTTTAGAGCACTGGTAAGGCCCCATCTAGAATATGCTGTACAGTTTCGGTCTCCAGTGCTCAAACTGGACATTATTGAATTAGAGAGGGTACAGAGAACGCCAACTAAGCTGGTTAAAGGTATGGAAATCTTAGCTATGAGGAAAGACTGGCCAAATTGTGGTTGTTAACGCTGGAGAAGAAGCGGGTATATAGATGATATGATAACTATGTGGTAAATATATAAGGGGATCATATAATAATCTCTCTAATGCTTTATTTACCAGCAAGGTCACCCATTCCGATTAGAAGAAAGGAGGTTCTGTCTATATATTCGGAAGGGTTTTTTTTTACAGTGAGAGCTGTGAAGATGTGGAATTCGTTTGCTAAATCAGTTGTATAGGCTATTACATTAGATAACTTTAAGAAGGGGTGGAATAGCTTTTAAGCAATTGAAGGAATACAGGGTTATGGAAGATAGCTCATAGTACAAGTTGATACAGGGACTAGTCCGATTTTGGAGTCAGGAAGGAATTTCCCCCCTCTGAGGCAATTGGAAAGGCTTCAAATTGTTTTTTGGGTTTTTTTTTCCTTCCTCTGTATCATATAGCAGCTAGGCAGGTTAAAATTGAGTTAAAAGGTTGAACTTGATGAAACGTCTGTCTTTTTTTAACCTAACTTACTATGTCACTATGGTAATAGGAAGAAAGATAGGTACAATCATATAGCAGCATACTAGGGAGTTTACTGGCAGATTTAGTTTTGGAAGAAATCCCAGGTTGTATTTCAGAGATCAAAAACAACAAAATCCCTCATAGCACAATGTTAATACAGCACAGCAACTATCCTTATCTGTAATATTGTAATGATCATTGTGGCAAAATGGTTGTTTTACATGCTGGGTTCATGGAGCACATCATGGTTATTAAAAAATCAGAATTGTACTTGATCCCTGTTCACATCTAACATCCAGAATGTTTGGAACCTGATGTTTTCATAACAAGAAATCCTGTATTAATACATATTATCAATCATAGAGCAAACTCAAGATATTCTGAATAAAGGGAAAACTTTTTGAAAGCTTTTCAAGGGATAAAGCTTTTGAATGTTTAATATTAATACTTAAAGGGCTGAAATATAAATTCAATTTTATGTTCCCTCAAGGAAAATGTTTTAGTGAAAATGTATCAAATTGCAAGTGTATATTATGGAATAAGAAGTGTTTTGCTATAAGTGGCGTATAGTTGTGTATATTTAAATGCATACAATATAGTGAATGTATTGTTTTATTATGAATATATTCTTTAACAGTCCACCTTATAATAGGAGTTAAACTCCAGTCTTTACTGTCAAGGGCAATGAACAATTTGTTCACCTAAGAGCCTGAATGGCAGACATATGAATGTTCATCTAAGAGCCTGAATGGCAGACATATTTAAAAAAAAAAAAAAGTAATTACACTGTGGGTACTATTTGTCAAACTTTGAGTTTGTTTTCATGAAATGTGGCGGAAAAACAAAGATATACTTGAGAATATTTTTCAGATGCTTGAATAGTTGGTAAAAAAGTAAAATAGTCTGAAAAAAGTCATGGGCAAGTAAAAGCTAGCAAGGTTCAGTAGGAGTCAATGGGGTCAGTCTCTAACAGCTTTAATTATATAATTGTTTTCCCAGTTCATTAAAACATTTATGATTTTTAGCCTCATTAAATTTTGGTGGAAACTGTACCAGTCTTCAAACTGTTTCTGTGCTTCACAAAACTTAGCTTCTCTCTTCACTGTGCAGAGACTTCATCACTGTCGTATTAGTTTAAGCAGAATTGAGCAGATTGTTTATTTTAGTTCCCTTCTGCTTTAGGCTGTAACATCTGATGCAGCTCCTAGAGTGATGAATTCCAATTGTAATGTCACAGATTATACAAGGGTACAAAGGAGTCCTGAAAGCATTTTCTCGTGAGAGAATATTGTGTACATTTTGTGTTCCATTGTTATTGTGTTTACTGTATTAAAAATAAAATTTATTTTCATGAAGGGAAAGATGTGTGATAATGAATTGGGATGTTCAAGCTCGATAAATATGCTCCTTAGGCTAAAATAGATAATGCTATAATGAAAGCACCGTGCTGCATATTGGAAGTTGTTTTTGAGAATATGTGTAATTAAATTTTCTTGTCTGGATAAAAAGCAAAGTGAAACGCAAAAGTAAGTTTGCATTCTCATCTTCAAATATAAATCTTCAAAAATATATTTTGGAAAATTTCAAGGATACCATGTTATATATTAAATATAGGCAAAGCCATGTTAATATGATTGAAAGGCGTGTTATCATGAGCTATGGGGAATATTTATCAAAAATTGAGATGAGCAGTCTTGCTCAATTTGTGGAAAAACACAATGAAAAAAATGAATACTTGTGTGAGTATTTTTGAAAACCTAGACTAGTCAGGAATCAGGATTTATGAAAGAAAAAAACTATAAAAGCTGGCAGTGGTTTCCAAAGAAGTCAATTGGAATATTCACATGATATTTGTTTATTTTTTTTCTCTAGTTCGTTAAAACATTCCAGATTTTCATCCTCATTGAAAATTATTAGGACAATGTGATTCTTGCTGGAGTGCAACTTACAGTATAAAAAACAGAAATTTGACTATTGAGTTTTTTCTTAAATAAAGTAGTGTTCAAGGAAAAAAACTTCAAAAGTTGCTCAGTTTCTTTTGCTTAATCACAAGTGTTGATATATCAGCCTCCTCTTCTAGTACCATAAGAGAATAGATTTCATTATACCCTCTTTAAAGTAAAAGTAGTTGTTTGTATAGATGCACATCTGGCACATCTTTAGCATAATATCCAAGGCTATTGTGATACTAAAATCTACAATTAAGTATAGATATTGGTATGTATATAGTTTATGTAAGTTTATGGAGGGTTTGGTGTGAGTGTGTATATGTATGGGCACTGGGTTTCATTTGGAGGAGTTGAACTTTATGGACTTTCGTCTTTTTCAACCCATATACAATAAACCAAATTATCACGAAAAGCATAAATCTATCAAATCATTAGGATAAGCTTACCGCTTTCCCAGTTGGGTCCGGGTGCTCATGCCCCAGACCTTCAGCATAGGGGAGTAATTCACGACAAAACAGCATTAGGCAGGCACCAATCCGGAATGTCCAACAAAAGTAGAATCCAAGTGCCAAAAATTGAATATAAATTTTAATACTTTATTTTACACTACATCTAAAAGGATTGTGCCTGACGCATTTCATGTCACGCAGGGACATCCCTGCGTGACACGAAAATTCTCTGGCACGTTAACTCTGTAAAGAAATGATGTATGTAGAATATTAGCATGGAGGATATGACATAGATAAAGAGATGCATAAATGGCTGCTCTATTTTTTATAATGTTAGTTTGCCAGCCCCTTGCAAAATTTCTCTTGGGAAAAAAAAGTTTCTTGCACCTTTGTTAAAATGGCCAATGTTTGAAGTTTTGAGCTGGATAAATTTCCCCCGGTGAAAAGATGCGAATGTTTGGCAACTGCTGTACAGGAAGCTTTGAAAACCCTGAGCTACTGTTTAGTTCAGAAGTGGCTGTAGCTCCAGGGCTCTCCCTCATTGACACAACACAAATTTCAAAACAGGAGGCATAAGGAAGGCAGTGGATTTGAATTTAATAATTAATTAATAATTAAGGAATTGAGGTCATAAATGACCCCTGTGATCTTACCTAAAATTGAGATATAAATAGAATAATACATTTGTAGTGTTTTTTTAATGATATATGATAAATCAGTGTGTTTGATTTGATCTTATTATGGCTTGATACAATATACAGTGTATGCTATATTTATATATGCAATACATGTGTGGAATACCCTGAATTGGCATATATTACATAGGTAAATGATCTTGGTATTTTTCTGTTTATTATTTTCTTCCAGAGTGTCTTTGTTGGAATAAATCAAAATCATATACTGTGTCCGTCTGTCAAAAACTAAAATTCTAAGATGCACTATAGAAATGCATTCTTTCCCACTGAGAAAGGATTGATTGCTGGCACTGAAAATGCTTGTTTATTTGTTTGTGCTTGGGATACAGTGTTACAATTTTAATAGATTGCATCTTATACAGTATAATGCTAAACAAAAAGCCTCAGATTGAGAGAAGTAGAAAAACTTGGAGAAAACAGCATCAGTATCTTAATATTCTATTATAATCCTGTGTATCAGTACAGGTATAGAATCTAATTACAGTATCTGGAATACTTGGGACCTGGGTTTTCAAGATATGGGATATCTGTGTGATTAGATCTCCACACCTTAAGGGGCATATCTTTGCTTTTGTTTTCTAACTTGTATGTGACTTTTAAAATCTAACTGTTATGGGAAACATAACCAGTGATGTTTCTCTACATTTTTAATAAATACATGACTAAATCTGCTGAAAATATTTAAAAATGTAAATAAACCCAATGTAAATAATAAAAAATGAAGCAGGAAGGGGTTGGACCCTTAATATCAGAAGGGGGTCAGCTGAGATTCTGTACTCATATTTTTTGTCTGTCAATGAAGTTAATGAAGGTTTCCTTCTTAATAGTCCCAATTCTAGCAATACAAATAATAATGCATGGTTCTTACATGAGGAAATTCAAAAGAGACTAGAACATAAAACAAAGGTCTGGGGCCAGATGGTATTGATCCCAGGGTAATTAGCTCTGTCATTGGCAAACCTCTTTACTTAATTTTTCAGGATTCATTGAGGTCTGGTGAGAGACTGGTTAATTGTTAATATGGTGCCTCTATTCAAAAAGGGATCTCCCCTCTCAGCCTTAAAACTACAGGCCAGTTAATCTGACGTCATTGGTAGGAAAGCTTTTAGAAGGGTTAATAAAGGATAAGATACTGGACTTCATAGAAAATTACAATACTATGAGTTTGTGCCAGCATGGTTTAATGCATAATAGATCTTGCCAGACTAACTTAATTTCTTTTCATGAAAAGTTTAGCAGGGACATCGATTCTGGGATGGCAGTGGATGAGATTTACTTAGTCTTTGCTAAAGCATTCTATACATTGCCACACAGAAGGCAATATATAGTGAACTTATTGCACCAGCCTAAAATGTTAGCTTCTCAATAGCAGCAATGATCGAGGATTCAAACTTGTCTCTCACAAATTATGAAGCAGATTATGAGGCTGGCTTGTAATATAAGTTGATGCTACAGGAATGAGTATTACATTTTCATGCTAGCTGCACTGGTTTCTTTGATGCCATGTAGTAATTATCTAATGTATTAATTACTAATCAACCTTATATTGTGATATTTATAGTGTACGTCTACTGTATATTTAGAGATGATCCCTAAACTCAGTAAGTGATATTAGCACAGAGCATGTGCAGTGAATCAGCAGAGATGGGGATTTACTGGGGGCATCTTCAGGGACACATATCTTCCCTGCTAATGGGCTGTAGTTGACTTGGGCTGGTACAGAAGCCAAAAATAATGTGCAACATTTCCAGCCTACTTCTTTAGTTAAACAACCCCTTTAAAGTTAGCAGACTCTTTTCAGACTCACATGCATGCATAAACAACATTATTGATTTTATATTTATACTTTGCTAATATTTTGCTATATTTAAATTTGATAATTTTCATCCATAACTGGAGAAGAAACTTGCAGAACTGTTTCAGAGGAAGAACTTCTGCAATGTAGAGGGTACAGACAAAATGTATACTTTATATTCTTGCTTTTCCAGAATAACTGAAACAATAATTAAGGACAAATACAATAAAATGAACACCAATAAAATAAAAATAAAATGAAATCCAGCAGTGAGTTGGGGTTATTTATCAAACCACAAATTTTTCTGGTCGGGCTTTTTTGGGGCAAAATTCGAATTTTTTCAAGATTTATTATACCCAGATGCTGCAAAAAGTTTTAATCCAACAATCTGCCTTCTCTGATGGTCATGTATCCTGCTGGGTTTAGCCCAAAAATGCAACCTTGTCAGGGTTTTCAGGCAAACTGAGCTATTACGGAAAAAAGCCTTTTGCTCATTTTTATCGAGTTTTTTTTCACAATACATTAAAATCTAGTTTTTTATGAATTAATAAGTTAAAATAAGGCATGGGAGTTTGGTTAAGATTTTTTAATTAATATTATGCGATAAATTCAGATTTCAGTAAATAACCCCCAAGTTGGTTGCAGCTGGAAAAAAGATTAGGTTCACAAACACACAAATAAATGATAACATAATTATTTATTACTACATAATTTTAAAAAAAAACTTTAGGGGCGTGGCTGAACGCCAAGCATGGCAGACGCATGAGAACAGTGCACCCAGGCAAGATGAATGGGCAAACACATTAAATGAATGGGCAAACACATTAAAAAAAAAGATGAATGAATGGGCAAACACATTAAAAAAAAAGAACATGGAATAGAGGAAAGTAAAAATAAGAAAACCGGAGACTCACGACGATTATTGAAGCAGTTCTTTGTTCAGTCCGAAAGCGAACAAGCTCAACGAGGATCCAAGGTGGCAGTGCCGCGCCAAGCGAGAAGCACAACAGAGGACTCAGACAACGAATCTGTAAGTACAGAGCAGATTACATGAGCACATCTAAAGACTCTACCAACAAAAACAGACTTAGCGGGCATAATATCACAATTTAAAAGTGCCTTAAAGGAAAAGATCAGCAGTAAAAAAACAGAAATAGCCTCACTACATACATGGGTCTCATAGAAACCAGAAATGAACTGGTGGAAAACACTATTGAGGCACTAACTGCAGCCAATACACATCATACCAAAACAATTACAGCACTGCAAAGAAGACTATATTGATAAAAAATAAGCATAAAGGGCCTACCAGAGCTGCCAGGTGGAGAAAACCTCAAAGAGACTGTATTTCAGACAAATTCTATAAATAATGGCTACACATTATATTGATATTAAAAGGGTGCATAGAGCCCTCAAACCCAAATGTTCTGCTAAAGACAAGTAAGGGACATTATTTGCTGCATAACCAGATTTGGCATAAAGGAAGAAATCCTTATATAAGCCAGGAAGGCGAGATCTATCTTTTTCAAGAACTCAGAGATTATAATACTGCAAGACCTCTCATGGCACACTCTGCAGCAACACTTATTCATCATTGGTGACAAACTTAAAAGACAAAGGCCTTCTCTTTAGATAGACCTACTGTACCCCTTTGGCATTCAGGTAACACACAACGGTACAACAGTCACCTTAACTGGACCAGAGGACACCACACATTTGTGCATGCGAAATTGAGGAACCAGACTTAAGCAAAAGGAGAAACAACAAGTTGACACCACAGAAAAACCATAAATCTGATGGTTAAAACTGGACATTGGAGGATCCTCTATCATTCTACTGCAAGTTATTCAAAACCAACTGCCCTGGACAGTAACTATGGTATTGTCACACTTTAATCTGGTTAACCTTCCACCTCCCAGCCATAAGACATTACTGATCCATAAGACATCATCTGATACATAAAAAGGCACCTCCTCAATTCCTTTCTCTGCGATAAATAAAGTTAAAAAATCCTCTACAGAGCAAGGCTGCTAGACACCTGGAGATGTTTTCATGATATTGAAAAAGATTACACCTCTTTTCTCAAATGCTAAACAAACATATTCCAGAATAGATTATATATTAACATCACAGTATGATATTGACTGGATTAAAGTATAATCTGGTCAGACCATGCTGCAGTGCAATACAAATGAGACTCCCCATTAACCCTTACATTCCCTGGAGGTGGAAACTGAAACAATCATTACTTGATGATAACTAATGCCTTAAAGAACTACAGGAATCTTTAACTACTTAGAAAAATGCAATAAATGAAAACCTGCTACACAAAACTTGAAATGGCAAGCTGTAAAATGTTTAGCTAGAGGAATTTTAATTAAACACAGTACAAGGTTAAAGAAAAAGAAACAGGAACAAATATACAAAGTAAGAAAGCAAGCATAAACTAAATCAAAATGAAACCTTACTAAATCAATCAACATCAACCAGATTGGAACTACAGCAATTTCTTAACAATCAAACTAAACAAATACTGTCAAAGGTATGCAAAATATATTTTGAATATGGGAATAAAACAAGGAAATTACTAGCTATGGCCTTAAAAAACAAACAAATCGACTCCCACATAAGACAAATCAAAGATACAAAAGGTAGAATGCACTAGGCACCAAATCAGATTATAGAGGTATTTAAGAATTACTATGAAAAGTTATACAACCTCAACCAACTCTAGGAAAGAAGTAAAAACAAACTCAGAGAGAAAAAAAAAACGTAAGGTCGCCATAAAAGTAGAGGTACTTCTCGTTTGGAGATGTCGCCAAACGAGCAGATCTCTCCCTGATATACCCACATTGAAGTGGGCAATATCGGGCTGATATACTGTACACATAGAATATAAATGTCAAAATATAAGGCTGTAATTAAAACAGACAATTCCTATGTGTCAGCTCAGAAACGAGTACAACTAGCATCAGAATTTAATAATCAGCCTTGTAGCATCAGCTTATATTACAGGCCAACCTCATTTTCTGCTTGATAATTTGCAATGACCCCTAAGCTTAGCTTTTGAGCAGCTGCTCAGAGCCTGTGAGTGTCGCAGACACTTTCCAAGTTTCCCCTGTGACAATTTTGAAGTTCTGGATCATTGCTACTATTGTGAAGCTGAAACTTTAGGCTGGTGCAATAAGTTCATTATATAAAATATGGCATTTGTAGCCATATTCCTTTTTAATGTTCAGTTCTAGTGATGGTGCGCGAATTTGCGGCGAAATTTCCGACACCCATTGACTTTAATGCACGTCAGCGCCGACTTTGACTCCGGTGGCAATTTTGACACTGGCGAAACGCCGCCTGCGTCAAAATCCGCGTTTCACAAAATTTGCAAATTTCGTGGTGAAGTGAAACAGAACAAATTCGCCCATCACTATTTAGTTCTTCTTTAAGGGAAACATAAGCAATATTTGTAAAGCAGATTTCTTAAACATCCACTAGAATTAATATATTTTTTTATAATAGCAGCAGTTACAGTTAAAGAATAGACCACCCATTAAATAATACTATACATTCTGTATCATATCTACAGCACATTTATATTTGGTTGCAAACATTTTATTTTTCATTTTAAATTGTGAAAAAATCATTTGCTTGCTCATTATACAATGGCTGGGGTTTTGCAATAACCACAATAAAATGGGTCTGTAGAATTGGCCTTTTCACATCTTACCAAGACAGGCATAAAATACAGACCCCTTCCTATATCAATTCATAGCTAAAAGTAGGATGATGGATCCTGCTGATAAAATAATAACAAATTGATAATCAGTCTCTGATTATCCCAGATTAGATAAATCAAAATCACCTCAAGGGTTAATTTGCACATTTGAGGACAAAATACTGAAACTACTTTCATTACAGACTTCCAAAATACAGACTATTTAAAAAACTAGTGCTGTATTATAGATGCATAAAACTATTCCTACTGAGTGTAGCTGTCAAGTTAACAGTTACTGATTAATGATTTATTGCTCAGCAATGGTTCAGAATTTTAGCAGCTATATTATTCATTATAATATATGCTCTCTGTTACTAAGGTCAAGTATAATCACTGTATTTCAAAAAAGAAAAGTACAGTTTTTAACAAAACAGGCAATAAATATTTTTTCCATAAATGAAACGGCTTTTTTAGATTCTCAATTTTCTGATGATAATTGTAACTATTTGTGTTCCTTTTAGGAGGTCAAATGAATGGATATGTCTATTAACCAATGACCTCCAAATATCTTTAAAATAATCACATTTAATTGACACTTCTTAATATATATGAAGCATGTTTGCTACTTAGCAATAGTGTATGAAAATAATTATTATTAAAGCATTTGATGCTCCAAATATAAAAATTGCTCATGCTCTGTAGGTGGATTTGAGCTCTGTAAATCACACATTTATAAAGCTTTATGAGGATTTTAGTATGAATAAAAAGTGGGGTTGTTTAAAAAAGCCATGTAAAAATGGCAGTGAATGTTGCACATTTTTAAAAGCAATTTTACACTTCTATAAATAAGCAGATTGAGAGTATATTATGTCCATGAATGACACGCATGGTGGTAATTTATAGTATTAATTAATTTACGGACAACATGGGAACGTTATGAGTATACTCTGTATCAACCAAGTTCACACTATTTTTTTTTTAAAAAAACACACTTACACATAATTTACTTTACATATAAATAAACCCCTATATTTTTTGTTGGTGTTAATAAACAAACAAATAAAATAATTTTTTTGAACTTACAAAAGTATTAATAATAAATCTAGTTACACTTGGACATCACTGATGACAATTCAGATTTATCAGCATCAACTGCCAGCTCCAACAAACATTCAGTTTTGTGTAATTCAATGTCTGTAACAAAATATAACTTCTGTAGGCCTATATATATTATTTTAATAATATAGAGAAAAATATATCAGAAACACATTTTACTGTATTTGTGAAATACAACCGATTTGGAAATCTCTATTTCCAATGTAACGTTTATGGAGATGCCCAACGTCTATAGATAAAAAACCCACCGTAGTATAATAAATGCCCAAAACACCACACCAGAAATAAGCATACTTTAAAACAAAAAGTCCAAAAGTGATCCAGTGAGTTTACTTTAGAAAAGATTGTTGTACATATTCTGACAACTTTCAATAGGTCTTCTAACAAATGCCTAACCATGCTTTTAATGACATTTCTCTCATTAAAATCAATCCAAGCCAGTTTTAATATATATATATATATATACGGAAATTTCATATATAGAAACAAACAATGGCTCAATTCAGCAAATGTTTGAATCAAAGTTAATTCTGAAGTCTAAAAAAATAGCTGTCACTAAAAGTATAAACAAACAACATCATAAACTCAAACGTTTTAAAAACGTTTTTTGTTAGTTTCTAACTTAAAGGTTTATTGCAAATATGTTTCCTTTTGTATTATAATAATAGTATGATATCTTATAAAGAATAGAATAAGTGTGTTTAATCAGGTAATAGAAATTATGACTAATGCTATCTCTTCTGAACATGTATTGTTGCATGATATTCTGGTGAACTATTTCTCTAGATCTACATCCCTTCCCTCATCATGTTCCATTATATCAACTAATATATAGGGATGTAGCGAACGTCGGAAAAAAAGTTCGCGAACATATTCGCGAACTTGCGTCAAAAATGCGAACGGTTCGCGAACGTCGCGAACCCCATTGACTTCAATGGGAAGGCGAATTTTAAAAGCTAGAAAAGACATTTCTGGCCAGAAAAATGATTTTAAAGTTGTTTAAAGGGTGCAACGACCTGGACAGTGCCATGCCAGAGGGGGATCAAGGGCAAAAATGTTTCTAAAAAATCCATTGTTGACACAGCGCTGCGTTTTGTGCTGTAAAGGGCAGAAATCACACTACATTTCTAAACCTGTGTAATAAAATGCTTTAAAACGTCCGGCGTCTACATGCCAATCAAGTCGTGTAAAAGTTACAGCCTGTTCACACGCAAAGACGAAACGCGGTGCTTACTGCAACGCAAAAAGACGCAAAGAGCTTTAATGAATGATACCGTCAAGTGAGCAAATAATAGTTTTTAATTACTAGTTGCTTGTCACCTCCAGGATGTTCGTCCTGTTGGTGGCAATATTTCTGTAGTGGTGTGTTTAGCAGTCACCGTGCTTGTGCGCACGTGCACGGTCAGGCAGAGGTAATTCAATGTACAGTGAAGCGAACCAAAAAACACTGATTCTGCAGTGTGGGCCCAGTTTTGGTCTACTTTATTGATCACCTGCGGTGACCATAAAAGATGCGATTTTGCCACTGTTGCAGAACCCTGAAAAATTAGGCATGTGTACTTTCCTGAAAAATTATGTTTTTTTTGTCGCAGCCACTGAACCAGAAGTCCAGAAACAATATGCCATATAAATGCTGAAAATATTAATTTTTTTTTGTGGCAGCCACTGCAGCACAGAGGCCAGAAAAAATATGCCATATAAATGCTGAAAATATTCTGTTTTTTTTGGTCGCAGCCACTGAAGCACAGAGGCCAGAAAAAATATGCCATATAAATGCTGAAAATATTCTGGTTTTTTTGGTCGCAGCCACTGAAGCACAGAGGCCAGAAAAACTCAGGATTTACCTGGATTCAAATTAAACCAGTAGGGTTTGCACCCTAGTTTGTAACGGTGGTGGAGGGAGGAGGACGCTAAAGGACAGCTGTATGTGGAGTCATGAGGCGTGCAGAGAAGGACAGCTGCATGGGGAGTCAGAATCAGAAACTCAGAACAAGTCTTCCGGCGTGCAGTAACCCTCCGAGATCCACCCCTCATTCATTTTAATAAAGGTCAGGTAATCCACACTTTTGTGACCTAGGCGAGTTCTCTTCTCAGTTACAATCCCTCCTGCTGCACTGAAGGTCCTTTCTGAGAGGACACTTGAGGCGGGGCAAGACAAGAGGTTCATGGCAAATTGTGACAGCTCTGGCCACAGATCAAGCCTGCGCACCCAGTAGTCCAGGGGTTCATCGCTCCTCAGAGTGTCGATATCTGCAGTTAATGCCAGGTAGTCCGCTACCTGCCGGTCGAGGCGTTATTTGAGGGTGGATCTTGAAGGGTTCTGCCGCTGCCTTGGGCTGAAAAACATTTGCATGTCTGACGTTACAGAGTGGCCAAAGTGCTTTGTCCTTGCAGGTGCGCTCGTGGCAGGATTACTGGCACCTCTGCCCCTGGAATGTTGATGAGTTCCTGAAGTGACATCACCCTTAAAAGCATTGTACAACATGTTTTGCAGGCTGGTTTGTAAATGCAGCATCCTTTCAGACTTGTGGTATGTTGGTAACATTTCTGCCACTTTATGCTTGTACCGAGGGTCTAGTAGAGTCGCGACCCAGTACAGGTCCTTCTCCTTAAGCCTCTTGATACGGGGGTCCTTCAACAGGCATGACAGCATGAAAGACCCCATTCTCACAAGGTTGGATGCAGAGGTATCCATCTCCGCTTCCTCGTTATCAAGGACTGCATCATCCACGGTCTCCTCCCCCCAGCCACGTACAAGACCAGGGGTCCCCAAAAGGTCACCACCAGCCCCCTGGGAAGCCTGCTCCTGTTGGTCCTCCTCCTCCACAAAGCCACCTTCCTCCTCTGACTCCACTTCTGACACCTCTCCCTGCGTTGCAGCAGGTGCCTGGGTTCGTTCTGGTGATTCCGACCAGAAATCGTGCGCTTCCTGCTCCTCGTCACGCTGGTCTACAGCCTCATCTGTCACTCGTCGCACGGCACGCTCCAGGAAGAAAGCAAAGGGTATTAGGTCGCTGATGGTGCCTTCGGTGCGACTGACCATATTTGTAACCTCTTCAAAAGGGCGCATGAGCCTGCAGGCATCGCGCATAAGCACCCAGTAACGGGGTAAAAAAATCCCCAGCTCTGCAGATCCAGTCCTACCACCCAGTTCAAACAGGTATTCGTTGACGGCTCTTTGTTGTTGCAGCAGACGTTCCAACATGAGGAGCGTTGAATTCCAGCGAGTCTGGCTGTCGCAAATCAAACGCCTGACTGGCATGTTGTACCGCTGCTGAATGTCAGCAAGGCGTGCCATGGCTGTATAGGAACGTCTGAAATGGGCCGACACCTTCCTGGACTGCTTGAGAACGTCCTGGAATCCTGGGTACGTTGAGACAAAACGTTGTACTATTAAATTCAGAACATGTGCCATGCAGGGCACATGTGTTAAATTGCCCAGTCTCAGTGCTGCCAACAGATTGCTTCCATTGTCACACACCACTTTTCCGATCTTCAGTTGGTGTGGGGTCAGCCACCGATCAGCCTGTGACTGCAGAGATGACAGGAGTACAGATCCGGTATGGTTTTTGCTTTCCAGGCACGTCATCCCCAAGACAGCATGACAACGGCGTACCTGGCACGTCGAATAGCCTAGGGGGAGCTGGGGGTGCACAGGTGTGGAGGAGGACCCAGCAGCAGAGGACGAAGAAGAGGAAGAAGACGAGGTAGAGAGCGAAGGAGGAGTAGAGGTGGTGGCAGAACCGCGTGCAATCCGTGGCGGTGACACCAACTCCACTGTCGTTGTTGAGCCACACATTTCCTGCTTCCCAGCCATGACCAAGTTCACCCAGTGGGCAGTGTAGGTGACATACCTGCCCTGACCATGCTTGGAGGACCATGCGTCAGTAGTCATATGGACCTTTGGCCCAACACTAAGTGACAGAGATGCGGTGACTTGGCTCTGCACATGGTGGTACAGGTGTGGTATTCCCTTTTTTGAAAAAAAATTGCGGCTGGGTACCTTCCACTGCGGTGTCCCAATTGCTACAAATTTGCGGAAGGCCTCAGAGTCCACCAGCTGGTATGGTAAAAGCTGGCGGGCTAAGAGTGCGGACAAGCCAGCTGTCAGAAGCCGGGCAAGGCGGTGACTCGCAGACATTGGCTTCTTACGCTCAAACATGGCCCTCACAGAAACTTGGCTGGGGGCAGATGACTGGGAATGGGAACTGGTGGTCAAGGTGGAAGGCGGAGTGGAGGGTGGTTCAGACGGGTCAAGGACAGCAGAGGTAGAGCAGTAAGATGCTGGACCAGAAGGAGGGTGGCTTTTAGTTTGCCTGTTGCCTTTGAGGTGTTGCTCCCAAAGTGCTTTGTGCTTGCCGTTCATGTGCCTTCGCATAGAAGTTGTACCTATGTGGCTGTTGGGCTTCCCAAGACTCAGTTTCTGACTGCACTCATTGCAAATGACAACGCTTTTGTCAGAGGCACACACATTAAAAAAATCCCACACTGCTGACCTTTTTGAGGCTGGCAATCTGGGGGTAAAAGTAGAAGTCGGCGGCGTTGGCGGCAATGGCGGGTGCGTTGGCTGGCTGACCACAGTGGCGATACATGTTGTTGCCCTACTGTTCCCTGCGAGCTGTCCTCCCTGCTTCTTCTAAGTCTTATTCTCCTCCTGCCTCTCTGACTCTCCGTCTCTCCATCTGAACTATCCTCCTCTTGCTCTCTTCTACTGGGCACCCACAAAACATCAATCTCCTCATCATCATTCTCCTCAGATGCATCAATTTCTTCTAACAGCTCACAGAAGGAAGCAGCAGCGGGGACCTCCTCGTCATCACTCATTATGTCCATCTCTGTTGTGTTCTCTGCCAGAATTAAATCTGGTTGTAACGTCCTCATCTCCTTCATCTTCTTCTGCCAATAATGGTTGCGCATCACTCAGTTCAAGAAACTCATGTGAAAATAACTCCTCTGACTCCAGTGAAGAAGGGGCGCCGGTGGTGGAGGAAGTGTTACGTGGGGTGCCCATAGCAGTGGAGGATGAGGATGTTGTGGTAAAGTTAGAAACGGTAGAGGATGGGGTGTGCTGTGTAAGCCAGTCAACTACCTCTTCAGCATTTTGGGAGTTCAGGGTCATTGCCTTTTTTAAAACTGGGCAATTTCCTAGGGCCACAGGATAGCATAGCAGCACGGCCCCTAGTGCCTCTGCGTGGCGGCCTGCCTTTGCCTGGCATTATTTTTAAAACAAAAACAACAACAACTCAGGTGGTGTTTCTGGAGACGGTATTAATATTGATATTTAGACAGAATGTGAACAAGCTCACAGAGCTAGATGGGAGTTGTTTGAAAATGAAGAAGAAGAAGAACACACTGGGCAAACAAGGCCTACAAGGTCAACGTATACACTACTACAGCAGTGGATACGGAATATATTATTGCTGCCTGAAAAACGTCACTCGGGTGGTGTTTCTAGAGACGGTATTATTATTGATATTTAGACAGAATGTGAACAAGCTCACAGAGCTAGATGGGAGTTGTTTGAAAATGAAGAAGAAGAAGAACACACTGGGCAAACAAGGCCTACAAGGTCAACGTATACACTACTACAGCAGTGGATACGGAATATATTATTGCTGCCTGAAAAACGTCACTCGGGTGGTGTTTCTAGAGACGGTATTATTATTAATATTTAGACAGAATGTGAACAAGCTCACACAGCTAAGTGGCAGTGGTTTGAAAATGAAGAAGAAGAAGAACACACTGGGCAAACAAGGCCTACAAGGTCAACGTATACACTACTACAGCAGTGGATACGGAATATATTATTGCTGCCTGAAAAACGTCACTCGGGTGGTGTTTCTAGAGACGGTATTATTATTGATATTTAGACAGAATGTGAACAAGCTCACACAGCTAGATGGGAGTTGTTTGAAAATGAAGAAGAAGAACACACTGGGCAAACAAGGCCTACAAGGTCAACGTATACACTACTACAGCAGTGGATACGGAATATATTATTGCTGCCTGAAAAACGTCACTCGGGTGGTGTTTCTAGAGACGGTATTATTATTGATATTTAGACAAAATGTGAACAAGCTCACAGAGCTAGATGGGAGTTGTTTGAAAATGAAGATGAAGAACACACTGGGCAAACAAGGCCTACAAGGTCAACGTATACACTACTACAGCAGTGGATACGGAATATATTATTGCTGCCTGAAAAACGTCACTCGGGTGGTGTTTCTGGAGACGGTATTATTATTGATATTTAGACAGAATGTGAACAAGCTCACACAGCTAAGTGGCAGTGGTTTGAAAATGAAGAACACACTGGGCAAATAATGCCTACAAGGTCAACGTATACACTACAGCAGTGGTGGATACGGAATATATTATTGCTGCTTGAAAAACGTCACTCAGGTGGTGTTTCTGGAGACGGTATTATTATTGATATTTAGACAGAATGTGAACAAGCTCACACAGCTAAGTGGCAGTGGTTTTGAAAATGAAGAACACACTGGGCAAATAATGCCTACAAGGTCAACGTATACACTACAGCAGTGGTGGATACGGAATATATTATTGCTGCTTGAAAAACGTCACTCAGGTGGTGTTTCTGGAGACGGTATTATTATTGATATTTAGACAGAATGTGAACAAGCTCACACAGCTAAGTGGCAGTGGTTTGAAAATGAAGAACACACTGGGCAAATAATGCCTACAAGGTCAACGTATACACTACAGCAGTGGTGGATACGGAATATAATATTGCTGCTTGAAAAACGTCACTCAGGTGGTGTTTCTGGAGACGGTATTATTATTGATATTTAGACAGAATGTGAACAAGCTCACACAGCTAAGTGGCAGTGGTTTGAAAATGAAAGAACACACTGGGCAAATAATGCCTACAAGGTCAACGTATACACTACAGCAGTGGTGGATACGGAATATATTATTGCTGCTTGAAAAACGTCACTCAGGTGGTGTTTCTGGAGACGGTATTATTATTGATATTTAGACAGAATGTGAAAAAGCTCACACAGCTAAGTGGCAGTGGTTTGAAAATGAAGAACACACTGGGCAAATAATGCCTACAAGGTCAACGTATACACTACAGCAGTGGTGGATACGGAATATATTATTGCTGCTTGAAAAACGTCACTCAGGTGGTGTTTCTGGAGACGGTATTATTATTGATATTTAGACAGAATGTGAACAAGCTCACACAGCTAGATGGCCACTGGGCAAATAATGCCTGCAAGTGCACTACTATTGGTGCACTACTATGAAGAACAGCAAACAGCACTGGACACCTTAAAGAACAGTAAGATAAGTAAAATAAAAAAAAATTATATGTATATTAAAAAAAAAAATATTCTCGGGTTGGTGCTGCTGAACTACTAGGAGCAGCACAGTAGCACACCAGTCCCACTCCCCAACACTGCTAGACTAATAGCACTTGGCTGTTAAAGTAGCAAAGTAAAACAACAAAAAAGAAAATAAAAGCAGTCCTTACAAGGACTATTGGGTTATTACAGCAGTCAGCAGATGAGATCAGAAGAGATCAGTGCCCACAGCAGGCAGCTACATACAGAGCACTGCAGTAGAAGGTAGATTACTAGCCAGCAAAGCTACCCTAAAATGTCCCTCAAATCCCTGCAGACTTCTGTCCCTCCAATACAAAGCAGTATCAAGTAGATTACTAGCCAGCAAACTTACTATCAACTGTCCCTCAAATCAGTGAAATCACTAGCAGCTCTCTCCCTACACTAGCTCTTCCAAGCACACACAGGCAGAATGAAAAAACGCTGCAGGGCTTCAGTTTATATATGGAAGGGGAGTGGTCCAGGGGGTGTGGGGGTGGTCCAGGAGGGAGAGCTTCCTGATTGGCTGCCATGTATCTGCTGGTCTGGGGTGAGAGGTCAAAAAAAAGCGACAGGTAAGGCGAACCCAAAATGGCGAACGTCGCGCGACGTTCGCGAACTTGCGGCGGACGCGAACAGCCGATGTTCGCGCGAACAAGTTCGCCGGCGAACAGTCCGCGACATCCCTACTAATATATACAAATTATAACAGTTCAGAATCTGCACCTGGATTACTGAGCTGCCAGACTCAAACACCAGAGAAAAAGTAACTTAAATTTTGGAAAAATGGTAAAAAATTAAAAATGGAAAGAAACTGAACAATCTGAAACAATCTGGTGAATAATTTGAAAACATCTGAACTACTGCATTTGCTTAAGAAACACTACTATTGTTTATATAAATAAGATGCTGTGTAGCAATGGGGGCAGCCATTCAAAGGAGAAAAGGCTCAGATTACACAGCAGGTAGCAGATAAACTCTGTCTGTCTAATAGTGTTATCTATTATCCATTAGTTAACCTGTGCCATATAGCCGTTTTTCAATTTCCGCCATTGCTACACAGCAGCTTCTGTAGCAAACAGATCAGTTTTACTAGTGCAGGGCAACAGTACATGATATTTTCATTACTTTAAAACACTTTCATTTTTTGGTGTTACTGTTCCTTTAACGTAAAAAATATTTGCAATGTAAAAAAGTTTTCCTTTGTGCAAAAATGTTTCCTTTGCATTAATTAACATAGCTTTTGTGAATCTATAAAATATTCAGCAGTGGAAGAAAGATTGCTCATTTTTAAATTTGCACCATAGCGCAGTTTATATAATTAAACTTTTTTACAGAAAAGGTCTGTGTCCAAAAAGTATTAAAGTATTAAAGCAGAACTTTAATATACTATATGCCCAATAAAAAATGACAATGTAATAATGTTTAAAAAAGCATATCACATTGCAAAACTTAACTAGACTTCACTATATCTGTGCCCTTTCTCTAGAACTCTACTTAAAAGAAACTCGATAATTTTTTCCTTTAGTATTCACAGTGTATAGATTAGAACCATCTTTTCAGTTATAGGCCGAACAATAATGAAATGATGGCAACATTTTCATCATCTTCTAAATTTTTGTGTTATGTTGTATAGATTTCCACCCACAGTCCAAAAACACGTTGCTAGTCTATTTGGTATGAAATGATTTAACCCTGGTGTGGTTTAATACACCAATCCCAATGAAAAATCAACTGGAGTCATGAATGGTTAAATATCATCCACGACTATTTAAATTTGAGATAACTAACAAGGATTGTTTGCATGGGATGGCATGGGAGCATGAGAGCATGGTGTAACAGTTAAAGGAGACCTAAATGCTATGTTTCATATACTGAACGTATTGCACCAGCCTAAAGTTTCAGCTTTTCAATAGCAACAATGATCCAGGACTTCAAACTTGTCACTGGGGGTCACCATCTTGGAAAGTGTCTGCGACACTCACAAGCTCAGTGCGCTCTGAGCAGCTGTTGAGAAACTAAGCTTAGGGGTAGTCACAAATTATCAAGCAGAAAATGAGGTTTGTTTGTAATATAAGCAGATGCTACAGATCTGATTATTAAATTCTGATGCTAGGTGCACTAGCATTTTAAGTTTGCCCCTAAGCTCAGTAAGTGACAGCAGCACAGAGCATGTGCAGTAAATCAGAAGAAAAGAAGATGGGGAGCTACTGGAGCATATTTTAGGGCACAGATATTTACTGCTAAAGGCTTGTGGTTACCTTGGCCTGGTACAGAAGTGCAAAACATAATATACAACATGTCTAGCTTATTTCTTTAGTTAAGCTTTAGTTCTCCTTCAAAAGTGAGATATTTGTCTTATTGTTAGGGTACATGTATATAGGTCAGTAGTGCAAAAAATGTTGTGTTTTAAAAAGAACTTTAAGAAGAAGAGTCCATGCAAGAAAACAAAATGATAATTTTTTTTTTACGTATTTCTGTTTGTATTCACACTGATGTGGCACAGAATCAGTCACCTGAGGACCACAGTGGCCTATAGTGTATCATAAGATGTTTGGCCATATAAAATATGATACTCAAAATAGTCTGTTTGCTGTATGTAAAAAGTTTATAATCTACGAGTAAAGCAGTTAAGGTCAAATGCTGGTTTAGAAACGGATATGTAAACGCAATGCCACAACACACTGTTATATCGCAAAGGTGACAAATGATTTATTGACCTAGAACCACAAACAAAGGACTCTGCTTCTGTATGAGGTTTTCAGCCAATAAATCATTTTGGCACCTTTTCAATACTACAGTGTACTGGGGAATTACTTTACACATATGTATATATGTATCAGCCTTATGAAGCTTAGGGCCTGCCATTGCAAACACCTATCACCTAAAAAGATTGGGTACCAATTTGAGCACTCTACACTTGTCTGAACAATTACTTTTAGCATGTGCTTGCCACAAGTGAGATTTGAATTGAGTGTCAGAAATTAAATCTGAAAGTGCTGTGTTGTAGCATTCACATATCCAATTCTTGTGGCTGAATAATGATAGATCCAAGCCTGATATTATTTACTGTAGTCAGGCAGAAAATAGAAAATATGGGAACTAAATGTTAAACCATATTAACTATAGGAGCATGTGTGTTTTACATGGCACCAAGTGGTTCAGTGAATGTGTAGGGTGCATCCATCTGGGTGACTCACAGGTGTTCCCTGTTGAGGGGCAGGACAACAACCTAGGCCCTAGGGAATGTTGGGAACTTCTAGAGATGCTTGGAAGAAAAATAAAACTCAGGCAGAGTTTAGATTTGGTGCCACAGTAAGCTTAGAGAAACCCCATAATTGTTTTCCACATACACCATCAAGATCAAAAGGCTTGCTGCTTCAAGTCAGGCAGAGGCAATGGAGCTGATGCCCAGGAGGTGACCTGCTGGGAAGCACAGCTGCTCAATGGTCAGCAGTTTTGCCTTACAGCATTGGGTCCTGAGTTCAATAGCAGCTTAGGCAGTATCTGCTAGGAGTTTATATGTTCTCCCTGTGTCTGCTGGGGACTGATGTGAATGATGTATAATCTCTGTAAAGTGCTGCTTAAATGTGTCAGTATTTTATCAATAACCGATAATAGTAATTATACTTGCTAGGGAAGCTACCTGGGATTTCCAGTGTTCATGCAAGCACAAGAAAAGATGTAATATTAGAATGCCTGTAAAAATGTTGTAAATAACTCAACTAGGGTTGCCATCTTTATGTCTGGCTGAGACCGGGCGGGGGGGGTCTGTGATGTCAGTGGGCGTGTCTGTGACATCAGTGGGCAGGCCTGTGACATCAATGGGCAGGGCTATGACATCAGTGGGCAGCCCCGTGACATCAATGGGTGGGGCTATGATGCGGCGATCAGCGATTGGCCGATCACCGTGTCAATCAAGGGAATCCCGCCCGGTTTTCCTTATTTGGAAAACCGGGCAGGCAGTATAGACCCGGGCAGCCCCTCAAAATACCGGGCTGTCAACCCTAAACTCAACACCCAAAACAATCCCTTGCACCTTCAAGTTCCAACATCATATCAAGAATTGCTAGAAAATATAGCTATTATAATACACAAAAGCCATGAATATCCTGTAAATTATATCCTTATAAACGGTGAGTTCTGATGTCATCAGTTATAAATGGTGAGTTCTGATGTCATTTCTGTCACATGACTCACTGAAACTTGTGTATTATAATAAATAAAGTACCCCCAGTTGCAAAATATGAGGATATTATAAGTTACCTCGGAGTTCCATGACCTGTATAAAAACACTCGGCCTTCGGCCTCGTGTTTTTATATGATCATGAAACTCCTTGGTAACTTATAATATCCTTATATTTTACAAGAGGGGGTACTTTATTCACTATATAATCACCCCAGCCATCAAACCCAAGTCTGAATATGTACAGGGTAAACAGCAATAACAATAGACTTACTCTCTACCAACACACAAATATGTCAAGTTTCACTATAGTAAATAGCATAAAACAGTGAATAAAGGCAAGCTAGAAATACTATAATAGATAATATACTTGGATGTAGCAGACAATGCCAGTCAAGGGCAAATAATTTATTGACTGTATTAAAAGGGACATTGATTCTCAAGAGGAGGGCATCATTCTTCCACTGTTTAGAGCACTGGTAAGGCCCCATCTAGAATATGCCGTACAGTTTTGGTCTACAGTGCTCAAACAGGACATTATTGAATTAGAGAGGGTCCATAGAAGGGAAACCAAGCTGGTAAACAGTATGGAAATCTTAACTATGAGCAAAGACTGGCCAAATTGGGGTTGTTTACGCTGGAGAGGAGGCCCTTAAGGGGTGATATGATAACTATGTATGTATATGTATATATGTATATATATATACAAATGGTGGCGATATATCGATGATTTGTTGGTTATATGGAGGGGTGATGTTGGATCCCTATTGGAGTTTAAAGTCTACCTAGACTCCTGTATTCCCACGATTGGGTTTACTCTTACACATAGTGAGGAATCAGTCACGTTCCTAGATACTACTGTGTACCGCAGGGACAGATCCTTGTACACGGATTTGTTCGTTAAATCCACCGACCGCAATAATTTACTGAGGTTTGATAGTGCACATCCAAGGGCTAATATTTCCTCTCTCCCTAGATCACAGATGTTACGTGTTAGACGCATAGTCATGGAGGAGGAACGGCTCTCTACACGCCTAACAGAGATGTCCACAAAATTTAAACAAAGAGGGTACCCACGACAGATGCTAACACAAGAGGTGGCACGTGTGCAGGGGCTGGATCGTGAGTCTATTATACAGGATAAATCACCAGATAGAACAAAAGGTTCCCGTATACCATTTGTACACTCTTACCATCCCTGCACTAGGAAAATTCACCATGTGATTTACAAACATTGGCCCTTACTACGCGCAGCATATCCTGATATCCCAGAATTTCAGGAACCTCCATTGCTGTCCTATAAACGACCACGTAATCTTAGGGATAGGCTCGTGAAAGCAGATCTGGGCACTCAACGGGTCAATACACAAAGGGTCCTAGCACCATTAACAAATGGTATGTTCCCATGTGGCAGGTGTAACCAATGTTCAAGTGTTATACGCACTAATGTCTTCACCCATCCACACACAGGAAGGAAGTTTGAGTTACGTGGCCACTTTACATGTGACACTGAATATGTGGTCTATATGCTCAAGTGCCTGTGTGGGCTTGCGTATATTGGGGAGACGGTTCAACCAATACGGGATCGTATTAGTCAGCATAAATCCACGATCAGAAAGGAGGTATTGAAATTACCAGTACCAGCCCATTTCCATTCGGCACAACACTCTGTGGCAACCCTCAGGTTTCTTGTATTGGAGTCTATTGCCCCCCACGTCGGGGGGCAATAGAGAACTCCAGAAAAGAGAAAAATTTTGGATACATACATTGCAAACATTGTCCCCTAAAGGGCTTAACAGAGAATATGACCTGTATGCTTTCATGTGAATGAAAGGAATTTTTTGTAACACATTACTATTGGGTTGTTGGGACTAATTGAATATGACATCCTGCACATTCCTCATAACTATTTGTTCTATGTATCATATTGTTAATTTTGACCAATATGTTTCTTTAATCATTGCATGATACTATTACCACTGTCTAATGGATACTGATGCAATATATAGTTTAAATGTATGTTTATTGGTCTATATGTATTACACGATGAACCGCATCCCACTTTATGGATGTGGCTTGTACTTATGGCTTTAAAAGGATGTGATGTCATTGAAATCTTTATTGCTTGATAAAGAAGCGGGAGCTACGAAACGTTGTACTTATTACTTGCTTGATAAAAGTTTTTTCTTGATCAACAAGCAAGTTGTCTGGACTTTTTTGATTGATACATATATACATATACATACATATACATACATGCACTTTTATGGGGGAATTAGCGGTTGGTAGGCAGGTAGTGTAGTTTTGGAGCTTAGAGACAGGGACACCAAGGTTTAGGACAAAACACAGCTTTATTAAGCACTGGACATTCCCAA
Organism: Xenopus laevis; assembly: GCF_017654675.1. Lineage (NCBI taxonomy): Eukaryota > Metazoa > Chordata > Amphibia > Anura > Pipidae > Xenopus > Xenopus laevis. Next base: position 55,070,920 of record NC_054379.1, on the reverse strand, counting down.
CAAAAAGGCAACAGAAAAAATGTTCAGGTTACAGTTCAACTTCACTGTAGAACATGCCGGGTACAGTTCAGTAAATACACTGCAAAACATTCAGGGTTTTCCCCCCTCTGGTCGCTCACCATCAAGGGAAACTCTCACCCTATTACACTTTGAAGTATTTGGGCTTCACACTCAGCCCTGCTGGCTTACCCTCCTGGGACTCAGACTCACTAGCCTCTGCCAGTCCTTTTCTCTTTCTTTCCCCACAAGGGATTTAGGTTCCAAGCTCTGGAACTCTCTTGCTGGCAGCAAAGCTCCTTCTGCCCAGCTCTGTCTCTCACAGCACCTCACTTCCCTGGAGAGCCCTGAACTGTACTCACACAGCCCTTTTTCATTTCCAGGTAGCTCCTCTCTCAGCTGCCACTTAATTACCTGGCTGAGAGGGAATATTAAACCTACCTGAGCCGAATATTCCTTTGCAGCACATACAATGCAGTTTAAACGCACTCTTTTATGTGCCTTTTTCCCTAAGACAGTGGTGTTTCCCAAACACCCTGTCACAAATAAATATATATATATATATATATATATATATATATATATATATATATATATATATATATATATATATACAGTAACTGAAGCTGACCATACATACCCAGATATGATCGGGCAGATTGGCTGATTTTGAACATACTTCCTGACCATCCAGACATAAATGATAATACTGTTTATCAATCGTAATGGAAAATTTCTGTCTGTTGGGGAGCAATATGCTCCTCTTTATTCTTAAGCTATTCAGATAGTACATGTGTATAGACCCTTGTACATAATCTGTCTGGTCAGCCCATTGGAACTGCACAGTGCGGTCCTTATATCACATGACTGACATTAGATAGGAGATACCTGGACACACTGAAAAACTGAGACTCTGCCCAAACATGTCTCAATAATGTCAAAATTAGACCCATGATACATCCAAGGCCCACCCAATGTCCAGCAAACTCTGTCCTTCTCCATCTCTTCTCCATAGGGCCCCAGGTTGCATTTCTCACGGTATGTCCCTGATGGGGCCCTTTTAGCATATATTGGTCACAGTTTTATTTGTGTAGAGAATCATAAATAAGCATTTTTAATTTTTGTCTATTTTCACTGCTCAAAATGCTAAAACCATTTGATCTCAAAAAAAGGCTTGCATACCTTTATGTCAACTTTGCCAAGTGCTATAATGCTATGCTAATGCTATTGTGCTGTCCTCTCTACGTGTGTAGTTCGGTGTGTAGTTCGGCATGCAGCTAAACCTCCCCACAATCCAATAAAGAGACTGAGCTTGGAGTCTGTAGATTTTACTGGATAGGCAAGTGGAATAGATAAAGAGCTGAGTGGAGAGGTGAAACTGTAATACAAACAACAGAATATTGAATAAGTATGTTTTGCAATTAACTATATAAAACATGTAAAAATGAACATATAACTGCACAGCAAAGCACTATTTGGCATGAAATGTCTCTGCAGCAATGTCTCTGAGGGTGCAGGCAGCTCTGGAGATGATTTGGTGCAACTATTTGCTTACCAACAATGCTACAGTGAGGAGGAGATGAAACTGTGCGCTTCTTCCACAGCATGGATTGTAAAATGGAGTCCTAGCTCCCACAAGGCACTGTTTTAGGTCAAATGTTGGTATGGTAGCCTGATTAGTTCAAATGCAGTTCTGCCATAAGCCATGTGGAGGTGCAGAACTAATACAGGAAGTGACCTTGCGCAATTACAGCAAGTGCCCAGCAGAGGGAGCTCCTAGCAAATGAATTGTGAAATATTATAACATGGTAGAAGCTTATGCTGGAGACATGACAGCTATTGTCAGGCTTACTGGGGTGTCAGCGATGGATCTTCTCTGGACAAAAAGGACCCACAAGCGGCTAACACCACACGGAACTCACCCGAGGATGACACAAGGGGGAAACGTGAGTGGAAAGAAGACACTGAGGCTCAACCGAAGCAAGGTTCCAGCATCAGGGTGCCTGCATCGGGGCACCGTAACATGCGTGAGCATAGATGGAGCATAGATGGCGCCGGCGCCAATATGGGTGCACTCACTTCTTTGCACCCCAAGGGATCCGCTCAGTAAGTATTCTAACATTGCCCCCTACCGAGAAGCGGCCTCTGGACACAAATACTATAAGGCTAGCGGATGAGTTTTGTGAAACTGGGTCAAAAGTCTAGGAGCATGTATAATTGAAGAAGGTTCCCAAGAATTTTCTTCTGGACCATAGCCAGATCAAATACTGCAGCTGTCTACCTCTCTTTCGGGAATCCAAGATCTGTTCAAACATGAATTCCTCTTGATTGTCACTGGAGGTGGCGGAGGGAAACTCCGTCCTGGAAAATGGTGATATACTATGGGTTTAAGTAATGCTGCATGGAATATCGGATGGATGAGATACGACTTGGGTAACTTTAACTAGAAGGTGAAGGGATTGATTTGACAACTAATAGAAAAGGGCCCCAAAAATTGTTGACGCATTTTACTTGGACATGACAATTTGAGATTATCCGGGTTTAACTAGACTTGGTCCTCAACTTTGAAATCAGGATCTCTCCTCCGTCTGTATAGACATTGAAGTTTTGTTGAGCCTTAACCATTATCTGTTGTAAAAGTTTAAAGTTATTTGTCAGAAAAATAAGTCGATCCTGAACTGCTGGAACCGAGATCTCTGAAAACGATGAAGCAGGATTTAGAAGAATTGCAGGATTTAGCCTGTAATTAGCATAAAATGGGGACTGATTGGTCGAGGAGTGGCAGGAATTATTATAAGCAAATTCTGTTAACGGAAGCAAGTTTACCCAGTCATCCTGGAGATATGAAGAGTAACATGTCAGGTACTGCGCTATGATCTGGTTCATTCTCTCGGTCTGGCCATTTGACTGGGGATGGAATGCCGAAGAGAGAGAAATCTCAATCTGTAATGCCCCAAAAAGAGTCTTCCAAAATTGCGAAGTACATTGAGGACCGTGATCAGAAACCACCTCATCTGGTAACCCATGAAGTCTCACCACTTCAGCAGTCTCAGAGGCAGACGGTAATTTGGGTAAAGAAACAAAATTAACCATTTTAGTAAGCCGGTCAACAAATCTTTTAAGCTGATCTAGGAAGGAGGATTGGAGAAGAAGGAAAATGGTTGGGTCTTAGAATTGTTTCAGAGGAATCCTGAACATTCAGGACAGTGCATCTGCTTTTGGGGTTTAGGGCCTGGGAGGTAATTAAGATGAAAATTAAAGAACATAAAAAATAATGCTCATCTAGCTTGTCTAGGCCAGAGTCTTGTAGCAGATCAGAGGTACTCCAAGTTATGATGATCTGTGAAAATAAGAATATTGTGGCACCTTCAGAAGATATCTCCATTCCTCCAACACAAGTTTAATCGTCAGTAGTTCCCAGCGACGTTGTAGTTACACTCAGATCTTGTCATTTTGCGTGAAAAGAAAGTGACCAGATAAAGTTCCTCCTTTGATCTTTGGCAAAGGGTGGCTCCAACTGCATTTTCTGACGCGTCAACTTCTAAGATGAAAGGCAGCGAAGGATCCAGGTGGTGAAGGATAGGAGCAGAAACAAAAAGTATTTTCAAGGATTCAAAGGCCTTTGTGAGAAGTTTTTAATGAATTTTCTGTAAAAATTAGCGAATCCAATGAACCGTTGAATTGCTTTTTTTAGAAAAGGGAATTTACCAATTGAGCTCAACAGAGTGTTATTCAAAAATGCCTTGCTCATGATATATCACTGTTGAGACAAGACCTATAAAATGTAAGGGAGAGGACAACAGCAGTTGAAAACAGAGTCTCCACATTAGAGGACCAAATATTTCCCCTACAGATCTCCATGCAACAGCAACTCCATTCTGCCCTGGAGAAAATTGATGACCTTGAGAACAGGCACCGGTGTAACAATGTTTGGGTCATAGGCCTAACAGAAAAGGCTGAGGGTCAACGCCCTGAACAATTTACAGAATCCTGATTAAAAGAACTGTCCGGCGCCGATACCTTCTCTACTAACTTAGTGGTGGAGAGGGCTCACAGAGTCCCAAACAGAGTGCCCCCGCCAGGGTCCCCACCAAGGCCCTTCCTATTCAAGGTCCTCAACTATCGGGACAGAGACACGATCCTTAGAGCAGTCCCACATAATGGATCACGGATCTCTTTCTACCCAGACTTCTCAGCGGCAGTGCAGAGACAAAGAGCTACTAGTAAAAAGAAGACTAAGGAATGCACAGCTTCAATACAACATGCTTTTCCCAGGCAAATTGCAGATTATAGAAGGAGGTCAAACGCATAATTTTACGACTCCTGCAGAAGTATTGGCCTGGCTCAACACGAAAGGACCAGGAGACAAGCCCCCAATGCCAGTCCCAGGCATGACTGAGGCAATCAACATTCAACGCAGATCATCACCTACAGTTGAGAACCGGGGAACCACTCTATCGGTAACTCCCCAGTAGGGATCGGCCTACAACCCACAGACCAGGACTACTACTGTACCTCACTAATAAGCTATAATGGTTGTCATTATCTTCGCCCAGAGTCAAGTACTATGGGAAGACATTTTGTCAACACATCAGGATACACCAACGGTGCCAAAGGACTGGTCCAGAACTTGGACAGACCAGTCAACCTTGGTGCAATTGGGTCGGAAAGGGACTTAAATAACATATATCGATTATTTTCTGGTGTTTAATAGGGCACACACCCAGTTAATGATCAGCAGAGTGTCTGACGTTATGGGTAATAGACCCACCCAAGTTGGGGGGGTGGGTAGGGTGGGAAGAGGGGAAATGTTGGGTTGTTATGTGTTACTTATGTTAATGTGTACTTTCTATACTACTTTTATGTCACTGTGCACACCCAGTCTACAAGCCACAAGTCCCAAACGATCTATCTATAAATATTTCCATCATAATGTCGATCTATAACATTATCTCATGGAATATTAGGGGTCTTAATTCTAAATTCAAATGAAGCCTTACATTTATATTAAGAAACATGCATCCTCCATTCTCCTACTACAGGAAACCCACCTCACAGGGCAAAAAGTTCTCCCCCTTAAATTACCCTGGGTGGGGTGGTCCTACCACTATGTCCTATAGGATGCCTCTAAGGCAGTAATGCGGGGGGCAATAAAGAAAGCCCGCAACCAAGCTCAAGAAAGGGTAGAACAAGTGGAAGCTGAAGTCACACAAGCAGAACATGAGCACACCACAAACCCAACATCGGAGTCATATACACTCCTATGGGAGAAATGCAATGCCCTGGAGAGGCATAATACCCTTATAACAAAGAAAGCCCTTTTATACCAATTGCAGAGATACTTTGAAATGGGAGATAAAAACGGGAGAATGTTAGCATATTTTGCAAAAACTCAGTGCCCCACAACTGCAATACCAGCCATAACAAGAGATGATAGGGTAGTACTCTCTGACCCAAAGCAAATAGTGGAGGAATTTGCGAGATACTTCTGTGAGTTATACCACTAAACCCTCCGACAACAACTGCCCATTTCTAGACAGTATACCCATCCTGACTCTCCATCCAGCTGACAAGGCAGCCCTCAACCAACCCAAAAGTGCAGAGGAGGTCAAAGAAGCTATAGCTTCGCTCCCACCTAACAAAACCCCAGGAAGTGACGGCCTCCCAGAAAACTGGTATATGATTTTAGTGGACCAATTGACCCCCACCTACTGACCACACTTCAAACACACTTTGAAGTGGGTTCTCTTCCCCTTTCATTCAACAAAGACATTATTATAGTGTTTCCTAAACCGGGAAAAGACCCCAACCAGTGTAGCTCTTACTGGCCAATTTCCCTGATAAACACAGATGCCAAAATACTTGCAAAAATACTAGCCAAAAGACTCCAACAGACAACCTCTACATTGACAACCTAATACACCCTGAACAATCTGGCTTTATGCCCGGCAGATTGACTAACTGTAGGAGACCCTGCACTGATTCAAACTAGGAGAACAGTTCATTAAATGGGTATAGCTGTTATATCAGCAACCAACTGCAAAGGTCAGGGTAAATGGTTTAGTTTCTGCTCCATTTCATTTAAGACGAGGCACTTGCCAGGGATTTCTTCTATCGCCCTTCCTGCTTGCGCTGACTATTGAGCCATTGGCCATAGCAATAAGAGAATCAGAGCAAATTATTGGTCTGAACCTTGGCCCAATCACCGAGAAAATATCACTATACGCAGTTGACTTACTGATATACCTAGCAGATACAGAAAACTCACTCCCTGCCCTCCTTAACATAGTAGAATTGTTTGGAGAAGAAGGAAAGGCTCAAATTAAGTAACCTTTATCAGAAAGGTCTATATATATATACACCAGTAAACCCTCAAAGTAATGCTGCTCTGAGTCCTCTGTCAAAAGAAACACAGCATTTCTTTCCTTCTATTGTGTACACATGGGCTTCTGTATCAGACTTCCTGTTTTTATCTTAAACCTACAGGGCACGGCCTTGAGCATGCTCAGTTTGCTCCTCTACCACTCCCTCCTCCCCTCCCTGCTGTAATCTGAGCCCAGAGCTATGAGTGAGCAGGGAGAGACTCAGGCAGGAAATGATATCACACCAAGCCAATATGGCAGCTGCTATCCTAAACAAACAGAACACTTCAAGAGCTGTTTACTTAGGTATGGTAAAGCATTCTGCAGAATAAATATAGTGTTATAGCTTGTACTATTGTGGCAAACCTATTGGCAATAAACAGTTGCGGTAGCTTTCCTTCTCCTTTAAAGATAAACTGGAACAAATCCATGTTATTCCCCATAGATAAACAGGTCCTCTCTACTCCCCCCCCCCCACCGTGCTCAACTAACGTTGGTTCAGGAATTTAAATATCTCAGAATTATTATACATGTAGACCTTTCCCGATTTGTACAAATCAATATTAACCCTATAATCTCTAGACTCAAATCCAATATACAAATTAGGGCAAATCTCCCCCTCACACTATAGGGAAGAATCAACCTCATCAAGATGGTGTATTTACCTACATTTTTATACCTCTTGCATAATGCCCCAACCTACATTCCTAAGGACATGTTTAAAAAAATTAACAGCCTAATTCTCCCCTTTATATGGAACCATTAAGTGCAGAGAATTGCCTGGGTGAAACTTACAGCTGACAACAAAAGATGGTGGGCTAGCATTACCTAACTTCCAACTATACTATATGGCATCCCAAATTTATTACTTACATTGGTGATGCCATCCTGACCCATATAATCCTAATATGGTTTTGCAAGCCAATACGAGTAGGGTCGTTAGAAGGCCTAAAAGGCTAACCTCCCTGATGTAGGGGATATCCTGTCCACCATTACCACAGCCCACAGAGCTTAGTGTTAAGGGTTGAAATACCTGAAAAAAGAACCAATTTGTCTAACGTCCTCTCTGCCACTCTGGGGTAATACCAACCTCCCACAATTTGGAGGATTTTCTATATTGGCCATAAAGGGGCATTAAATGCTTGGGTGATCTTCTATTAAACAACAATTTTGTTTCATCTCCTGAATGCAAAGCCAAATGCTCTCCAGGGAGTTTACCCCTGTTTAGATATTTTCAAATTCACCGTGTATTCAAGGCCCAATTTGGAACACTCTCCCAAAAGCTATGCACACTGGCACTGGAAGACTCCCTTTCAATAGAACAACCTACAAAGCTGGTGACAAATTATACCATAACCTTCTAGCTGGTATCTCTCCTCTATTCCAAACAGCCCGAAATAAATGGCAGTTACAAATACCAGAGCTTACCAAGGAGGACTGGGAGGAAGCCACAGAAAAAATATACTCTGACATAATACCAATGAAAGACAGGCTGATTCAATATAAAGTTTTCCACCAACATTATACAACCCTGGTAAAACTGGCTATGGGGAAGAGAGACAATGATATATGCCCTAGATGTAACACTCCTGCAGTCAACTTTATACATATGCTCTGGGCCTGTCCAGTAATACATACCTACTGGTCTCAGGTAATGGAAACCTTAGCAACCACGCTAGATTCCCTCTGGTACTATTTCCTACAGTATGTCTATTGTGGGTAGTAGATCAATTAGTAACTACTAACCATAGAAGGATGAGATTCAGGGCATTAATGTATTACACAAAGAAAAATATTATTATGCACTGGATGTGGCCCACACCCCCCACGAGAGAATCCTAGATAAATTTTGTCAATGCAGTAATACCTCTGATTAAGCTTACACATGAATCTAGAGGTATGGCCCATAAATTTGACAAGATATATGGAACCCTTGGTGGGATTCGGGCCCCCGCAATTAAACAAGAGTTGACATGATGAGAACTGAGGGATCTCTAATATGTATAAGTTCTTTATATGTCAGACTAGTATAATCTCTTTGACGCAATGTAAACTAAAAAACTAAAAAGCACCTCGAAGATCCAGTTTTGAGAAAACCTTGGCCTCTCATAGCCGCTGAAATATTTTTTTTAAAAAATTCAGGCAAGGTTTATTAACACAAAAAGAAAAGCACATACATTCAGTGTTCAACTAGAATGTTCATGAATTTACATACTTATGCAGTGTTGATACACTTGATTTAGATGAGTTTGGTTCACCTAAGTATTTCCTTCCTTTGCTCTCTGTGAGGGGGGGGGAGTAGGCTATCACCAAGCAATAGAGGGGGTCAGCCTGTTTTGATGGCCCCACTAGAGGACCATCATTTCACATCTCTCTTCTACCCCTAGTCCTCATTGCTTACTAACCAATCCGCCCATATAGCAGCACATTTTTCCATTCGACCTGATTGGGAATACATTTATTTTTCTAATTCACATTGCTTGGACATAGAGGTTGCCCAGCACTCATACTGTAGCTAGGGGAAGCTGTATGTTTCCACTTCAGTGTCATCTGTCTACGGGCCAGAAATAGAGCCTCTGACAGAAATAATTTAGCCATGTGTGCTTTGATTGTATCAGGGATGATACAGAGAATACACAGTTTAGGGTCCTTTGGTAGTTTTATTCCCATACAATTTGACAGTTTCGCTAATACCTCATCCCAGTACTCCGTTATTATTGGGCATTCCCACACTGTATGCATTAATGTTCCCACATTAACCTTACATCTTTGTGCCCTTTTGGTTTGTGTTTTTAAGGCTGTTACTTCTGAATTGATGGTGCCTCTTAGAAAGGCTTTGAATGCATCCCAAACAGTGAGCTGATCTGTGCTTCCTAAGTTCAGCTGGAAGAAGTCTGCTATCATCTGGTCTAACTGTACTTGATTATCCAGCAGGTTAAGCCACATAGGGTTAAGTGACCATGGTTGTGGGGTTCTGGCTAGCTGTAAGTTCAAAACTAGTGGCGAGTGATCGGATACACCTCTTGCTCTGTAGGAGATATGACTTAATAAAGGCAAGGTTTTGTGAGTCACTAGGGCCATGTCAATTCTGGAGATGGTTAGGTGCGAGGCTGAGAAACAAGAGTATTGCTGGGTTACAGGGTGTGCATGTCTCCACGTCTCCACCATTCCCAGGGAATTGACCAAGTTAGGAAAATTTGTGGGGTTTTCCCTAGTTGTTTTCCCTATCCTGTGCCATGTGTGTAGTTCAGGGTTTAGCACTGTATTGTAATCTCCCATTGCAATCAGGTACGCTCTGGTATGAGACCCCTGGAACTCTGCTAGTTGAGTCACTACGTCATTCTTGTATGGAGGGGGGATGTACACAGATGCAATTATTATCTCATTTTTAGCAATATACCCATGGACAAATACGAATCTTCCCATTGGGTCGGTATGTATACTTTGTGGTTAGAAGGGGACTGTTTTAGCAATAAGTATTGCAACTCCTGAGGAGTGGGTTGTGTGTGTGGCGTGGTAATGGCAGCCGACCAATGGTTTTTTAATGGATAGAGTCTTACTCCCTTCTAAGTGGGTTTCCTGGAGGCATACCACCTTGGCCTTTTCCCTTTTGACATAATCCATTACCAGCCGCCTCTTGATCGGGTCGTTTAGCATTCTAACATTCCAACTTAACATTTTATACAACATTTCCAATGATTTATGTATCTACACAATGGCATGAAAGATATACTGGATTGACAAACGAGAAATACATCTTTTTGAGTCAGATTGAACCACGTTACCTGGCCTGACAAAACAGCCAACAATTAACTCCCTGTCCCTTTATTTTCCTCCCCATCTACCTTGTCCCAAACTTGGGTTAGATTTCAACCCTTAACAGTATTAAAGTCAATGGGGCAGTTGGAAATGAAAAGTGTCTGTTCCCTTTTTACTAAAGACATATTCAAACTCTTGATAAGCAACTGGAAGATTATCAGAAACTTCTAGAGAATATGCAAGAGAAAATAGTTTGACAGGCACATGGGGAAATTTTAACTGATAATTGGAAAGGCAGAACGATCATCTGATCTTGTATTTGGGTGTAGCCCCATTGAAGCTCACGGACCACTTGAGTAAGCACGGACAACTGTTGCGTGAGGATTGAGAGAGGAGATGGTCCTTTAGCTTGATCCATCTTATGACCTGGTTATACTGTCAGGCTTATCGGAGTGTCAGGTGATCATCTTCTCTGGACGTAAAAGAACCCATAAGCAGCTCACTCTACGCGGAACCCACCCAAGGATGACACAAGCAGAAACGTAAGTGGACAGAAGCCAGTGAGGCTCAACTGAAGCGAGGTACCAGGGAGTAGAGGGGCATAGTCAATTAAGTCCAGATTAAGGGGCAGGCAGTGAACTACAGTAGCAGGAATGGAAGAGTCAGGCAAGGGTCATACACAGTAAATCAGCAGTAGTTGTATAAGGCTAGGCTTCAGGGAAATAACCACAATAACCAGGCACAGATTGAACTCACAAATTAGTTTAAATACCTTTAGGTTTGGCACCAATTCTCCAGCATCGGGGCGCCTGCTTCAGAGTGCCTGCGTTGTTATGCTCCCCACCATAATCCGGTTGAGCATAGATTGACGTGCGATGGCATCAATATGGGCGCGCTAACTTCCGCGCATGCCTACATATTGATGATCGTGATGTCAAGCACCAGACTGAGGCACACCGAGGGACCCGCTCGTTAAGCTTACAGCTGTAATGTATAATGTGTAGCTTTCTATTGCAAATCAAAAAATAGAGGCATATTTATCAAATTAGAGTTTGCCTTAGTGTGCCAGAGTGAAATTATTTTCTATGGCATTTCTAGAGGCATATTTCTCAAATGGTGGACTCTTACTTTCACTTATTGATACATACTGTATGTTCCTAAAAATCCTATAGATACTGTATGAATAGAGAGTGGCAAAACTGTCGTCTACAGAGAGGGGTATACTTAGGAACTTACTATTTGCATGCCAAAACATAAAAAAGACTTTTCTTTTATTGTTAGTAGCCCTTAGAGAAAAAGCAAAATACATGAAAAAGCAGATGGGAAAAATTAATAAACTAAATAAATTACACATAAAGACTATAAGAGTCAACTTCTTTGTTGGTTTACCAGCAGCTTCAGGGTATTCATTGTTGCTGGTAAAAGACCATATGCACTTTTGTTATGTCTGGTCAGCATAAAGTGAAGTCTGCTACACAAATACTTTTCTGAAAATTTTAGCAATTGTTTTCAAAATTCTCATACTACCATAGGGATACACTGTGCATACACTATATAATTTTGCCATTTTGAAAGTTTAATTTAACAGAGTTGCATTGCTTTGACCATAAACCATTTTCATATCTGACACATGGGCTTATTTATTCCCACACAGAAATTGGTGCTGCAAATATCTTCTTTATAATGACAATATATTTGTGTTTGCAAATACCTGTATTTCAAAAAAATAAATAAAAAAGAATAATATATTTGGGTTTTTTCTCTAAAGAACAGTCCCAGAAAACGATGTACAAATAAATACATCAATCCTCTCCAGAGAAGGAATTTAGTGTTTCCATTAAAATATACTAACTGTTTTCAGAAAATGAAGTTTGCATGTAAAGTAGATTGCGTCGTAGCACAGATTAAATCAGGCTGCGTGTTGGAAGCGTTTTGTAGGCTCAAAGGGAACATTTTATACAAATTTCATAAGATTCTTTGGCTCTTTCGTCATTTTAAAATATTGATTAAAAGCCAGAGCATTTACATTTTTTGCTGCCTATAGAGTATGATTCTTTTTTTATTGCTGTACTAAATAATTATTCTACAGTTTACAGTTTGAAATTTACTCTAACTAAAGAAAATCAATCTACTGTGCCCAAAAAATAAGAGTTGGGGAATTCCTGGCCCTATCCATGCCCTTTGTTTCTTGGATTTCCTTTCTTGGATTTGTCGGTAGGCCACAAAGGTCCAGGCCTCGGGTGGCATGTTGCCAATCTGCATCTGAACTGATTTTTAAGCACTGGGGATGCACGGGAGATATGATAGATCTTTAAATCTCCCACATGCTAATCTCCAGTGCTCTGGACATGACAAAGAACATGAGCATGTGTGCACATGCTTGTTCACATGCGGCAAGCAGCACTAGCCTAGCTGACATACTTTTAAAAAACAGTCAGTGTAACAAGTAGTGAAATGAGATCATTTTCAAGTGTCTGTGCCGTCTCCATTTAGGTATATAGTCACAAGACTTGGTTGAAAAAAGGTGCATCAAAAAAAAGAATATTCTCGTAGACTCCTTTATAGTTGCCTCACAAATGCAAAAGTCTTGTTGAACATATCATGGCAGGAAATAAATCAATGGTAATGGTGCAATACCATTTATTCACTATAAACAATTAAAATCAACAGCCCACAATTGCCTACTAACAGTGGTCGTATAAGCAGATGGTAATGACCTGACTGTTAATGGTGGAATACGTTGAAAAGATATTTTAACAATGCTGCAGTCAGCGCTGACAATCACACTGGCCCTACACGTGTAGCAGGCTCTCCAGTCCACATCCATTTAGTTTTCTTCAGTTTAGTTAGCTTCTATTGGTAAGAGGCTGTTGCATATTTTCAGGATACATTTTTATTTGACACTTTTTTTTAGAATTGTCTCTTGCAGCTTGATTTAAACAATAAAAAAAGACTGATGAATATATATTACAGTGACAATTTAACTAGATTGTATAAGAAATATGAAGCAAATCAGCTGTACCGGTATTGTTCAAATTAACAAAAACTGGTTACAGTTCTTATTTACTTCTGGGGCTGCTTTGTGAATTCTGACATTTTTTCAGTTAGACCTTTAAGGGCCTATTTATTGTGTGAATTTTTGTATTTTTAAAAAATTGTCTAAATTCAAGTAATTTTTCTCAAAAACCACATGTTGTTTTATTTATTCTATCAAGAAAAAAATATAAGAAAAATTCAAGGAATAGGCACACCTTTTTTTTGAAAAATTTGTGAAAATCGAGAAATTTAAATGAACATTCGTTTCTAAGAATGCTGCTTATGAAAATCTAACAGAAAGTCCTCCTTTTTTCTACAATCAATGTGTAATTCTGACTGTTGTTCACGTTTGGATTTGTACATTATTAAAAACTTTGTTAAGCATTATTTTTCCTTTTATTAACTTGTAGTTCAAGCACCAGCACCACAGCGTCAAGGACACACAGACAGGGAGAGGAGAGCGGCTGCCCATCAGATCCCTGCAGAAGCAGCAGTGCAAGCCTAGCAGAAGAGTATCAGGATGCCAGTGGGGCAGATGTGCAAGCGCCACCCGTACAGTCTGAAGGTAAATATTATTAATATTGTTATGCAACCATGCAATGATTTTAACATTTTTGTGCAAAGTATCTATGTCCTGTTTATATTTAGATTTTAGTATAAGTATTGCTCATAATAAGCCTACTTAAACTAGACACATGATGCACGACATGAATAGAGCGTAAGCTGTCCCTGCTTAATAGTTATCGCAATAATATGCTAAATATTCAAATGTAGTTTTCAGAATCTGAAATGAGAGAGATATGAGTAAGACGTGTGTTACAAAAAGAGTGATAGACTCCAATAATCATTAAGGCCCATTTGTGTCATAGTATTTAACTTTTTGATCCATATTGCTTTGCGTTGCAAAAGCAATTTAGAAATATTTCCTCCTCTTTTGTAATTTAACATGCTCAAGTACCAGCCATTTTAATTGTATTTGGTTGTGACCATGGGAGGCAAAATGTCTAGATACAGGAGTGTCAGACTGAGTGCCTATTTTGAAGTTTCTGATATTGCCTCTATTTTCTTTTATGCGTTCTTTCACTGCTCTACTGGTTTGGCCTACATAGGCTAATCCACAAGGGATTTTAGCATGTAGATTAAGTTTTTTGACTCGCATGTAGAAAAATCCCTTAAATGGATGGCGTTACCTTTTGTAGGGTGACACACTGTGTCCCCTTTAATAATTGAGGAGCAGCATACACAGTTCAAGCAGGCATGTGTCCTTCTTTTTGGTGATCCCCAGAACAATTTTCTTTGTTTTTTTCTGGGTGACGTCTGAGGGACAGAGAATATCTCTAAGGCTTCGACCCCTAGTGTAGCTAAAAAGGGGGGTTTGTTTAAATAGGGAGCCGTATTTGGTATCCTGTTGTAGTATGGGCCAGTATTGTTTGATAATTTGTTCAATTTTTTTGCTCTGTCTACCATACTTAGACACAAAGGGGATTCTCTCCAGTTGGTTTAGTTTTTTCTTTGGTCCTTTTAGGAGTTCCTGTCTGTTTAGTTTATCTTCTTGATTCTCGATTGCTTGGAGTTTCGATACATAATAACCCCTTTTCGAAAGTTTCTGTGTAAGCAAATTAGCAGTTTTTTTATACTGTGCATCCGTATATGCAATACGGCATGCACGTAAATATTGGCTTTTGGGTATAGCACTCATAGTATGAGGGTTGTGGTAACTGGAAGAAAGTAATAGTGTATTGCGGTCTGTGGGTTTGGAATACATTTCAGTTATGATTTTATTGTCACAGATACTTAATTTTACATCCAAAAAATTCAAGGATTCTCCAGTAAATTTTATAGTGGTGTAGGGATGTGAAAATCTTAGACACCCTTACACTTTACAAACAGGCACATCCCTAGTAATATGGACACCTCAGTGGGTCCTTATGGGGACCCTGTGCTTATGTAACCCCTGCAGTTCACACAGTGTACTCTAGAGGCACTGTGCCAGAGTATAAAAGGTTTAGGAACCATGTGCTCTGGGTCCATTGCTTTAGCCCAACCAAGCAGGCTGGAAGGGAATGGGTAGTGCTGACCCTAAGCGCCTTGGCCCTAGTAATTAGACAGCTATACTCGTTTTATAGATCGCTCTAGGAGTGATAGAGAGGTTAATTAGTTGAGCAGCTCAAGGATCCGCCGAGTAGATTAGAGGGATTAAGATCCCAGGGTATTACTAACCCAGAGTAAGGAACCGAGTGTTGAGATAGGGATGTCAGGAGTTCCCCTAGTCTGCCACTGGAAGATATCCTGAAAACTGGGCAATACCCATCACATGCTGTCAACTTACTCTCTGCTGTTTATTCCCTATCCTGTGGGGATTCATCCTATACGTGCTGTGAGTATATGCTTCCTTTATGCTGCTGTGTATGTTCTATACTCCATTGTGGATCAATGTGCTAAATGATCCCTGTGCTATTGTTCAATAAATACTGTTCTTTGTTCAACTGTTAAAGAACTACTGGTGCCCATCATTGTGCTATCGCATCAGGTTACAGTTCCACTACACCCTTGCCTCCACCCTGCTGCGAGGGCTTACCCCTGAGAAAGAGAGCTCATCGGTGGTCTCAGCCCACCAAGGAAAGTAGCTAAACTGTCCTAGCACAAGTCAGTTTACTATAGCGCTACAGTGGGATGACATATGTTAACTTCAGCTAACATGTTTTTGAAGTTATCTTCTGTACCTTGCCAGATGATAAGTATGTCATCCACATATGGCCAATATTTTAGAATGTGCTTCTTGTGTGGGCCCTGAAAGAAGAATTTTTGTTCAAGATGGTGAACGAAGATGTTTGCAAATGAGGGGGCCACTGATGCACCCATAGACGTGCCTTGGCGTTTCCAGTAGTACCTGTCGTCAAACTTAAAATAGTTTCTATGCAATACTAAGGACAGAAAGTCAAGAAGTAAATAAGTGAGATGATGCTCAATGTTTGTTTGAACACGCTGGGATTAATATTGTTTGGATTGTATTCAGGAACTGATAGCAACTAAAAGACACTTGTAACAGTGTATTTTCACTTCAAACACAGACTAAACAATTATCCAATTAATACTTGTTAACCTCTGTGACGAGTGGGGGCGTGTAATACACCCTCTTGTGGTTAATTATAGTTTCGTAGTGCACCTGTAATTCACACTTGAGAAAGGACCTGTGATGCCCGAAACATGTTGTGTGGGCGTCAATAAAATTGCACACTGGTAGTTATCCTGTGTATTGTCCTTTTGTCCTCCGCTTTGAATATATACATTTTCACCTAATATATAGCTGTTATGTTAATATTTTAAACATTTGTGTGTGTATTTTAAGGTTTGAATAAATAAAGTGTGTTTTAAAACCTAATTCCCAGCAGTGAGACTCCTTTCTAAGTAATGTCTCATTTTCTTTTACGGTTTAATTTTTTTCTGAATATCCATATCACATATTCTGTACTTTTAAAAAAAACACCCTTAACCTTTATAGAGGCTTAAACATAACAGGAATCCTTCAGTGTCCCTTGTAAATTGTGCACAAAAAAAATTAAAGTACACCTAATACAAAGATAAGGTACATGCATTCTGATATTTTAGAATGAAACAACAACAAAAAAGCAAAAAGGGCAAGCTAGCTTTGTTAACATTTGTTGCATCTATATTGTTTTGCTGGTACATTGCTGTGCAAGTTAATTACTTGGATATAAGAAATTATCATTTTTATCACCCAGAGACAGGGCGGATATGGAAGTCATGGCCAATTTCTTTCTAATTTATCATTCCTCAGTCACTGTTTAATTCAAAGGGGATTTACCACTGTTTAATTACCAGACTGCTCCCTGTGCTTTTAGCTTTTTAGCAGCAAGGGAAACTAGAGGATGGACATACTGTCATTTTAACCTGTGAATAAGTTTCAAGACAGAAAATTGTAGTTACATGTAGTTTATTTATCTTGTCATATAAGACCACAAATGTATCTTAAGCAGTAACCAGTTTGTATTTAATTTTGTGGCACCACAATGTATACAGCTACGTTTTGGGGAGATTTTAAGGTGATGGACATGTTGTGGTGTTAAAATATGCCTGTTACAAATTATTAATGAGTGTTTTTGAAGAAACGTGTACTTGCACAGATATTGAATTTCTTATGAAATAAGGGACATATAAATATGCATTGATCAATCTCTTCTCTTTTGTATGCTTGCAGTTAATTTGACCAGATAGGTTGCACCAATGTATTTAGATTTTACTTAGCCTTAAAGCTCTCCCACAAGATTTTTTGTGTATTCCCATTTAATTTGTTAAACTCTTAATTGTAACTTCACTCTTCAACATTGTAGAATATGCTGGCAAAAAGATAAAGCTTCCCACAAATATGGAAAACCTTTAAAATTTAATGAACATTTCCCATCTGTTACTAGGACAGCAGTTATCCGTGATTAATTCTCCTAGTGTTGATGATCTCTATCTGTCTATATTCAGAAAGCTTCCTATTAATAAAATATATTCTGAAGCAAATTGGTAGTGATTAACTTAACAAAGTCTAAACAAATTACTTTCTATTCATCTACTTGAAAAATAATTCATTTTGTGTGTTCTTTATTTTCTATTCAAATGAATTAAAATTGCTTGCCCATGTTCTGTGATGTGTTTCTCTTTAGAAACGTGAACTGTTAATTGTGAGGTTTTAAAGGAACACTTCAGTGTAAAAATAAAAACTTGGTAAATAGATAGACTATGCAAAATAACAAATGTTTATATGTAATATAGTTAGTTAGCCAAAAACATCATTGTTAAAGGCTGGATTAAGCAGATGTCTAACATAATAGTACACAACTTCTTGCTAACTGAGTCAGTCAGCAACTTTAAGGGGTGCCACATGGGATATACCTGTTCAGTGAGTTTGCAATTGTACCTTAGCATGCATGTCAGATTCAAAAGTAAACAGTTATGACCCATGTTGCCCCCCTCAAGTCACTGCCTGGTAACCAATCAGTGGAAACCAAGAGAGCTGCAAAGCAGGAAGTAGTGTTCTGGCTATTATGTTACAAATCCAGTCACTTCAGCCTTACATACATTACATTTTTAGCTAACTAACTAGATTGAAAATATTTTTTATTTTGCGCAGTCTATTTACCCAGTTTTTATTTTTATACTGAACAATTCCTTTAAAGACTTAACATGGACATTTCTGTTTGCACTTTCTCTGTTTCTCTATGATTTGCTGTGATTTCCTGATTTCTTTCTAATATACTGTATAGTGATAAGTGCAGCTGTCCTGTTTAACTTTGGAGACAAAATCACAAAACCATGGGAAATTTAGCAAAATGGCATAAAGTTCACCAGACGCATTAGAGTTATTGGTCTTTTTTGCATTGTTGTTTCTCGTCAAATCCAAAATGCTAAATGCATTGGAGTCAATGGGAATATGTTCCTCACTTTTGTTCTTGCGCTAAATGCATTGGAGTTAGTGGGCAGTTTTTTTCTCAAATTTTTTCCTGAACAAAAAAAAATACTTTTTTTTTCAGCTAAACAAAACGCATGCCACAATTATAGGGCAGACTCCAGAACACTTTTGGCACTCATGAATAATTTTATCATGCATCTGTTTTAGAAGAAAAAATTTACTCATCCCTACTAATATAATGTTTAAAATAAAACAAACTGTTATCTCATATTACTAAATTACATGATATGTACAGTACTTTAATAATGGTATAATTGACTCTTTATTTTTTCCAAAACAGACCACATGGGGAAATTCTAACATTCTCTCATCTCTAACAATTTGGTCGACTTTTTTTATCTGTTTATGTCCTCAAAATCTCTAATGCCGTATTAAAGAATCATATACAAAATATATACAAAAATAAATGTGAATTAAAATTGTAGTATTCTTTGATTGCAAACTGTACCTCTTTATTCAGTTTTTCAAATATTTTGTACATTTAATACTGTAATCACAATCAGAAATACAGCTCAACACATAAGATGCCTTGCTTGAGAGTACGGTGCTGTTTCAGATGTTACCATTCTACATTATAAAAACCAGATAAGATATAATTACCATGGATTTGGAAAACTATGCTATATATTTATATATATATATATATATATATATATATATATATATATATATATATATATGTTTTAAGTACAGCGTATTTATTTGATAAATTATGGGTTTAAAGCAATCATTCTTGTTTCAGGATGCCATTATCAGATGCAGCTGTTAATTTGCAAGCTGGCGTGATTACCAATGAAGTATGTTCAATTATGACGTGACTGCAAAAGTAGAATTTGAAGGCTTGATTAGATTGCAGATTGGAGATGTGCAGGTGCACAGCTGGGATGGTACACAAAGGAAAATGTCTGAAATGATTGCAAAGGCTTAACATACTAGGATACTTCATACTTCATGAAACATGAATGTTATTGTTGCAGCAGGTTTCAAATTAATCCAATAGATTTGAAGAAATGATAATTACCAGTTCTCAAGTGCACATTCAACATTTAAATATGTCTTATACCTTTAAGTATTTGGTAAAAAGGATGACACCTACCAGTGAAGCAAGGAATGTAGGGCTTGATAGAGATGGTACACAACATATACATACAGACATATCCACTCAAATGTCTAAAACATTTCAATCACAGCAAGATTTTATGTGAACAGGGTCGGACTGGAGACCCCTGCCACCGGGTTCCCCCGCCGAGCCGCACCCCAAACCAAATACGCAAATGCGCGCACGCACCTTGTATTTGCTGCTACTTGCAGCAAAAAGACTACCGCAGGAAACAGGACTGAGCTGGTCCGACCCTGCATGTGAATGACTTTTTCATTGCGAGTTTCTAGAAATACCTTTGCAGATGTAGGATATAACAAGACTGTATATATTGTTTTTCTTAATTTTCTTAAACTTTGTTTCTTTTAAGCTCTCCATACATGCTCATACTTGATCAATTGTGATCTTCTTGTAAACCAGACTGGAAGTGGTTTTGATAGACCATTACTTTATTATATCTGCTAGTATGTCATGCCAGAAAGTGCTTAATGTACTGGCAGATCAAGAGGAGCCACAGTTGCAGATTACTGCATGCAGTTCTGATTGTTCAGGCTATTAACGTCAATAACCAGAATAATGGAAAGTGGCCATACATATGTATATCCAGAAAATTGTATGTAGCTCAGTGCCTATGGCAACAGAGAAAAAAACTGTGCAGCAAGTTTAGATATTGCGAACGCACCCGGTGTTGAAAATTGTTCTTTCAGGTGTACTTCCCCTTTAGAATTTCCATTTGTAGTAGTGATATATGCAGCTATTTCTTCACATCCAATCAATTACCACCACCTTTGGCTAAAATTCTACTCACAAGACGAATATTAGGTACTGTATATTGCCCGTAGTATTATCAGGAGGAATTGTGACTTTGTTTGTTTCAAAATTTACTTTATGTGTTTTATAAGACCACTTATGTTAAAAATGCACTTTAAGGATGGGAAAGAAACCTTGTTTAATCTAGTGAGAATATAAATGTATTTATACAAATGGTATTACAGGGTATTACAGGATACGGAAGCCCTTAATTGGAAGTGTTTGCCTAGAAAATTGTACAATTTATCGAAGGAAGTGTATATATGAAATAATACTGATATAATGATTAAAAAGGCGAACAAAGGAGGTGCTATTTTGGTAATGAATAAATCATATTATTACGGTACTATGTTATACTTGAAAATGATCCTACTTTTGCCTTGAAAAAGTATGTTGACTTGAATGTAAGGGAAGCATATGATAACATCTCATTTGATGATTCTTCTAGTAGAACTATTGTGGCTAGTATTAACTAAGAACTATTTTCGATTTGATAAAACATTTTTTTACAAAAACAAGGCATGAGCATGGGCAGTAATGATGCCCTGAGTTATGCAAACATTTTTGTTTCTTTCATTGAAATCATGGTATTTTTTGATCGAACAAATAACCCCTATATAAAGAACTGTCATAGGTATGTGGACGATATATTTTTTACTTGGCATGGTGATAAAGAAACATTGGTTTATATAAGTTAAACCATTACCACCTTACATCCCACACTTAAGTTTACATTAACGTTTCATGTTAAAATTATTAGATGTGTTGGTAACCAAAGGAGATGATATACTGAGTAAGGACCTATTTTGTAAACAAACTTATAGGAATACCCTATTGTTAAATTCTAGTTTCCACCCTAAAAGTGTAAGCAAAGGTCTCCATTTTAGTCAATTTCTATGGGTAAAAAAAAGAATGGTGGAAACGTTGCAAAGATTTGAAGATATACATCAGAATATTTGATCAAGCAGATGCAGGCTGTGAATATCGAAAGGTTGAGTCTTTTAGGCTGCCCAGATAAAAAAAAAAAAGACAATGCAAAACAAAAAGAATATAATTTGTGAAAATGTATAATGCACATTCTGATCGGATTAAATCTATTGTATATAAGCACTGGGAGATCTTGGAGAAGGATAAACATTCTGGTACCTTATTTAAGGATAAACCCTTTTTTTCTTATAAGGGGGCAAGGAGTCTTGGTGACCAATTTACCAAAACGGATTTAGCAGTGAGTTATAGTCGCCAACCAACATTTTTTGGCATACCACAAAAAGGAACATATCCTTGTTTATCATGTCAATGTTACAATATCATTATAAAGGGCGGTAAATGTAATCATCCCTCGAAGGGGTTTAAAAGATTTTGCTGGGTGTCATATACATGCTCAAGTGCCCATGTGGCAAAGCTTACATTGGGAAAACAAAGAGACAGGTGAGAGTACGCATTGGTGAGCATAAGAGGTCAATCGATAACTGTGATTTGGATAAAATGAAGTATGTTACCCCGTAAGCAGACATTTCAAAACCCATGGGCATAACAGTAAACAATTAAGATGGCTTGTGCTTCAGGTTGTCAAATCCCCTGTAAGGGGTGGCGACCATGATGGAATATTACTATAACAAAAGGTTCTGTGAATTGAAAAATGTAACACATTAGCTCCAATGGGTTTGAATGAGGAATTGAGTTATTCCTGTTTCTACTAATGAATCGGTTAGTTTTATGCCTGATTTTGTAAAAATTAGATTATTGCTTGATTTTTAAATTGTAAATATTTTTTCCACATTTTCATCACAAAAGAATCACATGATTGATAGAACTACTGTATAAGAACTAATATATATGGTCTATAAGTATTAATGGGCTATAAACATTAATGGACAATCACCTCACTAAGGTACTATGTATCCTTTGGAATTGAAAACATTACAGGGCACATTTACTAAGGGTCAAAATAATAATCCCTCGAATTTAAATCCTTCGAATTTCAATATCGAATTCGAAGGATTTAGTGCTAATCCTACGATCGATCGATTGAAGTAAAAATTGTTAGATCCAACGATAAAATCCTTCGATTCGAACGATTTTAAGCGGTCGATCGAAGGATTTTTCTTCGATCAAAAAAAGCTTAGAAAAGTGATGGGGAAGGTCCCCCTAGGCTAACATTGTACCTCGGTAGGTTTAAACTACCAAAGTATGTAGTCGAAGTTTTTTTAAAGAGACAGTACTTTGACTATCGAATGGTCGAATAGTCGAACGATTTGAAGTTCGAAACGTTCGAATCGAAGTCAAAGTCGAAGGTCGTAGTAGCCTATTCGATGGTCGAAGTACCCAAAAAAATACTTCGAAATTTGACGTTTTTTTCATTCGAATCCTTCACTCGAGCTTAGTAAATGCCCCTACATGTTGATTGTTATGACTGGTCACGACATATGTCAGTCAATTTGATGATGTCATTTATCCTAATCATGAAGGGTGTGGTTTGTAATTGACCTTCCCTTAAAATTTGCACACTTTGTAAGTAGCACTTGATAAAGGGGCTTGTCTGCTGGGATCTCACCTAAATAAAAGAAGCTTTCAATTTTCGCAGATGCATTGAGTGGAGAGTGCTATTGTTTCTTTTGGATTTGCATATAAGAAGGCTTTCTGTTTGCAACATGGCCTACATTGAGCACCTCCCATCATTATAAAGAAAAAAAATTTTTCGTTGAGAGAGCAATAAAGGAGTTAAGAAGTTACGGTTCACACATGCCCCCTCAAGTTAAGGGGACTCTAACAGCTACCCCCCATGCTGAAAACATGCTCCAACCCCTTAACCCTTGTCTCCTTGAATAACAGGGGACTCAACTCAATTGAAAATATAAGAGGGCCTGCCTATTTCTACTACATTAAAGGAATAAAACAAAAAGGAAAGTTTGTGGGAGCACTTCATGGCTAAATAAAAATATACTAAATTACAATGAAAGTGCTACTGATCTGGTTGAATTAACTACAGACATAGAGAAAAAGAAGAGAGATTGATCAATTCACATCCCCTGGTCTCCTGTCACATATGTATTCTATGCAGATGCACATATTTTCGAAGACAGGGGTTTTTTAATTACACAATTATAATCATAAGATTGATAAGCCACCATAACACGTCAAGGTAAAACCTATATGGCAGTCCCTAACTATTTACCTCTGGTCATAATACTCAAAAGCTAAAGCCTCCTGGCATTAAATCATTACTTGAAATAAATGTCTCCCAACCTGGGGCATTGGGTTCAAGCCTAGGGCTTAGTCATCCACCGCCATTAGCTTTCAAAGGAGAGAGATAACCTAGACCACAGCATTGGTTCCATGGGATTAATCCTTCCCCGCTTGTGGCTTTTAAGAGAAAGAGACTGCCCAGACCAACACTCATTTCCAAAGGCATGAGACCACCATTTAAAGGGACAGGTGTGAGGGTGCTACAACCACATGAAAGCCTGGCCTGCAGCATAGCTGCTAAACTTCCAAACAGAATAAATCTGCTACAATAGAAAATGCAAAAAGGAAAGGTTGTGGGAGCACTCCATGGCTAAATAAAAATGTACTAAAATCTGGCCAAATTAACTACAAACATAGAGAAAAAGAAGAGCGATTGATCAATGCACATTACCTGGTCCCCTGTCAAATCTATGCAGATGCATGTATTTACAATGACTGGGTTTTTTTAGTTACAAAGACATAAACCTGCAGTCCTGCTGTTGCAAGAGACTCTCTTAAAGGAACAGTAACACCAAAAAATTTAAGTGTTTTAAAGTAATGAAAATAACATGTAGTGTTGCACTGGTAAAACTGATGTGTTTGCTACAGAAACACTACTATAGTTCATATAAGCAAGCTGCTGTGGAGCAATGGCGGAAATTGAAAAACAGCTATATGGCACAGGTTAACTAATGGATAACAGATAACACCATTAGACAGACAGAGCTTATCTGTTATCTGCTGTGTAACATGAGCTTTTTCTCCTTTAAATGGCTGCCCCCATTGCTACACAGCAGCTTATTTATATAAACAATAGTAGTGTTTCTTAAGCAAACACAGCAGTTTTACCAGTGCAGGGCAACACTGCATTATATTTTCATTACTTTAAAACACTTTTATTTTTTGACGTTACTGTTCCTTTAATGGGCCAAAAGCTTCTGTCCCTCAAGAGACACTGGGTGGCTCATGCTTACCATGTCCATGCTAGAGGGGTCTCGATACTCATTAAAAAGGGAATTTATTCTTTCTTCTATAGCCGATACATAGTCCTCCATTGTAAGCTTGCCAATCAGTTTCTCATGCTGGCCAATATTTACTGCCACACCATTCTCATTACCCCTCCTAGAGCGCCTTATACGCAGCATCTTCCTTCACAAATGGCCCAATCTGCTTACTAGATGACTACAATGTCATCTTTGACCCCTGCCTTGATAGGCTGGGCCAAACAAGCAGTCACAACCAGAGCCTGAAATGATGGGTAGACAACCTGGGCTTAATAGAACTTTGGCGATGGAAGCACCTGGGCAAGAGACAGTATTCCTGCAACTGCACCAGACATGCCTCCCTCTGCCAAATAGATCTGCCCCTAGCCTCTGCAGACTTTGGTCAACGGGTCACCATGGTAATTTCACAGAGCATTTTCAGACCAGTGTGGCAGAGCTAACTGGAGACTCTTCCCCTCTGGCTTTTAAACATTAAGATCAGGGACCGCTCCCAAGAGGAGGATGATCTGTGGGAAGCTTCTAAGGTGGTGGCTATAGGGGTGCTAATCTGTGAAATAGCTAATGCCAGGAAACTGTCCAAAGCAGAGGTTGGAGAAGCAGTGTCAGCCTTTATGGAAGCAGAGGTGACCCACAGCCTCCATTGAGGATCCCACCCTCTTACTTCTGGCCTCCAGGCTGGGCTCCTTGGAGGCAATTAGGAATATGCCATACAGGAGACGGAGTGACTATGATAACTACCCCACCATGATATCCACACCCTTTAAAGCGTGGCAGATAGCATGCTCATACACTGGCCACAAGCCACCTCTAATCTCCCCCTTCTTGCCACTATGGAGGAACTCTTATCCCATTTTAAATCTCTCCAAGACTTCATCTACTGGCCAGCAAAAGGTCTAAAATTCCTGGGAGATATTTGACAAACCAGGCATTCCCTATATTTTAACTAAAGACACAACTCAATGAGCTAAAATTACAACTCTATAGAAGGGGTTGTTCACCTTCAAACAACTAGTTGCTTCCAGATAGATCACCAGAAATAACGACTTTTACCAATGACTTTCTATTTTCTATGTGTGACAGTTTTTCTAATATTGAAGTGTAAAGTGTCATTTCTCTCCTTCTGAAGCAGCTCTGGGAGGGGGGTCGCCGATCCTGTAAACTGTTCTAAATGGATACATTAGTTGATACATTTGTTATCTTTGTCCCTGCTGAGCAGAATCTCTGGGTTTCATTACAGGCAGCTGTTAGAATTGATACAATTGTTGCTAAATACTCCAGAAATGCTGCTGAGAAATGTATCAAATAAATGTTGCAAAATTGTAACAGTTTAGAGTCTGCACCTGAATTACTGAGCTGGCAAACTCAAGCACCACAGACACGAACATTCACCTTTAAACTTAGATTTTGGAAAAAACGTAAAAAATAAATAATGGAAAGTAATTGAAAAAAGTTATTTCTGGGGAACAATCTAAAAACACAATCTAAAAACAACTGAATTGAAAAAAGTGTTTGGAAGGTGAACAACCCCTTTAAAGCTCAGTTTTCTACTTGGAGGTGGCATACAATACCCCTCCAGTAGAATTAATACTTCATGACCCAAAGCAGGAAAAGTTGACATCCAGTCTGTATCAGAAACTCGTGCACAATCCCACCACCATTTACCAGAGCCCAGTGATGCTGTCAGCAGACTATTCCTGCCCTTAGCCAGGAGCAGTGGGATGAAGCCACTGACTCACTCTATGGTGATCTAATCTCTCTGCGTGATAGGCTGATTCAATACAAATGTATCCACCAGTTGTACATTACCCCGACAAAGCTTCAAAAAAATAGGTAGAGAGTTGGAGTGCAGGTGCCCTAGATATCAGTAGTCAGAGGCATCCAAAGTTTCTGGAGGGAGGTGATGAGGTACTTGGTTTACAATCTGGCATTTCCCAATGTGCATTCCCAAGAAACCTGCCTATTAGGCCTAGTGAAGGAACTTGTGCCCCTGA
Source organism: Xenopus laevis (assembly GCF_017654675.1). Taxonomy (NCBI): domain Eukaryota; kingdom Metazoa; phylum Chordata; class Amphibia; order Anura; family Pipidae; genus Xenopus; species Xenopus laevis. The sequence goes on along the minus strand of NC_054379.1, from coordinate 55,044,158 downwards.
ATAAAACCAAAACACTCATGCGTGTCACTCAGTATTATGCAAAAAAAATTTAAATTAACCAACAGCCATTTTTTTAAATGTTGTATAGCAAATTGTTAGTTTTTCAAATGCAAATAATCTTAAAGAAATGTAGTAGACCATTTGTACAAAGTAAAAGGTCACTGATATTAACATCATATCTTTTACAGCTATGTGGCAAGCAGGAAAAGTTGGTAAACTGGTAAAATGGTAAACTATATTAACAGCAGAATAATTTAACAGTGTAGTAAAAGACAACTCTGATTCTGTTTCTGTAGATATGAGACATCAAAACAGTGTAACATATCTAGAAATAAAATTAGGTGGATCATCTTGATGCTTTTCATATGCATCCAAGAAAAAAACGACCAAGTGTTTTAAAGGCAACATAACCTATCTGTAAATAAGAAGTATCATTTTTTCTTAGCTTCAGTAGAGAAAAAGTGTTAGCAGAACTTGATAATATTGGCAAAGAAAGTGTTGTTGTGGACTGCAATCTGCCTGTCACTCTGCACACGGTGTGGATTTTGGCCAGAAAGTGTGCATTTTTTAGCTGAACCATGCTCTGTGTACTCAGTAACAGCCAGATTCCAGTCTTGTCAATGTGCAAAAATAAGGGGAAGAGGGGGACAAATAGTAATTTTCTCTGGTATTGTTTTTATATGATATTTGACATAATACTAATGAATGATGACATCACTTATTGTGTGCACTAGACACCTCTTATCTGCATATTATGGAGGTTATTTATCAGATCCGAATTTATCTCAATATTTCCTGCTACAAACTCCGATCTAACCCGCTCTGGTTTTTAACGCTTATTTGTTATTACATTTTCCTGAAAATTTGCTTTGCGGGAAAAGCTCAGATTTTCACGATTTTTTTGTGAATTTTCCCCCGACACAATCAAAAATCAATGGGACTGTTCCCATTGACTTTTATGCAACCTCGACAGGTTTGAGATGCCGTGTTTTTTTATTTGGGCTTTTTAGCCCTCGGGTTTAATAATTTGCAAAAAAAATCATGAATTTTTCGGATTTCGGGGAATTTCGGGTATTCGGAGCTTAGTAAATAACCCCCTTAGTGTGGCATCTCTAAAAGCACCACATACTGTACAATACATGCTATATGCTAAATATATAAAACCTGTGCCCTGGTATGGCATTGTATCTTTTTTCAGTCCTTTAACAGCAGCAGTGACCTATTTAAAACAGGGCTCATTTGCAAAGTATAGGATGCAAAGTGCAAAAAGTGAATGCAAAGTAAAGCAGGGTAAAGAGACTGTGAGTAAGAATTGGAAGGTCATAAAGGTTATTCTGTCAGTTTTCCTTTCACTTGCCTCACATAAATAGCACTAGATATGTGTGGTAGATAAAAGTCCTCTAATATATTCTCTTTCACCTTATTGTGCTGGGAATTATCATATGATACATTAAAAACCTCATATGAGTGTTTAAACTGTATTCCTATTTTCTCTTGTGCATAGCAAAAGGTATGAAGAGAGCTATATGGTAATTTTGAGGTTTTTATTTGTGAATTAAATGCAAAACCTTTTTTTGTACATTTTCAGTACTGGCATAGGAACTATTATTTGGAAATAAGCTGTAATAGCAGGAAAAATCAAACTTATTATTATAATCATTATCATATCATATTTATATAGCACCGGCAAGCTACACATTGATTTATATTAATTTATAACATACAGGAGTCTTATAACAATTTAACAAACAAGAGTTACAAATTAAAATAGGATCAGAGGGCATTGCTCACAAGAACTGAAATGTAAGGGAACATTTGAAACACAAGGATGATGAAAACGATTGGTAAATTCTTTATCATGAGTTGCTTTTTAATCAATCAAGGTACATTGAACCTGCTTCTCTATACAAGTGGGTCTGCAGGGAACTTTTAAATGTTTGGAAGGAAGCATACAGTAGTGTCTGATAGCTTATCGCAAGAAAACTCTTGTAAAGTCTTGCATAGTTTGCATGAGGGAGTATATTTTGATGTCTAAGCTGAAATATTCATTGCTAAGCGCCTTGAATATGATTGTTCGTAATCTGAATTTGATTCTTGAGGAGATTGAAGTGATATGCATAGGGGGAGCGGACAATGTGGAGTAGTGAAAGGATTCTAATAGCAGCGTTAAGAACAGATTGGAGTTATGAAAAGAAATATATTTGCAATTTTAGTTGTATACTGTGAAGTAGTTTATGGGCAATGTTGTGCAGATGAAGATGACAGCATTTGGCAAGGTTTTAGATGTGCAGTGTTAAAGACAAATAGGAGTCTAAGATAATTCATAGTTTATTTAAGAGGCCTCCTAGTATGTTTACAAAATACCTATTTAACTTATTCAACTTTTGTTTAAATTTAGAACATGGATATTTTGCCCACACATCTTAATGATACTCTTTTCATGCCAGACACTGAAAGAAATTACATTTGTTACATCCCAGACTGTCACAACTCTTACCAATAATAATACTAATAATCCTGTAGTGTCCAAGTTTGGCAAAATAATTGAAGAAACTGTGAGTTAGTGCCTCAACTCACTCACTTTTTCAGCAATCAATTTTTATTGTGTAAAAAAAGCGTTTAATTTTTTTAAAACTCATTCCCCATCAAGTCAAAGCAATCAGATTCTGCAATTGTTTTGCCAAAGACAATAGGGGTCATTCATGCAAAAGTAAAACCCTTAGTATTCATTTCCTAAGCACTTGTGCTCACTGACAGCAATATACACGGAGCACCAGGTTACTGAACGAATAAAATCTTAATTTATTGGGTATAGTTAAAAACATATTCATTTAGCAGCTGTGACACATATCCCACGCTTGACGCGTTTCGTTGCGTCTCGCCACTTCAGAAGCATATGGTATCGTAACCCCCAACACCACATGATATACCTAAATAAGCCCCTCCTATTAAAAAACTTTTTGTAATTGTAATTAACCCTAAGTGAACAAAAACTGCATGTATGTACACAAAAAAGCTCTAATATATTACTTTATAAGAGAACTAAAAATAGCGTTAATTTTGGAATTCATCAGATAAAAACTAGAACGTTTCTTTAAATTACTGTGTAATACAGCACTTGTGCTTTAAGGCAGGAGGTAATGACAGTCTGGGGTGTGCCTCCTGATGCTGCTCTTTGCATGGAGCATTGGATTTTTGATCTGGTGCTCCATGCAAAAAGCAGTTAGCCGAATGTTGCCTTTTTCTTCACTTTGCAAATTGTGTGGGGCATTGCAATTGAGTCTTGTTTGTGACCGAGGAGGAGAATGTTACCACTATCTATCCCTTTGTACAATGAAAAGTTGCAAGCTGAACAGTTTGGTCTGGTTACATTCAGCTGCCTAATCTGGAGGACTTTGTTTAAGCAATAAACTGAACAAGTATCTTGCATCACACTCACTGTTTTGTGTTTTGTAGTCCTTGTTCCTGGGATCCCCAAGGTCCTAAGTGGGGTACTCCAAGGGCGTGGCAGATGAAGGCGGTCAAAAACCCCTTGAGCTAGAACATGCAGAAAGCTAGAGTTGCCACCTTACGGTGGCAGAGCTAGTGATGGCAGGGGTGGGTTGACATCAGGGACCTGCTTGTCAGTCAGGGTAGAGTGCTGTCTGGTGTGATTCTAAAATCTGGGTAGGTAGTTTCAAACCAGACGGCCAAACTGTCTGGTTGAAGACAGGTGAACATCCTAGAGAGCGCTGTAAGTTTGTTTGCCCTGCAAAACATCTAAAATAATCAGAGAACAGAGGTTTGCTAACCTGCTATAATGCTGACTGCTGAAATACTAGCTGTTTTACTGAAGGAACATTTGCTTTAATTTTGCTTATATAGCTAACAGCTGAAAATAAAGATCACTTTTGTCTTGATAATTACTCAGTGGGGACCTGGCTACAAACATCTATCAAAAGCTTGGATTATGACTGGTATACAATAACAGCTGAACAATATAAGGTTGGTAAATCCATCTGTATGAATATTCTGGATATTTTGTGAACGGTGTAAATGGGGCACTCTTCAGAACATTCTTTATTATGTAAATATCAGTTTTGGAACTAATTCCAGAAATGATAAAATGAACGAAACGAATGAACTATATAATGTATGTATGCTCTGGAGGAAGCCATACTGGCAAAATGCTTCGGATCGGTGACGTATGCGGAGGCGAGATTAGTCGCCCGAAGAAGAGGAGATTTGTCACCGGGCGACTAATCTCCCTGAATCTGCCTGTGTGTCCTGACCCTTATAGAGCACTATTCACTGTTTATAAAAGGTGGAAGTTTTTATTCTAACACTGATCTCTCTACATCATTAACACTGGGGGGGGGACATTTACTAAGCTTGAGTGAAGGATTCGAAGTAAAAAAACTTTTTTTGGGTACTTCAACTATGGAATAGGCTACTTCGACCTTCAACTACGACTTCGAATCGAACGATTCAAAATAAAAATCGTTCGACTATTCGTCCATTCGATAGTCGAAGTACTATCTCTTTAAAAAAAACTTTGACTACCTATTTCACCACTTAAAACCTACCGAGCACCAATGTTAGCCTATGGGGACCTTCCCCATAGCTTCCCCATAAGCTTTCTAAGCAATTTCTGATCGAAGGAAAATCGTTCGTTCGATCGATGGATTAAAATCCTTCGAATCGTTCGAAGTAAATGCGGTAAATCCTGCGACTTCGATATTCAAAGTTGAAGGATTTTACTTCAATGGTCCAATATCGAGGGTTGATTAACCCTCGATATTCGACCCTTAGTAAATGTGCCCCTGGGTGTGTGATCATACCAGGAACGCTACACTATTTTTGTTTTCTGTTTTTTCCCCATATCACCTTTTTTAGGGGACACCATGACCTGTATTTGGATCATCACTAGGAAGCACAGTGTGATGACATTGGCAGCTGCTATGACACAAGGTGGCAACCAATTATGGCATGACCTTACAGGGCCCCTTCTACTTGGTTTTTCAGCAATTCTCATAGAATCTACATCCTTGAACCATTTGCTTAGATCTTGAAAACCTGTTGTACTTTAAAGGACATTTATGGAAATGGATATTCTAATAAAAACATATTGAATGTATATTTGAAAGAATATTTTACTGCTTTTAGTTCTTCCCTTCAGTTTTTGTGAACTTTCCTTTTAAAGCAAAGTGAAAAACAGTATCCTAAAGCACAGCTGTGCAGATAAAAACCTTTCCTATAAATTTTAGTAAATTAATGATTTTTTTTTTTTAATGGGCAAAGGACAGTGTGGTTACCATAAATAATTGAATTATATATGATGTTTGATTTTTGGTATTGCAAAAAAGTAAACTCGTTTGATCATGTTTTTGCACATATGTTTGCTGTCCATTACAAATGTAGGTGGAACTGTACCCTTACCAAAGTCCCAACCAGTTATGTGTCTAATGCAGTCAGCTCAGCCAGTGTCTGAAAAATTCACATGAACAGATCTCTAGAAGAATAAGTCAGCCAAGCAGAGATACTAAAATTGCAGCCAAACAGAGCCCATATTATAGCACCTAGCGAAATATTGTGAGATCAATTGATAAATGAGTTATCCTTTTTGGTTGATTTTTAAAAGTGAAATAGGTAAACAATTATAACACCCTTAAGGGGGATATCATTATAATTAAAATAACATCACCCTTTCCCTTTGCCCCCAAACCTAGCCCATCTCCTCCCTTTGCCATTATTATTGATGGTATTACCATTATCCCTGTTACTTTTTCATGCTGCCTGTGGGTTATCTTTGACCACTCCCTCTCCTTCTCTAATCATATTAATGCCACAGCAAAAACCTACATAATATTGCCAAGATATGCCCCTTTCTTTCACAGGTAACTGCTAAAACACTAATTCATGCCCTTTTCCTATCCCATTTAGACTATTTCAATCTCCCAGATTCTCACCTCTCAGTCTTAAACTCTGCTGCTAGTATACTCCTGCTCTATCCTAAGAGGGTGCCTGTACAACCCCAAATAAAATCTCTTGTATGGTTGCCTGTTAAACAAAAGATAGCGTACAAACTACTTTTGCTAATTTTCTACACCCTTCACTCTACATTTGTCTCACTGTACATTCTTGACTGTCCCATCCTCTCATTTAAGATCCACCATATTTTTACACCATCTAAACCCACTGCCATCTCTCATCTTAAACCTTTCTATCTCGCTGCTCCTTACCTCTGGAATTTCATCCTTTGTCTAGAGCACTAGAACATTATATAGTCTTGCCTTCAGCTGCAATTAGGGGCCATTGCCCAAACCGTGTGCACTTTTGCCCTCCAATTTGTGCGTGTATGTTAAAGTTCCACTTAGACTGTAAGCTCTACAAAGCAGGGATGTCCTTCCTATAACATGGAACTTAATGTATTAATGTATTTATATTTTTATATTTATTGTATAATAATACTTCCTCCCTGTTTGTACTTTATACATTGTAAGATTTGTACATTGTAAGATTGCACAGCAATGCATATCTCTTTTGCACTTTATAAATAAAGTTACACATACATACATACAATATACTATTTAAAAGCAAAATGTCTAATCGTCGCAGCATATAATAGGACTGATCGAGAATCGCATGTACAAACTACATGTATCTGACTGTCGGATGAAGACTCAGTGTGCAGCGTTCACATACCTCATACATGTAGTGTGTACCTGCGATTCTCAGTCAGTCCCATTGTATGCTGCACTTCCAAAACATTGCATGCATGTCATCGCCTGACGATGAATTGAATCTGATCGCCTGGTGAAGTTCAGCCCTTAGTGTTTGATTGCAGCTTCCACCAAACGTGTCCAGCTTGCAGGACTAATACATAGGCTTTAAAATATATTTTACGGGGAAGCTCAAACAAGAACTCCTGGTGCAGAATATCCAGATACTTATGTTCTCAGTAAAAAGTGCAAAAACACATCAACCATGTAATGTAATAAGAAACCTCTCTGGAGAAAATACTTACTCACCAGATTTAAAAACATAGTTAGTTCACAACCTTGGACAAAACTAAGATAGAAATGCCATTCAATATACTACTGTATGTATATCATACATATTAAATATGTATACTATAATTAAGCCTCAGAAAGGAAAAATAAAAATCAGGCTATTACCATGATTTATATTGTTGCCGTAATTTTCACTTTCTAAAAATGCATAAATTGTTTCATGAAATTACCTAATGTTTCTGCCATTAAAAAAGAATGGAGAGGCTGTTGACACATTCACAGTTCATGTTTTTTATGGATCAGAAGCTTAGTTAACGATTTAGTCAAGCTTAGTAAAAAAAAAATGCACAAATATAATCTATTGTAAATGATCTATTCTACAAAACCACATTCACTTGACTAAAAATTTAATTTGACCAAACATTCAAGGGCACCTTTACCAAAACTTTAAAAAATTTAATTTCATTTTTTTCAATGATAGTGATTTCTGAAATTCAATAAATCTAGCGATCTTAAAACAATGAACTTTGGTAAGCATACCTGAAACTGCATTAAATATTATTGTAGTGCTATCAATTTGACTTTTCACTTCATGGAAAATGAAATAGTCTACATCCACAATTCTTCTTATCCTACAAAGGACACTTAATCGTACCAATTCTCAATAACCTTTCAGAATTGATAAAGACCCAATGTAAACTCTGTATCGCTCAAATAGAATTGAAAATGTAAATTATTTCATGCCAGTCTTAGAATATTTCTGTCTTCTTTTTAATGACCTTTCACTCTAAAGGTTATCTCCATTTCATTGTTTCCTCAAAGCATTTGCCTGGCTTATTCAAGTTGACTTTTGTTAACCATTGCTGCTTTGGCCATCATATGCATGAAAATGATTTTTATATATATCACACTCTGAAAAATACTTTCCCCACCATCTTCTCCATAACCAAGTTTTTTTTTTTTGCTTAGAGGCACTATAAATATATATATGAAAACATTGTCATATGATGGTCACAGCAATACAAATGCAGTTTACATCAAGCTTAGGTACTATATAACACAATAGTAGGTCCAAACAAATGACAGAACAACATCAACCAGGTACATTTCTTTTTTACTTTGCCCCTTCGCACACTTTGTATTATCAGTATACAATTATTAACTGTCTTGTCTGTAACTACACCTTTGCTTGGAAAGCAATGGAATCCACATAATAGAGTATATAGTAAAGTCTTTTTCAAAGTAGGTTTGCAATTAATTTTGTATAAAACTGACATCTACTTCCATGTGAAAACATTAATTTACATTTTGTCTGCTGCAGTTCAACAGCATCTTATAAGATTTTGCAGTAGCAGTAGCTAGGCTATAGGGGACTGTTGTTCTTCAAATATACTAAGCTACCATCTGCAAAGCGCAGGAATTTTTGTTTACCATTTATTTATAAAGTATCCCAAAATACTGATAAATAGCAACAAAAGTGCAGCGGTCTAATTGCTAATAAATAGCAACAAAAGTGCAGAGGTCTAATGCCCCCTAGCCAGATAAAGTTGAAAAGTGACTCAGAGTAAGTCTACGGAAAGCTTGTCAAGTGTTGGCAGAGGCAAATAAATAACAATCCAAACCAGGATCAGACTGAAGTATGGCCACTCCATCATATAGAAGGTCTTCTCAATATGCAAGGTAGCAACCCAGAAATATTGAGGTGGATACTCAGGGGTAAAGTGAAGTTCCGCCACTAGAGTGAAATTCCGCAGCTCACAATTCATTTCTATGGGATTTTGAAAGGCATATTTATCAATGGGTGAAGTGAAAGTTCGCCCTTTGATTAATACGCCTTTAAAAATCCCATAGAAATGAATGGAAAGTGGCAGAATTTCACTCTAGTGGCGGAACTTCACTATTAACTTCACTCTTTGATAAATATACCCCTCAGTATTCACCTCCTGCCCAATATTTTAGTTAACATTATACATTTTACTAAATTGATAAATTAGCCTGAATGATTCACAAATATAGTTGGTTCAACTCACTTCCTTAGTAAGGCTAACTAATGTGGTAATGTAGTAATGGAAGTGCAGCTAAATTAAAAACAAGTAAAGCTGACCATTGCTAATCTCTAGCCTGGATGTGTAAAACCCTGAGCTCTACATATAGGGCAGCAATAACTTGATGTACAATGGCTCATCCGATATTAAAAGTGACCAGGGTATATGAAACCCCGGGTCCCACACTCCAAGGCTTAATTAATGCACATAAGTAATATCATAAAAATAAGAAATCCGCACTAACCAAATACCTTTGTTGGCCTGGGTGTAGTAACTAACTCCATATGTAAAAAGCAATTAGTAGCATATCAATAATAAATGGAACATGCTTCCTGAACGCCTTGACCTTGCCATAGAGTTCAGCCGAGCAACAGGCAATGTTCTGCTTACAGATATCAATTATGAAAGCAAATGGAGTGATTTTTGCTGTAATGTAATAAGTAAAATGTGTATACGTTCATAGGTGTATTACTATGTATGTGTGTTTATTTGTATTTATATGGCCCTGCTTATGCAGCCCTGCAGCACTGTACAACAGAACAGTAGATTAATATAACCAACAGGGGTCATCACAAAAATAAATACAAGTAAATGCAAAGTATGGCTACATTAAATTATACAATACAATATTATGCAAAACTCTTAGTAAACCATGTGATGCAAGTGGCATGACTAAACAGCTATTATAAATAAAGACATTAAGTGCAATTTATAAACATTTTTTACAGGTAGTTGTTCTTATGTTGTACGGATAACATCTTTTGAATTTCATTAGCATCATTAAGAGTTAAGCACATTCAGCATTCTGAAGTCAGCAAACTTTCTGGCACCTGGTGGCTCTAAACTATTCAGTGGCCTCAGGACGCAGACTGTTTAGTTCTGGGGCCAAAACATCCCTTTGGTGAGGCTTTTACAATTAAGTTGTGAATTTACATTTTTGACTTCCTGGTAAAGTATCTGTAGTACTAAAACATTATTTGTTAAATTATTTAAGAATCATTTAGTAGTTAAAGCCAGATAGAATGTGTACATCTTGCAGAATAATTCTGAGATGAATACTCTGTTTATCTAATCAATTGTGTTTTAAGCCACAAACTCACTTGGGATTTGAAAGAGTGTGCAAAAACCACAGTCCTTTTATTCACCATGTTCCAAGCAGATATTTTCCAAGTCTATTAAAAGTATTTTATGCTGATTTACTTCATGGTATCTAACTGAACCTTTGCAGATCAATTTTACTGAATTAATTTTACATAATTTTTTAATTAATGTGTTTTACCGTCAATATTTATAAAGTTTTAATATACGGCAATCACAGCACATTTATTTTAATGAAGAATTTTTTCTTAGAGATGCAATACAACACAAAATCATTTGTTTAAACTAGGCTACGGGGTGGTGGGTGAGATAAAGAATTATTTGGAAGCTAGGGTAGATGACACAGTGGGATTACCGGTAGTAAGGGGTCATGGGAGAGGAATGAGGAGGGCATACAGTTTACCAGCAAAGGAGGTCCCTCTGTTACAAGGAAAACAGACTAATACTAATTTAACATATAATTCTCCAACAAGTAAGGCAAATTTCAAAATTAAAAGTAATATCCTCTGCTGTATGCTGGCGACCTAGATTGGAGACCTAGAATTAATTGCATGTTCTAAAAATTATGATATAATTGGTATCACTGAGACCTGGTGGGATGAAACATGTGACTAGACTGAATTTAAATGGTCACACCCTTTTTAGGAGGGACAGAGGGATTAAAAAGGGTGGAGGAGTGTGTTTGCATGTAAATCCTAAATTAAAGACATGCACTAAAGAAATAACAATTGCTGACATTGGTGAGGGTGTGGAATCCCTCTGGGTAGAGATTTTGACTGGGGAAAAGGTTACAAAGAAAATGATTAAGAGTGACAAATATGAAGCCCAGCTACTAAGATGTACTACATACTGTACTGTGACACAGTTCAGTTTAAATCTGGGTCTCAGGTGTGAACAGTACAGGGCTTTAGGGGTGTAAACAATAGAGGTGTGAACAATGCAGGGGGGGTTACATGTGTGAACAATGGAGGATTTTATAGTCTGAATTTGAATCTTAAACAATACAAGGGCCAGTTAATCTCTTTAGTGATACCTTTTAAATTTTACACATGGTAATCAGACAAAGCAGACAGACTTTCACGTGGAGGGCTACACAAGGGAAGGGGGGGTTGGAGAGCACTGGTCTAAATCAAACCTGCCTAAAGGTCCCCATAGACACAAAGATTTCTCTTGCCAAACTACAGATTTTAGCGAAGTCCGACCAATCCTTCGAAATTATCGTGCGGTTAGTGGGATTCGAATGATCGAACATCATTTTCGGCTGACATCTGTCAGGAAATTGATCAGCCAGGTTAAAAAATCTTTGTCGGCCCCAGTGCAATCTATCTATGTTTGCAGGGCCAAGCAGGCAGCTACCCTTTGTTTTCCTGGCAAATTGGTCTTTTTAGTTGATGGACAATTTGTATGATCGTACGATTGTTCCGAGATAATCGTGGTCTCACGATGAGGATCGGCTCTTTTAAAAATCTCAACATCTATGGCCAGCTTAACTCCAACTGATCCAAGGGATCAAGTGGATACATAGACAGCAAGCAAGCAGTGGGTACTGATATGACAGACACATTATATCCATCGAGAATCAGGAACATTAGGGTTAGACGGGTAAAGGGTTTATTTATTTATTAACTGTTAGTAACATAGTAACATAGTAAGTAAGGTTGAAAAAAGACACATGTCCATCGAGTTCAACCTTTTTTTTTTTTTTTTTTATTAACTACCTATCTGCCAGTTGATCCAGAGGAAGGCAAAAAAAACCATCTGAAGCCTCTCCAATTTGCCTTAGAGGGGGAAAAATTCCTTCCTGACTCCAAAATGGCAATCAGACTTGGACCTTGGACCCTGGATCAACTTGGACCATGAGCTATTTCCCATAACCCTGTATTCCCTTACTTGCTAAAAAGCTATCCAACCCCTTCTTAAAGCTATCTAATGTATCAGCCTGTACAACTGATTCAGGGAGAGAATTCCACATCTTCACAGCTCTCACTGTAAAAAACCCCTTCCGAATATTTAGGCGGAACCTCTTTTCTTCTAATCGGAATGGGTGACCTCGTGTCAGATGGAAAGTATGATGTAGAGAGTGAAAGTCTGAGACAGTTTGCACTAGACGTCACACTGACACACGTAAGATCCCTTTTTTAATCAATCGAAGTAATATACCAGTTAATAGATCTTCCTTTCACTTAACATAATAAGAATATGAATAGGAGAGGGCCTGAATAGAAAGAAAAATAATAAAAAGCAGCAATAACAATAAATGTGTAGCCTTAAACAGTTGTTTTTAGATGGCGCCAGTGACACCATTTGAAAGCTGCAGAGTCAGAAGAAGAAGACAAAAAATAAAAATAAAAAAAAACTACAAAAAATAAAAAAAATGTAGATCAATTGAAAATTTGCTTAGATTTGGCCATTCTGTTATACTAACAGTAATATTAAAGGTGAACAGCCCCTTTAATGAATTGCCAATACCATGTATTAACCCACCACAGAAAACATTGTAGGAAAAATTTAGACAGGACAAATTAAATGGCAATTTCATGCCTATTACTCACAAAACACTGCAGGGATAATTACTGTATTGAGCTCTATGTAATGGGTAAGTAGGATTGTCTCCATCGTCTTTCCTTAGCAGCACGGCATGAAGCTCTAGGAGCATCAGACCTCTATAACAACAGGTGAGACTGTTGAATCATTACGTCTTTATCTATAAGAGCTTTAAAGCAGTTCATACCAGAAGGTGGTTTGCAATATGCGATGAGATTTATACATGCAAGTTGAAAAACATTTGTGAGTACCCACCTAAAAAGTTCATATAAGGAAAGTTAAAAAGTTTCTTCTTTACATTGCCTATGGTGGTGGTGAGAGCAATAAGGGATTAACAAATAAGCGGTGGAGTTAATCAATCTTTTTGAGCACATAAAGTGGTGCTATTTTTAAAGCAATATTACCCTATATATCTGTTTGTCTGTTACTGTGCCTTTTGCACTGGCTCTTTTTTTATATACTTATAATAATTATTGTCCCGCATGAGTTATACAGGACATATATCATGGAAAATACTCTCTGAAAAAATGGTAGCTTAATTGCAGTTTGAATTTAATATACACTAACCTCACAACATATCAGGATGAATATTGTATTCAGCACAATACCAGTTGTAATTACAAGGGGACATAAAACATGAGATTGGCATTCCCTACCACAAGAGTTTGGGGGAGGAGAAATTACCTCTGTGTCAGCAGCTGCCCTGCTGAAGGTATTCCATACTTTCCTCCAGAACCCCCAAAATCTCTTTTCTAGAATGCTGGTTTTGCCCTCAAAGCTTAAATTAACTAGCTGGAACTAGGGGGAGGTTCAAAGATCACCTCCAGCCAATCCAGCCTACCTGTACCAGGAATCAAACTTGAAGGAGACAGCTTGCAGGCATGATAGATGATCCCTGCACCAAAGTCATTATGAAAAAAGAAACAGTCACAAGTAGGTTTTTTAGTAATAGGGTTTCACTAACTTTCTTTTTTAAAGTGTCTCATAAAACTACAGTACACACAAGGATAAAATTGATTGTAGAAAAGAGAAGAGAAAAAAAAACCTTGTTTTGTGACTACAAATTGCCTTCAACAGTTAAAACTAACCCTCACTTCTATAGACCGTGTGTCAATTCTTTAAGCGACCAACTTTTTCATTCACCAATCAGTTAATACATATATGTAAATTCCTCAACTTATACCATAAATATAAAGTGCAAGTGCTTAAATAAATACAACCAATAAAATATTGATTGTCACTACACCGACTCTGTGTGTATTTTATCAATTATTAATTCTAAAAAGACGCTAGTACCAATTAGATTAGCGAATTCCTAGTATTATATTAGTTAAAAAATGAATTGTAATTGATTGTTATAAAGTGCCTGTGCTGCATTAGTTGATAAAAGACCTCTTAATTCATATTTATCGTGATAATCGAGGTAATAAATACGAAAAGTGACCAGTGCTAATAATAAAAAAGGTTGATTGAGTAAGTTTAAATTAGTGCTTCTCAGTTGCAGATTAACCCAGCCGCTCCTTGAGGATAAGTGAGGAATTGTGAAAATAGATAGATAAATCTCGGACCAACAAGTTTCCTTCCTTGACCTCCTAATAAGAAAAGGCGAAACTGGGGAACTTATAACTAACAACTTTAGAAAAGAGACAGCCACCAATTCTCTTCTAAGCTCCTCGAGCTTCCATCCCCCTAATGTAAAAAAGGCCCTACCCACAGGGGAATTTCTCAGATTGAGACGCAACTGCACCACACAGGCTCTGTTCAAAACACAAGCTAAGGATTTGAAAAATAGACTTAAAGAAAGAGGATATTCTAATACACAACTCAAAAATGCATACCATAAAGCACTTTGCACAGAAAGACACACATTATTAAAGAAAAAAGAAAAACAAGAAAAACCTGAAACAGAAACCAACCTAAGATTCATTAGTACCTACAATACAAATAGTAGAGAGATTCGAGACATTCTTAACAAACATTGGAGGTACTTTTGATGGATGAGACCTTAGAATCCCTATTACCCAAACAAGTACAAGTATGTTATAAAAAAAAGCCCAAATTTGAGGGATTTGATGTGCCACAGTCACTTTGGAAATAAAAAGAGTAACCACAAAATAAAGGGGTCATACCCATGTGGTGAATGCAATATGTGCAAACAAATGATAAAAAAAGAGACTTTTTTGGATAGGTTTGAGAAAGAACGACATATACAGAACTACATAAATTGTAGAAGTAGAGGAATAATCTATTGCATTGAATGTCCCTGTAAACTCAAATACATTGGAATGAGATCTCAGATGTTGAAACAACGTATACAGAAACACTGTAGCACTATTAGAAATGTAGAAGGAGATCTAAAAAGTGAAAGGATACTTTCAACAGTAGCAAAACATTTCCGAGAAAATCATAATGCCAATCCCAATAAACTCTCTTTTTGGGCAATTGAACAAATCCAGTTAGGTATTAGAGGAGGTGATTTGGAACAACAGCTCCTCAAAAGAGAAAGCTACTGGATTTTTAATTTAAACACTGTTTTCCCTTATGGAATAAACGAAAATAACTTATTCACTGCCTTTATTTAATGTCAGAATAAATACTCAATTATAGCTTATTCACTGTGACCCCCCTTTCCTATTTAGGGCTCCAAT
Organism: Xenopus laevis; assembly: GCF_017654675.1. Taxonomy (NCBI): domain Eukaryota; kingdom Metazoa; phylum Chordata; class Amphibia; order Anura; family Pipidae; genus Xenopus; species Xenopus laevis. Next base: position 55,028,831 of record NC_054379.1, on the reverse strand, counting down.
TTTGAAAAACTCCAATATATACAACCTTTTAATAAATGGAGCCAAATGATCCGACAGAGTCTAATAAATATAAGGAGGGAGGATCGATCGTTTTTTTCTTAAAGATTTGCATACGTGCCCTCCCAGATCGGCATTAAAGAGGACCTGTCACTTTTCAAACATATGCATATACTGTCTGCAATTCGATTAAACAGACCAGCAGTTAAGAGAGAGTTTTTAAAGTTGTACATAACCTTATTTATTCTTACTTCAAAAATAGCCTGACTGGAAAGCGCCATTTTGAATAAAGAGCAGTAAAATCTTCCGTCCTCGCACCTCTGAGTCTGAAATCCCGCGCATGCGCACTGACCAGAAGATCCTTATCAGGAAGAAAGGAGCAGAGCAAGTAAAAGCATCTTGCGCCGTCTTCTACATTCCACAGCAATTAGCTGACACTAAACGAGTGAAAACATCGCTGCTGTACTTACGCATTCCCCAAGAATTACAAGAATCCACAGACACTGGTTATCTTGGCTGTCGGGGGAAGGTCCGCTTCTGCCAGACAACTGCTTTATTGTTCGCTTCTTCTGTGCATCGTTCAGGGTTAATATAATTGCTTTGGGGCCAATGTTACTGTGGAGCAGCAGCTGGGGTAACAATTACTATGGTGTAGCTCGGATAACATACCTGTAGTTATTGTGAGGCACAATTGGGTGAACATATTACTGTGGTGCAAAATTGAAGTAAACAAATTGATGTGGGACACAACAGGGGTTACCATATTACTGTGGGGCACACTGGAGGTTACATAATTACTGAGGGGCACAACAAGGGTTTACACAATTTTGGGGCAGCATGGGGTTTGCACAAATACTGTGGGGCAGCATGGGGGGTAATATAATTATTGTGGGGCACAACAGCGGTTAACAATTTTTTTGTAGTATTTGTAGAGCAATAGAAAGCAGATCATTTGTACTTGGGACTATAGGAGGGATAGAATATAATTGTTACATGATTGCTAAGGGGAAGTACGTTTGCACAAAGGAACATCAGGAGCCAGTAAATATGTACTGCAGGGGGGACAATATATCAAATACAGGACAGCAGGGGGCAGCATAATGGTAGATGTGGAGGGGGAAGAATATATGAACCACAAAAGTTGGATGCATAGAGGTACTCAGCAACTGCAGGAGGGGCAGCATGTGTGAACAGCTCCTGCCACGCATATAGGCACCATGGGACTGCAGTGGGTGATAGCATATAGGCACTTGGGAACTGCATAGAGGGACAGCGCTATATATAGACCACAGGATTGCACGAGAGGGGAACGTATATATAGGAACTCATGTAGGGGGATAGGATGGCATATGGGGGCAGTATATAGGTATAGCACAAGTAGGAATGCCAGATATAGGCACTAGAGGACATCAGAGGGGATGTATATAGGCACCAGGGGGTAGTGGTATATATGGACCACAGGAATGCACAGAGCCCGGTGTAGGGGGATAGGATGGCATACAAGGGGACTATGCATGGAACGGGTATAGACACTACGGACCACATAGGGGGCAGCCGTATATATGGACTGCACGGGGGATGTGCATATGGGGGAAAGGACGGCATATGGTGGGGTGTATGAAGGTACAATGGTAAAGTAGGGAGATGCATATAGACACAAGATGTCATATAGGCATTAGTGGTTATCAGAGCTGTTGCATATAGGCACTAGGGAAAAGTAGGGAAAGTGTATATAGGCAACAGGGGCTCGGATGGGGGACAGTATATAGGGACCACATGGATGTACGGGGGGCTCATATAGGGTGATAGGATGGCATACATGGCCACATATAGGCATTAGGGGACCATGCAGGGGATGCATACAGGCACTAGGAAAAAAATAGGGGGTGGCATATAGACTCTAGGAAAACAATATGGGTGGCATATAGGAACAAGGGGACCACACAGGGGGCAACCATTTATATGGACCACAAGACAGGGGGATACATATGGGGAAAGGATGGCATATCAGGGGTGCATATAGGTTCTAGGGGACCACACGAGGGGCATTAAATATAGACCACAGGACTGTATGGGGGAAGCATATAGGGGAATAGGATGACATACAAGGTCTGCATATAGGGATACTGGAAAAATAAGTATGCTATATATTGGCACTAGGGGACTGCACAGGGGGCAGAGGTATATATGAACCACAGGACTGCATGGGAGACTGGGAGGGGGGGCAGTATATATGGACCACAGGGCTGTATAGAAAGGGGAATAGGATGACATACAAGGGACACATATAGTGGGATAGCACGGCATATGGGGGGTTCCTATAGGCAGAAGGGAAAAGTAGGGGGTGGCATATAGGCACTAGGGGATTGCACGGGGCAGGGGTATATTTGGACTGCACAGGGGGATGCATATAGGTGCTAGGGAAAGGTAGGTGTATTGGCTTATAGCAGTGATCCCCAATCAGTAGCTTGTGAGCAACATGTTGCTCTCCAACCCCTTGGATAATGCAAAATCGAAGTAGGATGGAGCACACAAAATAGCAGCTTTTACTGCAAAAGATTTATTGAGCACAACATGTTTCGGATCTTCATGGATCCTTTTTCAAGTGTAAAATACAAAATGAACACAGAAACCTTTTTAAACCCTAATGCTTCCAGTGGCCTCAAAGCACCTGCTTATTTTTGCATTCCAGCCTTGGAACCAGTCCACATAAGGGCTACCAAATATCCAATCACAGCCCATATTTGGCACCCCAAGGGACTTTTTCATGCTTGTGTTGCTCCCCAAATCCTTTTACATTTGAATGTGGCTCATGGGTAAAAAAGTTTGGGGACCCCTGGCTTATAGGAACAAGGGGACAGCAGTGGGAAAGCATATAGGCACTAGCAAAAAGTAGGAAAGCCGCATGTACGCACTAGGAGCCGAACTGGGAGGGGGGCAGTATATAGAGACTAAAGGACTGTACAGGTGGTCCATATAGGGAGATAGAATGGCATACAAGGGAAACATAGAGTGGGATAGGATGGCATATGGGGAGTGTGTAGTTATATGGGAAAAGGACTGCACAGGGGTAGCTATGTATATGGACTACAGGACTGTCAGGGGGGTGTATATAGGTGCTAGGGATATGCTGGTAGGGTGGCATATAGGCACTAGGGGACATCAACATGGATACATATAGCCAATAGGAGACCGCATGTGTGGGTGGTAAAAATAGATCACAGGACTGTACGGGTGTTGCATATAGTGGGATAGGAAGGCATACAAGGGTTCATATAGGCACTATGTGACCAATCAATGGAGGGACATTACATATAGACCACAGGATTGTACAGGGGCGCATATAGGGGCATAGGATAGCATTCAAGGGATGCATATAGGGGATAGCGGTGCATGTATGCATAAGGAGACCACACAGGGGGCAGACACATAATGTCACGCGGAAGCATAAAATTAGGGGGAGTGGCTTATAGGCACAAGGGGGCAGCAATGGAAAGCATATAAGCACTTGGGAAAAATTTTGTGTGTGTACCATATTGTCTAAAGGGTTTTATTAATATTATAAAAACATTTACAAATAGATACAGAGACCATGGAATGTGTGGAACCTTCTACATCATCTGATATTCCACTCTCAAGAGAAGGAAAGGTACATTTAAAAACAAAATTATATATGAAAGTGTAAATTGTGATTATATTGGCCACGTCATTAATTGAAATATGTGACATTAGCTGCTCTGTTCTTGCTTATATCAAAGTATTGTAGACAATATAAGGGATCATCTCTGACCCCAGTAGGTGCAAGTGCAGAATCACTAAAAGCGCAAGAGCCTGGGCCTATTTTGTATTCCAGTTCTGGACTGGGTACCAGTTCTCTGCATTTTTATCAGCTGCTTGCCAAGCTGAAATACTTCTGGGAAGCAAAACACTCAGTAACATTGTTTTTTCTGTTACCCTAAAATAAATCGGGGATTATTCGACAATTCGTATGGATTGCATTTATGCCTATTTGCAATATCTGCCCATTTTTTTCTCTTATTTTGGTCTTTGTATTTTACAGATGGCTTACATTGATGCTCAGCTAAGGGCTAAGCATGGGGATGGTAAAGATGAACCATGCTTCCCTCAAAATCCTAGGAGGTCAGCTTCAGATCAGAATTCTGAAAACTTTGCAGTGCAACCCTCCCCTAGAATTGGCAACACTGACTGGTGCATATGTGACAACTGTGTGGCAATGCCAACCGATCTTGAATCAAAGTGTTGCAAAGAAATCGACAATATTATTAATGTCACGGATGAGGAATTTTCATGCATCTTACAACATCCCTTTTTTTATGATTATTGCCAACACAGAGAAAGGATATAAATAAACCTAAAAATGATCGGTCAGCAAAGGTATCCACCTAATGTCCGAGACCTTAACCGGTACCTTGTATTTTAAAAATATATTGATATTTGCCTTACATAAGTTGTATCAATAGTGTTAGGCTTTTGACTAAATACTACATTTCAAATTTAATGGGCATTAAGTCATCCTTCCAGAGGTTATTTTTAATTTCTTCACATTGCTCATGCTGAGTGGGATGTGAAGAGCAGTCACTTGCAAACAACAAGCCTTTTAACAATTTAAAGGTTGGTCAAGAATCTTTTTGTATGATTAAAGTCACAATTAATTGCTACTACATCATTTGAATTACACACTTGTAATTATGGTCAAAGAAGTTTTTGAAACATTTACACATTGATCTAAATATTACACTCTTTAATAAACTTTCTTTTGAATTTCTTTATTAATAGTAAAATGTAAGACTTTTAAGACTGCTGGAAATCAATTGTGATTGTCCAGTTTAATAGCTATTAAGGGGTTGTTCACATTTGAGTTATGTTATGATATAGAGAGTGATATTCTGAGACAATTTGCAATTGGTTTTCATTTTTTTATTATTTCAGTTATTTAGCTCTTTATTCACCAGCTCTCCATTTTGCAACTTTAGCAATCTGGTTGCTAGGGTCCAAACTACCATAGCAACCATGCATTGATTTACATAAGAGACTGGACTACGAATAGGAAAGGCCTGGTTAGAAAGATGAGTATTAAAAATTAGCAACAACAATACATTTGTAGCCTTACAGAGCATTTGTTTTTTACATGGGGTCAGTGACCTCCATCTGAAAGCTGGAAAGAGTCAGAAGAAAAGGCAACCAATTAAAAAAATAAAGAATGAAGACCAATTGAAAAGTTGCTTAGAATAGACCATTCTATAACATACAAAAAATTTAAGTGAAGGTGAACCACCCCTTTAAATCTGTCATTGTGCTCATTCCAACCATATTGGTACGACTTTACTAAAGGTGTTTATCTTTCACATTCTACATCAGTTTACAATTTCTGCTAATATCTTTAAAAATTCAAATTTCTACAAACAGGTCATTAACAAAAAAATCAGTGTTTCACAGTTGATTTACATGTATCAAAAACTACCTATATAAATTACAGTAGGGGTACAAAGGAGAAAGAAAGAAAAGAATGGGTAAAATTGGGCATTTTTTTACATTCAGTAACAGTTTTAATATTGATTGTATATAATTGTAGACTATTAATTACATACTAAAAGTGATACAATATATAACAAAAACAATTGAGGGTAGTTAGGGAAGATGTGTGTTTAAAGGAGTGGTTCACCTTTGATATAACTTTTATTATGTTATAGAATGGACAATTCTAAGCAACTTTTCAATAGTCTTCACTATTTATTTTTTAAAGTTTTTAAATTATTTGCCTTTTTCTTCTGACTGTTTCAGTTTTCAAATGAAGGTCACTGACCCCGTCTAAAGAACAAGTGTTCTATAACACTACAAACGTATAGTTATTGCTACTTTTTATTACTAATCTTTCTATTCGGGCCTCTCCTATTCATATTCCAGTCTCTTATTCAAATCAGTGCATAGTTACTAGGGTAATTTGGATCCTAGCAACCAGATTGCTGAAATTGCAAACTGGAGAGGCTCTGAATAAAAAGCTAAAAAACTCAAAAACCACAAGTAATAGAAAATTAAAACCAATTGCAAATTATCTCAGAACATCACTCTTTACATCATGCTAAAAGTTAGCACAAAGGTGAACAACCCCTTTAAGTTATATAGTAGATAATGCACCCCCTACCGTAATTTATATAGATATTAGAAGTCACAGAGGATTTACAGTCTGGCCCATAGGGAATTAGCTGGTCTGTAGATTATATAGTGGATAATGTACCCCCTACTGTAATTTATAAAGATATTATTAGACACTGAGGAGTTATGTGAAAAGCACGAGGCTGCACGAGTGCTTTTATACAGGTCACATAACTCCATGGTGACTAATAATATCTTTATAAATTACAGTCGGGGGTACATTATCTACTATATAATGTACCCCCTACTGTACAGGTCACATAACTCCAAGTAGGGGGGTACAGTATGCATTATAATCTACAGTTTTCATGTCTAGTGTTTTACAGTGTCTGTGTGTGCAGAGTTTTACTGGAATTGCTTTTGTGCTACAAAATTATACTTTTAAGGCTGATTAAATTTTTTCCCTGTAGTTACTTTTTTTGGGATAAGTACCTGTTTTTGAATTCCATCAGCTATTTTCATTTTGCCTTGTTGCCTGCATTGAGTGACGTCATCAGTTGCAAAATAAAAGAAAGCTGAGGGGGAAGGTGAATAAAGGAAGGTGACAGAATCCAGGAACAGAGTGATGAATAAAGGCGGAGCGAAACCGGAGATTGACTGTGTGAGGGCTGAGGGAGACTGGAATGGCATCATGGAGGGAGGAGCTAAAGTAGCGGACACAAAGGAGCAGGAAGTGAAAGATAAAATGGTGGATGGAAGGGGAGTGAGGGTGAGACAGAGAGGAACTATGCGAAAGGGAGGGAGTATGGAACGCATATTAGGACATCGTATGGGGAAACCCATCTCCTGTATGCGATCTGCTATGCTAGAGGAATGCAACGTCGCCTGCTTTTCCACTAACCCCTCCTCAAAGCAGATGTCACACCTCACTCCTCCCTTCTCAGCTGTCAGGTCCTGCTCCTCATTCCTCCCTCCTCAGCCATCCCACCTGGGTCCTCGTTCCTCACTTCTCCCTCCTCAGTCATCTGTCCTGGGTCCTAGCTTCTCCTTTCTCAGCTGTAACTTGAATTTGACTGCTGCAATTTAAAAACCTAAAACGCCTATTGGCTAAAACAAATCGCAAGAACAAATAACTATAATCAGGGCGCAGGGCTGAATATGCGCACCCTATTGAGTGAGGAGAAAGTGATAACAACCGAGGAGGGAGATACTAGAACCCAGGACGGATGGATGAGGAGTGAGGAATGAGGACCTAGGACTCATGACTGACGAGGGAGGAGTGAGAAGCGAGGACCCAGGACGGATGGCTGACGAGGGAGGAGTGAGGTGTGACATCAGCCTCAGAGGATTCGTGAGTAAAAAAGCATGCCATGTTGCATTCCTCTTGCTTAGGACAGTGTATGCAGGACAATGATTTCCCCTGATGATGTCCTAAAATGCGTTCCATAAGGGAGACCAAACAGTCATTATGCGACGGGAGCCAGACAGAGCAGAGGGGAGGGGCTAGGCTAGCAGAGGGGGATCTGACACTGATTTAAACAAGCCATAGCTGTGAGACAGGAGGAGTGCACCGTGTTAAGAAAGAGCTGACCCATGGAATTAGACAGAAGCGGGACGCAGTGGAGGAAGAGAGTGATCTCTCTAGCTTATAAACGACACGTACTGACGTAGGAACGTGCCGTTTATAAGGATATAATTTACAGTTTGGTCCTATAGGAAAATGACCAAACTGTAGATTATAATAAATAAAGTACCCCTTGTTGTAAAGTATGAGAATATTAGAAGTAAACTTGTAGTTCCATGACCTGTATAAAAACACTCGGCCTTCGGCCACGTGCTTATATATGATCATGGAACTCCTCGGTGACTTATAATGTCCTTATATTTTACAATAGGGGGTACTTAATTCACTATATAAACTGTGCGCTCTTACGTTAGAGCTCGCCGTATATAAAGTATTCAGACAGCAGTTATCACTGCCTCACTCTCCTGCCTGTCCGTCTGACATCTGACTTCCTCCACTTCCTTCCTTCTCACTCGCTCCTCGTTTTCTAGTCTTGAGGGGGAATGTAATAAAAGTCGGCAAAGGAAAAATATTCGCAATGTGAAAAGTTATGCCTCTGTCCAAACATATTTGCCTTTGTGCGAATTTAATATAGCTTTGCGAACCCAGAAACTGTTTAGCGACCACTTCCGACAGTGGAAGAAGGTTTGCAAATTTTATAGTTAGCACCAGTGCGCAGTGAATGTAATATAACTTCTTACTGAAAAAGTTGTTACGTTTGCTCCAAAAGATTACAACACCTTCAAGCACTTCTTAAAAGTGGGCAATGCGCAATTAAAATTCCCAATGCGCAATAAAAATTCGCAATGTAATAGTTTAAGGAAGAGTATTTACATTGTCTTGTTCCGTCTGCCTCTGCGACCCTCTAGCAATCAAACTCCAGTCTCATTTTGTCAGCCCCTCCCACCCACATGCCTCTCCGGTCTTGTGCCCTCTGCAACTCCGATTATACATTTGCGATAAAACTCCTGTAATTTTTGCTCCCTCTGTCCCTCTCCAATCATCTCCGGTATTGCCCCTCCCCTGCATCTTCCACCCTTCATGCCTCCTTTCCCCTTCTGCCACTAATTAACCTTCAGTAATATAACATGTATGGCCAGGATGCCACATATGCCACATGAAAATATATCTACAGGGAGACACATTAATAAAATTAAAAACCACAATGACCCTGCACATAGAAACACTGTAGATTATAATGAAGAATGCACCCCCTACAGAAATTTATAAAGATATTGGAAGTCACCTCGGAGTTATGTGACCTGTATAAAAACTATATGGTCATGTAACTCCTCCGTGATTTCTAATATGTATATAAATTACAATAGGGGGTGCATTATCCACTATATTATATTCTTTAGTGATGCTGAAATTATTTTCACTTTACTAATGTGCTTTCAGTCTGGTAATTGCCCAGATTACACTGGATCCTTATCTTGAATTTACTGGCACAAGCACAATTATTCACTTCTGCAGAGAAGGCCTGAGATAAAAAAAAAAAAAACTAGACGCAAGCTTCTTCGCATAGGTTGTAGGACAATTTTAGGACTTCTCACCTATTGAACCTAATTTACCCACTTAGAATATCTTACTGTGCTATAGTATACTGCATAAAGAATTCCTATGTACTAATTACAGATTACTACGGAAAACAGCATACAAAGGTTTTTCAGCCTGGATTCATGGGTATCTAGGAAAAGGAGTTTGGAGACCTATTCCGTCCTGTGCTGTAAAGGTCATCAGGGACAAATTCCCAGATCCTGAGGAATTATATATGGGATTCCGACAACACCAGGATTACCCTGCTGAATATATGGCCCTTGATTAAATATTTTGAAATCAAATGTGTTTTGCAACCTTATATTACTTGTTGACCAGTTATATTACAATATAAAAAATAACATACATATGTAAGAGTTAGAATCTTTTATTAATTTATATTTCAGCCTCCATCATCCACAAAAGAGCCGACCTGTCACGCACCATTTTTTTATTCATTAAAACTCACTGTACTTACTTTTAAAAAATACACATTTCATAAAATATGAACATCAATACCAAAAAATAATAGGAGTATATTTGTTTATTTTTAACATTAAATAAACAAATAACATTAAACATTAACACCAAAACAGCATCTGTAAAAATAAAATTAAAAAATCCAGCATCTTGGTCCGGTTCATCAACAAAGGGGTAAAAAGTAAAGAACATCATATCTTAAATGGTGGTTCACCTTTAAGTTAACTTTTAGAATGTTAAAGAATGGTCAATTGTAAGAAACTTTCCAATTGATCTTCATTATTTATTTGTTCTAGTTATTTAATTATTTGCTGCCTTCTTCTGACTCTTTCCAGCATTCAAATGGGGGTCACTAATCCCATTTAAAAAACAAATGCTCTGTAAAGATAACATTTTACTGTTATTCCTACTTCTTATTACTCTTCCTCCAATTCAAACCCTCTCCTATTTGTATTCCAGTCTCTCATTCAAATCAATGCATGGTTGCTAGGGTAATTTAGAACCTAGCAACCAGATTGCTTAAAGGACCAGTAACTTTTTTTTAAAATTCGTTTTTACTTAAAGAAAAAAACCCCCACCAAGGCAGTTTTAACTTTAAATGCGCAAAGTCTTTATTAAGAAATTACTTACTGATTCTCTGCTTGCGCTCCTCTTCAGAAACGGTGACAGGGCGACGATCCATTGTGCGGCTCACGATTTCTCCTCCCTGCCTTCTTTAGGAGATAGCCAGGGAGGAGAAATTGAGTGCTGCACAATGGATCGTTGCCGTATCGCCTTTTCCGAAGAGGAGTGCAAGCAGAGAATCGGTAAGTAATTTCTCAATAAAGACTTCGCACATTTAAAGTTAAAACTGCCTTGGTGTTTTTTTTTTCGTTAAGTAAAAAAAAAAATTTTTTATGTTACTGGTCTTTTAAATTGCTAACTGGAGAGCTGCTGAATAAAAAGCTAAATAACTCAAAAATCACAAATATTAAAAAATGAAAACCAACCGCAAATTGTCTCAGAATATCACTCTTTTCTTCATACTAAAAGTTAATTTAAAGATGAACAACTCCTTTTAACATGTTTTTTTTTATTAATCTTATATATGCACATATTTAGGATTTAAAAACAGCTAATATAAGTCTGTAGTACAATGCTAATATTAGACATGCAGAAATAGTAAGATATGTCTATATCCAGCACATCACAAATTCACGAGACTGCGATTTTTGCACTCACAGTTAAACCTTTTTTTTCTCTTTTCCTAAACTGGGGGACACAGTCATCATGACAAAATAGTTCCTACAGCTGAAGAAAGGTTAAAGGGACTTATCCTCCTGTTCAGAGCTACATCCCCTGCTTGCTTTCCTCTATCTTTAGTTTAGATAACAACACAGAGAAGAGGTGGCGCTCTGCACTCCAAACTTTGTAATCCAAGAGCCACAGCTACAATGTCTTAACCTATGAAAACCTTAGGAACAACATAAATCAAAAACATTAGGGGGCTGATTCACCAAGGGTTGAATATCGAGGGTTAATTTACCCTCGATATTTGACTGGGAATTAAAATCGAACGATTTTTAGTTCGAATCCTTCGATTCAAAGTCGTAGTCGAAGGTCGAAGTAGCCCATTCGATGGTCGAAGTAGCCCAAAAAACACTTCAAAATTCGAAGTTTTTTTACTTCGAATTCTGCACTCGAAGTTAGTGAATCGGCCCCTAACTGTAGGGAGGGAATGCATGTGTCTCCAAATTTAGGAGAAGAGAAAAGGATGCAACAGTGAGTACCAAAGTCTCTTTATATCTTCCATAGATTGAAGAGAGACAGGCTCCACAGAGAAATCTTTCAACAACCCATGAGGAAGGCTCCCAGAATAAAAGATGTCTAGGTAGAAAAAGCCTGTTGCACCCTACTCCTAAAATAGGCCTAAGCTGAGGCCTGTGTATGCACCATGTAAAATTAGAGTAGTTCTGCCTGGAACAGAAATGGTGGTGAACAGCCCCTTACAGCATACACTCTGAAAATGCCAACTTTAGACCCTTCTTGCAGGATGAAAAGAGAGTCAGTCCTACGGATACTTTGGTTGCTTGAACATAATGCAAAACACAACCATACCACATTGAGATAATGTATCTTCAGCTCAGTGGGATGATGGGGAACAAAAACAAGGTACTACAGTGTCCTAGTTTATGTGAAAAACATAGACAACCAGGGAGAGGAAGTTTCGAACCAGCCATAGGATCCCTTTGTCAGTATGAAATACCAAGCATGGTGACCTGCAGGATAATGAAGAGCTCAGATACCTGTCCTGTGGAGGTGATTGCTACCAAAAAAACACCTTACAATTTAAAGTAAAGCAAAATACTTCCGCGTTCTTTAGCGCTGTCCGAGACTTCAGAAGAGGACACTGTTGATTACAAAAGAGTAAGTGCAGAGTGTTTTGGCAAGAAACGCGTCAGTCTGAGCGCACCTACTGCACAATAATAGTTCCACACAGTGTGTTGAAATAAAGCCGATTTTTGATAATCAACGGTATCCTCTTTTGGAGTCTCGGACAGCGCTGAAGAATGTGGAAGTATTTCGTTTTGCTAGTAACGGTAACACTGTGGAGAGGCCCGCGAGAACAGCGTCCGGACGAGAGGACACACATCCCTGGATGAGCTCCGATTCTAACTGCATCTTTTCTAATACTTACAATTTAAAGTAGCCAGGTTGATGGAATTTATCAGTCTGAAGGATTAAAAGAACTGGGTTCAAATCCCAAGGAATCAGAAGCCTATAGAGAGACGTCAGCCTGGAGTCCTTATCAGAAGACCAGTCAATGGTCCACTTCAGGGATCTGCAAGGACCGCTGTCTGATGGATTTGTTTATCAGACTTAGATACTCCTTCTGCTGCTGATGAAGAAGAAGGATGGAAGGATGGCCAGGGGAATGAGGTCTAGTAACTCGAAGGGATTAGTCTAAAGGACTAAAAGAACTGGGTTTAAATCCCAAGGAATCAAAAGCCTATAGAGAGGTGCCAGATGGGTTACTCCCTGCAAGGAGGTTTTGTCATGACAGCTGTCCAGGGGTGGTTTGTAAAGAGGTTACCCATTATGTAGCTATGAGGTTGAATCCACCACACTAAAATTCCAGCATTCCGTGTTGAACGGGAATGCTCTGATCCAATGCAAGGTGATCTGAATCACTCTCTGGTGTCAAAACCATCATCCCCAGAACTCTCATGGCCAGTTGAAGTGGCACCCTCTATGTATGTAGGCAGGTGATCTTCATGGGTGTAAGTTGTGTGAAAGTGTGTATTTAAATGTATATAAATGTGCTGGTGTGCAAAATAAATAAGCAAAAAAAAGGAATCTTTACTAAAATCTGTGTGCAAAAGTGTATAAATGTATTTAAGTTTGTATAAGTGTGTAAATAAAGGCCACTTAACGTTCCTGGAGCAGGATGGCCAATCTGGTTGCTGGAGGGGTCCTGGAGGAGCGTGCCTGTGTTCGTACCCCACAAAATGCAGTCAATGTGTTGAATTTTCAATAGCTGAAGTGACCTACAGGACTACTTGTATGCGCTAACTTCATTTTGGGGCCTCTAAATGCCAGAAACTTTGGTAAACCTATGCACAGTGGGCATCAAACTGTTTGGTGGACCCCTGGCAATCAAATTTTCTTGGTACATAATGATATGTGGGCGATACAATGCTGGAAAGTTGAAGCTTTGAGGCAATCTTCAGATATTTCACCAAAATCGCCAATTTTGGGAAAGCCTTGCGACTTAGTAGTTTGGATTGAAAAGACATGGGTACACATTTTAGATTTGCCAGAATGTGTACTTTCTAAAAATATATGGTTGTTGTAGGTAAACCCATTTTTCTGTTTTTTTACCCCACAAAATGCAGTAAATGTGTTGATTTTTCAATAGCTCAATAGCTGAAGTGGCCTACAGGACTACTTGTATGCGCTAACTTCATTTTGGGGCCTCTAAATTCCAGATACTTTGGTAATCGTATGCAAAATAGGCATCAAACTGTTTGAAGGACCCCATGCAATCATATTTAGGATGGTTTTTCTTTGTATGCAATGATATGTGGGTTAATACGATGCTGGAAATTTGAAGCTTTAAGGTAATTTTCAGGTATTTCACCAAAACTGCCAATTTTAGGAAAGCCTCGCGACTCAGTAGTTTGGGGTAGAAAGACATGGGTATCCATTTAAGATTCGACAGAATGTGTACTTTCCAAAAATGTATGGTTTTGGTTTTCCCCCGCAAAAATTGCAGTAAATGTGATGATGTTCTAGTAGCTGAAGTGAACTCCTGGAAAATTTGTATGTGTTAACTTAATTTTGGGGTCTCTAAATGCCAGATACTTTGGTAATTTTATGCACAAAGGGCATCAAACTGTTTGGTGGACCTCTGGCATTCATATTTGAGATATTGTTTTTTGGCACTTAACAGGGCCGGAACTAGGGGTAGGTAGAGTAGACACATGCCTAATGTGCAAACTGGGGGGGGGGGGGCACTGGCACGCCATGCCTCTCCTACCCCCTAGTCCAGTCCCCACTCTGGCACATGAGCGATCGTACTTTTCGCGCCGCATCTTTTTTCCTCGCTCGAGTGTGGACACCTTTTCCAATCAGGCTGCCTAGGGCGTTTGGCCCGGCGCATGTACCTAATACTGTGTGGGATGTGTGGAGCAGCAAAGTAAAACCTTTCAAGTGATTTTTCAGAATTTTAGTAAATCTTTATAAAAACAGCTTTGTTGTGTGGTAGTTAGGTGTAGAGAGACAGTTACCCATTCTGGTATCGGCAGAATGTGTATTTTTCAAAAATATATGTTTTTTCTGGAGTAAATTTACTGTTTAAGGATTATTTAGGCTTTGGAAGCTAAGTATTGTGATTTCTGTGTTCTGCTTTCAAAATTCGGTATTATACTGCTGGGAGTTTTTGCTGTACAGAATCCGTAAATCTCCCTAAAACTATACATATCTGGTATTGGCACGTTAGAGAGACATGAGGATTTCCAAATCAGTTTGATGTTTGTGCTTGCAATGAAATAAATCACATATTATTATTTTTTTTTGGTATTTGAGCTATAAATCTTTTCACAGAGGTGGAAATACATCAAAACTCAGGCAGATTTAGAAAGTTCAGGTTGTAACGAAAAAACACTGTATACTTTTCCTAGGTAAACTAAAGGTTTCTCCTCAGAAAATGCCCCTAAATTGAAAAAACACAAAAAGTTCCAAAAACGTCTGACACTGAGTGCAAATGAAATTTGAAATTCTGCTGGCACGTAAAGGGTTAAAAGGGTTCTTTTCCCCCTTTTAGTTAACTTTTAGTATGATGTAGAGTGATATTCTGAGATAATTTGCAAATGGTTTTCATTTGTAATTTTTGAGTTATTTAGCAGCTCTCCAGGTTGCAATTTTAGTAATCTGGTTGCTAGGTTCCAAAGTACCCTAGCAACCATGCACTGATTTGAATAAGAGATTGGAATATGAATAGTAGAGGTCTTACAGAGCATTTGTTTTTATACAATGATCCCCATTTGAAAGCTGGAAAGAGTCAGAAGAAGAAGGCAAATAATTCTAAAACTAAGAAAAAGAAAAAATTAAAGCCAATTGAAAAGTTGCTTAGAATTGGTCATTCTATAACACACTAAAACAACTTAAAGTTGAACCACCCCTTTAAGGCAAAGAGGAAATAAATTGCAGGGTGACTAATCTCCTTGTCTTTCAAGACCCTAAGAGAAAATGAAAGGAAGGACCATCTGAAAATAAAACACTAACATTACAAGATTTTCTCTGTCAAAAATAGTTTTTAGCATCAACAGAGAGGATAGGCATCTGCCTGTCAGCGCACATTTGCCTGTCACTTCATTTGCCTGTCACTTCATTTGCACACAAAATAAATAAAAGTGCATATATCTGTGGCTAAATCTGCTCTGCTCTGTCCACTGATGCAGGTGCTTTGCCTATTTCTGCATTGTCAGGGACGGATTTGAGGAAGCGGCGCCGGAGGCCGCATGGTCCCATCGCTGGGCGCTTTGCGCGCACCCCCTCTCTCCCCCAGTCTTATACGTGAAACCCCCATGCGTATGTAAACATCTCAAACACCAGAGCATCCAGTGATCCTTAGGATGCGGCTGGGCGGATGCTGCCCCTAACATTTGTGGCCTTGCAACAAATTTGGGCCGGTGCATAGTAAAAACATCAGATGGTGAATAATGTTTTTCCCTGCTGACTTTTCTAGGAGTATGAATCAATCTAGCCATTATATTGAATTGTATTTTTAGTTTTCAACACATAGAAGGATATGTAGGTGTTCCCTAAGCAGTGTTACAGCAATGTGTGTTGCTCTCAGGTGGATCCTTTGCTGTCGGGGGTTAAAAGCATAGTCAAAAATGAAGAGAGGGGGGAGTAGAACCTCTGTAATAAAACCAGCAATGCAAAAGGATAACATTGTGCAAGACAATGTCACAATGCCTTCCTCTCCTTTAAAGTACCATTATTTATGTCCTATAAATGAAAACACTGCTTTTCAGTACCCCTCAAAGCCTTTTTAACCTTCTGCACTTCCCTGCCCCTTCACCTCGTAAGCCTCCCCCTCTACAATTTTAATATGTTACCAAGTAAATTCCTTTCCATAATTTAGAACTTCTTTCTCCCTGCTTCTTTCCCCCACATAACTTATAATACGCAGGGGGAGCGGAGCCTTCAACTTTACAAACTAAAGCTCTGTTCCAAAAGGACAGGGAGGCGATGCAAAGAGGGTTCTGCGACAAGGAAATGGATATAACTTATTTGTAAGGCACAGAGATGTGGATGCGAGGGGAAATCCTTCACTTTCAGTGAGCTGTATGTGGGAGGCTAAGTGAAGGGTTCAGAAAGCACAGGATGCGGGCGGGCTTGCAACGGCGGGGGAACAAGGTACAGGCTTTTATCAGCTTAATTAATGAGAGCGGAATAGAGTGGTGCTGGCAGAGGCATAGTAACCTGTCAAGGAGGCATAGAAAAATTTACGTTCTTTGCTACTTCTGCTGGGATTTACTTTCTTCTTCTATGTTCTTCTATGACCTCTTCCTTTATTCTTTTCCTTTCTCCTCCCACAGATTCAGATTCAAATGGCTGAGGTGAAATCTCACGAGATTTTGACTCACCATATTTTTTCCCATGAGGCTTTGCACACGACTTTCAGAAAATCGGGACTTATGGAGTCTAGTGCACACTTTTAAAACTCTGCATTAGTTACATGTATTTGAAAAAAAATGGAGGTATGTGATTACTGTTAACTCTTCAATTACAGTTCTACTATCAGTAAAAAAGTGACAGGTTTCCTTTAAGGAGAGAATGAGGGCGGAAGTGCCGCCGATGACCGGTGGTAAGGGCAAACGTGACGTCAGCTGGGGGTGTTTCCACCTGGAAAGTGACGTCCGGGGTCCGCATACTCTCCCATGCCAATTAGGATTGAAGACGCACGCAAAGGTGACGTTCGGCGTTAGAAGACGGATATGACGTCACTTTGATGCGACTCCGCCCGAAAGTGAATATGCGGCTATAAAAAACCACCGGAAGAAACTTTCTTCATACTTGCCTTTTGAGAAAGCTGTGGCGAAAAGCGCGTTAGGGCAAGACTTGACTCTTGATTTTTAATAATTATTTCACCTCGGTGAATAGAAATTGCACCTTTTAAACAAACAGGTATCTTTCCTGTAACTTTATCTTAAATCTGTTTTCTCTCCATGAACTGAATGGTCTGCGGTTTTTTAGGGTTAAACAGCCTCTCTTCTTAGACAGAAAATATTAACAAACGAGACCGCAGCCCTTCAGTTTCTGCCTTCTCCCACTTTGTGGTGCTCCTAGGGACTTAGAAAATTTTTTAACTAGAAATCTTGGGAGCAACTCCACCAACTATCTATTTTCACAATTCCCCACTTATCCTCAAGAAGCGGCTGGGTTGATCTGCAACTGAGAAGCACTAATTTAAACTTACTCAATCAACCTTTTTTATTATTAGCACTGGTCACTTTTTGTATTTATAACCTCAATTATCACGATAAATATGAATTAAGAGGTCTTTTATCAACTACCGTATATACTCGAGTATAAGCCGACCCGAGTATAAGCCGAGGTACCTAATTTTACCTCCAAAAACTGGGAAACCTTATTGACTCGAGTATAAGCCTAGGGTGCATTCCAGTACACACTTTGTTGTGATGTCTGTAGGTACTGAGGCAGCAGCTGTCATGTAAACGATATAAAAGCAGTGGATGGATGGTAGGGAGATTTTATGGAGAGAAAACACATATTATGCTCCTTTGTGATTTGGACATTGTGTTATTCGTATAGGACAGCTGAATTGGCACCTGCAGGTATGTAAGGAAAAGGCAACAATGTAAAAGGTAGTTTGTCCACTTTAGTTTATGCCAATGGCAATGCAGGTTTTAATAGAGGTTTTATCTATTAATATCCTTATATTTTATTTAACATCTGTCAGGGCTGCTGCCATCTGGTAATTGATCAGCCATCCCCTGACGTTGATACTGCTACCTGCAGTTGGTTTGTGGTCAGGCTGTGAGAAGACCTAATGAAAAAAGGCAAGGGATAGCTGTTGGGAATCAGTCTGTCCTATTGCAGACCTCACTGCCTGTGCTGCGCCCTGCAGAACGATCTGTGGGGACAGGAAGGCGAGTTGCGTGCCCATAGTCCTGCTAGACTTCCATTAATGCACAGGATATGAAAGTTTCCCATACTGAATTAATAAACACTCACGTGCAACCGCTTGTATTTTATATATATATATAGAGCGCCGCTTGTAACTCCTCCGGACAAAACAAGATGGCCGTCTGATGATGCGCACTAATTAGGTGACGGAGTCGCGGTTGTATAGAGAAAAAAAACATAACTAAGATGGCGGCGGTGCAAACTCCCTAAGGATTATGCCCAAGATGGTGAATCTTCCGATTGGTGCGAAATAGCTGCCTGGGAATAGGGATGAGGCTGCCGCAAGTCCCCACCTCTCTAAAAAGAAAAGGAGATACCGTTCCACATGAAGGGGAGACCGAGCGGATACCTGTGGAGAGAGAGACACGGAGAAGCCTAAAGGGGGAAGTAGGAGGGGCTATTGGCGCATGCCCATTTTGAGAAATGTAATGCAGGGAAAATGGCTGCCGTGCGGGGCACAGGAGCAGATTGCATGAGCGCGGTTTGGGTGATTGACTCGAGTATAAGCCGAGGTACACTTTTTCAGCACATTTTGGGTGCTGAATATACGGTAATACAGCACAGGCACTTTATAACAATCAATTACAATTCATTTTTTAACTAATATAATACTAGGAATTCGCTAATCTAATTGGTACTAGCGTCTTTTTAGAATTAATAATTGATAAAATACACACAGAGCCGATGTAGTGACAATCAATATTTTATTGGTTATATTTATTTAAGCACTTGCACTTTATATTTATGGCATAAGTTGAGGAATTTACATATATGTATTAACTGATTGGTGAATGAAAAAGTTGGTCACTTAAAGAATTGACACACAGTCTATAGAAGTGAGGGTTAGTTTTAACTGTTGAAGGCAATTTGCAGTCACAAAACAAGGGTCTTTTTTCTCTTCTCTTTTCTGCAAGTAGGTTTTTTTTCTTAGCCTCCCCAAGCCTTATTGAAAATCTGCCTATGTTAACAACCTGAAAACTTGAATTAATCGAGTTTTCAGGCAAAACCCTCCGAAAAAAACGTGAACATCATGAAAGCTATTCATCATCAAATGGTTCAAGGGATCTCTGTCATTGACTCCTACATGACCATGACAAGTTTATGATGGTGTATTTTCGGATTCAAGCTAATTCCAGGGTCAGGGTAAGAAAAAAATCAAGTTTTATTTTTCCAGAACAATTTATTTTTGATCATAAAATAATCTTGAAACATCAAATTTTTATGGAAAACACAACTCAATCCTTAATAAATCTGCCCCTAATTGTACCAATCCCACCTGGTTTGATATTATGATTTTATGGGGCAAATTAACTTACCTCCGAAGTTGCCCCCGCGTTGGCTTCGCCGCACTTCAACAGGCGAAGTTTCGCCAGGGCGCCGCTAATTCACTAAAATCCAAAGTTGCGCTCAGGGAGGTGAAAGGTAGCGAAGTTGCGCTAGTGTTAATTCGTCAAGCAAGTTATGATGCCTAATTTGCATACGGCGCCAAGTTAAAGTACAATGGACGTATATGTAGCAGCAAATACATTACACTACACAAGCCTGGGAAAGCTTCATAAAATAAAATAGAGTTGTTATTTTGCCCTACATATGTGCCCACTGTATAATTTAGGTGCCGTATGTTAGGAAATGTAGGGGGGAAGGAGGGTGCCCCAAATATTTTTTTGATCTCTTTCAGCATATCACCCTTAAAAAAGTAAAAGACGCCAGTGTTTTTTTGGGACTTTTCAGCTTTTTTTGAAGCAAGCCCTATCTACTCTATTGCACTTCGCCTGGTCTGGGCTGGCGAAGGCAAGTCTGGCGCAAGAGGTAACGTTAAAAAAAAAGTTAGTGAGTTAGCGTAGTTACATCCCTTCACCATAGCGCAACTTCGTCTGGCGTAAGCCTGCGAAGTAGTGCTAGAGTAGGTCCACTTCGTTAGCGAATTTACGCCAGCACCCGTTAGTAAATCCACAAAGTAACGAAATTACGTCACGCTGGTGAATAGTTGCTTCATGCTTTAGTGAATTTGTCCCCATGTGTGCTTTAAAGCTTGGATTTTTTCTGATCTAGACAACCCACCAAATAGAGTTGGCATGATGTATGTTGCAAACTGCTCTCATTTCTAAAAAGCTATGCAAGTCAGATGTAAACTTATTAAGAATTAACCCTGCATGTGCATTTTATGCTGTATGGCTCTTATTAAAAATTATACAAGAAAGTTTCATACACAAAGGGGCCCATTTATTAAAGTTTGTTTTTTGTCTGCTCGAGGAAAAAAATTTATCATACCACAAAGCTGCTAAAAAATCCAAAAATACGCTATCTCAAACCTGTCCAAGTCATGTAGAAGTCAATGGCAAGATGTCCCTAAATGTGTTTCTTGACATTGTGATCTGCGTTGGATAATCCCAAAAAATCAGATAATCTGAAAAACGTTTTGTGTCTCCGATTTTTTCGAGAAAAATTATTGATAAATGAGTTCAATTCGTGGAAAGGAGTTTGGTCGGCTTTGTTTTCATAAAAAAATTTATTAATTCAAATTTTAGTAAATAAGCCCCTTAAGGTATCTCTTCTGGTGATGGGCTAATTTATTCGCCAGACATGGATTCGAGGCAAATTTCTGCACTTCGCCTGTGAACTACAGTGAAAATTCAAAGTGGAAAAATTTGATGCAACAAGAAAATTTGTTTCGCATCGGAATTGTTGCGCGCATAAAAATTGTCGCAAGTCAAAATTATTCAGACGCCTATTGACTTTAATGCATTTCTACAAAAGAGTCTCATAAAATTTTTCGTGCATCCAAATCATTTTGATTGCCATTGACTTCAATGCATTTCCATCACTTATTTCTTTAATTCAAGTGTGGCCAAACAGGCATAGTATTCATTGACTTTGCAGTTCTTAAGTGAACTCTATGGGGCACATTTACTAAGCTCGAGTGAAGGATTAGAATGAAAAAAACTTCAAATTTCGAATGGCTACTTCGACCATCGAATAGGCTACATCGACCTTCGACTTCGAATAGAACGTTTCGAACTAAAAATCATTCGACTATTTCACCATTCGATAGTCGAAGTACTGTCTCTTTAAAAAAAACTTTGACTACCTACTTCGCCACCTAAAACCTACCGAGCACCAATGTTAGCCTATGGGGACCTTCCCTATAAGCTTTCCTAGCAATTTCTGATCGAAGGAAAATCGTTGGATCGATGGATTAAAATCCTTTGAATCGTTCGATTCGAAGGATTTAATCGTTCGATCGAACGATTTTTCCTTCGATCGTTCGATCAAACTAAATGCGGTAAATCCTTCGACTTCGATATTCGAAGTCGAGGGATTTTAGTTCGATGGTCGAATATCGAGGGTTAATTAACCCTCGATATTCGACCCTTAGAAAATGTGCCCCCGGGTCTCCACAACTGCATTTCAGCTAAGTATAATTATATTTTTTGCACAGATAATGTAAAATAATGCAAAATAGATAACAACTTAGTTAAATTTAAGTGAGAGAGTTTGAGCTTTCATTAAATAAAGCTTGAGCAGTTGGTGAAAGCTTAGTATTCCACAATTTTGCTGTTTTGAATAACATGAAATATGAATGAAAAATAAGTATGTCACATGGGGAGATGTGGTTCTGATCATAAAATGCTCAAACGAGTGATGAAGTTAATATCAGGGGCATTTTGACAAATATAGGAACATATAAGCATATTTAAATTAAAAACACACTGCAAAGGCAAGTTTTGTATTAAGAATAAAGAGGAATAATAAGAAGAATTAAGCTCCATCTGGGTGTTTGGATAAACCTCAACCTTAAAGTTGAATTACACATTTCTTTCAGATTCTAAAATCTAAATGCAAATGTTATGCTCAAGGGGATTTAATTTCTTCTTGCTAAAATGCTGTTTTGGTTCTATATGCCATTGTGCTTTTGAAAGATAGATGTTAATATTTAGATCTTTAGTGGTCATATACATGTCTCCTCTAAACTCTGGCTCACATTACTTTAATTGGTTTCATACTTAATCCTGTCAGGTTTCTAGCTTGTCCTGAAAAGCTTCAGATTCCCTGCTGACAAAATGCAGCCACACAAGAATGAAATGCAGAGTAGTAAGCTGTGTTGATATTGTAAATTGAGACTAGAACTAATAATACTATGTTTACATTCTACTTCTCTGCTGTACAGAGGCTTTGTTATTATTAGGATGCACCGAATTTGGGATTCGGCCAGAATCCTTCTGCCCGACCGAACCGAATCCTAATTTGCTTATGCAAATTAAGGGCGGGGAGAGAAATTGCATGACTTTTAGTCACAAAACAAGGAAGTAAAAACTGTTTTCCCCTTCCTACCCCTAATTTGCATTTGCAAATTAGGATTCAGATTCCGCCAAATTTTTCACAAAAGATTTGGGGGTTCATCTGAACCCAAAATAGTGGATTTGGTGCATCCCTAGCTATTATGCTCTTTCTCTAATAATGTAAGATACAATTACATTTGAAACATCATTGTAACTCTGCGGGCTGCAGCTAATTGAACAGAGACTGTTGCAAAGTAGAAATAAACACAGCAACCTGCAGCCCTGCCAGTGGTTAAAGGAATTGTTCAGTGTAAAAATAAAAACTGTATAAATATATAGGTTGTGTAAAATAAAATATGTTTCTAATATAGTTAGTTAGGCAAAAATGTAATGTATAAAGGCTGGAGTGACTGGATATCTAACATAATAGCTAGAACACTACTGTCAGCTCTCTTGGTTTACACTAATTGGTTACCCTGGTTACCAGAGACTTGAGAGGGGGCCACATAGCCAATATCTGCTGCTTTTGAATCTGAGCTGAATGCTGAGGATCAATTGCAAACTCATTGAACAAATATGTACCATGTGGCCCCTCTTCAAGTCACTGATAGCTCAGAGTTATAGAATAGAGAGTTATATAGAGTTATAGAGCTGAAAAGCAGGAAGTAGTGTTCTGGCTTTTATGTTAGACATCCAGTCACTCCAGCCTTTATACATTATATTTTTGCCTAACTAACTATATTAGAAACATTTTTTTAATTAGACAACATACCTATCTATTTACACAGTTTTTATTTTCACACTGAACTGTTCCTTTAAGGCAAAGCAGGGTGTCCATAGGCTTAATCCTGGCAGAAAATAACCCCAAAAAAGAAAAACGAATTGATTTTAAGGCTTCAATCCAGCCATCGTTCTTATTTTATATCACTAACCATTTTATATACACTTTCTCTTATTAATTTACAATTTGGCTTCTAGACAATTGTCAGGTTGCTAGGTAAACAAGTCCCTAGTAATTTGATTAAGACTAAGAGCTGTAGTGAAAAAAACAAAACATCATGGAAACCACAAAAATTTAGCAATTTATATAAGTAAACTACTCACAATAGGCATGATCCTAATAACATAAAAAGAGTAACAAAAATGTAACAAGTCAATGACTTGTGCAATGAAAAGTCAAACTGAAGCCAGAGAATTCAGAGAAAACCCATGCAGGAACTAGGAGAACATTTTCCCATAATAGAAGCATGACAAAATGTTTAGTAAGGAGGAAGGCAGGAGTTGAGTAGAGATACAGAGCCACAGAATCGCTGTCTTCACCTATCATCCTACAGGGAGTGGCAGAAAGACCACATCATCCATACCATGGTGGCTCTTTCCTTACCAATACTGTCTCTTGCCACACCAGTTACAGACTGTGGTAAACTAGGGGAAACAGAAAAATACCATTGCCAGCATGTAAGAGGACACTGATGGTATGTTACAACCTCAAAAAACCCACTCTGTGGATTGAAAAACCAAAAAGGGATTATAATATTCAATGACATAAATATAAAATCTCACATCTTTGTACTTGGAAATTATTAAAATGCAGACCTTATTCCTTTTATATGAATTTAACAATATTGAAAACAACCATAGAGGTATATATAGTTCCCATCTATAGTCAAAGAAAAATAATTTAATGCCATGTTTCACAGTTTAATTTGTTTAAGTAAACAAATCATTTAACGTAAACACATACCATCCGTCTGTGCAACTACATATTTATGGCTTGAGTCAAAAAGTCCTCCATATTATTAAGGTATATTTAAAAATATAAGGAGTTTTACAATATTATACATATAGTACATTTTGTGGTGTTATTGGGAGTATATATACTAAACTTACCAGATCTTTGTGTATAGTACATTCTCTTGCCCATGCTTCAGTACTTTTGCATTCTGAGTAGAAGTCTCAGGCCTACTTAGGCCACTAGCTTTCATAAAAGTTACACTGTCTTTAACCTTACCTTAAAACCCATACCAACAAACTATTCCAACTGGGGTTGGGTGATTCAGTTGATAATGCTGTACCATAGCCAAATGCAATCAAGACATGCCTTTCATTTAGGTTATTGCCTCATGAATACTTCAGATGTGTGTGGAAGTTAGATCTTATTCACTAAATACAAACTGGCATAACCCTGAAAGCATAGTTCATTGACAGAGAGAAACGAAAACACTGTTTTTATTTGCCCTTTTTAATTTATTGTTTTTGGGAAGGAAAGTCTACACAACATAACATATTGAATATAGAACTGAAAGCGGTGCCACTAATTAAGATTTCCCAGATTAGTTTATGAGCATTTTGTAGTATTTTAGGCTTATTTCTAAAGCATCTGTATGGAAACTCTGTGTGCCATTGCAATTTAGTCAGTAGGAAAATAGCAACAAGGTGTCCATGAATAATGATAATACAATAATTATATATATATATATATATATATATATTTTATATTTGTCAAGGTCCTAAGGTGGGCCGAAACGTTGGACACGCAAATTGAACACAATAAAAGGTGAATTTATTCATCAGAACAAGTTGGAGTGCGGTTCTTTGTGGAATTCTATGATAACAAATTTTGATCCAGCACCCACCAACAAATTAACAGATCCGGATCAGAGTGCGGCTGCCTATGCTGAATTATATATATATATATATATATATATATATATATATATATATATATATATATATATATATATATATATACATATATATATATATATATACATACATATATATATATATATATATATATATATATATATATATATATATATATATATATATATATATCCCAAGAGTCAGAGTATTAATAACTTGCATTCAGTTTCTGTATACTTCATTGAAATGCTTGCCCATGCACCGATCCACCTAATCATTTCTCTTGTTCGTTCCTGTTCCAGAACACTATCCATTAGGCTGATTTTATCCACATAATACTTTTGTTGAAGCATCAATGAATCTATGCAATACGGAATATTCCAATCTTAATGAATCTTCTACATTTTGTAAAGATGACCTTCATTATTAATAATGTTCATAGATATCAAAAGAACAAATACTGCATATCAAATAGTGAGGCTGAGGTTAAAGGAATGTTGCAATTAATAATACCAAACCTAAATAGGGATAGGCACTTGGCCAGCAGGAATATTATCTAAAACTGAAATGCTTTATTTAAAGTCACATTTTTACAGCAATTAAGGCACACATTTGGTAAAATGCAAGATTGCTTTATTTCAAAACAAAAAAATGCAATCTTAAATTTTTTCAAATATACATTTTCCAAATTCTAGTTTTCAAGAATTATTAATAGAAATCTTGATAATTTAAATGAAAAAAAGACTAAAAATGTAAACCCAAAAAAAATATGGTTTGCCTAATAAAAAAACATAATAAGCAACTTTGCAATATACATTCATTACAAATTTTCTATGGTTTTTAAGTTATTTGCATATGTAATGCTATTGAAGGCAGTTTTTGTCCCTGTCTATTCTCTGATGGCTCAGATCTGAGTTTGCTGGGGAACTAAGACTTTTGCAACATTGTTTAAAAGGTAACAACCAGGAGTTAAGCAAATGTTTTTTTTCAATAGCAAATACATTAAAAGCACGGAAATTTTTTAATAAATGTAAATTGGAAACTTGCTTAGAATTATGTTTTCTTTTATTAGGCAAATTTATTTATTATTTTGGGGTTGACTTGCTATTTAAAACCTGTCAATCATCTCTAGAAGATGTGTAATGTGTTTCCAGCAGATGGATGGTTTAAAGATGTACTACAGAAGATTTATGTATGGCAGGAGTGCTCATACTACTAATGCGAGATCTACTTTTAGTGTTGTTGTCCCATTATGATCTACATCCATAAAAGCATTGTTAGCATTCTGTTCCATGGAAAATATTACAACTAATATAACAACTATTTTTATGTAACCGTAACATAATAAATATCTGAATGAAAAGCATGAAATAGGACAGTGATTTAGACAATTGATTGTTGACAGTGTCTTGAGATCTACTGATCACCAGCTAAAGGTCTACTGGTGGCTCCCAATCTACCCTTTGGGCACCCCTGATGTATGGAGTATTGTTTGTTGAGTCCTCAACATCTGTATTGTGTTGAAAAATATAAACCCCTTGCATCTTTTATGGTTGCTTAAATTATTTTGGATTTAACCAAGTACTGAAGTGAAGGGCCACTAAAACCTCAACTGTACCATTACCATCCGGGTGATGTGGTATTTGCTGGCATCTTTTGTTTTGTGGGACCATGTAGTTATCAATACACCTGGTAATTATGAACTGACCATCACCACACACACAACCGAATGCTGATCAAACTTGCGTCTTTTTTCTATGCATAAAAGTGTGTCTTCTTCATTTTATGGTCCAAATACAATTTTTTCTTCATCTTGAATAACAGGATATGAAGCACACCATCCTCAAGCTTTGCCTTTAAAACATTTTATTTCAGCGGAATTCACACACATATTTTATGTATTTTAGTATACTGGAAGTTTACTTCTTCAACTAGAGCAGCACCTTTCCATTATACTTGCAGTTAGGTCTGTTCCTCCATGTGCAGCATACCTCATTCAGTTCAGTATCACGCATTGCTTATTTTATCTCATCTTCATTCATTATTTGGCATTTGCATCAATGGAAGTCACTCATGGACTGTTTTATTATTATCCGACTTCACTGAACCCATGATTTTATTTTCATTAGATTTTTCATTTATCTTGGAGCATTTTCACTGTAGGGATTTACATGTTGTGTTGACTGCATAAGACTCTTGGTTCTTTAATTTCCTCTGGTCTTACCTTAACAGCTTTATTTTTCAGAGCTCCACTATCTCTATATTTATTCAGTCCTGTTGGGTGAAGTATGCTATGTGTACTTCGCGTTTTCATGTTTTTAAAAGTGATGAAATATTTTAGTCTGTTTATAGAAGAACTACAGTATATCCTTCTTGAGAGGATTGATACATTTATGTGTGGGTTATTAGAAGGTAATCATTAAGCCTAATGTAGTATCGTTTTTAATAACTTAATATCGCATTTCATTTAATTTGCTGTAGCTAAGGCATTTCCCATTGACTACTATGGGTTTTACAATTAGAAAATGCTTCACCAGAGTTCAGGAAATATGAATAAGCACATATGTATTAATGGAAATATTCAGAGACATAATGCCATCATCCTATCATAAAGTAGACATATTGAAACTCTAGTCTCGTATTGTAATGCATAGTTAAGGGAAAATGCATTCTTTTTGAAGTCTACATATGTATAAATTGGGTTTATTTTTCTTTTAAACCAGCATACAATATTAATAGTAACATAGTAAACTTTAGTTCTGCATTAAGTAGTGTCTGTAGACCCTTGTAGGGGTAGCATAGTAAGTTAGGTTGAAAAAAGACACGCATTCATCAAGTTCAACCTTTTACTTCTTTTTTTTTAACCTGCCTAACTGCTAGTTGGTCCAGAGGAAGGCAAAAAAATTTAAGGCCTCTCCAATTTTCCTCAGAGGGGGAAATAATATCTTCCTGACTCCAAAATGGCAATCAGACTAGTCCCTGGATAAACTTGTACTATGAGCTATCTTTCATAACCCTGTGATCCCTCACTTGCTAAAAAGCCATCCGACCCCTTCTTAAAGCTATCTAATGTATCAGCCTGTACAACTGATTCAGGGAGAGAATTCCACATCTTCACAGCTCTCAATGTAAAAAACGCCTTCCCAATATTTAGGCAGAACCTCCTTTCTTCTAATCAGAATGGGTGACCTTGCGTCAGCTGGAAAGACCTACTGGTAAAAAAAGAATTATTTATTTATACATAGTTATCATATCACCCCTCAAGTGCCTCTTCTCCAGTGTGAACATTCCCAATTTGGCCAGTCTTTCCTCATAGCTAAGATTTTCCATAACTTTTACCAGCTTAGTTGGCCTTCTTTTTACCCTCTCTAATACAATAATGTCCTATTTGAGCAGACCATAACTGTACAGCATATTCTAGATGGGCCTTACCAGTGCTCTATACAGTCTATAGTAATGTGGCAAGATTCTGTAGATGCATGTAGATGCATGTCATTATTGTTTCCACATACAGTATTGCATCTATTAAAAGTGGCCCCTTAGATTTGAAGACTTTTTCTCTTTACTTTCTGTATAGCTGGAAGCAGTGTTGATATGTAGCTGCTGAAACATGACTTCCCCTAAAAGATGACCCTTTCTTTCTTTGGCAGTCATGGCAGTACAGCCTCTTTTTTTGTTGCTATTTTATATCTACTTCAGTTTGTTTACTGATATGGCAGGCAGCAGATGCCCCAAATAATGCACGGTATATGACATAAAAATAGTTTTTATTAACATATTGTTTTTTTCCAAATGTATTGGGGTCAAAATACATGCAATGTATCACCAGTGAAAGTTGCAACCATATTTTTCCTTTATAAAGAGAGTTCCTTTATAAAAGAATTTACCAAAAAGGTCTTCAAACAGAAATTGAAGATGTAAAAAAATGGCCAAATGTATTACTCAATATACTCTTTTCATTTTCTTGTGAATTTAGAACAGGTATGGGATCTGTTATCTGGAGAACTATTATTCCGAAAGCACCGAATTACAGGAAAAACATCTCCCATAGACTCCATTGTGACCAAATAATCCATATTTCGAAAGATTATTTCCTTTTTCTCTGTAATAATAAAACAGTCTTTAAAATGCTGCTTAATAAATATACTTGTCAGTATATTCCACTTGTAAGCAAGGAACGTCGCTGCAAAGCAAAACCTTTTTGGTTCAATAGAAGTGTTGGTGTTGAGGTGGGTAAGAAAAGACGTGCTTTTAAGGCTTTCAAGTTAGCTGGTACAGCCGAAACATTTATAAGGTACAAGGAGGCCAATAAATCATGCAAAGAAGCTATAAGGCAAGCTAAAATTGCTATAGAAAAGGATATTGCAGCAAGCAGTAAAAAAAATCCAAAATTATTTTTTAAATATGTCAATAGTAAAAAAATGAAGCAGGAAGGGGTGGGACCCTTACTATCAGAGGGGGGTCAGCTGGTTGATGAAAACAAAATAAAAGCGCAGATTCTGAACTCGTATTTTTCATCTGTCTACACAAATGAAGAACCAGTAAGTGAAGGTTTCCTTCTTAACACTCCCAATTCTAGTAATACAACTAATGATGCATGGTTCACACATGAAGAAATTCAAAAGAGACTTGAACATGTTAAGATTAACAAAGGTCCAGGGCCAGATGGTATTCATCCCAGGGTAATTAGCGAGCTTAGCTCTGTGATTGCCAAACCTCTTTACTTAATTTTTCAGGATTCATTGAGATCTGGCATAGTGCCGAGAGACTGGCGAATTGCTAATGTGGTGCCTCTATTCAAAAAAGGATCCCGTTCTCAGCCTCAAAACTATAGGCCAGTTAGTCTGACGTCAGTATTAGGAAAGCTTTTCGAAGGGTTAATAAAGGATAAGATACTGGACTTCATAGCAAATCATAATACTATGAGTTTGTGCCAGCATGGTTTTATGCGTAATAGATCTTGCCAGACTAACTTAATTTCTTTTTACGAGAATGTAAGTAGAGACCTCGATTCTGGGATGGCAGTGGATGTGATTTACTTAGACTTTGCTAAAGCATTTGATACAGTGCCACACAAAAGGTTACTGGTTAAATTAAGGAATGTTGGCCTGGAACATAGTATTTGTACCTGGATAGAGAACTGGCTAAAAGATAGACTACAAAGAGTGGTGGTAAATGGAACATTTTCTAATTGGACCAGTGTTGTTAGTGGAGTACCGCAGGGCTCTGTACTAGGTCCATTGCTTTTCAACTTGTTTATTAATGACCTGGAGGTGGGCATTGAAAGTACTGTTTCTATTTTTGCAGATGATACTAAATTGTGCAGAACTATAGGTTCCATGCAGGATGCTGCCACTTTGCAAAGTGATCTGTCTAAACTGGAAAACTGGGCAGCAAACTGGAAAATGAGGTTCAACGTTGATAAATGCAAGGTTATGCACTTTGGCAAAAATAATATAAATGCAAGTTATACACTAAATGGCAATGTGTTGGGAGTTTCCTTAAATGAAAAGGATCTAGGAGTCTTTGTAGATAACACGTTGTCTAATTCTGGGCAGTGTCATTCTGTGACTACTAAAGCAAATAAAGTTCTGTCTTGCATAAAAAAGGGCATTAACTCAAGGGATGAAAACATAATTATGCCTCTTTATAGGTCCCTGGTAAGGCCTCATCTGGAGTATGCAGTTCAGTTTTGGACTCCAGTCCTTAAGAGGGATATAAATGAGCTGGAGAGAGTGCAGAGACGTGCAACTAAATTGGTTAGAGGGACAGAAGACTTAAATTATGAGGGTAGACTGTCAAGGTTGGGGTTGTTTTCTCTGGAAAAAAGGCGCTTGATTACACTTTACAAGTACATTAGAGGACATTATAGACAAATGGCAGGGGACCTTTTTACCCATAAAGTGGATCACCGTACCAGAGGCCACCCCTTTAGACTAGAAGAAAAGAACTTTCATTTGAAACAACGTAGAGGGTTCTTCACAGTCAGGACAGTGAGGTTGTGGAATGCACTGCCGGGTGATGTTGTGATGGCTGATTCAGTTAATGCCTTTAAGAATGGCTTGGATGATTTTTTCGACAGACATAATATCAAAGGCTAATGTGATACTAAACTCTATAGTTAGTATAGGTATGGGTATATAGAATTTTAATTAAAAGTAGGGAGGGGTGTGTGTATGGATGCTGGGTTTTCATTTGGAGGGGTTGAACTTGATGGACTTTGTCTTTTTTCAACCCAATTTAACTATGTAACTATGTAACTATGTAAGTAATTTGTACTTGATGCAAACGAAGATATAATTAATCGTTATTGCAAACAAAACCAGCTATTGGGTTTATTTAATGTTTCAATTATTTTGTAGCCTTTTATTCAGGATGCTGCTGCATAGTCTAGTGTGAGAATTCAAGTTATCACACCATTTCACTTTTCATTAATAAATGATGATTTCTGCAGACCAGTTTTTCTGGCACAATGTTCAGAAAATTATTATATTATATTAAGTATGATATGGTAGTACAGAGGTAGTTATAGTCTAGAGATATCCCAGTTGCATTACACATCATTACACCCAGCCACTAACATTTTAAAATATTTTTTTCAGTTTTTTTCTAGCATCCTTATTTTCCTGTACTACATTTCCTACTATATCAGCTTCTAATCTCCAGCCTCAAATAATTGTATGCTGTGCTAACCCAAAATAGTTGTTTACTATCTTTCCTTTTCTTTTAACTCTGTAGTGTTTACCATATCATTTTTTTTACTAATTTCACAGTATTTACTGACAAAGATAGGTCTAGGTGTGAAATCCCTATTTTTATTTTTGTTTTTCCAATATGGTGTTTGTGGGCAAAAGTGCACTTTTCGTGCTATCGGTGTCACCCTGCTTTTTGCAAAGCGAAATGCAACAACAAAAATTATTTAACAGCTCATTAGCCTCACCTTTGTATTCTTCCTGATCACACAAATGATATCTTTAATGGTTAAGTGAAAAGATTCACCCACAAGCTAGGAAGTACTACAATAAATTTCCATGAAATTAACATTTAAAGATTAACAAATTTTCACAGGGCTGTTCAGGAAGCCAATGGATAGAAATAACTTGTTGAATGCTAAATGTTTCCACAACCCTAGAATTATCAATGCAGTCCCAAAAGTCCAAGTCATGAGGGCCAGTCACAACTTCCAAGAATGGTGTTGGAAGTGGTAAAATGCCCCCGGGGGGTATCACTAAGCTCCTTCCGCAAAGAGAGGCAATATGGATAAAAAGACTTGTGGCAGAATGTATTATTGGTCACTCACGCAAAAATCGTTTTCAATGTGTTTGCACTGTTTACGCCACCTTCAAGCAGGTGTTAAAGGTTCGCAATGCGCAATTAATATTCACAATGTAATAAAAACCTAATGAAGAATATTATATTTTTTTAAGAGTAATTTTTTTATTTTCATAAAAGAAAACAAACCGTTAACAAGATAAAAACAATAACATAAAATAAAAACAATAATTTAACTAAAGATCATAATAATAATAAAATTAGCATAAAAAATGTATCAATAACAATCAGAAAGTAATTTTCTTGGTATCGCAACCAATAAGGCTATAAAATAATGAAATTATGTTAAGTAACCATAGAACAATTTAGAATATTATTAGATTTAACTCTTTCTTTTTTTTAACTTCTCTTTATTTCAAATAGCAGTTTTTTACATACTGTAACAAAAGCAATCATACAATAGTAGTCATTTCTTTTTCACTTAGTATATCATGTACAATATGCGTGTGCCATAGTCATTATATGAAATCAAATAATATAATGTTAACAAGGACAAAATAGAATAATAAAAAAAAGGTTTGATAAACAGTGGGAATATACTAAGAGGTAAGTCTATTAGGTCAATAGGGTCAACGATGTCAGCAAGGTCACCAGGGTTGTCTATTCATGGTCTCCATTTCTAGATACAGTTGCAATGTAATTAACAAATGACTTTTGAAGTCAAGTTGGGTTGCGGAATGCCTGCCAATCAGACCATACTTTATCATATTTAGCTAGTCTGTGTTCATTTGGAAGATGTGGAATAGTAGTTTGTTCTTAAATTTAGTGATATTGTTTGGTAGATGTAGTATCAAAGCTGAGGTGGGTGTGTTTGGAACATTTAGTTGTAGATCATTGTTGACAAGAGAGAAGATTTTTTTCCATAGCTCAGTGACCGTGGGGCATGTCCACCACAAGTGTAGTAAAGTTCCTTGTTGTCCACCTCCTCTCCAGGAACACAGAGGGGATTATGTTCCTGTTATTTTGTTGAATTTTCTTGGCATGAGATGCCATCTGTAAAGCAGTTTTTTATATGCCTTTATGTGGTTGGTACATGTGGTCACAACCACAAGTGTTAATTGTATCTCTTGCCATTGCTCAGGGGTTAGGTATATATTTGGGTCTTGTTCCTATTTAATAATGTGTGGATGCTTGTAGTCCGGTGGCATGGTAAGAAGAAATCGGTAGCAATCTGGTACTCCTCTTGCTTGACCTCCGCTTTGCATAGGTGCTCAATTCTAGTTTTTTGGCATATAGTTTTATAAGTTAGCGAGATTTTACTAAGGAGGTTTGTGAGTCTGATGTAGGGGTAGTGATCCTTCTCTTGTAAATGATATTTTTCTTGTAGTTCTGTGAATGTTTTGTATATGTTTATCACGTATAGATTGGAGATTACAGTAATACCGTTTTGTGTCCATTCCTGTACTTCGAAATCTTGCAGCAAGTATTTCACATTGGTCATTGGCATGATGGGTGAGGGGAATTGTCCTATTTCTCCTTTCTGTTTAGTGTGTCCCACATAGAAATGATAAGTTTAGTTGTAGGTAATATGTTTAAGTTTCTTTAAGGTCTATTTTTGGCAGGCAACCACAGTAGTTGAGGTAACAGCATGTTTGGAAGGGTACTATTTCCTATGTCTAGCCACTTTCTCTGAGCTGAGGGGCTGTGCATTCTTACTCCGGTTTCTAAGAGGGATGCTCTGTAGTCCCTGAAATTCCCCCCCCCCTCGCCGGCTTACCTGTCGGGAGGGGAGGCAGGAACACTAATGCATAGAGCGCAATTGCGCTCTCTCGCATTAGTAAAGCCGAATTTCCGGTTTAAAAACCAGAAATTCAGCTCTTAAATGTACCAGGAGCAGCTTTTTGCCACCCCTGGAAACCTCTCTGGCATTGTCGCCTGAGGCGAGTTTCTCAACTCGCCTCATTGGCAGCGCGCCCCTGTCTGTAGTATTGTATGAGGTTGGGTAATCCAGGACCCCCATTAATTGAAGGCTGTTGTAGTTATTTAGCTGAGGGGGATGTTATCCTACCCAACCATGATGTGTACAGGGTTATCCATTTCTGATTCTGATTCAGTCTGCCAGTAATGTTTATTGTAAAAATTGGTCTGGGTCCCTGGGTAGCTTGATTCCCAAATAGGTGAGGAAGTTAGTTTTCCAGTCAAATGGGAAGTTACTTATTAGGAGTGTAAGTTCTTGATTAGGAATATTAATAGTCAATGTTTGTGTTTTGCTTGAGTTGATTTTATACCACGACACTTGGTAGAATTCAGTCAGTTTTCATAACAAATTAGGTATGGATATGTGAGGGTTTAAAAGGGACATGATTATGTCATCAGCAAAAAGACCAATTACCTGAGGACCTCTCTTAGTGGGAATACCCAAGATGTCCTAATTCAGTCAGATTTTGCAGGCCAAAGGCTCTACCAGTGAAGTGCAAAAATTAAAGGGGATATTGGGCATCCCTGCCTAGTACCATTACTAATGGAGAAGGCGTCTGACAGAACGTCAAAAGCATTAACCTTTGCTGTGGGGGAAGTATATAACACCGATATTTGCTCCATATATCCCCAGTGAATTCTGCCAAACGCCTTCTCTGCCTCCAAGGAGAGTATTGTTGTTGGGTATTTGTTTTGTTTCACCATGTGTAGGAGGTTATGAAGTTTCTTGGTATTATCTGAAGCTTGACGTCCTAATACAAAGTCAATCTGATCTGTATTTAAGAGGGAGGGCAGAATCCTGTTAAGCCTTAATGCTAGTATTTTTGAGTATATATGGATCTGACAGGAGAGCCTGTCAGCGTGGCACTGTCCCGGGCGCTGCCGCTTGAACTGAAGCTGTTATCGGTGGAGAAGTACACAGTACAAGAAAACCGTCAGAGTTTCCGTACAGAAATGTACTCTTGTGGAGTTCACTTCAGTTCAGACGGCAGCGCCTGGGACAGCGCCACGGACAGCAACCAAAAGCAGCAGCACTGCGGGACAGGCTCTCCATGGCACTACTATCAATGGGAGCAGCGATCAGGAGTGACAGGCCGGGCAGTGGGAGCAACAAGAAGCGCTCTCCGTCGTAGACCCCCAGCAGGGACCTCCATCACACAGGGTTCAGTGGAGACAAGGGGCAGCAGGGCTCAGTCAGCAGCAGCAGCACACCGAGTGTGCAGGGAGAAGGCCAGCGCACGTGGGTTTCGTGCCAACCACAACTGCCCCATAGATGATCAACACCAGGACCAGTACGGCTGCATCAAGAAGTGACTGGAGGAGAAGAAGAAGCTGGCTGTCAATCTTGCTGGCAGAGCAGAGCGCGGCAGACATAGGGTGGCCAGGAGAGATAGCCAGGGAGAAGAAATCAACTGCTGCAGGATGGATGGTGTCGCCGTTTCTGAAAAGGACAGGAAGTGGAGTTTCAGTAAGTTATTTTTTAATAAAGGCTTTGCAATTTAAAATTTTAAAGTGTGTTGGTGTTTATATTTCGATGTATACTAACGAATTTTGTAAAAAAAAAATTTGACGTTACTGGTCCTTTAAACATTAATAATTTGCTCAGTTCTCTTTTATTGTTTTTGATTTCAGATTGAAGCTGTTTAATAGGGTTAATAGTGCATTTGAGTTCTGCTATCTGTATTTTTTGTTCTAATTCAATTTGTTTACTTTCCCTTCATTTACGTATTCTGATATTGCTGATCTTCTGATATCAGGTGCCCTCTAATAGTGGCTTTATGGGCTAACCATAATTGTTGGGGGCATATGTCTGCTGTCTGATTGTGCTGAAAATACTCCTTAATCCTCAATTCTATTAGTTGCTGTGTTTCAGGGTTGTGTAGTATGGAGTCGTTAAGTCTCCAGTGTGTAAGATGTACCCTTTGCCTGTGGGGACCTAGGTGTATGCCAACTGGGGATGATCGACCAAGATTGAATTCCTATCCAGGCTTTGGTTATTAGGGTTGAGGTTTGTTGATCTGATGACTACATGTCTAGGGGAGTGGTAGGTGTATACCACATCTAATGAATGTTTGGCCCTCCATATATCAATAAGTGCTAGATTATGGAATAGATCTCGCAACTTTTTAGCTGCTCTAATTTGTGGCTTAGTGACCCATGTGGATGATTTATAGTTATCTTGTATTGGGTCTAGGACTGCATTAATATCTCCGGCTACAATGCATCTGCTTTTCCTATGTTCTAATAAATGTGTAAGTATTTTGTGAAGAAATTGTAACTGACTATCATTGGGTGCATAAAGGTTGATCGGAGTATAGTACTGATTTTCTATAGAACATTTAAGCATTAAATATCTTCCCAAAGGGCCCGCAAACAGCTGATGTTTTTGAAAGGCAATTTTAGCCATTTAGTAAGATGGAGACTCCTTTGGTTTTAGATGTGGAGTAAGCGCGAAAGTTATGGGGGAATTTCTTATAGAAAAGATTTGGATGGTTAGATCTTTTAAAATGGGTCTCTTGATAAAATACCACATCTGCTTTGGCCCAAAAGGCTCCATGAAGTGCTAGATTTTGTTTCTGTGGGGTTTTAAGACCAATTTTGTAGATTTTTAAGCATAAAGATAATTTTTTTGTCATAACATAGCATAAGGAAAACATGAAAACAGTAGAAATAGTATTTTGCTTACTCAAGATGGATGCTGGTGCTTGATTTATAGATATTAAACATAGTTACCATCCTGTGGCACAGAAAAGGGTGATGTTGGGCCTGTGCCTGAACACCGTCTTAAGGCGATTTTGCCTTTTTAAACTTTAGGGGGAGAAAGAGAAAATTTAGGTGAGGAAGGTTGAACCTCTGTGTCTTGAGCCAGTATCTTGCTGTTAAGGACTTTATCTGGATAGAGAACGATGAAGATGGTTCTTTGCTGTCATGCTGTATGCCACTCTGCAGATAACTTATCAGGCAAGGATGCATTTGACAACATGTTTTTGGGAGATGATGGTCTTGCCGGGCGCCCCTCCACCTTTGCGCCCTAGGCACGTGCCTACTCTACCTACCCCTAGTTCCGGCCCTGAATTTAGCATTACTAGACTTAAAATTAAAACCTTTATATGCTAAATGAATTAATCTATAGTTTTGCTCCCTCCACACTTCAGATAAAATTAGTTTATCTAAACTATTATATAATAGAGTTAATCAAAGTCTCAGAGTTAATTTCTTTTTGTAAATAAACAGACCACTTATTCGCCGTTAATTCCATCGGATGAGGTTTGAAGTCCATGTTGTTCCATGAATTTGATTGTAAGGATCTAATGTTGAGATGCGAATTGGAATAAATGAACTTGTTGAAAAAGAAGGACAAAAAGGAACTATAAGAAGTTAAAACTTCCTTTGAGTCAAGTTTATAGAACCAGTGAACAAGTTCACTGAAGGTAGAACAATTTCTCTTTTCCTGAAATATGGAATTTAAGTCTAAACTCATCCCATCCAAGGATTTTCCTGTTGAAGGTGACATGATATCTAGTAGAAGATGGATACCTTTCTTTTTCCAAGATGTAGACATTGGAGAGAACATTGAACAAGGAATTTCCTTGTTTCTTGTTAAAGGTAAGTAAGGTGTAATCTCTAAAATAAGTATATATAAATCTGTGTAATGATCTCCAAACTGAAAAAGTGTCTGTATAAATTGAATTACATCATGAGTTGAATTCTAAAAGGTTTATGTAATAATCTTAAAATATTTTGTCCATTGTCAGTTGTCATTTCTAATGGAACATTTGTAAATTTTTCAGTTTCACATAACCATTCTATAATATAACGAGTAATAGAAGATAAATTAAAAGACCTATAATCAGGAACTCCAAAACCTTCATAATTTCTTGAGCTTTTTAACTTGTGTAAAGATATTTTAGGAACTTTTCCCTTTCAATATGTTGGGCTATTTAAACATATATTTGATAAAATCACATAAAAGAATTTAAGGCTCCTTATAAGTAATAAACAGGAGGAGTCTTAAATAATATATGCCCAACTCTGAATTCGATATCGAGCCTTCCCAATCAATTGGTACAAAGGGTGAAAATCAGGACAACTATTTAACAAAATAATTAATTTATTTATATATAATAATAACAAATCAAATTATTACTTCTTACAAAATCCACCAAATACTTCTTGATATCCACTTAGAACAAACTCAAAATAAAATTTACCACCAGATATTAATTGATAAGACCAAAATCATCAATACGGCAAGCATCCACAAGACAATATACACTTTTACTTATAATAAGGTATTGGAGTAAGTAAGTAGTTAATGAAAAAAGAAGTATTGCAGGCAGGAAAGGAGCAAGATCTGTGTGTGGTGGATAGCAGAGGGAACTCACAGCTCCTTTACCTCATCTAGTAACCAGTAAAACAAACTAGGAAGGCAGCAAGGAGAGAAAGTTCCCCCCTCCAAAGGAATGCAAAGAACAAACTTACAGAACGGCAGGAGCTTTGAGCTGTGGGAGGAGGGGCTGCTAGTGCACGCTGTAGAGCAGGAAAGTGAAAGTAATTGCTTCCCTGCAAACCATGTGACCGCTCTCCTCCAGACATCACACGCATTGGCAGAGAGGGGAGGGGGAGTGTACAGCTAGATTCTCATGTCCCAGTGTGACCTGGCTTTTCAATACAGAGTGGCTGCCTCCAAGCACACAGGTAATGCTGTGCCTGCTGTTAGAGCAGCACAGGGTGAATGTGTAATGAGCAGAAATGGAAGCCCCCCCATGACAAAATACAAACTAAAATAACTTATTCATGGATTTGTGGATTAACATTTTATTTGCCAGACAGTGTTTATGGATGTGTGTTTTTTATAAAAATGCAAAAAAAATAAAAAAAAGTTTAAATTGACGACAGATTCCCTTTAAGCTTAAAGTTGTGAAACACCTGGGTCAACTAAGTTATCCTTTTTAGAAAATAAATTTCATAGATCTTTACCATCCAACATTAATTTGTATAAAACAAAATAAAACACTTATTCCTCATTACTACATGATAGATCAAACATGCATAATATATAAATCATGTATACATAAACTAATAGAAGATTATATTATATAAAATAGAAACAATTATATGTTATTATTGAACCTAAATATTCTTATGATTAACTATTCATTTATTTGAAAATCCCACAAAAGGAATCGTGGAGACTCCAATGTGTTAATGTCGTTATGTTTTAGAAGTAGAGGTAAATTAATTATAGGATAAATACATTTTGG
This sequence comes from Xenopus laevis, assembly GCF_017654675.1. Classification (NCBI taxonomy): domain Eukaryota; kingdom Metazoa; phylum Chordata; class Amphibia; order Anura; family Pipidae; genus Xenopus; species Xenopus laevis. The sequence goes on along the minus strand of NC_054379.1, from coordinate 54,988,998 downwards.
AAAGGCCAACATCTTATAAAAGGTTATTCTTCCTTTTAAAATCAAAGGAATGTCCATCCAACTATTACAAAAATTTGTAATATTTTTAACCATAAAAGTAAAATTAAGAGAGTAAAGTCTGTTAAGATCAGCGGGAATATTAATACCTAAATGTTTTATATGAGTCTGTCTCTTCTTAATAGCTATTAGGTTTAAGGTCTTAGAGAGGTGTAGATATCCATTAGTTCAGTCTTTTTGACTTTACTTTTAAAACCAGAAATAGACTCAAACATTTGCAATATAGAAAAGATCTTTTTTAAATTAAAACCCCTATTAATCCTGGTAAAAAAAAATGGACTTTTGAGATATCTAATAAGAGGTTCTAAATTTATTAAACAGTAGTGGTGAGAGAGGGAACCCTTGTCTAGTCCCTCTTTTTAATTGAATTGTGAATCTGACATTTCTCCAGCTAAAGGACCATATATATATATATATATATATATATATATATATATATATATATATATATATATATATATATATATATACTATAAAAGGACCATGGAACCCAAAAATTAATAGAGAGTCCATTAAATGTTTCCAGTAAATCTTGTAAAGCCTTCTCAGCATCAATTCAAACCAAAGTAGTGGGGATTTTCTTGGATTTTGCTAATTAGATAACTTAAATCATAATTACAGTATATATTATATATATTATATATTTCTGGACCTGGCCTTCCTTTGGTGAATTATTACTTGTGTCTGTTTTAAATGTAATATAAGCTTCATTCTGTTGTTTACTCAATTTAAGGATTTGAGAATTTAGTTTTCTTAAAAAAGAAGATTTGAATGAAGTTATTTTGCCTTTAATGTAGGCTTTCCAACATTCCCAAAGTAATTGAGGATATTCCTTATGAATTGCATTGTCCATTAGAAAAGTTTCCCAATGATCTTTTAACATTGTTTGAAATTCTATTGTGGCAGAAAGAAAGGATGGAAAATGCCATGCAATATATGATTTAGGAGATGAATGTGTCAATAAGGTTAAACTAATCGGAGTATGATCTGAATATGTGAAATTTTTTAGAAACATAAAATAAAAAGATAGCAATGTGTAACATTCAACACTATCATTTATAAACCTAGAAATTTAATATATAAGTTGGTAAAACACAAATAACTTCTGATGCTGAGACAGGAATAGTGAAGATGAACTTGATTATTTCAGAAACAGTACAGAATTTTTAATTGATTGCATTTAAAAGTTTCTTATTTCAGTAAGCTGAGGCTTACAATAAATGTTCATTTTCGCAATAGTTCCCCTTTAATTAAAATGTAGTCTATGGGAGATGGACATCCCATAAGATTTCTGGATAACAGATTTCCTGATGACGGATCCCATACCTGTACAAATTGCAAAGCATGAAGAGAAATTTGTGAAAAACCTGGTCACACAATCTTACCATTTAATATTTTTTAAAAAAAGGAAATATAAGCCAATATCCAAATTACATTAAAAAATAATAATGTAAAACATATTAATATAGAATGTGTTTGTATCCACAGTAAGAAAAATCTTGTGCTGTAAACTACATTTTAGGAACATGATCAGTTGAAATTATTAATGTTTTCATCTCTTTTTCCATTCGCTATAATTTAAATGAACAAGGAACACTTTATAGCACATTAGCTAGCAGTACCTGCATAATTGGTCACCTGTCATTTTCAGCAAAAAGAGAACAAAGCAAGAAATTTAAAGATTGCATTCTGACTGCTTTCATTGTTTCCATTAATCACACCCCTAAAGCTCCCTGAATGGAACCTCTGGAAGTATTCTGAAGAAAATGAACACTTGCTTTTAGCCATATTAGATGTTACAAAAAAAGCAATACGGGATATTGAATTTGTTCTTTACAGATTTTAGCTTTTGTACTGCATAGTTAGAGGGTTATATTTAAAGATTTGGAGAGAAGCAATGTCTCTTTAATGCATTTTTTATGCTTTCGTTCACCACTTAAGAGTAATTTACAATACAGACTATTGACAGAGAAGAACTAGTTGTTAAAATGACCTACTGTGATCAAAGTCTTTTCAGCATAAAAAAAAAACATTAATCAGATGCCAAGTCAAAATTGGGCACATCTGTTCGCTGGCAGGGCATCAGTGACTAAGACCAGTAGCTTCACTCACATTAAAACTCAAACTGTATTTTTTTGTTTTTGTTTTCAACATTGACTAGTGTCAGGACCAACTGCTTTAGGTAAAAGTTAGAGTTGCATGCATAACAAGCAGGGCAGTACAGTTCTTAACGTTGTTGCCTTGTAATCCTTGGGTCCTGTGTACAGTTCCAGCAAGAGCTCTATTCGCAAGGAGAGTTTATGTTCTCCTGTGCTTCTTGGGATTTCCTCTGGTCACTTCAGTTTTCTCCCACATTCCAACAACATACAGGAATGATACATTGGTGAATACAACACGGACTTTAGATTGTCAGCTACTCTGGGGTACTCTTTGCACTGATGTGCAAAGCACTGTGCAGTATGTGGAGCTATACAAATATATAATAATAGTATGTTAATAAATACCAATAGTACATCACATTAAAAATAATCTATACATTTAAGTAATGTTAATTCAGACGAAGAAGAAAATATTCTCTTTTTCCATATGTTTTAGTAAGAAAGAGTTGCTACTCTAGTCAGCAATAATCAGATCTTGATGACTTTGATGGCACAAAGTGAGCTTTTACTTTCTACTTGGATGCTTTAGTGTTTCAAAGATTACTTTATGTTTTTTTAACCAATCAGTTGCCTGATGCTCTCTCTTATGATATTACCCCCTTATCTCACAAGGATGTTTGTGGTGAGACATTCAACTTTAAAATATAAATTTCTATATAATATATTTATGTAGGATTTTTCTGAAAAATCCATATTTTCTACCTTTTCATACATACTGTCCATACTGTAGTAGTGTAAAAAATGAACCATTATACCCCACTAACTCTGGCCATTTTGCAAGAAGTTGCATTAATAGGAAATATTACTACCAAAATGACATTACTTATGTTTTGTGCATTAAGGGGGTTATTTATCAAAGATTGAATTTTAGAGATTTGTGAAGTTTTTTTTATACCTCGAATATACCTCGAAGGGACCTCTGCCATTGACTTCTACATGACCTTGACAGGTTTTAACTGGAGTATTTTGGGATTCTAGCTATTTCCAGCTTCAGGGTATAATAAATCCTAAAAAATAGATTTTTTTTTAACCCTGAAGTTTTCTTATTTTTAAATTAAAAATTTGAGTCTTAACTGAAATTAACTGAAAAATACAACTTGACCTTTAATAAATCTGCCCTTAAATGCCCTGTATCCATACACTATTTTAATTCAGTAAATATTAAACAGAGCTGTAAGATCTTAGAAGTATTGATGTGCATACGTTGCAGTGATTGCAGTTTTCTTGTTAATCATGTGGTTATGGTTATGTTCTGTATGGATCACATCAACATGAATTAATTTTTGAGATTTATTAAAGCCCAATTCTGCAAAAAGCCCAAATCAGAAACTCTGCCATGTCAAACTTGCTGAGGATGTGAATAAGTCAATAGCAGAGGTCCCTACCCTAATTTGAAGTTAATGTGGTCTGCGCTGGGTGTAGCCCAAAAATCCGATCATTTCGAGCTTTTCTGGCAAAAACCCTGAACAAGTATACGATTTGGGGAAAAAGCCTGAAAAAATAGAACTACTGCGATTTTTTTGGGTTTTCTCCTAAAAACGATTAATTCGAGCTTTTTAATAATAAATAAGGTCAAGGTTTGTTTGTGGTTTTTTAAATAAAATAACGAGATAAATTGGAATTTTAGTAAATAACCCTCTAAATAAACAAAGCCACTGACATGGCCTAGTTCATTTACTAAGAAGTTTCCAAAATCTACCAGGACAGCTAATCCCTGAGTTAAATATCTCTGATATATTTTCATTATTAGTGCTGATCATCAAGGTGATTCCCACTATGTGATAGCCAAAAATGCTGCTGTGCTGAAGCACTTATCATCCTTCAGCACATACAGTAATCAAGTATATTGTGTGATATAATCCAGCAACAGATGGGAACACATAGGGATAAATGAGCGCTGTGGTAATCTATCAGGTAATTTACAATAACATCAATGGTTCCCATGAGCTGATATCACTCTTGCTCCTGGGTTATGTCATTGTTCACACTGGTCAGCTTGTAAATGATCCATTCTGTTGATATTAAAAATGCTTCTAAATGAGAATAGTTGTTTCAAGAAAATAAAAATGTAAACCAAGAAAAATATTTTAAATCATATGCTCTTCCTACATTTGCATAATGCACTTGTCATATCTAACCTTCATTGAGGCTGCTCGTTTTAATGAAATCCTGTGGATCTATTAAATCTGCATCAAAATGTAAAATGTTTTGTTGTTTTGGTGTGCCTCCACCCAAGGTGGGGTGTCAGGGAAAAATACACTATCCACCACTGTTGCCTATACTGGGGATAGGATCAATAGCAAGAAGTGTGATAATTCCAGGGAGCAGTGTGTTCCCAAGTGTGAGTTTATATACAGTATGACATCTGAATGTTTTCAGAAGCTGCTTCATGTTTATCCTTCTGTTAGGATATACACATTGATTTGTTTTGTCTGCGTGTATGTGGTATAAATGCTTTCCCCTTTCTCTATTGCTGGCCAGCAACCCTCTCTTTCTTCCACTTTTAAACCTCTGCAGATAAATTAATAAACCATGCTCTCCACATTTTACAAAAATCACCAAAAACATTACTTACCAAGTGTATCTGTTCCCATTCAGTATAATGTGAGCAAACTCTTATCACTGGGTGCGTGCAGGATACATGCACTGAGATCAATAGCAATTGGTAAAACCTGTAGCAGGTCACATTTCAACAAAATGTGTTTTTCTTAAATGCTGATGATTACATTGCCTGTGTTTTTATTGTGAGTAATAAGATATAAAGCTCCATTTCTTTGGAGATATAAACCAAAATGTATATTTATGAATACTTTCAAATGCTGTTCAAGTGACTTACTACTTAGTGTATATCACCAGATTACAACCTGCTTGAGAGTTAATCATTTCTTGCAAGAGACATCTGTGGTCCTCATCATTTTGTTAAACCTGTCAGCTGTCTGACTGGAACCCAATATAGTGAGAAGAACTTAAGGTAATATTTACAGTACAGAGTTTGGGAGTTGCTGGGGTTGTCCCCTAAGCACTGGGTTCCAGAAAACACACACCAAGCACTATATATCTGTATCACACTATAAATACACTTTTACAGCACACCTATGGGTGAGCTACATTAGACTTTCATAAAAGCAACCTACATTTACAACACCTAACATGCTTAATGGTGATGTCTACTTTTGCCAATTTAAAGTACCTGGAACACCTTAACGTAAGTAAGGATAAAAACTATAGACAGAAACATGGCAACTATGACATGCATTCTAAGTCCATTATCTAGCCATGTGTCTTCTCATTGTCTCCCAGAATTGTACATTATATATAATAAACTAACCCCTTGAAAGCAATTTCCCCCTACACTCCAAGCTAACAAATAGACACGAAACAGGATGTATATAGTCAAATTAAATAAAGTCCCAAACCAAATTGTTCTCCAATTCGGAAGCAACGAAGGTTCTCTCCGACCTCCAATGTAAGTCAGTAAATTCCAAAAGGATGCTACCGATCGTACCTCAAAATAGGATTTTTATTGGACCCAAAAAAACTTAGAAAAGTGCTGGGGAAGATCCACATAGGCTAACATTGGACTTCGGTAGGTTTAAAGTGGCGAAGTATGAAGTCGAAGTTTTTTTTAAAGAGACAGTACTTTGATTATGGAATGGTCGAATGGTCGAAGATTTTTACTTCGGAAGGACCCTAGAAGCACATGACAACTTTGATATGTGAATTTTAATCCAATCGTCTGTAAGTATAATCGACTACCAGAAACAGGTTCTTAAACTGTGTGGTTACCCATCTACTTTCTTAAAACCTTTTTTCTCATCACTTAGCACAAGCGCACTTTAACTTGATGGTGTTTTCGTATACATGAGAATAATCTCACTTTTTTTGAATTGGAATTAATGTTATCACTTTAAGGCAAGACCTATTTAAAGGGATCCTGTCATTGGAAAACATGTTTTTTTTTTCAAAATGCATCAGTTAATAGTGCTACTCCAGCAGAATTCTGCACTGAAATCCATTTCTCAAAAAAGCAAACAGATTTTTTTATATTCAATTTTGAAATCTGACATGGGGCTAGACATTTTGTCAATTTCCCAGCTGCCCCTGGTCATGTGACTTCTACCAAGCAGCTGTTATCTTGTGTTAGGGAGCTGTTATCTGGTTACCTTCCCATTGTTCTTTTGTTTGGCTCCTGGGGGGGAAAGGGAGGGGATGATATCACTCCAACTTGCAGTACAGCAGTAAAGAGTGATTGAAGTTGCTCTTTTGAGAAATGGATTTCAGCACAGAATTCTGCTGGAGCAACACTATTAACCGATTAATTTTGAAAAAAATGTTTTTTCCCATGACAGCATCCCTTTAAGGATGTATATAGACCTGACATATGAACTGGTTAATATGTAATAGTCACGAGAATGGAACTTTGTCAAAAGTTATGTTAGTAATAAAAATTCCTAGCATAATGTTTTATTATGTGAAAATAGTACATTTGCCATAAGAATAAATCAATGTAACCATGGCAACCTGTACATACCTTGCGTAGTAAGAAGTTTTAATACAAATATTGAAATACATTGTTATGAGTCTTCAGTCTAGTACTGTGTACAGAAAGAATACTTCAAGGATATTAATACAGTTCTGTTTTCTGGAAAATCTCAACTGTATTGTGAATGTACATTCACCAAAGACAGAAAGTTTGACTTCTGGTATGCTTATTTATGCATTATTCTTATACAAACCCATTAATATTATAAAATTATGTGTTCTTTAGTATAATTATTTTTTGTGTCAATTAATACAAATTTTTCATATTTATCACTTAATACAGACATTTAAAAAAAAAAAAAATCTGTATTACAGGATGGAAGTATTTCATCATATATCTGTAACCAATGACCTAGACAATGTTCTCAGGTTAGTCATAATAAATGGGGAAAATGTGGCATTCCAACACTAAAATAACTCTGTTCTCTTTCATTTTCAGAGTAGAAATGTGTTTTAAAAACTGTCTAACAATGTGTCAGATATTTCTTTCATGTATTTAGGATTAATTAATTGTATATTTGTTTAGTAAATGGGAAAATACTTGTTTTCAATTATATCTAACAAGAGCAGGACTTTAACTAATTTTATTCTGTTAAGAATTATTATACTGTGGTGTGCACAGAATTAAAGAGTATGTTGATTTAAAATATTAAACCAAATGATGGAATCCACATAGTTTCTTATTAATCTGTGCTTACACTGTTCTTAAATGCAACCAATAAAAATAAATGTGAAATAAATGTTGTTGTAGCAAATGTTTTAAAGTAGAACGAGTGGAGAAACAGAGATATTAAAACTACTAATGTAAAGATTTTAAAACTACTAATGTGAAAATTAAATCTTACTAGCACCCAGGCCACAAAGGCCCGGGCCTAGGGCGACAAACCGCATTCGCCAAACCGCATCAGAATCAGCTACTAGCACTGGAGATGCACATCAGTCTCCAGTGCTGTTCCCAACCTTTAAGACTTCTGCGTGGCCCAATATAAGGCCCAATTCAGGATCAGGGAGAGTGGCGAATTCGCACAAATGCAGTGCTGTTGTGCCCTCTTCTGGGACCCCTGCATAAACTCGATCATCAAGAGCAAAAGGCTCAGCTGGGTTGGTCATCTGGAACTTATGGGAAAGGAACGAGCCATGAGCAAGGTCTACTGTTAAAGGTCCTAGGGACAACAACTCACAGGACCCCCAAGAAAGAGATGGCTGAACGATGTGGAGGATCATTTGGGAACCATGAGAGTACATAATTGGTGTTGGTGTGCATTGGATCTGGAAGAGTGGAGAGGCATTGTAGAGGAGGCCAGGGCTCTGCAAGGGCTGTAGTGCTATGGGGTAGGGTAAGTAAGGGTAAGGTAATAGGATCTGGCAGTCTCGCCACTTTTGGATTTCTGTATTAGGTTTCTGTGTCCTTAGCAAATGTTTATAATAGACTCTCTTAAATCTCATTATCGGCATAGTGTGTAAAACAGAACAGTTTTACGGGCTCTCCAAACAGTTTGGGGCAGATTTATCAAGGGTCGAATTAAAAAAAAACTTCGAAATTCTAATTCAAAAAGACCAACCGAAATCAAGTCGAAGTTGTTTTGGGGTCGAATACGTTAATTTTTGAATCCTTCGAATCGAAGGAATATCGCATTCGATCGAATTTGATTCAAAGTTTTTCCCCCAAAAATCTTTGAGTCCACTAATTGACTCCAAATAGGTTCTAGGAGGTCCCCCATAGGCTAAAACAGCAATTCGGCAGGTTTTAGATGGCGAATGGTCGAAGTCACATTTTTAAAGACACAGTACATGATAAATTTCGATATTCGAATTTTCGAATTTCTTTCAAATTTGAATCGAATTTGGACTATACCCAAGTCGAGGTACACAAAAAATAGTTCGAAATCCAAATTTTTTTCATTCGAAAATTCACCTAAACCTTTGATATATTTGCCCCTATATGTTGACTGCACTATATATATATATATATATATATATATATATATATATATATATATATATATATATATATATATATAAACCAAAATACTGTACAAAAACCGCACTCACAGGGCTTTACAAAGGTGCAAAAAAGATCTGTTTATTTCTTTACGACGTTTCGGCTTCTATTACTGAAGCCTTTCTCAAGTGAAAGGCTTCAGTAATAGAAGCCGAAACGTCGTAAAGAAATAAACAGATCTTTTTTGCACCTTTGTAAAGCCCTGTGAGTGCGGTTTTTGTACAGTATTTTGGTTTACATAATTTTTGAATACTGCACCGAGGCAGCTGTTTTTGTATGCATGAGTGCTCCTGTTTTGTGAGAATATATATATATATATATATATATATATATATATATATATATATATATATATATATATATATATATATATATATTACCATTAATTTCTTGTTTAGTAAAAGTGTTCATGAAAATGTTTAATTAATTCGAAGCCTGATAGACTACAATATTATTTTAATTATACCAACTACTTTGTATCTGACATAATCCAACAATCTAATTGAAAGTATCTTTCAACCATAATTGACTCAATAACTCTGAGTTATTGATGGCTTCTGAGCTTTGTATTTCCATATAACATAGGTACTTTTTCTTTGGAAGTCTCAAGCTATCAATATTTTTGATTTATTGAAATTTGTTCATGTCAGGATAAAGCTTATTATCTCCAGTGCAAAATACTTTGAAAGCAATCAATGATGTTCTAATCTATATTGTTTATATAAATGTTAAAATGCTTTGCAGTAAACAAAAAAGCAATCTGTATTACATTTCATTCAAAGATTTAGATACTCATATTATCCTTTACAGTTTGTTTTACAGGTTAACTAGGGATGTAGCGAACGTCGGAAAAAAAGTTCGCGAACATATTCGCGAACTTGCGCAAAAATGCGAGCGGTTCGCGAACGGTTCGCGAACCCCATAGACTTCAATGGGAAGGCGAACTTTAACATCTAGAAAAGACATTTCTGGCCAGAAAAATGATTTTAAAGTTGTTTAAAGGGTGCAACGACCTGGACAGTGGCATGCCAGAGGGGGATCAAGGGCAAAAATGTATCTGAAAAATCTGCCTGTGTGTGCTTGGAAGAGATAGTGTAGGGGGAGAGCTGTTAGTGATTTCAGGGACAGATGATAGTAAGTTTGCTGGCTAGTAATCTGCTTGATACTGCTCTGTATTGGAGGGACAGAAGTCTGCAGGGATTTGAGGGACATTTTAGCTTAGGTAGCTTTGCTGGCTAGTAATCTACTGTTCTCTTTAAACAACTGCCATACGTTGACCTTGTAGGCATTGTTTGCCCAGTTTTTTTGGACGCAGCCACTGAAGCACAGTTGCCATAAAAAATATGCCATATAAATGCTGAAAATAGTAATTTTTCGCCATACGTTGACCTTGTAGACATTGTTTGCCCAGTTTTTTTGGTTGCAGCCACTGAAGCACAGTTGCCAGAAAAAATATGCCATATAAATGCTGAAAATAGTCATTTTTTGCCATACGTTGACCTTGTAGGCATTGTTTGCCCAGTTTTTTTGGTCGCAGCCACTGAAGCACAGTTGCCAGAAAAAATATGCCATATAAATGCTGAAAATAGTAATTTTTTGCCATATACGTTGAGTCAATGGCGGGTTGAAGAAAACAGTGTGCAAATAATGCCTACAGGGCAAATAATGCCTAAAAGGTCAACTTATACACTACTACAGCGGTAGTAAAATAAAAAAAAGTAAAATAAAAAAAAATGAATATTAAAAAAAAAAATTAAAGTTGGTGCTGCTGAACTACTAGAAGCAGCAGATTAGCACACCAGTCCCACTCCCCAACACTGCTAGACTAATAGCACTGGGCTCTTATAGTAGTAGTAGTAGTAGTAGTAAAACAACAAAAAAATAAATAAAAGCAGTCCTTACAAAGACTACTGTTATTGCAGCAGTCAGCAGATGAGATCAGAAGCAGGACAGCTGCCCACTGCAGCTACATACAGAGCACTGCAGTAGAAGGTAGATTACTAGCCAGCAAAGCTACCTAAGCTTAAATGTCCCTCAAACCCCTGCAGACTTCTGTCCCTCCAATAACAGAGCAGTATCAAAACGATTACTAGCCAGCAAACTTTCAACTGTCCCTGAAATCACTAACAGGCAGCAGCTCTCTCCCTACACTATCTCTTCAGCACACACAGGCAGAGTGAAAAAACGCTGCAGGGCTTCGGTTTTTATAGGGAAGGGGAGTGGTCCAGGGGAGAGCTTCCTGATTGGCTGCCATGTACCTGCTGGTCTGGGGTGAGAGGGCAAAAAAAAGCGCCAACAATGGCGAACCCAAAATGGCGAACGTCGCGCGACGTTCGCGAACTTCCGGCGAGCGCGAACACCCGATGTTCGCGCGAACAAGTTCGCCGGCGAACAGTTCGCGACATCTCTAAGGTTAACGTTTCCTTTTTTTTTCAAAAGCTCTAAAAATTCGAGATTTATTAAGAATAAAAATCCCGAAAAACTCTAATACAAAACTTTGCAAGGCAAAAGTTGTTGAGGTCCTATAGAAGTCAGTGGGAGCTTTGCTGATCTTATTGGACCGTTTGTAATCAATTCAGACTTTTAGAGTTTTTCAGGGTTTTTTTGCTAGGAATTGTCTGAAAAACTTGTACTTTTTTTGTTTGGCTTTTAATAAATCTCATGACATTTGTGGTTTTAGTGAGTTTAGTTGTTGTTTCAAAAGACCCTAAAACCACTAAAATGAGACTGTTGATAAATAAGCCTCCATGTGTCCCATGTAAGCCAGACTCTATTAATTCAATTGCGGGAAATGCGTAAATTCGCTGCAAATTCGTGTCTGCCCATCACTATTCTCTTATACCTTAAATGTTTCATTATTAGAAAGAGAAGATTCTGGCAAATCAAAAATGGGTAAATATATCTATGTATGCCAAAATACCAAGTTGCAATTCTTTCCTAAAGTTATAATTTATAGAAATTGGTGAATTTTTTGAAAAATGACCTCAAAGCTTCCAATCTACAGCATCATATCTCCCACACATTATTAGGTATCAATGCAAAACACCCTGAATATGATTGCCAGGAGTCCACAGAACAGTTGCCAAATATATATAGGTTTACCTAAGCATGTGGCATATAGGGGCCCCAAAATGAAGGCGCCCCCATATGGTCTTTCATTTCAGGTACTGCAAAATCAACACATTTACATCGTTTGGGGGGGGCAAAGGTAGAAAAAAGTACGTTCATCCCAGAAAACCATATATTTTCAGAAAGTATTCATTCTCCCAAATCCAAATTGGGTATGCACGTCTTTCTAATCCAAAGCACCAAGCTGCAAACCTTTACTAAATTTGGCAATTTTGGTGACATTTCCAAAAATCTCCTCAAAACTTCCACCCTGCAGCATCATACTTCCAACATACTATTAGGTATCAAAACAAATCACCCCACATATTAAACTGGGGGTCGTCTGAACAGTTTGAAGCCCAATATTATTAGGTTTACCTAAGCACGTGGCATATAGGGGCCCTAAAATGAAGACCCCCCCATATTTCAGGTACTGCAAAATCAACACATTTACATTGTTTTGGCGGGGCAAAGGTAGAAAAAGTACGTTCATCCCAGAAAACCATATATTTTCAGAAAATACACATTCCCTCAAATCCAAATTGGGTATGCATGTCTTTCTACTCCATAGCACCAAGCGCAAACCTTTCCTAAATTTGGTGATTTTGGTAACTTTTCCAAAAATCACCTCAAAATTTCCACCCTGCAGCATTGTATTTCCCACATACTTTTAGATATCAAGACAAATATGAAAGCCTGGGGTCCTCTGAACAGTTTTATGCCTAATATGTATAAGTTTACCTAAGCACGTGGCATATAGGGGCCCCAAAATGAAGACCCCCATATGGTTTGTCATTTAAGGTACTGCCAAATCAACACATTTACATCATTTTGGGTGGGGCAAAGGTAGAAAAAAGTTTGTTCACCCCAGAAAACCATATATTTTCAGAAAGTACACATTCCTCCGAATCCAAATCGGGTATACATGTCTTTCTACTGCAAAGGACCAACCCGCAAACCTTTCCTAAATTTGCCGATAAATGTTTTTACATTTTGGAAGATCGCCTAAAAATAGTGCAATTGGCCACATTTATCTCACCCAATTTCTTAAATAAAATTGTAAAACACCCTAAATATTGATGCCAAGGGTCAACTGAACAGTTTGATGCCCAATATGCATAGATATACCAAGGCAGCTGGCATGTGCGGATGCCAAATAGAAATAGTGCATATGAGTTTTCTCCGCTGTAGATTCGCCTTCTCTGAACAAAGCCCCTACTTTGTATTATGTGCTACAAGACCTTCTAACAGCACAAAGACCCATATATTTTTGGAAAAATGCACATTCTAACGAATCAAAAATGGGTAATTAGGTCTTTTTACTCCAAACTACCATACTGCAAAGCTACGCTAAAGGCAGCGATTTTTATGACATTTCTGAAAATCAACTAAAAATATTGCAATTGCCCACATTTATCTCACCCAATTTCTTACATACAACTGGAAAACACCCTAAATATTGACACCAAGGGTCTACTAAACAGTTTGATGCCCAATATGTATAGATAAACCAAGGCACCTGGCATGTGCGGACCCCAAAAAAAATAGTGCATATGAATTTTCTCCTCTGCAGATTAGCCTTCTGTGAACTTAGACACTTGACTTCATATTATGTGCCTCAAGACCCTCCTAACATCAAAGACCCCCCCAAAACCATATATTTTTGGAAAGTACGCATTCTGTTGAATCCAACAAAGATAAAGACGTCTTTCTACACCAAACTACCAAACTGCAAAGCTTTTCTAAACGTAGAGGTTTTTACAGCATGTCTGAAAATCATCTAAAAATTTTGCAGTTTGCCGCATTTATCTCAAACACTGTTTTATTTTTATTTATTACATTTAAAGAAAAAGCACCCTAAATATGGACGTCAGAGGTGTACTTACTAGTTTGATGTCCAATATGCATAGATTTACCAAAGTATGTGGTGTGTACGGACCCCAAATGAAAAACGTGCTTATGAATTTTCACGCTGGCTAACTCAGCTGCTGAAAAGAGTGCCCCGACTATGCATTATGTGCCGTATGACCCCAAACTGTAAAAAGACCCCCAGAAAACCATATATTTTTGGAAAGCACATATTCTGGCGGATCCAACTAAGTAAAATATTTCTATACCAAAGCACCAAGCAGCAAAACTATATTAAATATACATAAGAAACAATAATGCAGGGATAAAATTGCAATAAAACCACAAAAATAGTGTAAATCAATGAAATAACAAAATAAGTGATCTGACAGCATAATTAGTTGCCAAAATAGATTATCCAATAGTCACTTGCCAAAATAACAAGTTTTTAGGCAAAAAAACCCAACAGATAACGGTACAATGAATAAGTAAAAAAAAGACATTTGTGAGTTTTTGTGTACACATGTTTGTGCAGTTGTCTGAGTGTGTAAATATATGTACATAAGTGTACAAAAGGGAGCAAGTGTGCTAGAATAAAAAATAAAAAAAAGGCCAATCTTTACTAAAATGTGTGTGTAAGTGTATGTACTGTAAGTATGGGTAAGTGCATGTAAGTGTGTAAAAAAACGTGCACTTACTGTTTTTGGAGCAGGAGGATCACTGGAATCGCTGGAGGAGTCCTGGAGATCGTGCATGCAGAGTCGTTGCACAGGAGGGCGTGGGCGGCTCTGCAGGGAGGAGGATGGTAAGTGAAGTAGCAGATGCTGCATGCGATTGTCACAGATTCGACTTGACAGCCCCCTAGCCTCGTTGCCTAGGGGGCTGTCTTCCCTCCCCACTCTCTCTGCGGAGGCAGCAAAAGTTGCTGACGCAGAGAGAATAGCTCAGCTGCTAAAGAATGCATGCTGTATGTTCTTAGCAGCCTGAGCATTTGCCTGCCAGCACATATGCTGTTAAAGTACATAAGTATGCTCCTGTGTTCCACAGCATATAGGCATTATTCACAAATGATTATGTCCAGTTGGTCATGCACTATAGTCCATAATACATTGTTATACATTATGCAACTCCCTGCCTCTATTAAATGATAAAAGTTATACAAACAGTGTACATTAGTATTTACTGTTATTAAATTCCAGAACAGCAGCTGTTGGTTTGTTTTCCTGCATATTGATATACGATCAGGTGCAGGGAATGGCAAGGGAATAAATGCAGCTGTTCTGGGACAATTTATGATTAGGTGCTGGGAATTGCAATGGAAAATTGCAGCTGTTGTTGTGGAACAGTTTATGGTCAGGCACAGGTAGTTGCCGGAGAATAAATGCAGTTGTTCTGGAACAATTTATGATCAGGCACAGGGAGTTGCAAGGGAATAAATGTAGCGGTTCTGGAACAATTTATAATCAGGTGCAGGGAATTGCAAGGTAAAAATGCAGCTGTTTGGAACAATTTATGATCAGGTGCAGGGAGTTGCAAGGGAAAATGCAGCTGTTATTGTGGAACAGTTTACGGTCAGGTGCAGGGAGTTGTAAGAGAATAAATGCAGCTGTTCTGAAACAATTCATGATCTGGTACAGGGAGTTGCAAGGTAACAATGCAGCTGTTCTGGAAAAATTTGTGTTAAAGTGCAGGAAGTTGCAAGGGAATAAATGTAGTTGTTCTGGAACAATTTATGATCAGGTGCAGGGAGTTGAAAGGGAATAAATGCAGCTAATGTTCTGGAATTGTATAACATATAATAACAGATGTGGGGAGTTACAAAGGAAATCCCAAAATACGTTGATTGCTTTTTGTATACAACATAATACTGTGTAGAAAATGACTATAGTATTCACACTAACTCCTGATACACACTGCTCCCAGAAAAATACCTTTAGTAGCAGATAATGTTTATAATGTATACAGTTTGATTTTCCTTTTTTCCCAATCATAGCAGGGAAAAGGAGAGGAACAAGAAGTGAAGGGGGGGGAGGAGGAAGGAAATAAACAGAACAGAGAGGGGGTTAAATGAACAGGGCCAGAGGGAGAGAGATGGACAATGCAGGGAGGGGGTTAAATGAACAGGGCAGGGAGGGAGAGAAACAAACGATTCAGGGAGGAGAGGGGGGAACAGGACAGAGAGGGACAGAAATGAGCAGTTCAAGAAAGGGAAGGGAATTGAGCAGTAAGGGTGATGTCTGCAGAAAAGGACTGAATGTGACATCCCAAACATGCCCACTCCTCCCACAGTGGCTGCTGCTCTCTAAATTAGGCAGAAGGTGTCAGCAGCTATAGAGCCTGATACTGGAAACTCCTGGACAGGAAGCTTGCAAACAGGGTGGGCACAGTTTTCAAGCTAATACAGATAATTTTGACCCAAAGGGTATTAAAATAAAACTATTACTTCTATTTTACATTATCGCTGCATTGTGAAAATATATGCTATATGTCCCCTTTAAAGGTATTGTTCAGTGTAAAAATAAAAACTGGCTAAATGGATAGGATGTGCTAAATAAATAATGTTTCTAATCAGTGAGTTGAGGGGGCCACATGGGTCATAACTGTTTGCTTTTGAATCTGAGCTGAATGCTGAGGATAACTAACTGAATGCTGGATAACTATCTATATTAGAAATGTGTTTTATTTTGCACAGCCTGTATGTATTTATCCAGTTATTTTTACAATGAACTGTTCCTTTAAAAATTAGAGTGTATCACCAATATGAAAATAAGCATGTGTGAGTCAACAAAAAGAGTATGATTTCAGTAGTCACCAATCAGACAGAATTAGAGCACTAGATGCTTGAGAAAGGGCGTTGGCCCAAAATGTTGCCTAGTTTGTTGGCTGCAGCGTGTGTTTCTTGGAGTTATACATGGGTCCCTGGCAGAGGGACTAAAAGCTTGCACCAAATGCTACAACAAGCAGTGAGTTATAGTTGAGCATCGCCCGCATTTGATTGTTCAATCAGACTGTAAAGACACCCATGAGTGACTACAGTCTGAGGGGGTCACCGAAAAGAAAGAGTTGTTTGCTTAAATATGAGTTAATGGAAAGTATAATTCTCTTAATTTGGAAATTTCTGGATAATGGGTTTTCTGGGTAATAGACCCCATACCTGTACTAAATGATTTTAATGAAAATTTGTAGCCCATTTTCTGTGCAAATATAAATATTTATAATGATGTTTTTATATACACAACACCAGGGGCGATCTTGGCCCCTCCGCCTGAGGCAGCAGCAGTTGCTGCTGCCCCCCCTCCCCTGGAAATTCGCTCTTAAAGTATCAGGAGCAGCATTTTTGCCACCCCTGGTAGCTAGTGGGGCGCTGCCGCTTGAGGCAACAGCCTCAACTCGCCTCATTGGCGAAGCACCCCTGCACAACACTAGTTATTTATTAGCCGCCTGCCTTAAGTGCAGAAGCACTATGTAGAATTTAATCATAACCCTAAAGCTCCCCATAGATGCAAAGATTTTTCTTGCTGAACGACCGATTTTACTGAAGTCCGACCAATCCTTCGAAATTATCGTGAAGTTAGTGGGATTCGAACAATCGTACATCTTACGATTTTTTTCGGCCGACATCTATCAGAAAATTGATCGGCCAGGTTAAAAAATCTTTATCGGTCCCAGTGCAATCTATCTATGTTTGCAGGGCCAAGCAGGCAGCTACCCTTTGTTTTCCAGGCAAATTGGTCTTTTTAGTTGATGGACAATTCATACGATCGTTCCGAGATAATTGTGGTCTCACGATGACGATCGGATCTTTTAATGGTAAATTAAGGATCTGTTACCTGCCCTCTCAAAACAACATAACTGTATAACCAACTGGGTTGGATATCCTGTAACCCCCAGCAGAGCATACATTACGCATGACTCTTTTTCAAAGTAGACCCTCACAATAACTTATCCACCAGTGGTTTTAAGAAGCACTGGTGGCTAAGTTATTGTGATGGCCAACCAACTGTTTATGAACTGGACTCACAAATGTTACCTTAACATGGTAAACAATACAAACATGTCACTGTATTCAGAATTGTTGATTTTTTTATATTATTTTGCACAAACAAGACATTATTTGCCAGTGGTGGTACCCACTATAGCAAGTGCCCAGATTACAAGGCCCTTACAGTGGATCTCCTCTTGGGATTTCTCCATCTGCTTGAGTCCCTATGCTAGTGGGTGACACCCAGAGTACTAACCTTTTTCTCTCTTTGTTGAATCTTCTCGTTGCTCTGCTATCTACCCATAACCTGAATCTTACTTCTGTTTCAGGCTTTAACCTCAAACTAGATCATACCTTATAGGTCATACTTCTACTGAGGCCTCTCACCTAAGGCTCTTCAGCTCCATCCTCCTCCTTCAGCAAAAGTGGTTCAAAGAAACAGAACCTTGTGCTACTTTCCCTTTTAAAGATTAAGGAACACCTTACACCCCACCTAATATGGAAGGACATGCCATAACTTTGAAATGGAAATCCTCTCCCCTCCAAAGTGGGAACAGGCCAAGTACAATGTTGGGTACATTTCTACATATGTAAACAGAGTGTATTGCTGTTGCACGTTTAAAGGTAACTAGTTTGCATGTATTGTTGGTGCTTTTCTATCATAATAAATACTATCGAAGAGGCATCAATTACTATCAATAAGGCTTAAATTAGAATAAAATTACTGTTTAAATGCTAGGTGCCATAAGAATCACTTTCAATTGATTGTTGCAGAAAACATGCACAGCTGCATTTTCTAGTGGCAATACATAATTTGCCAATATACTAGTTATTCACTGATGACCAGTGGAAATCAATACACCTTTTGTGCCATAGCTTTGAAGTTTAATATCCTTTGTGGGTAACGAGGGTAAGTTGGGCAGAACAAATACTATATATACTGTATATATATATATATATATATATATATATATATATATATATATATATATGCTTAATGGAAGCTCGCAGAAAAAAACTTTATTTAACAAACGATTCGAAGAATTGCTGGCATCCTACGATCTATATATATATATATATATATATATATATATATATATATATATATATATACATATATATATATGGCAGATACTCACATACATGCACCTCAAATGAAGAACAATGCAACTGAAGGTGAAACATTAAACATTATACAAGTTATGTAATCAGTATTGACTTGCAAACAATTGGAACAATGTAAATATAAAACAACTAGAATTTTACTAGATTTTATTTTACTCTTTCAGATCAAATTCAGAAGTTTTTTTTTACATTTTAAAGGAGAAGGAAAGCCAATGAGGCATTTTATTGAAATAGTGCATGCTAGACTGCTATATTTATTCTGTAGAATGTTTTACCATACCTGAGTAAAAAGCTCTAGAAGCTCTCTCTTTGTTTAGGATAGCAGCTGCAGTATTAGCTTGGTGTGACATCGCTGCCTTATTCTCTCCCTGCTCACGTATAGCTCTGGGCTCAGATTACAGCAGAGAAGGGAGGGGGGAACAGGAGCAAACTGAGCATGATCATGACCGGGGAAAGGAGGCTTAAGCTGAAGGCAGGAAGTCTGATACAGAAGCCCATGTGTACACAATAGAAGGAAAGAAATGCAATGCTTCTTTTGACAGAGGACTCACTCAGTCAGTTTCAAATGAAACATTGTTACTTTGTCTTGTTTAATGATTTAAATGACCAATATATCTTAGATTTATGTTGTTATTATTGCTTTAATTAGACTAAATATAAAACATAAATATATATTTCTATTGGCTTCAAAATGATGTGTGATAAATACCAAGATCCATTTTGAAAGAAAAGAGACAACCCAATTAGGGTTAGAGCAATTTGTTCTATCTGAGATTATTTTACACCACCTCTCGTCATGTGTGTCCCATTGAATTCAATAAGACAAATTGAGGTGGCAAATAAATTCTGGAAAAAAGTATATGTGTAAATGCAATGGTGCTTAAAGGGGAACTCCACCAAAACATAACTTAAGCTTTTTGAAAAAGAAACTTTGCAATATACATGAATTAAAAAATATGCAGACTTTTCATGATTTTTAATGGTTTGGAACAGATCCCTAAGCCTAGCCCCCTACTCTCCTGCCGATCTCTCTGACTACTTTGCTAAACTGGCTGACTACTACTGTCACTTTGTATCGGCAGCCACCTGTCCTCAGCCTGCATCCTCCAAACCCCACAATTCCCTGCACATGTGATTTCAATAAAGAACAGAATATCCCAGTGCAATGCATTGTGGGTTATGTAGTTCCTGAATGCTGTCTGTAAGCTGTTGAAAATTTGTTACAATTTGTAACATCAGTGTTTTAGTTCCTCCTTCCCTGCCAGAATTTCAAATGATGCTGAAAGATAAGAACTGTGAAACAGCTGGATGTCAGCACAGAAAATGGCATTTATTCATACTTTTTGAAACCGATAACGGTGATGGGTATATTAGGGGTTTCTGTGTTATGTTGGCCTCTTTATTCTCCTTTACATTTACAGTTCCATGATTATATTGATAGTAAAGACACAGTTATCAAAATATTGGTTCATTAAGATACATTTCCTGCACATGCAGTGATTGTAGGACCTAGAGTGAATAGAGTTAATATGGTTTCTGTGACATGACTTCTATCCAGCTTCTCCAAACCTTTTCATATTCCCTGGGAAATACCTGATCTAGATATGCATATTTGTGTAGATGGAGTATTGACTTAATTAGGGTCTATCATTTAATTAATCAAGTAAGCTCTGGAGCCTCCCACTGCATAATTATAAATTTCCTAGCATAGAATAGCAATACATGTACAAGTGTTAAATCATTATCTGCTCCATATAGGCACAGTTACCTATGCACACATGTATGAAATTAGCATCCTCTGTACCACATTTTCAACAAGGTTCTGTTGAATATCTTATTTGGATACAGGTAGGGTCGGGATGAATTAAAGCTGATGTAATAATTTAATATCTTTGGTAGATTATAAATGAATAGGCATTATAGATGCCCTCAAGGGATGTTCTTAAATGGAATGTTCTTGTGGGCCTGCAGTTTCATCTCCCAATTCTTAACTATGATGGCATTTTCTTGCACAGCTTTAAATTCTTAAAGTTTGACCTGTCCATTTACCTTACATATTCCTTATTCATTTATTACTGTTCTAATTCATGGATGGAGCAGGACATGTAGTGTGACCATCTGAGTAAGCAGCCAGCTACTTTGTTCCAGAGTTTGTGGTCCACCACCTGGCCGTTTTAGGGGATGCACATGTGCAGTGCGATGCACAGTTGTACTTAGCATTCCTGGAGGCATTGCACCACAAATCTTTGGCTCTGATCTCGTTTTTTTATTTGGACTTGGACGAATTATCTCTTTCCTTCTGTATCTTGCTCAGCTGGACTAATTTCAAGGCGTGACTTGGTGTGTTCTCAGACTTCAGTTCCTTTTATTCCTTGTTGGCTCAGTTGCTTGGACAAACTTTCTTGGTAATGACTTGGCTTTCCCCTGCTCATTGTGAGTTCTCTGATCTTGATCTTGATTGTTGTTTTACTGCTAAAATACTGTGCTATAATCCTTGCTGAACTGTGTATCCTGCAACACTACTCCTGCTAACAGTTTGTGTTATTAAACCTTGCAGGACTGTATGTCTTGCTGTACTACTCCTGCTAAAAGTGTGTTATAATCCTTGCTGAACTGTGTGTCTGGCAACGCTCCTCCTGCTAACAGTTTGTGCTATTAAACCTTGCGGGACTGGTGCACTACTCCTGCTAAAAGACTGTGTTATAATCCCTGCTGAACTGCAATATTCTCCTGCTAACAGTTTGTGCTATTAACCCTTGTGAGACAGTATGTCATGCTGCACTACTCCTGCTAAAAGACTGTGCTATAATCCTTGCTGAACTGTGTATCTTGCAACTAGGGTTGCCACCTTTACTCAAAAAGATTACCGGCCAATGGGGGGCGGGCACAAAAAAGGGGCGGTCCGCGGTGTAAAAAGGGGCGGAGCTATGTGACATGCCGCAAAGGGGCGGAGCAACATCGCAGAGACGTCCACGGCGCTGGAAAAAGGTAAATTCTTTGTGAATTGGGGGCAGACCAGGGGCTTTTTTTTAAAGGGGATTACAAATTACCGGCAACTGCATTGCCGGTAAATTTGTAATACCGGCCCTGGCCTTGGCAGGTGTTTTACCGGCTAGGCCGGTAAAATACCGGCCGGGTGGCAACTCTACTTGCAACACTCCTCCTGCTAACAGTTTGTGCTATTAACCCTTGCGGGACTGATGGCATGCTGCACTACTTCTTCTAAAAGACTGTGTTATAATCCTTACTGAATTTTGTATTCCTGCAACACTATTCCTGTTTAAAAGACTAATTAAAAGTGTAATAATCCTTGCCACACTGCAACGCTATTCTGGCTAAAGACTTTGCTGATATTCTTTGCTGCCCTGTGTTACCCTGCAAGCCAATCCTACCATAGACTGAATTGTTTTTCCTGTGTTGGTTGTGCTTGAATTCTCTGGAAGAGACTGAGCTATTACTCCCGCAGACTTGGCTACACTGGTATCCCCCTCAGGTCTGTTCTGTGTTTCTCCCATTGGTAACCTCTCATTTACCTTAGTCTGGTCAGCCATTCCTGGCTGGGTTGGTCGGTCCTCCTCTCACCCTCATTCTGTGTATACTTACCTCCGAAAGGGACCTCTGCATCAATTACCTCATCATGCTTACAATTGTCAGGCTGCTTAACAAGGGATTCATAACTACCAAACATTAAATATTTAACACAACACCCCTATGTTAAGGGATATTTTATCTGTTTGTTTGAGATCTGGGGTGTTCTGGATGAAGAGTTTTACATAATATAGATAAAATGCCTTAAGCCTGCTAAAATGTAAAAGTCTAATAGGATAATTTTGCCATCAATGTGGATTTATGTTAGCTTGGTATGTTATGTTAGTATCAAGTACATACAAAAAAACATAAATATGTAAAAAGAATAGATTATGAATGAAGAATAGTTTATTTAAATTGGTCCCTAAAGAAAATTACTTTGCTGTATGTGAGAGATTTGTGGATAATGGGTTTCCAAATAATCCTATGTCCTTTACCAGTACTGAAAATTAACAAAATAGGTAATTCAAAATTAAATACTTTAAAATTACTGTTTATTGGTGTATAGTTCTTCATAAGTTTTGCTATGCTCAAGAGAAAATTGGAATACAGTTAACAGTTAACACTAATATAATGCTTTTAATTTATTGTATAATTCCCAGCAGAATAAGGTGAAAGAAAATATATTAGATGACTTATAAATAACACACATATCTTGTGCTACTTATGTGAGGCAAACGAAAGGAGAACAGACAGAATAACCTTTATGACCTTCCAATACTTACTCAGTCTCTTTACCTTACTTTACTTTGCATTCATTTTTTGCACTTTGCATCCTGTACTTTGCAAACGAGCCCTTTATAAGCCACTACTACGGATAAATGGTTGAAAATGACAGTTTGTGAAAATTTAGCAGCCTGAATCTCTTTGCTATGAAAGATACTGGAAACTGGTATTCACAGCACAGTCCCTCCACCTAGTGGGCACTGAGGAATGACACCTCAGGGGAATTCCACCAGGAAAATAAAACACACACGTTGTAGCAAACAAATATAACTTTACAGTATATAACAATAAATAAATAACAGAAACTGCAATTTCAATAATATAAAACCTGCACTGGAGAACCCGTATGGTACATCCAACCCTGGTATAGTCTTTCCCAGGTACAGTCCGAGACTCCACTATAGGTGGACAAATGCAAGTGCACAGTTCTGTCTCAGACAATATGCCCCTTCCCTAAGTGCTCTTTATATACCCCAGGTATGCCCCAAAGTATCTCTCCTTTGGATAAAGTAGTTGCTCATAGCAGGCACATAAAAAACACCTGTTCTCACAGAGGGGACCACACACTGGAGTCTTCCAATAACTTCCCTCAAGTGGATTATGTACTAGCATTAATGCGGATGAGGCATCCACAGCATCTAAGCAGAAATCTCTATTAATATGGCTGAGCTCTAAGCTTTCCCAAACTGAGCACTCATAGCCTCTTTCACAGAAGTCAGGTCATTAGGCAGCTCCTTTACTTTCTACTCTGTCTTCCTGTCTGCTGTCTCTGGGCTCCAGACCTCTCAATGGCTAAGCTCCAGGCTGGTTCTCTGGCTGAATGCTGTTGTAGGGGCTCTTTTATAACCTCTGTCAGCCCTCCCCATGGATTTGGCTCCAAATTCAGGTTCTTCCTGAATCTTTCTCTTTTCCCAGATGTACACTGGTGCTTTCAGCCAATTGGGTCACTCCCCTGCCTGTAACTGAGCTTGATGATGTCACAGGCAAGGGTAAGGGTAATCTGATCCCCTATATAAATGCTGTATATATTTATAATTTCCCTATAATCTATATTAAAATAATGTAAATTGATTAGATACTTAGGGTGCAAATTCATCCATTTTGTCTCTATAATGATCTTTATTGGCAAAATCTAAATTATGTATTCATTTGATTTCTAGATTTTCTACAGAGATCACATTATATATTTTTTTGGGCAAAACTTAATCCATATGTAACATAGAGACTAGTAGGTTGGCAAAGCCTGAAATTGACACCAATCGACTGCAGTAAATCACAACACCAGATCCCCATACTATGGGACCGAAGCATCAAGTCAAAAAGGGGAATTCTCAAGTGATAGTGTACTTTTCTCCACATGCATACTGATCAGCAAACAAGAGAGGGTGTCATCTTGGATCAGCAGCAGGAAGCAGTTATCAAAGAAATGATGAAGGCTGCGGACCCCAGGCTGACCTCTGTGGAGGAATTAAAAGCAATGTTGGTGGACCTTCAAACAAACCCTGCAAGTGAAAATATGTACTGCAGATATATACAGTAATATAGACGATTCAAAGTTGGCGCAATGTCTAAACTGGCTTCCGATATTTCTTACATTGCTTTTGGCTTAAGTCTACCTGTAATTAAAGAATAATGTATTTCTAAATACAACTCTAAATACAAGCTAACTATTTACCAAAAAGAGGCAAACATTAAATGTGTTTGCAAAACAATAAAAAAAAAACACTTCGGTATTCAGGTGGCTTTTTTTGCAAAAATGCAGCACTGGGAAAAAGCAAATGCAATTGGTTACAGAAAGAACAAAAATGTTCAGGAATTTATTTGCAATATTTGCCTTTGTTTTGTCTGATCCTTGAGGCTTCACAAATATGCCCCTAAGTAACCACATTTGTTAAGTGTAAAACTTGTTTGAAAATTGCATATTATATAACTGCTAAAAAAACATGATTTTTTTGTTCTGTATATTCCACTGAAATTTACAGCACTGAAAGATAAAACTCCATCCCACACATTTCATTAAGGATCAAAAAATAGAATGAATAATTATATGCAATTTAAATAAATTACATAAAAAGGTCTTTCTGAATCTTTTCAGTGAGTCGGTCTTTTAAGAACAATGAAATCTATTGTTTGCTTTCATTTCTTTATAATATCATTTCAATAAAATGAGCTGTGTTTTCTAATGTCACTGATCAATGCAAAAACTGCATATATTTAAATAAAACATTTTAAGTTGAAGTGCTCTACAAATTTTTTCACATGAAATAATGATCTCTTGCTCATTTGCACTTTCTTCTTTTACCAGAACAGGACTGTCAACTGTTCACGTCACAACAAAGAATGGTAGGTTGAGGGTTATCTTTTATTTAGTTAATTATTTTAGAAGATTGTCAAATTCTAAAGCAAACTAAAGTGGGCTTATTATGCTGAGAGTCAATTTGCATATAGATAAGGCATTCTCAGAATTCTCCATTTTATAATTTGTGTTTCTGTTTAGATTTCCTGTTGAACAATTATTTAAGTATGATAACTTGCCCTTTTTCAAACAGACGAGAGTCATTTTTGTCAAACACCTTTCTTTTCAGCACAATGCATTTTATTTTTATAAACAATGATTTTTCTTTCAAAAAGTTTGATTGAATGTAATAAGCTACATTCTTTTACCATGCTGCTACTACTTAAAAATAAACATAAACAAAATGCAAAGCGTTCTATTACAAAATAACATAAAAACATTGTAAGTTAGGTTGAAAAAACACATGTCCGGAGATACAACAAATGTATTAATTATATCAATATGCTCATTTTGTCCCTAATGTAAAGAATGTAACCTAAAGATTTTTATTACTGATGGAATTGGTGTCATATAGTATGTATGAGGAAAGAATTTGAATTATAGCTACAAAAAATAAACCAACTTAATAATGAAATGTTTTCACAATTTGCTTTATTAGATTTAGTGGGCTAAAGCTTAACTTAGGGGTATATTTATCAAAGAGTGAAGTCAATAGTGAAGTTCCACCACTAGAGTGAAATTCCGCCACTCTCCATTAATTTCTATGGGATTTTTATAGGCGTATTTATCAAAGGGTGAACTTTCACCCATTGATAAATACGCCTTTCAAAATCCCATAGAAATGAATTGAGAGCTGCGGAATTTCACTCTAGTGGCGGAACTTCACTCTTTGATAAATTTACCCCCTAGAGTCTAAGGAAAAGCGTGTGTTCTAAATTCTGTACATTTTTACATTTTCTTATGGCTGCAGTTCAGAAGTTTTTTTTGTTTTGGATTAAAGAAGAATGTCCTTTTTTGAAAGACATTTTATCACATTTGAACTTAACTTGTAGAAGATAATCCCAACAAATAGGGAGTAACAGTGTGCCTGCAGGCAGAGTTCGAATCATCAATAATTACATAGAGGAGTCCTTGTCTCTTTAACAATTTCTTTACCAAGTCTCCCTGTTGTTCTTTTCATTCCCCTGTTAGCCCTACCTCCATACCCTTATTTTCCTCACCAGCTGTGTAACTAGAGTGCGCCAGGCCCCCTGCAAAAAAATCTTCGGTGGGCTCAACTCACTGCGCTTCCCAACCTTCCCACTCACTGCCTCACCCACTTCTGCCTCATGCCAACCCACTCCCTTCCCCCTCCCCGCCCATCATCAGAGCAGCCTGCATCCGCTTCCCCAGCCAAATGTAAGATAGCGGCTGGGGGGGGGGTTCCATGGAATTGTAGAAGAAACAGACTCTGTGGTCTGGGCCCCCCTGGCGTGTGCTTCCTCTATAGTTACTCCACTGGTCTTCGATAAGACCTGAATGGACATGTTTTCCATGTTTCCCCCTTGTGACAAATTCAACTTTAACACAGTTTCCACACAATTTAGTCCTTGAACTGCTGCAGCTACTTCATGGGGATCTTAAAACTGTACAAAATCAAATCCAGGGGGTGTTCTCATACCCAACACAAAACCCATAATAGCCCAAAGCTTGCAGTACTTCAACCTTGTTTCTATCCTTACCAAGGTTTCCAATATACACATTACAATTCTAAAGATGTGACTCTACTTATCCTTTGAGAACTGTGCCTGTGCCATTTAGGTCTTAAAGTGTTCATCTGGGTGATTCTACACCTTATGTTGCCTACATCATTACACAGTAAAACATCGCCAAGAAAGTTGTCCATTCTCCAACAAGATACTTGAATGGTCCTGCACCGCAGTCCAAGGTGTTCTAGGTCACAGGGGACCTTAAGCCCCTTGCTGCCAACAGTATTAGTTGTGTTGAATTCTCTGGGATAATATCTGAAGCAGATATGGCACCTAGCTTTATGATGGTCAGAAAGCACAAGAATACAGGAATCCATTAACTGACTTGCCATTTACCATCACTTTAAGCCTCACAGTCAGTCCACTGAGGGTAAGGCATCTCTGTGTAAACATAGTTACATAGTTACATAGCTAAATCATTATATATAATTATATATAACTATATATACCCATATCTATACTAACTATAAAGTTTAGTATCACAATAACCTTTGATATTATGTCTTTCCAAGAAATCATCCGAGCCACTCGTAAAGGCATTAACAGAATCAGACATCACAACATCACCCGGCAGTGCATTCCACAACCTCACTGTCCTGACTGTGAAGAACCACATACGTTGCTTCAAATGAAAGTTATTTTCTTCTATTCTGAAGGAGTGGCATCTGATCCTCTTTATGGGTAAAAAGGTCCCCTGCTATTTGTCTATAATATCCTCTAATGTACTTGTAAAGTGTAATCATGTCTCCTTGCAAGCGCCTTTTTTCCAGAGAAAACAACCCCAAACTTGACAGTCTACCCTCATACTTTAAGTCTTCCATCCTTCTAACCAGTTTAGCATGTTCTCCAGCTCATTTATATCCCTTGTCACGAGCTAGGCGAGTAGTTGAAAATGCTTTTGGAATACTAACAAATCGCTTTTGCATTTTTCACACCTTGATAAATTTATGCCCTGAAAATATAGACATTATAGTTTTATCCTGTTGTGTTCTGCATAATTTTCTGTGCAAGAACAATCACAGTTCCTATGCCCCTGTCGGCATGGTGGATCATGAGTATGTTCAGACGGGGACCATTGTACCAGCTGAATGGCGGAATGAAAGCAACATGCTTCTACAACTGCAAGGGTCACAGGCAAGAAACACATCAGCTGATGCTAAAACCAACAGAGAAAATTATGTACATTATTTTAATGGGGTTGGCAAACTAGACTGGCAATACCGTATGGTTTAAATTTTCACCTTTTGCAATTATTGTTGTATAGTGCGTAAATACATCAGTCATTGCATAAAACTTTGTACAAAATAATTAAATAATTGTTTTTGTTGTTGAACATTTATTGTATTTTTTTTTATAAAAGAGAAATAAGTACTATATAAATATAATACCAAAACAAGCAAACATGTTCAATAATGAATTAAAATTTACAAACAATTTACAAAATTTTGTATTTTTTTTTTTAGAGCAATAAGTACTATAACAACAAGCAAACAGGTTCAATCAGGAAACAAATGTCCAAAACAAAAGTGCAGCTATCTCCAAAGCTTACAAAGGTGTATATTATTACCTATTATTATCTTCAGATGATTCTAGGTAATGAAGGTCATTGGGTACCAGGGAAGGGCTGAAAAGGAAAGATGTCTAGCAGCTGGTGAGGGGGTAGAGGAACATGGCTGAGGGAATGATTGGTTTGTCTGAGGAGGGTATTGTGGATAGTGGTTCCAGTATGAGTGTGGTAACATGGGTGGACTATTGCTGGATATTATGGTACTTTCTGAAAGTTTATTTTGTAGGCCTTTATGAAGTAAATCAGTAATTAATAATTCACAGTGCAGCCTCTGTTCTTCACGCATCCTCCGTAAATTTGCAGCTACAGTAAACCCAAATACATCAAGTTCATCATCAGCCTTTGCAAGTATGGCTGATGCTTCATTAAAAAATGTAATTTTTGCATCATCCTGTTGTGGTTTTCTTTTCTTTGCTTTTGGTACCGTGCTCTTTGCTGGTTGTGATGCTTGTGTTTGCTGTTCCCTCTGTGGTTGCTGAACATTTTCAGAGTTTAAAATCAGTAGGAATAAAATATAATATGGTTATAAAGGATATATGAAATGGGAAATGAACAAACATGTAACGTTTATCTTCACAGGAATGTTCATTTTCCTGCGCTGGTTCAAGTGCTGTACCCATGAGAGTGATTGAGTTCCGTGGTATCTCCTGGTCCACTGTAAAGTAGAGAAGGTAATATTACCATAGTCTTGGGGTATATACATCATCTGAAGAGGCACCGGACTTTTTGGATGACTGCACTTTGTTAAATTATTTTGTAAAAACAGTCCTTATGTTTGAGATTTTATTTTTTACATAGTCAACATTTGCAGCAGGATTTATCCTCAAATATGACAAAGATTGATAAAGATCAATGAATTCTCTCAAAAAGTCAGGATACATAAACTTTGCAGCAGCCATCTAAAATATATATATATATATATATATATATATATATATATATATATATATATATATATATATATATATATATATATATATATATATATATATATATATATATATATATATATATATATAGTCCATGGAGGAGTCGGCACTCACGTCACAAGTTTCAAATATGCCTGGGTGCAGTGTCCAAAAATTAGATACAATATCATACAGAATAAGGTCCGCACTCTCAGGACTACAGTCTCCTTTGAGAATAATTTTTTTTTAGTTTTCCTAAGTCCTGAGAGTACGGACCTTATTCTGTATGATATTATATATATATATATATATATATATATATATATATATATATATATATATATATATATATATATATATATATATATATGTATATATATATATATATATATAATAAAATTGGAAAATAGAAAGTGGTATGGAAAAAAAGAAAACGCCAGGTACCCCAGGTACGAACGTTCAGCAGGACCGACCGACCATTCGGCCCCTAGTGCCTGTGAACGTAAGTGCAAACAAATTATTTGAAGAAATAAACTACAGCTTTACAAATGCATTCTGATGTACTTACAAACATGCTAACCTGTATTTAGAAAGTGCGTTTACGAGAGAGAACGTTCGTGTGCCGAACGATTGGTCGTGTTTGGGTGCGAATGTTACCACTTCCAGGAAATCACGTGATGCTACGTTATTACCACTGACATCACACCAGTGGTTGACGGCGCCAGTTTGCGGTCTCCTGGCTATGGAGCAAGACAGAAGGAGGGCTACAGCTATGACCCATGCTGAAATGGTCTACATGGTGCAAATTCTGGAGAAACACGATTATGATGGCAGAAAAGCGGTATATCAGCATGCGAATAGCAGAAAAGATTGCATACTCACCAATGTTGTTGAAGGTCTGAACAGTAGATTTGGAGTGCTCTGAACTAAAGACCAACTCAGAAAGTGATGGTCAGACCTAAAACTGAGGGAGAGAGACCAACTCATTATTTTTCACAGAATAATTAAGAAAAGTAAGTAAAAGTTTAACAAATGGTGTGCTATGATGTCCTTGTTACTGTGTCTATGAAGTTTCGTGCGGGCCACGTTCATTCGTTATGACATAGCTAAGTTTTCCTATCTGATTATCATTCTGTTTTTATATTTAGAACAAATCAAGAAAGCAAGACTTCTTGCCAAAAGAAACTGAAGACAACCAAGTGAGGATTCTGCTATAGACCTCATAGAAAGCACAGCAGAAGTGGCCAAAGTGGCACAGGTGATAGAAGGCTTTTTGGATGGAAATCAAGGGGATATTACAGAAGAGCCCCACAGCTCCTCGCAAGACACCCTGCCAATTTCAGGTTTGTACACAGTGTAGTAATTGTGTTTTTTTTTTCAATAATTAATTTCAATTATTAATTATTGTATCTTTTATTGTAGGTGTTGAAGTGGCAGTTTGTACAACTGATAAAAAAGGTGTAAGAAAATCCATTACCAGACCAAACTAAGGAGCTGCATTGAGAGTTTACAGTGTGCAAAGGAAACCATACTATTACTTCAAGAACAAATCACAGGTCTGATTGAAGAAATGGAGAATGACACAGAATAAAAATTAGTTTTTTCTATATTCTTTAAATGTGTTGAGAAATGTGTTGAAAAACTTTTTTTTTCCAAAATACTTGGTTATTTTTTATGTAGAGCAAAATAATATAAAGTGGGCATGGTTTACAGATGGGAGTGGCTAACACTGGCTTCCATTGTCGGCCCTCTACCGTGTAGACCAGATAAATTTCGGCCCTTGGTACCACAGAAGTTTGACAGCACGGATTTAGACAAAAGGTTGCATCTGATGGACATGATTCGCCAACCTAAATTAATATTTTACTATGTCTGTATTGTAACCATTTGAAGTAACAGGGATGCCATCTCTTGGGGTAGATGTGTGCACAACAGTATTGAAATCCACGCAAAACAAAGCCGGCCGGTAATGTACAACTGGCAGCAACCAGTTTTATTTGTCAGGTTGGCAGATGAGGGTTGATTCCCTCATCTGCCAACCAGACAATTAAAACTGAAAATAAAAAATGAAAATAAAAACCTTGCCTGTCCAGCACTAGCTATGCAGTTAGCTTCTAACTAACTAGGTGAGGACCTAATACCCAGAACCTAAAGGAAATAGTTTTTGTAGCACAACATGTACCCGCATGCATCTGGCTCTTTAACAGGCCTGCATGGAGAGTAAAAAGCAGCCTGGGCAAAAAAAAAATCAAAGCAGTCCACACACACAGACACACAAACAACCCTCTACCTCTCTCCCCGGAGCTTCGTGTTTCACAGAAAAAAGACTGGAATTCTCTGATGCCTCCCAATACATCTGCTGGCCAATGAGAGGGACGTTGCCTTTCCCTGACTGTAGTACTGTAGTTGCTTGACTGCAACCATGCTGCTTATCCATGCTGTTGGGCTTGTGAGCTTTTTCAGAACTCCCAGTTTTTCTAACTGAATAATTTCCTCTTTTAGTTCTGCTTTAAGCAGTGCTGGTACTTTCTGTGGCTGGTGTTGCACTGGTAGCACTGATGTATCAACCTTTAAGCGATAGTCTCCTGGGAGACATCCGAGTCCTTGAAAGAGATCTTTATAGTCGCTTGTTATCTGTGTTTTAAACCTGTGTTCCTGTGTAAATGGAGCGGCCCTTCAGGCATTTGCCTGAACAAACAGATTGCCAGTCCGAGCCTGGATACTGTGATAATTAACCCCCTCAGTTTCATGTTCTACAAAACTTACATTCCATAATATACAGTGAAGTAAAAGCCCTTAATTAACTCTACAACAATTGGTTCACTAAAAGGAAGAGGGACACAATACAGAAGTAGGTTAACAATGTTTTCTACCCACAAAGGAGCTTCCCCCTCCAAAATTCTAGCAAATTTCTGACTGTGGCCACAAGGGGAGATGTTCCCGACACAACTGCTTTAAACCATGTATAATTGTGTGTGTGCTTTGATGCAAATTTAACACAATTGCACTTAAAATCTGGGGGGGGGGCTTGGTCAACATTTTGCATCAACTTTGTGCCTGATTATTTAGCCCCAGTAAGCTATATCTATTGACATAGGCTGATGCAGGGAGCTAGGGATCCTAGACCTACAGGTAGCTCTAGGGTTCCATTATGTCACCTGCACAGAAACACAAAACATGCAAACAGACACAAAAAGTTCAATGAGCAGTTTTAAGGGTCTGGGTACACAGGCAGATTCAGGGAGATTAGTTGCCCAGCGACAAATCTCCTCTTCTTCGGGGTGACTAATCTCCCCGAACTGCCTCCCCTGCCTTCCCGTTGGCTAAAATGTAAATCCCTGGTGGGATGGCACTCAGTGCGGTTCATTTTCCGCAGTCACCTGAAGTTCCTTGTGAGGCAACTTCGGGCGACTTCTAAAAACGAATCACACAGAGTGCCATCTGCTATTTTCATTTTAGCCATCTGGATGGCCGGGGAGGCAGTTGGGGAGATTAGTCACCCCGAAGAAGAGGAGATTTGTTGCCTGGCGACTAAAAGGTTTATAGCTGAGCAATATCTCAGATAACTAGAGCTCAACAAACAATTGAGCTACAAATCCCTCACATGTTTTTATTCAGTACGAGCCTAAGGCCTCCACATACCTTAAACAGTGAAGTCAACTAAAGGTGCCCCTCAGTAGCTTCTTCTTTTTTGCTGATTCACAGGACCTGTTCAATGCTCGGGTTAGCTGCCCAAGCTTAGGGACTGACTCACAATATATATATATATATATATATATATATATATATATATATATATATATATATATATATATATATATATATATATAAAATGTATAAAAGTCACAATACAAGGCTGATTAATAATTAATTAACTCCCTGGGCCATCTTCTGCACTCCTGCCACCACACCCACATGCTGCCCAAGCGGCTAGGGCAAGGGAGTGTGGAAGGGGGTCTAACCCTGTCTGTGGGCCCATTAAAAAGGTCAAGTAGGTGTCCTATCTGTGTCCCTACTTTCACTTTCCAACCTCTAGTGGCCAATACTTCTTCACCCAGTTTCTCTATGGCCACCAACTGATGCATCTTTTCAGGACTCAAACAATCCGCTACACAATCTGATGGGAATGAGCACCAAACAACAAGTCCCATTGTTTTTAAAATCCTTAATCCATAAATGTTGTATTTTCCTCATCTCATGGCACCCTCCCCAATAACATCTGGGAAGCACTTATAACATCTAAGTACATTTGCTCTAACATATGTATTGTGTGTTTCAACACTTACAAGTGTGGTCCCACAACAACATTTCATGCCGCCCTCCCCAATAAAATCTGGGAAGCACCTGTAACAAGTGCATTTGCTCTAACATCTTTCTTGTGCATTTGCCCAATTATAAACGTGAGCATGCCTGTGTGTTAGCCTACTTAAATAAAACATGCTCTAGAGAAGCAAATGTTATACCCATATTTAGAACATACAAAATTCTCTTTCATTGGGAAAATGTGAAACATCTTTCTGTATATGATGTGAATGTTATATGCTTGCAGTGGTAACACTGATATTGTGCTGAGATCAAACACAATTTCTAAACTGCAATTTGCTTATTTAATGTATTCATTTTGTATTAAGTGCACTCAAGGGCAAGTTGTGTGTTAAAAGGCACATTTGTGTTGTACTGGCAAGCCAAAGAAACATGGCTCCTTCTCACTCATTGTTGTATGACTGACTTAAAGGGCCTTGACTTAAACTCCTTATCCTCTGCTTTACAAACTAATGTGCAGAAGAAACCAATATCTGATTTGACGTGCCATATGTTTATCATTACTATGCACTTTTGCCAAAGTATGATTTATATGGAAGCTCCTTCTTCTGGCGTATGGTACTAATGGGCAGCGTTCATAGCCCCTCCTTCTCCTTTGCTTTCTAAAATGCTATTTCAAGGCCTTAAAGGGCAACTGAATGTTGTACTACTATGCACTTTAAACAATGATGGTCCTCCAGGATCTAAGTCTGCAGCCCAGCAATGAGCATAAGGGCTGCTGGGTATATGTCTCCTCCTCCTCCTGGTAGTGTTATCTTTTTCTCTGGGCAGCTCCAGAACCAGAACCTCCTTCTTTTCCTTTGCTTTCCAAAATGCAAGTCCAATGCCTTAAAAGGCAAGTGAATGTTGTACTACTATGCACTTTAATCAGGCGTAAATTTGTGGAAAAGCCACAAAGGCCCAGGCCTGGGGTGGCAAAATTTTAGGGGGGCGGCACCTACCACACCCACATTGGGTTGGAAGCACTGGAGAATCATAGAAGATACAATGGTCATAGCGGGTTTATGATGTGCCCTAGGCCTAGGGTAACTATTTATATTTCTTGTGGAAATGTTGTATAAGTATTTTATAAAAAATAAGATCCCTTTGTCATCAGTTCATCTTGGTGGATGTTTATTATTTTAAGATGATCAGTTTTTAAATCCAATTCTTTGTGAAAGGCAAAGAGGTGTAAAAGATATTGGTAAAACATATTGTTTTAGTAAGTAAGTTGATTGTATGGAGCACAGGCAATGGGATTTCACACTCTGGGCAAGAGTCACTTCTCCTTTAAATGGGGGGCAAATATTGTCATCACTTCCTTTATAAATGGGGGTGGGGTAA
This sequence comes from Xenopus laevis, assembly GCF_017654675.1. Taxonomy (NCBI): domain Eukaryota; kingdom Metazoa; phylum Chordata; class Amphibia; order Anura; family Pipidae; genus Xenopus; species Xenopus laevis. Next base: position 54,953,696 of record NC_054379.1, on the reverse strand, counting down.
ATAGTGTCACTTCCCTTTAAATTGGGGGGGTCAATCATTGACATCACTTCCCTTTTAAATTGTGTGGGAGAGGTCTAAAATTATTACTAGAACTTCCCCTGGTAAATGTGTGTAAAAGGACAGCCTGATATTGAATATTTAAGTAAATTTTTAAAAAATTGTGTTTTTAAGGCCTTTATAGGACTCGATAGAACTCGGCATGTCAAACCTGCTGTATCTTTTTTTGATTCCTGATTGCTTTCCTGAAACCTGCTGTTTTTTTTTTTTTGATTCCCGATTGCTTTCCTGAAAATTAGACTTTTTCAGATTTTCGAATTGTGAATCATCCAAATTTGAATTTCGAGATTTACTCTTGCCCTTTAAGAATTTTAATTTGACTGTTCACCACCTAAAACCTGGGAGACATCCAGGGACCAATTTGGACATACTAGTAGCCTTCCTGAAATTCAAATTATGTCGGAGTCTGTAAAGTTCGTCCGAGTTTTAGATATTCAATTTTTTTTTTTATAAGTAACCCCCGGTCGAATTTCAAGTATATTCTAATTTAATAGAGTTTTAAAAAAAAACTTGAATTTGAAATTCGACCTATTAAATGTGCGTTGAAGTCTAACTTTTTGGGAAACCATGAAAAATTTGTGGGGAAAACCCAAAATAATCAGGAGGTCAGAAACACAAGGATAAATTTGGAAAAAAAGATATTTAAAAGAAAACATGAACTTTTTTCAGACCCATATAGTAGCATTGTTACATTTGTCCCATATTAGATATTATTTTAAAACGATAAAGGAATTCTATCATTTACAATGCAGAAAGCTACAATAATTAATGGAAAAGTTTAAACTAGAATGCAGACATATTGATTAAACACTCAAAATAAGCAGCTGAGTATTTTGTCATATTTCTTTATCCCAATTGCACCAATGTCATCGGTCATAATGTGTCATTTCATCCCAGTGTAATAGATAAGGTCTATTCATCCATCTAACCTTTTCACTTCCTTGGAACATAACAGATGTGTAGGCCTGAAAGAAAAGATTTATTAGCTTCAAAACAGTTACAATTATAATCACGATAGAGTTGTAATCTCCTGAGACAATGATATGTCCCTTTTGGTTAAATATCTGAGCCAAACAATTGATGAAGTTTCAAAACAATTTATCATAGTGCCAAAATATGATTTTGTCCTCAGTAGCCGACAGCAGTGCAGTGAAAGCAATGCACAGAACTAAACTCGTGTAATTATTTGCTGAAACTAAAATAAGATGAACATTTTGGATATACGGTATATAAGATTATGTAAAGCTTTAGTTTGTGCTATCAGTTTTTGCAGAGTATGGTAATATACTATCTAGGTTAATGCTAAAAATAATTCAATCATTACATATTTAAATTGTGTAGTCCTTTTAATTGCCAGCAATTTACTATTTTGGCATAATCTTCTGTATCTATAGAGATACTAGTTTTTTGAAAAAGATACTAAGCTTACTGTACTTTTGATTTATCTCTTACGAATGGAGCACAGAGCTGTCCGCAGTGTATGACAGAATGTGGCACTTTTTGGGTTTCCCTGGTACACTATTAAAATAATTATATGCCCTTCCTTTTCCATAAATATCCTGTCTGAAAAGCCCAACATGTTCAGAAGTTTCAAGAGTTTAATTCAGCTTTAAAAAAAAAAAAATCCACTGTTTACAAAGTGCTATTTATTCAGAGATGGCAGAATCACATGTCCTACTAGAATTAATGGTTCAAAATATGTATGAGGAAATGTAATAAGAGTCGCAAAGAGAAAAACTATTTGCACCAATAAGTATGAAAATTCACATTTTGCAATGTAATATTCTTCCTCAATCAATTCAGACTTTTAAGAGGTTTCTGTTTTTTTATTTTTTTATTTTTTATTTTTAGAGGTTTATATGGTATAGTGCATCGTTCAGTGCTTTTTCTGTTTGTACTTTTAATATTTAGATCGTTTAATAACATTCATGACATTCATGATTCAGGAGTACTGGGAGAAGTTAATGAAAGTTAGAAACTAATTTACTTATGGGCTCACTGGAAAATGTAGACATCCATTGAACTTGATCTGTTTTTTTCTCTGAACTCCATTGACCATGCCATAAAAGGAACCCTATAATTTGCAAATGGGCAATGACAGATCTAAAGCAGAAATTCACTTCAGCCTTTCATGAACTTGTCCCTAAGTTCAGCAATTTTTGTTCAAGGATCCGCACACACACACACCAGTATCTGGTGGTGTTATAAATAAAGAAAGGGGCACTTCCCAACTGCAGAATAATAGAGTTTGTGCGGATCCTTGAACAAAAATTGCTGATGTTGTGAGACCTGGCCGGTCTGCGGATGACCAGCACCACCATTGCAGTGAATTGAAATCACATTTATGCTTGTATGCATGTGTAATGGCTGAATCTGTTTTCTCTAACAGCATTGTGCCCCCCCCTCACTTAAGTTGTTAGAACCATCTGACGATCTCTATGGCTCAGTTTAACCATGTCCTTGAGGAAACTTCGGTCGACTTCGGAAAACGAAGTGCTCCGAGTGCCATCCCGCTGGCGATTTACATTCTAGCCGGCGGGAGGCAGTTTGGTGAGATTAGTTGCCCCAAGAAGAGGAGATTTGGTGCTGCGCGACTAATCTCCCCCAATCTGAGCATGTGCCCTGACCCTTACTGTGGCCCATTTACTAAAGGTGGTATTAGAAATAAACTAATTTCCTCTAAAAACCAGGGAAAAAAGCTGAACAATCTGAAAGAAATATGAATGTCTCTAATACTTTGATAATATATATATATATATATATATGATAATAGTATTTGATAGGTCACTTAAATCATCTTTTGGTTAAGTTTGGAGAATGTATACAGGATTGTTTTTCATCCAATAATGATACATTTTATCTTAGTTGGGTTATCTAGGAACTGTCTTCCTATTACATGGAAAAATTAGAACTATTTGATTAAAATTAAATCTATGGAAGAAGGCCTTCCCATAATTCAGAGATTTCTGGATAATGAGTTTCTGGATAACTCCCACTACTATAGTACTAATGCCACTAACACCTCAGAAAATTATGGTCTGATTCTATCATTTAATCCAACACTTCTTACTGTTAAAGTTAGAACCAATTGCTGTTTTGCTCATTCCTGTCTCAATGTAAAATATTTAAAATAATATAATATAAAAAATATATAAAAAAATTAAATATTTAACATAATTATGTATATCTTCTGCAATGTACAGTATATGCAATAAGATTCTTTTTATAGGTCACTTATTGTGATATAAATTATCTGTTGGTTAAGTTTTGACAATGTATATTCCATTTTAAGTAACAAAACGTCTGCAAAATGATTGTGTGCTTAAAAATGGGGAGATTAAAATGAGGTCATTATAGAATTCTAGAATTAAAAAATCCCCTGCATGTTTATGTTATAAAAAGCACAGCTCCACGAACTTCATCTTGAAATAATATAGAATTCATGTAGTGAGCATCTGCAATAGTTAACAGAATGTAAATGCAGTAGACATAACCCCTGCATCTTTCATTACATTGTGGATTATTTATTACATATAAATGAATTCTTTACATTCATTTATTTGAAGATAAAAATGGATCTGAAAAAAAAAAAAATTACAGCCAACTAAAAGTGGAATCAACCAAAACGGCACGCAAGGCTGGTGATGAGATGTCCAGGGAACATGAAGAGAAAATATTTCATATAAAATGCAGAATTCAGCTGTGAATAATTAGTCTACATCTGCGAGTTTTAAATATCACAGCTCAAAGCTAATGATTAGATTTTTATAACCTCTTTGTTATATTAAAAATAAATCCACAGTTTGACAGTCATGTTTGCGATTTATATTTTTTGACTAAGCTTTTATATACAAATGTAGCTGGGATGAAATGAAAAAATACTACTGATAGCATAACATAAGTGGTGATGCATATCAAACATTGGTAAAAAATTTGCGAAACAGATTGAAGCCAACAGGCGTCAAAATAATTTTGATGTGTGTCAATTTTGACGCAAGCGACAATTTTTATACGTGAGACTATTTGGTCCAAATGCCGACATGATTTATATTTTAAGTGATTAGCTCTGATATTGGTAGGATAACTGCCCACATAGGTGTCTACGGGAAGGTGCAAGAGCGGGTGCAAGCCCTGCAGTGTTATCTCCCCCGATAACACTGCAGGTCTCTCTGCCAGGCTGGTTCCTGATACTTGTGTGAGACAGTGAGATGGTGTTAGAATATGGTATTTGGGGGAAGACTCCCAGGGAAGACTTTATTAACACTGGAGACAAACCTCACCAGTGATGTTACCCATAGCAACCAATCAGCAGTTCGATTTCAACAGCCACCTACAAGTTAGAAAACAAAAGCAAAGATCTGGTTGGTTGCTTTAGGCAACATCACTAGTAAAGTTTGTCTCCAGTGTTAACTATTCCCCTAAATCTGTTTCTGAGAGTGAGAGAAAGAGAGAAACAGAGTGCGAGTCTGCTGTGTGTGTGTGCGCATTATTATACAGTAAAGGGGGTGTGGCTACCTGCTGCACCAAGAGAACTCACCAAATTCTAGTCTGAGCTTTTCTGTATGTATTCTGTTAGGAGAGGTGATGTTTTATTGTATGTATATATAATGACTTAAGACCCTTCTATGTAAACCAGGGGTCCCCAACCTTTTTTTACCCATGAGACACATTCAAATGTAAAAAGAGTTGGGGAGCAACACAAGCATGAAAAATTCCCTGGTGGTGCGAAAAAGGGCTGTGATTTGCTATTTTTCAGCCCCTGTGTGGACTGGCAGCCTACAAGAGGCTCTGTTTGACAGTATGCCTGGTTTTTTATTCAACAAAATCTTGCCTCCAAGCCTGGAATTCCAAAACAAGCACCTGCTTTGAGGCCAATGGGATAAACATCCAAGGGGTGGGTGGATGAGCAACATGGTGCTCACAAGCTACTGGTTGGGGATCACTGATGTAAACTCACATAAACCCATATAGTGTTTTTATTTTGGTCTTAATCTTAGTTGCATTGTGGATAAACACATATATTGCTTTTGGTTAATGTTTTTAAAAGTAGAAGAGTATTTAACCTGAGCTCCCATGAATTACATGACTGTGGAATAAGATGAAGCCTTTCACCTTATCACCTTTCATTTTGGTGTGTATAGGACATTTTCATGATTTTTACTCTCTAATTTAAACTCATTTCCCACACACCTAGCATTATCTTACCCAGTTTAGGATCCCATGCCCAACATTCCCTTCATTATATGCCCCCCCCAAGTTCCATTCATTCCTGTAAACAATATATCTTATATATCCAAATTCAGGATTAAGCATGCACTTCTCCAGTATCCAGTTATAAATACAATATAAGCTGTCAAAATTGGCAAACAACTACTGAGGCGTTTCATGCCCCAATTCCTGGCACTGTGAGAGTACTGTTTGGCTGGTAGTTGAGGTTGGACTAACATACCATATAAAATCATCTTAAATTCATAAAGCTTTACTAAAAATGTAAACAAGGCTCCAGGGCAAGATGGAATACACCCTCGGGTTCTAAGAGAGCTAAGTTCAGTTTTAGACTGACCTCTATTTCTGATTTTATCAGATTCACTTTCATGTGGTGTGGTACCTATGGACTGGAGGAAAGCTGATGTCATTCCTATATTTAAAAAGGGATTATGATCTCAGCCTGGCAATCAAAGCCCAGTAAGTTTAACATTCATGGTGGGCAAATTATTTGAAGGCTTGTTAAGGGATCACATTTAAAATTGTCCTGGTGAATGGCACTGTCAACTGCAATCAGCATGGCTTTATGAAGGATAGGTCATGTCAGACAAATTTGATTGCGTTTTATGATGAGTTGAGTAAGATGCTGGACAGTGTGGGAGCAGTGTATATGATCTATTTGGATTTGCCAAAGCGCTCAGTACAATGCCCCACAAACGACTGCTTTTTAAACTAAGGACTGTTGGGATTAATGAAGTAGCTTGCACATGAATAGGAAACTGGCTACAGTACAGGGTACAGAGGGTGGTTGTTAATGGCACATTCTCTACTTGGAGTAAGGTTCTTAGTTAAGTCCCTCAGGGCTCTGTATTGGGCCCACAATTATTTAACTTGTTCATGAATGACTTAGGGGAAGGTATTGTTATTAAAGTATCAGTGTTTGCAGATGACACAAAGCTATGCAGCCCAACTAATTCCATCCAGGATGCAACATACTTGCAGCAGGATCTTGACAAACTGGCAATCTGGGAGGCAGATGAGATGAGATTCAATGTTGATAAATATTAAGTCATACACCTGGTATGTAAAAATATGCAGGCCACTTATAACCTTAATGGGACTGAACTAGGCAAATACATAATAGAAAAGGACCTTCGTGTCCTTGTACTGTAGATAATAAACATGACTGTAGCAAGCAATGCCAGTTGGCAGCTTTAAGTGCAAACTTGAGCTGTATTAAAAGGGACATAGATTCGCAGGAGGAAGGAGTTATTATTCCACTGTACACAGCGCTGGTAAGGCACATCTAGAATATGCCATACAGTTTTGGTCTCCAGTGCTCAAACAGGACATTACTGAATTAGAGAGGGTTCAAAGAAGGGCAACTTACCTGGTAAAAGATATGGAAGATTTCAGCTATGAGAAAAAATTGGCCAAGTTGGGGTTGTTCACTCTGGAGAAGAAGCACTTAAGTGTGATATGATAACTATGTATAAATATATAAGGGGGTCGTACAATAACCTCTCTAATGCTTTATTTCCAAGAAGTAATGGATGTCGCAACGCTTCCTTAAATTAAACCTCTCTAAAACTGAAATGGTTCTCTTTCCTCCAATTAACACCAGTAGCATCCCCGAAGTATCCATCATAGTTAACAATTCCACTATCACCCCCTCTCCCCAGGCCCGGTGCCTTGGGGTTATCCTAGATTCTGCCCTGTCATTCACTCCTCATATCCAGTCACTTATTAAATCATGTCACTTCCACCTAAGGAACATATCCAAAATACGATCATTTATCACCCAAGACGCTGCCAAAATTCTTATTCACTCTCTCATCATATCGCGTCTAGACTACTGCAACTCTCTTTTAATTGGCCTCCCCCTCCAGAGACTGTCACCTCTCCAGTCCATAATGAACACTGCTGCGAGGCTCATACACCTCAGCAACCGCTCCTCCTCTGCCTCACCATTCTGTCATTCCCTGCACTGGCTTCCGTTACCTTTCAGAATCAAATTCAAATTAATGACACTGACTTTCAAAGCATTTCACAACTCTGCTCCACCCTACATATCTGAACTCATCTCTATATACTCACCCACTCGCTTACTACGTTCCTCTACTGACCTGCTACTCAACTCTTCTCTCATTACCTCCTCACATGCTCGCATTCAAGACTTTGCAAGGGCTGCACCCCTCCTCTGGAATGCTCTCCCACGGTCTGTCCGACTTTCTCCCAACCTTTCTGCTTTCAAAAAATCTCTGAAAACGCACTTCTTTCGAGAAGCCTACCCTCACTCTGCTTAACTACCAAACGCAACACCACATACAATACCACATTTCTCACCCACTTACTTCGATTTTGCCCACTCCCACACCTTGTGTATTACTCCCTTCCCTTTAGACTGTATGCCTATGCATAGGGCCTTCCTCACCTCTTTGTACCTGTATTGATTGTGATGTTTGTTACTCCATATATTCTATATATGTAATTCATGTGATGTAGTTGTATAATCACATTTACTTTACAGTGCTACGCAATATGTTGGCGCTATATAAATACATGTTAATAATAATAAAGAAGGTCCTTCCAGCTAACAAGAGGGCAATAATTCCTATCAGAAGAAAAGAGGTTCCATCGAAATATTCAGAAGGTATTTTTAACAGTGAGAGCTGTGAAGATGTGGAATTCTCTCCCTTATTCAGTCTTATTGGTTGATACATTACTTTAAGAAGGGGGTTAGATGGCTTTTTAGCAAATGAAGGAATACAGGGTTATGAAAGATAGGTCATAGAACCCAGGGACCGGTCCAATTGCTATCTTGGAGTCAGGAAGGAATTTTCCCCCTCTGAAGCAAATTGGAGAGGCTTCAGGCGGGGTTTTTTGCTTTCCTCTGGATCAACTAGCAGTTAGGCAGGTTATATGCAGTTGATAGACTTAAAAGGTTGAACTTGTCTTTTTTTCAACCTAATTTACTACGTTACTATGTTACAGAATACTTGAAGTGAGTTTGCTCTCCTTTAAGAAGTAGTTTGAATTGGCAACCTGCATTGATAACTCCACTGCACCTGCCTAGAATCTGCTTTGTAGAGAGGCTATTTTATTAATGATTATTGATGATTATTACTGATCTGTAAATTTATGAACATAGGTGGCAAATTGCACTGAAGATGCCAACAGCAACTAGATTTGATCAGCTCTTGGCAACAGCTCTTTTATGAGTTGTACTTCAGTTGTAGTGTTCTGCACTGTTTAGTGCAATAGTTATTTTAAATAAAACATTTATCTTTTATATACTGTAAGCATTTTCGCAAGCCCTACCTATTTTGCTAATGAAGTTGCATAGAATTGTTACAGGATTTATCACAAATACTCATTCCCTTGAAGCTGCTATGCTTTCCATAATCAGTAATATACAGATTCTCTGGAAAACAGAAGGATTCAAGTCCAGAACAATCTAAGGAAGAGGTTGAATGACTCTGCTAGCCAGATTGAGTGGGCAATTATTCCCTGGGAGGCAAGCTATCATGGTTTATGAGGTATCTCTTTAAGGCAATAGTGACAATAATATTGTTGACAATGCCATGCTTCCTAGTTTGCCATAACTGTTTGGAAGAAGGTTCTTTCCTGTTTCAGCTCAATAGTGCTGCACAAAACATGGTCTCTACAAAATGGTTTTGCTAAGATGGGAGGACAAGAACCTGACTGGCCTACACAAAGTCCTGATCTCAACATGAACATCTGTGGAATGAATTGGAATACTGACAATGAGTCAAACCTGTTCCTGATGCGTTACTGCGCATGCGCACGTGAGCGAAGTTACTCCGCATGCGCGCTGGGAACAGCTTTACTGTGCATGGGGCAAGCTGGCTGGTTGGGCTGCCTAGGGTGCCCGGTCTGCTTGGCCCACCTCTATCCCTAACATCAGTGCCCAAACTCAAGCCTGATGTCTCTGTAAATTTGTTACATATTTTCAGAATTATTAAGTGCAAAAGAAAGAAAAGCGATAAAGTAATATTTTCAATCGCAATAACATTTACAAATAATTTTAAAACCATTGATTTATATTAATAAATGTACATTGGGAAGTTGCGTAGAACTGGATTTTTTTTCATTCTGCAAAAAATGTTTTTGGGTAGACATCCACTTTAATTTAGTAGTTGTAAAAAGTTTGGGAAACTACAACATTTACATTTGTAAACTTTGCTGAATTTACTGAAATCAGTTTTGTTTAGGTTTTGTTGTCCTCTAGGGGGCAGATTTATTAGGGATGAATTGAAAATTCGAATTTTTGAATTTTTTGTATGGTCAAATTCGACTAGGGAATTATCCAAGTTTGATTTGATTTTTTTTAAAAAATTAGAGATTTATCATACTCTGGCCCTTCGAACTCAACTATTCACCATCTGAAACCTGCCAAATTGCTGTATAAGTCAATGAGAGAGGTCCAGTGAACAATTTGGAGATGTTTGCTGCCTTCCAAACATTCAGAGAAAAAAATTTAATCTAAGTTGATCAAATTCGATTAGAATTCAATTTGAGTTTTCAACTTGGTAAAATCATCTGAGTTTCATAATAATCAAATATTCGAATTTCAAATAAAATCAAATTCATGTGAGTTAAAAAAAACCTCACATGAATTTGAAATTTGAATATTGATAAATGTGCCTCTAGGGGGCATATTTATCAAGGGTCGAATTTCAAATTTGAAAAACTTCAAAATTCGAATTCAAAAAGACCAACCGAAATTAAGTCAAAGGGTTTTTTTTGGCCGAATAGGTCAGTTTTCGATCCAATAGGTCTGTATTGACCAATTGACTCAAAATAGGTTCTAGGAGGTCCACCATAGGCTAAAACAGCAATTCGGCAGGTTTTAGATGGTGAATGGTTGAAGTCGAATTTTTTAAAAAAAATTCAAATTCAAATTGAATTTGGACTATTCCCTAGTCGAGGAACACAAAAAAATTGCTTGAAATTTGAATTTGAAAATTCACCTTGACCTTTGATAAATCTGCCCCTAAGTTTCATGTTTTTAGTATGGACCTTAATTCTATATATCAAATAGCAGTACAATGGTGTCCTTCATATGACGGCTGCGTGTTTTATCCCTTGAGACTTTTATCTGTTTTTGATGTTTACAGGATTCTAAAGCATAGTCCCTTAGGCTTGACCCCATACTGTATGTCATCCTCAGTTAACCTAGGCTTTAATCACTTGGAACCAATATTAGATTCTTAGTTGTACTTACAGTATGCATAAGGTTTAATGGCACCATTTAAAAATAAATGTATTTTTACTAAAGTCTGATAAATCAGATTTTATGCATTGGTTTTATCAGTCTAGTTTTCAAATCTCCATTTCTTGTTCATGGTTATGTTTGAAGCAATGGTGACACTGTGTGGTGTTTGAGCATGAAATTAATTTCCATGTATCTGGTTTATTTGCAGTTGAGTTATATAGTATTTCAACAAGGTCAAATCCCATTAAATCACTGAAATATGTTCAAGGAAAGAAGAAGAAGCAAGACACAATTTGTATACAGTATACATCTGGCATCTGTTGGCTAATTTAGACCCAGTGCTCGTAATTTCTCTTCTATTTGTTGGCAGTTTATCAAGGCCATTGACTTCTTGCAGTATTTTGCTCTGTTCACTATGAAAGAGTGAATACAGTGAGCACATCATATAATATACTCTGATACATTTATCCTATTACATAAACATATTTTTTAGTACAGAATTTGTATTTTTTAATGTTTTCTGTTTTCATACATAATGTATCTATACCATGTCAGAAACATAGCATAGGCAAGTTTCCTTCTACCTCTGTAACTTTTCACCCTTTTCAGATTCTCTTTTTAAACTTTCCAATTCCTCCCTCCCCTTCCTCGTTGAATTGTTAGACAGAAACTAGCAACCCCATCTGCCAGTTGAATGTTATATATATAAAATATATATTTTTATTGAAAAAGCCACTATTTTTTCCTTAAAAGAGTACAACATCTGTGCTATGTGCATATAAAAAATTCACTGTGTAATAACATAGTAGCAAGTTAGGTTGAATCTTTCAAGTCTGTATATAACCTGCCTAACGGTTAGTTGATCCAGAGGAAGGCAAAAATAACCCATCTGAAGCCTCCCAATTTGCCTCAGGGGGGAAAAAATTCCTTTCTGATTCCAAGATGGCAATTTGACAAGTCCCTTGATCAACTTATTCTATGAGATATTTTTCATTACCCTCTATTCCCTCATTTGCTAAAAAGCCATCCAACCCCTTTTGAAGCTATCTAATATATCAGCCTGTACAACTGATTCAGGGAGAGAATTTCACATCTTCACAGCTCTCACTGTAAAAAATCCCTTCCGAATATTTAGATGGAAACTCCTTTATTCTAATCGGAATGGGTGACCTTGTGTCAGCTGGAAAGACCGACTGGTAAATAAAGCATTAGAGAGATTATTATATGTTCCCCTTATATATTTATACATAGTTATCATATGACCCCTTAAGCTCCTCTTCTCCAGAGTAAACAACCGCAACTTGGTCGATCTTTCCTTATAGCTGAAATTTTCCATACCCTTTACCAGCTTAGTTGCCCTTCTCTGGACCCTTTCTAACTCAATAATGTTCCGTTTGAGCGCTTGAGACCAAAACTGCACGGTATATTCTAGATAGGGCCTTACCAGTGCTCTGTACAGTGGAAGACTAATGCATTCCTCCCGCAATTGTACTGTATGTCCTGTTTAATACAGCTCAATACCTTGTATGCCCTTGAAGCTGCTGACATTGCAATGCATTGGAATTGCTTGCTACAAGGACTACAAGGTCCTTTTACATTATGTATTTGCCTAGTACAGTTCCATTAAGGGTATAAGTGGCTTGGGTATTTTTACATCCCAGGTGCATGACTTTACATTTACAGTATCTGGATTTACTTACTTCCCTGACTGATCGGTATCCTGGTGTTATACAATGGGCCCAGGTAAACTACCTAAGAAGTTTACAGAGGCTACAACACGGCTTGAAAAGTTTGCTCGTTGTGAACGGCCTAACAAAGATGGCGCAGCCTCGCATACCTCCTCACCAAGCTCATCACCTCTACACAGCCCAGCAGCGCTAACGGAACCCACGTTGGCTGACTTACTCGCTGAAATAAAAGCATCAAGAGACACGTGTACAACTTTGATCACGGCCAAAACGGAGGAACTAAAGGTAGAATTTACTATACTTAAACAAGATATCCAGAAACTCCGTGAGCGCACGGTGGAGGCGGAGCAGCGTATCAGTGCCTTGGAGAATTTGACTATTCCGATACCGCAGCAAGTTAGTGACCTCCAACAATCCCGCACGATGTCCCTCACCAAAGTTGACGATCTGGAGAATAGACTTCGTCGTAACAACGTCAGGTTTGTGGGCTTCCCTGAGAGGGTGGAGGGGCAAGAGCCGGAAAAATTTATTGAACACTGGCTGAGGGAGTCATTTGATGTTGACATGCTTTCTACTACATTTACTGTAGAGCGGGCTCACTGGATTCCGATGCGTCCGCCAATTCCAGGGGCTCCCCCAAGGGCGATTATAGCGAGGCTGCTTAATGCTAAGGATCGTGATGCCCTTCTTAGAATGGCACGGACCCAGCCACATTTATCATTTGAAAACACAAGAATCTCCTTGTATCCTGATTTTTCCCTGGAAGTGCAACGCCAAAAATCGTGATCAATAAAAAATTGAGGGATAGAAAGATTGAGTACGCCATGATGTACCCAGCCAAGTTGAGGATTCAACGCAATGGCAGCACGCAGTTCTTTTCCTCTCCTCAGGATGCAGCAGCATGGCTTGAGAATTCGGCACCATAGGACTTACCTTGGGTACAGCTTTTCCTTCTGGATTTACAAATTGGCTCCTATTATTCTCCCACATCTCAATGGGATAAAATAGCATAAAAAAGTGGGGGTTTTTTTTAATTGCCTGCATGGATCCTATTCTGGAACATCATGATCACGTGAGCATGGTTTATATGTTACTTTCTGGTTTTAACTTGCTTCGGTTTCCTCATTGTGCTACAACTTCTGGCATAACTCATGCTGTTCCTGTTTCATTTTACATTCGCCATTGGATAGTTCTATATGTATATGTTGCCACGACTGTTCCTGTCATGTGTTGCATTGCAAATGTGCGCAGGATTGCCTTGGATATAGCTTTTCCTTTTGGATCTGCAAATTGGCTCCTATTATCCTCCCAAGTCTCAATGGGATAACATAATATGTGGGAAAAAAAGGGTTTTATTTATTTATTTATTTTTCTACTTACCTGCACAGCTCCTCTTCGGGAATGTGAGCATGGTCTCTATATCATTCTACTACTGTTGCTCCAGCTCTATGATATACCACAGCTCACGCCAAACATGTGTAATTGGCCGGCGGACCAAAGGACTTTGGACACACAAAGTACTTATTACCTCTTCTACGGCTGTAAAATATAGCCTTTGAGTAGTTAAACAAGCCCTACTAAATGTGTTTTGACTTTCAGTTTTGGGTACAAATTCTGCGTGGGCCCTCCCCTCCCAAATGACCGGAAGGGTATGGGAATTGTTCTGTTGAATGTTTTTGCTGTTCTCTTGTCAGGACTATTTACACATTATTTGGGGCTGTCAGCTCTTGGCGAATTTTGTTAATGATGTATTTCTATCAGAATGTCTGCTACATTGAAACCTTCATTACTCTCCTGGAATGTAAGGGGTCTGAATGATAGGGTTAAGCGGAAATTGGTATTGGACCATGTCAAATCACTGGGAGCGGAGATTATAATGCTACAAGAGACCCACCTCACCGGTAGTAAGATCCTGGCCCTTAGAAGACCGTGGGTGGGTTGGACATTCCATGCCACCCCACTCCCTGTACACTGGTGGTGTCTCGACTCTGATTAAAAAAACAGTTAACTTTAAGCTACTTGATTTAAAATCTGACCCTAAAGGGAGATTCCTTTTTCTTAACTGTCTCATTGACACTGTTCAAACTATTTTAGCGAATGTCTATATTCCTCCGCCTTATACTGATGACTGCATAGTGCAATTTGTATCATATATCGCTGGTTTCCCCCATGCCCATATTATCTGTGCCGGTGACTTCAATACTGTTCTAAATGACCAACTGGACAGATTGATAGGGGCGGGTACCACTTCCACTAATCGTGCAACAAACTTAGCTGCTCTAATGTCTGATGTGTCGTTAACTGAAATCTGGAGATACCTGCATCCAACGAAACTGGGTTATTCTTGTTTCTCAGTCTCGCATATAACACTATCTAGAATAGATATGATGTTTCTGTCTAAACACTTGTTACCTGCTGTTCAAGCTGTGCAATATCAGACTAGAGGTATATCAAATCATGCCCCTCTCAAACTAACTTGGCACTATGACCTAGTACAACGGGGCAATGAAAGATGGTCCTTTAACCCTACTTGGTTAAAAATAATTAATAACGATATAGCTATTGCTAATTCCATTAAGGAATATTTTACTTTAAACCACGCCTCGCATCTCCTGCACTGGTGTGGGAGGCATTTAAGGCCAATCTAAGATCCACTCTACACTCTGAAATTAAAGCAGTTAAGAAAGATTCCCAACACACGGAACGGCAGTTAGCTGAGCATGTGGATTCTCTTACTTTACAAGTCAATACTCAACCCTCTCCTACCAATTTGACTGCTTTGAAAGTAGCTAAACAGGTCTATACCTCCCATATGCATAACCAAGCTAAAAGGAAACTACTGTTTTCCAGGGCAAATTTCTTTGAACATGGAGAGAGCAGCACGGAAAATTTTGGCCTATATATCTAAGGCTCAGTCCTCACCCCCGGTAATATCCGAACTTTATGATTCACAAGGAATACTTCATCATCACCCCAATGACATTATGTCCGTTCTGCAGGGTTACTACTCTTCTCTATACAGCTCGCGGTTAACAGCATTCCCAGAGGAATTGGAAAACTATTTTAGGGATATGAACCTACCCACTCTACAGCCTGACCAAGTGGATATTTTAGAAGCAGACATAACAGAACAAGAGCTGATAGCAGCTATTGCGACTTTTCCATCTGGGAAGGTACCTGGTCCCGATGGGCTTCCCATTGAAATTTACAAACTTTTCCAGGAGGTAATTGTCCCCGCACTTGTTAAAACTATTAAGGATTCACTAGATAACAAAATATTGCCACCTTCTATGTACGAAGCTACGATAGTCTTGCTAGAAAAGCCTGGCAAGGATCCCAGGCATTGTGATGCTTATCGCCCCATATCATTGCTAACATCGGATATAAAAATTTTGGCGAAGGTTCTTGCATTGCGGTTGGGCTCAGTCATAAATAGTCTGGTCAATGAAGACCAAACTGGGTTTATACATGGTAAAGCTACAGCCCTGAATATACGCAGATTGTATGCTAATCTCAGCCTTTCACATGATAATCAAGGCCACAGAATGGTTGTAGCTTTGGATATTGCCAAAGCGTTTGACACGGTGGAGTGGGGGTATCTCTGGCAAACGCTACAGTCCTTTGGTTTTGGTCCCAAATTAATCAACATGGTCACTCTGTTATATGTGGCTCCATCAGCTGTAATAAGAATCAATAATGCATTAACAGGCCCTTTTCAGTTACACAGGGGAACGAGGCAGGGGTGCCCCCTCTCCCCCTTCCTGTTCGCACTGGCAATTGAGCCTCTAGCCCATTTAATTAGGAATCATCTCAATATTTCTGGTTTTAAGCTTGGTCACAGAGAGGACAAGATTCAATTATATGTTGATGACGCTTTGCTTTACTTGGGAGACAGAGGTGATTCCCTAAAAAATACAATGATTACTTTGTTGGAGTTTGGCAGGATGTCTGGATTACAATTAAATCAGTCAAAATCCATAGCTTTACTAATAGATCCACTCACAGGCAATGAGCGTCCAGCTACCTTTCCCTTCACAATTGTTACTGAATTTACTTATCTTGGGGTGACAGTGTTGTCTAACCTTAGGTCCTACCTGTCGGATTTATGCTCCTATAGTCCTCCAGGGATATAAGATTCTCAGCCACGATGAGTAAGTCCCTCTTGGATTTAAATAAATACTTACTCAAATCGAGCCTGGCCCTGAAGTTCCCCCTGGGCCTGACTTGAACCAAACAGATTCTCTCAGGAAATTAACCAGACAGCTTTATTTGAGGTATACATTAATACAGAGTATTACAATACAGAGTATTAAATAATAGCTCACACGCCCTGAAAGCTCGTGAGGACGTTGGGGAACAATAAGCAATACAACAGATGACCATTTAACCATTTCTTCTTCTATGGGGCTGATCCAGAGGCATCCAATCATCATTCTTGTTTTAGCATAACTGTGTCACTATTTCCATCTTAGGGACAGACTCACAGTCTCAGTACAATAGCCAAATAAGGTGTAACTACTGTGTCAGCACAGTGTCCAGAATGGTATCTATGCTGTAGTTTCTGAAACTATATGTCTTGCTTGGCCTTGCACTATACTTGTGACATGAGACAACAGATGTATTCCTTGTTCTGTGCAAACATTCTACGTTCTAATAACAGAATGACCTTTAACCTTGAGCTTCTTCTACAACACAGCAATTCTGTATTTAGTGTCACATTCTATAATCTTTGTTCTTTGATAATAACTTATGGCTTAAATCTAAAATCCTGATATCTACACTACCAACAGTTAAATCTTGATCCGCCTCTGGATTGGATGGTTACTAAGCTGAAATCATGGTCCAATTTACCTATTGGTCCCTCCGGCAGAGTCCAGCTTATTAAGATGCTATTTTTACCAAAACTTTTGTATGTTCTTCAGCATGCCCAACGTGGATTCCTAAATCCTACTTTGGAAAAATCAATGTCCTACTTCGGCAATTGATTTGGGCCCAATCCAGACCTAGGCTTAAACTAGAAACTTTAATGCGTGCTAAATCTAAAGCAGGTGTAGCTCTGCCTGACATGCACTTATATTATTTAGCAGCCCAATTGGGGCATTTAGTCACATGGGTAGAGAATGTTCCCCATAAATCTCTTCACTCCCTCTGGGCGCAATTAACAGGGTCTGATTTAAACCCCATAGGATGGTTCCTAAGTAAGCCCACGAGCATCCCAAATCAAGAACTGAGTCTACCTCTATTTCAATCCCTACTTAAAATTTGGCATCTTGCTAACAAAGTGATAAAATCCTCAGTTACAGATCCTCTCAAGCCAATTTGGAACAATCAATCCTACCCAGCCATTGCCAAACTCGGGCCCATGCCTCAGTGGTTACAATGTGGCATTATGACTATAGGGGATGTGTGGCAAGATGGCAAGCCAATCCCTTTTGCACAGCTACGAGATCATCTCCCGCAGAACCAGTGGCTGAACTACTATAGACTTAGCCGTGGCCTTAAAGCAGCTCACAAACATAGTAACATTTCTCTCTCTACTCGAGACTGACTTACATTAACAGGGGACATACTAAAGGTCTAGTCACCATGCTGTATGCTAGGCTAAAACAAGCTGCCCATGGTAAAAATCTTCAGGGGCTTTGTCACAAGTGGGAGGCTGATATGGGTGATATTTCTGATGAGGAATGGCAGGAAGCGCAAACCTATCCTTTTGGTTTCCCCTAATTATAGATTTCATACCATCCAATTATATATCTTTCATAGAGCATATTATACTCCTGCCAGGTTACATCTTATTAATGCTGACACTCCTGATCTTTGTACCAGATGTGCCCTAGAAAAGGGGTCTCTTTTACATATGTTGTGGAGTTGTAATAAGATTGTGTCATACTGGGGATCTATCTTAGACACTTTGGAAATGGTTATGCACATACGGATAGATAGGTCACCAAAAGTGTGTATTTTAGCTATTTTACAGGATCTTAAACTCAATCAGCACCAGCTGCTCTTATTACAGGGCGCTTTATTATTGGCCAAGAGACTCATTACTCAGAATTGGAGAAACATCGCTTCCCCTACATTTGCCTGTTGGAAGCAAACCATGATAGATATATCCAACATTGAACAACTGTTCTATATCAAAAGGGGGGTCCCTACTAAATTTGGTAAAATTTGGGGTCCTTGGTTGAATGTATTCCCTCTCCCACATAATCGCTTGCTTGTTAGGTAAATAACTGTTTAAGAGCTATGTTACTAATATGACTGTGATGCTTTTCGCTGCATGTTCCCTGATATTCATGTACCATTATGATTCATGTTGCTCTTCTATGTGGTGCTTAGCAGTGATGTTGATGTTTAGTGCAACATCCTTATATTACATGTGTGTATTATATAACTGACTTGATGAACAGTGATATGTTTTCTTTGTGCTTTTGATGTAAGAACTTCTATGATTTTTGTCTCTTTATGATTTCAATAAACTACCTGAGTTTAAAAAAAAAGTATTTGTTGCTGTTTACATGCTATAGTAGGTTTTGTGTAGCAACAAGAAGACAATCCATTGCTGCAACGCCCAGACAGAAGTTGTCAGTATTATATATTATATACATAATATGGCTATTTATCAAAATTCAAATTAGTGTTTTTTAAACTTTTTTTAAAAATTCAAATAAACTCGAAAACTTATCAAACTCGAAATGAATGTTTATTTATGAAAAATGTAATTTATGAATAATAAAAATAATAAAAACATGAAAAAATGCAACAAAAAACTCAAATTTAAAATAAATAACTTCTAAATAAACTTGGCAGCTTTTAGATGCCAAATATTTTCATTCAAGTTGTTTTTTAGTTTATGAAACTCTTGATTAAATTTTTTGAGTTTTAGAAAAAAAACTTGAATTATATAAGCAATCAGGCATTTTATGTATTGATTAAAATATTAGAGATAATTCATTCCTATGGCAAAATAATTTTAAATACATGAGATTAATTTATTTTCACAGTAGGAACAATGAGATTTTAGGATCCAAATAGTCATCCTTTATGACTGCTTTTTGTGCTGAGGATTTTCTTCATTATAAAGAATATGCATTGATTGATGGTGTCCCATTAGACACCTATGCTGCTGGTCTTTTGGTGGTATCACACCGCCACTCTACTGCAGCATTTCTCATGCTGTCTGCTCAGGCTCATTTCTGAGACATGTTTTTGAAGCTCAAGCACACTCCTTACTCATACATAATTATAAACCTTTACTGAAAGCGTCTGACACACTGAAAGAAAGCATTGTTGTACTGAATAATGTCATGATTGATTGGAGTGTTAATCATATAGAATTATAGAGAAATCTCATATGCCCTCCTAACTACTAGTAAGCTGGCACCGGTGTTGATTAATTTGAGGAGGAGAAAGATACAAAGACTGTTGCATTTGCTATGGTATTCTACAGAAAGAGGGTAGTGTCTGATATATATATATATGTAAAAGATGTAGAGATTAGCACAGCTGGCAGGCATCCACGCTGGCCCACTAAACCACCAGAGTATGTTACATTCCCCCTCCCCCCTCGAGGAGGGGCCACCAGAACCCCAGGCTTGTCAGAAAACCTAAGATGGAAATGTTTCCCAAGACGATCAGCCCTAACATCACAAACAGGAACCCAAGAGTTATCCTCAGGAACATTTCCCTTCCACTGTACTAGGTACTGTAACTTACCCAAGGCACAGGGCTGGGTTTATAAAGGGAGAACTCCAGAACATATAGCATAGAAACCAGGACCAACCCCAAGAGCCTCCATTGGCTCATGGAGTAAGTGCAACACACAGGGAGCCGACCTCCTGTTCAATCCTGGGCTGGTCCTTACACAGGACAAGCATTTAGAAAACTTTGTATGTCTTGTTGAAATGAA
The DNA here is from genome assembly GCF_017654675.1 of Xenopus laevis. NCBI lineage: Eukaryota > Metazoa > Chordata > Amphibia > Anura > Pipidae > Xenopus > Xenopus laevis. Next base: position 54,933,598 of record NC_054379.1, on the reverse strand, counting down.
GGGCACCATTTCTAGACAATAAAGCAGTAGTTTTAGTAATACCAGGATGCCCCGCCATTTTAGAATTGTGAGCTTCACTAAGTACCTGCTCCCTCTAATTTTCAGGAACAAATAATCTCCCAGAAGGAGTATCCCCAGGAGCTAATGTCTGTGCCCGAGATAGAAGTGTGGCAAGATCTGATCCTAAAAGCTGCCATAATCATCTATTTGGGAATAACAGAAACACATTCTAATGGTTCAGACAAGCTTGATTCAAAGCTCCTAGAGAGTGCATCAGCTTAAGTATTCTTGGAACCAGGCCTGTATGTTAAAGAAAAATTAAATCTGGTAAAGAATAAAGCCCACCAGGCCTGTCTTGTATTCAAACGTTGAATACATAAAACTCAATATATAAAAGATTTTTGTGGTCAGTATAAACTGTGATAGTATGTTTAGCCCCCTCCAACAAGTGTCTCCATTCCTCAAAGGCCCATTTAATAACCAACATTCTCTATTACCAATATCATGATTGGCCTCAGAAGACGAGAATTTCCTAGAAAAAAAAAGCGCATGGATGTACCTTGTTAATTATTGGATGCATTTGGGAAAGAACTGCACCTGCCCCAACCTCTGAGGAATCTAGCTCCACAATAAAGGGTACAGTTGTGTCAGGATGACGAAGAATAGGGGCAGATACAAATTCCTTATTTAAGAACTCAAAGGCTTGGATAGGAGGCCACATGCTGGGATTCACATCCTTCTTGGTCAGATCTGTAATTGGGGATACAGCTAGAGAACAATTTTTATGAACTGCTTGTAGTAGTTTGCAAAATCTAAAAACCTTTGGGTTGCACATAATGAGAGAGGTTGAGCCCAGTCCAACACGGTTTTAACTTTCCTGGGATTCATCTCCAATCCCTTCCCAGATATGTTGAACCCCAAAAACTGTGCCAAAGAAACATCAAAGGTACATTTCTCTAATTTTGCGAACAAATTATTCCTCCTTAACCTGAGTAAAACCTCACATACTGTATTTGCTGTCGGTGGTCACCCAAGTTAGAAGAAAAAATTAAATATCATCAAGATACACTACTACAAACAGCCCAAGTATATTCCGGAAAATGTAATTGACAAATTCCTGAAAAACTGCGGGTGCATTGAATAGGCCAAACGGCATGACCAAATACTCGTAGTGGCCATCACTGGTGTTAAAGCCTGTTTTCCACTGATCCCCTTCCCTAATACGAATTTGGTTATATGCACCTCTAAGATCAAGTTTAGGGTAGATGGTAGCATTCTTGACTTGATCAAACAACTCAGAAATTAGCAGAAGGGGATAGCGTTTTTTTACCGTCATTTTATTAAGGCCACGATAGTCAATGCATAGACGAAGACCCCCATCTTTTTTGCCAAGAAGAAACCGGCCCCTGCATGGGAATTGGAGGGTCTGATAAAACCTCTTTCCAGATTTTTTTTAATATAATCTTTCATAGCCTGAACCTCAGGCAAGTAAAGAGGATATGTTTTCCCTCTTGGAGGAGTAGACCCTGGGGTTAAACGAATGGGACAGTCGTAGCGCCTATGTGGGGGTAGCATTTTAGCGGAATAAGGGGAGTATTATACCTTACTGTGAAGGCAGCATCCAAGAAATCCCCCCCCCACCCCAGAATTCGCAAATGCAGAGATTTTAACCCCAGGACAGGATGACATGTACCAAGATCCTAAAGGAAAACTGGGGAGAAGAAACTTCTTAACCCAAATGGAGCTGCCCTTCTCCATTTAGGCTCCCGGCCTCTTAGGACAATGGTTCAAGAAATTACCTTTATCCCCACAATACATACACAGACCTTGAGATAGCCTTCGAGCCTTTTCCTCAGGGGAAAGATGAGTAACCCCTAATTGCATGGGTTCCTGAGGGATAGGTAAAGAAGGGATTAGGGTTAAGTCAGTATTAACTACAGTAGGAAAAGAGTTAGCCCTTTCAGCCCGCCTCTCCCTTTGTCTCCTATCAATCTGGATGGCTAACTTCATAAGGTAATCCAGATTGCAAGGAGGGGGATAATTAACCAGATTGTCTTTGACAGAGTCAGAAAGCCCCACCCAGAATTGGCTAGGGAGAGCAGTATCACTCCACTCAGTCTCCACTGACCAGCGGCCGAATTCTGTACAGTACTTCTCAATTTCCCTTCTCCCTTGAAGGAGTTTACGAATCGGCAGAGGAAGCACGATCCGGGGTCATGGTATAATAAGGCCAAGGTGTTAAAAAATACCTCAAGGGAAAAACAGGCAGGATCAGAGGGGGGTAAACTTAATGCCCAAACATGTGGGTCACCTTGTAGTAAGGTCATAACTAACCTTCCTTTTCCTCACTAGAGAAGGAGGAGTATGGGAAAAAAACAGGTACAATTTGCACGCCTCTTGAAAAATGAAAAACGTACTCCTATCCCCACTAAACTTGTCAGGGAAGGAGAATTTAGGTTCATGGGCACTGCTTCTATTTCCCAGTGGTGGACTAAAAGAGGAGCCCATGGGAACAGCAATTGGTGGTTGGACCACAAGAGTTGGTAACTTCATCCAATCTGACAGAGAGATTATGCAGACAGTGAATCATAAGCTCCTGTTTCCTCTCTTGCTCCTCTAGGCGCTGTAGAAGTGTAGACAGGGCTGGATTTACATAGCGGGTGCCCCTAGGCCTACTTCCGTTCGTCACCCCTGTCTCCTTGCCTTCACATGCACAAATTTTCATCATCAGGTCAGGAGCACTGAGGATTGGCGCACCAGAAATTTAAAAAACTACTGTATCTCTTTAGCAGCCCCAGAGCTTCCAAACCAATGTGGACGTGGTTGGGCAGCAGCAGCATAACCTTCGGCGTCCATCTTTTGGCCCATTGTACTGTCACGATTGGCTCCCTAAATCCAGAACCAGTGCTAGCCTCCCTGGTAACGGCTCTCCTTCCACCTGTAGCAGCTACCTTTGGCCTCAGTTGGAGCCCTCTGCAATTCAGATGCCGGCAGGTCTTAATAAAAGAGGAGCAAAGCCAGAATTCTGGACAGGCAAATAGGCACAGTCGTTTTGGACGGAAGGCACCAGTTCAGGAAATAGCCGGAAAGCGTAGTCAGGCAGGCCGGGGTCGGTACAGGCAGCAATCAAGGATAGTCAGGCAGGCATGGGTTAACACCAGTAGAATCAGAATAGTCAGGCAGGCAAGGGTCAAAACAGGACAATAATTACACCAAGGAACTAACAAGTTTGAGCTCAAGGCCCCATTAAATATTTCAATTTCATGCCACTCGGTGTGAATACAGCGCGTAAAACCTGGAAGTGCATGCCGCGCGTGCCCTAGTGCTTACAAGCTATCGAGGAAGAAGGACCACACGGTGAGCATCCCCACCGGCCCCCTTGACAACCAGGGTATGTTACAGTCTGTAAGGCTAAAAAAAGGTCCAATTGGAGCAGCACAACTCCCACTGACTTCTACAGAACCTTGACTGCTTTTCCAAAGTTTTGTGTTCGAGTTTTTCATGGTCTTAACACTTCATAAATCTAAAATTATTCAAGTTTTAGAGGAATAAAACAAAAAAAGCAAATTTTTAAAGAAAAAAATAGAAACTGAATGTTAAATCGGACCCATAATGTTAGGAGAGAAGCTGCACATGTTAAAGTTGTGAAATCATGTAAAATAAACAGATAAATCAGGTACACAAAAAGTTTAGCAAGATAAAAAAAAACAGCAAGTATTCTAACATTCAATTTTACATTGTTCCGTGTTTTATTAAACTTTGCATTTCAATAAACATTTTGTTTACCTCACAATTCCATTATTAAAAAATTCAGTCAGACCCAGAATGTTAATATGGCAAATGCTAGAGGGGCTGATGTAAGACTCTGTAGACTGATACTTTACATTAAGTCTGTGTAAGGCTGTTTTGTCCAATGTGTACTTGAAATACTATGGCCTAGTTTAAAGCTCGGTTCGGACAACTTTTGTTAAATATTTTTTTTAAAAAAAATTTCATTAAACAGGCAAAATACTATGAAACATTTAACTGACAGCAGATGCAAGATCAAAACAACAGCAAAATTAAAGATACAAGAAATCAAAACTATTTGGAATTTAGCATTTGCATAAAACCACTAGTATAAAATGAAAAAAATTAAACCTTGCTTAGTGGATACAAAAAAGCAAAAGAAAAAAAAGGTAATAGAAAGATGAACTATTGTTCCTGAATAATGATGTATTTTAAATTATGGTAAATTATTGAAAAATCCATTAACAATTAGATCTTTAGCATTTTGTAAATCTGATCTCTGTTTTTAGGATCAACAACACTAAAATAGAGCAACCATGCGCAGAAGCGCAATTTCTGGAAGATTACACTCACCAGCCTGCGAGAGACGGGTCCGGACACGGGGTAGGCGACAGAGCAGGTACGTGCCTGGCGCCCCCCCAGCTTTGCGCCCTAGGCACGTGCCTACTCTGCCTACCCCTAGTTCCGGCCCTGCTGGAAGGCCCTCTCATCTATTTGGGAGAAACCGAAAAGTTCCACACATCTACGAGTACCTCACCCTGAAAACAACTAGTCATACTGCAAATTAACCCATCGTAGAAAAGATTACACATCCCGATGATGGCGGAATCCAGAAAAAAACTTTCCTGATCTACCTGCTCAAATCCATTGTCCCCCAGGACGCTTCCCCTTTCAGGCTCGGTTGACCTGGCCTGCTCCAAATAGATCCGCAAGCTAAATACAGGAGCTACAACTGATACAGATTAGTAAACCACATTGTTAATATGTTGTTCTAATGCTTAACATATGTTTTGTTTTGTTATGTTTTTACTGTTAAAGATTTTATAACCATGTTCAACCACTTGTTATCTCCAACCTCCCTCAGCTCTGTTTTATGAACTGTGCTATACAAACTCCGCTTCAAGGGATACAATGCCAGGATTTCTCAAACATTCATCTCCATGGCCACATTTCGCCCCGACACATGGCCATACGTGAGATTCATAAATTTAAACCTGAACATTGCTGTTATTCAAGAATCATATTTCAGAACAGCTGATAATCTATCACTTAAATCCAATTTATACCCCAGGGTATTTGAAGCCAATGCCCCCGCCAAAAAAGCTGGCCTAATAACATTACTCCATAAAGACTGCCCATTAGAAGTCACCGAAATCCACTTAGATCCAAAGGGACTGTACTTGATTATTACAGGCAAACTCAAAGGTAAACTACTTAAAATTGCAAACATTTATGCTCCAAATGAAGGCCAAGTACCATTCCTTTAAAAAGTCCTACAAAAATCAGAGGAGACTATCAGATCCCAGTGATCATAGGGGGAGACTATAATCTTGTCCTCTCCGAAACCAGAGACCGATCCGACCCCCCACAACTTCAACAGTATGTAGGAAACTACACCAACTGACTTGCAAGCTAGACCTCAGGAATATATGGCAAATCAATCACCCTAACCAACGAACCTACATCTTTTACTCTGTCCGACATCAACTGTCCTCTCATACTCGATTACAACTGACATTGCCCCAATACACTGGATCGATCATTGAGCAGTATTGTTGGACACTGACCTCTCATCGATACCCAGGAAAACCACACACTGGTGCCTTAACGAGACACTTTTAAATGATCCCCAAATATGCCTTGAGCTTTCTGAAGCCCTTTCAGAATATTTCACGCTGAACACATCCTCAATGCCCAATGTTCCCAATCTCTAGGATGCTCACAAAGCGGTCATCAGAGGCAAACTTATAGCCATTGCCACTCACAGGAAAAAAACTGACCAAACTAAATCTAGAAAGGAAACAAACATCTGGAATCTCTCTCACAACGACAATTCTCCCTTCTTCTAAGTCCAAAAACTAAATTTACTCCTCTCCCAGGATATAGAGAAAGCCCTTCGCTGGACTAGACAAAAATACTATGAGAGAGGGGATAATCCTCATTCGCTGCTGGCCAGAAAATTGAAAGAACAAAGTACTCAGACAGCAATAACAGCAATAGATAAAGGCGATGGGGTAATGACGTATTCGCCCAACTAAATCGCAAAGACCTTCCAACAATATTGCAAAGAAATTTGCAAACAATTTAAACCCTCCAGGAGCCACGCCAAACAGAACCACAGATCAGCGACAAGCCTTCTTAACCCAAAACATCCATGCAAAATTATCTCAAAAAGATCTTGAATTCCTAAATGAAGCTATCCTGGAGGATGAAGTAAGGGCAGAGACACGTGCTCAGATTCTGGGAGATTAGGCGCCCAGTGAAAAATCTCTGTAAGGGCTTACCCGGTGCGGCGGGGACGCCCGCCGTGCCGTAAGCGGGGACGCCCGCCACACCACGCCGTCTCTGTCCTCACGCCGGCGCTGGTCACTTAGGGCGCATGTGCGTGCCTTGACGGCTCTTAAAGGCAAAGGCGTGTTGGCATGATGACGTCAGCGCTCAATTGGCGAGAAATTCAAAAGTTTAAAGGGATACTGTCATGGGACAAAAACATTTTTTCAAAATGAATCAGTTAATAGTGCTGCTCCAGCAGACTTCTGCACTGAAATCCATTTCTCAAAAGAGCAAACAGATTTTTTTATATTCAGTTTTGAAATCTGATAAACTTCAATCATTCTTTACTGCTGTACTGCAAGTTGGAGTGATATCACCCCCTCCCTTTCCCCCCTCCCAGCAGCCAAACAAAAGAACAAGGGGAAGGTAACCAGATAATAGTCAAACACAAGAGTCCTCTGCACTCAACCCATTATCAATATATTTAAGACAGCGACATTTTGTGCATACTGCTACTAAAAAATGCCTTACCCTTTAAACAAAACAGGGATTGTTTGTCCATATATTACAATATATTTAAGCTGGCCAACTACGTCAAAGTCATCCCAAATCTGGCCAGTCCTATGCTCAATTTTATCTGATTCATTAAGAATTCTATTGCTTCATTATACATTTTACAAAGGGACTAGGTTTTACCTGCAACTTACTTGCTGCTTTCAAAGTAAACCTCCATACTTGGCTGCCCTTTTATTAGACACCAGTGGGAACACCTGACTATAGCTGGGAAGGGTGGGAGCTACAACATGGAGCTGGTCACTGCTCCTGTATAACTATAACAAACAAGGGAAAGTTGTGCTCACCACTATTTTTTAAAACCATTAGGCGGGGGTGCAATGAGGCTGTTTTCCGATGACAGGATCCCTTTAAATAGCCCATTTGCATTACTGGACCTTGCCCGTGATAGGACTTGTTTTCCTGGTGCCTCTGAGCTTTTGTACGTCTGTTCCTGTTTGATATTGATTTCCTGTTGTGACCTTGCCTGTTTTGACCATTCTGATATCCGTACTCTGACCCAGCCTGTATCTTGACTACTCCTTCTGCCTGATCCTATTGTGATTGCCTACCCGGTTTGACCCTTTGCCTTCCTGACGATCCTAGTTATCTGCCTGCCTCGACCCAGCCTGCCTGACTACGATTCCGCCTTATCCTGTTGTACCGTGACCTTCGGCCTAACTGACTTTAACAACTGTCGTGCCCCTTTGCTTGCCAGAACTCCTCACCTTGCTCCCCTCGAAAAGTCCAGGTGGCATCTGAGTACGCTGAGGGCTCCTCCCGAAGCCAAAGGCAGTCACGCTACTGGTGAAGCCGAGCCGAGACCAGGGAGCTTGGCACTAGTTCTGGTTTAGGGTGCCGACCGTGACAATTTCCTCGTCTTTGCAATTATAAGCAGTTGCATCAGTAGAGATCCAGGTCACTGAAATGCCTTCTCCTGCTTTTTCCAGATGTTACACAATTCTAAAGTGTTTTAGTGCAGGGATTTCCAAACTTTTTTACCTATGAGCCACATTCAAATATAAAAAAGAGCAACTCAAGCATGAAAAAAGTTCTTTGGGTGCCAATTATAGGCTGTGATTGACTATTGTTAAGCTCTATGTGAACTGGCAGCCTACCAAATGTTTTGCAAAACGAAAAGTTGCCCCCAAACCAGGAATGTAAAAATAAGTACCTGCTTTGAGGCCACTAGGAGCAACAGCCAAGGGGTTGGTGAGCAACATGTTTTAGTGCTCGGCTATCACCCTCAAATATCCTTACAATTGTGTTTAGTACAGGGAGACGCATATAATGTGATGATGTTATACCACACAGTATTCTTTTGACAAATAATAATGAGTGGTCACTAATCGAACTTAAAGTTTGTATTTATCTCATAGCATCTGACACAAATAAAATATGAAAAAAAGAACAAGGAAACATTTTTGCAAAAAAACATAAAATGTAAAATGATTCTGACTAATTCACATTTATACTTTAACACAAACACATTTTTTGTCAGCAAAGCAGAGTCTTTTCAAGATGCAATAACAGCACATTTTATGTCAAAGTTTAGTGATTGCCATCTGCCAATATTTTAACAGCCGTGATGGAAGAGGAATTGTAAAGCAGATAAGTATCTTATCTGTATTCTGATTATGAATACCCACGTGAATATGTGTCCTTGAAAAAATCTGTGCTTGCCAAATATATACCAAGCTATTGACATTACATTATTGCCAGGAATGCACTTATCTTTACACATTCCATGTTAGATTGAAGTACATTAATCAGTTAACTTGTTGCAGAAGAAAATACTTTTTCTTTTTCAGAATAAACTGCAACCTAACATACAGATAGACGGATAGATGAACAATAAATAGATCAATAGATAGATAGATAGATAGATAGATAGATAGATAGATAGATAGATAGACAGCTTGGGGGCCCTTCACACCATCTGCCGGGGCCCCCAGCCACAGAGTCCTACCCACCGAACAACACACACATCCCCGATGCCAAGCACAAACCCCACCCCCACTTGCGCACCTTTTTCCAGGACATCAAGGAGCAATGTGGTAGGGCAAGCAAATGCTCAAAACGGGTCTGGGACGCCGGGGCCCAAAAGAGCCATGGCCCACCGGCTTTTTTCCCAGTGTCCTGCCGGCCCACTCTGACCCTGTATATAGATAGATGTGTTTTCATCATGTATTAACAGTGCCAAAGAATGTCTATCTAACGTTCAATATACATTAATTTAAAATTGACAGTGGCTATTTATAGTTGTAATTACAATTAAAAGTCGTTCTATGGTTCCCACAGGGGATTGCACCATTAGGCACACCAAAATTGTGTCCTTTAAATTGGAGGCAAAAGACTTAGTACACACTCTGATAACACTAGTAGCAACTTGTACACGATTCTCCACAATGCACATCCTCATCATCATTTATTTATATAGTTACATAGTAACATAGTTAAATTGGGTTGAAAAAAGACAAAGTCCATCAAGTTCAACCCCTCCAAATGAAAACCCAGCATCCATACACACACCCCTCCCTACTTTTAATTAAATTCTATATACCCATACCTATACTAACTATAGAGCTTAGTATCACAATAGCCTTTGATATTATGTCTCTCCAAAAAATCATCCAAGCCATTTTTAAAGGCATTAACTGAATCAGCCATCACAACATCACCCGGCAGTGCATTCTACAACCTCACTGTCCTGACTGTGAAGAACCCCCTACGTTGCTTCAAATTAAAGTTCTTTTCTTTTAGTCTAGAGGGGTGGCCTCTGGTACGGTGATCCACTTTATGGGTAAAAAAGGTCCCCTGCTATTTGTCTATAATGTCCTCTAATGTACTTGTAAAGTGTAATCATGTCCCCTCGCAATCGCCTTTTTTCCAGAGAAAACAACCCCAACCTTGACAGTCTACCCTCATAATTTAAGTCTTCCGTCCCTCTAACCAATTTAGTTGCACGTCTCTGCACTCTCTCCAGCTCATTTATATCCCTCTTAAAAACTGGAGTCCAAAACTGCACTGCATACTCCAGGTGAGGCCTTACCAGGGACCTATAAAGAGGCATAATTATGTTTTCATCCATTGAGTTAATGCCCTTTTTTATGCAAGACAGAACTTTATTTGCTTTAGTTGCCACAGAATGACACTGCCCAGAATTAGACAACGTGTTATCTACAAAGACCCCTAGATCCTTTTCATTTAAGGAAACTCCCAACGCACTGCCATTTAGTGTATAACTTGCATTTATATTATTTTTGCCAAAGTGCATAACCTTGCATTTATCAACATTGAACCTCATTTTCCAGTTTGCTGCCCAGTTTTCCAGTTTAGACAAATCACTCTGCAAAGTGGCAGCATCCTGCATGGAACCTATAGTTCTGCACAATTTAGTATCATCTGCAAAAATAGAAACAGTACTTTCAATGCCCACCTCCAGGTCATTAATAAACAAGTTGAAAAGCAAGGGACCTAGTACAGAGCCCAGCGGTACTCCACTAACAACACTGGTCCAATTAGAAAATGTTCCATTTACCACCACTCTTTGTAGTCTATCTTTTAGCCAGTTCTCTATCCAGGTACAAATACTATGTTCCAGGCCAACATTCCTTAATTTAACCAGTAACCTTTTGTGTGACACTGTATCAAATGCTTTAGCAAAGTCTAAGTAAAACACATCCACTGCCATCCCAGAATCGAGGTCTCTACTTACATTCTCATAAAAAGAAATTAAGTTAGTCTGGCAAGATCTATTACGCATAAAACCATGCTGGCACAAACGCATAGTATTATGATTTGCTATGAAGTCCAGTATCTTATCCTTTATTAACCCTTCGAAAAGCTTTCCTACCACTGACGTCAGACTAACTGGCCTATAGTTTTAAGGCTTAGAACGGGATCCGTTTTTGAATAGAGGCACCACATTAGCAATTCGCCAGTCTCTCTGCACTATGCCAGATCTCAATGAATCCTGAAAAATTAAGTAAAGAGGTTTGGCAATCACCGAGCTAAGCTCGCTAATTACCCTCGGATGAATACCATCTGGCCCTGGACCTTTGTTAATCTTAACATGTTCTAGTCTCTTTTGAATTTCTTCATGTGTGAACCATGCATCATTAGCTGTATTACTAGAATTGGGACTGTTAAGAAGGAAACCTTCACTTACTGGTTCCTCATTTGTGTAGACAGATGAAAAATATGAGTTCAGAATCTGCGCTTTTATTTTGTTTTCATCAACCAGCTGACCCCCCTCTGATAGTAAGGGTCCCACCCCTTCCTGCTTCATTTTTTTACTATTAACATATTTAAAAAATAATTTTGGATTTTTTTTACTGCTTGCTGCAATATAATTTTCTATATCAATTCTATCTGCAACCACGAGGTGGTTTATAGCATACACCAATGATAATTCTTTTTGTTACCTTTTGCCCAATCAAAATCTCTACCCAGAGTGATTCTACACCCTCACCAGTACCAGCTATTGTTATTTTCTATAGCGCAAACAACTTTACATAGTGCTTTATATTAGATAACGAAGACGGAACAAGCAGTAAATAAGAAACAAATGTTTACAGAGTACAATAGGATCAGAGGGGCCTACTCGCATGAGTTTACAAACTAAAAAGTTAGGGCACATACCTTTGATTTCCACAAACCCTTAATTACACTGGAATTTTTGGGGAAATGTATCTGAAAATTGTACATTGCACATTGCATCTGGTAAGAAAACACCCCTCCTGTTCTCTGCACTCTGTTCTCGATCATGAATTTATATAGCAGAAGTCAGCTCTTCTCCAGGTCACCTTCCTTCTGCTACACTGTTTCTGTTCTGTCCTTCCTCGGTATTACCCTGGGGCAGTGTGTAGTTCAACATGCAGCTAGACCTCCCCACAATCCAATAAAGAGACTAAGCTTGGAGTCTGTAGATTTTACTGGATAAGCAAGTGGAATAGAGTGAAACTGTAATACAAACAGCATAAAATATAATAAGTGTGCTTGCAATGAACTATACAAAAACATGCAAATAAACATATAACTGCAGCATAAAATATATACTGTATACTGGCACAAATGTCTATGCAACAATGTCTCTGGGGGTGCTGGCAGCTGTGGAGGTGTTTTGGTGTAACTATTTCTTTACCAGCGATTCTATCAAAGGGAGATGCAGAACTGTGTGCTTCTTCCAGCAGCATGGTCTGTAAAATGGAGTCCTGGCTCCCACAAGGCATTGCTCTAGGTCACATGGTGGGCGTACGGTAGCCTGATTAGTCCAAATTCTGCCATAAGCCTTATGGAGGTGTAGAATGAATATAGGAATAGGTCTTGTGTAGTTACAGCAAGTGTCCAGCGGAGGGAGCCCATAGCATGAGAATCAAGAAATCCTAAAACATGGTAAAGGCGTATGCTGGAGACATGACACTCCCCATCTGGCATCTATGGATGTCACCACTTTATTCCTCAGGAGATAAGTAAAGTCAGTTCAGAAACTGGTCTGAAGAACAATTTTGTTTCTCCTTGTTTGGAGGTTTTGACCTCAACCTTTCGGACTCTTCCATCCTCACTTGGAAATGTTTTGCTGACAAGACCCAAGGACCATTCACTCCTCTGTAACTGACAGTCTTTCAACAGAACAACATTACTAGGTTTGAGGTTGGACTTGGTAGTTTGCCATTTGCAAAGTGGCTGCAAAGTGGATATGTATTGTTTTCTCCATCTGTCCCAGAAGGTATTTGAAAGATGGCCTCCTACTCTCGATAGGCGAGTTTGGTCAAGGAATGAGTGAAGCTTCCTCAAAGTGCTGTCTTTAGGGACAAGTTTGATTCTCATGGTGTAAAAGAATGCTGGTCCTGAGAACCAAGTTGTGTCTTTAAGCTGACTTGCTGCAACAGCTTTGGTTGCATGGTCTGTAGGGTTGTAGTCGGTATAGAATACAGTCTCTTTGAACTCTGAGCCTATCTCGGTTGTGATGAGCTCAGCTAGTTCTACCACTAGAATGGCAGCACAGAGTTCCAGTCTGGGTATAGTGTGTTCGGGAATTGGTGCCAGTTTTGCCTTACCCATAACAAATGCAATGTGGCATAGTCCATAGATATCCACAATTTTGAGGTATGCTACAGCAGCTATGGCTTTGACAGAAGCATCAGAGAACACACAAAGTTTTTGGCTTTGCACCTTTGTAGAAGGTATTAGGACATATGGGCGTGTAACACAAAGGTTGTAAAGAGTTGCTAGAGAACTTCTCCATTCTGCCCACAAATTCTTTTTGTCAGGAGACAGTGGGGTGTCCCAATCAGATGTTTTGGGGGTTAAGTCTCTTAAAGATGGTTTACCTTGTATGGTGACAGGAGCAGCGAATCCTGAAAGATCACACAGACTATTTATTGTGGCCAGAACACCTCTGAGAGTGAAGGGTTTCTCCTCCCTGTTTACTTGGAAGGCAAAGGTATCAGACTTTAAGTCCCACAGAAGCCCGAGGCATCCGTTGCACGGGTATAGAGTCAGCTCCCAAGTCTAAGTCTCTTAGATCATTTGAATGGTCTTGTGAAGAGAAGACTTCGATTGCTACTTTGTTGTTAGAAGTTAGTTTGTGAAGCCTGAGGTTGGAGCAGGCGAGTGCTACCTGCGCTCTTTTGAGAAGACTGATTGCAGCTTCGTTTGAAGGTAGCGATTTGAAGCAGTCATCTACATAGAAGTCTTTTTTTACTAATTGCCTGACATCTGACTCATACTTTACCTAACTTTCTTGAGCAGAGAGTCTGAGTCCTTGGATTGCAACTGCAGGCGAAGGACTGTTGCCAAATATGTGCACCCTCGTTTGGTACTCAGTGATGTCCTTGGAAGGGTTGTTATTTCTGAACCTAAAAGGTAGAAGGGCTGTTTGAATTGTGTTTAACTAGTTCTTGTTTCATTATTTTTGGAAAGAGTTTATCCTCAATAGACATTGCTAATTGGTTATCCTCTTTTGTTCTCTGGAACACTGTGCATTTCAAATGATCTTGATCACTGTCACAGGTGAGATTATCATCGGAAATGTTTGGGGGGGTGTGCACCAGGCTGGTGCTGTAAGGGTTTTCCTTTATTAGGAACTGGTTGTGGCATGGTGGGAAAATGGAGGGGTGTCCTTTTTCTAGTGTGTTTGTCAGCATGCTGTTTATGCAGACTGGTTTGCGTACACTTCCAAGGTAAGTGTCTCCTATTATGACCCAGCCGAGATCTAACTTCTGGGCATAAGGTGCATTGTGAGGGCCATTTATCTGGTCCCTTGCTTTGTGGACCCGTAGCATATCTCTTCCAAGGAGAAACATTATCTGCGCCTTGGGGTCAAGTTTGGGGATTAAGTGCATTATACGTTTCAAGTGTACCTGGTGCTTAGCTACGTCCGGTGTAGGGATTTCAGATCTATTATCGGGGATCTGGTTGCATTCAATTATAGTTGGTAAGGGTAGACATACCTTTGCATCTATGGACTCTACTTAGTAGCCGGATGCCCTTCTTCCTGCTGTCTCGATAACTCCTGCACATGTTTTTAGAGAGTAAGGAGTGTTTGGGCCCTTGACATTAAATGAATCAAAGAAAGCTGGGCAGACTAAAGGTCTGTTGCTCTGGTCATCCAGGATTGCATAGAGCTTAATGTCTTTATCTGTTTGGCCTGTCGGGTATACTTTGACCAGGCAAATTTTGGAGCAGGATCTGCCGCCTATTGCACCGTTGCAGATTTCTGTGCAATGAGAACTGACCTCTATAGTGTTTGTGGCACTGTCATCTTCCTTCCCGCCATGCTTGCTGGCGCTCTTGGTGTAAGGTACAGCCCACGGGGCTGGCCCAGGATGTGAAGCTGTGTTGTGATGTGTGCTGTCACATTCTGTGCATTTTATACTGACCTGACAGTCCTTGGCAAGATGAGACGTTGATGAACAGCACTTGTAGCATATGTTGTTTCCCTTTAGGTAGGCTTTGCGGTCTTCTATGGACTTATCTCTGAAGGCTCTGCATTTCAGAAGAGGGTGAGGCATTTGGTGTAAAGGACACTGCTTACCAGGGTCTCTGTGCCTTGTCTCCTCGTGAGAAGCATTAGTTTTGTGTACTGTTACTGCTGCTTTGCAAGTATTAGGTACTGAAAGGATGGCATGTGACAAAGTGAAATCAAAACTGGGGTCATTTCTCATCTTGGCTTGTTGTTATACAAAGTCCATGAATACAGTGAAGGGAGGAAATGGGACATTGTGCACTTCTTTGAATTTTGACCCATGTACCATCCACCGCTCTTGTAAGTTGTAGGGCAATTTTTGCACTATGGGGTTAACACCTCTGGCTGTGTCAAGAAATGCAAGTCCAGGTAAGTCCCCTTCAGCTTTGGCTACCTGTAGCTCCATTAACAGGTCACTTAGTTCCCTAAGTTTTTGGTAACCTTTATTAGATATTTTAGGGAAGTCGTCAATTCTTTTGAAAAGTGCATTCTCTACTACCTCTGCTGAGCCATAACACTCATTAAGTCTGTGCCAGATCATCCTGAGAGCAGTTTTTGGGTGGTTTATGTTGATCACCCTGATTCTTTTGGCATGCTCTGCAGACTCGGTACCTAGGTATTTGATTAGGAGGTCTATTTCCTCACTGTATGAAAGGTCTAAGCCTTTGATAGTGTTTTGGAAGGAGGATCGCCAGGCTCTGAAGCCTTCTAGGTGGTCATTGACCTTTTCAAGTCCCTTTGTGATTAGCTTGCGCCGTGCAAAGAACTTTGCAAAGTCCATTGTGACCTGGTTAGTACCCGTATAGGTAGGTGGTTGTGTATAATAGTGAGAAGGTGTTGTGTAGTCATACCTGTCTGGAGGTTCTCTTTTAGGCTGATCTGTAACATACCGCTTTAACATAGCAGAGGAGGCAGGTGCAGGGTTAACCCTAGGCCTGGTTGCCTAGCTGAAGTGGGTGCTCTTTGTTCAGCGTGGTCACTTTGATGCAATTGCAGCTTGCTGATGGCGTTTGGAGGTGTATGGCATCCTTGGTTTGGCTCAGGGGCAACATGTTGGCCTGGTTGTTGTGCAAAAAGAGAATCTGTGTCCTGCTTGGAGTGCTGGTAGACATACTCTCTAGTGCGTTGTAGTGGGTCATGGGGTTCAGTCTCAAGATCAGGTACCTTGCTGTGTCTTTCACTGTCAGGATACACAATCATCTCTAGAGCCTCTGCTTCCGCTATAGCCACTGCAGCTTCCTTCTCTATGGCCAGTTCTTCTAGGGATGCTTCTAAGCGTGCACTCTCTGCTTCTAAGTGTGCACTCTCTGTTTTTCTTTCTGCTTCTAAGCATACACTCTCTGCTCCTAACAGTGCTTTCTTTACCTTTGCCTCCATTTCCCTCTCTGCGAAGGCAGCACGGGCCTTTGCTGCTTCTGCTTTTGCGTGGGCAATGGCGGCAGCATTAGTAACAGATGAGCGTTGAGAGGAGCCCGAAACTCGGGATCTGGTCACTAATGAGGATGAGGATTTTCTGTGACATTATGCAACACTGGATAAGCCTCGGTAGTGGCCCCTCTGTGCAGTAATGACTTAATATGCTGTTGTCTGCGCTTGCAGCATAGCTGGTTTAATCACTTGTGTGGCAGCTGCTGTTTTACTGCGCATGCAGTGAGTTATAGTTCAATCCCACCTTTGTGGTAGTGCTGTTTCACTGTTCTGTCCTTCCTACGGATTACCCTGGGGCAGTGTGTAGTTCGACATGCAGCTAAACCTCCCCACAATCCAATAAAGAGACTAAGCTTGGAGTCTGTAGATTTTACTGGATAAGCAAGTGGAATAGAGTGAAACTGTAATATAAACAGCATAAAATATAATAAGTGTGCTTGCAATGAACTATATAAAAACATGCAAATGAACATATAACTGCAGCATAAAATATATATACTGGCACAAATGTCTATGCAACAATGTTTCTGGGGGTGCTGGCAGCTATGGAGGTGTTTTGGTGTAGCTATTTCCTTACCAGCGATTCTATCATAAGGGAGATGCAGAACTGTGTGCTTCTTCCAGCAGCATGGTCTGTAAAATGGAGACCTGGCTCCCACAAGGCATTGCTCTAGGTCACATGGTGGGCGTACGGTAGCCTGATTAGTAAAAATTCTGCCATATACCTCATGGAGGTGTAGAATGTATATAGGAAATGCGCTTGTGTAGTTACAGCAAGTGTCCAGCGGAGGGAGCCCACAGCATGAGAATCAAGAAATCCCAAAACATCGTAAAGGCGTATGTATGCTGGAGACATGACAGTTTCACTTATCAAAACTAGCCGACAGCCAGACAGCTACTAGTGGTAAAAACAAGTAAACAACAACTCAACATGTAACATTGTGTGAATGTTAAAAATAAACTGAAGAATAATAAATTCAAACTGAATAATAAATCCAAAACACAGAGTTGCACAATGTGTTCATTAGAATCTGTTTTCCTAAAGAGCCCTCACAACAATTCATTGTCATCTGTTGATAAGAATATTGCTCCTAAGGAAAACCATATCTTGTGCACCTAATACCTATAAGGGGCAGATTTGCTAAAGGATGAAGTGGCAAACGCTGGCGACAATTTGCCAGCGTTACCGCCCGCAGGGACATTGCCGATTTACTAACGGGCACAATCGCCAAATTGCTAGCGAAAGAGAAAGGTGCTATTGCTCATTCGCACTATATCGCCAGAAGCCGATTTGCTCTGGTGAATGGACATTACTCCGCAAATTCACCAAAATGCGTATTTTATTTAACGTTACCTCTTTCGCCAGACTTGCCTTCGCCAGCTCAGGCCAGGCAAAGTGCACTGGAGTGCATAGATCTTCCTCAATCTTCTGTTACTTACATCATATTTTTTAGTGGAAAAAGCATTAAAGTTCAAAAAATGCTGTCGTCTTTTCCTCTTTTTTTTTTAGAGTGGCAGCCAGCAAAATTCTTTTTTGGGTAACCAGTTTCCCCCATAGATTTTATAACATATGGAACATTAATTATATGGAACATTACTTATACAGTGGGCTCATGTGTAGGGCATTATAACAACTCTAATGTCTTTATTTAGCTTCCCTGGACATGTGTAATTAACAGTGGAAATGTAATGTATTTGCTGCAACATATAACATAAAAATGTCAATTTGCGCTAGGCAGAAATGAACGAGGCATCTTCGCTTTGAATTGCTCGCATTGGCGAAGTAACGCTAGAAAAATGTTAGGCGTTCGGTGCCCACGACGAAACTCCGCATTTTTGTGAATTAGCATTGTCTGAGCGAATTTTCGACTGGAAGTGTTAGTGAATCTGCCCTTAAGTGTTTTCATTCATTTTATGACACATTTAGGGGCATATTTATCAAGGGTGGAATTTCGAATTGAAAAAACTTTGAAACTCGAATTTAAAAAGACCAACCTAAATTAAGTTTTGTTTTTTTTTGGGTCGAATAGGTCCATTTTCGATCGAATAGTTCCGTATTCGGCCGAATTTGAATCGTTCGAACCAAATTAATAGCACAATCGATCAAATTCGATTCAAAGTTTTTCCCCAAAAAACTCAACCAATTGACTCCAAATAGGTTCTAGGATGTCCCCCATAGGCTAAAACAGCAATTCAGCAGGTTTTAGATGGCGAATGGTCGAAGTCAAATTTTTAAAGAGAAAGTACATGATAAATTTCGATATTCAATTTTTTTTTCAAATTTGAATCGAATTTGGACTATTCCCTAGTCGAAGTACGCAAAAATAGCTTGAATTCTAATTTTTTTTCATTCGAAAATTCACTTTGACTTTTGATAAATCTGCCCCTAAAAGTGGACCTGTCACCCAGACACAAAAATCTGTGTAATAAAAGTTCTTTTCAAATTAAACATGAAATCCAATTTCTGTTTTTTATTAAAGCATTCATACCTGTAGTAAGCGCATTTAAAAATTCCAGCTCTCAATCAAATATTGTCTGCCCCTCCTCCATTCAGCACTTCCTAGATATCACTGCACTCCACACATTTCCCCGTTTTCTTCACCATTTAATTGCATAGCCAGTGCATGGGGGTGGACATCAGGTCCCCCATTCTAGTGCACAAACAAGATTTTGATGCAAGGCTTGTCCTAATAACAGTGCCCACAAAATTGCTTCTGCCTGCTTGCTATAATTTTGAATTCCCAGACGGAAAGAAACAAGATTAAAATAATTGTTATAGTGTAATTAAAGTTCATTTTGCTGGACTAATGTGATAAGATAGGATTTTGAATAATTTTTTGGGTGACGGGTCCCCTTTAAAAAGAATTGTGACTGGATTTAGTTCACAAAAATGCAGATAGAAGCACAGATCAATTTTGAAGCACAATCCATTCCTGTCATTAGAGCAGAACAACATATGTACAGTATATTGTTTGTGTGAAAGAAACTCACCTGGAAAAAAAGCCCATTGAATTTTGTTTCTTTAGATAAAGGGGGTAATTTATTTACTAGACACGCAGGGGCAAATTCACTAACCTCCGGAAAATCGACATTGACTGCTTCGCTCACATCGCCACACTTCGCCAGGCGAAAATAGGCCAGGAAAACACTGATTAACTAAAATGCAAAGTTGCGTCCAGGGCGCCGAACAATGGCGAAGTTTTGCTAGCGTTAATTCCGCAAGCAAAGCAAAGTTGCGCTAGCGTTAGCTAATTTGCATACGGAAGGGTAGTTAAATTTCAATGGACGGATATGTTGCAGCAAATCCATTACACTACACAAGCCCAGGGAACCTAAATAACATTAAACAGAGTTGTTATATTGCCCTAGACATGAGCCCAGTGTATAGTTTATGTGCCATATGTAAGGAAATGTAGGGTGGAAGCCTGGTACCCTAAAAAAATTTATGATCTTTTGCAACTTATCACCCTGAAAAACTGAAAAGTTGCCAGTGTTTTTTGGAAAAATGTTCAAATTTTGGAGGAACTCCTATCTATGCTATTGCATTTCGCCTGGTCTGAGGTGGCGATGGCAAGTCTGGCGCAAGAGGTAACGTTCATTAAAATCCGCATCTTAGTGAATTTGCGTAGTTCCGTCCATTCTCCAGAGAGAAAATTCACCTGGTGTTAGAGTGAGAAGTAGCGCTAGAGTCTATCTCCTTCACTAGTGAGTTTACACCAGCACCTGTTAGTAAATCGGCGAAGTCCCGAAATGACGTAACGCTGGCGAATTTCCACAATACATCATGTTGTCCGAAAATTCCACCATAGTTACAGGACACTCAGCAGGAAGAACCAATAAAAACTGCAAGAAGTATTTGTCAGTGCAAGTGACTTTAATGAAGAGAGGGGTGTTTTTGTGCAACTGACTGTGAGGAAAGTGCAGACCTGCAAATGGGCTTCCAGTCGTAAATAACCCATAAAGTACAGTATACATAGTTTATCATTTATGACCAAATTATGGCAATTTTTGTTTTGTGAGGGAAATTTAGTCCATTGGCATAAAACAAGGCAATAAAAGTAGGTATGCACGGGTGAGGGGGGCGGGAGAGGGACAGAGGGGGGTTTGAGACTGGTGGGGGGGACCTTGGGGGGTGCGGGAGCATTAATTTCGCAGCACTGGTAGACCCTAACCCCCCCAGTCCGACCCTAATTACATGCTGTGTCTAGTTTGTTGCAGAGTCTAGCTTGGGGTAGTTGCAGATCTGCTGATAATTGAGGATTTCTACAGTGAGTACATAGTCCAATTTTCTCCACTTTTAAGAAACATGTAGTGTGTCAATAAAAGCACCTAAACTTTGCAGTATTCATCTGCATCTGACCAATTCTTACTACAATTTTGGCTTCATTGGACAGAAGCAGTGGGATTGGTGTAAAGTGAATAATTGAATCCGCATCTTGTTAAAGGGATACTGTCTTGGGAAAAAAACATTTTTTCAAAATGAATCAGTTAATAGTGCTGCTCCAGCAGAATTCTGCACTGAAATCCAAAGAGCAAACAGATTTTTTTTATATTCAATTTTGAAATCTGACATGGGGCTAGACATATTGTCAATTTCCCAGCTGCCCCAAGTCATGTGACTTGTGCTCTGATAAACTTCAATCACTCTTTACTGCTGTACTGCAAGTTGGAGTGATATCACCCCCCTCCCTTTCCCCCCAGCAGCCAAACAAAAGAACAATGGGAAGGTAACCAGATAACAGCTCCCTAACACAAGATAACAGCTGCCTGGTAGATCTAAGAACAACACTCAATAGTAAAAACCCATGTCCCACTGAGACACATTCAGTTCCATTGAGAAGGAAAAACAGCAGCCTGCCAGAAAGCATTTCTCTCCTAAAGTGCAGGCACAAGTCACATGACTGGGGGCAGCTGGGAAATTGATAAATGTCTAGCCATGTCAGATTTTAAAATTGAATATAAAAAAATCTGTTTGCTCTTTTGAGAAATGGATTCAGTGCAGAATTCTGCTGGAGCAGCACTATTAAATGATTCATTTTGGGAATTTTTTTTTTACCATGACAGTATCCCTTTAATGTATAAAGATTTTCTCCACTTGATGTAAGGATTGCGATGAGAAGAAGAAAACTTTTAGGTATAAGAATGATAGTGGAAACAAATTGCTAGTTTTACCCACACTTAAGGGCACATTTACCTAGGGTCGAATATCGAGGGTTAATTAATCCTCGATATTCGTCCGTCGAAGTAAAATCCTTTGACTTCGAATATCGAAGTCGAAGGACTTACCGCTAGAAATAATCGTTAGATCGGACGATTAAATCCTTCGAATCAAACGATTCAAAGGATTTTAATCCGTCGATCGAAGGATATTCCTTCGATCAGAAAATTGATAGGAAGCCTATGGGGACCTTCCCCATAGGCTAACATTGGCCTTGGTAGGTTTTAGGTGGCGAACTAGGGGGTCGAAGAATTTTTTAAAGAGACAGTACTTCGACTATCAAATGGTCGAATAGTCGACGATTTTTAGTTCGAATCGTTCGATTCGAAGTTGAAGGACGTAGTCGAAGGTCGAAGTAGTCCATTCGATGGTCGAAGTAGCCATATTCGACCATTCGAAATTCAAACTATTTTTCCTCTATTCCTTCACTCGAGCTAAGTAAATGGACCCCTTACTGATTTTTGTGTTACTCCTCTAATACAAAAAGATGGTCCATGTAGTGGATACCTAAAACTAGGGGTGTTTTATTTTTAATACTAAAGCTGGAATTGAATGGTTTACTAAATTCAAAGCAGCAATATTATTTAATTAAACCAAAACCATGAATCTTCAGAACCCCACTACTGTGCAAGATTTTCAAGAAAATACATTAAATAATTGATTTCAGAATCATTTGAAGCATTGGTATTCCATCTGAACCAATGAACCTGCCTAAACCCATGGGGTAAGGCAAGTTTTTTCAAGTAATTTATAGTGAATATTAAAGTTTTAGCAAAATTATGTCCCAAATGATGCACAACAATTCAACCAAATATGCATGTTTCAATACATCTGCACAAGTGACCACTTTCTTAAGCTTGAAGTTTTATGTACCTGTTTGCAAATAAGTGCCTTGTAATACAGCTGTGTTTAATCATTAATGAACATGGTAAAAAAAGTAATTTTAATACCTCTGCAAAGCTTTCTATATTCAGATGCTTGACGTCTACTAGCATATTGTATCTGATTTAATTTGTGCTTTTGAAATTGGATTACTATTTCCATAAGAGGAAATACACTTAAACTGAAAGCACTTTCTATTGCCATTACAGCACGGCTGTCAACTTTGTATTTGCATTTTCCAATATTGGTGGATTATCTATTTACTAGAAATACCAGCATTTTGTCACTGTAAGACAACTAAAATGTCTTATGCTATGTACATCTCAAAGCTGTTGCAATACCCTTTAGTGCATCCTAGTTGTTGTCCTAAATTGAGATGACAGTGTAGCTCATCTTAAATTGCCTTCGTGCTTGGCTTTGCGTGCTGGAATCCATATCTATTAATGCAGGAGTGTCCAAATGTCCTGCTAAGAAAGCAATTTGTTCCTCGGTGGGGTATCCAAGTAGCAGCTGGTCTAAGAAGCCATCAGGTGATGCTAGGCACAACTTGTGTTTTTATTGTTTTAATAGAATTTTGTACTTATCCATATACTTCTTTATCTCTGCTACTTGACAAGGCAGCCTGTGCCCCGTTCCACCCCCAATCTCTATTGCTTCCCAACAGGCCTGTCATATCTTTGTTATACTGAGACAGCCTTTCAGCCTTTTACACAGCCTGAGTTTCATAATATGCAGTATGACAGCGACAAATGTAGTATTAATGGATTTTATAAAAATTCCCTGGGGAGACAGCAATTTGTGTACATTTTGCTAAATGCCAATTTTGAAACAAAGCAAGTGACAAAAAGGATCATTTCTTTAAAAAGACTTATTGTTGTGTCTCTGCTTCCATTTTTGAAAGTTTGAAAATGTCAAAACCTTTTTCTTTAAAATATTATACTGATTCTAACTTCTACACAGTTAGTAGCACAGAGGAAAATTATTACAAACGTTACAAAAAACACGTTTTTATCGACTCCAGATTTGTGACAAGCATTTCAGATTTACAAGGATTTTGGAAAAAGTACAAACATTGTCTCTATTCCATGGCAGTGTACGTGAAATGTGTGATTGCTGCACTGCATTTGATACTACCTAGTTGTATGAATCTAATGGCGAGTGCTTGGTTTAATTTCTGTTAAAAGTGGTAAGCAAATGTGTTGACATTCCTTGCTTCCTTAGGTTAAAGGTTAGTAAACAGAATTCCTGGGAATTTTTAATACTGGGAACAGTGTAATGCACACACATGTGATTTTCCTACATGCATTCAGAGCTACTTTAGAAAAGTTGCCAGCAATATCCAGATCAAAATTTTGTCACTGAATAAGCTGGGAAGTAGTGATGGGTAAATAGATTCACCAGGTATGGACTTTGTTAAGGATACCACACATTTGTTAAATATACTTAAGACAATACAACTCCCCTAGCGTGATATATGGCTAACAACCTTTGATGTAACCAGCCTATACACATCTATATCACATGAATCTGGCCTACGAGCTACACGTCACCATTTGGACAAAACGGGATATACCCCAATACAAAAAGGTTTTCTGTCAGACCTACTTGAGATTGTACTACAGAGGGGTACCGCCATGGGAAGCAATGTAGCGCCAACATTTGCAAACCTCTATATGGCTTTTTTAGAAGAGACCATGGTATATGACAATCCCCTCTTTCGAGAACACTGCATCCTGTACATACGCTATATAGATGACCTACTGGTCCTTTGGGATGGCACAATGGACAGCTTAGTGGAATTTCACACATTCCTGAACGGTATGGAGGAGACACTGAAATCCACTAACACAAGTGATAGGGTCACTATTAACTTTCTTGATGTCCAGCTTACAAGGGTTGGCACAGGGCTAAAGACAGATCTGTTTAGGAAAACAACAGACAAGAACAGCGTACTGCACTATACCAGTTTTCACCCTAAACCCTTAAGGGACTCATTACCCCTGAGCCAATATACGAGGCTGAAACGCATAGTCAGCAATGACAGCGATTTACAAAAAGAAAAGGGTGAAATGACTTCCCGTTTCATGGAGAGGGGTTACCCCCATGATATACTTGATATGAATAAACGAAAGTTGCAGAACAGGAGCAGAGAGGATTTGCTTTGCCCGTTAAAAAGGTATACACAGAAGAGTGACAGACTGATGTTTGTAAGCAAGTATACTACTGCCAGCAGACATGTGGGTAACATTATTCGCCGACACTGGCACATACTACAGTCATGTCACCAAGATATACCCTCTTTTCAACAGCCGCCCATGTTAGCATATAAACGGGGGAGAAATCTGAAGGACCAATTGGTTAAGGCCGATATCGGTGGTAAATGCCCCTCTAAACAGTTGTTTTTACAAAATCCGAAATTTGGGACTTTCCCGTGCTTACATTGTACCCAGTGCAATTCAGTGACTAAGGGCAATATTTTTTATCACCCACACCGGGGAAACAAATACGAGATAAAGAAATATTTCACATGC
Organism: Xenopus laevis; assembly: GCF_017654675.1. Classification (NCBI taxonomy): domain Eukaryota; kingdom Metazoa; phylum Chordata; class Amphibia; order Anura; family Pipidae; genus Xenopus; species Xenopus laevis. Next base: position 54,908,733 of record NC_054379.1, on the reverse strand, counting down.
GAATCATCATTTGTGATTTACCTGTTGAAATGCCCTTTAGGGATGTAGCGAACTGTTCGCCGGCGAACTTGTTCGCGCGAACTTCGACCGTTCGCGTCCGCTGAATGTTCGCGAACGTCGCGCGACGTTCGCATTTTGAGTTCGCGTTCGATTCGAATACAAATCGTTCGACCATTCGACCATTCGAATTCCTTCGACCGCTAAAAATCTAACAATTTCCATTCGTTCGAACGATTGTAAGCATTCGAATGAATGAAAAGCATTCGATCGAATGCTTCGATCATTCGATTCGAATGAAAATCGTTCGATCAAACGATTAAAATCCTTCGATCGTTCGATTCGAACGATTTTAGCGGGTGTTCGAAGTTCGCGAACTGTTCGCGAACGTTCGCATTTTTTGCCGGTGTTCGCGAACGGCGTTCGCGAACACCAAATCGGCAGTTCGCTACATCCCTAATGCCCTTGCGGTTTGCTTTATGTGGGTGAAACCACCCAAAAGGTACGGGATCGCATTTCTAAACACAAGTCCACAATACGCAGGGGGTTAACTGCATTACCAGTCCCGGCACACTTCCAGTCTGCACGACACTCTATCAGTCAACTCAAGTTCCAGGTCATTGACTCAGTGGAGGCACCCAGGAGAGGTGGTAATAGATTACTAATGTTGAAAAAACTCGAAATGATGTGGATTCACAAATTGGATACTATCTGGCCCCGTGGTCTAAATAGGGAATACACCCCAGCCAATTTCATTTTTTGAGGTAATTACCGTTGTCCTGTGTGTGAATATATATGCATAGATGTTACATATCTTGATGTCTTTGAAATTAAATAAACATTGTTTTTCTTATCTTAGGCTATTAAGGATCTACATAGAACACCCTGAGTGCTGGCAACACATCTTGCATATCATAAGGTGTCTCAAAAAAGTGCTGAGTGCGATATGCAGAGTGAGTCATATTGGCGTCTCAGGTATGTCAGATCACAATATGTTACTAAAGTAGCAAAATATCAAATTTGTTGCAAAATATCAAATTTGTTGCAATTTCTGATACGAACAGGCTTTATTTACCTTGGATACTTTTTTCAACCAATTATGTTACTGTTTTTTTGATACAACGGACTTTATTATTTTTTTGATACAACGGACTCTATGTTTTGATTTTTTTTTTGGATACTTTCACTTATTCTGATTGCCTTTTAATCTTGGACACTTTTATTGGACTAATCACTGTTTCACTACCTGATTTTTGGCTGGATGAGACTTAAAGGATTTCTGTATATATAATGTTGGTGATGTCACTGGAAAGGGGGCTGGACATGTAGTCACACCCCCTTCCTCACTTTAAAAGAGCATTGTAAGGTGTAACACAGGGCTTGATAAAGGGCCTGGTAGGCTCGAAACGTTGCCTTTTGCATATGGGCTAAATAAAATTTCCTTTTGAACACAACTGCAACCAGACTCAGTGTGCTGCTGGCTTTCTTCCAGGTATGGACTTGTGGCGGATTTCCACATTTCGCCGCCAGTGAATAAAATTGCAAAGCTACGGTGAAAATTCGCCGGGGACACTGCAACAAAAAAAAATTGTCGCAAATCAGAATTGTGCATTGACACCACTGCATTTTGCAAATTTGATGCCGTTTTGCAAATTTTTCAAAAGCAAATGCAGGGTTATACCCTTGCGTATTTTATTCTGCAAACGTGCAACGTTTCGGGGTCAGACCCCTTTGTCAAGCATGCTTGACAAAGGGGTCTGACCCCGAAACTTTGCACGTTTGCAGAATAAAATACGCAAGGGTATAACATTTGAGTGCCAGTGTTTTCTTGGATCGATTGCACTGGACAAATACACTCTTTACCTATGTCGGATCAGAGAAATAGTGGGGAGGGTGGCACAGCAGCTGGAGCTGGGGGGGGCAAGAAAGATATATATGGTCTTGAGCTCACAGTCCTATTAGAGTTTGTAATAATAATTCTTTTAGAGCGGGGGGGTACGGGAGGCAGTATTTATTTACTAATTTTTCAACCCCATCCAAATGAACTTTTTCACACCTTGTTTTTTTTTTTTAATTGAAAGAATACTAATATATAAACATCGAAGAGAAATGATAAACAATAAATATAATATTCAATTTGACTTCCGTTTGTTGGGGGCACTGAATCTGGCAGAAATATATTTAAAATTTCAAAAATAGAAAAGAGGCAAAATGGAAAGGCAGATGAACACTGTTAGCAGTTTCTCAAATTAATTCCGTCTGCAAGACTTTTTGGTGAACAAAGCCACCTGGTTACATCTTACAGTGCATATCACTGTAGTATATCCACCAGCATACATCAGTTTAAGAATATAGAGGGCTGCACTTCTGCATACATACTGTACACTGCAGTATACAGCAAGGTGAGCGCTGTATCTTTCTATTGTTACCGCATTACTGTGCATCCCATCCCTTTGTAAAGAAATTTTGGATGGGAAATATATGCTCCATCCATGGGTTGTTCACATTTAAGTTAACTATTAGTACAATTTTCTGCCTGGTTGCTAGGGTAAAAAAGTGGATTTATCTGCTGAAATTATAACCTGGAGAGTTGCTTAACTAAAATCAAAATAATTTAAGAAAACAAAAAATATAAAACATGCAGACCTATTTCAAATTGTCTCAGAATATGGCTGTCTATATCATGTCAAATGCATGAGCTCCCCTATCCGGTTACTCAGAAAACGTTGAATCCCATAGACTCCGTTACAAGCAAATACATCTAAATTTTTTAATGATTTCCTCTTTGCTATTTTAAAAAAATGGTGCCTTATACTTCATGTTAACCAAGTTGCATGAATCCATATTTATGGCAAAACAATCCTATTGGGTTTAATTAATTAATAAAAAAGATGCTTGCGAGGGGACATGACTGAAGGAAACAAGATTTCAAGATTTTTTTATAGTGTAAGTAAAGTTTGTTTTGCCGGAGTAATATGATAAATGGGATTACAGTTTAGGGTGGCCGGTCCCCTTTAAGGTTTAAATGATTTTTTTAGCAGATTTAAAGTCTCGAGATCCAAATTATGGAAAGATCCCTTATCCAGAAAGCCCCAGGACCCAAGTAATCTGGGTAACATGTGCCGTGGGTGTATTACTATAGTGACATGTTTTTCATAATGGTGATTATTGTAATGGATATGTAAAATCTAGGGATTTAAAATCAGAGTTCTACTGTACTGTGCTAATGTGATTTTATTTTGATTTGTCCTATTGCCAGAGCGGAGCCAAGGAGCTTTGGCACCCAAGATAAAGGGAAGCTACCTGTTACCTCCACATGCCACCATGCCATTAAATAACTGATGATTACTTGTTATGGGCTACTACATCAGAGAAAAGTTGTATTGAATTTCTCCTGTAATGCATAATTAGGAATGTCTCAGCAGTAAACAAAGTTGATCATGGGATAGTTTATTACAAGATGCACAATCATTTTTAAAGCATTGAGCACCCACCCAGGTGGACTGTATTGAGCATTTGATTGTTCTATGCTCATTTATCACCTTATTTATGGAGGGTCTGTCTCTGTCTCTGGCTTTCCCTCTGTTAAAAATGAATACCAGGTGAGGGGCAATTGAGAAAAGGGTAAGTCAAGACCTTAAAGAAACCTTAACATTAAAAAATGTAAGTCTTTCAAAGCAATAAAAACACAATGTACCGTTGAGCTGCCCTACTAAGACTGATGTGTTTGCTTCTGAAATGGTACAGTGGTTTATATCTAACTGTGTAGCCATGGGGGCAGCCATTCAAAGCTGCAAAAGGAGAAAGGGCACAGGTTACACAGCAGATAACAAATAAGCCCTACAATATACAAGGGAATTCTTCAGAACTTACCTGTGTAGCATGTGCTTGAAAGGCTGCCCCCATGGCTACACAGCAGCTTGTTTATATAAGATAAAGTTGTACTTCTGAAGCAGTACAGTTGTACCAGTTCAGGGCAACAGTATATTATACTGTCATTCCTTTAAAACACTTTCATTTTTTTGGTGTTACTGTTCCTTTAATGTTTCTGAACAATGTAGGTTTTTAGTAGCAGGGATACCCAGCTTTAGGGGCAGATATATCCAAGCCCGGGCCTAGGGTGGCAGGATTTTAGGGGGCGGCATGCTGCCAAACCACACCCACATTGGTTCAAAAATTGGGGATACAATCATTTTTTAAATTTCCCATGCACCAATCCCCATTGCTCTGGTCCAGATGATGAAAATTTGCACGAATAAAGGACAGGGAACAGGGGTGACGAACGGCAGTGGGCCTAGGGGCTCCCACTATGTAAATACGGCCCTGGATATATCAAAATGTGAGATTAGCAATAAGACCTACAATCAACCTTAAAACAGTTGACACGTTCAAATATCTAGGAATTCTAATACATAAAGACCTAACCAAATTTATTTCTCTCAACATACAACCTCTTATACAACTTAAACACACTAGCAAAATGGTCCACCCTACCTTTAACCCAAATTGGCAGAATCAACATTTGCAAGATGGCATTTCTTCCCAAATTCTTCTACTTCTTCACCAACTTGCCCTGCTATATACCTGTTATGTATTGACTGTTAATGTAATGCCAGTAGATGGCGCTGTTACATCTTAAACTGAGATGTGTCACTCTGCTCTGCTGATTATTGTTTCCCAAGTATCTGCCTCTCTATCTCTCTTTTCTCCTAACTTGTTGGCAGTTCAGCCATGCTTTCCTCTCTAGTAAAGTTTGTTCTACTCCCAGCTACTGTGAACGTTTTGTGTACTACTACAGGGTCCAGAATATAATAATACCAAAATCAATTTTACAAATAATAGACCACATAAGCTGAATTTGTGTGGGCCCAAAAAACTCCAAACGTAGCTAGAAGACACTGCACACACCTACAATGCAACTAGGCCTAGCAATGCCCAACTACGAATCATACTACCTAGCAAGACATACAATCCTAACTGGAAAACACTTGACACTGAAAACCCAGCTTCTCTGTTGGAAGCCCTATACTTCGGCTCAATTGAATCACTATATCATGATCTCTACAGGCCCAAGAAATCCTTACCCATCTTAATTCCATTACTAGAGGCAACAAAAAAGTCATGGCATATTCTTTACAAATCTACTAATAAAGATAACTCTCTCTAACCAGACATGCCCACTTGGCATAATGCTTCCTTAAAGAGATACTAACATCAGAAAATAACCTTTTTTATTAGCTATCATAATATTGTCTTTGAATGCTATTTATAATTTTGCCATAAAAGTATTTGCCTGATGCTTTTACATTACCTATCTTACTCCCTGTAATCGCATATGAGGAGGCTGCCATATTTGCGCAGCAGGAGTCTGTTAGCAATTCGAAATTCTAACTGACAGGTTAAGAAGTGACAGTCAGGTTGACAAAACAGTCAGGTTTAGGAACTTCAAGTGACAATTACTTAGAAAAGCAGACCTAACATCGAAAAACCATCAACATGACCTATAGGTAAATTTTAATGTAGATCAATATTTTCAAAAGAAAGTATTTAGTGTCAGTATCACTTTTCGCAACTTTGACAAATTTGTAGGGGGGTGACTTCTGGGCAAGAGTGGGGGACAAACAACTCCAACATTTAACACAAGCGGGTATCTTCAAACCCCTAGATCAGTTCCAACGATCCCTGGAGCTGTCAGATCTGTTGATGTACAGCTACATACAAATGCAACAATTATATCACTCGCAATTTCTTAATACTCCACCCAAAATACAACAAATAACAGTAGAGACTATAATACACTCACCAGGGAAACATAAGCTTGTGTCTAAAACACATACGTTGCATCTCATAAATATGACCCCAGGGTCAAACTTAAAGGATCAGTAACATCAAAAAGTTTAATTGTTTTAAGGTAATAATAATAATGCAGTATTGCTCTGCACTAGTAAAACTGTTTTGTTTGCTTCAGAAACACTACTATTGTTTATATAAATAAGCTGCTGTGTAGCCATAGGGGCAGCTATTCAAGCTATACAGCAGACAGCATTATTTATCCTGTCCCATATAACATTTTTTTCAATTTCCACCATTGCTACCCAGCAGCTTGTTTATATTAACTATAGTAGTGTTTCTGCAAACAGATCAGTTTTACCAGTGCAGGGCAACAGTACATGATATTTTCATTTTTTGGTGTTACTGTTACGTGGGAATTCTATTTAAGAACAATCCAACATATCCTCTCCTTGTCTACCTCCCCTTCTCCTTTCTTACTATACCTTCCTTGTATATCTTGTTTATTAATGAAACTTAATAAAAGTTACTATTAAAAAAATGTGAAATTAGAGCTCACCACAGAACAATTAACCCGCTTTCTAGCCATTCCTATCGGATTTTTAGAAGCGTATTTGGTTTAGTGGTGATTGTGGGTGGATTTTTCTGTGGTAAACTCAAATTTTGAGATTTATTAAGTGTAAAAACCATGAAAAACTTCTCCAAGTAAAAGCATTTGCAGTCCCATAGATTAGTTGGACCTTCTTTTATCTGTTCAGACTTTTAGAGTTTTTTGGATGTTTTTTTTTATAATTGTCAGAAAAACTTTTAATCTTTTAGAGATTGCCATATTTTTTTTAGCAAATTGCTTTGTGTTTTTTTCTGTTCATGCTTTTTATATTCTGATCTTTTAATAACTTTCATGGCATTTGTGTTTTTGGAGAAACAGAGTTTAATTGTAGTTTCTTAGGCTAGGACTACACAAACGATTCCGGCATGAACCGAAGCGCTGCAACATAACACATGCGACAAAAATAAGGTAAGAGATAGAATTGGCACATGGTGATGCAGCGTTGATCCGACGCGACACGACAGCCGGATGCAGACACTGACTGCTGCGTCTGCATCCGACAGTCGTGTTGCGCTGGATCAACGCTGCAACACCAAGTGGCAATTCCATCTCTTACCATATTTTTGTTGCAGCGCGTCGGATAGCACCTGAATCGTTTGTGTAGTGCTAGCCTAAAAGTTCTAATACCACTAAAATTTGACCTTTAATATATGGGCCTCCCCATGTCTTCAGCTCTCTTACTCATGAAGAACTTTTCCAAATACTAAACATCCCTTGGGTAAGTGTGTGCGTATATATATATATATATTGTGGGGGAATGGCTCTTTAGGTAGTAGCAGCAGCAACTCCTTTCACACAGACAGTACACAGGTTTCCAGCTGATCTCACATGTGCATTTATTTAACACAGCAGCTTAAACACCAACATAACAGTTCATACCCTTTGGGAAGGCAGTAAACAAAATAGTCCAGCTGTACTGATAAATGAAAATGTCCTTTTCCCAAAGGTCCCACAGTCTCCCACTGGGGCAATATAAGTCCAGCAAACAAAATTAACTGTTAACTCACAGTCCTTTGGAGATTCCTTGTGCTTTTCTCCTGGAAGCAGCCGCTCCCCAAACACTTAAGGCAGTAGCTGGTAGGCAGTCCTTGCTACCAGATAACTTGTCTCTTTCTGGAAACTTGTGCCTAGCAATAAAAGTCCTTATGCTTTAAACACAGGTAACATGCAGTTACTAAGTAAACTTTTAACACAGCACTCCAGTAGCTCTCCTTTTTCTTTTATATGACTACATATGGTCCACACACACCATTAATTAAGCAATCTGTTTTGCAGAATTGGCCGATTGTTGAAACAGTTCAAATATATATATATATATATATATATATATATATATATATATATATATATATATATATATATATATATATATATATACAGTTTAGAACTCTACTACCAGTGATATATTCCTTGTTCATTGGAACTGCTACATGAACACAATATAATAATAAGTCGCATATTTAGTTTCATTTCCATTATTCAGTACACAATTCTGCTACAAACAAATCTAATTAAGGGTCCCATTAAGACTCAATTCTTATCACTTCAATAATGAATTATTGTGATAAATAAGAAGCATGAGGTCACACAGTTTGCTTACAACTGACCAAACATTTCAGATAGAGATTAATAGAAAATGACAATGAAAATTTAATTTGCTGGATCATGTTAGCTGAAAATAAAAGCATTATTTGCTTTACAAATGAAGAAAATAATTAGGCATATATGCAACTTTATCAAAATCATTTTGGGTGGTTTAATTGTTACATATCACCAATATTTGCGGCACTGAGCTTCTAATGGGCTTTAATTCATTCACTGCAGTAAACAATACAGCAATTAAGAAAGCTGTAATTAAGGCCACAGTAAATCATTGCACCTCAGAGTTTATATAGTTTGAGGTGTGCAATTAATTTGTGCAATAAAGTAAGAAATCTGAAATATTAATTAAAGTGAACTATGCAAATGTGCACTTAATAGACACTAGTTATCAGAGTACCAAAATTGAAACAAAGTTGCAGTGCACCCGCAAGTTAAATTATAACAATTGTAACAAACATATATATCTATTGAGGAAATGCAAGGTACGATACATAATTGCTTATGCCTCCCCCCCTGCAAACCTCCAGTTAACTAGTTCAGGTGCTGAAGTAAATAGTGAATTAAAACACAACTTTTATTAATCTCATTTAAAAGATTCTGATTTATCATGTTTCTTAGGAACTAAGAGATTGTTTCGATTAGATTCTAAGGCTCTTTTATAGGCTCTTTTGAGACAATTATGACTGTATCCCCTTTGCTTGAATCTATTATAGAGTTTCTTAGCTTCAACTTTAAAATCTTCCAGTGTACTGCATTGTCGCCTAACCCGAAGGTATTGACCGGTAGGTATCCCCTTAATTAGGTTATTTGGATGTTGGCTGTTGGCATGTAATAAATTATTTGTCGCAGTTTCTTTTCTATAGACAGAAGTCTGTAAATTATTTTTATTGTCTCGATAAATACGGATGTCCAAAAAATTGACTGCCTCATGATTGATTTCAGTAGTCACCCGTAAGTTTATTGTATTTGTGTTTAATATTTTGATGAACTTATTAAACTTTGATACCGTTCCGGTCCATAGCAACAGAACATCGTCTATATAGCGCAACCACAGCGTTATATGTTGTGTATACTCGATGAGTTCGTCACTGAAGACAAAATTGTGTTCCCACCACCCAAGATACAAGTTGGCATATGTGGGCGCACATGTACTGCCCATGGCGGTCCCCCTTATTTGATGGTAATATTTTCCATTAAAGGTAAAATAATTGTGTTTAAGAATAAACTCTAATAATTCCAAAATAAAAAGATTATGTTTTTTGAATTGTTGACCTCTTTGGTTGAGGGTATCACTAATTGCTTTTAAACCAATGTCATGTATAATACTAGTATATAGGGATTCGACATCCAAACTGGCTAAAAAGTGGTCATCCTGAAGGGTAATTCCTTCCAGGTGCCTAAGCGTATCCATTGAGTCCTGTATGAATGACGGAAGGCTCGTTACGAATGGTTGGAGTATTTTATCCACGTAAATACTACAGGGTTCAGATAGACTGCCTATGCCAGATACTATAGGACGTCCTGGTGGTGTGGTGGGGTTCTTATGAATCTTGGGAATCGTGTAAAAGATGGGGATTATTGGTGACTTAACTCTCATAAAATCAAATTCATCTTTATTTATGAGATGCAAATCCCTATCTTTTTGCAAGATTATCAGCAATTCTGATTGGAAACTTTTAGTGGGGTTACCAGATAGTTGGACATAGCAATTAGTGTCCTTTAGTTGACGCTGACATTCATGTACATAGGACTGTCTTTCTTGAATGACAATATTGCCCCCTTTGTCACTATGTTTAATTATAATATTGTCATTCTTTTGAAGTTCAATTAGACCTTGTCTTTCCTTCCAGGATAGGTTATTTGTGACTTGGGGCTTAAATTGACACTTACGATGTAATTGTTTTAAATCATGTGAACACCCCTCCAAAAATACCACAACTCTAGTACATAATGAATTCTGAGGTGTAAACTTGCTTCTAGGTTTCAGCATAGTAAAAGGACCTTTCTCCTCCTCTCTATATTGTTCATTATCCTCCAAAAGACTATAAAGATCCCCATTTTTGACTATATTTTTTGACTATATTTATAGTGATAGCGGCTGATTGGATATCAGTGCACTATTTCCCCACTGATCCATCCTATGTGTTTTTAAGTTATATGTATTTTTATGGACATGGTCCAGCTTCATTGAGGAGGATCCCCAATGATGAGTCTTTGTAGCGTGATCTTTTAAATGAGATTAATAAAAGTTGTGTTTTAATTCACTATTTACTTCAGCACCTGAACTAGTTAACTGGAGGTTTGCAGGGGGGAGGCATAAGCAATTATGTATCGTACCTTGCATTTCCTCAATAGATATATGTGTTTGTTACAAATGTGCACTTAATATCACATTGCCTGAAACATTATTTCCTGACACAAACAGCTACTGAAAAAAAAAAACATTTCAGTTCTGAAACATTTCAAAAAACAAAGCAAAACTTTGCTAAGGATATTTAAAACTTGTGGTAATCAGGCAACATTTTGAAATCATATTTCTTCCAGTAGACAAAGCAGCATTCAACTAGTAAAGTTGTATTTCTACAATGTGCTCAGTTTTTAAATAAGAAAGAATAACTGGAGAAGCTCCACTAAATTGTGCTGATGATATCTCAGACTTGTAGGGATCAGTCAGCCTTTGCTAAAGATATTACTAACTTGTAGACAAAGTAAAAATCAAATTAAAAGTATTTACTGTATCTATAAAGTGTTAGCTATGGGATATTGCAGCAGTTATATAATTAGATCATATGTTTTTTGAGGCAGCCAGACCAGTTTAATGTAATGGCTGTTCTTATTCTTCAAGGCATTTTATAGTAACTGTTTTTTTGGGGGGTGCACTGAAAATTGAAGATGTTTTCAGTTGCAATTAATTATTCAATATGTGTATTTCAGAGTCCATTTGGAACCTTGCATCTGCCATCTGCATGCAAACCAATATGTCTGCAGGCAGTTTTCAGTACTAAAAAACTGTTTCATAATCAAAACAGCCTTTTTTTTTTGCATTAAAGTTCATTTTGGCATAGTACAGCGAGGAAGCCCCTATTAAACAAATCTGAGGCATAATGAAGTAGAACTTTTTTTGCGCACATTTGAAATGAATCAGGCACTTTTACTGCTAGCAACTCATTCCCTTAACTGATCTTTTCTCTTTCTCTTATCCTTATATTTACTCTCTTACTTCATAATTCATCTTTCAAGTTAGATTAATATGTTGTTTACTATTTATACAAGTCTGTGATTATTATCTTTTGTTATGTTAAAGGTCTAAACTAAAGGGCCTATTTATTAACAATCACATTTTTCGACAATTCTCTAAAAATTTGTGGTTTTAAAATTTTTTAAAAAGATCTAATTTGAGATTTTTTAAGTGTAAAAACCAAGAAAACAACTAATACAAAACTTCACCAGGCAAAAGTTGTTGAGGTTCTATAGAAGTCAGTGGGAGCTGTGCTGGTCCTATTCATACTTTTAGAGGTTTTCGGAGTTTTAATAAGGCAGCAGATATTTATGCAACATGCCAATGCCCTTTGTATATAGGGCAATGTATAGTTCATAAGCCTCATTTACGAATACAGGCGCAAGTGTGGTCAAGCTAAAATGCTGTGCTGATTGACGCCATTCATTAAATCTCTTGTGTCTAAACATGCTCTGTGCACTTCCATATAGTTGCACTAAATTGCACTGTATCCTGCTTCTTCTGCTCAATCATGAATGATTGTGCCTCTTGATGCTGGGTAACCCTGGAGTTGAACCCTAAGCATGGCATAATTCCAGGGTTCCCACAATGTGTGTTGTCAATAGACAAAGTGTATATTTATGCAAAAACAAATACACACTATTTTTTATTCCCATAAGTGATGAATTTACACGGTTATTTAAGATAGCTTGCACCCCATTTGCATTAGGTGCAATTGAAGCAGATGCAATTGCACTTGATCGAAACCTGTCGCAATGATACTGGTATTCTGGGATGGTAATGTAACATTGTAGGTAAAAACATGGGCATTTGAGTCAGAAAATTTAAGTTTGCTGGAAGTAGGAGTTGACCTAGATTTTAACTGATCAGCTTTTGATGTGGGATTCGCCCATCCCATGTATCAGACAATGAAGGCCCGGGGAACAGGCTGTCACTGCTAAAGGTGTTTTTGTGTAGTCCGTTATATAACACAGAAAATAGGAGGAAGAGGGAATATGAAGAATAGCTAGTGGGACGATCCAGTACGTATATAGTGAAATATCTCAATCATAGTGGTTAAACCACTCAAGGTATGAAATAATGTGAGGTCTGAACAGTTGAAGAAACTTAAAAAATAAAGTTTGAAACAATAAAAAATGAAAAATAAAGAATAAAATGAAAAATAAAAAATGAACAATTAAAAATAAAGAATGGAGAAAAAATACTACTATGAAAAAATAGCATGAGGAATCAAAAAGGAGCGACGAAATGGAGATGTAGCAAAACTGCAGATGTATGGACACATAGTACCAATTACGAGTCACTCCTACAGTGGTTCTGGGGTGACTGTTAGGTGTAGCATATAGCCAGCAACTAATATACAGGGTCCCTTTACATCAGTCAATGTTCAAGAGACAGCGCATCGCTTCAAGGGGACGGGTAACTCACCGTGGCGATAGAACCCTATTTTTGTTGGGTCGCTTGTCCACGGATCGTTCCAAGGCTAATCCCCGTCGTTGTTGATCGGTCTCTAGACTTTGTTGTCCGTGTGATGACTCTGTTCAGTGGTGTTCCTTCTTACACTTTGGGTAGTTGTCACTGCGAGGCAGGTCTGGACTGGGAGTCAAAATAGGCCCTGGCATTCCAAGTACTCAAAGGCCCAAATAGTACTCAACCAGCCCACTAATTAGTGATTGTCTATGGGACCTTACAGCAGCCCCTCTGGCATTCGGAAGAACTCACACATGGGTCTATCTTACTATCAGAGGCCCACAGTCTTGGTCCAGTGTTGCTCGTTATGTTGAACCATATTGCCAGATCCAGAGCTAGCGGATCGTTCAAGGTAATTTGTCAATGTCCTCGTAATTACAGCAATCGATGTGTGGTTCTGCCATCATCTGCAGCAGTCGTAGGAATATTACTGTTTCGGCCGGTCATACTGTACCTATGCTCCCTCTCCATGGATGTGGCATCTTTGACCATCGTGGGTCCACATACGGGGCACTAGGCCACGCTTGCTGTGACATATTCATTCAGGTGGAGAGTGTTTAGTGTCCAACAGGGGAGTCCAAACTTCACTTCAGCTCATGCTGTGCTTAAACATAATTAAGAGTATGTGTCTGATAATATGTTACGGCAAAATCCAAGGCACAAGGCATCTAAGAGGTGTCCTGGTGAAGTAAGTCCTGGAAAATGAAACAAAATGGTGCTCACTCATAAATTCTATGGGTGAACAGCCAAAAATGGAGATGAAAAAATACAGATGGAGAGGAAAATACAAAAAAAATAATAAAGAACAAACAATATACCATGAAAACCAAAAGCAGAATAAAAAAAAAAAAATATATAAACTATAGAATAAAAATGAAAAATGCAAAGTGAGCCACAATGGGTAAGATGTACCACAGCCTTTCACGCGGGGATGAATGTAGACTGTACCCTTACGTACTCTCTCTGTCTGTTGATTTTAAATTTCCAAATTCTCTTTTTTCCTTCTTTTTCCTTCCTTTTTCTTTCTCTTAATACCAAGCTGGGCTAATTTATGGTGTTTGATTTTTAAACATTACTTGGTCGCTTACTCTAGTGATCATTACTACTGTTTTTTTCTTGTTTACACGGTATGCATTTCTCACACTGTATGCATTTCTCACACGGAAGTATTCCTTTCGGTATACACGTCACTTCTATGTTTTCTCACTGGTTTCCTGCCGCAATGTATTTTTAAACCGGTGTTTTCAGTTCCGGTTCACTTTGAGAAAGGCTGGTGTTCCAGCCAAAACGTCAGTCGTGCCTATATATGTATAAGGACTGTAGGAAGATTATTTCTCAGCCCAGCTAAATAACCTATTCAGTCAGAATGTTTGATAATCAATTGAGTAACTAGAAAATACTGAAATGCGTGTGAGCGGAGCATGTTTTTTGAAATATACAGTATATATCTTGGTAAATTTATAAAGGGCATAAAACATTGAAAATATAATTCTTTACTTTTATTAGCGTTGAACAATATATCAGTTGAGATGTCCAACTATTATTTATAGGTCCTCATTTCAAAAAACTAGTGGCATTTTGTATCACATTGTTTATGACAGGTGGTTACCCTTGCCTTGGGGTATTTTCTCAACTAGATTGCAATCTGTTCCTTTTTGGCTTTGTCCTTGCCTCTGTCGCGCTGCCCTTGTCATTGCAATAGTCACAGAAGGAAAACATGAAAGTGTGAGATATTAAACAGTTTCATGCAAAAACGTTCAAAAAAGCCTTCACATCATAAATAGCAATTTCTGTAATGCTGATTTGAATTGATGCAGAAACCACTAATTCCTAATCTTATAAATCAGTTAAAGAATGTTTTCTAAACGACATATTACCATGTCTTTAAAGGGGACCCGTCACCCAAAAAAAATATTCAAAATCCTATTTTATCACATTGATCATGCAAAATGAACTTTAATTACACTGTATAAATTATTTGAATCTTGTTTCCTTTAGTCTGGGAATTCATAATTATAGCAAGCAGGCAGGAGCCATTTTGTGGACACTGTTATTAAGGCAAGCCTTGCATCATCTCAGAATCTTGTTTATGCGCCAGAATGGGGGACCTGATGTCCATCCCCATGCCCTGGCTACACAATTAAATGGTAAGAGAGAGGGGGAATATGTGGAGAGCAGTGACATCTAGTAAGTGGTGAATGGAAAGTGAAGTAATTGTCTGCCCCGCCTCTATGCCCAGGGCATTTATCTATGCCAGAAAGCATTTCTCTCCTAAAGTGCAGGCACAAGTCACATGACCAGGGGCAGCTGGGAAATTGACAAAATGTCTAGCCCCATGTCAGATTTCAAAATTGAATATAAAAAAATCTGTTTGCTCTTTTGAGAAATGGATTTCAGTGCATAATTCTGTTGGAGTAGCACTATTAACTGATGTGTTTTGAAAAAAACATGTTTTCCGATGACAGGATCCCTTTAATATAAAGGTTGGAACCCAGGGTAAGCCTTACTCATTAGAGGCTTAAAGGGGTTGAACTTCTTTAAATTAACTGTGATGTAGAGAGTATGCAATGGTTTTTTATTGATTGTGGTTTTTTTGTTATTTAGCTTTTTATTCAGCAGCTTTCCAGTTTACAGTTTCAGCCATCTGATTGCTAGGGTCCAAATTACCCTAGCAACCATGCACCTGTCTGAAGGGTTGTTCACTTTTAAATTAACTTTTAGTATGATGTAGAGAGTGATATTCTGAAGATAATTTGCCATGAGTTTTAATTTTTTTATTATTTGTGTTTTTTTAGTTATTTGGCTTTTTATTCAGCAGCTCTTCAGTTTTCAGTTTCAGCAGTCTGGTTGGTAGGGTCCAAATTACCCTAGCAACTATGCATTGATTTAAATAAGAGACTGGAATATAAATAGGAGAGGGTCTGAATGGAAAAATGAGTAATAAGAAGTAGCAAAAACAATACATTTGTAGCCTTACAAAAGAATTTGTTTTTTAGTTGAGGTCAGTGACCTTCATTTGAAAGCTAGAAAGAGTCAAAAGAAGAAGGCAAATAATTAAAAAACTATGAAGGCCTCAAAAAAAAATGAAGGCCTCATTTAGAGAAAATGTAAAAAACATGCAAATGATGCTATCATGTGTAATAAGATCTAGTTATAGTTAGCTACAGGGACATAAATACATAGTTAGCATTCATCTGCCCAGTTTCCTGAAGTGAGGGTTAAAGCCTCTTATTTTTGTTTTTTTTAGACTCTTGCACTGATGAGATCTAAAAATCATCACGTTAGACAGTCTCCAAGTTTGGATTTATGGCTCTTGTGGATGTCTCTGTGTTGTTCTGCATGAATAGTTGGACACAAGAACATGGTCTTCATCACACATTTTTCACAGCATTTTATGCACTGTAGATTACTTTTTTGTCCCTTTTAGTCTTTTGCACCCTAACCTTGATTTGCAGATATCTCGCAAGTCTGTGCCAGGAATGACCAAACTGATTTTAAAGTCTTTAAAAAAGCATTGCATTAATTATAACACAATGCAAGTTCATTAAAGGGGTGGTTCCCTTTTAAGTTAACTTTTAATATATTGTAGAATGGATAATGCTAAATAACTTTTTAATTGGCCATCATTTTTTCAATTTTATAGTTTCTGAATTATTTGCCTTCTTCTGCTGATTCTTTCCAGCTTTCAAGTGGGGGTCACTGACTCCATCTAAACAATGCATGCATTGTAAGGCTACACATTTATTTTTATTGCTTATTTTTAATACTCCTTCTTCTGTTTAGGCCCTCTGCTATTCAAAAAAACATTATCATTTATCTCTTAGGTTACAGAACAGGTCTTCTTTTAATTATGTGTTTTGAGCTGAAAACCTCGGCATTATTCTAGATTAATTCAATAACGCTATTTTGATTCTGTTTTGCTCATACTGTTGAAAATAAGATATAAAATGTCTGAATTACTTGTTGGATTTAGGGTTGATTAGGCCAATTTTCTTTTTTCTTTTCAGTTATTCATTTTTCTCTATTTTCTAAAGTATAGTTATAACCATTATCCGTTATGAATTCTTATATGTAGCCTGTGTTTTGGCTTCCTTATTCAACAGTGCTTTGGAATATACATTAATATTTATTTGTTGAAGGAGAGCATAGTGCAAGATTCATTTCCCCCCCCCCCACCTTGCTTAAGTCAACCATATTAGGCACATTCAAGCTCTGTCGACCAAAAGCACCACTGGTAAGTTATGAAAAGGGGACAGTGTCCTTCTCACTGCTGAGACTTAGTTTGTGGCTTTAAGATGTATTTATAAACATGTTGTTTCAGTCATAATCTTATACATAGTATTTCATTGGCTGAACAAAAACCAGAAAGTAACCACATCTGTATTAAATAAAAAGAGACAGGCTTTTGGCTTAAAATTATTTTTTTATTCCAGTAGGTGAATGCCTAAAGGTCTAAGAAAAACTCCAAAAAATAATGCTACCCATGGTTGATTCTAAACACATATGTTGCTCTGCGGCAGAGCTTGAAATGAATACTTAAGCAACAGATAGTTTATATCAAATTGAATGACATATTAAAGAATCTTACCAAACTGGAATATATATTTACATAAATATTGCCCTTTTACATCTCTTGCCTTGAACCACCATTTCGTGACTCTATCTGTGCTGCCTCAGAGACCACCTGACCAGAAATACAACACTAACTGTAACAGGAAGAAGTGAGGAAGCAAAAGTCAGAACTCTGTCTGTTAATTGGCTCATGTGACCTTACATGTGGTTTGTATGTGTGCACAGTGAATCTTACGATCTCAGGGGGCGGCCCTTATTTTTTAAAATGGCAATTTTTTATTTATGATTACCCAATGGCACATACTACTAAAAAAGTATATTATTGTGATAATGGTTCATTTACATGAAGCAGGGTTTTACACATGAGCTGTTTTACTCAGTATCTTTTAATAGAGACATACATTGTTTGGGGGGTATAGTTTTCCTTTAAGAGTTGTGCCTCCGAATATGCCCCTAGTAATATCTCATCTTCTTTTTCTGCTGATTTACAGAACACCCACTGTTCTTTGTCCTTAAAATAATATGTGGGTGGAAATGGTTAAGTAATATATATTTAGAACTAATTTGTTCAGTAGCTTGATAATGTCACTGGAAATTTGTCACTCACCCTTTTCAGTGAGTTCGTTACATTGCTGCTTAAAAGACATGAGCTAATGAGGTGAACTTAATAGAATTTAGTGGAAATATGCAGTATTTCTATTTATAATGCAGTTTAATCTATGAACTAACAAGATAATCAACTCGTACATGAAATGTGAAACCATGCGTGTGTCATGAGCTGAAAACTCAAGTAGGTGGAAGATGAAAATCTTTGTAATTATTTACAAGGAAATAAAATATATTCTTTATACATTAAATTGCAGATTGTTTATTTTATTATTTCTAAAAGAGATACATGGAATATTCCTGTCCTGTAAGTGCCCTGAGGGAGGAAGTTGCAGAACCCACCACTAAACATTCTTTGTGTTCTCTGTGGTTTGCTGGCACATACATATCTACCCAGGGCCGCCATTAGAAATCACGGGGCCCCGTACAACAAAATTTTCGGGGCCCCCTGGGCCCTGCCCACCCCAGATCCCGCCCACCTCAGATCCCGCCCACTTCACCACACAGACATCAGCACTAAAAAAGGTAACCCCCCCACACACAAGTTATAAAAAACTATTGATGGTCAGGGCCCCTTTTTATAATTTAAAAAAACTGTGGCACCAGGGCCCCCAAAAAAGTTTTTTTTAAAAAAAATTGGTGGTCAGGGCCCCCTACAAGTTAAAATAAATAATTGGTGACCAGGGCCCCCCTATAAGTTAAAAAAAATTGGCGCCAGGGCCCCCATAAAAGTTTTTTAAAAACAGACAATGGCCCCCCCTTAAAATTTAAAAAAAAAAAATTGGTGCCCCAGAGAATATTTTTTAAAAAAACATTGGCGCCAGGGCCCCTCCTTACAAGTTAAAAAAAATTGGGGTCCCAGAGAAAATTTTTTAAAAAAACATTGGTGGCAGGGGCCTATAGAGTATTACAATAATACATTGGCGGGCAGGGGATTTTAAAAAAAAAATTGGTGTTCAGTATTGAACTCGTGGCTTCAGGACTTCAACTTCGCCTTCTTTCGTGACTTCGGGTCTTTTCGCCGATTTTGGGACTTCAGCTATTCGGCTTTTCAGATGGAAGAGGTGGCGCGGTTTCGCCGTGGTCAAGGGGGGCCCTGCTATTTCAAAAAGTGCAGCACAGCTGGGCTCCAATGGGCGTCCACACATAGGCAGGATCAGACTGGCCCGGCGGGACACCATGAAAAAAACCTGGTGGGCCCCAACCCTCATGGGCCACCGTTGGGCCAGACCCCCCTCTCCCAATCCCAATTTGAAAATGGCAATGGGCGCGCATGCACAGTGATGCGCGGTGTGCCGGGCAGCGATGTCAGCGTTTGTGCGCCCGGTGGCCCTGCAATAGGTGAGGAGTGGTGGGGGGGGCATAAGGGGGTCCTGGACGGCAGTCCTGTTGGGCCCCGGCCCCGCAGTCCAACCCTGGGCGCAGCAATAGGTGAGATGGGGAGGAAGGGAGGCGAGGGGGAGCTTGGACGGCCGGTGGGGGGGCCCTGGATGGCAGTCCCGGTGGTCCCCCCAGTCCGGCCCTGTACATAGGGGCAAAAGGGGGGGGCACTTGCCCCCCCTGGATGCACCTTCAGTGTGTGAGGCAGAGAGAGGAAGGAGGAGGGATGAGTGGGGGAGACCCTGGGATCACATTATAGCACTTCCTCGGGAGAACATACGCTCCACAGAAAATTTTTCACAGGGGGAGAACAGACGCTCCGGCTGCGTGCTGTCTCCTACGGAAGAAATACAGACTCGCCTCTACTTACTGATTTAAGAGGCTGCAGTGACAGCTCTGTCCGTGCTGCAAATACTTACCGAGTTACAAACTCCCCCCTCGCTCGATCCTCCCTCCTTAGCCCTCAGCCCCTCCCTCCTCAGCTCAGCCCCTCCCCTCTTAGCCCTCCTCCGTGCTAAGGAGGGAGGATCGAGCGAGGGGGGAGTTTGTAACTCGGCAAGTATTTGCAGCACGGACAGAGCTGTCACTGCAGCCTCTTAAATCAGTAAGTAGAGGCGAGTCTGTATTTCTTCCTTAAGAGACAGCACGCAGCCGGAGCGTCTGTTCTCCCCCTGTGAAAAATTTTCTGTGGACGCTTCTGCGGGCCCCCCTTCAGGTCCGGGCCCAGTACAGTAGTACCCCCTGTGCCCTCCTGATGGCGGCCATGTATCTACCTCTTTTGCAATATACTGTAAGTTGAAGTTCCTGTTGAAGTGTAATGGCTGCATGAACGTGCTAATAAAGCACTGTTATACACTATTCATCCTCGGCTACCAAAACATAACAAATTGGGGATAAGATTTCTCTTCTGTCTCTACAGCAGCCTGCACCTTTTCTCCCAAACCCTGGTGAGCCTAACATACCTTTTTCTGCTTGAATCCATTTGTTTGGAAATTACTTTGCTGACCAAGGGGAGATGTCTGCTGCTAGAAAGCGTGCTCTACTTATTCACTGCCTGGAAGCAGAGAGACAGCATATATTCTATACATTACTATTACCTGAAGAGACTTATGAAACTGCTCTTACTGCTATAAATAACTTTTTTATGCCAATAGTAAATGTGGTGGCTGAAAGATATAAGTTCCACCAACGTGGACAGCATAATTGGGAATCCACAAAAACAATTTGTAGCAGCTTTGAGAGAGCTTTGAGTTTTGGGAACAGATGAAATGCTAAGAGACCAAATAGTAGCAAAAAACAAATTCACCTCGCATTAGAGAGAGAGACTGCTCCTAGAGCAGGATTTAACCCTTGCAAAGGCTATTACAGTCTCAGTTTCTCAATCAGGGAACTGCTGGGAATGTACAGACTGTGAATCTAGCACTGGGGGCCTAAAAATGCACAGTCACAGGCAAAATACAATGCTAAGGAAAGGGATGCTTCCATTGTCATTCAACACAGCACACGATAACTTATGCTACGTGTCCTGCAAAAACTGTACAGTGCCGCAAATTAAAAAAAGTAGGACATTTTGCTAAGATCTGCCATAGGTCTGCTAAAGATGTTCATGAAGTCACTGCTTCAAATGTTATGGTATTAAGTGTGGATAAAGCTGGTACATTTATTCCAGACATGTTTAATATGTCAATGTCAATACTGCTTCTGCTGACAAGGGACACTCCATTAACCTGATGCATGATACAGGTTCAGCTGTTTCTATACTACCGAAGGATATTTTCTTGAAATACTTTGCAAAAGATTCTCTTGTTGCACCTACCCTGAGACTGGTCAGTTACTTAAAGGATCCAATCCTTGTGCTTGGTTGCTTGCCAGTGACTGTACACTTTGAATCAAATACTGCAAAATGTGACTTTTACATTGTGAATAAGGGTACTGCTATACTTGGAAGGGATCTCTTTGATGCATTAAACCTACAATTAGTTGATGGTCTCATCAACAGTCCTTATGGAGCCAGTGTCTAAAATTTCACCACAAAGCAACACTTCACTGGGTTGTGAAAAGAGCTTTGTACACAAAGTTGAGACCATATGTAAAACCAGTACACCAAAAATTGAGGCACTTCTATAAGGGAGGCTGTCTCAGAGGAACTAAAGAAACTGGTAGAGCAAGATGTGAATGAAAAATCTGAACCCTCCAAATAGGTTTCTCCAACTGTTGTAACAATGAAGAAAACTGGAGATATTCGACTGTGTATTGATCTATGTGAACCTAATAAAGCAGTTGTTATGGATAATCATCCCTTGCCACACATAGAGGAAATATTTTCAGAAATCCGAGGTGCAAAATTCTTTTCTCCCCTGGATCTTCAGAGTGCTTATCATCAAGTATTACTGCATGAGAAAAGCAGAGACCTCACTGCATTTATCACCCATGATGGTTTGTTTCGGTTCAAGCATGTACCTTATGGACTGGCTTCAGCACCTACTGATGTCTTTTATACTCTATGACATACCTGGTGTACAATGCTACTTGGATTATATAATTGTCTACTCTCCAACTATGAATCTTCATGACAAGTACCTGTAGGGACCCGTAGGGTTAATTCCCTACAGAGTGAACCACATGCCAGGAAATCCCCGGTTTTAGCTGAGCTATGGGGTTTCCTATGGTTCTGGCAGGGGCAAGAGTCCTGGTGCAGCATAGCAGATACCAGAGGATGAAACAAGGTGTCCCTGCTTCACCACTTGACTATAAAAAGGAGAACCATGTGCTCCCACAGGCATTGTTACAGTTTACAGATTTACTGTTACAGCCATCTGACTGCTGGATACTATTTCATGGAGGAGATAGTGATTCAGGCTGCCAAGATGTAGAGGCAGATGGCCTCTGAGGCTTGTGTAGGCGGCCCCAAGCCTGGGAGCCAGACCAGAAGGGTCTGAAGCTCCAAAGCTGGATTTCTGTGTGCTCACATTATAGATAGCGTTGGGAGCTGGATGTGAGCAGTCAAGGGGGTAATTGTGCTTGCGTTATGGACAGCGTTGGGAGCAATACCCTGAAGGATTTAAAGCCTTGTTGTGTGCTCAGCTAGGAGAGCCTGGAACTTCTAAAGACTTCATCGCTGTGGATGCCTGTTCCAGCTCTGAAGGAGCCTACCCGCCTGTGTGAATCACCGGGTGAGTGTTGCCTGAGGGAGTGTAGAAAAAGAATAAGGATCCAACGATCTCCTGTTTGGGAAACAGGTTTGTGAGCCTGCCACGTGGGAGCAAATACTTTCCAGCGGGAAATGTATTTGGGCAGGTAGTGCTACCTGGGACATTGGTACTCTTGGGGAAAAGGGACTGAGACTCTCTGATTAGGGAGTAGTACAGGACTTTGCCTGGCAGGGAGATGCCCAGATGTGATTGCCACAGGATCTCAGGGTAGTGGGTCATTTGCATGGATGCAAATGTACAGTTTTACTTACCCTTTAAATTACACTTTCTTTGTATAAAGTTGATATTTTTATAAAGCAAAGTGGGTGTTGAATGTTTTTCCTAATGGGGCCACCTGCAGGTGTACTCCCAGATCCCATTAGGTGGAGGCACTGCCGGAGAAGAATTCCCATTACCCTTTCACCTTGCAAAGGGGACTCAGGACTCGAGTTGGTAAGCAGCTACAACCTTGGAAACCAGAGGGGTGGCCAAGTGGTCATTACATACCTAAAAATTGTTCTAAAATGCATTGATTCTGCAGGATTGAATCTTTCAGAATGCCACTTCAGTCAAACTCAGCTGTCATGTCAGGGTATAATTGATTACTCCCTGACCCTGACCATGTCAACGCTGTTACACAATCACCTACTCCATCTCATTTCCAAACCTTACAAGCTTTCTTAGGTCTTACTTCATGGTATTCTAAGTTTACTCACAACTATGCTTCAGTTGTGGAGTCACTTAGAGCACTACTACGTGGAACTTCAAGTCTGGTTTGGTCAGAGACTGCTCAACATAGCTTTGAAATAGTGAAACAGTTAATTGTGAACAGTCCAGCACTAGCTTTATTTGATCCTGCACTTTCCACTATGTTTACTACAGATGCTTCAGACTATGATGTTTGTGCAGTTCTCACACAGATCCATGCCGATCATGCAGAGAAAACTGTTGCATTTGCATCCAGAACACTTACAGAGGCAAAGCATAAGTATTCAACTGCTGTGTTTGGGCAACAGAAAATGGAGAACCTACCTATGGGGTAGGTAAATTACCTTATGAACTGATCATAGCCCTTTAACTACACTGCTTACAACAAAGGGAATAGGAAGAGCGGGAATGCGTACAGCTAGATGGTCAGCAAGGCTACTGAATATCAACTACAAAATGCAATAAAAACCAGGTTTGAAAAATGTTACTGCTGATTGATTGTCACGTTTATGTTTACCTGCAGCTTCTGTTACACTGAATAAGGACAAAAAAGTTGTAGCATTGACTGATATACTATCATCTACAGTTACAGCTGCTGATTTTTAAGCAAGCTTGTCTCACGTGTCCAATTCAAGTAAAACTATGGGACATCTTACAAAGCAAATGGCCAAATGATATCTTATCTTCAACCTTACTACATGATTAGTCATGAACTGTCCTTAGTAGATGGCTGTCCGTGGAGCTCAAGGAATTGTATGTACAAAACAAAGATTACGAGAACTATACTGGTGGCCAGCAATGGATGCCGATGTGGTAACTGTCATTCATTCTTGTGTTACTTGTCAGATTCATGACAAAACAGCTATCACACATACACCACCACTTCAGCCAGTACCATTTCCTGATTCAGCATGGGAAAAACTTGCTATTGTTATTGTGGGTCATTTTACAGATGCTCCTATATACTGCAGATTTCCTATAACCTTGATAGACTATTACAGTAAATGGCCAGAAATTGCATTTTTTCTCATATAACATCAGCTACAGTCTTCAGCAGAGAAGGTAATCCAAAGGAGTTAATATAAGACAATGGACCATAGTTTGTCTCATCTGAGTTTGAATTATGAGATAGAGGAATATTGTGCATAGGTAATCTTCAGTGTATTATCCACTAGCAAATGGAGAGAATTGAGCGATTCAACACAAGTTGAATCTTACTGGAAAAGTATTTACAACAGAGTTCCTACATAACTACAGAGCGGCGCTGTTGTAAATACTTTTCCAGCAAGATTTGTGGTCTGTAGTGCTTCTTTCAGATTTCTGTTGAATCACACAATTTCTCTATTTTCTACATGCAACAACCCAAGCATCTCCAGCTTAATTATTACATGGCAGACAGATGTGCACAAAATACTGTGCCTACAAAATCATCTACTGCTAATATTGTCAAACATCAACAAGCCAAATGCAAGGCTTATACTGACCTTAGATGTGGTGCAAGAGAAGTGCAATTTCAGCCTGGATCTTTAATCAGAATTAAGAAACCAGGACTACTGAAACTAGGACAATCTCAGCACTTAACTATGCCAGCAAGGACATACACATACAACTGTCTGATGGACACATATGGAATGCAAGTCATCTTGCTCCTGTTAGATATGTCTTTGGAGATGCTCCATTTGATGAAGGGCATCTCCTACTCCTGATGCCAACTGCAATAGGTCTGAAGAAATTGAACCTATAAGGCATACTGAGAAAATCAGAAAACTACCTGAATGGACCAAGGACTATGTGATAGGAAGAATGCATAATATTGCTTTAAGATGCATACTGTTTCATTGTTGCGGTTTATTACATTTTCCCAAATGCTTTACTACTATAGTGGTAATATGTGGTGTTCATACAAATGGCCTGTAGGTGTCACTGTGCACAAGAGTTATACTGTGCATACATAGTACTTTGTAGTAGTGCTTAAAGTGTTAGAGTTGAAGTTCTTGTTGAAGTTTAATGGCTGCATGAACCTATATCCTACTCATTCTCAGTTACCAAAACATAACACAGGAAGGGGGTCAAGAGTGGATGGGGGGGACCTGATAAGATACTTTTTTGCAGGATGCCAGGCACAGACTAGTTACACCATTGCATGTATTCTATTGTGTCTGCCTGCCCTACAGATAAGGAATCATTCAAATAATGGACGACTGATTGGGACCCTGTTTGCCCCATTGACACTCACTCAAAGAAGGAACTAAAGGCTTCAAATAATAACACGAGATATAGCAGCCCATGGACAAGAATCCATCTATATAAATCATTCCAGAAAAATTACTGCCACATTTTATGTAAATTATTGCCCAAAAGCTATTAGTAATCAGGATAAACCAGAAATACGCAAAAAGCTTTCCCCAAGCCCTCATCTATATCATCAATGATGGAAGAGTCCTTTGTAAAAGAATGAAAAAAAAATGGGTATTCCTGAAAAGAGCCTGACATCCTGCATAGCTCTACTTTTCTTATACATAATATACATATAACATATTATATAAAAGAAAAATATATTTATAATATATATATACACAATGTCCTAAAAAAATACATATCAAATGTTTATATGTTATATGTTAAAAACATATAACATATTAAATGTTAAATACCATAAAACAAATTCTCAATTATTATGGGTTCCCCAGTAATGTCTTAATTTTCTATATAGCAAAAAGGAAAAACTGCAGCACCTCTTGTTTGCAAAATGTGAAAATTTATTGCAATTGGTCAGTAACAGGCAACGTTTCGGGCCTTGTCTTGCCCTTTCTCGGCTTGAGAAAGGGCAAGACAAGGCCCGAAACGTTGCCTGTTACTGACCAATTGCAATAAATTTTTCACATTTTGCAAACAAGAGGTGCTGCAGTTTTTCCTTTTTGCTGTATAATTGGCCCATGGCAAGGGCCTATACACTGCTTTGCACTCTGCCCGAAAGGAACTTATGTGAGGTGGTTGAAGCACACACAACTGTATACTTTAATTTTCTATATAAACTGTTGAGGTTAGTCATAGGAAGATTCTTTAGATACTACCAATATTGCTTTCATGGATTAGCTTCAAAGAGGAATTCTTTGATGAGTTTCTGATCATCACATCAGACTTTTATCAGTCACTGAAATCTAATTTTTAAGGGCTTTTGTCAGAATAAAAAGTGTTTACTTTTATCAGAGGAAAATATGCAATATTTTATAAAGTAGTGGAGCAGAGTATATTTTACTGGTCATCTATTCCAAAAATAACCAAAGATTTAAGTGATATATATGCATACATAAGGGGTGACACCTTCAAAAATGTTGTCCTAAGACACACATCAAATTTAACAGAATTCTGCCCAGATGCAAACTATATACAGGTATAGGATCCATTATCCAGAAACCCATTATCCAGGGAGCTGCAAATTACAGGTCACCTACCAATAGTAAACCTACTATTTAAATGAAATAATTCAAAATGTTAAAACATGTTTGATCACAATGTTTATTTAATCTTTACATGATTTTTAGCAGACTTAAGATATGGATATCCAAATTACAGAAATACCTCATTGTAAAACCGAAGGTCACAAGAATTCTGGATAACAGGTCCCATACCTGTATTGATATCACATGCCTTACTTAACATACTTCAGCACAATATGACATAATATGCCACAGCATTTATTTCAATGGACAGGGCTATGAAGATGATCTATTTAAAGAGAGAGACATAGTAGTCCATAGTGTGCCATTTGAGTTAAATCTCTAGATAAGCTGTCACTGGGGGGCCATTTATAAACACTGTGTAACTTTGGACTGTGTAACTTTTTAAAAGCCACTAAGTTTGCCCAGGTACAGTAATCTATAGCAACCTATAGCAGCAAGTAGCATTTATTAGTCGCCTGTTTAAAAGCAAACAACTTATTGGTTGTTATTTACTGTTCCTGGGCAAACTTAGCGCCTTATATTACATATGAGGGGTATAGATTCAAGATTATTAAAGGGGTTATTTACTAAAATCCAAATTTATCTTGTATTTTATGGAAAAAAAAGACCAAACTGTAAGGAATACTCACCACTCCGGTCCTTATTGGCAAGATGGTGGTGTCCAGGACTCCCTCGTGGCATGTTCCAATGGCGGTGTGTCAAATGTGCACAACGTCATGACACCGAATCATCAGAATGGACGTGGCATCAGGATGCCAGCGCGTCAAGGTGCGCAATGTGAGCATGCAGCGTCATGATGCCAGCGCGTCTGTTTGGCGCCAAAACTGGCCTATTTAAGACGCCAAAACCATACAGACCTTGCCCAAATATAGGTTCATCTTATTGAGTTCCTCAGTGTGATCTATTGCTATTTCCTCTGATTCTTGTTATTGACCTCGGCCTGTTATTTGGATTATGAACCTTGCTGCCTGGATTGACCCCTTTGCCTGGACTTTGTTTACTCTTTTGCCTAAACCTTTTGATACCACAAACTGTATTGAACTAGTAGCTTCCTCCTTGGTCCACAAAATCCCAACACAGCCTTAGGGCCCTGACAGTATATTCAGGCCATGGACCATTCTGAGGAAGCCCAACCAGATTTTGGCAGGGCCTTTTGCAGATTGGCATCCCGCATGGAGGTGTATGAAGCCTGACACATTTCAGACAAGCTCTGGAGGCCATTCTGGACAAGCTGTCTGCCCTCACGCCAGCAATGCAAGCGTCAACTCCAGCCGCAGTCTCTCTCCCAGCTCATCCAGCTCCTGCTACGGAACCGCACATGCCGGCGCCTCCCCTCTACAGTGATGATCCCCAGGCGTGCTGAGGATTTGTTAACCAGTGCTAGATCCAGATCCAGAACTGCAACCCACTCAATATGTGTCGGAGCGAGCCAAGGTAGGGTATGTGATTACACGTCTGGCAGGAAAGGCTCTTGAATAGGCATCTCCTCTGTGGGAAAAAGAATCTCCCTTAATTGATGATGCCAAGACCTTCCTCCAGGAGTTTCAGACTGTGTTTGACACCTGGTCTGGTTGCTTCAGCTTCCTCATGGCTGTTACAGATTCGCCAAGGGAATCGTAGTGCCTGTGAATATGCCATTGAGTTCCGCACGATAGTCGCTGAGACAGGCTGAAAGAATGAAGCCTATCATGCTGCTTTCTACAATGGGCTCACTACCCGCCTTAAGGACGAACCTGGTCTCCCGTGATTTGCCAACGCTGTTGGAAGACCTAATCATGTTAACCATTACGGTGGACACTCGGTTGAGAGAGCATCAGGCTGATAGAGAAAGAAGTAGGTTTCAACCTATGTTGGCTCCTCAGTTCCAGAAACCCTTATTTCCCAACTCACCTTTTTCTATGTCTGCTTCTCCTCCACCTGCTCCCAAAGAACCTATGCAGATAGGGCGAGCTTGGTTCTCTAAACAGGAGAAACTGCAGAGACGTGCAGCTGGACTTTGTCTTTACTGTGGGGGCAAAGCCCATTTTGCCCATGAGTGCCCTGTGAAGCCAGGAAACTCCCGCGCCTAGGTAAGTTTGGGAAAACTTACCTGGGCGGGATTGATCCTCTTCCCCATACCACTGATCACAGATTCCTTCTCCCTTTACAGATCCAACTTCCTTCCAAGACCATCCACGTTCAAGCCTTCCTAGATTCTGGTGCAGCCGGGAACTTCTTGGATCCAACTTTCATTAAACATCATGCCATACCGCTGCAATCCTTGGCTGTACCACTTTCAGTCCTGGCATTCGATGACAGACCACTTTCCTCTGCTCTCATTTCCAAGTCCTCTTTGGGATTACCATTCAAAGTGGGCACCTTACACACGGAAAGACTTTCTTTTCTTCTCATCAACTGCTACACAGGGGTGCTAGGACTGCTATGGCTGCGTCTTCACAATCCAATCATAGATTGGTCAGAAGCTCAGATTTCTCTCTGGAGTTCCTTTTGCCAACAGAAATGTCTTCCCACTGATCCTCTCCTGAAACTGTCTTCCGTTTCCATGGATCTTCCCTCTCTTCCCCCCCCCACTTATCAAGTCTTCTCTGATGTCTTCAGCAAAAGATCTGCAGACACCCTTCCTCCTCCCTGGTCATATGACTGCCCCGTTGAACTCCTTCCTGGCACAATGCCCCCTCGGGGACGTACATATCCACTCTCTCCTTCTGAAACCAAAGCTATGAAGGAGTACACCCAGGAAAATCTCCAAAGAGGGTTCATCCGTCCCTCTTCATCACCTGCTGGAGCAGAGTTCACCTCTCATTTCAGAACTGTTTGACCAACTTAAAGATGCTCGTCTCTTCACAAAGTTGGATCTCCGAGGGATTACTCAGATCCAAGAAGGCAATGAGTGGAGAACGGCATTCAACATCATGATGCGCACTACGAGTATCTCTTAGTGCCTTTTGGGCTCTGCAACGCACCCGCAGTTTTCCAGGAGTTCATCAGTGATATCTTTCGGGGTCTGTTAGGCCAAAGTGTTGTGGTTTACTTGGATGACATTCTAATCTTTTTCAAAACCTTAGTAGAACATCGGCTCCAAGTGCGTGAAGTCCTCTAACGGTTAAAAAGGAATGCTCTTTTTGCTAAGTTTGAAAAGTGCATCTTTGAGAGGATTCTCTTTGTGGGGTATATCATCTCCCAGAAAGGCTTTGAGATGGACCCAGCGAAAGTCTCCTCAATACAAGATTGGCCTCTTCCTACCAGCACAAGATCCATACAGAGGTTTATTTGCTTTGCCAACTACTACAGACAGTTTATAAAAGGTTTCTCGTCTAAGATTGCCCCGATCCTGTCGCTCATCCAAAAAGGGGAAAACCCCATTGCTGGTCTCCACAAGCCTTAGAAGCTTTTAAAACACTGAAAGAATATTTCTCCTTTGCTCCAATTCCCAGACACCCCGATCCTCTCCTTCCATTCTTCATTGAAGTAGATGCTTCGGATGTTGGGGCAGGAGCCGTGCTATCTCAGAGGCTACCTTGTGATGGAAAGTTACATCCCTGTGCCTTCTTTTCCAAAAAATTCTTTCCTCTGGAGCAGAATTATTATGTGGGAAATCATGAACTTCTGGCAGTTAAACTGGCCTTGGAAGAGTGGAGACATTTGTTAGAAGGATCTACTGTGCAAGTGTCAATCTTCACAGATCACAAGAATCTGGAATACATTAAAACTCTCAAATGTCTGAATCCCAGACAGCCTCGGTGGGCACTCTTCTTTTCTCGGTTTTAACTTTGTCATAACGTTCCGTCCAGGCTCTAGAAATAAAAAGGCGGATGCACTTTAAAGAAGCTTTCTTCATGAAGATCATGCACCGAGGATCCTGAACCCACCGAGGATCCTGAACCCATTGTAACTCCAGCTAAGAATGTGGCTGCCTTATTCCCCTCCATAGCTTCACAGTTGTTGGCTACACAACCTTCGGTACCTTCTGATACCCCCATGGGAGTGGCGTATGTTCCTCCAGAACTCTGTCACGACATCCTCAGTCAGTCTCATAATTCCAAACAAGCTGATCACCCTGGAATTAGAAAGATGAAAGATCTTCTATCTCGCCTTGTCTGGTGGCCTTCCCTTCGGAAGGATGTTAAAGACTTTGTCTCATCCTGTGCTACATGTGCTACCTCTAAATCTCGACATTCCCCCAGGCGGTTACTGCTGTCGTTATCCATACCCTTTCAAACCTGGACCCATTTGGCAATGGATTTTATTGTGGATCTTCCTGTTTCCCTGGGGCACACGGTTATCTGGCTTGTGATTGACAGATTCAGCAAGATGGCCCATTTCATACCGCTACATAAGTTACCTTCGGCTGTAGAACTTTCTAAAAAATTGTTTTCCACGGATTCCCGGCTGAAAGTGTGTCCGATAGAGGTTCCCAATTTGTCTCTAAGTTCTGGAGATCATTGTGCAAAGCACTCAATATTTCCCTTTACTTTTTCTCTGTCTATCATCCTCAGTCTAATGGTGCAGCTGCACTCTCCTTCCTTGGGCCGAATTCACTCACAACAATGACTTGCATGCTTCTTCTGAATTATCTCCCTTCTTCTGTGTCTATGGTCAACATCCACTGGCTTTTCCTCAAGACCTACTCCTCACTAATGTTCCTGCAGCCAAGGACCAAGTCGTTCACATGTTGGTTATCTGGCAGCTACAAAAGCCAACTTAACAAAAAGCTCTCTTTCTCAAAAGAAGATTTCCGACAAAAGAATAGTCCCTACTCCTCAGTATTCTCTCGGAGATAAGGCCTGGCTTCCCACCAAGAATATTCACCTCAGAGTTCCTACTCCAAAGCTTGGTCCCAAGTCAATAGTCGAGATAATCAATCCGGTGGCAGTCCATCTTCAACTACCTCCTGATATGTGGGTTCCGAATATTTTCCATGTATCTCTCCTCAAACTTGCGACGACCTCGGACTCTTCTTCTTCTTCTCCTGCTCTTGTTCTTGTCGATGGCCACAAGGAGTTCGGAGTAAAGAGGATTTTGAATTCCTGTGTTTCCAGGGGTGCTTTACAGTACTTGGTCGAATGGAAAGGGTTTGGTCCTGAGAAATGCTCCTGGGTGAAAAAATCTGACATTCATGCTCCTTTTCTAATCCGAAAAGTCCAGAAACAATTTCCTTCAAGACCTAGTCGTGGTGGTCCTGAGGCCCCCATAAGGAAGGGATTACTGTTAGGAATACTTACAGCTCCAGTCCTCTTTGGCAAGATGGCGGTCTGGTCCTCCTCTGCAAGATAGCGTCATCCAGAACTCCCTCGTGGCACGTTCCGACGCCAGTGCGTCAAACATGCACAACGTCTTGATGCGGCGTCCGGATGCCAGTGCGTCAAGGTGTGCAACATCAGCACACAGTGTCGTGACGCCAAGACGTCCATTTGGCACCAAAACTGGCCTATTTAAGACGTCAGAACATTACAGACCTTGCCCAAATATAGGTTCATCTTATTGAGTTCCTGGGTGTGATCTATTGCTATTTCCTCTGATTCTTGTTATTGACCTCAGACTGTTATTTGGATTACAAACCTTGCTGCCTTGATTGACCCCTTTGCCTCGACTTTGTTTACTCTTTTGCCTAAACCTTTTAATACCATGAACTGTATTGAACTAGTAGCTTCCTCCTTGGTCCGCTAAATCCCAACACAAACGGGCCCTGACACAAACTCCCATGACCGATTTTCTCAACTTTTTCAAGCTTTTTCGAGCTTTTACCCAAAAAAAAAAAAGGTCGGATTTTCGGGCTAAACCCACAGCAGACCACGATAACTACAAATTGAGATAAGTGCCTAGGGCATAGAGGAGGGGCAGGCAATATTTGCTTGACAGCTGAGATTTTTAAATGTGTTTACAATAGCTATGATTTGTTTAACAAAAAAAAAAGAGTTTGGATTTCATGTTTAATTTGAAAAGGACTTTTATTATACAGATTTTTATGTCTGAGTGACAGGTCTGCTTTAAAGCTCTTGAACTCGTGTCAGGGGCAGTAGTAAATGAGGACTCTAATGTTTTATCTAGACAGGAAAGGTAGCTAAAAATCATTGCAAATATTGTACTTTAAGCCACTATTTGAAATAAATATAGTACATTACAAATAAGACAGCCCTCTTTTGAAATATGTTTGAATTATGTAGAATGATAAATGTTGTTTGGAGCAGCCTTTACTTTATCAATGCCATTATAATGTGACACAGAAATGTCACTGTAACTAGACTTGTAAGACAGACACGATAAGATGTTGAGGCTAAAACACTAAAGTTAAAGTCAGATAACATTGCTAAGGTGAGGAAGATTAATAGGATTCTCAATGCTGTTGGTCATTCATAGGTATCTTGACCATAGCCTAAAATACGTTTGACAGGAGTTTGCAAGGAGCAAACTGAGGCTAATTTTGCACGTCTGCAAGGATTCCCTTAGGAGATTTTCAATAAAGCAAACTTACAAGCCTTACAAAACTGCATTAGAAGTGTATCAGTAAAGGCATCTGCCAGTTCTTGTTTGTCTCGGCATCACTTTAAAACAAACATTAAGCATTTGTTTTCTGTTAAAAAAGCCACAAAATTTTAAATAACTAGGACAAAATACGCGTATATGTGTGTTTGTCTTTTGTTATTGGCGCTGTTATTTAACTCCTTGTAAACAATAAAGCTAAATATAAGTTCTGGTGTAACCATCTGCAAAAAGGTATGTAAAAATGTCACTTATGTAACTGTGTGGGGTTTAAATATTACCCTGCATAAGGTCTAAATAATATTTTAATTTAGAAATACTGTATGTACAGAAGCTATCTTATGTCATTTTAAATGCATCTTACCAGTATTATGATTTCTGAATACAAGAAGATAACATTAGACAAGAGAAAGTCAGTGGGCAGAATTAGAGGCTACAGAGGAGCAGGGCCAGATTTACATAGTGGGCGACCCTAGTCCTACTGCCTTTTGTCGCCGCTGTCCCCTTCCCTTTATTAGTGCATTTTTATCATCTGGACTGGAGCAATGGGGATTTGTGCACAGGAAATTAAAAAAATTATTGTATTTCCAGTGCATCCCCAGTGTTTTTGAATCAATGTTCGTGTGGTTGGGCAGCATGCCGCCCCCCTAAAATCCTGCCACCCTAGGCCCGGGCCTAGGTGGCCTTTCCACAAATCCGGGCCTGCAGAGGAGTGAACAGTCTCATGGTATAGCAGCAAGAACCACATAACATATTATATAAATGATTGCAAATGCTGACATGGACATATCCAGACAGAGGCAACACTTGCTTTTCCAGTTTTCTGTGGTCCAAACATCCCCCAAAAGGCCCAATAGGCGAAGGCCTATTTATCAACAGTCTCATTTTAGTGTCTTTAGAGGTTTTATGAAACCACGACTAAACCCAACTTTCTCTGAAACCACAAATGTCATGAAATGTATTTAAAGATCCGAACTGGAAAAGCACGAACAGGAAGAAGAAAAGTTGAAGAAAAGTTGCAAAAAATATATATGTATATATAAAGAAAAAGACCAACACTCAGGGAATTTTTTGTGAAAAACTTTCTTATGGTGAAAAATATATATTGTGGTGAATTTCCAGATTTCGCCAACGGCAATGTTTTCCTGAAACTTACACAAAAATTCACTGCTACAAAATAATTGTCACATGTCAAAATTATTTGGATGCCCATTGACTTTAATGCGTTTGGACAAAAGGGGTTTTTTGTACATACTGACCCCACATGGCCCACCTTACACATTTCGTCCCCTCTGGCACTTAGTCATAGGTGTCACCTATGACTAAGTGCCGGAGGGTACGATACGTGTAAGGTGGGCCATGTGGGCTCAGTATGTACCAAAAACTTTGTGATTATTAATAAATAATTTATTTTTACTACAAAGAAGCCTTGGGACATATACCTTTTTGATATAATTTATACATTGTGATTGCCTTTGGAACTGGGGCATGTCCCTCTGGCTTGGTCAGAGATCTACGGAAATCAGCCATATGGACTCCCGACTAGCAAATAATTTTTGGACAAAAGAGGCACACGTGTAAAAATTGTCACTCATCAAAATTGTCACACGTCAAAATAATTTGGATGCCTATTGACTTTTATGCATTTGGACAAAAGAGTTGTGCATATAAAAATTGACGCTCATGTCAAAACTTTTGAGAATCACATTAATTTTGATGCCCATTGACTTCAATGTGTTTCGCTAATTTTTAAAATTTTGTGAATTTTTTTCAGAGTTTTGTGAATACGAAACGGGACAATATGTAATTTAGAAAATAAAAAATAAAAGGAGTGCCCACATTTTTGACTTGGCTGTACAATGAATATGTAACAGCAATATATGGTTTCAATAGAAGTGATTTCATGAGTGGTGAGACGTTCTAACTGTCTCTTGCCTACTTTTATGCTCTGGGCTGTATATCTAATTTATATTATCATTATCTGCTGTGAATTGTGCCAGCCAAATCCAATAAATGACCTAAGTGAAATAAACTGACACAAAAAAAAGTCACTCACTTAGAATAGATGTATTAATATTAAACAGCTTGGTAGGTTCACAAATGTCATCATTACAATACTGTAGTATTTATTTGTATATTTATCTTGTATTAACTTGTTAACTTCTTCAGATTTTCTGTTTTTTCTAATCCTTTTAATAAGAAAACCTTTGAAAATGCTTCTTTTCCAAACTTGTAAAAGTGTTGATTGAACCCCTGTGGTTAAGGCTTGAATCCATGATATCAAATAATTTCATGAAATTATTTTTATGAAATATATGTTTTGAAAATAATTTTATGCTACGAGCATATTGCCAGTGCTTTTGAATGTGGGCAAAAATGTCCACTCCTGCTGTGTTTTTGATACTTTTTTTGTGTTTTTGATATTCATTTACAAAAGTAAATAATCACTTCACAAAACAATTCTACTTCATGAAATTATAAACATATGATATCTGTACAGATCCCTTCTTCATTATATGTGTACCATTTAAATGATCCTATAAATATTGTCCCCAATACTGATCATAAAGCACTTTCCAGCACATCTACATTCAGGAAAACCAAGGAGGTAAATAATGTGCAAAGTTTCTCTGGGATCAGCACCATTAGCAATTAGCCTTTTGTGTTCTAGGGACTTTCACAATCCAGCATAACAAAATGGTGTTATTATGCATCACTAATTGCAAAGAAATTCTCCCAAAAGCCCCAAAACTGTAAAATAAACCTTGTAGAACATCAAAGTTAACATTAAAACACAAGGGTTAATTTATTAACGTACACTGCTTGCCCAATCCTGTAGTCTGTCTGGATTTCTCAATATGCTATGGACAAATGCATAAATATGCCCTGTAGAACATTGTTATTAAGGCAAGATTTCATTATGCCAAAATCTTGGGGCACCTGATGTCCATGTCCTTACACTGGCTTACCAATTAGTTGGTGAGGAGAGAAGGAATTGTGAGGAGAGCAGTGACATCAAGGAAGTGCAGAATGGAAAGAGAAAGAAGGGCAGGCAATATATGATTGACAGCTGAGATTTTTAAATGAGTTTATAAGGGGTATGACTTTTTGAATAAAAAAAAATAATTTGGGTTTTATGCATAATATGAAAAGTAGTTTTGTTATACAGCTTTTTATGTCTAGGTGAAAGTTCCCCTTTCAGTTTATTTCTCCCATTTATATTAAGCATTAAACTGATTAAATCTGCTCTAAGCACAACATACAAAATATTTAATTTATTTGTTATAAAACACTGGGCAAAATAGGTTATACCAGATAAAATTATGATTGTGTTCAAGCAGTTATTGTGTGATTTTATCAGCAATGGATATTAGTTTATAATCCAATCACAATTCAATCTGTGTTTTTTTTGCTGTAGGACCTTCACTGGTTTTAGATTTAAAATTGCATTTAGATAAAGAGAGATAAATTGGAAGTTAGGCAATATTCAAAATTAATAAAAGACTTTGAAAAAGAAAGCTATTTGGTTGTATTTAAAAAGTTTTTATTTAAGTTGTCAAGTTACAGAGTAAAGGTAAAGATGCATAAAAAAGTTGCTATTGTGAAGACTCACCCTGGTGGTCTGGTGGGCCGGCGGGGACACCTGCCGCGATTGTAGCGGGGACGCCCACCACATTGATCCTTTCTCGTGGCTGCCAGTTTGCTTTATGGTGCACGCAGTGCGCATTTCCCTGTTTTATACGCAATTGACGCTGGCGTTGTGGCGTCATTGCGCAAAGGCGCCAAATTCAAATAGTATTAAAGGGACCTTGTAACTGTAATGTTTGCCCGTTGTTAGGTTCATCTCTAAGAGTTCCTGGGTGCTATTCCTGTTTGTTATTTATCGCTGATTCCTGTTTTGACCCCTGCCTGCCTGACTAATCTGACTTCTGTGATCCTGACACCTGCCTGGTAACCAACTATTCTGAAATCCGTATTCTGACCTGTGCCTGTCTGACTCTTCTGATTGATATACTGGTTTTGACCCTTGCCTGCCTGAATTCTGCCTGCACCGACCCGGCCAGGTTTGACTACATTTTCTGTCTGCTCCTTGAATTGCGACCTTCTGCCCAAAAGTCTTTGCTAACGATCATGCCCCTTAGCTTGGCTCCTCTCTTAATAAGACATGATGGCATCCAATAAGCCGAGGGCTCCTCCCGAGGTGAAGGGCGGCTGTTAAAGGCAGGAGCAAGAGCCGAGACCAGGGAGCTTAGCTTGGGTTCTGGATATAGGGGCCGAACATAACAGCTATGTCTTGTATCTCTTCTTTGGGAGAAGAATGAAGGGACAATGAGGGGAAGAAGGGGGAATTGTTGATCATTATCTTTCTTTCTCAAACCTACAAGTTTTTATCATTATGTATTTTCAATCAGCACTCTAATTAAGAAGAGCTGTCGATAGCATTGCTTGATCAATATTGCTATTAGTCAAAGACTTGAACAGGATCATTTCTGGTAGCCATTCCTTACATTTTTAAAGGAATGAAATAAAAATCAGAGTTCATGGATCATAAATCAGTAATATTAAATCACAAATCAAGAATCTCAAAATCTTAGTGCTTTGCTGGCTTTGTTCCAGGTTGCAGGGTTTTCATTAAACATAGTTCCTGTTGTGTGGTTATAGTTGTCACAACCTTCTTGTTGAGCCTTTCTTAACTACTGAAGATTACAATGTGCCACTTATTTGTATAGTGCGGATATTGAGATTAAGTGGCAACTTTAACAACATAATTAAATGTACATAAGCAAAAGTGAATCATTTGTATCCATGTATGTTTTTTATGCAGCAATAGATATATAGCAATAGATATATAGATCTACAGGGAATATAAGGTACAGATGTACCATACTACTGACAAAACCCTTTACTACAAGTTATAGGATAACAAAGGATCAAAGAGGGTTTTTACAAATGACTTTAACCAATGATCTGATTAGGTTTCCTAAACAGAAATACTTTTTGCAGGCTAGGGCGTGCTACACTGCACACAGTGGTGTAACTACAGAGGGAGCACAGGAGGTATAGGGACCTCTCGATTTTCCCTCCTTGGCTATCTCCTATATAGGCAGGGAGGAGAAATCGAGCGCCGCATGTTGGATCGTCGCCCTGTCACCGTTTCTGAAGAGGAGTGTAAGTAGAGAATTGGTAAGTTATTTTTTAATAAAGACTTTGTGAATTTAAAGTCAAAAGTGTCTTGGTGGGTTTTTTTTCGTTAAGTACAAACAAATGTTTTTTTAAAAAATTTTTTACGTCACTGGTCCTTTAAGGCGCTAAAAATTAGCGGCCCCTTGAACCATTTGAAGATGTTTTTAGCCTTTATTATTTTCAGGTTTTTTTCAGTGGTTGGCACTCGAAAACTTGATCAATTTGAGCTATTCAAGTTTTTTTCTGCCGATAACTCGATCAATTGTAGTATTCGATTTTGCCCCTCGATTACATTCATTCGATTTTTTTACATTTGAGTTTTTTCATAAATAAGCAAACATTCGAGTTGTGAGTTTATTCGAGATAGAAAAAAACTCACAAACTCGACCTTTGACAAATAGCTTCTGAATGAGATCACATTATGGTCACTATTGCCAAGGGATTCAATTACTTGCATATTTGCTATACGTTCTGGTTCATTAGCAATCAGTAGATCCAGTAAAAAAGAAGATTATTTCATAGTTACCGTGATCTTCCTTTCTTGGACTAACTCCATGTCAGTACTCATGAGGATAGCCCCTACTCCCTGCTCCCATTAAATGGGCCCTCCCCAAGCCTTTAAAAAGCCAACCACACCCACTTACTGGCGTCTTTGTAACAAGTTCTCAAATTACCGGAAAAAAGGGCGGGCTGTACTGACATGGAGTTCGTCCAGGAAAGGAAGATCACGGTAAGTATGAAATAATCTTCCTTTTTCCCTAGACGAACTCCATGTCAGTACTCATCGGGATGTAGCAAGTTACAATTTTCCCAATGGGAGGGAATACACTTTAAGAAGAATCTGTAATCAGGAATGGAATAACACTGACTAGTAGGGATGTAGCGAACGGCGGAAAAAATGTTCGCGAACATATTCGCGAACTTGCATCAAAAATGCGAACGGTTCGCGAACGTCGCGAACCCCATAGACTTCAATGGGAAGGCGAATTTTAAAAGCTAGAAAAGACATTTCTGGCCAGAAAAATGATTTTAAAGTTGTTTAAAGGGTGCAACGACTTGGACAGTGGCATGCCAGAGGGGGATCAAGGGCAAAAATGTATCTGAAAAATACATTGTTGACACAGCGCTGCGTTTTGTGCTGTAAAGGGCAGAAATCACACTACGTCACTCAGGTGATGTTTCTGGACACGGAATGTGAAAAAGCTCACACAGCTAGGTGGCACTTGGTTAAAGACTGGGCAAACAATGCCTGCAAGGGCAACGTATACAGTAGTGGGTACGGAATATATTATTGCTGCTGTAAAAACATCACTCAGGTGATGTTTACGGACACGGAATTATTATTGTTATTTAGACAGAATGTGAAAAAGCTCACACAGCTAGGTGGCACTTGCATACCTCCCAACTGTCCCTCTTTTGACCACTCAATCCCCTGTTCCTCTTTTGTACTGGAAAGTCCCTCTTTTCTCTGAACTGAACAGCCAGAAAAAAAACAGTTTCTAACTTAATTAGCTTTTGGCAGAGAGCTCAGAACAGCTAACAGGTGCAAATAAGATACTTTGTAACAATTTTGACTCTGGTTGGTGCTGGTAGTGGTGAACTACTAGGAGGAGCAGCACACCAGTCCCACTCCCCAACACAGCTAGACTAATAGCACTGGGCTCTTACAGTAGCAAAGTAAAAAAAACAAAAAAGAAAATAAAAGCAGTCCTAACAAGGACTATTGGGTTATTACAGCAGTCAGCAGATGAGATCAGAAGCAGTGCCCACAGCAGCTACATACAGAGCACTGCAGTAGAAGGTAGATTACTAGTCAGCAAAGCTACCTAACCTAAACTCACTGTCCCTCAAATCCCTGCAGAGTTCTGTCCCTACAATACAGAGCAGTATCAAGTAGATTACTAGCCAGCAAAGTTACTATCAACTGTCCCTCAAATCACTAAACAGCTCTCTCCCTACACTAGCTCTTCCAAGCACACACAGGCAGAATGAAAAAACGCTGCAGGGCTTCAGTTTATATATGGAAGGGGAGTGGTCCAGGGGGTGTGGGGGTGGTCCAGGAGGGAGAGCTTCCTGATTGGCTGCCATGTATCTGCTGCTCTGGGGTGAGAGGGCAAAAATAAGCGCCAGCTAAGGCGAACCCAAATTGGCGAACGTCGCGCGACGTTCGTGAACATTCGGCGGACGCGAACGGTCGATGTTCGCGCGAATTAGTTCGCGGGCGAACAGTCCGCAACATCCCTACTGACTAGATAGTCCACAATCATGCAACCTCTATAAGTTAATATAGAGACACCAGGTGAAAACCCCAGAATAAGTTCACAAGTCTAAGAATAGCCACATATAGTATAGACTATACTATAGAGAGAGGTGTTTAGCCCACTGTCAGAGTGAGGAACAAGTGAGGTCAATAACAACCACTTCACCCACAGAAGTGAGAGAGAGAGAGAGACCCCTGCACATGGTGAATTCAGCTGAAATACGTACTCTCCTACTCACCAAGAAGCATCCATCCCATGTATGCCTAGTCTCAGTGCAAATTGCAAGGTACCTGTAAGAAACACTTGGTAGGAGTAAGAACCCAGAACAGACCCATTGTAGGTATGACCTGTTTAGAATATAACAACAAGTGCAGAGTATACAAAGTATCACAAGGCATATAGCATAAACATCTACATATCAGAATGCCTAGCAGTCAGAACTGTTTTAACAGAAAACATATCCTAAAAGAACAGGGACAAGGGCACCTGAGACATAAATTGGGTTAGAATTCATTACATGGTGTAAGGTCCTGTGTTGAGGTAGACTCAATTAACAGTGAAAACCAGAGCAACTACAGTACCTAAGGAATAGAGCCCTTGTTGGTTGACCCAACCTAGTCTTATGCGAGTTATAACTGAATACCCCTAAGGTTACAGATCCAAAATAACCCCAGTGCAGCTAAAGGGAAATCTCATGACTCATGGAGGCAGGTTGTACGCCCTGGAGAGATGGTTAGAGTCACCCACGAAACCAGTGTTTTCATCCCACCTGTAAGGGACATATTTATATGTGGAGTCCACTATACTACATATATAAACTCCCTAAGTGAAGCTGACTTTAGGACTGGAGAGGCCCTATGGATGTTCCAGTAAGTGTCAGAAGGGCTTCTAATCCACTAGAGCCATGCTGGGTCATATGTATCAGAAGTGGCACAGCAATGTGGATCAGAGAACAAACAAGGCTAATAGAAGTGTCGCATCTGGAAAGTTACCTGGACAGAGAGCCCTGTTAGAATGTACAATAGACCCAATTCTCAGCCAGTGTAAATATAAATCCCCATAGTATATGAAACAATGTGATAGACATGGGCAACACAGACATAAACACATCCAAACATCCTGTTTGAAGCTAGACAGACTTGCAGGACAGATACTTAAATATCCTCAATTCATTCAGAATGAAATGAATAAGGCTGGCAGATATAGGAGAATGCACTCTACTGTAATAATTGCAAATGTCTCACATAAGGGAAGACTATGATCCTGCTCAGGAGAGTCAGTACATTACAGCCTGAGGCAATAGAACAGGTAGAAACACCAGTATGTAACTTTGAGGAGGCAGATTCCAATACTGATGGTGGTTCCAGAGTGCACTGAAAAATTAGCACTCATTGGATGCTTCCATCTGCTGTCTCATCAGTTACCTATCTGGTATGGAAGAACAGCCAGCCCTGTATTCTAAAAAAAAAACACTAACTAGGGGATGGAAAATTGAAGAAAAAACAGACCCATAACAAGTCTGCCTTCTGGAGGCAAAGCAGAAACCTGCCTTTAAGCCACAATGATTCTTTGTTTTGCTGGCAGTATAAGCAAAATACCCCTATACTGGGCCAGTCCTATTTGTAACTTGAACAAAGGCCATCTCTATTGTCTAACAGACACTTTGAGGATTCCTATAACCTGAAAACTTTTGGTCTGAAAAAATGACCAACCTCATTTAAGAGATGACCTAAAACTTCCCAGTGGCCTGATGTTTATGCTTATCAGTAGTAAGTGTCAATGCATAACCCTGGGTAGAAGCCCCCTTGTGCTTCTTTAACTCTGTCATAGTTAGAACTTGTAGTCCTGTACTATATATATCTATATATTTACACATAGAAATGGGCACAGGTTGCACCCCTAAAAATTAGTCAGATGACCTGGGTGCTCTAGTAGAAATTATGGATAAAGAGTTCAAAATACTAACACTCACAGGATTTTTATAAAAAAAAAAAATTACAATATGTTGAATGAAAATATAGGTTTATTAAGCCGACGTTTCGGTTCTGCACAGGAACCTTTCTCAAGGACAAAAACCATATATATATATATTTATATATATATATATATACATATACACATGCCGATGGCCCACCTATAGATGCATACATATATGTCTCCTTTACGCGTTTCATTCCCTCTGTAGTGTGACCGCCGTTGGCCTCGGGAGGAGCCCTCAGCTACTTGGATGCCACTAGCACTTAAACGAGAGGTGCAAGGCAAGAGGTTCTGGATAGGCAGAGGGGCACGACTGTTAGTGAGAGTCTTTGGGCAGAAGGTCGTAGCACAAGGCGTTAGGCAATAGAGTAGTCAGATCAGGCTGGGTAGAGCCAGGCAGAGAATAGGCAAAACATTTTTAGATAGAAAGAGGTATAATTAATTTATACCAATACCGCGCCAATGCACTATTGACAAAAAAAGGGGGGGGCTGCTTCCTTGAATATCACCGTTCACACCAGATTAAAACGACACAGGAAATCTGAAATAGAATGCAAAAGGAAGCGCACACATAGAGTAGTATTGTCTCAATTAAGATAAGCAATTAAGCCCCTAGAGCCACAGAGTGTTTGAAAATGGTGCCTGGAGAGCTATATTGCAGAAGATCCACCCAGTGTGATATTCTTCAAGATTCCCCCTTTCGGGTATATACTCACAAGATTTCTTGGATTTTTGATGCATATAGTAATGTTCGTTCTTCACCTTATAAGTTTTCTCCAGTCATCCACCAAGTAGTATAATGAAG
The DNA here is from genome assembly GCF_017654675.1 of Xenopus laevis. Lineage (NCBI taxonomy): Eukaryota > Metazoa > Chordata > Amphibia > Anura > Pipidae > Xenopus > Xenopus laevis. The sequence continues at coordinate 54,865,398 of NC_054379.1, read as the reverse complement.
ATATAAGCAAAATATAGTATAATATTGCTTTAATAAATGTTAAAAATCACCATAAAGCAAACGATTTTCTACTCACAAGGATCGCCAGATCATAAAGCACGTAGTACCCAAAGCAAAATAAAAGTCCAGAGTTTTCTGTGTCCAGGAAGGTTTCTCCTGTTGAGTCTGTGATCGATGAATAAATCAAACTGCTCCAATATCCGTGATCAATGAATAAATCAAACTGCTCCAATATCCAACGCGTTTCGCAGTCTCTCTTGACCGCTTCCTCAGGGAAGGTGTGATGATCACACAAGTCCTTGTTAATCATGAAATTTACACAAAAGTTCTCTAAATGCGATACACTGCACAAAATGGGAATGAGAGAAGAGGAGACGGACGTAAAGCAATATTACATGCGAGCCAGAGATTAAGGTCTTGTAAGTAGGCAATCTAGCCATTTCTTGATGGAAGCTACACGTATATGGTCTAAAGGGAAAGGAAAACACTACTATATGTGATTGAAAAAGTAAATGTCTTGTAAGTAGGCACTTTAGCCATTTTTTTGGTGGAAGATTCACGTGCATGCTGAAAAGTGAATATAAGCACAGTCCCCGAAGTGGAGGACTAAAATAAAAGGGGAATCTGAAAAAGGGGAACTAATAAAAACAATACAAATTCTACACATAAGCACCTGGTGTGAAACTACCATTTCAAAAATACTACACTATATGTCTATTTAAATTTTTTCCCCCCCTTCTTTGTTTCTGGCGAGTTTGACTCCGTTGCCGAAAGGCGCTGATCCATTATTTATCCTCCTTGTTAATCATGTCGGTGCTGCTTCCTCCCTGTTGCAGACTTACCCGTTTATATTTATTGTGACAAATTCATCTGGGGATGCACTAAGTACTTACCCCACATAATCTTGTATAAACATTTTATAGATGATCTTATCTTTGTTTGGGATGGAGGAATTGATGTCTTGGAAGATTTTATAGCACATATTAATTCTAATGAGTATAACCTTAAGTTCACTAGTGAATCTGACAGTGTATCCACCAACTATTTGGATTTGATATTGAAGGTAGAAGGTGATCAAATTGTCACTGACCTCTATAGGAAAGCCATGGATAGGAATTCCCTATTGCATGCCAGGAGTGGACATTGCAAAAAATGGATCAACAATATCCCTTATGGCCAGTTATTGAGAGCAAAAAGGAATTGTTCCACTGATACCTTGTACAAGAATCAGGTCCAAATCTTGGAGAAATGGTTTCATGAAAAGGGTTATAAACCGAATGTGATTTCACGTGCAAAGGAGAAAGCAGCCACAAGAGAAAGGGATAGTTTATTAGCAATCAAAGAAAAGGCTGAAGGTACAAATGAAAACTCAGAAATCAATCATAAAGTCCCATTTGTTACCAGATACAGTGTACTATCTAATAAAATAAGCAATCTTATTAAAAAACACTGGCATGTAGTTAGATCTGACCCTGTACTGGAAAGATGTTTAGAAACACAACCTAAAATTCTTCATTAAGGAGCTTGTTAGCTCCATCCAACACCTTTGTGAGACTTAATAAGGATGACACAACAACATACATGTCAGGCCTTAAGGGTACCTTTAAGTGCTCACACAAGAGGTGTACAGCCTGCCACTTTGTTGCCCCGAAGGGATTCAATTACGAAGAGGTAGGGTTACCACAGCCTAAAAGATTTTATAATTGCAAGATAATATATGCAGTTTATGCAATAATATGTGAATGTTGTATGTTGTATATAGGACGCACTAAGAGAACTGTTGGTACTTGGATTTTAGAACACGTAAATAACATTCGCAAACAGCGCACCAACCATAGTGTCCCAAAACATTATAAGGAAATCCACCAACATGATCCACATAAATTAAAATATGTAGTACTAGAACAAATAAGCCACAAACATAAGGGTGGTGATAGACTTATCAAGCTGTGACAGAGGGAGACATATTGGATTTACAGGTTGAATTCTCTAACTCCAAGTGGTCTTAACATAGACTTGGATTTAGCAGCTTTTTAATTTAACAAGTTTACTCAGTTCTTATCTTAATTTATTGTTACTAACTATTTATGAGAGTTTTTAGCTCATCAGTCTCAAGAGAACACTTTTGAATAAATATGCATAAATTAGCATTTTTAATTGGTATGGTCTAAACTAGACAAAATTATTTGATTAATTTGATTAACTGTCATAATCACAATACACTGTGAATTTCTTGGAATATGTTTATATGTTTATTGGGTATTTGCTGCTAATGTTAAAATTTGAACATCAAGTTGCGGGTAATTACGTCACAATAAATATAAACGGGTAAGTCTGCAACAGGGAGGAAGCAGCACCGACATTATTAACAAGGACTTGTGTGATCATCACACCTTCCCTGAAGAAGCGGTCAAGAGAGACTGCGAAACGCATTGGATATTGGAGCAGTTTGATTTATTCATCGATCACAGACTCAACAGGAGAAACCTTTCTGGACCCAGAGAACTCTGGACTTTTATTTTGCTTTGGGTACTACATGCTTTATGATCTGGCGATCCTTGTGAGTAGAAAATCGTTTGTTTTATGGTGATTTTTAACATTTATTAAAGCAATATTATACTATATTTTGCTTATATCTTCATTATACTACTTGGTGGATGACTGGAGAAAACTTATAAGGTGAAGAACAAACATTACTATATGCATCAAAAATCCAAGAAATCTTGTGAGTATATACCCGAAAGGGGAAATCTTGAAGAATATTACACTGGTGGATCTTCTGCAATATAGCTCTCCAGGCACCATTTTCAAACACTCTGTGGCTCTAGGGGCTTAATTGCTTATCTTAATTGAGACAATACTACTCTATGTGTGCGCTTCCTTTTGCATTGTATTTCAGAGAATAAGCAAAGTCAGGCAGGCAAGGGTCAAAACCAGGAAGTCAATCAGAGGGTTAAGCAGAATCGGAGTGTAGATATGGAGAGTAGAATCGTCAAAAACCAGGCAGGGGGTCACAACAGGAATCAAACAGGTTCAAAACAGATTTAGCAAAAGCTCAGAAGCACCAGGAACAAACTCCTATAACGGGCAATGAAAAAACCTGCTTTGTGGCTTTAAATAATTCAAATTTTGCGTCACTGCGCGCTGACATCACGCGCCAGCGCACATGTGCAATTAAATCAGGAAGCGGGCGTTCCCGCTGAGGAGGCTGAAGGCGGCCCTGCAGACCTCCTCCCACTAGACCACCAGGGTAAGTCTTCCCAGTTATATTGGATTTCTACTTTTCCATCATTTGCTTAATAAGTATTATGATCTTTATTTATGATATTTCTTTTGGCTAGTGTAACGCTTTTCTGGCCTAATCTGCCAATTAGAAGTTAAGGGTGACCAGCTAGGTAGTGAGCATGGGTTACATTGCGAATCCTCACCCAGGGCAGAGCCTTCGCCAAATGGAAGCTTCCCCTTTAAACTGTAGTTGAACTACAACTCACAGGCATATAAGTGCAAATAGAATAATGGACGCCAGGAGGTTCTTTTAAAAGGTAAAACAGGAGCACAGGTTTATTATGCCAAAGGCAAATGACCACAGGTTTACTTACAACAGTTCTGAGGACACAGCAGATGGAATCACTTTGGACAGTAAAGGTTCACAGTCAAACAGATGCGACTCCCAAAGGATATTGCAGATAGGTGTACATCAATTCCCAGTTCAACCGACGTTGCCAGTGAGGGGATCGGGATCTATCAGGTAGGGTTCAGGTAGTCCTTTGCTCACCTACTGCCCTATCAACTGAGGTCCCTGCTCTAAAGTCAAACAGGCCTTGTGGGAAGCTACTCCCTACTACAATCCTCGTTGGAGCGACAGCTGCTCTTTCTGCTATACCTCTCTGTCTTTCTCTCCTAGAGAGAACTATAACAGTATCTTACTATTCTAGCTGGTCCTCGTTCACGGGGTTACCTGGTCCCCGACTTAACACTAAAGGTGTCAGGTCCCTTTAGGGTAAAAGCTTACTGGGGCCTATGGTGATCCCAGGCTCAATGGAGATTCACCTAGCAGCAGCACCAGGAGCCAAAGAGGAAGAGGACACTCCCTGCACACACTATATAGCAGTGTGGCAGGGGAGTGTCATTACACTCTTTGTCCAATAGGTGTGGGTGTTACACTTTACCAGTTACAAGGGCTTGGCCCAATAACAAGGGAAAAGAGAACTACATACAAAAGGTAGGGGATTAACTCTATAGGGATAGGATATCCTATAGGTCCCTACATACACCCGGGGGAAAAATCCATTTCGTCCCGACAATGGTGAAATGATATAGACACAATAGTAACAAAGTGAATATATAAGTGCAAACCAACAATACCATTGAACATCACTCTTCTGGTATCCTCTCCTGAGGAATACCTGGTAACAATGGGTACTGTGGAGAAAAGAACAGTAAAGAGCAAAAGTGTAATACTGTATTGGATAAGTTTCAGTGCAAATAACATCAGTTGCATAACTTTATTACATTCATGAGGTCCTTAAAGGAACACTCAGGCACTTAACTTACGACACTTGAACCATCCACAGTGTATCAGGAGGTCCAGGCACAGGCTTGGCTGAAAAGAAAAATTAGCATAGATTTCTTTTCACACATGAACACTCATTTTTATTTCAGTTGAGTTACATGACCCCACCATAACCAAAAGCTTTATTCATATCACACCCCCCCCCTACCCAAGTGTACAAAGTCACTGAGAGCCACTTGGGGAGTAGTAAGGGAAAGAATAAAGGTGCTACTCAGCGAGTAGTTAGAGGTAGAAGAGTTTTTGGTGGGGGCTCAGCAGTCTTTGTCTCATGAACCCAACTATTTACAAGTTCCAGACAATGTTCAGAAGTCCAGAAATGGAACAATGAGTGAACAAAACAATGAAGAAGGCCCAAACCTTGGGGCATCAATCTTGAAGAACATCAGGAAATGAAGAAGGCCCAAAACTTGGGGCAATCAAACGACGTCCTCAAGTGTAAACAAATCATCTCTAAGAGGAATTCTCACTCTTAGAGGCATACTGAAAATATTACAACACACAGGGTCCAGCCGGATCCACTGTGGACAGCTCAAGAAATCATCCCATACTTTTCCAGGGTGTGTTCGTATGACAAATAGTAAGAAGGGTGAGGCTTTTCTACCTTCCCTCCATTAGGCAGAGTGGTTGACAAGCTGAAGAAGCGGTCCTCTTGAAACTTCCCACAACTTTTAACATGGTGCTTCAAGATGGTACGCCCATACCACCATTCGCTGAGGGTGTCACAGAGGAAGACCATGTCACGCTGCCGCTTCTGTGGATCGCTCTGGAACAATCCCTTGGGTCCCACATCTGTTTTCTTTAAAAGTTCTCCATAAAGCCATTCCTCCAAATTCTTCTCCACTTCGTCATAAACCCACTCAGGTGCATAGGGCATTGGATATCCCCAACGGTCACGAACACGGGCATTGATAATACGTTGCACCCTTGAAACTGTACGTGCCTTCTTGGGGTCGGCCCTTCCCTGAGAGACCCAGAAACCTTGTGCCTCTGGAGAAAGCAAGGGTTTTGACAAGCAGGCAACAGGCTGCTGAGATTTTGGAAGCTCTGATGGAACCACTGTGGATGAAGCCTCATCCTTTGGTGCAGTGGTTGGCTTTGGAGTAGCAGGCCTAGGCATGGCAGGCTTGGGTGTGGCCGGCCTAGGAGTGATAGGCCTAGGTACAACATCAGGGTTCCTGCGCATAGTACTCCCCCTCCCTCTGGGTGGAACACGTGGATCCTCACTCTTTGTGGCTGCATCCCCACCAGCGCCTACTCCATGTGAAATAGACAAAGCTTTTATAGGAACGAGCAGGCTTTGCTTGCTGGGTGGACACACTGAGGAGAGGTGAAAAGGATATGCGGGAACAGGTGCAGGAGCAGAGTCTCCTGACACTGAAGACAGTCCATCTGTATCTGTAGCGATGGATTTTGTCTTTATGCCCTTTTTAGGATCAGCATAAAGTACATAGGGACCTAACCAGCACTCATGAAAGCAATAGGGACACGCTGAGTGAAAGTTGCAGGTCTCTGTGGATAGTTCACGGGTACAGTGCCCGCAATAGGGAACAACTATCCGGTTATAGTGGACATTTAGTTTTTCTCCATATGTCCCGGCCCAAATATATCTAAGGCCAAAGTCTACATCTTCTATGTCCTCATCCGAGAACAGCGGAGCCCCAGTTAGGTTTTCCTCCGCATCCGCCCAACCTTCCCAAGAATGGTCAGCCATAATAATGGGGAAAAGGTTTACCGTGTGAAGAATGTAGGTAGTCCTCCACTATGCCCGCAGCCGCAGGGCAGTCAGTAGTGAAGTCCGGAAGGTCTGCACGTGGATGGGCCACAGCCGTGGTCCGTGATGGTGCAGCACCTTGAACCAGGAGTGGTGTAGAAATCCTCCGGTTCGCTGAAATGAGAAGCTGTAAAGTAGCTGGTACAGCTGTTGTGAAGAGTGGAAGTGCGGTGAAACTTCTAGGCAGCCGCCGGAAGTCCACAGGCACTAACAGGTGGAGCAGTGATACACACGTCCTCTCTCTGCAAAGTCTCTTCACAAAATGGCGGCGGGACGTGACGTCAGGGACCGCCTTACTCCCAAAGCGCGCCAACAGTTACTGCGCGGGAAAAAGATTGGCGCCAGCAAAATCTCGCGCTCGCGAGACTTAAGCTATGGCGCAGGCTCGTGTATCGGGAAATAGAACCTCCAAGCCCGAACCCACGGCCCTGAGATACTAGGGGCAAAATACCTAGCAATTTAGTAGAGGAGACGTGCAGGCAGCCTTTTGCCAATCAGGTCCGCCACCGGTCACGAAAATTTAAAGCGAAAGTGCACAAAAACACTAAATCACAAAAATACAAAAATAGCCTGGATTTAGGGGCGGGGCCCCACGTTGGGCGCCAAAATGTAACGCTTTTTTGGCCTAATCTGCCAATTAGAAGTTAAGGGTGACCAGCTAGGTAGTGAGCATGGGTTACATTGCGAATCCTCACCCAGGGCAGAGCCTTCGCCAAATGGAAGCTTCCCCTTTAAACTGTAGTTGAACTACAACTCACAGGCATATAAGTGCAAATAGAATAATGGACGCCAGGAGGTTCTTTTAAAAGGTAAAACAGGAGCACAGGTTTATTATGCCAAAGGCAAATGACCACAGGTTTACTTACAACAGTTCTGAGGACACAGCAGATGGAATCACTTTGGACAGTAAAGGTTCACAGTCAAACAGATGCGACTCCCAAAGGATATTGCAGATAGGTGTACATCAATTCCCAGTTCAACCGACGTTGCCAGTGAGGGGATCGGGATCTATCAGGTAGGGTTCAGGTAGTCCTTTGCTCACCTACTGCCCTATCAACTGAGGTCCCTGGGAAGCTACTCCCTACTACAATCCTCGTTGGAGCGACAGCTGCTCTTTCTGCTATACCTCTCTGTCTTTCTCTCCTAGAGAGAACTATAACAGTATCTTACTATTCTAGCTGGTCCTCGTTCACGGGGTTACCTGGTCCCCGACTTAACACTAAAGGTGTTAGGTCCCTTTAGGGTAAAAGCTTACTGGGGCCTATGGTGATCCCAGGCTCAATGGAGATTCACCTAGCAGCAGCACCAGGAGCCAAAGAGGAAGAGGACACTCCCTGCACACACTATATAGCAGTGTGGCAGGGGAGTGTCATTACACTCTTTGTCCAATAGGTGTGGGTGTTACACTTTACCAGTTACAAGGGCTTGGCCCAATAACAAGGGAAAAGAGAACTACATACAAAAGGTAGGGGATTAACTCTATAGGGATAGGATATCCTATAGGTCCCTACACTAGTTTTTGTCATTCCCTTTATTTTTTCATTCTTTTTGTACTTTACGATTTTTGTTTATTTTTGTACATTAACTTGTGATCGAGATACAGTATGTATAGAGTGCTTGTCATTATGTGTATTAGTAGGAAATAAAGGAAAACGCGAAGAAATAAAAGAAAAAGCTCAGTGTTGTGGTGCTCCATTTTTCAACTATTTTGCTTGTGTTTCAGCTTGGGACGCTAAGGGACATCTGCACCTGATTGTTTTGCTACAGACCATGCCTGTGGAAGTGCTACTATTAGTGAAGAGTATAGCTGGTGCCGATTAGTGTTTCATGTTTGTACTAGTTATTTAAGCCTGATAAATATTTTGTCCTCAATCATTTATTAACAGTAAATAAGACATTTACATCAGATTGCAAAAGCAAACCTTCTTGCATACTATCATTACCACTCATTATTGAAATCACCTGGCTCAGTTTGATTAAGTGAAGCTCATTTTAATTCCTCCCTGGGCACATAATCAGCAGTATGCATCTTTGCTATACTGTGCAGATCATGCAGGTTTATTATGCGCCTAACTCTTATACTATAATATATATGATTATTAAAAATAAATGTGTGTACATTTGTATGCAGTAACTAACATGCCATTTGTACAGTACATGTACCAAGGATAAATTCTGGTGATTGGATCTCCAGATTCTTAAACCCTGGTCTATTTTTTCTAAAAAGTTATATAGTGCTAAAGCTGCCCTTTTTGTGCAGTGGTACAGTATATTTGTCTTATCAATGGTAAGATATTGTCTTGTAGTATTGTCAGCAATGATGCGCCAATGAGGAGAGTTGAGAAACCCCACCTCGACCCCCTCCGGCTCAAAAAGGTGAGCGCACTGGGGACCGGCAGCAGCAAGCTGCCTCAGGTGCCAGAGGGCCCAGGATCACCCTTGGGTATTGCCTTGCATGGTCCATAGTCTGAGTAATGGAAATGCATTCAGTCCCTAACAAGTACCACAGAAAATACTGTACAGGAAAACTTGGCCCTGAATATCTGGAGAAAACAATACATAAATTGGGAATGCAACGCCTTGGACCCTCTAACTTATTTACAGTGTGTTTTTATGTGTGTTAATGTTGGAAAAATAACGGACATTTTAAAATATCTGCCTTGTTTCCTACTTTGCCATGTTATGAAATCCGATGATCTCCTATGAGAGGCTAAAGAACTTCTGTTTTGACAAATGACTTTGGCATAGCAGTGATCCTAAACCAGTGGCTTGTGTTGCTCACCAATCCCTTGGGTGTTGCTCTTGAACCCCAGTGGGCAATATGAAAGTGCTTTGGAATTTAGGACCTTTGATAAATAAGTTTAATGAACACTGCTTTTCACCACACAGTTAGTTCAACCCCCAGTATCACAAGCCTTAAAATATTTTATATTTTAAGGATGCATATTTTATTTTCTTTAATGGACCATTCCGGTTGGACCAACATAGTGTGTGCCTGCACTATATGGTAAGCCACCAGTTTTAAGTCTTCTTCAAGCTGAAAGATACCATGTTTGCTTTCAGGGCTGGGGGTGAACACTACTGAATGTAAGATTGAATATCTTGGGGTATCAGGGCAATAAAGTGTGTACTACATATACTTTCTAAAAAAAATGCAGATACATTTGTATATGTACAATTTTTTGCATACCTCAGCTGTAATAAATAATGCTATAATATGTAATATTTTTAACAAAATGAAAAAATGGACCTTTTAACTCAGACCTTTTCAGTGACTTGATTCCATTAGAAAAAAAAGTTAGTGCTTAAGACTTATTTTATTCATCCACAGCTCATGTATAATGTAGAATAAGGCTGCATGAATGTTACCAAATTGCTTGGTTGATAATCTGATCTGCTGGGAATATCCTCTTGTGGATGAAAGAATAATTTCATTTTCATGCTTTTTCACTGTTCGAGCTCATCAAGAAAGAGATTACTTTGCTACATACAACCTCATAAAACGACATGGGGTGGTTTGTGTTCTGGATTGCAATGCTTATCGAAAAAAACAGCTGAGACAACCTCTTATCATTCATGTGGAGTCCATGTTTCAATAATTCACAGTGTATGTTTATAATTTCGATGTCTCTTTCCAGCAGTAGCATGGATACTGATTAACCCCTCACACAGCATTTTAAAAATGTTTCTAGTAAAATATTTATCACCATACTTTATTAATATATAAATGCAATCTTGGTATTTTTCAAGATAATCACAAAGAAACATCTGGCAAGGATTGGCTTGTTAGAAAGTTATAAAACTTAGACCTGAAAGGTCAATGGGGTATGTGTTTTTATTAAAATCTTAACAGCGTAATCAAAATGGCTCTTACTGATGGCCACTGTTTTTGATTACAGTGTAAGGGAATCATGATGTATATGGCACTCAGTAGAAATCAGGGTGCAAGCATTGCCAGAGAATGTGGGTGCCCATGATTTCTTACTAGCACTGATGCGACCAAAATGCTATGCATGATATATTTCAAAAGAAATGTGGTTACTTTATACACAAGTTTTATATTGCACTGTGTCACTGTGGTTATCCTTTGAAACATCTGTATAAACTTGATTAATTGATACACGAGTTACATTTTGAACTTACATGCAACACTGATATTTTGTATTCTTTATAGGAATGTTTATTAACTACAATATATATTCTATTGTTTTTGCACAATGGACTTTACTAATTTTATGTAATATAATTTGATACATAATGTACCAAATGTTTTACTTGTGGGAGTGATGACTGGGATTTAAGTTGTGTGAGCACTTCCTGTATTCACATCCTGATGATGCTCCCCAAAGAAACATGTTGATGTCTGTGATGCTTTTTATGGAGTAAACTTTTTCTGATATGCCATGAGTGCTTTGTCACAGTGTCAAGTTATGGCTAAAACTTTGCAGTTCCTTTCCACATTGTTTGCACATTGTCCATTTTTTTATACAAATAGGAAAAAAGCACTAATATTGACATCACTGAGTATGCCAGCATATATAAATTAAATCCCTTTAAAGGGGACCCGTCACCAAAAAAAATTATTCAAAATCCTATTTTATCACATTAGCCAAGCAAAATGAACTTTAATTACACTATATAAATTATAAAAATCTTGTTTCCTTCAGTCTGGGATTTCAAAATTATAGCAAGCAGGCAGCAGCCATTTTGTGCACACTGTTATTAAGGCAAGCCTTGTATCATCTCAGAATCTTGTTTGTGCACCAGAATGGGGGACCCAATGTCCATCCCCGTGCTCTGGCTACAGATTTAAATGGTAAAGAGAATAGGGGAATATGTGGAGAGCAGGGACATCTAGGAAGTGCTGAATGGAAAGTGAAAGTAATTGTTTGCCCCGCCTCTATGCCCGTGGCATAGAGGAGGGGCAGACAATATTTGATTGACAGCTGAGATTTTTAAATGAGCTTACAACAGCTATGAATGCTTTAATAAAAAATAGAAATTGGATTTCATGTTTAATTTGAAAAGGACTTTTATTATACAGATTTTTGTGGCTGGGTGACAGGTCCACTTTAAAGCACTTTTATCCAATTCTAAAAAAAATAATTAGCCTGCATTGCAGAATATAATTTAAAAAATCCACGTCAAAGGGATCCTGTCATCAGAAAACATGTTTTTTTCAAAACGCATCAGTTAATAGTGCTGCTCCAGCAGAATTCTGCACTGAAATCCATTTCTCAAAAGAGAAGCTGCCCCAGGTCATGTGACTTGTGCCTGCACTTTAGGAGTGAAATGCTTTCTGGCAGGCTTCTGTTTTTCCTTCTGAACTGAATGTGTCTCAGTGGGACATGGGTTTTTACTATTGAGTGCTGTTCTTAGATCTACCAGGCAGCTGTTATCTTGTGTTAGGGAGCTGTTATCTGGTTACCTTCCCATTGCTGGGGGGGGGGGAAGGGAGGTGGGTGATATGACTCCATCTTGCAGTACAGCAGTAAAGAGTGATTGAAGTTTATCAGAGCACAAGTCACATAACTTGGGGCAGCTGGGAAATTGACATTATGTCTAGCCCCATGTCAGATTTCAAAATTGAATATAAATAAATCTGTTTGCTCTTTTGAGAAATGGATTTCAGTGCAGAATTCTGCTGGAGCAGCACTTAACTGATTCATTTTGGGAAAAAAAAATTCCCATGACAGTATCCCTTTAAGTAAAATTTGTACATGCCCTATACAAAGGGGCAGATCTATCAACATTCAAATTCAAGTTTTCACAACTATTCAAGTTTTTTACTGTAATGTCAGTAATTTTCAAACTGGGACTTTTCAAAACTTCAATATTTGAGATGTATGAAGCACAAAAAACCTTGACAACTTGAACATACATTTTGGCAGCTAAAAGCTGCTGAGTTTATGCATAAGTCAAAGGGAGATGTATTGTCCAAATTCAAGCTTCTTTTAAAATGTATGTTTTATGAAATATAATTTAGCAAATAATAAAAAACATTTGATTTCACTATGCGCAAGTTGTTTTTCATGATCAGGTTTTTAAGACTCAAAGACTCAAAGACTTTGCAAAAGTAAATGTGCAATCAAGACTAGTGTTTTGGCTTAAAATCAGGAGAAAAAAATTGTTCATTTTGATAAATCTGCTTTGTCAAGTGGAGTACTATATCCAAAATAGGTAATTAATGTGTAGTGGACAAACAGTTTCTAGTTGAGGTGATAAATGGCAGATTTTTGACAAGATATAATTAGATGAGAAAAACTTATCTCCTTATTCAATTCACCAGCTCAATAATTATCACCTAGAAACCCTATTAAAGGTTGTGGGGAAAAATGGAACTGAATTATGATAAAATGTTTTTCTCCTCAAATTGAGTTTCCCCCATACGTTTTAACGTGATAAACCAGAACCTAGCTTTTTCTCATTGATTTGAATCCGGTCCAGTACATGGTGCATTAATTCATTCTGGCACCATTCAACAATGCTTAATTTTGCCTTCTACCAATTTTCATTTTGAATATAATTTGATATGAGTCATAATGCATATGTAGATATTCAGATTTTAGATTTGCCTGCTATTAAAACAAAAATGAAGTGACCTATAGTAGTTTATATATTTAGTAGTCTGAAATGGTATTCAGATGATGCCATTTTATGGGAATTTTCCCAATATTTTTATATGCAAATTAGTATTCTGATTTGATGCAGTGTTTGATTGAATGATTGGTAAGGATTGTATATAATGCTGAAACCAAAAACAATGGATCAGGTATATCATTAAAATATTTATGTAACATAACAGTATTCCCTGACAAAATATATGAAAATATATAAACACAGGTATGTTGTTTTCAGCACTGTAACGAAAAATAAATACAAAAATGAGAAATAAATACAAATAAATAAAAGAAATACCTGACTATTCACTACTTACTTTGTAATGTTAAAAATATTTTTAAAATGTCATTTGGGTTTGTCATTAAAGAGAACATGAAACCTGTAATTGCTATATATATACCTTTTTGTGACTCTATTTACATGATGAAGAACTAAGAATCCTTTATATGGCAAGTATGCTGGAAAAACAAACAAAATTGTGCCACACATTGAGATTTATCTACTCATTCAACTGGGACTTATTACATTTCCCAGCTGTGCAGGTAAAGTAAAATTCAAAATCAATTTATTCTTCATCTACTTAATTATAATGTGCATTTTCTTTTGTTTTGAAATGAATTAAGGAAATAAATCTTTGGGCTATTTTCTTTAGATTTTCAAGATGCATAATTGCAGGAATGTCATTGTAGATAAAACTATGAGGATTGCAAAACAAATTGTCTTAGCTTCATATTGCAGTGTGCCCTTAGGCATGCGTTATCTTACATAAACACTCATATTGTGAAAACATATTGCTTTGCAATATTCAATTGTCCCCTTTTGCTTCAGAACTAAAAGTATACTTGATATCACCATACGGTGTTGTGGCTTGAAGAATCAAATGTTTCTGGGGAAATAACTTGCATTTAAAAAACATAAGACTGTGAATGAAAAATACATACCCATTGCATCCACCAATGAAAATAAGAGAGAGGCCCATGACGACATTTGGTCACCTTGGCAGCTCTTTAGGTCAAATACCCAAACCGCACAGCACGTCTTGAATCAGACCCATTCTATATCCCAATCCCAATTTGGTGCAACAGATATATCACATTAAAGGGGGGAACACCCCTTCGATCTGCATATAATATCTATTGGATCATTAAAGAGCATAACAGTTAAGAGCATAACAGTTAAATTTTTTTTTTCCCTTTTTCTATGTATTCCTCTGTTTTCTTTTATATGTTTCTATGCTTAGTCCTTACTGTGATCTCACTATAACCAGAATAATGATACATGACTGTTGTAATTTGCACTTTTCTATTTTATTGAACTCGGAGAATTGTGTACCAGTTATACAGCTTTTTTTATTATCGCTGTCTGTGACATTCAATAAAGCATTTCTCTGGTTAAAAAAAAAATCCATACCCATTCACAAAGAAGACTGCTATAATTTTAATGGAAAACACTATGGAGAAATAATCATTATCACCAGCTGAAACAAACGCTTTCAGATTCCCTTTTTAAGTGACAGAATACCCGCGTGTTCAACATGAGTGCAATCAATACTTGTAGTGAACATTCATTCTCATATATTACGAAAAATCTAAGATTTTTTGGTTTTTTCTTGAGCTAAACAGGGCAAAAAGAGAAACTGAAGTTACCCAATATTGGCTAATTACATTGCCAATGCACAAATAATTTCCCAGCAAAGTAGACTTCTGTTAACAAAACAGTCACAACTAAGTGATGATGGGAGAGGGTTGTTTACTGGTAAACTAATTATGTATCTCGCAAGGACCAAACATGGAATAGCTTCCCTTTCCCCATTTAGCTCAAAAAATAAATACCATAGTTTTTACAGTATTAAGACAATAGGCAAAAAGTATGCTCAGCATAAGCACTATTCATTGAACTCATGTTGAATAATGTGTATACCCCTTTAAACTGGGCATACGCAGAAAGATCCACTCAACAGCCAATGTCTACTTGTGTATTGGACTTCAAATCTCTTTGTAATCTCAAAATAAAAAACTCTTACTTGAATGCTTCATATACACCCCCAATGGAATTTATAGAATCTTGTTAAAGCTCAAACATTTAAGTTTTAAAAACACAAGCTCAAATGTATTTAAGATCACTTTTTTACCTTGAATAATGGATTTTGATACATTTTAATAAATTTGCCTGGTAGTGGTACATTAACTTTTAGACACCCTTTTAGATGGCCAATAGGACACATACAAGTATTAAAAATATAAGATTCCTTTATTATAATATAATAGAACTGGGAATATTTGTCATCAGCCCAAGCACAAACATAGGAATTGACATGCAAATGAACAAAGCTACACCAGAAGCATGCTCACATGTGCAGCTCTGCAAGGAGTCTACATATTCTAACAGTGTGTACATGGGTTTCCTCTGAGATTTCAAAAACAAAATGCAGGTTTATTAGTTACTGATATAATTGACCCTAATGTATGGATATGATAGGATATTAGACTGCAAAAACACTGGAGCAGGGGTTTATGGAAATGATCAGCAATAACAAACTGATATTCATACACCTCAAATGGTATAAATAAATGCAATCATCTTATGTCCAGAAGACTAGCAAGACTGAAGTCATCATTGAACCATGATTAGAATCTAGTTTGTACATGAAACATGCTTCAATTAATACCATAATTAATGATAGAGATGTGCCCTATACACATAAGTGTCAAGGAAGAGACATTTGGGGAATGTAATAAAAGTCCCAAAGAGCAAAACAATTAGTACAAATAAGAATAAAAAGTCTAATTTCGCAATGTAACCATAATTAATGATGGAGATGGTGTCGCACTCTTTTGGAGCAAACATAACAACTTTTTCAGTAAGAAGTTATTACATTCACTGCGCACTGGCATTAACTATAAAATTCGCAAACCTTCTTCCACTGTCGGAAGTGGACGCTAAACAGTTTCCGGGTTTGCAAAAGCTATATTAAATTCACACAAGGGCAAATTTGTTCGCACAGAGGCATAACTTTTCGCATTGTGAATATTTTCTGTTACCGACTTTTATTACATTCCCCTAATTGTGCCTTTGTTCTTTGCATTGTTGCACCAATTTAGCTGTATCAGTTCCTTCTTTAATGACACTATTATGCTTTCAGAAATAATCTTTCAGTTTCTGGATTGTCTTGCCTATATAGTAAAGAACGCGTGGGCAGTTGATAAAATTAATCGTAAGTGCTTTGACAAGTACTTTGGTTGATAGAAAAGTTCCTTCTTGTATGCTATAGCATATACTGCAATTAATACAAAGGAAGCATTTGGCTCTTCCAAAAAGGTTGTAAATTTGTAGTGATTGGAATTGTTTGTCCTTTCCAAATTGTTCCTAAGGTTGTTGCCTATTTTATATGGTAGCAAAATGGTAAATAATCTAGACAAGGGTAAGGCTTTTAAAAGTGCTGGTGGAGGGAACCTTTCTGTATGAAGCAAAGTATTGCAGTTGATACTGTTCCTATAGACCTTAGTTATCAAATTACCTTTGCTGTTCTGCACTAGTACATCCAGAAAGGAGATTTCAGTATTAATACAACATGAAGTTGACAGATTTAGTGTATAAAGGCTGTCCTCATCTCCCTTCAATTCAGTTGTTTTCAGATTGTTCACCAGAAATAAAGACTTTTTTCAATTGCTTTCCTTTTTTTTAACATTTAGGGGCAGATTTATCAAGGGTCGAATTTCGAAGTGATAAATACTTTGAAATTCGACCATCTAATAGCTTTACTTTGACTTCAAATATCGAATTTAGAGCAGTTTTCTATGTTTTTTGAAGTTGAAGTAAAATCGTTCGATCGAACGATGAAATCCTTCGATTGGAATGATTCGAAGGATTTCATTCATTGATCGAACAATTTTTCTTCGACTTCAAAAAACTTTGCCAGGTTTAATTTGGTGAAGTATTGAAGTTGAAGTTTTTTTAAAGAGACAGTACTTCAATTATCGAATGGTCGAATATTCGAACGATTTTACTTCAAATCCAATTCGAAATCAAAGTAGTAGTATCCTAATCGATGGTCGAAGTATCCAAAAAATGACTCGAATTTCGAATTTTTTTACTTCGAAAATTCCTTCAAATTCAATTCGACCCTTGATAAATCTGCCCCTTAATGTTCCTGACTCTGGTGTTTTAGTCTGGCAACTCGGTGATCCAGAATTTGAACAAGTTACTACATTCGTTGATACATTTCTCAGCAGCATCTGTGGAATATTAGCAAATTTTGGATCACTTATAACAGTTAATGAACCTCTGTGTTTTGGTTCAGCAAGGCCAAAGATAAGAAATCTATCAACTAAAATATAAATTTTGTAAAGTTTACAGAGTCAGTGATCTTCCTCACACCACCTAGAGCTGCTTCAGAAATGTATAAGAAGGTGAAAAATAAAGCTTTAAACTTTTAATATTTAAAACACAAATTAAAAAAAAGTAATTGAAAATTAAAAAAGCAATTGAAGACTTTATTTATGGTGGTGCATCTGAAAACAACTGAACCAAGAAGGTGAACAACCCCTTTAATGTCATTTTACCAACAAACTATTTTCTTCTGTAGTAGGGAAAGTCTTGTAAAGTCTCGCACTGACAGCAACTTAAGTTGAATACACATGTCCATTAAGGTCGAACTTTTATGTCCATATAAAACAGGCTGAAATAGATGCTTCCAAAATGCTCCAAAACAACATTTACTATATATTGAAACAGACAACAGAAGCATTCATGGAAATACTGGTGACCTTAGGCATAGAGGTGGGGCAGGCAATTACTTTCTCTTTCCATTCAGCACTTCCGCCATGTCAGTGCATTAACCACATTTCCCCTCCCTCCTCACCATCTAATTGTGCTGCCAACTCATGAGCATGGGCATCAAGCGCCCCATTCTGGTGCATAAAAAAATTATTTGAAAGCTTGCCTTAATAACAGTGTTCACAAAATGGCACCCACCTGCTTGATGTGATCATGAATTCCAAGATTAAAAGAAACATGACATAAATAAATTTATATATTGAAAGTGATGTTTATTTTGCTTGACTAACATCAAAAAATAAGATTTGGAATTATTTTTTATGGTGACAGGTCCCCTTTAATTCAGCTAATCCCGATTTACCACATTCTTCCAGGTGACACATTCTTAGCTATAGTATTACAATTATCTAGCAATCATGTAGGTCATCCTATCATATGACACTTTCAATCATAACATGTTCAGTTCATGTGGTCAAGATTAATACCAGGGAATTCACTCCTTAGAAGTTATCCCATACTGTAAAGTGTGGTTTGGCAGTTGCGGCTATACTGTGTAAAAATTGGAGGAAAACATCACCGGTGATGTCTCCCACAGAAATAGATCTTTGCTTTTGTTTTCTAACTTGTAGGTGACTGTTGAAATCTAATTTCTGATTGGTTGTTATGGGCAACATCACCAGTGATGTTTTCCTCCAATTTTTATACAACATAATAAATAAGCCCCTTAAAATGTATGCTTTGCAAAGCTTTTTTTACTGGAACTATAAGGTTTATATGGATATAAATTTGTGCAGTTACCTGAGATCCAGTAGTTTTATTTCTACAAGATGCTGGTTTTCCATTAAACCCTAGTTTAAGCAAATAAGGAAGCAGTAACATGACTTCTATAGAAGAAGTCACTCTTTACTCCATTGAAGAGTCCTTATTAATGTTTCCAATAAAGGCTTTGCTCTGTCTTGTCATTTGTATTACTGTGACCTAGAATTAACTTTAGATAAAGAAAGCCTTTAAATTTTAATGTTGTAAAATGGTGATGGCTGACATTGGTGGCCAAAAACTGTTTTTTTTGCTAGCATATATCCTAGTAAACCAGCAAAAAAGTTAATTGTCTTGCTTTAATTGTGACTATTATGGTTCTTAAACCTTCCCTATGATTACCCTCTGCTATGAATTGTTTCCTCAATTCTAGCCATACCAGAATACCATAAGAAAATGAACTGCATTATGTAGGATTTCCCCACAAAATTTAGCCATATATTCACTTGTAAGGGATTAAACCAGGCATATTTTGCATGTGGTATTTGAGAGCCTCAAAGAAAATCTGGGTTATCAGTTGTGTATTATGATAAACTCATCCCTCAGTATAAATTTACAGAAAGAGGGGATGTAATCTACAGAATAATTACTGGAAACAAACCCACTTAATCTCTTCAGGCTTCTTCAGCCTTTACCAATATTGTTTTGAATGCCCATTGCCATGGAAAGAATCCTTCATCTTCATCAACCAGTTAATGTGCTATTTTTTTGTCTCCACAATTTGTAGTGGATGGGCTTTTAAAGGTTCCTGAAGCTTCTAGTCCTTTCTTTTGCGTGTATCTTTTAAAGCATCAAGCAGATACTTTGTTCAAGATAAAATCCTCCACCCTTTCTGTGAGGAAATTGTGCACGATCTATATACTTTTTTAGTTTATTATTGATACACAGTGAAACCTCAGTTTTATGTACTCTGATTTTACATTTTCCCTAATTTTACACAATTTTTTGTGGTCTCACCAATATATAATGCATAATGTATTTCCCATATTTTACATATTTTTTTTCTAGTCCCCTGAAAAACATAAAAATGGTGATTCAACGGTATATTAAAATCATAATTTTACTTTTTATCACTGCAGGTCTTGAAAAAGATATTAGCAACTTTCCCTTACATTCTTCTGGAAGTTTTGGGAATATCTTTCTATATTTAACTTTTTATGCTCAAAGATTATTTGGGTGATAAAACCAAACCAGTTCTCATAAACTGAGCAAAATAATAGCAAAACAATACAGGTATTGGGAATGCTCAAGACCCAGGTTTTCCAGATAAGGGATATTTCCATAATTTAGATCTCCATACTAGTCTACTAAAAAATAAACATAAAGTAAACCCACAATCTCAATAATTTCTCCAAAACATGCTATTAAGTAAAAAAATATATTTTATTCACATCAGTAGTTAAAAACATGTATAGTATTCCCTCTAACGCCTAACGCGTTTCATGCTTACCCAGCACTTAGTCAGAATTCTGCCTATGACTAAGTGCTGGGTAAGCATGAAACGCGTTAGGCGTTAGAGGGAATACTATACATGTTTTTTAACTACTGATGTGAATAAAATATATTTTTTTACTTAATAGCATGTTTTGGAGAAATTATTGAGATTGTGGTTTTACCTCTGTTTGGTCACTAGAGGTCTCCGACATGCTCACTAATAGTATTTACTGATTCTGCTCCCAATTTGATTCTAATAGTCATAAAGTAAACCCAACAAGATTGTTTTACTTACATTAATGACTGAGGTAGGTAACTGTTTTATTAATACAGAGAAAAATGGAAACATTTTAAAAAGTTTGAATTGTTTGATTAAAATGGAGTCTGTGGGAGAGGGCCTACCCTGGATAACAGATTTCCGGATAAAAGATCCCATACCTGTATATTATAGCATAATCTGGTACCTCACAATTTAGGGTGACTATAGTTACCAAACATACAGAAAAAACTACTTTAAATTGGTATGCAAAGTTACTAATAGAGCATCTTCCTAATAATCTTGCTGTATTCTAAGGACCATAAATTAAGGCTATTAAAGTACAATGCTATTTAATGTACTGTAATGTAATGCAACGTAACATTGGCCATTTCTAAAACAGCATGCCATCAGTTCTCTGGAAACAGTATTGCCTTCAGGCAAAACATTTGGTGCATGCTGAAGACCTATTAATGTGCTAAAATTAAGCAAGTATAGTGCTGATAAACTAATGACACCTTTTATTTCAGTAGCAATCAAGATGCTACCAATTGACTCTAGGAGCCTTCATGCTCACAGCAATTTAACCTGGCGTTCAGTTATCAACCATTATAATCAGACGTCTATAAATCTCACCAGGTAGAATATTAATTCTAAAGACTGACTGGCCTTGAGTGTGCATTTTTTACAGGTTTTCTTATTATTTTTCATATGAGAAATTTTGCTAATCCCGATTTACCACATTCTTCCAGGTGACACATTCTTAGCTATAGTATTACAATTATCTAGCAATCATGTAGGTCATCCTATCATATGACACTTTCAATCATAACATGTTCAGTTCATGTGGTCAAGATTAATACCAGGGAATTCACTCCTTAGAAGTTATCCCATACTGTAAAGTGTGGTTTGGCAGTTGCGGCTATACTGTGTAAAAATTGGAGGAAAACATCACCGGTGATGTCTCCCACAGAAATAGATCTTTGCTTTTGTTTTCTAACTTGTAGGTGACTGTTGAAATCTAATTTCTGATTGGTTGTTATGGGCAACATCACCAGTGATGTTTTCCTCCAATTTTTATACAACATAATAAATAAGCCCCTTAAAATGTATGCTTTGCAAAGCTTTTTTTACTGGAACTATAAGGTTTATATGGATATAAATTTGTGCAGTTACCTGAGATCCAGTAGTTTTATTTCTACAAGATGCTGGTTTTCCATTAAACCCTAGTTTAAGCAAATAAGGAAGCAGTAACATGACTTCTATAGAAGAAGTCACTCTTTACTCCATTGAAGAGTCCTTATTAATGTTTCCAATAAAGGCTTTGCTCTGTCTTGTCATTTGTATTACTGTGACCTAGAATTAACTTTAGATAAAGAAAGCCTTTAAATTTTAATGTTGTAAATGGTGATGGCTGACATTGGTGGCCAAAAACTGTTTTTTTTGCTAGCATATATCCTAGTAAACCAGCAAAAAGTTAATTGTCTTGCTTTAATTGTGACTATTATGGTTCTTAAACCTTCCCTATGATTACCCTCTGCTATGAATTGTTTCCTCAATTCTAGCCATACCAGAATACCATAAGAAAATGAACTGCATTATGTAGGATTTCCCCACAAAATTTAGCCATATATTCACTTGTAAGGGATTAAACCGGGCATATTTTGCATGTGGTATTTGAGAGCCTCAAAGAAAATCTGGGTTATCAGTTGTGTATTATGATAAACTCATCCCCTCAGTATAAATTTACAGAAAGAGGGGATGTAATCTACAGAATAATTACTGGAAACAAACCCACTTAATCTCTTCAGGCTTCTTCAGCCTTTACCAATATTGTTTTGAATGCCATTGCCATGGAAAGAATCCTTCATCTTCATCAACCAGTTAATGTGCTATTTTTTTGTCTCCACAATTTGTAGTGGATGGGCTTTTAAAGGTTCCTGAAGCTTCTAGTCCTTTCTTTTGCGTGTATCTTTTAAAGAATCAAGCAGATACTTTGTTCAAGATAAAATCCTCCACCCTTTCTGTGAGGAAATTGTGCACGATCTATATACTTTTTTAGTTTATTATTGATACACAGTGAAACCTCAGTTTTATGTACTCTGATTTTACATTTTCCCTAATTTTACACAATTTTTTGTGGTCTCACCAATATATAATGCATAATGTATTTCCCATATTTTACATATTTTTTTTCTAGTCCCTGAAAAACATAAAAATGGTGATTCAACGGTATATTAAAATCATAATTTTACTTTTTATCACTGCAGGTCTTGAAAAAGATATTAGCAACTTTCCCTTACATTCTTCTGGAAGTTTTGGGAATATCTTTCTATATTTAACTTTTTATGCTCAAAGATTATTTGGGTGATAAAACCAAACCAGTTCTCATAAACTGAGCAAAATAATAGCAAAACAATACAGGTATTGGGAATGCTCAAGACCCAGGTTTTCCAGATAAGGGATATTTCCATAATTTAGATCTCCATACTAGTCTACTAAAAAATAAACATAAAGTAAACCCACAATCTCAATAATTTCTCCAAAACATGCTATTAAGTAAAAAAATATATTTTATTCACATCAGTAGTTAAAAAACATGTATAGTATTCCCTCTAACGCCTAACGCGTTTCATGCTTACCCAGCACTTAGTCAGAATTCTGCCTATGACTAAGTGCTGGGTAAGCATGAAACGCGTTAGGCGTTAGAGGGAATACTATACATGTTTTTTAACTACTGATGTGAATAAAATATATTTTTTTACTTAATAGCATGTTTTGGAGAAATTATTGAGATTGTGGTTTTACCTCTGTTTGGTCACTAGAGGTCTCCGACATGCTCACTAATAGTATTTACTGATTCTGCTCCCAATTTGATTCTAATAGTCATAAAGTAAACCCAACAAGATTGTTTTACTTACATTAATGACTGAGGTAGGTAACTGTTTTATTAATACAGAGAAAAATGGAAACATTTTAAAAAGTTTGAATTGTTTGATTAAAATGGAGTCTGTGGGAGAGGGCCTACCCTGGATAACAGATTTCCGGATAAAAGATCCCATACCTGTATATTATAGCATAATCTGGTACCTCACAATTTAGGGTGACTATAGTTACCAAACATACAGAAAAAACTACTTTAAATTGGTATGCAAAGTTACTAATAGAGCATCTTCCTAATAATCTTGCTGTATTCTAAGGACCATAAATTAAGGCTATTAAAGTACAATGCTATTTAATATACTGTAATGTAATGCAACGTAACATTGGCCATTTCTAAAACAGCATGCCATCAGTTCTCTGGAAACAGTATTGCCTTCAGGCAAAACATTTGGTGCATGCTGAAGACCTATTAATGTGCTAAAATTAAGCAAGTATAGTGCTGATAAACTAATGACACCTTTTATTTCAGTAGCAATCAAGATGCTACCAATTGACTCTAGGAGCCTTCATGCTCACAGCAATTTAACCTGGCGTTCAGTTATCAACCATTATAATCAGACGTCTATAAATCTCACCAGGTAGAATATTAATTCTAAAGACTGACTGGCCTTGAGTGTGCATTTTTTTACAGGTTTTCTTATTATTTTTCATATGAGAAATTTTGCTTACTGCTAGCTAAGAAATGTCTGTATTTGAAAATGAAATTTAAAATTGACATATCAGTAGGGTTCACTGTCAGGCTTTATACGGGTGAAAGGTGTTGAATTTGTTTTCACAGTTCTGTTGATTTGTTTCTATGTATTTTTATTCTGCAATAGACTCAACTGAACTCTCTCTCTCTCCTGTGTGCATTTTTCACAGCTGTGTGTTCCTGTTTCCATGGTAAATGCAGTGAATGCAAACCTGAACGTCGGCTGCAGGTTTTTAAAGACAGAGAAGCACAACAATTTACTATAGCATCTGCTCAGCGCAGAACACTTTCTAATCAAACCAAGGTCTGTTTTTTAATAGAAAGATAAAAAGATAAAGGAAAAAAATAAAAAGAATATAGCTATTTGTAGTTAAAAGCATATAATGACTTTGCTACAACTAAGTGTTTATATTAAAGTATAGGTATGGGACCTATTATCCAGAATGATCTTGACCCCGGGTTTTCCAGATATTGGATGATTCCATAATTCCCTTAATACCTTAAGTCTACTAGAAAATCATGTAAATGTTAAATAAATCCAATAGGCTGGCTTTGCTTCCAATAAGGATGAATTATATACACCCTATCCTTATGTTCTCTAAAGTGTATCTAAATATTCTAATTCGACCTTGGTGTCCAAAGACTGAGACCTGCAAAGGTCGGTTTTTGCAGACCTGCGACCAACCTGTACCTGCTTGCCCATATAGCAACCTGAACCTGCTTACCTGCATTTTTTCCCCACCAAGTTAAACCAAGTTAACACTACAGAACCTGGAAGTGATGACACTGAACTCAGAAGCTACAGAACATTTTCATCTGTAGGAATAAAGCAGATTTTACTCTTTGTTTCCAAATGGTTGCTTACATGGAAAATATACCATCTGACACAACACCCCTGTCAGATGCTACGGCTGCATGCTGTATCTTGGACCAATTAGATTAAATAAAATGGTGTCTGATAAAGTTTTTTCCATTGAAATACATTGGATGTTGGATGTAGATGTACAAACTACCCCACTCATCTTTAACTAATCCAACTTTACATTCTAGCTACAGAGGGATCAGATTTAGTAGGATCCTATAAATCTTGTGCTGTGTGCTGTCTCATGATATTGAATGGTGTTGCATGCAGCGCTGTATTTAGGTCCTATATAGGCATTGTGCGTGCTGATGTCACGCACCGTGCGTGCTGACATGTTCAGCGAAAGTGATGTCATTGAGCCGTGCATGTGATGTCACTTCTGCAGTCTTCCTCTGACCCCCTACCCCTCAGCTCCGGTGACGGGTGAGGAGGGGCCTATATATAAATAAGGCCCTGGTTGCATGGTGTTGGAGTAAATCTGACCCACAAAATCTGATCAAAATCTCCCATGTAGTTTTACCCTAAGGTGGTCATACAAAGGCAGTCATTACCAAGTGAAGTAGTAAATCCCATTAGCCAAGAACCATATTAGGCTATGATATGATCCATGGCTGACTGTTCTACAAATAGTTGCATGTGTTTTCATCATTGACCAGGGGGAAAATGTTCAGATCTCTTTAGTTTGGAAAGCTGATCTTTATGTGTATGGTCAGCATCTTCCTCTTTTCTTTTAGATAAACTCTCCAAAACCAAACTTTTTAAAGACATATATGACTAACACCTTAGTGTTCTTTTAGATCAGGGCTGTCCAACTGGCGACCCCTCCCCCTCATGTGGCCCTCCAAATCAAAGTCTTTCTGCTGTGTCTGTTTACCATATGTAAACTTTAAAAGGTATCACTACAGAAATTAACTGGCCCCTGCATTGTCTAAACCTCAAATTCAGACAAATTGCATTGTTCACACCTGTGATCCCCCTGCATTGTTCACACTTGTGACACCTCTATTGTTCACTCCCCAAAAGCCCTGTACTGTTCACACCTGAGACCCAACTGCCCACATTGTTCTCCTGTTCACACCTTATTCAAAATGCTAATGGGGCACCAGCACTGTGTCACTGTATGTAGTACATATTAGACTGGTCCCGATTCCTGTCTCCTGCTCTGTTCTGCCTTCCCTATGCTCCCTGTGTGTAGAAAAAATTCCAGTGGCACACTGAATGCTGAAAAAGTGTTAAATTTTTTCACCCAAATACATACAGAAAAAGGCAGGCCTCAGGCTTGACAAAGGGCCCGAGTGGTCCGAAACATTGCCTTTTTCTGTATGTATTTGGGTGAATAAATTTAACACTTTTTCAGCATTCAGTGTGCCACTGGAATTTTTTCTATGTACCTGTATGACCCGTATGGCAGGAGTGGGTCCTCCGGTGTAGCACCTGGTACCACAAAGGGTACATGATCAGGGGTGGAAGCACTCTACCATTATTGTTATGCTCCCTGTGTGTGTCATACTTTGGTATTTGTTTTTGGGGTTTGTTAGCAATTGAAAATTATTGTTAGTGGCCCCTAAAGTGTTTAATCATATGCTGGGGGTACTGTATTATACACAGGGGAGGAGGCATATGGATTTATGGATATGTCTTATATGACTTAGCTTTTTTCACATATGAGTGACATCCTTGCCAGGGCAGGCACAAGGTAGTTTGACACCCTAGGCAAGAGCTTCAATCAGTGCCCCCCTGTCCTGCATTACCATTTCCCTCCTTACCATGATGGTTTTTAAATAAAGAGAGCAAGAAAATGTACAACACTTTTTCATTTATATTACTGCCCCCTGTACCTGTACCAGCAAGCTCAACAGCCATCCATCATACAGCCCTCCAGCAGCCATCATATTGCCCCCAATCTTTACCTGTGTCAGCAGAAGCCAAAAATAAATCTGATCACATCATATTGCCCCCAAGTATTTATGTACCTGTGCCACTGCCCTGCCCAGCAGCAACAGCAAACATATGGGCCCCAAATCTGTACCTGGCTGTGCCAGCAGGAAGCTTCAAACGTTCACAGTAATAGAAAGAATGTCTTCAGTTCAGTGCAACTGTGCAAGGCTGAGAGCAGCGAGAGAGCCACACCAAGCAGGCCGCAAGCTCTCTGCCTCTCTCCGTCATCACATCAGTGAGGTCACTGACGCATGTACGCACATTGCGGTGCACGGCACAGAAGGAGCTATTACTTGCCGGCAAGAGGGAGAAGGGAAAGGAGATGGATTCCACCCAACTGGGTGACCATGATTACTGAAACAAATTATTAAATAAACGCTTGAAAAAAGTGCGTCCCTCAATGATGGCGCCCTAGACAGCTGCCTACTCTGCCTACCCCTAGTTCCAGCCCTGATCCCTGCAATGAGCACCAACCATTTGGTTTTTTGGTGTGCTATTAATGTGGACATGGTCTTGCGGTAACAGGGTGTGGTTTAAAGTGGGTGTGGTCTAAAAACAGGGAGTGGCTAACACTGGCTTCATTTATTGGCCCTCCACCATGTAGATTGGAAAAATTCCGTCCCTCGGTACCATAGAAGTTGGACAGCACTGTTTTAGATCATAAATATCAATAAGGTGCTGTTCTTTCAGCTTCTCCGGTTAAGATTTCCATCCTGTAGCCTACCTAGCATACTTTTTTTTTCTGATGTTCTAAATGTTGGACTGTTGTAATAAATTTGTGTGAGGAATTAAACAGGAATACACTAGTAAATAAAATGTCTGAAAAAACTTAAATAAAGATAAATATAAGTAAATAAGTCTACATAATAGGGCTTCACTTTATAACTGCTCAATATTTTTTACTGTTCTGTAAAGACAAAATAATGAGCATTTTTGACCTAACACACCAAAGAACTTTATTCAGCTGCTCAAAGCAGTCACACACATTCTGCATAACTACCAGGTGTGCAAAAGCACTAGGATTGCCATCTGTCCGGTTTTTGAAGGGCATGATTCCCTATGATTGACACCAATCACTGGTCGCTATATCATAGTCCCACCCCTGAAGTTAAGACCTCGCCCCCGGCATGGCCCTACCCCCATTATATCACAGCCCCACCCCTGGGAACCCTAAATAGCACCCAGGCCTACCCTCCCATGGGTCTAGTTCTGTCTGCTAAATAGACACAGGTATCTGCATTGATAAATGTGTAATTTTATGAAACATTCCTATCAGCAAAAACAATTTAGGATCAATCAGGAAAGTGTTATTAAGTGGGGAACTACCAAATAGTGTATGATATTTAAAAAAATTATAACTTTTATCTTTTTCTCTTCTTTATTTCATGCTGCTCCAAAAAGCCTATAAAAAGCTCAACAGTTTAAATGAATGTTCCATAAATTATTTACACAACGTTAATGATGCCTACATAGCTTTTTTTGGCTGCCATGTTGCTTGCCTCAATCCAGATAAGCTATAAACATATTGAAAACAGAAAAAAACACTTTTTCTCCAAAATTTCAGTATGCCAATACTTTCTCATGTAAAATGTGTGTGTTCATAGACTGCATGTCTCAACGTAAGATGAGTTGTGCCCTTCTGCATTATAATTTTACAAAAGATAAAGCTTACTCACAAATAGCTGTATTTTCACATTAAAATGAAGCTAACAGTGTCATGACGATGGCCAGCTATATACACTGCTGGATTTAGCTTTGTATTTGCTATCCCCTGCTATTATTTTGCCTATATTCCCTTAGAAATCTGCAGTTTTGGGAATTTCTCATTCTCTCTCATCTCCCATTTATTATGCCAGTCACTGGTTCAGCAATTCAGCAAAGACTAAATAACTGCTGGTTGTCTTCTCCTGTATACCAGCCTAGGCATCTTTGCAGTACAGTATTTATCATCCACCCAGTCTATTGCTTTACTTATTAACACCAACAATGTGGGAATTACATTAATATATATTCTTTGCCATGTAAAAGCTTCCGATTTTCAGTAGATCATGAGCTAAATTGCAAGAAACACTCAAATTTCTATGATCTAAATGCAGTATTTGCTTCATCCAGCTCTGATAAATACTGTAAAAATACATTGTATTCTTTGGTACTGATTTAATATAATTTCTGCCTGTCATAGCTAAGAAAAGTATATACAAAGGATGTTGTCCTTGGGTAAAATGTTTTTCTTTCCAAGTGACCTTTAATTATGTATTTTTGAGCATTTGAAAACAATTGTTGCTTTGGTCGAGCATCTTGTCAGGGCTAGTGAATCAGTTATAAAGTATAAAGTAAGCATGTTATAAAGTAAGCATGTCCTGTACCCATTTTATATAATTTCTTCAATTAATTTAGCCATGAAGCAGGGAGGAATGAGAATATTCTAAGCACAAAAGTTAACATTTGCTGCCCTCTGCTGGAGTTATTTTATTAAACACATCCATAGGAAGCATTGCTACAGTTTCATATATCAAGTATATTTCTTAATTCTTCCTACACAGCAGGTCCGGACTGAGAATTAAAATAGGCCCTGGCATTTCAGGTACACAGAGGCCCAAACAGCCCCCCACCAGCCCACTAAATACTGACTTTCTATGGCACCTTATAGCAGCCCCTCTGGCATTTGCCAGAACCCACAGATTGCCAGTCCGGGCCTGCTAAACAGGTATCCATAACATATATTTCCTTCAGTTTCTCATGGCTCCTCAAACTCTGTAAAATCGAAAATATTTATTATCTTGAATCATTCTCAATTTGGCACACTGGTTGTGACATGCCAGAGCAAAGGTGTTTTAGCTATCAGTTTAGTTAGTATACATTTACAGTATACTAACTAAGCTACATAATAATGTGTACACTTGGACAACAGTGAACAGTAGATTCAACCTAATATGCATGTTGAAAGATAAAAACATGGCAATTTTCAGACATCTGTAAACAATTCCTACCAGTGATGGGCAAGCCCATTATGCTTAGATTATATTTACCTTACTAGGTTTAAACTACTGATCACTTACACCTAAGAAGCCTTTTGTGGGGTCATGAAATAACTTTGCATGTGTCCTGCCAATATGCAGAAAGGACTAGAAACTAAAACACAGGATATACTTTAGAATGGATTAAAAATAGCTAGTACCAGTGTATTGCAACCCAGATGAGAGGAAATTCCTTAAATTGATCCTAGCACATTCCTATAAAAGAAAGAATTATATCATTAAAATAATGAACTCTTCCTTCCTGTCACCCCTTAGCCCACCAATACCTTTATGTACCATCTTTCAATATTGATAACTACAGTGCATGACTAATGATAATATTCACTGGCCACGCTACCAAAGTCAGACTGCAACAGCTGCTGACTTTAATGACACTGTTATAGGTAAGGGCATAGCAGCACCACATTCAGAAAGAAGACTTTGCTCAACTACTGAGTTGCCAGAATCCTTGGGGTGGATTTTTAAGTCAACCTGAGTATATTTATATTTGCATTTGTCAGAATGTTATTCTTTTACTTGTGTGTCTGTACATCATATTCCCTATTGAGCCCCTTAATGTGTAATGTCTCTGTAGATTTATGCTGACTGATCCGGTCACTTATGGGTTATATAGTTTCACCTACATAGGTGAGGCCACATGGGTACTTCAACATATATATTACATACTTGGAATCACACGTATAGTGGCCCCTAATCTCAAGTTTCTTCTCTGAATGCGGGTGCATGAAAAGATTTGTACGTATGACACCAGAACATTGATTACATATACCACACGGATGAATGATAACTGTGATTTATAAACCTGAAGGGGGTGCGTTAGTGATTTTGGATAAGGAATACTATATACTGGAAATTATGGGGCAACTGAATGATGAACATACTTATACACGCTTAGCAAGGGACCCCACTGATGAAACAGCGAGTTTGATCTTGCATATACTGTTCTGTTACCAATTGCTAGGGGTGGTCAGTGAGGAGTTGAAGAATTATTTAGTAAAGGAATTTCCATGTATTCCAGTATTTTACACCATGGAAAAGGTCCATAAAAACTTGCAGTTTCCCCAGGGCGCCTCAAAGTAGCAGGGGTTAATTTAATTTTTGCTCCAATAGCAACCTTTCTGGATAAGGTCCTAGCTCCATTTGTACCTTTGGGAGGTTCTTACATTAAAGATACATCTAATTTTTTAAGGTTGACACAAGATCTGCAACTGGGAGGTGATTATATACTATTAAGGTAAGATAATGTCGTGCACTGCTTTGCTTGATCCATCGGAATGTACTTAACGATAGGATTGGGGGAGGTTTCTATGGTGGAGGAGGGTATTTAATCCCATGATACCTTGCACTCCAATACACTTGAAAAAGGGTTATACCCGAAACATGTAGTGTGTGTTGACACTGCTGAATGAAACACTTGCAGTCTTGAAAATACTGCCTTGATGCTGTTTATTCCTACTATACACATTATTCGGATTATATACTATTAGCAGCTTTTGATGTCTACAGTTTGTATACATCCATACCCCATGATTTGGGCATGGAGTCAGTACGGACCGTATTGGAAAATTCGCAATATAACGATATACAGTGTAGTTTCTATATGGCATTGCTCACATGGGTATTGCAGAGGAACTACTTTTTGTTTCAGGACTCCTTTTTCCTTCAGGTACAGGGGACCGCGATGGGTTTGAACGTCGACCTGACATATGCCAACTTGTTCATTAATCATTTTGAGAATCAGTACGTTTATACTAATGACCGTTTTAAGAAACCCTGTTTAAAATGGTGGCAATATAGAGATGACTTGTTGACGGAAGGGCTACGCCTACGTTGGATCCCTGTTAGAATTTAAGGTATATTTGGATGGCTGTATCCGAACCATTAAATTTACACTGACGAATAGTGAGAAATCTGTTACATACCTAGATACCACGGTGTACTGTAAGGGACAATGCATATACACTAAACTTTTTGTAAGCCATAGTTCAGTGATAGGGTGGGTGACCACTGCTTTAAATGTTAGCATTTTGCTGGCAAATGCATTACTAGAGATGTGGTTGAGAATATCAGTCAATTGGCCATATGTGGTAGGCCCATTCTGATCACCAAAAGTATTATTCCCTCAATGCCTTGCACACTTCTCTGATTCTGATAAATTAGATTAATGTATTTAAAAACGTACAGTGAATTACATTTCATTATTAAATTCCATTTTTATTTTATTATGTGTTTTGTATTATTTGGGTGGAGTTCAACCAAGTCTAGTAATATTTTTGTTTCAGTTATTACACTGTAGATATCGATAGATGCATGTATATCTATAACTGCAATGTAAGAATTAGTCATGACATTATATACATCCCTTTTGTATGATCACAAAAGATGGGTTCAAATTCATGAATCATATTATAATCACTTGACAGCAATACGGTTCCAAAATCTGCATGTGGTGTGTGAATGAATTCAGCATCACTTATCTAATAAAATTAAATATCATATGCTAGAACGAGGACAGGCAAAGTGTGCTCACTCTTTCTTTTATATGAACACAGTTTCAAATCCAGAAGAATATTTGTTGATAAATTGTTGTTAATAAGTTGTTGCAACTTAGTGATTTTGTAAAGAACTCCATAGTGTTTTATTGGGGCAGTAGGACACAAGGAAAGAAGAGGAAAGCAAATATTGAAAAGATTTATAGCAAACTCCACCATTAACAGGTCCAGATCTGGGATAAAGGCTGTCTAAATACTTTTCGATAGATTACCTTAGCCTGCTTGTATACCAAACAAGGGATCATCCAGTGCAGTTCCCTAGATTGCCTTATACGCTGTCAAATCTCCTGCCCACGCCACCTGGGGGTGCAGCAAGTTTAAATCCCACCCTGACCATTAGTTTTAATACCTTGTTTTTCACTAAGTTATAGCATTTCCTAAGTCTTCAGGGTTTGAATTAAGTTTTTAAATTAGAGGAGAAGCTTTACTGCATATCTGTGCTTGTATCTCATATTTAAATAAACGCCACAATATTGCCAAACTAATAAAGCATTTGTAAATGTATTTATGGAGCATAAACAAATTGCCTATAATTTTAAAAGGGCAAATTATTATAAACACCCCACATTGCTCAGATCTTCATTTATGCAATTAGCTTCAGGGTTGGTTTAATTTAATTTTTGTACATTAAAAACAATTTTTGAGCGCATCATCTCCCAGCAGAAAATGGTCTGTGCTTTTCTTATGATGAAATGCTATGGTTTTTTTCTTGACTGGTCACCAGTGCCACCATGATAGAAATGAATTCGTAATGCCTCATATTTTTTATTAACAGAACATTTGCATGATGAAGAAAATGTATTTTTATTCAGCAACAAATTGTTACCAAGCAAAGATAATTTAAAAATGTTTAATTACTTTGTTTAATTAAACAAATTCTCTACATATTCATATGGGGGTTTTTTATATGGAAGAAGAAGAAATACTCTATGTAATCTTGTGTGTTTAGGCAGAAATGTTGTTTTGAACCATCAGTTATAAAATATACATTTAGTTGAATTGCCTTCAGAAATGCTTGTGCATTTCTATTAAAGGAAAACTATACCCCCCCAAACAATGTAGGTCTCTATTAAAAGATACTGAGTAAAACAGCTCATGTGTAAAACCCTGCTTCATGTAAATGAACCATTATCATAATAATATACTTTTTTAGTAGTATGTGCCATTGGGTAATCATAAATAGAAAATTGCCATTTTAAAAAATAAGGGCCGCCCCCTGAGATCGTAAGATTCACTGTGTACACATACAAACCACATGTAAGGTCACATGAGCCAATTAACAGACAGAGTTCTGCCTTTTGCTTCCTCACTTCTTCCTGTTACAGTTAGTGTTGTAGTATTTCTGGTCAGGTGATCTCTGAGGCAGCACAGATAGAGTCACGAAATGGTGGTTCAAGGCAAGAGATGTAAAAGGGCAATATTTATGTAAATATATATTCCAGTTTGGTAAGATTATTTAATATGTCATTCAATTTGATATAAACTATCTGTTGCTTAAGTATTCATTTTGGGGGTATAGTTTTCCTTTAAGCTGTATACTGACAGACAATGCCAATATCCCAGCAACAGTATTGCTGCTAATAAAACTTGCAATGTCAGCTCAGGACCATTGATGATGCTATAGGATATGGTGATCATATCACTTGACAGTCCTATATCAGTGTATTCTGTTAAAGAGCCCCTCACTAGCAGTGCATGTTTTTGGATAGCCATATATCAAAGCAAGTGACTAAAATGACCCACTAATTAGTGATCTGTTTGGCTTTTCAATAGTAAGGCTGGCCATGGATTTAAGTATTTATAATCTATGAGGTTTCTTTCTTAAGATAGAATAATATTTCAATAACCACTACAGATAAAGGAAAACTATACCCTTGAACATTGCAGGTCTCCATGAAAATATATCACCTACACAAAGTCCATATGTAAAACACTGATTCATCTAAATAGACCATTTTCATAAAAATATACTTTTCTAGTAGTGTGTGCCATTGGATACTCCTAAATAGAAAATTGCAATTGATTGCTAAGGGTCACCCACAGGCTTGTAAGATTCATAGGGCAAGCAAACAAACCAAGGGAAAACATAAATGCTAGATTACATTAGCCAATTAACTGACAGAACTCAGTCTTTTATCCCCACGTCTTCCTGTTACAGTTGGAGCAGAATTATTTTTGATCAGGTGATCTCTGAGGGAGCACACAGACCAACATAAAATGGTGGCTCAAGGTAAAATATGCCAAAGGACAATATTTACTAATATATACACATAGTAACACAGTAAGTTAGTATAACACTAATTTGGTTACTGTCTCTTTAAATAGCAATTTACCATTGGCAATCCAGTGGCCCTGAGTCCCTTTTGCATATGAAAAAAGTACTGGGAACTGGGAAAGCCTCCACCTAGGGAACACTGAGGAACACACCTCAGGGGGTTCCACTAGGAATAATAAAACACACAGTTTGCAAATGAACATTGAATGAATATAAAACAAATGAATATAAACTTTATATAAACAGTTTAACACTAGGGCAAACTAATACACACTTCACTACTACACTGGGGACATGTGAGACACTACCTAAACCACTATTAGGTGCTTAACTGTTGCTTTACACAGTCCTTGGTAAATATCACAGTCCCAATCCTCCGGAAGGGGTTAATAACCACACAGTTCAAATGATTGTCCCTTCCCCAGATAGTGCTACCTTATTCCCCAAAAGTACCTCTCCCTTTTGAAGTTGGCAGCAGCTCTCTCGTAGCAGGTAAATGGTTAAAACCTGTCTTCAGTATGGGGCCCCACGCTTGTATCTGTGCCAGTATCCTTCCTTGGGTGGCTCAATCACCGGGGTGCTTTCACTAGTGGCACCTTTCTCCTTCTGAGTTGGCAGGGGACAGGCTGTGCTCAATCTCCCCAGATTCAGCTTCTTCTCTGTACCTTACAGTCTTACAGCTACTCACGCTGGCTCTCTCTGCTCTCTCTCTGGGAGACCCAGTGCATTTGGCTCCAAAGTCAGGCACGCCCTTTCTCCCAAGGATCCACTGGGGTACCCAGCCAATCGGGTCGCTTTCCAGCATGCAACTGGGCTGGATGATGTCACAGGCAGACAAACAGGGGAAGGATTCCTCGTGTCCCTTACATTAGGTTGAAAAAAGACACACGTCCATCAAGTTCCACCTTTTAACTTTTTTAACCTGCCTAACTACTAGTTGATCCAGAGGACGGCAAAAAAAAACCCATCTGAAGCCTCTCCAATTTGTCTCAGAGGGGGAAAAAATTATTATCCAAAATGGCAATCTGACTAGTCCCTGGATCAATATATATATTCCAATATTGTAAGTTTCTTTAATAGGTCTCTTTTGAGGATATAAATTATCTTTTGGTTAAGTCTGGAGGTATGGTTTTCCTTTAAGCAGGCTATATAAGCTGCTAATGTTGCCCCTCCAGGCAAAATCAACAGCTTATTAGCCCACATATAAGGCTCTGCCATCAGGCAATGTCTGCATCAGTGTGTTGATGCGGCCCTCACCCAATGGGCCTTCCTTGAACATTACAATGTGCCCAATATCAGATCAGTTCAATTTGGTACAGCACGTGAGTGGGCAAATTAGGAATCAAAGGAGTAGATCTTAATATGCAGGGGCCTATCAATATATATGATATGTTAAAAGAAAAAGAAAAAATGCCCCCTGCCACCGCAGAACACATACTGCAGAAATCCACTGTTGGAGCTGAGGGGTTCAGGCTTCAGTGTATGGCAAGATGGAAGTGACATAGGGTAAAAGTAGCATCACGTCATTATGTTGGGGGCGCCTAATATAGCACCAGACTTTAATACAGCCATGTTAACATGTATGAGTAGCTTATGATAACAGCAGACATGATTTTCTCACTGGCCATGTGCAAAATAAAAATCTCATTTTTTGAATGAGGAATAAGCACTGCCTGTGCTTAAATATACATCATTACTGCTGCAACAAAATTAGCTTGGGTTATTTAACTGCCTTTGAAGGGCAGTGCTCCAGGATTCAGTAGAAAACTAAGATAATTTCCTTATGACTATTTTCTCAAATAATGAAGAGTGACTATGTTGCTTCTAAAACTTAGCTTTAATATATCTATAGGTATAACAGCCTAAGTATCAGCCTACTTTCAAATAACTGACAAGAAGAATATAGAAAGTATAATATAAATTAAATATGGTGCTTCTAATAACATTTTAAGAATTTAACTTCAACCTAAAATATAAAAAAAAAAAAGGATATGAAAATATGCCACTTTTTCAACACAAACACAAAAAAATCTGTTTCCCCATCTCTGCACTACAACAGAGAAGCAGGGGATCAGGAGCCCAGACATGGTCACAAACACAACTGACAAGTTTTGTGTGTTGTTCTGGACAAGGCTTCCATCTAACCGACAACCAAAGTACAGTTAGGTCCATAAATATTTGGACAGAGACAAATTTTTTATAACTTTCGTTCTGTACATTACCACAATGAATTTTAAATTAAACCACTCAGATGCAGTTAAACTGAAGACTTTCAGCTTTAATTCAGTGGGTTGAACAAAAATATTACATAAAAATGTGAGGAACACAATCACTTCATTTTAGGGGCTCAAAAGCAATTGGACAATTGAATCAAAGGCTATTTCATGGGCAGGTGTGGGCAATTCCTTGGTTATGTCATTATCAATAAAGCAGATAAAAGCCCTGGAGTTGATTTGAGGAGGGGGGTTGTATGTGGAAGATTTTGCTGTGAACAGACAACATGCGTTCAAAAGAGGTCTCCATGCAGGTGAAACAAGCTATCCTTAAGCTGCAAAAACAGTAAAAAAAAACCCATCAGAGAAATTGCTTCAATATTAAGATTGGCAAAAGTTACAGTTTGGTACATCCTGAGAAAGAAAGCACTGGTAAACTCAGCTACGCAAAAAGACCTGGATGTCAATGGAAGACAACAGTGGTGGATGATCACATAATCATTTCCATGGTGAAGAGAAACCCCTACACAACAGTCAAACAAGTGAACAACACTCTCCAGGAGACTGCATGAAAGTAAATACAGAGGGTGCACTGCAAGGTGCAAGCCACTCATAAGCATCAAGAATAGAAAGGCTAGATTGGACTTTGCTAAAAAAAAAAAAAACATCTAAAAAAGCCAGCACAGTTCTGGAAAAACATTTTTTGGACAGATGAAACAAAGATTAACCTCTACCAGAATGATGGCAAGAAAAAAAGTATGGAGAAGGCTCGGAACAGTTCATGATCCAAAGCATACCACATCATCTATAAAACATGGCAGAGGCAGTGTGATGTCTTGGGCGTGCATGGATGGCTACCAGTGGCACTGGGACACCAGAGTTTATCGATTATGCGACACAGGACAGAAGCAGCCGAATGAATTCTGAGGTGTTCAGAGACATACTGTCCAGCTAAATGCAGTCAAATTGATTGGGAGGCGTTTCATAATACAGATGGACAATGACCCAAAAAATACAGCCAATGCAACCGAGGAGTTTGTTAAAGCAAAGAAGTGGAATATTCTTGAATGGCCAAGTCAGTCATCTGATCTGAACCCAATTGAGCATGCATTTCACTTGTTGAGACTAAACTTTGGACATAAAGGCCCACAAACATACAGCAACTGAAAGCCGTTACAGTAAAGGCCTGGCAGAGCATTTAAAAGGAGGAAACCTAGAATCTGTTGATGTCCATGAGTTCAAGACTTCAGGCTGTCATTGCAAGCAAAGAGATTTTAACCAAGTATTGGAAATTAACCATTTATTTTTAGTTTTTTAGTTTGCCCAATTACTTTTGAGCCCCTGAAATGAAGTGATTGTGTTAAAAAAGGCTTTAGTTCCTCACATTTTATGCAGTTTTTTGTTTAACCACTGAATTAAAGCTGAAAGTCTGCAGTTCAACTGCATCTGAGTTGTTGCATTTAAAATTCATTGTGGTAATGTACAGAACCAAAACTAGAAAAAAAAGTTGCGTCTGTCCATATTTATGGACCTAATTGTAGATGTCCATTTTTCAGCCTGAAGTCATCCAACCCAAGTTTCAGGCCAAGACACAAACACCTCTGTTTTTTTTATATCTTTTTATGGAAATAAAGATCCACCGCTATCTGTCTATCTAATGTACATGTAAGTAGTAATCCTGTCCCTTACAGGCACCTTTTCTCTAAAGAAAATAATCCCAACATTGATAGCACACGTTATACTAAATGGGAGAACAAGGAACATAGCTGGTGTCACAGGCTGGGTCAATATACCAGATGAGCTGAGCAGAATAATAACAGGAAACGCTAGCGTGATCGAAATCACAAGCAGGGTCAGTTTACCAAACAGACAGCACAGTACAAAACAGTAGAGTCAGAAACGTAATTGGGTCACAGGCCGGGTCAAAATACCAGAGGGTTTCAGGATCAGAGAGAATGGTCAAACACAGGCAGGGGTCAAAGACAAGCAGCAGACAGGACTTGATCAAGAACAGGCAGGGTCAAACACGAGTAGAACAAAGAATAATCACACCCAGGTACTAATGAATAGACCATTACATTGGGCAAAGAAAACTACACAGAGAGCCCTTTGAATATTTGAATTTCATGCCACCAATGGCATAACATTCTGCACTTTCCGGATAAATCTGGAAATAGCCGAGCGGCTCGAACCAGGAAGAGTGATTCAAAAACAGCACCAACGGAGATGGACGAGGCGGGCGTCCCAGTCGCACTCCCACTAGACCACCAGGGTGAGTTCTCACACTAACCTATCTTTCAGCCAATTCTCTATCCAAGTACAATTATTATTCTCCAAGTCAATATTACTTAATTTAATCAGTAACCTTCTGTGTGGTACTGTATCAAATGCTTTAACAAAATATATGTATATCACATCCACTGCAGCCCAAATGTTTAGGTTCCTGCTTTCCTCATTATTGAAGGCAATTAAATTTGTCTGACAAGATCTATAGCACATAAACCATAGTGGCGCAAACTCAAACACTGAAACTCAAATTAACTAACAACGATATCAATCTTTAATAATGGCACCACATTAGCAAGTTGTCAATCTCTTGGCACAATGTCAGACATCAAAGGAAGACATCCTGGAAAATTAATTAAAGAGGTTTAGGAGCCTGAGGTTAATACATTCAGGTTCTGGTGCTTTGTTTCCTTTCACATGTAGTATCTTTTGAACTTCTTCCTGAGTAAAAACAACCATCACTGGCCACAGTATTAGAACTGGGCCTGCTAATATGGAAATTAGCTTAATTAACTGGTTCTCCAGTTGTGTTAACAGATAAGAAAACAGCTGCATAAAGTGAAAGTAAATTTTTATACTGTAATTTAGCTATAGAGTGCTAGACTCTTTTGTGAACTGCATTGTTAAATCAAAAAATACTATTATATGCAATTGTAAAATCTGTTTCAGTTTAAAGCTTAATTAGTTTTATATTGCAAATATAGGTGTCATGTTTATAACCTGCTCCATGGAATGGCTAATTTGCTTTACCTTTTTTAATGGCTTTTTGTTTTGGGCAAGCTGCCTATGCTATTGATGTGCAAAGACAGTCTGTTCTTCAAACTGATTTCTAGTGCCAACTGTATTTTATTATACTCTGACTCCTACTGTAACAAACTTACTGCCCCCACGGCGGGGAGGCCCGCCGCGCCGAGCGGCAGCCGCCGCTTCTAGGCCTCAGGCGCCGGCTCCTTAGGGAACGCGCGGCGCGCATGCGCCGGTCTTAAGGCGCAGGCGCGTTCGCGCAGGCGCACTGACGTCACGGCGCAGACGCGCTGGCGTCATTGCGACGGACGCAATGGCGCCAAAATTTAAAATAAAAAGGCAATGCACAGTGTGTGCATTGCCCAACGTAGGTTCTAGTTTTTCTGTTCCTGGGTGCGATTCTGCTTGATCATTCCTGTCCTTCCGGCTAGTCCTGACTCCTGTAATTGATCTCTGCCTGCCCTGACCCTTTGGCTTATCCTCTGACTACGCTTTCTGGATCCCGATTTTGTACTTCGACCAAGATTGTTACTGACCCGGCCTGTGACCTCGACTACTCTGCTTCTTACCGATTCTGTACCTTGTTCCGATTGGTTTTTGACTTGGCCTGTTTCTGGACTTTGATATACGTTTACGTAAGGTTCCCTTGCTCGCTCAGAGTTGTAGTCCTCTTAGTCCCCTCACTTTAAGACCTGGCGGCATCCGAGTAGCGGAGGGCTCATCCCGAAGTGAAAGGCGGCGGTTTGAGGCTGAAGCGTGAGCCGAGCCCGGGACATAGGGGTTAACTCTGGGTTGTGGGATACCGAACGTGACACCTACTCTGTGAGCTGTGAAGCAGCTTCTGCTGAAGTTTATAAAATCTGAATAAAAATAGTACAGTCTGTTACTCTCCCATTTGACTCTATTTTTAAAATTTAGTTGAGCTAGCATATGACAGCTTGCAGTCTTGGCTGAATTCTGAATTTAAGTCTAAAGACTTAAAAAAGGAAGTAAAGTTAATAACCTAAAAGTCGGCAGAATGTTTGAAATGATAATCCATGGTATTTATCTTTTTCTGAAAACCAGAACTAGTACAATGAGTTTTCAATGCATGGAATGAAGGAATGGTTCAATGTCTAGGACAAAGTTTGAACCTGTGACTTTGGGCAAGCAAATTTAAGGATACCCATTCAAATATCATAAAGACTATAGAGTCCATTTATGAAGCTAGAGCTATCATGTGTATTATCTGTAATCTTTGCTGAATATGTCGACATGATAAAAAATAAAAGGTTAATAAAAATAATGCATAAAAACTATGTTTTTTACCCACAATGCAGCCTTCTTTGCACAAACTAAAGGGTGCCTCAGTTTGCATGTGATTTACTAATGTGAACTTGAATCTTTTTGGTAAATTAAGTGCAAGTTGAGGGAACATGGGTTCCTGTACTTTGTGCCTTATTCTGTAAAAAGGGCACAATAGGCTTTTTAGGAGCAAGGCACAGGTATTGATGCAAATATTTTATTGAAATGCATATGCATGCTTAAGCCTTCATCATTCATAAATGAGCCCTTGTAAGTGAAGAGAGTAAAGTCAGTACCTGCTGGTATAAATCTTACAACAGTAAACAGATACTTTTTTTTCGTTTAGAAGTTTATATTCATTAGGTTGTTCCATTGTAATCAATATGGCAGTTCACTGATCATAATTAGTTTTATGTCTAGTGAATTGCTGCATTTCTACAACAGAACAAGAGTTTAAAACATGTTATTAAAGAGTGGAAACAGTGAGGATATGGTGAGTAGAGGTAAAAGGAACATTAAAGTCCTTCCACTGTGCAATAGATGTGGTGAAAGCCTTGTTATAAAAGTTTTTTCACGTTGCCCATGCTAGACACATGTTGTGCTCTGGAGCCTCACTTTTATGAAGTGGATAGCATTTTCTATTGCTTCTAAAGTATTGAATGTAGATGGCATGTTTAGAGAACTTGAAACATGGAAATATATATCATTCCATCTCCTTTTTTCACAAAGTACATTGCTCTTGTTTTTGTATTTCAGCAACTTGGCATTTTTTTTTGCTACAACAGCAAAAAAACAACAAAGGGCGCCCAAATATGGGAAATAAATGTCCAAAATAGTAAAAATTATAGATTTGGGAACACTGATCTAAGAACTGTATGACGTGTA
This sequence comes from Xenopus laevis, assembly GCF_017654675.1. NCBI lineage: Eukaryota > Metazoa > Chordata > Amphibia > Anura > Pipidae > Xenopus > Xenopus laevis. The sequence continues at coordinate 54,823,440 of NC_054379.1, read as the reverse complement.
TAATGTAGTTACAAACACAATCACACATGCAGGTAGCAAAACTTATAATACATGCATATAATTGCTATTGACAAAGGTATTTTTACTTATAAACTTTTCTGGAGACTGCCACCTAACACCGGTGGCGTAACTAGAGTGTGTGCCCCCCCCAGCAAAAATATCTTTAGAGGGGCCCAGCCAACTCCGATCCCCGTCCTTCCAACCCTCGCCCCTACTTCCTGCCCAGCCTCCGCCCACTCCCTGCAAAAAACTCCACCCACTTCTTGCGAACTTGCACCCCCCTTTCCCACCGCAGGTAAGAAAGCGGCTGGGGAAGTTATTTTTCCACTGTCTGACCTAGCACTACTGATTAAACTACATGTCTTCTAGTAACACCATTCCTAAAATCTGTTCTCTCTGCAGCCTCTGATGGATGTTGGCGAGAAGTAGCCTTTATAGAATCTATTTAAACTCCTCTATCAAACAGTCAATATGACTTTCAAAATTAAATAAAGTATGGGATCCATTATCCGTATAATGAAATAATTCACATTTTGTGATTCCCTTTTTCTCTGTAATAAAAACAGTATCTTGTACTTCATCCCAACTAAAATATAATTATTCCCAATAGGCAAAACAAGCCTATTGGGTTTATTTCAAGTTTAAATGATTTTTTTAGTAGATTTAAGGAACAGAGTTCTAAATTACAGAAATATCCCTTACCTGGAAAACCCCAGGATCCTGAGCATTCTGGATAATGGGTCCCATACCTGTACTACTATTGGCATAAGCTGGCAAAATGCAATATTTAGGGTGTAATTATAAAATACATTATAGTATCCTAAAAATCAAAGCAATGAAAAGAGAAACTTTAAAAGTGTGGAAAAGGACTTGACTTTAGTTTTATCCAACAGTGGTATAGTGAAAGCAATACAGTTATCAAAACATTTACATATGGCTGGCATATATCCAAAGAGCTTATTCTTTCATTGCTTAAAATTAGAATGAGACTTCAAAGATGTGATATTACTTTATTCCCTAGCTTTGAAGCAGTATGTTATTGTGGAGTGACTTTTTATACAATGAGGCAAAGCAATTAAAACATAACTAGTAAAGTTTGCATTATTTCAGGAGTTTATTTTCATACATTCATTAACAAGAGGTGCAACAGTAATTTTTGAATTCAAGTTAAGCCTTATACTAATCAGCTGCCAACAGTAACATTTATTCACAGCACTTGTGCAATTCATTCCCCATACTGGACCTGGTCCAGCTTCATGTCTGTTTGCTTGCTTAGCTTCTTTTTCTAATCTGCCTGCTTGTACCTGCCCTGCCTTTATTACAGAAATCCAAGACACCCATATTCAGGTCTGGATTTGTTGGAAGGCTTAAATTAGCATTCCATCCAGCCGCATCTACTCCCTAACTGCCCATACTCCCTAACTACACATACTGGGGATATACTCCCTAACTGCAACACATACAGTAACTGGGGATATGCAGGAGGATTTGACAGTACTTTAAATCTCCTGTGCACAAAGTCCCAGTATCAAAGGAGTAAAACGTGTGCTCGCATTTGTACTCGAGAGGGGGGGCAGGGGAGCGTGTAGGCAAGGGTCAGCCTAGGTATGCCACAAATACAAATCTGGTCCTGCCTATATTATAGACACATATTGTGACAATTTATTTTCTATCTCACACAAAACTAAATTCAATAATATACTGAGAATTTTTTTTTTTTATTTCTCAAACTCTAGTCCAAAATTTGGTATAAATTTAATTTGTGGTAATTTTACTGCACTTAGGGTAGAACTACATGGACGACTTGCAAGCAATTTCGTCGGATCCGACGCGCTGCGCCATAACGCGTCAAGTAGGATGTGACAGAAAATAAGGTAAGCACTACAAATGTCAAATGGTGTTGCAGCATTCATCTGATGCGACACGACTGTCGGATGCAGATGCTGCAATTCACGAAATGCATTTGACGTCCGCCATGTCAGTCTTCTGCGCTGCAGGCGCCGGTTTCCTATGGTGTGTGCGGCGTGCCTCCTTGTAATTTAAGGAGCATAATGGCGTGATTACTTCAGCGCGCAATGGCGCAAAATTCAAATGGTATTTAAAGGTACAGTTTCTTTTTTACACTGCCCGGATTTGTTTCCTGGTGCTTAGCTTTTGCTATTCTGAAACCTGTTTTTGACTACCTGTTGTGACCCCTGCCTGTTCTTGATGATTCTACTTTCTCTATCCTGACCCCTTGCCTGATTCCGGACGCCGATTCTGCCTTATCCCTCTGATTGACTTCCTGGTTTGACCCTTGCCTGCCTGACTTCGTTTGTGCACTGCCTGCCCCGACCCGGCCTGATCTGATTACGATTTTGTGACCTTCAGCCCAAAGACTCTTGCCTTACAGTTGTGCTCCTCTACTTGTCTAGAACCCTTCGCCATGCACCTCTCGTTTTAAGACCTGGCGGCATCTGAGTAGCTGAGGGCTCCTCCCGAAGCCAAAGGCGGCTGCTACAGGTGGAAGCATGAGCCGAGACCAGGGTGCTTGGCATCAGTTCTAGAATTAGGGTGCCAACCGTTACAATTACCTTCTCTGCTGAAGACTGTAGACAGAAATTATATGACTGTAGCTGATGTTATATGAGAAACAAATGCAATTTCAGGCCATTTACTATAACAGTCTATCAAGGTTATAGCAAATCTACAGTCTATAGGAGCATTTGTAAAAGGACCAACAATATCAATAGCAGGTTTTTCCCATGCTGAATCAGGAAATGGTACTGGTTTTACATCTGGTCTCAACTTCTCTTTGTGTACAAAGTTCTTTGCACAATCCAGTGAAGTGTTGCTTTGCGGTGAAATTTTAGACACTGGCTGTGTGGCAGGCACTGGTGCTGTAGTAATGAGACCATGAACTAATTGTAGGTTTAATGAAGCAAAGAGATCCCTTCCAAGTATAGCAGTACCCTTATTCACAATGTAAAAGTCACATTTTGCAGTATTTGATTCAAATTGTACAGTCACTGGCAAGCAACCAAGCACAGGGATTGGATCCTTTAAGTAACTGACCAGTTTCAGGGCAGGTGCAACAAGTGGATCTTTTGCAAAGTATTTCAAGAAAATATCCTTTGGTAGTATAGAAACAGCTGAACCTGTATCAAGCATCAGGTTAATGGAGTGTCCCTTGTCAGCAGAAGCAGTATATAAACTTGTCTAGAATAAATGTACCAGATTTTCCAGACTTAGTACTGTGACATTTGTAGTAGTGACTTTATGAACATCTTTAGCAGAACTACAGCAGATCTTAGCAAAATGTCCTACCTTTTTGCATTTGCGGCACTATAAAACTTTTGCAGGACATGTAACATAATTTGCAGTGTGTTGTGTTGAACCACAGCAAAAGCAGTATTTTTTATTTGTATTTGCTGCACAGTTTTGCAGTGTAGGTGAATCCCGTTCCTTAGTACTGTATTTTGCGTGTGACTGTGCATTTTTAGGCCACAGTGCTGAATTCACAATCTGTACATTCCCAGCAGTTCCCTGACTGAGAGTTTTAGCCTCTGCCACTGCTGTTTCAATTTGGCTAGCAACTGTAATAACCTTTGCAAGGGTTAAATCCTGTTCTAGGAGCAGTCTCTCTCTAATGCAAGGTGGGTTTGTTTTTTCCACTATTTGGTCTCTTAGCATTTCATCTGTTAGATTCCCAAAGTCACAGGTAACAACCAGCTCTCTCAAAGTTGCTACAAATTGTTCTGTGGATTCGCCATTATGTTGTCCACATTGGCAGAATTTATATCTTTCAGCAACCACATTTAGTCTCATCAGGTAATGGTAATGTATAGAATATACGCTGTCCCTCTGCTCGCAGGCAGTGAATAAGTAAAGCATGCTTTCTAGCAGCAGAAATCTCCCCTTGGTCAGCAGCAATAATGTAATTTTCAAACATACAGATCCAAGCAGTAAAAGGTATGGTAGACTCACCAGGGTTTGGAAGAAAAGGTGCAGGCTGCTGCAGAGGTAGAAGAGCCATCCTGTCAGCAATTGTTATGCTTTGGGTAGCCGAGGATGAGTAGAGTATAACAGTGCTTTATTAGCAGAGACTCATGCAGCCATTATACAGTAACTTTCACTTTCACTTTTAAGCTGTCAGGAAGTATGCACAGTATAAATCTGAGCACAGTGACATCTACAAGCCATTTGTATAAACACCACAGTAGTGATAAGCAAATCTTTCTGGAAAAACTTGCAACACCGCGAAAAAATAAATGAAACAGCAAAATTTCACAAAACACATTGAAGTCAATGGTCGTTTTTACGAACGGCAAATTTTACACGCGCTAAAATTTATCTCTCTCCAAATGCATTGGCCGTTTTTTCTTATGGCGACTTTTTTGTCCTAATGCATAAGTCAATGGGTGTTTTTCCTTATGGTGACTTTTTTTCTTAAAATGCAGTCAAACTAACAACAAGTTTCCGCAAAACCAGAAGATGGCAGTCTAATCACAGTTTTCACAAAAATGAAAAATAATAGAAAAATATGCAGAATTTCAATACTGATATTACCAACAAACATCTGAGAAATAACATGACAAGCTGAATCATGCAAGTCAGTGCAAAGCATTTCACTGATAACATGACAGTTGAATTATTATTTTTTTAAATCCCTTCAGTATTTCTGCTTCTGTCTAACATATCAGTTTTGACCTCTCTGATCATCTCCTCTAAAATAACAGTCTGGCTTTTTTAGTGTAGCTGTGTTCACATATAACAAAGTGGAGTAACATTTTATGATGTAAACATTATATTGTGAAGCAAAATCAATGTTATGGGCAATGTAGTAATTGGTTCTGCCCCACATTGATCAAATCTTGATCCTACCATTGCAGACAGTAACAGCTTGCAACTTAGAACTGATTCTAAAAAACAATGCCATACCTTAATAATCAGTTTTTTATATAGTCTTTTTTGTAATTTGAGCTCAGTGCCTTTAACAAGATCAGTATATGTCAATCAGACGTTGTGCAGTAAAGTACAGAAGAAGGAGATTCAGGTCCTGGTTTTCACCTTCAAGAAGGGGCTGATACTGTGAGTTCTACGAAGAGTTCCTTAGGTGGCAATGTCAGGTTCCAGCTGCAAGCTTTTTAGATAAGGGTCCAACAGAATCCACTCCAACTCCCCCTCATAGTTCCTGTAGGCTAATTCAGATTTTATTGCTTTGATCCAGTTTACTTTGGTTACCAGGTGGAAATTCTTTATTCTTCAAAATGGTGACATATCTAGTGTTAGGTGTGTTTAATTTCCTTTTGAGTGCTTTCATGTCCGACAGATCTAGTGCGTGTGTTGATGGAGCTAGGAGGCCTGCCAGGGTGTCTCTTTATGTCCTAAGTAGTGCTAGCTGTATGAGGGCTAAAACCCATTTTGACAGTCACTCAGGGCTGGACAGGCCTGGATTTGTGGCGAGGTCACAAAGGCCCACTTGCAGAGGAGCATTGGGGACGCCCAGCACTTGCGGGGGGTGCAGGCAGACCGGAGATAGGACTGCGTGGTTTAGGGATGCCTGAGATCCAAATCCTGCCCTGGGGCTAGAACTAGGGGTAGGTAGAAGAGACACATGCCTAGGACACAAAGCTTGAAGGATAAGTGGAGGAGTACTGTGATTTTGCTGAGGTGGTTTTTATAGCCTAAGATGTGTTGGAAGCATTCTAAGGTCCCTAACAGGTTTGGTAATGAAGTTTGAGGTGAAGTTAATGCTGGGAGAGATTGACCAGACCTAATTTCCCCAGTGACCCTGTTACACACTGTAACCATGTTACCTCCTGTTGCTCCATGACCCTGTGACCCTTGTGACCCTGTGATCCCTGACCCAGTAAAACCTGACACTGTGACCATGTTAGCTTTTTTATAATATTGCCCCTGTAACTCCTGTGGCCCTGTTACCCTCCATGATGCTTTGATCCTTGTAGCCTCATGACCCCATAACTCTGTGACCCTGTTGCCTGAGTAACCCTATTGCCCAAGTAAACCTGTTAACCCCAGTGTCCCTGTTACCCTTCCATAACCCTGAAACCCCCTGTTGCCCTTTGACCCTGTGGCCTCATAATCCTGTGACCCTTGTAACCACTGACCCCATGATCCTGTTACCTTGTTGCCCCTTTTGCCCTATGATACTGTTATCACTGTGATCCCATGACCCTGTGACCTCATGACCCCTGTAACTCTGTTAGCTTTTTTATAATATTGCCCCTGTTACCCTTGTTGCCTAGTGACCAAGTTTCCCCTGTTGCTCAAGTGACTCTGTTGCCCTAATTGCCGCAGTGTCCTTGTTAAACCATGTGACCCATGTAACCCAATAGCCCCTTTTACCCTGTTGCCCAGTGACCTTGATGACCCTGATCCCGTGGCCCATTTACTCCTTTAATAATGTTACCTCTGACCTTGTAACTCCTGACCTCATTACCCTATTACCCCTTGATCTCACAAACCTGTGATCCCTGTTAACCTATTGCACCTTTTTTACCCTCTTGTCCAATGACCTCTCTGACCCTGTAACCCCATGATCCTGTTATCTTTTTAATAATGTTGGGCATTACCCTTGTTACCCTTTGACTTTGTTTCCCCTGTTGCTCCAGGGACCATGTTGCCTCGGTTGGCCCAGTGATTCTGTTGCCCCAATGGTCCAGTTTTCCCAGTGATCCTGTTACACACGGTAACTGTGTTACTCCCTGTTGCACCATGACCCTGTAACCTCTGTGACCCCCTAACCCAGTAAACCCTGCCCCCATGACCCTGTTAGCCTTTTTATAATATTGCCCCTGTTACCCTTGTTGCCTAGTGACCAAGTTTCCCCTGTTGCTCAAGTGACTCTGTTGCCCTAATTGCCGCAGTGTCCTTGTTAAACCATGTGACCCATGTAACCCAATAGCCCCTTTTACCCTGTTGCCCAGTGACCTTGATGACCCTGATCCCGTGGCCCATTTACTCCTTTAATAATGTTACCTCTGACCTTGTAACTCCTGACCTCATTACCCTATTACCCCTTGATCTCACAAACCTGTGATCCCTGTTAACCTATTGCACCTTTTTTACCCTCTTGTCCAATGACCTCTCTGACCCTGTAACCCCATGATCCTGTTATCTTTTTAATAATGTTGGGCATTACCCTTGTTACCCTTTGACTTTGTTTCCCCTGTTGCTCCAGGGACCATGTTGCCTCGGTTGGCCCAGTGATTCTGTTGCCCCAATGGTCCAGTTTTCCCAGTGATCCTGTTACACACGGTAACTGTGTTACTCCCTGTTGCACCATGACCCTGTAACCTCTGTGACCCCCTAACCCAGTAAACCCTGCCCCCATGACCCTGTTAGCCTTTTTATAATATTGCCCCTGTTACCCTTGTTGCCCAGTGACCCTGTTGCCCTAACTGCCCCAGTGACCAAGTTTCTCCATTGAGCCTTTTATCCATTTTAACCCTGTTACCCCTGTTGCCCTATGAACTTGTGACCCCATGACCCTGTTGCCCCTGTTAATCCTATGACCCCCTGTGACTCCAGACCACATGGCCCCAGGACTGGACTGGGATTCAAAATAGACCCTGATATTCCTAGTACACAGAGGCCCAAACAGCCCCCACGAGCCCACTTAATATTCACTTTCAATGGCATCTTACAGCAGCCCCTCTGGCATTTGCCAGAACCCACAGTCTGCATGGCCTGCATGGCCCCATGCACTAGGTAAATCCATAATGGAAAAGGACCTTTGAGTCCTTGTAGATAATAAACTTGGTTGTAGCAAGCAATGCCAGTCAGCAGCATCAAGGGCAAATACGGGCTTGAGCTGTATTAAATGGGGCATTGATTCACAGGAGGGCGCCCCTAGGCCCACTGACGTTCGCCCCCTTCACCCCCCCACCTTTGTGCACATGCACAAATTTTCAGGTCGGAAGCACTGGGGACTGGCGCATGGGAAATGTAAAAAATGATTGTATCACATAATCAGCCCCAGAGCTTCCGAACCAAAGTGGGTGTGGTTGGGCTTCATGCCGCCCCCTAAAATCCTGCTTCCCTAGGCCAGGGCCTTGGTGGCCTCTCCACAAATCCAGGCCTCGGTCCAGGATCAATACCAGAATCGCCTGGATATGGCTTGTGCATGCGAGTTGCATTATTATGCACTACTGATCAAAGCAAATCGGACACAAAAATAGAGGAAATTGCACCCACAGCCAGTTGGGACTGATTTGCTACATTCAAAGATACCTTGTGGATAAAAATATGTCAATTGCAACTGAAAATTGCATTATACAATGTAAATTGATACTGCCAGACACAGCAAATACACGCAGTTCTGCAGAAAACCAACAGTAGCTAAAATGCCCCCGTTATCCACTCCTGATAAAATTAAACAAAAAGCACTCTGAGTGACATACATGTAGCAATAATATATGGACTTCTGCAGCAAAAACATTCCAGCAAAAAGGTCCACCTGTCACCACTCTTATTAAACCTCATTTTTTTCTGAGTTTTTAAAGGGAAAACTAACATTTTTAGAGAGTGATATCCTGACATAATTTGTAATTGGTTATAATTTTTTATTATTTCTGGTCTTTAGCTCTCCAGTTTGCTAAGGTCGAAATTACCTAGCAACCATGCACTGATTTGAATAAGAGACTGGAATATGAATAGGATGAGTAATAAAAAGCAGCAATAACAATACATTTGTAGTTTTACAGAGCATTTGTTTTTAGATGGGATCAGTGAGCCCCATTTGAAAGCTGGAAAGAGTCAGAAGAAAAAGGCAAATAATTAAAAATCTATAAAAAATAAATTATGAAGACCGACTGAAAAGTTGCATTAGAAATGGGCATTCTGTAACATAGTAAAAGTTAACGTGAAGGTGAACCACCCCTTTAAAAAAAAGAGATACACACCCTGTGTGTGTCAGCAGTGGTGAGTGCATTTGGTGGAAAGATGACAGGCAGACACCACCACTGATTTTCCCTGGACAGTAAAAGCACTCCCAATAAACTATAGCCCAGTTGTGCATTTTCTGTCCAAAATCACTCAGTATGTGCACACTGACAGGCAGATGTCATTAAACAACATCATTTGTTGATTAAAGGGGTTGTTCACCATCAAACAACTAGTTGGTTTCAGATATATCAAAAGAAATAACGACTTTTTCCAATGACTTTCTATTTTCTATGTTCTAAGTGTAAAGTGTAATTTCTCTCCTTCTGAAGCAGCTCTGGGAGGGGGGTCGCCGACCCTGTAAACTGTTCTAAATGGATACATTTAATTGATACATTTCTTATCTTTGTCCCTGCTGAGTAGAATCTCTGGGTTTCATTACAGGCAGCTGTTAGACTTGATACAATTGTTGCTATTACTCCAGAGATGCTGCTCAGAAATGTATCAACTAAATGTTGTAAAATTGTAACAGTTTAGAGTCTGCGCCTGAATTACTGAACTGCCAGACTTAAACACCAGAGACACGAACATCCACCTTTAAACTTAGATTTTGGGAAAAATGTAAAAAATAAATATGGAAAGTAATCGAAAAATGTCTTTATTTCTGGGGAACAATCTAAAAACAACTGAATTGAAAAAAGTGTTTTGAAGGTGAACAACCCCTTTAAGAAATCATTCTGTAATTGCACCATTCCACCTGTTGCATCCATTTCCTTGTTATAAATTTCAACAGCTGAGATTTTAAGAGAGACATTTATGTGGTTATCCCAGGTAGAGCTAACCATATAACCATATATAGGGTATATAGAAATATAATACACAAAATCCATTAATATCCTGTAAATTATATCCTTATAAACGGTGAGTTCTGATGTCATCAGTTATAAACGGTGAGTTCTGATGTCATTTCTGTCACGACTCACTGAAACTTGTGTATTATAATAAATAATACTAATAAATTATAATAAATAAAGAACCCCTCGGAGTTCCATGACCTGTATAAAAACACTCGGCCTTCGCTAACTTATAATACCCTTATATTTTACAAGAGGGGGTACTTTATTCACTATATAATACATAAAAGACATGAATATCTTGTAAATTATATCCTTATAAACGGTGCGTTCTGATGTCATCAATTATAAACAGTGAGTTCTGATGTCATTTCTGTCACATGACTCACTGAAATTCGTGTATTATAATAAATAAAGTACCCCCTCTTGTAAAATATAAGGATATTAGAAGTTCCCCCGGAGTTCTATGACCTGTATAAAAACACGAGGCCGATATGGTTATGAAACTCCTCGGTAACTTATGATATCCTTATATTTTACAAGAGGGGGTACTTTATTCACTATATAATCAAATGTAGGATGTTGGCCAGCAACTAATGTATATATACCAAACTGATCAAATCATGGCAGAGATTACGGGAAGTGATATACAAATAATGATAACTACCTTCCCCTCACAGAATTAATCAGAGGCTTGAACTGTGATAGGGTGTGCCCCCTTTGTTTCGCAGTCATAGGTAACCTTAGTGCACATTTTTGCACAATAGTGTACACTTTGTCACACACTCACTCATGAGTAGATTTAACCTCCCTCACTGAAGCAGAGACATGTTCAACTGCCAGCGATATCCTGCTATGTTATCGTGAGAAACACTATGAACAGTGTCCATTAGATGTCTAAACACCGTCATGGGGTCTTTGCGTTTGTCTTCCTTAACGGGAAGACTCCAGAGGGGGCAAGGGAGTTGTACAGGAGGAAGCACTATTATTTTTATTTGCCAGTTCGACTTGTAGCTTTAAAAGGAAGTGACATGAAAATGAGAGAGACGTCAGATGAGGACCATTCTTGTGTGTGTGTGGTTTTTTCTACTACCACCCTATGGGCGGGGTCTGGCTTTCTTCCCCGCTGGCTCCTGTAGAGCAGAGCAATGCAAAGTATCTCCTCTACGCGAGGGCTTGAGTTGTGAGTGCACATGTCTGGCTCCGGCACACACCAGGTACGTTTCATTTACTGCTGCTCAGGCGTCGCTCGTATGAATAAACCGAGGGGACTTGACTTATTTTAATGCCTGAGGTTTTGCTCATCTGTTGAGTGTTGTGAATGGAGGCTGATGTGTTACCATGCTTTTTCTGGCTCCCTGGTACTTTCACTTACAGCTATTGGGGCTGCTGGTATTTCTGTATGCCAAGGCAGCGGGTTGGTCGCGTTATATTAATATATTTATTGCTGCATTGATTATATATTCGTCCCAGTAATGCCCTTTATGTTCCTTTGCACAAGGAATTGGCCCAATCTGCGATTCCCTCCAACTGTTGCTAAACAATATCTCACACATCTCCCTACCAGTAAATTTAAGAAATAACGTGGGGGGGAGGAGGGCACTGGGTGCTCAATCTGGATTGACTGCCACTTATTATGACCTCTGTGACTTAATAAGGTTAAATCTGCCAACACTGAAGAACAAAAAGATCTTCATTAGTGAAAGTGAAAATAGAGCTTAGTGGGGTAAACCTTTGTACTGTTTGCAATATGAGCATAGACCAAGGGAGTTTTAAACTTTGGTGCTCAAGTGATTACAGAACTACAATTCCCAGCAACCCCTGATAGTCCTTGCTGCCAGGGGTTAAGTTTAATAGATGACAGGTCACAGGTTAGACAGCCATGCTCTAGCCCTCCATTGCTTTGATCAAATGCAACTGAGCAGGCCCTCATTGTGCCATCTAGAATAATGCTGTCCTTCTCATGGTTTCCATAGTAACCAGAAAAAAGTACTTATCTAGCCCTAGAATAACAAAAAAAAAAGTGATGGGAAATATGGAGGAGAGAAGCTCAGCTGGATACAGATCTTGCATCAAGCATCCTATTACTTGCAGTATCTGGGGAATTTAGATAGGGTGTGTATATGCTGCTGTGAAAGGAAGGTGGTGATTTATTTGTTGTCGAATTGTGTGGTAATTTAGGGGGCGGCAGTAGACTAGACACCCTTGCAGTTAGGAGGCAAAGCCCTTGTTGGGTGCCAATCGGTACTAAACTTTACATGAAATGTTAGGAAGGTGCCCATTCTGTGCTTTGAATTCAGTTACACATGTATAAACAAGAAATTGCTAATTGGATTGAAACAACAGCTTTCCTTGTGTATATAGTGAATAAAGTACCCCCTTTTGTAAAATATAAGGATATCATAAATTACAGAGGAGTTTCATGACCATATAAAAACATGAGGCTGAATATTTCAACTGGGGGTACTTTATATATTATAATACACATGTTTCAGTGAGTCATCTGACAGAAATGACATCAGAACTCACCGTTTATAACTGATGACATCAGGCTTTTGTGTATTAAATATGGATATGTATGAGTTTATGTTGTACCTATTATCTATGTGTGTTAAATTAGTTGCATTTATAGGCTGGTACATACCTTTTTTCAACAGTCAAAATAATAAACCAAGACACACCCTGTGAAGCTGTTAAGAATAGTCACATTCATTTGGCTTAAAGGAGTGGTTCACCTTTAAATTAACTTTTAGTATGTTATAGAATGACTAATCAAGACTTTTCAATTGGTCTTTATTATTTATTTTTATAGTTCTGTAATTATTTGCCTTCTTCTGACTTTTTCCACCTTTCAAATGGGGGTCATTGACCCCATCTAAAAAAACAAATGATCTGTAAAGCTCCAAATTTGTAATGGCTACTTTTTATAACTCATCTTTCTTTTCAGCCTTTCTGCTATTCATATTCCAGTCTCTCATTTAAATCAATGCATGGTTGCTAGAGTAATTTGGACCCTAGAACCAGATTTCTGGAATTGCAAACTCGAGAGCTGCTGAATATAAAGCTAAAGAACCACGAATAATAAAAAGTGAAAACCAATTGCAAATTGTCTCAGAATATCACTCACTACATCATACTAAAAGTTAACTCAAAGGTGAACAACCCCTTTAAAAGGCATCTAAAGTCAAAAATAGAATAAGGCTAGAAATGCTGTATTTTGTATAATAAACATGAACTTACTGCACCACAAACCCAATCAAACAAATAATTTATGCTTTCAAAGTTGGCTACAGGGGGTCACCATCTTGTAACTTTGTTAAACATCTTTGCAAGACTAAGACTGTGCACATGCTCAGTGTGGTCTGGGCTGCTTAGGGATTGTCATAAACAAACATGCTTGAGTTCTGCATGGCTGGGAAGTAAGGCGGAGTCTCCCCCTGCTGTTCATAAGTATGATTGTTTCCCTCCTCAGCAGTTAGGGACCATCTGACAATTCCTATCCACAGCATTAAATAAAGGGTGAATTTCACTGCATACAGTCAGGTTTCTTATAAAAAATTGTACACATTTTTTAATTAAAGTATATTGGATATAGGTTTCTTTTTCATTAAAGAAAGTAAAAATGGGATTTTATTTTTTTGCCTTTACATGCCCTTTATGGGCAAGTTACAATCTCAGGCAACCTCTACATTTTATGAGCCACTGTTCTCAGAATCATTTTGCCAGGACGTTGATTGCCATTGAATGTTTTTGTGTTTGTAATCACATAGTAACAATCAATTAGAAAGTTGTATTTACGTTCATAATAATGTATAGCACAAAATAAACTTTCCAAGATCATATTATTCAGACATTAAATATACCAGAGAAAAAAAATTCAGAGATGTTTAAATTGAGGAAGTTTATTAAAATGCAAACAACTGACATTTAATACAGTCTGTAATCTTGAGCCACATTTATTATGAAATGGCAACATAGCTGGAGTTGTGTAAAAGAGAATAAAAAAAGTATTAGAAGCCGCAACAGAGGCACTATGGGCAAATGTGCAGTTAACCTCTCCTCTCTCTGCCTGTGTTTTGTAGGCAAGCGCAAAGAAGCAGATCCACTCTGCTCTGCAGCTCTGTGTAGCTGCACTGACAGGCACAGCTGCGGCCTGTTTTCTGCAAAGAAGAGCAGAGATTGGCTGGAAAATTTTTTAAGTATGCATTTTCGGACCAATCTCTGCTCCATGTAAAACTGTGCCCGTCAGTGCAGCTACATACAGCTGTGGATGATCTGCTTCTCTCCACCTGCTAACAAAATGCAGGCATGGAGAAGAATACATACTTCAGGTGTTGCGGACTGTACTCCATGTGTGACTTTTTATCTTAAGAGCTAAACTACATGGGAGGTTTTAATCTGTATTTATCTGACCCACAGAATGAAGTCATGCAACTGCATGCAGCAGCATGAGATTTTGTGGGATCCTACAAAATCTCATCCCCACAGTTGTAATATAAGTTGCATCAAATAAAGTCAGATGGTGTGTTTTGTTCATGCATCTACATCCGACAGTCAATATATTACAATGGGAAAAAATGTCTTTCAGATACCACCAGATTATATCTTGTCTGATGCAAATTCAGCATTCAGCGTTGGCATTCTACAGGTGTGTTGTGTCTGATGGCAACACTTCTTTGCCACACAGGGCTAACAATTGGCCTCCTGAGATACACAGGCCGAGATTCTACCCCTACGCTGGCATTAGCCTCCTATCCTGCCTGCACCCAAAATAATTGTGTTGGCTCCAGGTGCAGCGGACTTTAGTGCAAGTATGCAAACTCTTACATTTCTTTGCAAAAATCCAAAGCATGTGCCTACACCTGGGCCGACACCAGGCAAGGCCACAAATGCCCGGGCCTAGGGCGGCAAGATATTAGGGGTGGCATGCCGACCAACTGCATCCTAAGGAGCACTGGGGACTCAAAGTTCCCCAGTACTGTGGTGCTTGTCGGCACGATCACGTCCGCACAGAGTTGGGGTTGCACGCAGTAACTTTTTTTGGGGGGGGGGACGTGCAGGTGCGGCCTCGGGGCGCAGCACCATGGAGCCTGGCCCTGGCCAACACAGTGGTCCCAGGTGCAGACAGGACTTGAGGCTAATGCCAGCATAGGGGTAGATTCTCAGCCTGCGTATTTCAACAAGCCAATTTCCCCCCTCCCCAGTTCCTCTCCTACCTTAACCCTTTAACCGCCAAGCATGTACTGCGTAGGTGCTGGCGGTTCAGGGTTCAGGCTGCCAAGAATGTACCTCGTACATTCTCCTGCAGCTGAGCCCTTCTCTCTGCATCGGTGGCTTTTGCCGCCTCTGCAGAGAGTCAGGAGGGTTGACAGCCCCCTGGGCAACGAGGCTTGGGGGCTGTCAAGTCGGATCTGCGACAGGATTGTCGCAGATCCGACTTCAAAGTGGTAAATGCTGCTGCTCTCTTACCTGATCTCTGTCGCACATCCGCCCACTCCCTGCTGTGCAGTGACTCTGCAGACACGATGTCCTGGCTGCGCTTTCCAGTGATCCTCCTGCTACAAAAACGGTAAGTGCACGTTTTTTTACACACTTACCTGCACTTACACATACTTACTGTACATTTATATACTTACACACACATTTTAGTAAAGATTGGTATTTTTTTTTTTTTTTTTAGCACACTTGGTCTCAGACAACTTTTAGAAGTGCACAAATATGTATACACAAAAACTCACAAACAGGTTTGTTTTTTTATTTATTCATAGTACCGTTTGTTTTGCCTAAAAACATGTTATTTTGACAACGTGACTATTGGATAATCGATTTCAGCCACTAATTACGCTGTCGGATCAATTATTTTGTTATTTAATTGATTTACACTATTTTTGTGGTTTTATTGCAATTTTATCCCTGCATTATTGTTCCTTATGCATCTTTAGTATAGTTTTGCTGTTTGGTGCTTTGGTATAGAAAGATTTATTTTACTTAGTTTGATTCGCCAGAATATATGCTTTCCAAAAATATATAGTTTTCTGGGGGGGTCATTTTACAGTTTGGTGGTCTTATGGCACTTAACGCACAGTTGGGGCTCTCTTTTGTGCAGCTTAGTTGGCTAGCGTGAAAATTCATATGCATGTTTTTCATTTGGGGTCCGTACACACCACATACTTTGGTAAATCTATGCATATTGGGCATCAAACTATTCAGTAGACCTCTGACGTCCATATTTAGGGTGATTTTTCTTTGTATGTAAAACATTGTGTGCGATAAATGTGGCAAACTGCAATAATTTTAGACGATTTTCAGAAATGTTGTAAAAACCGCTACCTTTAGAAAAGCTTTGCAGTTTGGTGTAGAAAGTCGTCTTTATCTTTGTTGGATTCGTCGGAATGTGTACTTTCCAAAATATATGGTTTTGTGGGGTCTTTGCTGTTAAGAGGGTCGTGAGGCACATAATATGAAGTCAAGGGTCTATGTTCACAGAAGGCCAATCGGCAGAGGAGGAAAAATCATATGTACTATTTTCATTTGAGGTCCGTACATGCCAGCTGCCTTGGTATATCAATGCATATTGGGCATCAAACTGTTCAGTAGACCCTTGGCATCAGTATTTATGGTGTTTTACAATTGTATGTAAGAAATCGGGTGAGATAAATGCGGCCAATTGCAATATTTTTAGGCCATTTTCAGAAATATAAAAACTGTGGCTTTTTATTGCCAAATTTAGGAAAGGCTTGCGACTTGGTACTTTGGAGTACAAAGACATGCATACCCAATTTGGATTCGCGGGAATGTGTACTTTCCGAAAATATATGGTTTTCTGGGGTGAATGTACTTTTTTCTAACTTTGCCGTCCCCCAAAACGATGTAAATGTGTTGATTTTGTAGTACCTGTGTTGATTTTGCAGTATCTGAAATGTCAGACCATACGGGGGGGGTCTTCATTTTAGAGCCCCTATATGCCACGTGCTTGAGTACACCTATACATATTTGGCATAAAACTGTTCAGGACCCCAGGCTTTCATATTTGGGGTGATTTCTCTTGATACCTTAAAGTATGTGGGTAATACGATGCTGCAGGGTAGAAATTTTGAGGTGATTTTTGGAAATGTCACCAAAATCACCAAATTTAGGAATAGTTTGCGGCTTGGCACTTTTGAATTGGAAGACATGCATACCCAATTTGGATTCAGGGGAATGTGTACGTTCCGAAAATATATGGTTTTCTACTTTTGCCCCCCCAAAACGATGTAAATGTGTTGTTTTTGCAGTACCTGAAATGACAGACCATATGGGGGTCTTCCTTTTTAGGGCCCCTATATGCCACGTGCTTGGGTACACCTATACATATTGGGCATCAAACTGTTCAGAGGACCCCAGGCTTTCATATTTGGGGTGATTTCTCTTGATACCTAAAAGTATGTGTGTAATGCAGGGTAGAAATTTTTAGGTGGTTTATTTTTTGGAAATGTCACCAAAATCACCAAATTTAGGAATGGTTTGCGGCTTGGTACTTTTGGTGTAGAAAAATATGCATACCCAATTTAGATTCAGGGGAAAGTGTACTCTCCAAAAATATATGGTTTTCTGGGGTGAACGTACTTTGTTCTAACTTTGCTGCCCCTAAAAACTATGTAAATGTGTTGATTTTGCAGTATCTGAAATGACAGACCATATGGTGTCTTCATTTTGGGGCACCTATATGCCATGTGCTTAGATACACCTATACATATTGGGCATCAAACTGTTCAGAGGACCCCAGGCTTTCATATTTGGGGTGAGTTATCTTGATACTCAAAAGTATGTGGGACATACAATGCGGCAGGGTGGAAGCTTTGAGGTGATTTTTGGAAATATCACCAAAATTGCCAAATTAAGGAACGTTTTGCAGCTTGGTGCTTTGGTGTATAAAGACATGCATACCTAATTTGGATTTGAAGGAATGTGTACTTTCCGAAAATATATGGTTTTCTGGGGTGAACGTACTTTTTTTATACCTTTGCTGCCTCCCAAAACGATGTAAATGTGTTGATTTTGTAGTACCTGAAATGGCAGACCATATGGGGTTTCTTCATTTTGGGGCCCCCATATGCCACGTGCTTGGGTACACCTATACATATTGGGCATCAAACTGTTCAGGGGACCCCAGGCTTTCATATTTGGGGTGATTTATATTCATACATAATAGTATTTTGGAAATACGATGTTGCAGGTTGGAAGTTTTGAGGTGGTTTTAGAAAATGGCACCAAAATTGCCAAATTTAGGAAGGGTTTGCGGCTTAGTGCTTTGGAGTAGAAAGACATGCATACCCAATTTGGATTTGGGGGAATGGGTACTTTCCGAAAATATATGGTTTTCTGGGGTGAACGTACTTTTTTTTCTACCTTTGCCCCCCCCCCCCAACGATGTAAATGTGTTGATTTTCCAGTATCTGGAATTACAGAACTGATAGCTCAAATGAGGTGTCTACATTTTAGGGCCCCTACACCACATGCTTAGGTAAACCTATACATATTGGGCATCAAACTGTCCAGTGGACCCCAGGCTTCCATATTTGGGGAGTGGAAGCTTTGAGGTAATTTTTCAAAAAAATTCACCAATTTCTATCAAATATTATAACTTTAGGAAACAATTGCAACTTGGTAGTTTGGAGTACAAAGATATAATTACCCATTTTTGATTCACCAGAATCTGTTTTTCTAATAATGGGTAGTATTATAGGGTAAACCTGCTGTTAGCGGAATGTTTGGCCTTGAAATCAGAAGTATGCCGTTTGGGGAGCAGTGCTTTGGAAATTTGGTGTACTGCGTGTAGATTTTGAGCTATACAAGTGAGAAATTTCCATAAAACTATATATATTTGGTATTGCCGTGTTCAGGAGACATAGACCTTTCCAAATTGGCTGTGTTCTCATACATAAAATAAATGATGTTTCTGATATATGTGATTGTTCTTTGTGAAACATGATTTTTTTCATCTTATTAGACACTTTGAAGCCTATATTTTTTACAGAAGTAGAATTACACCAAAATTCTTGCATATTTTGAAAGTTCAGGTTGTCCTGAAAAAAAACAATATATTGTTTTCCTGGGTAAACTAAAAGACCGCCCCAGGAAAAGAGCTTAAAGTGAAAGAGTGCAAAATATCTAAAAACTGCTTGGCAGTAGATGTTCGCATCTAGGAAAAAACGGCTGGCAGGGAAAGGGCCTGCACTCTGTTTGGGGGTAACGGTAGTTTTTTTGTGTTTTTTTAAATTGCCCATGCCAGCGCTAGGACACTTGCACCGGGACGGAGCTTCCGGTGCGAGAGGCCATGTCATAAATAGCGCATAATGCTTCTGACGTCATGAACATAATGAGAAAGTCGCGACATTCGCTCATTATGTGCATGCGTGTGCCCCAACATGGCTGCTCATACTGGGCGCTCCCTCCCAGCACCGGTGGCCTAACGCTGGTGGGGGGCAATTTAAAACAAAAAACTGTTACCCCCAACCGAAGTGTGTGCTCTTAGCCTGCACCTTTAGTTGGGGATAATATTTTTGCCCAATAGGTGCTCTTTTCATTTTGCGGCCCTCCACAAACTGGAGTCTGGAGACATGGCTGCCCCCCCATAAGATTATTTCCCAAGCCACCCATGGCAGCACTTCACCAATATGAGTATTCCCGCCCTACAGGACACTGGACAGGAAAGGGTTAACCCCATTAGGCTATAACATCCGCCTACTACCATCCCCCATTGTCTTTTTTCCTGTCCAGGCCATGGATGTGCTTACCGAATCCAGGGGGGTCCTCTCTTCTCCCCTGATGCCTCCCAAATTGCTCCCCTGAGGGGATCGCTGCGGAGAAGGACCAAAAGGCTGGGTCACGTATTTCACCTAAAGAGGCCAACAACATAGCTGGCCGTGAGAAGGGTGAGTTATGGCGGCTTCTAGATAGTACCGCTTGGATTTCCTGGCCGCATGGAGTAGCAGAGGCGTTACACGTGGTAACCGGAAGTGCGCGCCGGAAGTCTCCCTCCCAGAGCCAGGGTTAGTTTGCGCTATGCGTTCCACTGCGGAAGCGCTTGTGTTTCATGGATGACGTCACTTCCGGATGCGGCGCTTTTAAGCAGGGAACGCTGTAAATCTGATGGCGCCCTGAGTTTTGACGTCAGCAACGAACGGATCGTGGTGCAGTGGATAAAAGTAAGCGAATGCTTTAAGGGGTGCGTTTTTTATTGGCAGCAGAGGATTTATTAGGATTTTGCTTGTCCAGCAGGAACCTGCAGTATGGAACAACCTGGCTCTGGGAAAGGGGTTCAGCCTAAAGTCTCTAGGTAAGCATAAGGCAAGTTATTATTTTGCCTGAATAAGAGAGTAGGAGGCTAATAGGAATATCTATTTGTTTTCTAGCCTCTCTGTGTCTGCGGAAATGTCTAAAGCTGAAAGTCTTCATTCAAGAAAGCAGTCCTCCATTGATGCTCAACCTCCTTCAGGGGATCCTCAGGCTACTTCACTTCCCCAGTTGGATGCATTGGTTTCTATAATTAAACAGGGGGTTCAAGAAGCATCGACATCTGGAGTATCTAGAAAGCAGAAAAGAACAAGAGAAGTTATATATGATTCTCTTTCAGAGGTGTCAGAAGAGGAACTCTATGAAGGAGTATCGGCTTTCCATTATTTAGACGATATCCTATTGGTCGCCAGTTCAGAAAAAGAAGCAAGGAAAAACAGAGACAAGACAGTCGAAGTTCTACAATATTTCGGCTGGATAATAAACTGGCAGAAGAGCCACATAGTGCCAACACAGGTTTTGTTGTTTCTCGGCGCAGAGTTGAATACAGTTCAAGAGACTGTGTCTCTTCCGGACCAAAAGATTTTGCAGATTATAGACAGAGTGCAATCCTTCAAACAAAAGTCAAAAGTGTCTGTCCGAGAATGCATGTCCCTCCTCGGTCTTCTCTCCTCAACAATACAAATGGTGCGTTGGGCAAGGTGGCACATGAGACCTCTACAAGTTTTTCTTCTAAGGTCAGGGGCGAGCAATCCTCTCAATATGGGGAAGTCCCTTCTTGTTCCAGATCATATAAAAGCAAGTCTGGAGTGGTGGTTAAGGCCGCAGAATTTATCAAAAGGGATGCCGTTAACACAACCCGACTTCATGGTTATAACCACGGACGCCTCTCAAACAGGCTGGGGCGCAATGTTAGATGGCATGTCTGCTCAAGGGCAGTGGGACTTGGCTCGGGTTCCCTCCAATATTCTGGAGTTAAGAGCCATAAGAATGGCTTTGCTAGCCTTCGCAGGAGAAATTGCCCACAAGTGGGTAAAGGTTCGGTCAGACAACGCCACGGCGGTGGCATATGTCCGAAAGCAAGGAGGAACCAGGAGTGGGCGATTACTCAAAGAATTGGCAATAATGATGTCTTGGGCAGAGGTGAATTTAGAGGGACTCACGGCTCTGTATGTGCCAGGGAAAGCGAATGTGCAGGCCGATTTTCTGAGCCGGAACATCATAGACCCAGGAGAATGGGGTCTAAATCCCTCTGTATTTCAGGATATAATACAAAAGTGGGGCAGACCAGAAGTCGATCTGATGGCCTCAGACAAGAATCACAAATGCAAAATTTTCTTTTCAAGATACCCGTCTCTAAAGACCAGGGGAGTGGATGCTTTATTCCAGAACTGGAGAGGGATATTCGGGTATGTCTTTCCTCCCTTTCCAATGATCTGGAGGGTGTTGAAAAAAATAGATCTGGAGGAGGCCTTGGTAATTGCGGTAATCCTATTTTGGCCAAGACGCCCGTGGTTCCCCCTACTTATGCAAATGGCAGTGCAGCCACCAATGACGTTACCAGTTCGAGAAGACCTGTTGATGCAAGGTCCAATATCCTTCCAGGATGTAGGCAGCCTGTGTCTGACGGCATGGAAGTTGAGAGGCAGAGGCTCACGGAGGCGGGATGCAAAAGTGAACTAACGGATCTGTTGTTGAAGTGTAGGAAAAGGTCCACTTCTAACCAATACTATCGAGTGTGGGCCGAAGAGAAGTTGGTGATGCGCTTCTTTAATGCAGTAAAGAGGGTGAGACCTTCTCGGAAGATAAGAGTTCCTCCGTGGGATTTACCTTTAGTGTTGAAGGTATTGATGGCGGCTCCTTTCGAACCTCTTGAGACCGCTTCAGATTGGCATGCTACAATGAAAATACTGTTCCTGGTAGCAATCACTTCGGCGTGCAGAATAGGAGAGATTCAAGCCTTGTCAGCGAAAGAACCTGATACAGTAATCTTTGCGGATAAAGTGGTTTTAAGGCCAGCTTTTCAGTTTCTTCCGAAAGTGATGTCACAATTTCATCTAGACTTAGAAATAACTTTACCTTCATTCTGTCCGAATCCAGGAAACAAACGGGAACGTGAATGGCATACCCTGGATCTAGTTCGGGCAGTGTCTCATTACCTAACTAGGACAAGTTCTTGGAGGAAAACCGACAGACTGTTTGTCATTCCAAGGGGTCCAAGAAGAGGAATGGCTCCTTCAAAATCAACGATTAGCCGTTGGATTGTGGGCTGTATTGTGTTTTCGTACCACAAGGCAGGCAGAGAGGTTTCTGGAGACTTAAAGGCACACTCTACCAGAGCTTTGGCTACTTCCTGGGCGGCAGAAGCCAGGGCTCCGCCAGAGGCGATTTGTAAGGCAGCGAGATGGACTTCCTTACATACGTTTGTAAAGCACTACAAACTGAACATTTTGTTGTCCCAAGAAGCTAGATTTGGGAGAAAAGTCTTGCAAGCTGTTATACATTCATAATAAAAACATTTAAGCATCTGTCCCTCCCTTCTTGTGTTAAGCTATGGTAATTCTCATATTGGTGAAGTGCTGCCATGGGTGGCTTGGGAAATAGAGAAATTCTTTCTACTTACCGTAATTTCTATTTCCAAGTCACCTTCCATGGCAGCATTCACCAATCCCCCTCCCTTTTTGAGCTTGGATTCTTAGACAATGGGGGATGGTAGTAGGCGGATGTTATAGCCTAATGGGGTTAACCCTTTCCTGTCCAGTGGCCTGTAGGGCGGGAATACTCATATTGGTGAATGCTGCCATGGAAGGTGACTTGGAATAGAAATTGTGCCTTGCGTTAAACATGGGGGCATGATTACATTCTACTGATTTTCAAGGTTGAACCAGCAATGATAGAACTAAAATGGGAGGTGGCACAGGTGGTTTCAGGTGTTTCTCCTGTGCCTTGTATGATATTTGCCTTATTCTTATTATGCCATTTAGGCCTGCCTGTCTTCTCTGTCCTGACCTGCTGTCCTGACTGCTTCTTGCAGTTAGACAGTAAATTAAAGCAATAAGTAAGTTAAATGAATAGCAACATCATTTTTTGAAACCTAAACACTGTGCTATTGTAAAGCTTTCTTTTATGTTTCAGTGTTTTCAATTTGTTTGTTTATTTGAGCATTAAACTTGTATCAACTGTATTGCCAGTTTTAAAGTGATACTGACACTAAAAAACTACTTTGTAAAATATGAATTTACATTAAAAGTTACCTATAGGTCATGTTAATCATTTTTTTGCTGAGAGGTTTGTTTTTGTAAGTAATTCTTAGTTGAAGTTACTAAACCTGACAATTTTGCCTACCTGACTGTCCCATCTTAGCCTGTCCGTTAAAGTTTTCATAGCTTACTACTCATACACAAATATGGCAGCCCACTCATACAGGAACATGGGACACCAGACAGGTAATGTAAAAGCATCATGTAATTACTTTTATGGCAAAGTTATAATAATTGGCTCTCAATGGTGGGCGGGGCATATCAATTATTGTTAAGGCTCATAAAATGGATAAAAATTTATAAAAATCATCCAGTGTGTGTTCTGAATGTGTTCTTGCTATATAAATATTATTTGCATGGCATATTCGATTCACTCTTGTAGTGTGTCTTTCACAGTGTAGTTAAGGGGCCTTTGGGAAGTGATCTGATTCTGTGTTGTGACTTAATTGGTTGCTAGCCCTCATTCTACCTCTAAAGTTAGCATGCCATGACCCTCACCAAAAAAGAGGGGAGACTTTTTTTCATGGGATTTGAAAACCAAGGTTGTGTATGCAGGGACCTGGGATTGTAGCATGGCTACATCTACTCATTGGGCAGTGCTGCAGATAGTGTTCCCAGAGCAACTGCCACTTGAGGAAGCACTTGTGTCCATTTCTGGCCTCTTTCACTGAACATCAAACTGAAGAGCAATAGACTGTGAGGATTTGCCAAAATCAGAACTGCACAGTTCAGAGCACTTTGCAGTAAGGCCCCTCTCTCTGGTCTGATATGAGCTAGTCTGAAATTGCCAGTTACATTCAATATATCTTATAGGGGCCTCCTTTCCTAGCAGATGTATTACAGCTCACTCAAATAACTGATTCTAGTACAAACAAAATCTAAAAAAACAACTTTTGCACAAATCCTGCATTTATAGAGACAAGATATGTGTAGATTTTTAGTGAGCTCTAATAAATCTTCTAGGCAAAATGAGCCCCCCTATAAGATATATTGGTTCTAACTGTCACTCAACTCCTGCATGAAGAGAGAATGAAGAGAAACAAATGCTGAGAGAGGGATAGTGAAGATAAACTTGATTATTTCAGAAACAGTACAGAATTTTGAATTGATTATATTTAGAAAACTTATTTCGGTATGCTGAAGCTTATTAAGTTATCATTTTTGTGATAGTTCCCCTTTAAAATGGTAACGTAATAGGTATAAAACAAAGGCAGTGAATTTTAGTAAACATAATGTGCTTATCCTGAGGCCAATAATTACCCCAGGCTCAGACTCTGTGACTAGCTAAATTGTGCAGGAAACCAAGTAATCGGATTTATAAATCATGGGGGGAGTTGTTGGGGGGTAAAGAACAGTCCTCTTCTATGCTAATAAATTATATATACAAATAATTAAATAATTTTCAAAACATTTACATTTTTAACAGATGCATATTTGAAAGTGGTTTAGAATAACATTTTTTTTAATTATGCAAAGAATCATTTTATGAGTGGAGGACCCTTTTAACTGCAAATGATAAAAAACTAGCACTGAAGTTATGCCTTTTTTTTTTTGTTGTGGTTGTGACTGGGCATCTCCCATAGATTGTAATTACACTCCATTGCATTGAAGGGAGGACATCGGAATTCTGTTGTTTACATTAGCACTGAGCAAATTAACAGAGTGGAAAGGAATAAGAAGAATAATCATATTAGTCAAAAGGGCCAAAGAACATGAACTGATATTTTTAAACAAAAATTGTTTTGGGTTAGATCACTACTGTGTTTTTTATTAATAGTATTTAAAGCTTTAGCAAAGGTAAATTAGTTCATGTATAAGTTCATTTGTATATACAGGTATAGGATTGTTATAGAAATCCAAATTACGGAAAGAACCCTTATCCGGAAAACCCCCTGCCTGTAGGACTTTTTCAGAAAGGGTAGGAGGTTTCTGTTTACATAGCATTGTAACCTAGTAGTTTTCAACTGTGATCCTAGTTTTAAAATAGTTACACATGTGCATTTTCAAATGAAGTCAGAATAAATTGTCGCAGATGTACCTCGGTGGCCATACACACTGACCAGTATTTGAGTTAGCTGACAGATTGGCCCATAAAGCTGATGCCACACAGGGCTGATTCTACCTGTGAAAAAACGCAGACCGAGAATCAGCCCCGCATTGCATTGGCTTAAGTCTAGAGACATAGGCGTACCTTATCTGGGAAGTAGTACAGATACTCTACACATTAAAACAAACATACTGTTATTGTTAGTCTTTATTTCTATAGCATTTATACATGTCTCCTAACCTTTTTCATAGAACACCCTAATAAAGATGAAGTTTATAAATAAAGATCATGTATAATAAAGAATAATAAAGAATAAAGATCATGTTTATGTACAAAAAAACTGGTTATAACAAGTAACACATCTCGTTTTAATTACAGGTAAGGGATGTATTACAGGTATGGCACCTGTTACCCAGAATGGTGGGGGCCAGGGGTTTTCCGGATAATGGATTTTTCTGTAATTTGATCTTCATACCTTGAGTCTTCTAGAACAGGCTGGTTTTGCTTCCAATACAGATTAATTATATCTCAGCTTGGATCAAGTACAAGGTACTGTTTTAATCTTACAGTGAAAAAGGAAATCATTTGTAAAAATGTGGATTATTTGGATAAAATGGAGTCTATGGGAGATGGCCATTCTGTAATTTGGAGCATTCCGAATAACGGGTTTCCGGATAATGGATCCCATACCTGTATTTGGAAAGTTTGGGACCCTTTTTTTCTTTATTTTGAATATCATACTTTGTCTGCTAAAAAAAACGTAAATATTAAATAAAATACTTAAATATTTAAAAAATATAATAGGATTGATTTGCCACCAGTATGGAGTAATGCTAGATTCATTACTATCTGGTACAAGGTACTGTTTGTTATTACATTGAAAAATAAAGATTTTATTTTATTGCCTAAAACTGACCGAGTGTGACTTTTTGGAATTCAGAGCTTTTTGGAATTTCTTTATTCCAGATAAGAGATCCCAACTTCACTTTATTGATGGGGGTTGTTAGACCCACCCTAAACATCCTAGGTTAATAATCCCTGTGTTAAAGGAGAAGGAAAGCTATTTAAGCATTTTATTGTCAATAGATTAGCCACAATAGTGCAAGCTATAACACTATTTATTCTGTATAATGCTTTACCATACCGGAGTAAACAGCTAAGGAAGCTCTCTGTTTGTTAAGGATAGCAGCTGCCATATTTTCTTGGTGTGATATCACTTCCTGCCTGAGTTTCCCTGCTCACTCATAGCTCTGTGCTCAAATTACAGCAGGGAGGGGAGGAGGGAAGGGGAAAGGAGCAAACTGAGCATGCTCACGCCCTAGTCCTGGAAGTTTATGCTGAAAACCGGAAGTCTGATACAGAAGCCCATGTGTACACACTAGTGCCACATAGGCATATAGTTCCAGTTTCCCAGTATCCCTGAACCTCCCAGAGCAAATGCATACACAGTAACAAAATTCTTAGTCGCACTGCACAAGATAAGCTCCCTAACACAAGATAACAGCTCCCGCTCCCTAACACAAGATAACAGCTCCCGCTCCCTAACACAAGATAACAGCTGCCTGGTAGATCTGAGAACAGCACTCCATAGTAAAAACCCATGTCCCACTGAGACACATTCAGTTACATTGAGAAGGAAAAACATCAGCCTGCCAGAAAGCATTTCTCTCCTAAAGTGCAGGCACAAGTCACATGACTGGGGGCAGCTGGGAAATTGACAAAATGTCTAGCCCCATGTCAGATTTTAAAATTGAATATAAAAAAACCTGTTTGCTCTTTTGAGAAATGGATTTCAGTGCAGAATTCTGCTGGAGCAGCACTATTAATTGATTAATTTTAATTAAAAAAATTTCCCATGACAGTATCCCTTTAAGGTGGCCATAGATGTTAAGGTTTTTAAAAAATCTTTTTATCGTAGGACCTGAAACGAACATTTAAATGTATGATTTATCCATCAACAAAAATGACCATTTCAAGGAATATCTTCTAGTTGAAGCTAAGAAACTGTGGGTAGCTGCCTGCTTGGCCCTTCAAACAATTGCACAATGGATACATTTTACTGTGACTGATGAAGATTTTCCTAACCTGATTTTATGACCAATGTCGGACGAAAATCGTTAGATGCACGATCGTTCAGTGCCTATTTGACGTATTTATCGGATCTGCACAAAAATCGGGGAAAAAAAAGGTCAAAAAACCTTGTCTATGGCCACCTTAAGGAGCAGATGATCTCTGAGTGTGCTCTTGCCTTAAGCAGTGATTTACAGGGATATTTTATCATTTACCTTTATTTCAGCCCAGTTTAAAGCTCCCCATAGACACGATGATTCTTCTTGCTGAACGACCGATTTTAGGGAAGTCCGACCAATCCTTCGAAATTATCGTGCGGTTAGTGGGATTCGAACGATCGTACATCTTACAATTTTTTGGCCGACATCTGTCAGGAAATTAATCGGCCAGGTCAAAAAATCTTTGTCGGTCCCAGTGCAGTCTATCTATGTTTGCAGGGCCAAGCAGGCAGCTCCCCTTTGTTTTCCTGGTATATTGGTCTTTTTAGTTGATGGTCAATTCGTACGATTGTTCTGAGAAAATCGCGGTCTCAAGAAGGCTACTAACATAAAATTGGTCACTGGATCTCTCCCAATGACTTATACATGAATTTGGCAGGTTTTAGGTGGCAAAATCGAATTCTTAAAGGGCCAGAGTTTGGTTGATCTCGAAAATCGAATTAGAATTGTTTTGTAAAATTCCCATCGAGTTTGGATAATTCCCTACTTGAATTTGACAGTTGATACCATAAAAAAAATTGAAAATTAGAATTTTCAATTTGACCCTTAACAGATCTGCCCCTTAGTTGATACATTTTTCAGCAGGATCTCTGTAATATTATCAACTATTTTATCAATTTTCACAGTTGCCTTTAAAGGAGAAGGAAACCCCCAGGGCGCTAAACCCCTCCCTCCTCCCCCCCCCTGGCCTACCTGTCCCCCTGGGCAAATGCCCCTAACTTTTTACTCACCCCTCTGCGCAGGTCCTGTCCACGGAGTACGCAGTCGCCATCTTCTCCCACGCGCGTCTTCTTCCTGCTCTGATCGGCGTTTTCTGGCGCATGCGCAGTAGGAACAGGTACCGGTACGGCTCTACTGCGCATGCGCCGAATGTCATGTCGGAAAACTTCGTGACATTCGGCGCATGCGCAGTAGAGCCGTACCGGTACCTGTTCCTACTGCGCATGCGCCAGAAAACGCCGATCAGAGCAGGAAGAAGACGCGCGTGGGAGAAGATGGCGACTGCGTACTCCGTGGACAGGACCTGCGCAGAGGGGTGAGTAAAAAGTTAGGGGCATTTGCCCAGGGGGACAGGTAGGCCAGGGGGGAGGAGGGAGGGGGGGCAGCACAGGGGAGGGGGGGAGGGGTTTAGCGCCCTGGGGGTTTCCTTCTCCTTTAATGAAAACCAGGGATTCCGCTGGCAGCAGGGGCAAAGATAAGAAAAGTGTCCACTACATGTATCAATTTAGAACAGTTTACAGGGTTGGCACCCCCCTTGCAAGAGCTGCTTTAGAAGGTGGTAAACTATCTAAAAACAACTGAACTGAAAATAAGTATTTGATACTTATTTGATACTAACTTATTTGATACTAACCCCTTTAAACTAAAGTTTTTTTTTTTAGATTGCAAGCCTATCTGTGCATGGCCCTTTTCATCAGTCAGCATTTGTTATTTTTGAAATGTAATGTGTGTTCAGTGTATCTACCTATTTTTGTACAGTGCTGTGGAATATGTTGCCTCTTTATAAATATGTGCTAATAATAATACTCTGTAATAAAGCTCCCAATGGAAGTGGTGGCTTAGCAAGGGCTGGAAAGAGAGAGAAGTGTATTGACACTGGGCTGGCCTAGGATGACTTAGACCAGGGCTGAGACAGTGAGAAACTGATGTATGAAAAATTACATAGTAAGTTAGGTTGAAAAAAGACACACGTCCATCAAGTTCAACCTTTTAAGTCTATATAACTGCTATCTAACTGCTAATTGATCCAGAGGAAGGCTAGAACCCCCATCTGAAGCCTCTCCAATTTGCCTCAAAGGGGGGAAAAAGTCCTTCCTGACTCCAGGATGGCAATTGGACCAGCCCCTGGATCAACTTGTACTATAAGTTATGTCATAACCGTGTATTCCTTCATTTACTAAAAAGCCACCTAACCCCTTCTTAAAGTTGTTTTATGTATCAGCCAGCATGGCTTATTCAGGGAGGGAATTTCAACATCTTCAAAACATCTCACTGTAAAAAAAATCCCTTCCAAATGTTTAGACAGAACCTCCTTTCTTCTAATCGGAATGGGTGCCTTCTTGTCAGCTGGAAGGAACTACTGGAAATAAAGCATTAGAGAGATTATTGTACCATCCCCTTATATATTTTATACATAGTTATCATATTCCTCCTTAAGCGCCTCTTCTCCAGCGTGAACAACCCCTATTTGGCCAGTCTTTCCTTATACTGTAGTTTAAATTCTCTACCTTTTACCAGTTTAATTGCTTTTCTCTGGACCCTAATTCAATAATATCCAGTTTTGGCGCTGGAGACCAAAACTGTACTGCATATTCTAGATGGGACCTTAACAGCGCTTAGTAAAGTGGAAGAATAACCCCCTCCTCCCTTAAATCTATGCCCCTTTTATTATAGCTCAAGACCTTGTTTGTCCTTGAAGCTGCTGACTGGCATTGCATGCGACAGCCAAGTTTATTATCTACAAGGACTCAACTGCCCTTATCCATTATGCATTTGCCTATTGCAGTCCCATTAAAGGGTATAAGTGGCTTGGATGTTTTTACATCACAGGTGCATGACTTCACATTTATCAACATTAAATCTCATCTGTCACTTAGCCGCCCAGATTGCCAGTTTGTCAAAATCCTGCTGCAAGGTTCATTTTGTCATTAATGAACAAGGTAAATAAAAGAGGGCTTAATACAGAGCTCCAAGGGACCCCACTAAGAACCTTACTCCAAGTAGAGAATGTATCATTAAAGGAGAACGTTACCCGAAAAATGAATATGGCTAAAAATGCCATATTTATATATTGAACTTATTGCACCAGCCTAAAGTTTCAGCTTCTCAATAGCAGCAATGATCCAGGACTTCAAACTTGTCACAGGAGGTCACTAACTCGGAAAGTGTCTGTGACACTCACATGCTCACTGTTCTCTGAGCAGCTGTTGAGAAGCTAAGCTTAGGGGTTGTCAAACATTTACCAAGCAGAAAATGAAGTTTGTTCGTAATATAAGCCGATGCTACAGGGCTGATTAATAAATGATGGTGCTAATTGCACTGCTTTCTGTGCTGCCATCTTGTAATTATCTGTATTCGTTACTAATCAGTCTTAAATTGTGACGTTTCTCTTCTATGTGTACTGTATATTGTGAGTGGGTCCCTACGTTCAGTAAGTGACAGCAGCACGTGCAGTGAATCCGTAGAAAAGAAGATGGGGAGCTACTGGGGCATCTTTGGAGATACTTAACTTCCCTGCTAAAGGGCTGTGGTTGCGTGGGCTGGTACAGCAGCCCAAAACATAATGTACAACATTTCTAGCTACTTTTTTTAGTTAGGCTTTAGTTCTCCTTCAACCACCCTCTGTACCCGATCCTGTTGGCTGTTTCCTACCCATGTGCAATAAACTTTATTAAGCCCAATGGGTTTATTGGAGGCCCTACGTGTCTTGCCATATAGGGGGGGAGGCACACCAAAATCTTATAATATCCATGAAGACCACTTTGAAAGCTTGGATAACAGCCCAGAAAATGCTTCGGACAAAAGCCATACAGTCTTATTCACCACATGCTCCTCTATGGCGAAATCCAGGATTACAACATTTGCTGAGCGTGCCAGACACTCGGTGGTGGGCACAGTTGGGAATTAAGTATATAAGAGGCTTATACCCAGAGGGACAATTGATACAAATAGATCAGTTGAATCTTACAGAGCCAATAACTTAAAATGTGCGCTTCAGATATTACCCGCTCCATCATGCAGCAATAAGACAATTCACTGCAAGAGATCCTAAAGTGGAGGTGACTGCGCTTGAAACTAAACTGCAGCTTGAGACCATGCCTAAGCCTCTCTCAACCATATATCAGGTCCTTATGCTCCCAAATAACCAAAGGCTTCTACCCTGCCAAGCCAAATGGAGTCTGGACATACCTACACTAACAGAAAAGGACAAACTGATACAAGTTAAATTTCTTCATGGCATTTACAGTACATGACACCAGAGAGGCTCAATTTGGTGAACCCGGATAAGTCTAAAACCTGCCCTAGATGTGGATTGGAAATTGGTTCCACATGAAATGGTCCTGTGTTGCAACCTATTGGACACAGGTTTTTGCTTTTTTCTCAAGTCATGGTGCTTAAAGTCGAAACTACCCCAACAGCTGCACTACTGGGGTTAATTACTGGGTATGACTTTTCCAAGGAAGGCAGAGTGTTCCTTCAAACCCCTTCATACAAGGCAAAAAAAAATGATAGTTCTCAAATGGAACAGACCACTGGCACCTACTATAGAGGCTTGGAAAGCGCTGGTTAATGCGGCTTTGCCATTTTACAAGGAACACATAGCTCGGGATGTCAAGACAAATTTATTGACATTTGGTTACTCTGGATATTAAACCCGGATACAAATAGTCCTGAGGTACTATAGGAAATTTGCTTGCTTAGTAATATGTTGATAAATGTGTAATGTTTTTCCCTGCGGCTCTATTATTACACCCTGTGGATGGGATATTCAGGAGAATGTGGAGTGTTTTGCATACATACAAACAGCCTTTAGTTTAGAAAGCAGTCTTTTGTGGGGCACTGTATCAAATGATTTGGCAAAATCCAAATAGATGACATCCACTGCTTCCCTGCAGTCCACTATCTTAATTACCTCATCATAAAAGCAATCCAATTTGTCTGACATGACCTATCCTTCATAAAGCCATACTGATTGCTGCTCATTATGCCATTCAATAGGACGACGTTTTGAATGTGATCCCTTAACAAGCCTTCAAATTATCTGTCCTCCATGGGTGTCAAATTTACTGGCCTATAATTGCCAGGCTGAGATTGTAATCCCTTTTTAAATATAGAAATGACATCAGCTTTCCTCCAATCCAAAGGTTCCATACCAGATGAAAGCGAGTCTGCGAAAATTAGAAATAGAGGCCAGTCTTTTTGTTGCCCCTGTGTATATTTATTTATTTTTACCATACTTTAAATCACATTATGGTCACTATTGCCAAGGGGTTCAGTTACTTGCACATTTGCTATACGGTCTGGCTCATCAACAACCTGTGCCATAAAAATGTCATGCAACAAGTATATAAACTTGTTCCCATTAACTGTCCTGGTAGTACTGTTGCTCTGGTCAATATCTGGGTAATTAAAATCCCCCATTATTATTATTACTTTCCCCAAATTTGCAGCCCTTTCTATTTGCAGGGAGCTTAGCTTCCTCCTCTTCACATTAGGGGTCTATAGCATACTCCTACAATTAATTTACGGGACTCTTTACAATCAGTTAAGTGCTCTACCCATAAGACTTCTGCCCCTCATTTTCTAACATCACCTTCTTCTTTATATTCGCTTTTAAATCCTGCATAGCAAACAGACATACCCCTCCTCCTTTTCTAATGCTTCTGTCCCTCCGAAATCAGTATAGCCACTGATATTAACTGCCCAGCTATGCGACTCATTCAGCCATGTTTTAGCCAATCATATTTCCCCTCTAGCTGTCCAATTTTAACAGCCAGACTCCTTGCATTTGAAAACATATATTTAAAACTGGATCCAGAGGGAGAATACAACATGTGGGCCTCCCTTTGCTTAACAATACCCCTCCCCCATTATACCTTCCTATGTCCACTACCTCCTTTAACCTATCTTCCACGCTATCCTTTACTGCACCCCCCCCCCCCCCACAACTAGTTTAAAATATCCTCCAACCCTCTTGCCAACTCTGTGGCTGCAGGGAGGCCTAGGAGGTATAAAGGCCCCCATAAAGTTCTGTCTTGCATAAAAAAGGGCATTATGAAAACATAATTATGCCTCTTTATAGGTCCCTGGTAAGGCCTCATCTGGATTATGCAGTGCAGTATTGGACTCCAGTCCTTAAAGGGGAAGGAAACCTAGTCGGCACAAACCACCCCTCCCGTTTGTTGCCCACCCTCCCTCCTCCCCCCTGGCCTACCCTTCCCGCTGGGCAAATGCCCCTAACTTGTTACCCTTCTGCGCAGGTCCAGTCCAGGGAGTTCACAGACGACATCTTCTTCCATGCGATCTTCTTCCTGCTGTGAACGGCGTTTTGGCGCATGCGCAGTAGGATCATTTCGCCGGTGCGGATCTACTGCGCATGCGCCAAAAGTCATGCGCATGCACAGTAGATCGTACCGGCGAAATGATCCTACTTCGCATGCGCCGTTCAAAGCAGGAAGAAGATCGCGTGGAAGAAGATGTCGTCTGTGAACTCCCTGGACTGGACCTGCGCAGAAGGGTAAGTAACAAGTTAGGGGCATTTGCCCAGCGGAACAGGTAGGCCAGGGGGGGAGGGAGGGGGGGAAACGCACGGGAGGGGGGGTGGGGGGTTTGCGCCGACTAGGTTTCCTTCCCCTTTAAAAGGGATATATGAGCTGGAGCGAGTGCAGAGACGTGCAACTAAATTGGTTAGAGGGATGAAAGACTTAAATTATGAAGGTAGACTGTCAAGGTTGGGGTTGTTTTCTCTGGAAAAAAGGCGCTTGCGAGGGGATATGATTACACTTTACAAGTACATCAGAGGACATTATAGACAAATAGCAGGGGACCTTTTTACCCATAAAGTGGATCACCCTACCAGAGGCCACCCCTTTAGACTAGAAGAAAAGAACTTTGATTTGAAGCAACGTAGGGGGTTCTTCACAGTCAGGACAGTGAGGTTGTGGAATGCACTGCCGGGTAATGTTGTGATGGCTGATTCAGTTAATGCCTTGAAGAATGGCTTGGATGATTTTTTGGACAGACATAATATCAAAGGCTATTGTGATACTAAGCTCTATAGTTAGTATAGGTATGGGTATATAGAATTTAATTAAAAGTAGGGAGGGGTGTGTGTATGGATGCTGGGTTTTCATTTGGAGGGGTTGAACTTGATGGACTTTGTCTTTTTTCAACCCAATTTAACTATGTAACTACTATGTAACTATGAGTCCCTAATTCATATATATTTTGAATAAATACTGTTAAAATAATTCAACCTCTAGACTTGGCCTGAAAAATAATTTGCTGTGGGGCCCAGCAATATCTAGTTACACCACTGATCCCTGGCGAAGAGTCTGTAGCTTTGTAGAAATAAGCCCAGTTCTCCCAAAACCCTCCTCCATACACCAATCTCTCAGCCACGCATTAATCTACCAAAGTTCCCGCCGACTTCTTAACACTGCTTGAGGCACTGGTAATATCTCTGAGAAGATTGCCTTGAAAGTCCTCTCCCTCAACTATTCACATATATATATATAAATATAAATATATATATATATATATATATATATATATATATATATATATATATATATATATATATATATATATATATATATATATATATATACATTTTTTTTTTTTCATTCTTGAGGACTTTCCAACCCCTTTCCCTCTAACTTATAACCTATGTGTACCAAGATTGCTGGGTCTTCCCCCAACCCCACCCAATAATCTGTCCACTCATTCCACCACATGCAAAACCCTAGCACTAGGCAAGCATCAGACCGTTCGGCATGAAGGGACCTTGCAACAGATTACCCTATCCACCCCACAGCCTTATTAGAGCCACTGCCTCCCACAGTGCTCTGAGAATCAGTCTGCTCCATACATGCCAGTTCTGTCCTCCACCCAAAATGGACAATCTGTTGCTGTAAATAGGGTTGCCACCTGGCCGGATGGTTGATCCCAATGTTATTAATAGGGAAAAAAGATAACTATATAGGAAGGCCGGTATTTTTTCCAGGAAAAGGTGGCAACCCTAGCTGTGAACCAGCCCCCCTACCTTTCCGTCCCATGCTTCCCCTCTTGACTGTCACAAACCTGTCTCCGTCATTCGCCTCTTCTTCTCCACCTCCATTACATTGGCCTCTGCCAGTGGAAGACAATGAATTAAACATAAAAAATTCATTTGTAGCCCATGGGCAAAATAGCCATTTCCTTTTAAGAAGTAATTCTAACGGAGAACTATAGGTGTAAACAAGATTGTGAAGACAGCTTTGCCCCTGTGAGTTTGGACATTGAATGAGCAAGCAGGATTGTAACTATGTTTAAATAGGGTGGGTGAGAACAGTGTTTTGACTGAGCTGGATCAGAAAATATAATAGAGCAGAATACTGATGCCCCCACAGTCCACTGCTGCAAAATGACTGGTTTATTGACACGGCACATTTAGAGACACAATGGACCGTTTTTAGACTTGAGAAAGGGTCCATTTTGACTTGAAACATGTTATGTCAATAAACCATTTGTGTTGCTGCAGGGAACTGCGTTGGTGTCAGCTCTTCCCACTGTCATGGTTTTCCAAGTGTAGTGGTGTTCTTAGAGTGGAACACAATATCTGTGAATGGAATTATGTTTCTGAGAGATGATTTACTGTTTGTATTATGTGGCTCACCTCATAGGGCACCATACGATTTTTATGGACTGTTTTATCTGTGTTTAACCTTATTTTTAAATTGTGTGCATTTTTTTAACGATCGATTTGGAAATAACTAATATGTACTAGACTTTTAGTTCTTTAAAGTAATTAGCAAATACACTGGATGCTAGTGATAATTAAGGTGCTTCCTGGCAGTAGCTGTAAGATCTATTGGTTAAACCATCTTTACAGAAGGCAATATAATATTTTAACTTTGTGTAGAGCCTTTGATCTGGCACCTGTGCTGACAATCTGCTTGTTTAATGCATGAGCAGTTGTAATTTTTCACTTTTAAATAGAAGCCTTAATCCAAGATGGCTAGATGACTGGAGTAGAGATTTTCTAAAATTAAAACCATACATACACCAAATTATTGTTAGCTGTTAAAGGGATCTAAAACAAATAAGACTTGTAAACTAACTAGACTTCTAATGCCAGGCTTTTGGGTCAGCAGCAGTCTTTCAGAGCTGCTGTGTCAGCAACCCTTAACTGAATATGTAGGACTAGTCTGTTGCTGACATGGCAACTCAGAAAGACCTGCTAAGACAAAAGCCTGGAATTATTTTAAAACCACTATTTTTATAACCACTCAAATATATGTAGATTTCAAAACTGTAAACTTATAGGCCTGAAAAAATGTTTTGTATGTGATAAAACAAGCCTTATTTATAAAAATCAATACCCTGTTTAGAGGGCAGTATACCTTTTTGTTCAACATGAATTCAATGATACGGCTTGAGTTGAACATATCTTTTGCCTATTGTTTTAATCACAGAAAATCTAAACTAAACAGGGAAATTGAAGCTACTCCATGTTCTCAATGGTCCTTGCGAGATAGAAATAACCTTTAACTGTAATAAAATATATCTGTTTGTCCAGCACCTGCAAATAATATATTTCTTGGCAGTAACATTCCTCCTTAATATCGAAAGGATTTAATCTTTCAGGTATAGTGATCAACGAATGTTATTTGGCCTTTGTTTGTTTCCATTTTAATAATAATAGAAATGGCAACTCCATTGCTATATAGTAACTTATTTATACAAAACAATACTGGAACTTATGGAGCAAACATGTTGTCTTTACTATTGTAGGATAACAATACATTATATTTAAATGTGTACAATTTGCTTTCCCAGTGTTGGCCCTTAAATTTAGTCTTTTGCTTGTTTTCTTTTTTCTTTTTAAAAGCATTTGAACTCAGTACCTGACCTTGAACACTCCTTATGGTAACTATTTATTCTTGTTCTAAGCATGACTTGAAGAAGACAAAAAGATACTAAATATGAAGGGCAAGGTCTTGATTTGCTTTGTGCTGGTTTCATTCACACTTTAAACAGCCAAAGAAATGCTGCTCAGTAATACGATTTAATGCAAAAAGCCTGAAAGATTAGCTTCAGTGTATTTCATATCACGTAATCCTGATCATCAAGAAAAAGCACCATAAATTGAACAATGTACAATTATTAGTGGCCAATAAACTTGGACATCCAAAGCAATCATAATACAACTAATAATACAAATATAAATTGTATAAATATGCATAAAATATTTTAATGATGCTAAAGGCACTTGTTGCCTTTGAGAATTATGTATATTTAAGGGATCCTGTTATGGGAAAACCTGTTTCCTCTTAAACTACAGTAGAGCTACTGGAGAATCCTGTACTGCAATTCATTTTTGTATTTGTGAGTAGATACTTGCATTACATGATTCAGATGGCAAAGTTAAGGTACCACGCACGGTATTTTCTGGTGTTTTGCCACCTTCACGGAGTATGAGGTGACAAAACGTGGTGAAAACACTCCTATCTACCATCTGGTAAAAACAAATGCCTGACATACATAGAGTGATGACATGTGAAGCTCTGCCTTTTACTGCTTCAGGAACATTACTATGGTTGATTTTAATTTAATGCTATCAGGCTTGATAACGGGACATTTTTGTTACCCCTTGCTGACAAAATTCATTTGTGTGCTGTGGCCCTAATGGAAACTGTCAAATACTGTTAGTACAGATGTTTATTAAAAAGATCTGTGTGTATTTAGGACCAATTACTTCAGTAATAAGCAGCATTGGTGGTTTCAGGCTTTTCTCTGCCAATTATTTGCCAACTTTCATTTGAAAAACTGTCCCATATAGCATTGGCATCACACTCTCTAAATTATCTTGTGCAGTAAATATATATATATAAATATACACTTCAAAGAACAATAGGCCCAGATCCCAAATACATTACACAGTGAGTAGGATTACATACAGGCTATATGTACTAACAGTCGATACTACCTAAGGCCACGGGCAGACGGAATGTTGGCCCCACTGCTCTCAACCTGCTTATATTTTCAGGCTCAGAGAAGTGGATCCACTCCATGCCCTGGCTACATTGACTTGAACTGCTTCCGCTTGCGTGCAGGCATGAGAAGGGGAATGGATGACTGATTGAAAAGTCCTTATTTTGCACATTGAGCATGACTGCCACTGCATGTGCCTGCACACAAGTGATTCTAATTTTGATCAGTGAAGATGGGACAAGGATTAGATCCTCTTTTCTCAGCCTGAAAAAAAATACACAGGCTGAGAGCAATGGAGCCAGCACTCCGTCTATCCATAGACTTAGGCTATGGTTATACTGGGCTGATTCTCAGTCTGCAGATAAATGGGTTTTACCTGTGGTAAAAGGTTTAGTATTTTACAGGTCAAAATTAGAGGACATTTAGCTATGCAGGCAATTTCTGAGCAATGTACTACCTTTTCATAAGTTTAATAATAGCGCCCATCATAGGTATGAGAATAGCACCGACCATGAGATATTGGAGAATCTGTGTTTTATCTGGTCTGGAGATAAGAACTGAATTGTTGAGAACTGACTTGCATGATGCTGTGCTGGCCATACATTGCCAGACATGTACATTGTGCTCTTATATAGCGTTTCCTGGACGGAGAGGCTTCTATTGAAATAGATAGGACAGCAGCTCAGATTCCTAGGTATAAAGTAAATATTTTATTAGTTTAGCATTAAAATAAAAAAATCAAGGCTATATTTTTAAATGTTAATTAAACTTCTATAACAAGATATAGGTTTCTGAATGCCCCACTGTTTTTTTTTTTTTGTTGTTTTTTTTGTGGTCCCACAAATATATAGTGAATTAAGTACCCCCTCTTGTAAAATATAAGGATGTTATATGATACTGAAGAGTTCCAAGACCTGTATAACAACAAGCAGCAATAGGCAGAGCTGACTTTTAAAAGCCTTTATATTTTGCAACAGGGGGTACTTTATTTATTATAATACACAAGTTTCATTGAGTCATGTGACAGAAATTACATCATGTGACAGAAATTACATCACTAATTTTAGACTGTAACAGATGAAATCATTTAAGCACCATTTATAAGGATATAATTTACAGGATATATATGGCTCTTGTGTATTATATAATGTTTAATCATTAACTTAGTGGCTTGTCAAATAAAAGATAAACCGCTGCTGACAGGATGCATGGATTCCAGCAAGTCATTAAGCCTCTTTGTCCCTCAGGCACCTATTTATATAGTAAACTGACCAGGCAATAAATAGCCACGCATAATAATCTATATGCTCTTCATATAATTAATAAAGATTCACTTGTCATTTCATCTCGCATGAGGATACAAAATGGTATTCTTTTTGTTCATTATCCAACTAGGACAATTTCAGATTCCTTTTATTCATAATGGCTCCAGATGTCTGACTATGCCTTGGTAATTGGTACATGATTCTGGAAGAGAAGGTACTGGCTAAGTGAGGCACATAATGTCATGCATTCATTGGGTAAAGAAGGAGAATGCTGTCTCCAACTATGCTTTTTGGGGCTGCTGGCGCCTAAGCAGAGGGGGGGTTGCATCACTATAGCGGTTCTCTGCAATAGAAGAGCCAAATTACCATTTTAAAAAATGGAAATTCGGCTTTGAGAGATACATCAGACGACTTTTTGCCTCCCCTGGTAACTGGCCTCTCGCTGCTGCATGAGACAAGGTTGTCACAAAGTAATTGAAATGTTTTATTTGTTATTATGCTGATGATTTGTGTCCGTACAAATTTCCATAGGTGTCTTGGTAGTGGAGAAGCAGCCTGTTTTT
This sequence comes from Xenopus laevis, assembly GCF_017654675.1. Classification (NCBI taxonomy): domain Eukaryota; kingdom Metazoa; phylum Chordata; class Amphibia; order Anura; family Pipidae; genus Xenopus; species Xenopus laevis. Next base: position 54,783,307 of record NC_054379.1, on the reverse strand, counting down.
GAGAAACAATTAATGAGGTGTTCCAGTTCTTTATCTCCATCTCCAGGTCTATGGAAAGTCTATAAAAGCCAGGCCTAGTGGATGATAACTTTTTATGAGTTTTTATTTTACCCTGCTTTCAAAAATAAATACAATTGCATGTTCTTTAAAATGTTTTCTTATGATTATCCGTTTGTTATGAAAGGTACATGTTAGTACAATATTTAAAAATGTATATCCTTACTGGAACGATTAGTTATAGCATGAAATAATTGTCCTAACAGTTGCTACCCTATGCAAAAAAAAATTAAATCCTGATAGGAAAGTGTTCATAAATGGGGGGAAAAAAAATCAATCTACTGGGAATGTAAACAGACAGATACTGCTTTTAGTAAAAAAATATTGTTGCTTAGAATTACATTTTCACTTCTTCCTGTACATATAATGTAATCTATGCCAGTAATAATGCAGAGAGAAAAAAACATGAGCTCAGAACCATGCCTTGTACTTACTATTTAGAAGACAGATATAGTTTATTATAACTATAGGCAATCTAAACATTATAACACTCATAGTAGCCAATATCTGTGCATCAAATTAGGGCAAGTAACCTCTCTGAGTATATTTATTAAAGAACTGGAGACTTAATCTAAAGGTGGCCATAGACGCAACGATCCGATTGTACGAATCGTGGACGGAGAGTCGCGACATTTTTTGTCCGGTGGAGATCGGTCATTTGGTCGATCGGACAGGTTAGAAAATTTCTGTCGCCTGCTGATAATATCTCTGCATGTATTGCCGATCGTACGATTTTCAGTGAGAGACTGTCACTAGCTTTGTCAGACATAACTATCGTACAATTTCTGTCAGAGTTAGAACATTGGCTGATCTGTTCTTTTACTACTTTATTTGATCGGAATGGTAAGACTTTGATCTGAATGGTTAATGGCAGGTCGGGAGATGGGAAAGTCCGATCGTACGTTGATTCGTACGATCGGATCTTTGCGTCTATTAAATTCTTTAAGATCTATTTAGGAAAAACTATAATTGTGGCATTCAAATCTGTATACTTCCTTTCCTGTAATAGCAATTTACCATAGGAAGGTTGGTAATGTTTCTAGCAGAGGTGCGGTTTTATTTGTACAGGTATGGGGATCTGTTGTCTGGAAACCCATTATCCAGAAAGCTCAGAATTACGGGACGGCTGTTTCCCATAGACTGCATTTTATCCAAATAAACCAAATTTTTAAAAATGATTTCCTTTTTTTCTGTACTGATAAAACAGTACCTTGTCCTTGAACCAAACTAAGATATAATTGAACCTTACTGGAAGCAAGTCCAGCCTATTGGGTTTATTTAATGTTTACATGAATTTTTAGTAGACTTAAAGGGCACCTGAAAATATTTTCCCCAACCAAAGGTGCAGGCTAATAGAGCCTGCACTCCAGTTGGGGTTTAATAGTATTTTTTTCTTTAAATTGCACCCAGCCAGCACTGGAAGGGAGCTCCCTGTTTGATCGGCCATGTTGGGGCCGCATGAAGGTGTCCTAGTGCTGGCAGGGGGCAAATGTTTAAAAAAAAAAAACTACTGTTACTCCCAACCGGAGTGCGGGATCTATTAGCCCGTACCTTTGGTTGGGGAAAATATTGCCCTTTAGATGCCCTTTAAAGGGATACTGTCATGGGAAAAACTTTTTTTTTTTTTCAAATGAATCAGTTAATAGTGCTGCTCCAGCAGAATTCTGCACTGAAATCCATTTCTCAAAAGAGCAAACAGATTTTTTTTATATTCAATTTTGGAATCTGACATGGGGCTAGACATATTGTCAATTTCCCAGTTGAACCAAGACTTGTGCTCTGATAAACTTCAATCACTCTACTGCTGTTGGAGTGATATCACCCCCCTCCCTTTTCCCCCCCAGCAGCCAAACAAAAGAACAATGGGAAGGTAACCAGGTAACAGCTCCCTAACACAAGATAACAGCTGCCTGGTAGATCTAAGAACAACACTCAATAGTAAAACCCATGTCCCACTGAGACACATTCAGTTACATTGAGAAGGAAAAACAGCAGCCTGCCAGAAAGCATTTCTCTCCTAAAGTGCAGGCACAAGTCACATGACCAGGGGCAGCTGGGAAATTGACAAAATGTCTAGCCCCATGTCAGATTTCAAAATTGAATATTAAAAATCTGTTTGCTCTTTTGAGTAGACAGGTTGCCAGTATTTGTTCTTTTTCCCTAAAACTGATCAAGAAGATCTCTACTGAACAAGCCAGGGTGTTCTTAATTTCAGTTTTCTATGTTGCAAAAAATGTTGGTGAAAGAAACTTAAAATAGTATGATGTTAGGGGACCTTCTCCTTCCAAATACATGTATAGTGTACACACAGTAGCACATCTTGTCCTTCACAGCCTTAGAGCAAAACAGGGCTTGAACTATGGGTAGGCATAGTAGGCACCTGCCTAGGGCACAATCAAAGATGGGCGCACTTCTCAGGGGGGAATTTATTTCTATATTCTTTTTAACACTGGCAGGGTTGGATTAATAGCTAGGCTAACCTAGGCTATAGCCTAGGCGACTACAGTGCTGAGGGGCCCATGGGGCTTTTCAATTTGTTTTTATCTCATTTAAAAAATTTTGTGAGCAGACGCAAGCACTGTTTCAGGGGGAATTGACAAGCGCCAGTGATGTCACCGCTGCACGCCGAATCAAACCCAGCCTGACAGGCTCCTTGAATTAACTTCAGCCAGCCAGAAAGCAGGTACTGGGCGTGCAGGGCGAGACAGCACAGCACCCGACCAGGTCCATCGGGGGACGGGCCCCTGTGAAAAGTGTAGCCTAGGGGCCTCAGGTAGTATTAATCCGCCACTGAACACTGGTATTATGTGACCTTTAATAATAAAATATATTTTTATTTTGAAGGGAGAGCCTCCTGTGCCAACCCCTGTCTGGCATGTTCTGTGATTATATAAACTGTTATCCCTTAGTGCTTTGAAGTGTCCGCTCCCCCTCCCTTCCAAATCTGTACCTTATCTGATGCCCCCTGTCTCTGGTTGGTGCATGCGCTGTTGATGAGTGTGCACCTCATTCAAACAGCTGCTGGCGGCAGGATAAGTGTCGGTATTTGGTGCTCTGATGTGGCTCACAGCGAATAGAATTTCAAGCTGATTTATGGTGGTGGCTGCTGGCAAAGGAGCAAAAAAGGTATTGCAGCCTGCCTGTTAAAATTCACTGAAGAATCTGTAGCGGGAGGAGGGGCAAGCCTTTTTTTTTTTTTTTTTAAATCAGGAGTGCATCTTACCTGACTGAAATAAAAGCTATTCTACAGTCACTAACTGGGGGTTGTGTAGGGGTGATGTGAGTGCCTGTGCTGTGACTTGGGGGTTGCTGTGCTGGGAATGTTTGGTAGGGTAAGATGTGCTGTGACAGTCTGAGTGGGGGGCGCTGATTGTGGCAATTGGCTAGGGTGCCAAAATAGCTTGGCCCGACCCTGGAGCAAAAGGAGCAGTCCTGCCTGCACTATTTTTTCTTTGTCTGGGATAAACATTTTCAAACCACATTTTGCATTTTGTAATGTATACCATTACTCCGTGTATGGCACTTTCATGCAGCTCTATGTTCATTTAAAATAGCATAAATATCTGTCTAATGAACAATGTTACATTGCAATATTCTGCAAATATTTAGTTTTGCCTTCCTTTGATGTGTTTAGCTGCATATTTATATTATACTTTACCCCTAGACCGTAGCAGAGGGTTTTTTTAAAATAAAATTTATGAAATATCACTTTTTCCTTTGTCAGAGCAATACATATGATTTCTCCAAAAAAATGCTTATAATACATAACTTAATAGAATTAAACATGGTTTTGCTGAAAAGTTGGAATAAAAAGAATTTTAGTTTTGCACAAATTAAAACAATAATAATAATAGGAATATTTACAAGCTTTCATGACTGTTCTTTGAGGTTTACAAAATTCTGAACAGTTGGAGAATATCGAGTGACTGATAACGGCACCTGCAATAGTTTATATTTTACCAATGAAGGAATAAAACAGACTTCTTGGAATTTACTGTAAATCAGAAAAGATAAAAGTAATAAAGCATTCACTGTCCCAGTTAAAAAAATGTCACCTTAGCTTGGTTCAGATTTATATGTGGTGGTTGTGTGCATACGGACAGATTAGTCAGACCTCACCAAATACAAAGGCGCATCAATGTCTGTGTTTTCTAAAAAAAAACAAAACCGTGTATTGGACTTATTCTTACTTGTGCCTTTGTGTGTTTTATCTTTTTTTTATTTTAAAAAATTCTCTTTCACAGATTTCCTCCTGACTGTCTGGATGGTTGTTAGCAAATGCTTTACAATTCCTAGTCAAGAATGGACATCGCTGGCTTTCTGAAATCTCAGTTCCTTTGCCACCTTTTTATCAGCTATGTATTTATTGGAACTGGACTTATAGTAAATCTTATTCAGCTTTGCACTCTTATCATTTGGCCTTTTAACAAGCAGCTCTACAGGAAGATAAACTGCAGGCTGGCATACTGCATATCAAGCCGTAAGATATTGAAACATTTGTTGCGCTGTCTATAGATTTGTTTGGCTACAAACAATTACTTGACAGAAGCATCAAGATTAGTGCAAGCAATGGGCAGATTATCCACTGAACCTCATTTTTGGGCATACAATAAACATGGAAGTCAACTGAACACTTGAGAAGGATGTGTCCATAAAAATATTAATATGTTCTTACATCATAGATTCTGAAGTGGGGGATTGCCCTGGAACACTTGAAGGGGAATATAAGGAGTTTAATAATGCACAGCAGTGTTCTCAACAGTGAAGGAGCAAGGGGGGAAATGACTGTACTGCAAAGCAATGTTCCCTGTAATTTCTTCTCGGCCACGTGTGCAAAAGATTTCCTTTGAGTGCACATTTTAAACTGGTGTATGCATTTTTTTAAACTGTGTGCGCAGGTTAGAATAAATGGAAAATTTTGCATTTGGCACAAAATTCTTTCAGTGGCTGGGCCAATACCCGCCTGACTCCGCGGGTATCGGGCCGGCCCGCACATCACTATCGCCCACAGTAGAGAAGATTTGTCGATGGGCGTCTAACCTCTTCATCTGCCACTACCCTAACACTGCAACATCTCATATCTTATCAATAATGTACATTATGGATGTCTTATCTCATATATAATTTTGGCCAATCTAATCTATGCATGCTTTTCCTCCTAGAGCTGGTGATGTTATTAGAGTGGTGGTCAGATACTGATTGTACACTCTATACTGATCCTGAAAACTACACCAAATATGGCAAAGAAAATGCAATAGTAGTCCTCAATCACAACTTTGAAATTGACTTTCTCTGTGGTTGGAATTTTTGTGAGAGATTTGGTGTTTTAGGGGTGAGTATACATTTTAAAGGAATTCTGACATTCCGCTTGCATTATGCGTTGTTGAAAATGTTTAATTATCTCAGGGATATATGTAAAGGACCGCTTTATAAATGCAAAAGAAAATGGCATTTTAAGGGACAATAGGGCTCACACTCCCTGGGACAGGGTGCAAAACAGACGAAGGTCGACTGTTTTTTTGCACTGCGTTCCCTGTCACACAATCCGTGCCTGTGGGCACACATTCTGGAGTTCCAGAAAGGATTCCTGCTGCAGAAAGGGCCTGTGTTTTGTGGATGAATACAGAGTTGTTTTCAGCAGCACTATATTCAGGAGGAGCCATACAAACCCCCCCTAACTTGCATGTAATTTAGGTAATTCAGACATGCAAGTTAGGTAGCAGTGGCAATTGGCAAGGGCTGCCTTGACCTTTCCAGCTCCCACCATGCTCTAGCATTTGCATCCCTGTTGAATTGTTTTTTTGGAGACATGAAAAGAAATCTGCTACACTATCTATAGATGTTGAGATCACTGTAACCTTGCATATTATTATGACTGAAGATTTTCATTCATCCAGGTCATGGTATATCTAATGTAAGTAATTATAAAACAACTGGACTTGCTGAGTAATTATTGAAGACGTTTCACTACTCATCTGAGCAGCTTCTTCAGTTCAACTGACTGGTGTGGGAAGTTCTCGTCATTTAAAAGAAAAACAAAGTAATGTGTTATACGGAGTCCAGTGTAGCGAGGAGTGTACAGATCTATACATTGGAACACTGCTCACCAAGGGAATGCGTTCTTTGATCGGTCTACCTCTCCTAAGCTCCGTGGGTGGGTCGTTGATTGAACATTTTTGAAGCATATTTTTCTATATAGGCACCCTATATCTCTGGCCCTAGGGACATCCATCAAGTGCCTATATAGACAATCTGGCCCGGCCTTATATTTTCATAGGTATATATATGGAAGGTGACGCCTATATTTTATATAGCATATATTTTATCCTAAAAATAAATGAAGACTTCATAGACTGAGAAGCCGAGGGACCTTGTTTAAGGAGGTGCTTTTTTCAATAAACGCATAAGCACATTAGGAGGAAAGTTGAAGAAATATAACAAATGTCATAGTTATCTTGGTTGTGAAAGTAGATTTTTTTTTGTATTTCCTACTTTAACCAGATATGTAGTTGCAATTTCATTGCAGTTGCTTGCTGGATTTCACATGACTGGTGAGTGTATAATTTCAGGTTGGCTCCTGTGCATGCAGCCTTTATTTAATTTGAGCTTCTGCATGGAGACTGACCTGAAATACAGACAGGCAATGATGAGCTCTGTGTACTGGATTAATGCATGTCTTAATTCATTTCTAAAAAGAAATACATTCGCATAATCTTCCTTTTTGTCCCTCATAAAGGCATGCTATTAACAATTAGATGTTTGCGGGGATGCTATTATACTGTGAACTATGAAATTTAAAGTTTAAGCTTTTTTCAAGGACATAATTTGTGTTCAGATACAATTTGAAGTGTACAAAAATCCTCATATTATTCTTTAACACATATTTCTGACATAACTTTCCTGGTAACACAGTCTATACTGTATTTTAATTTTTAGTCTAAATCAAATGTACAGTATTCTTTGCAAGAAGTAAAGACGTAATACAGTTCTTTCTCTATATATTGTGGTATAAATTAATTTTTTTTTCATTAAGCTGTATCGGGAGCACAGTTCTAGTAGTTAACTGTATTGAATGAAACAAAGTATGACAGTTTGTTCATCTGTTGCTGTCCAGGTTTGCACAACCTGCAATATAAATGTTTTGCTTACTCAACTGTTAAATGAGTTGTTCACCTTTGCACTGCACTTTTGATTGAAGGCATTGTAATACCCACCAAACCTTTCTACATGTGCTCTCATTAAAAACAGAATCTAAAAACCTATACATTTTTTCAGCAGCCAGTTAATCTGCCTTTATAGTTTTAGAGTGTGGGAGAAAGCCAGAGTAAACCTGCAAAAATGGGGATACCCTACAAACTCTTCAAAACATGGCTGGAATCAAACCTAGGATCCCAGGCGCTGCTAACCACTGGGCCACCATGCTATGCTGTTCACTGATTCTATTCCACACTTGCTATAAAATAAGAGTTTGCAAATAGATCCAAAAAGAGTCTAACACAGAGGGCATACTGATATACGATTCTCAAAAACCTTAATGTTGCAGTAAAGCGTGATTAAGGCCCCATTAAGTCTAAAAGGCTGGTTTACCAGTGCTATGTAAAAGCACACTGCGAGCACCAAGTTTTTCCCATAGTGAGGATAAGGGGGCACTTTGCACCCTGCCCTTCCTTGATATGTATCAAACACTAGTTTATTTAAGAATAGAATGAAAACTAACAATGCTCCATTCATTTTCAACAAATTTTTAATAAATCTGGAATCAATAAATAAAGTTAGAGACAATTCCCATTACCACATTTTTTCGGCAACTTTGTTTTTTTTTCTTTGATAAATCACAACTATTTGAGGTTTCAGAGATTTTTTGGGAGATATTTGTGTTTTTTTCAATGTTTTCCTCACAAAAAATGCCAAACACAAATTTTGATAAATCAGCCATTATAGCTGTGTTTTAGATACATTTTATACACATTTCCAGAATCCCAATGGTGCCTCAAAGCCTTGATTCGTTTTAACTTGGATCAATTCTTTGTATTTTGTAAGGATGCTAAAGGCTTTTAATGTTCTCTGGAAGAAAAACTCAAGAGATCTGTAACATGTACGATTATAATTGGTAGGCTGGGGGTTTTCTAAAATGTTAAGTGGTTTGAATGATTGCAGGAAGCTTAAAGGGATCATGTCATCGGAAAACATGTTTTTTTCAAAACGCATCAGTTAATATTGCTACTCCAGCAGAATTCTGCACTGAAATCCATTTCTCAAAAGAGCAAACAGATTTTTTTATATTCAATTTTGAAATCTGACATGGGGCTAGACATTTTGTCAATTTCCCAGCTGCCCCTGGTCATGTGATTGTGCCTGCACTTTAGGAGAGAAATGCTTTCTGGCAGGCTGCTGTTTTTCCTTCTCAATGTAACAATGTGTCTCAGTGAGACAGGGGTTTTTACTATTGAGTGTTGTTCTTAGATCTACCAGGCAGCTGTTATCTTGTGTTAGGGAGCTGCTATCTGGTTACCTTCCCATTGTTCTTTTGTTTGGCTGCTTGGGGGGAAAAGGGAGGGGGTGATATCACTCCAACTTGCAGTACAGCAGTAAAGAGTGATTGAAGTTTATCAGAGCACAAGTCACATGACTTGGGGCAGCTGGGAAATTGACAATATGTCTAGCCCCATGTCAGATTTCAAAATTGAATATAAAAAAATCTGTTTGCTCTTTTGAGAAATGGATTTCAGTGCAGAATTCTGCTAGAGCAGCACTATTAACTGATTCATTTTGAAAAAAAAATCTTTCCCCATGACAGTATCCCTTTAATGATATGAGCTCCATTTACTCTAGGGCCTTTCTGTAAATATGCAGAAAATATTTTTTTTTATTCCTGGGAAGAAATTGGATACAGTTATAAAAATGTTATTAGTTGTAAGAAAGTACTGTAGATTGTATATCGTGTGTATTGGTTAGAAATATACAGTGGCATCTTTAAGTAAAGTGAAATTATCCTCTATTTCTTTCAATAGCTTTTCCTGTGCATGACTAAATGAAATCTTCTAGGCAACAGCTGTATTGTTTTCCTTCCTTGAGGTATTCTCCACAGCAGATTAATAAGTAAAAGTCATGGTGAATGGGCACTCGAGAAAGATACATACAGTTAATATAGAACATTTCCAGGCTTATCATTACTAAAACAAACAATATGGTAGCTTCCACAAACATGTATGCATGAAAATATTCTTAAAATTAATGCTCTGGGCAAGCAAGAAGCTCCACCTTCACACATATATATAAATAAGATGTTTATACTGTAAGTGATTAAGATGTGATACTACAATGAAGGCAGGGCTTCTTTGGTTTGTGCACAGGCTTTAAGGCACTGTACCTCGCTTCACTCAAACAATAAAGCATGCTGCCAGAAACATATATGGTCAGAACCGCCATCAGAAATTGCAGGGCCCCATACGACAAAATTTCCTGGCCCCCCTGGGCTACGCCCACCGCAAGCCCCACCTACAGGTCCGCCCTCCCCACCATACAGTAAAAAATATTGGTGGCTAGGGTTCACACATGTTGATTAAAAATAAAAAGATATTGGTGGTCAGGGCCCCCCATAAAAAAAATTTGTGGCCAGGGCCTCCCCATTAAAAAATATTGGTGGCTAGGACCCCACATGAGAAAAAAAAATTTGGTGGCCAGGCCCCCCCCCCCATTATAAGAAAATTGGTGGCCAGGGTCCCTTAAACTACCATGCCTTCCCGAAGTCAGCATCTCTCAGAAAGATGGGGGCCCGGCTGATCAAGTAAGTGTGGCATGGCCGGGCCCCCTTACTCTCTGGGCCCCCTACAATTCTCCCCCCTGTCCCCCCCCTGATGGCTGCCCTGTATATGGTAAAGCTATGGAATGACAATAATTGCAAAAAAAAAACAACTTTATGCCATCTACAATGACTCAATCAATCTACCGTGACCAAGGCTGAGCACTATTTGGTGATTATTTACTTGCAGCCCTGCCTTGTATCTAAATGTTTAATATAATGTTTGCTACTGTAAGTTGCTACTAAATTCCTACTGATGTTTACATCCTATCCCTTCTACCCCAAAATGGGTAAAAAATTTCTCTCATCCAGCCTGACATATCCTCCCCTGCATCCAGTGACAAACAAACACAACTAGGTTTCCCTTATTTCTCCCACTGGATAGTAGGGGGATGTCCATCTCATTCCTGTCCCATCTTGATGAAACATACGCTGGCACCACTCTCTCCATGTTAGCATTATTTTTCTCTTACCATGACTGTAAACAGTGATTGCTTGTTCTCTGTGTAAGTAAACACATTCACGCTGCATTTCTAGTGGGATTGGCGTCTCCTGAAATGTGTTATATATGCAAATACTGTATGTTATGTTAACTAATATGCCTGTGGCATAGTAAATATTTATTGCTAGAATATGCCAATTCGCAAACTTTTTATTGAATGCAATTGTTCTCTAAAATTGAGCCAATTCTTGCAATCCTTAATTCTCCACATTTTTCTTTTGTTCTTTGTCAGAGTTCAAAGGTGCTGGCAAAGAAAGAACTTTCCTATGTACCTGTTATTGGTTGGATGTGGTACTTCCTAGAAATTGTGTTCTGCAAAAGGAAATGGGAAGAAGACAGGGAAAACGTTATACAAGGTTTACATAATCTTTGTGATTACCCAGAACATTTTTGGGTAAGTATTCAGGCAAACTGTTGTTGTGCATTAAAAGGGACATTTTTCCTTCTGGCAAAAATAATAAATTATGCCAGTACCCAGTTAGACTTAATTATTTTATTTCATTCAGTTATTAACAGATCTGGGGTGGTTCCATCTTGCTGTGATAGGTGACCTATACAAAATTTTACCGGGATTCTTTATGCATTTCAACAGCATTTATGCATTTCTTGATAACTGACGGCAACCAAAGACAGAGTGCTCGGCAACTTGGGGTTTTCTGCATAAGGGGTCTTTCTATAATTTGGATCTCCTTACCTTCATATCTCCATTTTCGAATATGTATTGCATAATACTTGGTAATGAGTCTAATTTTATGTAATCGTGTTCCAGTAAGTACTTTGTGTTGGTATTGCAGCATAGCACAAATACAAATAATATACATTAACATTTGTGCCAAAAGGCCTTTTGTATTTTGGAATTCTTTGGCAATTTTCTTACTCAAAGCCTTGTGATCAACAATAGGTCTGTGTCACTTTTGAACTGTTTGGGGCTTATGTAATATAAGGTGCAACGTTTGCTACAGTTCTTCTTTTGTAACTTAATTTTAATTACATTTTTAATCTAAAAGTTATTTAAAGACTGGTATACACATTTCAATAAGTATACAGAGTCTTTATCTTAAGATACACTCATCTGATATGCAATTAACAACTATCTTTAGGCTGTGTAGCTCATCATTGTTCAGAATGCTTGGGCAAGGCCCTTGGCACATGCTCTCACCCTGCTTTTTTTCTGCAGGCTGTGAGAAATGTATCCAATCCCTTCTGCATCTCCCTGTAGCTGTACTGACAATCAGAGCTTCTGCTTGCTTGTAGCTAAACAGAGTGGAAGCTGAGATCAGCCAGAAAATGCAAAAGCAGGAAGATGCAGAAAGGAATGCAGAAAAATGCAGGCTGAGAGCATGTGCCAAGGGCCTTGCGCAAACATTCTGAACAATGATGACCTACACAGGGCCTAGGAACTTAGACACAAATAAACTTCTAACTTCATTCCATTCAGGGGGAATAGGTGTATAAGTGGTTGAAAATACCTATGTATCTAATGAAATTATGGGGCTATGGGCTGACTGCAAATTCACTGGAACCCTGGTGTAAATATGTAAAGCCCACCTAGACTATACTTTCTTAAATTGATCAAGCCACAGAGCTTCGCTAAAAGTAAAATCTGAAAAAGGGACCCTAATCCAAATAGTGTGTAGTTATCTTATGTCCTTTTATATCTCTGTTTCAGCTTTACCTGTATTTTTTGTTTTTTTACATCATCTACTTTTATCTCATATATTTATGCATTTTTTTTTCTCTCCACATTTAGTTTCTGATCCATTGTGAGGGCACACGTTTTACAGAAAAGAAACATGAAATCAGCATGCTAGTAGCAGAAGCTAAAGGTCTCCCAAAACTAAAGCACCATCTGCTACCAAGGACTAAAGGATTTGCCGTCACCGTGCAGAGTTTGAGAAATGTAGGTAAGGAAAGCTTTTGGTAAGCCAAGGCAATTAAATTTCAGTTTCTGTCACTAAATAAAGTAGATTTCGATATACAACTTAACAATGTCACATTAGCACCATTCCTTCAGTGATTGTATTTTAAGATCTATGTAGGATGGCAAACCTCCATGGTCGTCTTTCCCCTTGTGTGGATGTTACTGTTGTGTCTGCTTGGCTATGGACTGTTAAGATAGACATGTAATCATATAGCTATATTATATATTGTAGCTATAGCATGTACTGATTGCTATGAAATCTCCTAGGTGACAATAACTGTTTTTAGACTTTCTGTCTCAAAAATGTACCCCCTCTTCCACCCTCTCTTAGGCCAATGGATCAAAAAATGTGTTGACTGCTGTTCGTGGACTGCTGTAATGATCAACTAGCTGCCAGTAGCATGATGGCACTGTCATGAGTTAGTTACTGAGGAGTAATCACTTTGGCAATCCATTTCTGACAGTGCCAGCATCTTTCATAGGCATTGTGTTTCCACACCAATGGGAATTGACTATTCTCATCTCTCTGAGAAAACAAAATCATTTTGTGCAATTGGCCTTACAACCCATGTTTACATAGTTAATTTGAATTGAAAATAAGGCAATAGTCAATCAAGTTTAACTACTCAAGTATTATTTCCTGGAAAAAGGTCCCAAGGGGCGGCAAATATGTCAGATTTACAGTTCTATTGTATTTTTTTATGAGAATTTAAAGCTGTCCTATGGTGAAATGATTCCCTTTTTGGCTGTGTATAGAATGTTCCAGGATAATCGTAAGCTTCATGGGACAGTCTGTCATTGATAGAAAGCTGATGGACAAAAACATTAAATGTACCACTTGGCAAGTGTTATATAATTGTGTAATAGGATAAACATTGAACTCACAATGTTCCTGTGACCTCAGGGATCTGGGGCTACATCACCTCTTTTTCCAGAATAAGTTTATCCTCCTAGTGGTGTACATACCCTTTGTCAACCTGTGAGCTGGTGTGCCCTTTATATGTCTGCCAATAATGAAAGATTATGCAGCAGATAATTATTTAGTATGTTAACAGTTGTTTTTTGAGTCTTTGTCATCATATAAAATGAAAATATTGCCACTTAAACCCTGTTGGACCGAATCCAAAAAATGACATAAATTTTCACCACACAAACAAGGAAGGAAAAACATTTTTAACAGTGGTTAAACAGTTCTCTTTCCCCCCGTAATTTAAATATGCAAATTAGTCTTCCGATTCAGTTCATTATTTGGTTGAATCTTTCACAAAGGACTCGGAATTAGGCTGAATCCTGAAATACACCCCTAGTATGTATTGCCAGCATTAGTGTGAAGTAGCCAGTTGTAGGCCAACTGTAGGCCCACCTGCGCAAATGCACTAGCTATTACTTGCATTTAAATAAAACAAGCAATAGCTGATGTGTTATGAATGTACACATACAATTGTATTGCTTTTGTAATGCTCTGTCAGTCTGATACATTTCAAGATGTCTCATGGGTTATGGAACTAAATAAGATATAGTGAATAAAGTACCCCCTAGTATAAAGATATTATAAGTTACCAAGGAGTTCCATGACCATGGACCATTGAACTCTGAGGTGACTTCGAATATCCTCATATTTTACAACATGGGGTACTTTATTATCATACACAAATTTAAGTAAGTCACGTGACAGAACTTACATCACTAAGCACTAAGTGATGACATCACTAAACACAGTTTACAAAGATATGATTTGCAGGATATTCATGGCTCTTGTGTATTATATAGTGAATAAAGTACCCCCTCTTGTAAAATATAAGGATATTATAAGTTACAGAGGAGTTTCATGACCATATAAAAACACGAGGCCGAAGGCCGAGTGTTTTTATACAGGTCATGGAACTCCGAGGTAACTTCTTATATCCTCATATTTTACAACTGGGGGTACTTTATTAATTATAATACACAAATTTTAGTGAGTCATGTGACAGAAATTACATCACTACTCACCGTTTATAACTGATGACATCACTACTCACCGTTTATAAGGATATAATTTACAAGATATTCATGGCTTTTGTGTATTATAAGAAAATACAACTTCTCGGACACAAACACCAAAGGGAGAATGTAATAAAAATCTATTTAAAAATTTTTTTTTGCAATGTTTAGCACTTCTCTCAATGTAAAATCATTCACAGGTGAATATTACATTGTGCATTGCGAAGCAAAGGTTTAGTGTTAACACCTGCTCGCAAAGAAAAAACACTTTGCGACTTTGAAATTTTATTCCATACACTGCGAATGTTTGCAAAAGCCATTTGGTTGTAAACTTTGTGATGAAGTCTTTAAGATTTTTAACCAGTCAAAAAGGATGCAAACATAGGGGGTTATTTACTAAACTCCGAATGCAAAAATCACAAAAAATTTGTGATATTTTTTTTTATAAAATCGTACTTTTAAAAAAAATCATACATTTTTCAGAATTTATTAAACCCCAAGGATGGGGGCTAATATCAGAATCTGAAAATCTGGCATCTCAGACCTGTCGAGGTTGCATATAAGTCAATACCCCAATGTTTTCTGAGTTTTCGGTTGACAATCAGGAAAACATTTTGAAAATCGGCTGGAAAAATCCAAGAAAATTGTGAAAACCTGATTTTTTATTTTTTTTCCCCCACAAAGCAAATTTTCGGGAAAATAAATAAGCGTAAAAAACCTGATTTGATCTGAGTTTTTAGCAGAAAATATTGAAATTTGGACTTTGATAAATAACCATATATCATAATAACTAACTAAAAATGTTACATTCCACCACATGTATTTTTTATACTTTTTGCATTTATTCATGAAAAAACTGTTATCTGGAATTGTAATTGAAAACAGGATTTGTCTGGCAGTTTCTTTTCTCTTCTCTGCTGGTTCTGACTAAAACAGTGTAGTAGTAAATCAGCTAACAGAGCAAGAGAAGAACTGACATTGACTACATTGTTTTTAGAATCTGGAGTAAAAGCAGTGAAATTAGAATTACATTTTCTTTCACTGTATCAAACAATTTGTTTTTTTGGTGGACATTAGCTAATTGTGGTAGAATTTTTTTACTTTGTGTTTCAAATATCGCTGATTTGGAATTTGAATGACTTTCTATTTATCTTCCCATTACTGGGTCATAGTCATTACAGCTATAAATAGGCTATCTGCCTTGCATTGTAGGACAATGACACACAGAGCACTTCTCGCCCATGGACAACACAGCAATACTGTATAATCTAACAAAAATGACTGTGTGGATTTTTTACATATGTAGTTTTTTATGTCATTCTAATACAGATGAATAGCAATGTACTCTCTGGCACTTTGTCACCTGTGTGAGAGACTCTTTCCTGTGTATGACAATCGCCCATTGTGTTATTGCCCTTACATGTACTGTATATGTGTGGTCTGTTGATTCCTTATTACTTTCGCCAGCAAAGAAGAAGTGATTCTGAAGTTAGATTGGAGCTGAAATAGAACAGGGCCTTAACATATATACAAACTATATAGTAAATAAGAAAAACATTACAATTACTGCCAGACATATTTCTTCATTTTATATTGCTAGAAAGCAAATAAAGAATGATTTAAAAATTGCTAAGAATAGGTCAATCAAAGATTCCTTTTCCCTTCTCACTTTGTATCTCGGTCCCACTCTGTATCTGTCTTCATATGTGCCTGCATTTCAAGAGCAATATTGGCTTTGTAGGCTTCTCCGTTTGCTCTGCCACAACACCCCAAGGTGTGAGCTATTTGCACAAGAATTTATAACGTTTGTAATCTCAGATAATAAATTACAACGCTTGAAATGTCTGATAATCTTATTAGTTGATGAATTATCAATTAGGATTATCTGTGCAGGACTGTTATCAGAAATACAAAGTAGGCACACAGTATAATCTTTCAGCTAACCTGAAGATTTGGGGCACACTGTGGTAACTAAGTGACAAACTATGTTAAATAAATCCTTCTTTATAACATATAATACTCCTTACCTCTTACAGGAGTCCAGTTGAATGAATTATTCACAGAAAGGCTGCCCCTCTGGTCTGACATTGACAAACATTTTTAACACAGCACCGAAGCAGAATGGAAGCCTTTGAATGAATGATTTAACCCAAATAAACATTGAACCCCTGCAGCCTGCATACAGTGATTTATGTTCTGCCCACAAAATGCAGGAAAAAACACTCCGCTAGCCAAGCAAAAGAGAGATTTCTTTCCTTCACATATTGCTATTTACTTATATTTTCCTGATATTTTGAATTACATTATTTAAACTGCGAAGTGCAGTTTCTGTCGCCATGTTTTTACCCCCAATAATTCCATTGTGTAATTGCAGCCTTGGACCTGACTCAATGCATTAAAACATGCTCTGGAGCAAATTGGATGCAGTTGTCCTGGAAATCTTTTGTGTCAGGATATAATTTCCAGCACCCAACATCAAATTGATGTCTGCACCCAATTGTTTAGCTGAATTACACTGCTTCTATTGATGGCTTTGTACAAATCTACTAAATCTACCTTAATGAATTGCTTTTTTTTTTTTTTTTGCACGACTGCAGCCGTTTTTGCCATCTTCACAAATCTTTTGAGTTCCATTGGAAAGGAAGAACTGGGTAGCTAGAAGAACATTTTAAAGGAGAACTAACCCCTAAAAATGAATATGGCTAAAAATTGCATATTTTATATAATGAATTTATTGCACCAGCCTAAAGTTTTAGCTTGTCAATAGCAGCAATGATCCACAACTTCAAACTTGTCACAGGGAGTCACCACCTTGGAAAGTGTCTGTGATACTCACATGCTCAGTGGGCTCTGAGCAGCTGTTGAGAAGCTAAGCTTAGGGGTCGTCACAAATTATCAAGCAGAAAATGAGGTTTGTCTGTAATATAAGCTGATGCTACTGGGCTGATTATTAAATTCTGATGCTAATTGCACTGGTTTCTGTGCTGCCATGTAGTAATTATCTGTATTAATTACTAATCAGCCTTATATTGTGACATTTCTATTCTA
Source organism: Xenopus laevis (assembly GCF_017654675.1). Lineage (NCBI taxonomy): Eukaryota > Metazoa > Chordata > Amphibia > Anura > Pipidae > Xenopus > Xenopus laevis. The sequence goes on along the minus strand of NC_054379.1, from coordinate 54,765,994 downwards.
TGTGTACTGTATATTGTGAGTGGGTCAATAAGCTCAGTTAATGACAGCAGCACAGAGCATGTGCAGTGAATCCGCAGAAAAGAAGATGAGGAGCTACTGGAGCATCTTTGGAGACACAGATCTGTACTGCTAAAGGGCTGTGGTTGCCTTTGGCTGGTACAGAAGCCCAAAACATAATGTACAACATTTCTAGCTACTTCTTTAGTTAGGCTTTAGTTCTCCTTTAAACCCTCTGGTTTCACAGTTGGGATATTTGTCATAACTGCTTTAGAATTACTATGTTTTTTTAAAAAAATCTCATGTTTTGCCTTTTACTGTTAATGCATGTCATTATGTCTGTATTAATTTACTTATGAGTTTCAAGATTGAAACTCTGAAAAGCTCATCTAGTGATCATTTCAGGTTGGTTGCACTTAAGGACATATTTTGCCATCTAGTAGAGGGTTAGTTAGTTTGCCATGGATCTAATAAGGAAATGAGCCAACCCATGCCTCATGTTGGCATGAATTTTAGCTTAGGTAAGTCATTCACACTGCTATTTACTGTCTAGTAGTGTCGGCACTAAAAAGCATATTTTTTGTAGCTGATAAGGTCAAGCTCTGATGCATTTATACATGTAGAGGATCTACATATCTACAAACTCAAGTCTTGTCATAGTATTAGATAACACTGTATTGAATATAATGTACCTATGCATATTCTGTTCAAGATTATTCTCCCCAGAATAAGCAGCATATTGTTGCTAATGACTTTCTTTATTTTTCCATGTGAATTTGGTGGGTTAAACTGTGATAAAGGGAATGGAAATTGGGCAAAGATAAATGAAAACAAAAATTAAACTATAGCTTTCCCAGAAACTTTGACAAATTGATAATACTTTATGCCTCAAAATCTCTGCCATGTGCACTAAAAGATAAACACATGAGGGGTAATTTACATTACCTAGTGGCACAAGTGCTAGAGCACTTCGGTTTTGAAAAACGTAAAATGGGGGTTCTGCTGTAGTTATCACACTTGGTAACATCACCATATTCTCAGTGAGATGTACTTATTGGTGTCAAAAGTTATTTTAAATTTGCAGTGATCAAATATCATTTTAAACAATATAGTCGTTACTTCCCTAGTGTCTGCATATCATGTGATTGTTTGGTTCCCTATTGTCAGTGCGTATTATTTTTCTACAATATAATTTTTTATTTCTTGTTTTACCAGTTTCGGCTGTATATGACTCAACCCTCAATTTCAGGAACAATGAAAACCCTACCTTGGTTGGAGTTCTAAATGGGAAGAAATACCATGCAGACCTGTGTGTCAGGTAAGCAGTTCTCCATATAGCTTCTTGTAACTCAAAATGAAACTTTTCTTCTTCTGAATTGCTGCTGTGTTGTTTAAAGAGAGAGTCTCCTCAAAATAAATGTCATCTAAATTCCAAAACATATTTCAGCAGCACTCCGATACAGTGAAAATATAATTTATTTGTGAAACAGATGAAGCAACTTTTAGAGCATAACCAGCCCTTTATCAAGCGTAACCACAGTGTAACATAAAATCCTTTAAATAGTTCAGTAGGGGGAGGGAGAAAGAATCCACACCTCCCATTTAGTGATTCATCACATTAACCCTTGTGACATGCATCATAAATACTTAGTAATAAATACATATAAAAACTGTGTCTGTTGGTTCTATTCAGATAAAGTGTCCAGAATATGCCTTCAAAGTGTCCATAAAAGCCCATATCTTTACCAAATATTATTTGCTTTAAAAAGTTGAACAATTCAACCTGTATTAAAAATATTACTCACAATTTGTTTGCTCTATTCCTGGACATAAATGCCTATGTATTGAAAAACACAGCCATTCCCAGGGCATGAGCTGTATTAATCTAAAAACAAAAGAATACAAAACAATGTTACCAAAAACAGGTCAACTATATTTAATTAAATGAACAGCATTGGTGTATACTCCCGGTTCACACCACCAGGTCCCAGCGTACCTAATTTATGTATCCACTTCATCTCTAACTTTTTTAGTCCGGTCGCCTCCACTTCTCAAGGGTTCTACGCTATCTACCACCATTACTTTTAAAGCAGCAAGTAGGTTGCAGGTAAAACTAGTCCCTTTTTTAAAATGTATAATGAAGCAATAGAATTCTTAATGAATCAGATGAAAATTGAGCATAGGACTGGCCAGATATGGGATGACTTTGACGTAGTTGGCCATCTTAAATATATTGCAATATATGGACAAACAATCCCTGTTTTGTTTAAAGGGTAAGGCATTTTTCAGTAGCAGTATGCACAAAATGTCTGTCTTAAATATATTGAAAATGGGTTGAGTGCAGAGGACACAAGTCTGTGGGTATGATGCATGCTATCACTGTCACATATTGGCAGCAAAGAAAACACTGGGAATGCACATTGGTCACTTCCCATTGATGGCAAAGCAAAGCGCCAAGATTAACCTTAGCACAGTACTGTTGCACTTTTTTCAGGGAATAGTTAGGGCCAGTGGCTGGGCATTTACAATACCCCCAACACCCCGTCCCCCAATAAACACAGAACATGCACAAACAAGCGGTGTCAAAGCTCAGTGGATGGTGGTAAACAACTAACGATGAAGGGCCTGGACTAAAGATAGGTGACAGAAGAGATATGTGCCTAGTTACCCCCTCATCATTGCCCCCTAGGCTCGTGCCACTCCTAAGGCAACTTGTGACTCACAATACAATCAGTGGCATATAGTTCTATTCTTGCAACAGACATGTTTGTTGTCCTTACTTCCCTGTCACCCAACCCAGAAACCGCACAACAGTGTTTTGTTTGCAGAAAATCTTGTTAAAGTGATACTGACACTAAAAAATGAATTTTAGCATATGAATGTACATTAAATGTACCTATAGGTCATGTTGATCATTTTTTGCTGAGAGGTTTGTTTTTGTATATAATTGTTAGTTGAAGTTCCTAAGCCTGACTCTCTGACACTCTGACTTTGCCAACCTGACTGTCCCATCTCAGCCTGTTAGTTACAGTTTCTAATGCTAACGGACTCCTGCTGCACAAATATGGCAGCCCCCTCATACAGGAACATGGGGGATCAGACAGGTAATGTAAAAGCATCATGCAAATACTTTATGACAAAGTTAGAAGTAGCTTGCAAAGCCAGTATTATAATAGATGTAAAAAAAAGTTTAATTTCAGGTGTCAGTATCTCTTTAAGCTGGGGTTTAATCATACTTCCCAACTGTCCCTTTTTCGGAGGGACAGTCCCTCTTTTGACAGCTCAACCCGCAGTCCCTCATTTGTACTGGAAAGTCCCTCTTTTCTATGCACTGAACAGCCAGAAAAAGAAACCAAGTTTCTCACTTAATTGGCTTTTAGCAGAGAGCCCAGAACAGCTAACAGGTGCAAATAAGATACTTTGTAACAATTTTGAGACACAAAAACACAGTTTAGATAAGGAGAAATATTTTCAAACACAGTTTAGATAAGGAGAAATATTTTCAAACTTTCATAACCTGCCAAATTTTGTAAAACAAACATGGTATTTAGGGGGTGTGGCCACAGAAAGGGGTGTGGTCAAAAAATTGCTGCGCTACGTGCGAGAAAAATTTTTTTGTCCCTCTTTTTACTTCCAAAATGTTGGGAGGTTTGGTTTAATTAATGTATAGTATATCTTACGTAAGATCTTGAGGTTGTTGCTGCCACTTCTCAGCCCCAACCCTGGTTACTGCTTTTGCACTCTCTACAATGAAAGCGAAAAAAAACCCGGAAATTTGCTTTAAAGTTAATAGTTAGGTCTGCCTATTTTATGGAAGTTTTTAGAAACATTGGGGCACTGTGTAAAATATAAAAAAAAGAGAATGCAAAATCTGGAAATCATTTAACCCCTATATTTAACTGTACAAAGACAATATATTAAATGCTGAACTGAGAAATTCTATTGTTTTCTGAAAAATATATGTGCATTTCAAAAAAGTTGTAACAACAGACTGGAATGTGTAATGCTAAAAAACACCTTATGTCATCAGGTCGGTAATGTGATTGGTTATAAAAAGAGCATCACAGCGCCACTTGGTCTCTCAGATGGAGAGCAGGCCCAGACTGGCAATCTGTGGGTTCTGGCAAATGCCAGAGGGGCTGCTGTAAAATGCCATAGACAGTCACGAATTTAGTGACCTCTGTGTACTTGAAATTCCAGGGCCTATTTTGAATCCCAGTCCAAATCTGATGGAGAGGGCTACCCCACTCTGCACCGTCAAACTATGTAAAACTGCAAAATACTTGGGAATTCCACCAACTACAGTACATAATAATAATAACCGTTGTTTTCAGAACATTCATTTTTATTTGCCTTATCTCTTTCTGAAGCAACTCTGGGGGTAGCAGACTCTGCAAACTGTTATAAATTGATACATTAGTTGCTGTGCTCCAGTGCTGTCCCAACTGGAGTCCCACAAGCCTGCTGTGACTGAGATTAACTGGCCCCTGCATTGTTTACACCACAAATTCAGACACTAATCCCCCTTGCATTTTCACACCTGTAACCCCCCCTACATTGTTCACACCTGTAACATCTCTATTGTGCACACCCCTAAAGACCTGTACTTTTTCCCTCTCAGACCTAGACCTAGACATTGTTCCCCTGTTCACACCAGCATTGTGTTACTGTATGTAGCACAGAATGAACTGTTCATCTTAGAGTAGTCCTGATAGTTTTTGCTGTATTCTGCTTGTTTTATTCTCTTTATGTGTGTCATTTATTAGCATTTGGAAATTGTTGTTAGGGGCCCCTAAGGTGTTTAATCATGTGCTGGGGGCTGCTGTGTTATCCACAAGAACATTGCACTTTAAACTTACATTTTAGAAAAACTATAAAAAACAGAAAGCATTTGAAAAACATCTTTATTGCAGGTGAACTATCTTGAAAACAACTGAACTGAAAAAGTGTTTGGAAGGTGAAAATGTCCTTTAAAAGATTTAGAGAAGCTGGACAGAGTCTGTTCTTTTGAAACTCTTAGCTCTAATACATTGTCTAGGCTCAATTATATGAGAAACAGTATAGAATTTATAACTGAACATATTTAGAAAGTTTCATATTTCCACGAGATGACACTCCTTCAGTTTTCATGTTCACAACAAATTTAAAATTTGTGAATAAAAATGAAATGGTATTATTAGACAGAGTAACAGTGTGACTGTATCGCTTTAGAACAGGGATCCCCAACCTTTAGAACCTGTGAGCAACATTCAGAAGTAAAAGGAGTTGGGGAGCAACACTAGCATGAAAAATGTTCCTGGGTGCCAAATAAGGGCTGTGATTGACCATTTGGTAGCCCCTTTGTATATTTTCAACCAACATTAAGGCTCTGTTTGGCAGCACACCTGGTTTTTATGCAACTAAAACTTGCCTCCAAGCCAGGAATTCAAAAATAAGCTCCTGCTTTGAGGCCACTGGGAGCAACATCCAAGGGGTTGCAGAGCAACATGTTGCTCGTGAGCTACTGGTTGGGGATCACTGCTTTAGAATCTAAAGTTTAGATGTTTGATTTGGGCTTTGTGTCAATGATTTCTTGACTTGCTTTCATTCTTGTTTCATGTCTCAGGAGAATCCCACTAGAAGAAATCCCAGAAGATGAGAAGGAATGTGCCAGCTGGCTACACAAGCTTTATCAGGAAAAAGTTAGTATTCACACTCTTCGTTAGGGACTCTTCATCCTGAATCGAATCCGGGATTCGGCCAGGATTCAGCCTTTTTCAGCAGGATTCAGATTTGGCCGAATATTCGTGCCTGGCCGAACCCAAACCGAAACCTAATCTGCATATGCAAATAAGGGGTGGGAAGGGAAATCGCATAACTTTTTGTTACAAAACAAGGAAGTAAAAAATGTTTTTCTACTTTTCCCTTACCTAATTTGCATATGCAAATCTTTCATGAAGGATTCTGCAATCATGTCAGTGGTTAGATGGATTTGTAATGGTTTATTGTTCATTTCATGTTGGTTAAGCATTCAGAGTGAATGCTTAACCAACAGTTAATATGTATCATAAGTAAAATATTAAAGAATGTTACCCATATTGGTGTGTGTGTATATGTATATATATATATATACATACATATTTGTCCATATATTGCAATATATTTAAGATGGCCAACTATGTCAAAGTCATCCCATATCTGGCCAGTCCTATGCTCAATCTTCATCTGATTCATTAATAATTGGGAGCTTCCCACCTATAGTCCCACCCTTCCCAGCTATAGTCAGGTGATCCCACTGGTGTCTAATAAAAGGGCAGCCAATTTTGGAAGGTTTACTTTGAAAGCAGCTAGTAAGTTGCAGGTAAAACTTAGTCCCTTTGTAAAATGTATAATAAAGCAATAGAATTCTTAATAAATCAGATATAATTGGAGTGTAGAACTGGCCAGATATGGGATGACTTTGACGTAGTTGGCCAGCTTAAATATATTGCAATATATGGACAAACAATCCCTGTTTTGTTTAAAGGGTAAGGAATTTTTCAGTAGCAGTATGCACAAAATGTATGTTTTAAATATATTGATAATGGGTTGAGTGCAGAGGACGCTTGTATTTGTCTATATGTATTTTGTGGTCAACGCCTAATGGTTTTAAAAATTAGTGGTGAGCACAACTTTCCCTTGTACACCCTGTTTTTCCTTTTGCTCAGCTAAGAAGGGGAGCTAAGGCTGGAGTTTGTATATAACCTCTATGCCAGCCAACAGATCTCAGTACTGTACCTTAGATAAGGGAATTGAAAAGGGTTATCATATTTGAATTAATTTTTAGTATGATGTAGAGAGTGATATTCTGAGACAATATGCAATTGGTTTTCGTTTTTTTATTTATTTAGCTTTTTATTCAGCAGCTCTTCAGTTTGCGATTTCAGCAATCTGGTTGTTAGGGTTCAAATTTCCCTAGCAACCATGCATTGGTTTAAATAAGAGACTGGGATATGAATAGGAGAGGGCCTGAAAAGAAAGACAAGTAATAAAAAGTAACAATAACAAAACATTTGTAGCCTTACAGAGCATTTGGTTTTCAAATGGGGGTTTTGACCCCTATTTGAGTCAGAAAAAGCAGGCGAAAAACTATACAAAAGAAAAAGGAAAAATTGCTTAGAATTAATCATTCTATAACATACTAAAAGTTATCTTAAAGGTGAACCATCCCTTTAAAGAGTTGGCAAAGAAAATATACAAAGGCCTGTGGTTAGTACTTGGAGGTGAGCCTGGACTGGTGTGATAAAAAGGTAGGCAGTAGTGTTGTGTCGGTCAGCAAAACCTTAACTAGCACCTAACCCAAAAAATGTTGTCCTAGTAGGACCTGTGCCCTACCCATAGCCACGTCTTCTTGCTTTGTATGCGTGCCTCTGATTCCAAGACAGGGAATCTTTGGGAACTGTGGAGGAGTGTGACCTGCACCCAACCTTAACCCGCAACAAATGGCCAAATTTCAACCCAAACCCACATCATGTAAAAAAAAAAAGTGGTTTACTCTCTCTTTAATAGAGCTACTACACTATATTATTTATTGTATGAATTATTTAGCTTTGATTCAAGCATCTGCTAGACTAATTGTGGAACCTTTAAAGGAACAGTAACACCAAAAATGAAGTGTTTTAAAATAATGAAAATATCATGTAGTGTTGTCCTGCATGGTTAAAACTGATCTGTTAGCTTCAGAAAAACTACTATAGTTCATATAAACAAGCTGCTGAATAGCAATGGTGGAAATTGAAAAAAGGCTATATGGCACAGGTTAAATAGTGGATAACAGATAACATCATTATGTTCTATAGAGCTTATCTGCTATCTACTGTGTAACTTAAGCCTTTTCTCATTTGATTAGCTGCCCCCATGGCTACACAGCAGCTTATTTATATAAACAAATAAGTAGTGTTTCTGAAGCAAACACAGCAGTTTTACCAGTGCAGGGCAACATTATACTAGAGAGGTACATTTCCTGAAGAAAATGTGAGTGGTGCTTGCAAAACTCAGGCCCCCCATATATGTTGGGTGTCTTGCCCAGTCGCCCCTGGTGCCTAGAGAGTACACAAAGTCGGTAGAATCCGGATTAAACCGGTGAAATTTAAAGCCAACCAAATTTTACCATTGAAATCAATCCAAACAAACTGGCTATTTTTGGCTCCGCCCACTTTTAAAAATTTGCAACCCAGTCACCAAATGGACCAAGTTTGAGCACTCTTACATTAACAGTGTAAGAATGACAGGAATTTAAATATTCCCATTGAATAGCGTTAGGTAAAATTTGATTGGCTGTCTTAAGCTCCGCCCATTTTTCTGAATTTTAACCCCAGTTACCTAGTCATGGTCAGTGCCAAGTTTGGGGCCTCCGGTTTTAAAACTGTGAGAACGGCGGTAATCAAAAATTTTACATTGAAGTCAATAGGTGAAAACGGATTGGCTGTTTATGGCTCCACCCACTTTTCCTAAATTTTGACCGCAGTCACCCAGTGAGTAATTGAGCCAAGTTTGGTACACCTAGCATTTAAACCGTGATAATAGCAGCAGTTTATCATTTTTCATTAAGGTCAAAGGCTGAAATCTGATTGGCTGTTGTTGCCCCGCCCCTTTTTTTCCTAATTGTGAACCACAGTCACTCAGTGACTAACATACCAAAGTTTGGGAATGCTGTCATTTAATGTGAAAAAAATGGCAGCATTTCTATTTTTTTCTATTGAAAATCAATGAATGAAATTTGATTGGTTGTTGGTGGCTCCGCCCACTTTTTCTAAACTTGAAGTGGAAACCCCCAGCGACCACATTTGTGATATTCAAGGTCCCTGACATCAATACTGAGAGAATGGCAGCCTTCTTAATTTTTCCCATTAAAACCAATCAAAGAAATCTGATTGGTTGGTTTTGGCTCCACCCACTTTTCTTAATTTTAATCCCAGTCCCCCAGTGACCAACTGTGCCAACTTTGAGGAGGCTGCCATTAACCGTCTAAGAGCGGCAGCAGTTTAAAATTTTCCTATTTAATTGAATGGCTGAAATTTGATTGGCTGTTGTAGACTCCGCCCACTTTTTGTAAATTTTGGCCGCAGTCACCCAGTGACCCACGGTGCCAAGTTTGGGAGCTCTGGCTTTATTACTGTGAGAATTACAGCTGTTTACATTTTCTCATTGAAGTCAATAGGGAAAATCTGATTGGTTGTTTGCGGCTCCGCTCACTTTTTTGGGTCCCCAAAATAGGACAGAAAAGTCACAACACCCCATTCCCGAATAAGCTGAACGGTTTGACACCTCATTCATGGGTCTGCGACAAACTAATTATTCGATAAATTCCCCATTATAAGTCAATGGGGCAAATTTGGGGACCTCTCCTGCCCCGGGGGTAAAACTTATACCCTCGTGTGGGGTATCATCTGACACAGGTCGCAAACCTCTTCAAATGTGGTAAATTTAACGTTTCTACAAGATTCCCTCTCTGCGCTAGAATCCGTCAAAAGTTGGCCTCAATGTTAATCTATGGGACTTTTCGGGGTGGTTAATTGCCCCCGCAAGGGGCAATTAACCACCCACCCCTTAGAAAAGTCATACCACCCCATTCCCGATTAAGCCGCACGATTTGACACCTCATTCATGGGTCTAGGACAAACGGTGCGGGACTAGTTACGCGCCAAACTTTCATACGGAAGAAGAATAAAAACTAGAGAGGTACATTTCCTGAAGAAAATGTGAGTGGTGCTTGCCGTGGCAAAACTCAGGCCCAAATCTGATTGGCTGTTGTTGCCCCGCCCCTTTTTTTCCTAATTGTGAACCACAGTCACTCAGTGACTAACATACCAAAGTTTGGGAATGCTGTCATTTAATGTGTAAAAATGGCAGCATTTCTATTTTTTTCTATTGAAAATCAATGAATGAAATTTAATTGGTTGTTGGTGGCTCCGCCCACTTTTTCTAAACTTGAAGTGGAAACCCCCAGCGACCACATTTGTGGTATTCAAGGTCCCTGACATCAATACTGAGAGAATGGCAGCCTTCTTAATTTTTCCCATTAAAACCAATCAAAGAAATCTGATTGGTTGGTTTTGGCTCCACCCACTTTTCTTAATTTTAATCCCAGTGACCAACTGTGCCAACTTTGAGGAGGCTGCCATTAACCGTCTAAGAGCGGCAGCAGTTTAAAATTTTCCTATTTAATTGAATGGCTGAAATTTGATTGGCTGTTGTAGACTCCGCCCACTTTTTGTAAATTTTGGCTGCAGTCATCCAGTGACCCACGGTGCCAAGTTTGGGAGCTCTGGCTTTATTACTGTGAGAATTACAGCTGTTTACATTTTCTCATTGAAGTCAATAGGGAAAATCTGATTGGTTGTTTGCGGCTCCGCTCACTTTTTTGGGTCCCCAAAATAGGACAGAAAAGTCACAACACCCCATTCCCGAATAAGCTGAACGGTTTGACACCTCATTCATGGGTCTGCGACAAACTAATTATTCGATAAATTCCCCATTATAAGTCAATGGGGCAAATTTGGGGACCTCTCCTGCCCCGGGGGTAAAACTTATGCCCTCGTGTGGGGTATCATCTGACACAGGTCGCAAACCTCTTCAAATGTGGTAAATTTAACGTTTCTACAAGATTCCCTCTCTGCGCTAGAATCCGTCAAAAGTTGGCCTCAATGTTAATCTATGGGACTTTTCGAGGTGGTTAATTGCCCCCGCAAGGGGCAATTAACCACCCACCCCTTAGAAAAGTCATACCACCCCATTCCCGATTAAGCCGCACGATTTGACACCTCATTCATGGGTCTAGGACAAACGGTGCGGGACTAGTTACGCGCCAAACTTTCATACGGAAGAAGAATAAAAATAAGTTTGCAAGATAACAGTAGTGATGCTTTGCTTCGCAAGCACCACTAAAAAATAAGTTTGCAAGATAACAGTAGTGATGCTTTGCTTCGCAAGCACCACTAAAAAATAAGTTTGCAAGATAACAGTAGTGATGCTTTGCTTCGCAAGCACCACTAATAACAGTAGTGATGCTTTGCTTCGCAAGCACCACTAATAAAAATAAGTTTGCAAGATAACAGTAGTGATGCTTTGCTTCGCAAGCACCACTAATAAGTTTGCAAGATAACAGTAGTGATGCTTTGCTTCGCAAGCACCACTAATTATATTTTTTAATGTTACTGTTCCTTTAAGTAAATTTTATTTTGCTCTTTCAATCTTAGGATGCTTTTCAGGAGGAGTACTACAAGACCGGTATTTACCCAGGGACTGCAATTGTGCCAGCAAGGAGACCATGGAGCCTTATAAACTGGATAATTTGGGCCTCTTTACTTTCATACCCCTTATTTAAAGTGCTTGCAAACATGATCAGCAGTGGATCGTACTTGACAATTTCCGTCTTTGCATTGTTAATGGTTATAGGTAGGTGCACACATTTTCTATACTTGAATGCAGTTTTATTAAAGTACCTGTGAGGCTTGCACAAAGTAGTTTAGGAATGTTTTTTACCCTAAATAAAATAACCCTTTCCACTCACCAGCATCTGTAGGCTGTCTGCACTGGCTCTCTAGTAACTGGGTTTGGTGTGTGCTTCCCTCTGGGCTGGGAGTCTAACACACAGCTGCCACTGGGGAAAAACACTTTCTATTGATTGTTTTCTCTTCAATATTGGTCTCCAAGAACTGGTCATTAAAAATATATATAATTATAATGAGCAAAAAAAATCCCTTCAAGGGCTCTTCCAGCCAAAAACAGTGAAAGGAAATTCTAAGCATCTTTTATTAATTCATTTACATAAATGAAAATATATAATGTTAATTGTAATTGAAAGCAATATCTGTCTAGATGTCTCTGCATTCCTGGCTGTGATTACTGAAACAATGTTGCAAGGCGGCTGTTGATAAATCTGATGAAAAGAAACCTAACTCAAGTTTGAGTCAGGTCGCGAGAACAGAAAGGGGCAAACAAACAGTTCCTTCAATAGCAATTACATTTACAAATATATGAATAACGTCTGAAAAGCATTTAATGAATCTGCATTGGAAAGTTGCTTAGCATTATACAGTATTTTCTTTTATCACACATTTATTGTGAAAGTGGTTACTATCGTCCTAATTTGGCAGCCCCATTCTGCACACTAGACAGCAGCTTTCAGGGATACACTGTGTCCCCTGTGGGTGTTAGTAATAGAAATATACAGAGACAACCAGGATACTCTTGTCCTGTAGTAATTCTAGTGCAAGAGTCCTTTCCCTCATAGATACACATGTATGAAGCTCACACTATGTGGCACAGTATGAAATCCAATTATTCCCTTGCTAATAGTCCTTTCTGTGAATTGCTTGGCAGTGTCTGTAGGTGTCCGGAGAATGATCAAAGTCACTGAAATCGACAGAGGCTCAGCTTATGGCAACCGTGAAAACAAACTGAAGCAGAAATAGCAGCACAGAGTTTTCTTCTACTGCAAAGGGAAATCCTTCTCAACACTGGCTTAAACCCTCCAGATTGGAAGTGCATATCACAGTCAAGCGAATGTGCCAAATTTTATATTCTATCATCTTGTGGAAGCAAGAATTTTAGACAGTTTTTTTTGTTTCTTTATTTTTTATTATGACCTTTCCTGTTTCGTGAATGCTGACGTCTTTAACACTGGAATACATTTCCACTGCCTATGTCTGTGGTATTTGCCTTGGTCCAAAATAAACCATTACTCAACATTCTAACCCATTTCCTTGGCTGTTCTATAGTCATAGTTGCTCCGTGTTCATGTTCACAACAAACATCCAGTTTAAATGCTGCTGTTGGTCAAATTAACAACAGATTATTGATAACATTTGACATTGCAGGTGTGGGAAGCTCTGAATTACAAGAAAGCCATCTCCAATAGAATCCATTTTAATCCAATAATTCAAAATTTTAAATGATTTCCTTTTTCTCAATAATAATAAAACAGTTCCTTGTACTTGATCCTAGCTGGGCTGCATGAATCTATATTGGTGGCAAAATAATCCTTTTGGGTTTATTTAATGTTTGAGTCATTTTAGCAGACTTAAAGGTACAATTATTCCAAAATATGAAAGTGTTTTAAAGTAATGAAAATATGATGTACTTTTGTGCTGCACTGGTACAAATTGTGTACTGTATTTGCTTCAGAAACATAAATATTTATATAAATATGCTGCTGTGGGGGCAGCCAGTAAAAGCTGTAAAATGAGAAAAGGCACAGGTTAAACAGCAGATTACAGAAAAGATCTGTAGTACACAATGGAATTATTCAATACTTATCTGTTATCTACTGTGGATCCTGTGCTTGAATTGCTGCCCCCTTGGCTATACAGTAGCTTGTTTATATAAACTATAATAGTGTTTCTGAAGCAAATGCCAGTTTTACCAGTACAGGTCATAAGTACATTCTATTGTCATTCCAGTAAACACTTTTTTGGTGTTACTGTTCGTTTAAGTTATGGTGGTCCAAATAACAGAAAGACCCCTTAATGAGAAAATGGAAGGTCTCGGGCATTCTAGATTATGCAATGAACAATTTTAGATTTTGAAAAATATTTTCTAAAAACGTAATATGATATCGTGCTGTTTTTGGTCATGCAGAGTAAAGCAATGGTACAATAACCAAGTGATTTCAAATGTTAGTACCTGGAAAATGAAGGAACAATTTGCAACCAGGCATTTTGCATCAGTTGTATCATTCCTCCTTACAGCTCCCAATGTATTGGCTAAATCCTTTTTAAACAACTCATAGTGCAGATAAGCCTGCCTGGGAAGGATATTCATTGCCAATACTAAAGATTTATAGGAAAGTAAATAAAAAGGTGCTAGTCACAAGTGGTACATTTTCACAAAAAATCTAAAGAGCACATTGTAACATTCTAAGATATATACAGGAAAGTGCTATTCGTTGGTTTTAAAGGTATATGTAACTGTGGAAAGAGGGTGGGGCTGTGGTATTGTGGGTGGGGTTTATGCAGAGTTGATGACTGGGGTCAATTAGGGGCATGATCAGGGCTTTGTTTCCTTCGGGGCCTCAGGTGACCACTGGATTAATAACTGTGGCTCCCTGGGTGGGAAGGCTTTCCTAACAGTCAGGGCAGCCATCAGGGGGGGACGGGGAAGAGTTGTAGGGGGCCCCGAGGGTTAGGGGGGCCCTACCACGCTGCAATTTCTTGATTAGCTGGGCCCCCCTGCTTTCTGAGAGCTGCTGACTTCAGGAAAGGCAGGTAAGGAGCACAAGGGGAGGTATCTTCTGTCCATTACTTCCCCTTATTGGTCACTGAGTTTAAGTCCCGGTTGAGCTGCTCAGGGATTGGATAGCTGAGGTTTGAACTTCTCCTCCCGCTCATCCAATCACCATACAGCTTTACCAGGACTTGAAATTCTGTGACCAATAAGGGAAGAAAATGCTGTTACTGGAGGAAGATGCAGCCACATGCAGCAGAAGGTGGGTAACACTAATGAAGTAAGTGTAACATGGCAGGGCCCTCCTAATGGAAACCCTTTGTGGTCCCTGTTGTGTGGTGGGGCACTGGGCACTACATTTTTTTAAACTTCTGGGAGGGCAAGTTTTTTTCATGGACGTTTAAGGGGGGACCTGGCCACCAATTATATTTCCCCATGTGGTGTCCTAGCCACCAATATTTTTTAATGGGAGGCCCTGACCACAAAAGTTTTTTTCAATGGGGGGGCACTGACCACCAATATTTTTTATTAACATGTGGGAACCATAGCCACTAATGTTTTCTTTTTTTTAGTGGGGGGTGGGGAGGACGGACCTGTAGGTGGGGCTTGTGGTGGGCGCAGCCCAGGGGGCCCAGGAAATGTTTTTGTATGGGGCCCTACTAACAGTAATGTGACTCCCGATGCCAGCACTCGATAAATATCATAGCTTTACACAGTGTGTGAATTTAGCATATCTGAGTGACATAGAATGTAGTTTCTACGTTCTGCAGCACATATTGGAGGTGGAGCGGCTTTTAAAGCATCTCGCTCCTTCCCTGCTCACTCGGAAGCAACAAGGCAACAAGCTGAGCAAGGGGAAACGTGGCCCCATAGGCGCAGCAGACACATGCATCTGCTGCTGCCCGCACTTCCTTCTCCCCCCAGCAATGACCCCAGAGCCGGATCTTATAGTTACATAGTTAAATCGGGTTGAAAAAAGTCGATCAAGTCCAACCCCTCCAAATGAAAACCCAGCATCCATACACACACCCCTCCATACTCCACACAAATTATATATACCCATATCTATACTAACTATAGAATTTAGTATCACAATAGCCTTTGATATTATGTCTGTCCAAGAAATCATCCAAGCCATTCTTAAAGGCAGTAACTGAATCAGCCAACAGCCACAACCTCACTGTCCTGACTGTGAAGAACCACCTATGTTGCTTCAAATGAAAGTTCTTTTCTTCCAGTCTGAAGGGATGGTCTCTGGTACGGTGATCCACTTTATGGGTAAAAAGGTCCCCTGCTATTTGTCTATAATGTCCTCTAATGTACTTGTAAAGTATAATCCTGTCCCCTCGCAAGCGCCTTTTTTCCAGAGAAAACAACCCCAATCTTGACAGTCTACCTTCATAATTTGTCTTCCATCCCTCTAACCAGTTTAGTTGCACGTCTCTGCACTCTCTCCAGCTCATTTATATCCCTCTTAAGGTCTCGAGTCCAAAACTGCACTGCATACTCCAGATGAGGCCTCACCAGGGACATATAAAGAGGCATAATTATGTTTATCCCTTGAGTTAATGCCCTTTTTTATGCAAGACAGAACTTTATTTGCTTTAGTAGCCACAGAATGACACTGCCAGAATTAAACCCCAAGATACTGCTCGTTTAACTCCCAAAAACCTAATTTTCCAGTTTGCTGCCCAGTTTCCCAACTTAATCTGGCCATAGACGCAAAGATCAGATCCTTGATTCGTATGATTTTCTGACCGTGTGTGGAGAGTCCTGATCATTTTTCGTCCCACGGATATCGGTCGATTGGCCAGGTTAAAAGATTTCTGTCTGCTGCTGATAATTTTTCTGCATTTATTGCCGATCGGACGATTTTCAGCGGGAGACTGTCACCAGCTTTGTCGGACATAACTATCATACGATTGCTGTCAGGGGCAATACTTTATTTGATCTGAATGGTTAGTGACAGGTCGGGGGATGGGGAAGTCCGATCGTTCCAGGATTCGAACGATCTGATCTTTGCATCTATGGCCAGCTTTAGACAAATAACTCTGCATTGTCTGACATGCCACCAACCCCGAGCTGACCTCGTGCACTGCCTTTGGCTTTGTCTATATATCCAACAATTTTGGGGAGAAGTTCAGGAATATTGGAAATCTTTAACACAACAGACAAGTCCCTTTACTTTATCGTGGGTACTTTTTGGTATACCTCCCCCACAACTAAAACTCACACATTCGGAGAGACACCTAGCAGAAAGATTAACGGCAGCGACCAGGAAGACCATCCTTCATCACTGGCTTCTCCCCCCCCCACTCACTAGTTAAGAAACTCCACCAGATTTTTCACATGGATTGGTTAGAATCTACTACAAATAAAGAACAATACACAGAAAAGTTCTTCTCAACCTGAATGTTCTGGCGATTATATTACATTTTTGGTGCATTGCATCAAAATCATTGCATTGTTAGCCACTTTATTGCATTTTCAGTTCTTCTTCATAGGCTTGCTTGTCTCCGTCCATAAAACTTATTTGGCCAAGCTAAATTATTCAAACTGTGATTCTGATGACCGATTATACCAAGCCAAAAAAGAATAAAAAGCATTGATTTTAGTGTTTTAAGGCATTTTACTATTTTTTTGCATTTTACATTCCTTTACTTGTTTTTTTCCACTTGAAAATTGTATGTGCTGTATATCCACATGGTTACCTCTGCACACCACATCAATATACATAGATTTACCAAACTGTTCAGTTATCCCCTGGCGTTCATATTTAACATTTTTTATGCTGCTACGTTACAAAATGTGGAGCATATATGGGGTACAATACAAGCTTTGTGATGATTTTTAGAAATTTCATAAACGCAATTGTTACTGAAATGTCCCAACTTCTCTTTGATCACCTGCACTGAACAGCTAGAAAAAATACAAAGTTTCTAAAACTTAATTGGCTTGTGAAAGAGAGCCTAGAATATGTGGCAGGTGCACCTAGATACTTTTATTACAATTTAATATAAGCAAAGAAACAATTGTAACTATTTAAGATAAGCATGTCTCTTGGGGAAACTGATTTGCAGCTTAAAGGGCAATTCACCATTAGCAAAGCTGTAATAACACAGAAAAAACACAGAAATGTGTTCAAACTTTCAAAACCTGCCAAATTTTTTAAAATGAACATGGTAATTAGGGGGTGTGGTCACAAAATGGGCATGGTTAAAAAGGTCACGCTCCCCGAAGCAAATATTTTTGTCCCACGTTCTATTTCCAAAATATTGGGAGGTACGTGATCATCTCTGCTTGTGGTTCTTGTACAATTGGCTTCAGAAAAAATTTGGAGAAGTAGAAATGATAAATTCATATTGATTTTCTGCCAGAAGGAACTAGGGGTCATTTATAAGCTCATTTATTACTACTACTTGCACTCCTGGGCTTGTAGCCCTGCATGGAGCACTGGATCAAAAGGTGGGACTAGAGGACATCTATGTGCCTCCCCTCGCATTTTTAAGCACCTATTTTGGAAGATTGCTGATTTGAGTGTCTGCTCTGCATCTGTATGGTTGGATCTCTCCCACTACAGAAAGTACAGGGACCAGAATACATCACTTCACAATGGAACACGCTTAGGGAGTGGTTACCAGGGGCTAATAAATGCTTCTCAAATGTTATGGTTTCATTTAAATCTGTGGAATCAGGTGTAAAAAAAAAAAAAATGGAACTTCTGATACTAGTGATTAAGCTAGAGATTAGCTCAGTTGCAGGCATTCATATATAATAATAATTCCGCATTATGCCATCAGCAAATATTTTCTCAAAAGCATAGTAGACTTTTGGCACAAAACTATCACTACGAAAAAACATATTGAGAAAACACCCCTTCATTATGTATTGCATGTAAAAACTGCATTTTGCACAATAAAGTGATTTCACAATTTTTTTAGTAAATCTGAATATGACAGATTAGCTCATTATTAGTTTATGCACCTTTTCTACAAAAACCCAAACAAATAAGTTCAACTCAAGAAGGGGGGGTGGAAGGTAGATTTTCCATTTGAGTTAAAGGAACAGTAACTTTAAAAAAGGAAAGTGTTTTAAAGTAATACAAATATAATACAATGTTGCCCTCTACTGGTAAAACTGCTGTGTTTGCTTCAGAAACACTACTATCGTTTATATAAATAAGCTGCTGTGTAGTAATGGGGGCAGCCAGGTTACACAGCAGATAAGCCCTGTAGAACATAATGGTGTTATATGTTATCCATTATTTAACCTGTGCCATATAACCCTTTTTCAATCTCCACCATTGCTACACAGCAGCTTGTTTATATGATTTATAGTCGAGTTTCTGAAGCAAACACATCAGTTTTACCAGCGCAGGGCAACAGTTCATAATATTTTCATTACTTTAAAACACTTTCATTTGTTGGTCTTACTGTTCCTTTAACAGAAATATATAACTGGTCATTAAGTTTGCCTAATGCTTGTGGTACTATTTCATACATTTTATTAAACGGCATCATATCTATATTTAAGGGTGTTTGAATTCTTATATGGAGTTAATCCTCAGCACATCTGCTGGAAGGCTGTTACAGGTATGGGATCTGTTATCCAGCAATCCGTTATACAGAAAGCTCTGAATTACAGGAAGGCCACCTCTCATAGACTCCATCACATTTTTATATAAGATATAATTAATCCTTATTGAAGTCAAAACAACTCTAATGGGCTTAATATATGTTTTATCATAAATTTATCAATCTTTTGAAAAGATGCAGTTCCTTATGTTCCTTTTGAATCTTCCTCTTTACAGCTCCATTAGGGTTGTCACCTTTTCTCTCATAGGACTCTGGAAAGGGGGGGTGGAGCGGTGGTGTCATGGGATGGGACTGCTGACATCAGGGGAGGACCATACACCTAAATAAGAGTCTTAGTTGTAACAAACAGTTTCTTTTGTTTCCGGATACTAAAAGTAAGTTTAAAGGGATTCGGTTGTGATTTTTATGATGTAGTTTTTATTTCTAAATTACACTGTTTACACTGCAAATAATTCTCCATGTAAAATTTAATTCCTGCACCAGCAAGTGTATTTTTTTTTCAATGTATAATATTGGTGTGTAGGCAGCCATCTTAGATCATTTTGCTTTCAGAAAGAGCCAACACTTTAGGATGGAACTGCTTTCTGGCAGGCTGTTGTTTCTCCAACTCAATGTTATTGAATGTGTCTCAGTGGGGCTTTTTACTATTGAGTGTTGTTCTCAGATCTACCAGGCAGCTGTTATCTTGTATCAGGGAGCTGTTATCTGGTTACCTTCTCATTGTTCTGTTGTTAGGCTGCTGGGGGGAAAGGGAGGGGTGATATCACTCCAACTTGCAGTACAGCAGTAAAGATTGACTGAAGTTTATCAGAGCACAAGTCACATGACTGTGGGCAGCTGGGAAACTGACAATATGTCTAGCCCCATGTCAGATTTCAAAATTAGATATAAAAAAAAATCTGTTTGCTCTTTTGAGAAAGGGATTTCTGTGCAGAATTTAGCTAGAGCAGCACTATTAACTTATGTGTTTTGAGAAAAGGTTTTCCCGTGACAGTATCCCTTTAAAGAGTATTTAAGAAGAACTAAGATCCCAATAAATCATACAGGAGAAAATCTTAAATGCCTTTTTTTATTAATATTACTATTAACACGTGTTACCAACATAATTTGCAGCAGTTGTACATTAAATGGGTGTATACAATGAATGTACAGATTATATACAAAAGGAAATAACAGCCAATACAATTGGAATAGAGGGTCTGGTCCAGAAGAGGTTACAGCTATACTGACTGCTATGAATATATACTTTTTGGACTTGATAGGTGGTCAAAGCTTCCAGAATTTCTCACATTATTTCTCACATTTTATTCCATATGATATAAATTTATATGCACCGGCACATCTTCGTAGCTGCAATAGAATAATAAAGGCAATTAAACATTGCACCAAGAATCTTATATACCTCACCCAGACTGACCAAACAAATGCAAAAAACTTCCAATAATTTGTTTCTTTTAGGAGATGAGATTGGACAGAAGTAAACATTTAGAGAATAAAGAGACCACTTAATAATCCTTTTCATTGCAGAAAAAGCTATTGAGCTCATAATAAAGTTCCTGATATGGAAAAACACTGTGACGTGTCATCACAATGAAAACTTTACATGTAAATTTAGCTTATCTTTTATCTGTTGTATATCTTGTGCCTTTTCTACTTTTTCAGCCTATGAAGAGGCAGTTGAAGACTTGTTTCCCGGAGCCCAAATATATTGGTATTCTCTTAATCCTATGAATAAATTACAATGTAGAATAGCTAAGAGCAAATAAAATAAAAGTCATGATGATCTTACTTTAATCTACTTAGAATTTGCCAAAACATTTGATTCAGTACAGGTATAGCATCTATTATGCACAATGATTGGGACCTGGGGTTCTCCGGATAAGGGATCTTAAAATAATTTGGATCTCCATATGTTAAGTCAGATAAAAATCATTTAAACATTAAATAAACCCAATAGGATTATTTCACCAACAATATGGATTCATGCAGCTTAGTTGGGATCAATTACAGGTTCTGTTTTGTTCTTATACAGAAAAAAAAAGGAAATCATTTTTTTTTAAAATTAGTATTACAGTTATGGGATCCATTATCTGGAAAGTCGTCACCCAGAAAGCTCCACATTACAGGAATGCCATCTACCATAGACTCCACTTTTTATCAAATAATTCTACATTTTAAACTTAATTTCCTTTCTCTGTAATTATAAAACAATACCTTGATCCAAACTAAGATATAATTAATAAAAACAAGAGGCAAACCTACCTATTGAGTTTAAAGGAGAAGGAAAGTCGTTTACCACTTGGGTGTGCCAAATGTTAGGCACCCCCAAGTGAATGTATTTGCTTACTTGAAACCCCAGGCCAGTGGTCCCATCAGCAGAAAACTGCACCGGCCCAGGGTTATTCCAGCGAGCACGATGGATCGCTCCTCTTCCAGCTTCTTCTTTCTTCAAATTTCCCAGGGCAGACGCATGCGCAGTAGAATGAAAAAGTTCGGCTTTTCACTTTAATGCCCATGCGCAGCAGCGACAAGAAAGACGAAACTGGAAGAGCTGGTGCAGTTTTCTGCTGATAGGAGCAGTGGCCCGGGGTTTCGGGTAAGTAAATACATTCACTAGGGGGTGCCTAACATTTGGCACCAAGTGGTAAAATACTTTCCTTCTCCTTTAATTACTGTTGAAATTATTTTTCAGTAGACATTGAATGGAGATCCAATTACCGAAAGACTCCTTATCTGGAAAACCCCAGGTCCCCAGCATTCTGGATAACAGGTCCCAAAACTTTTATTTTCTTAAAATTGAGTCTATGGCTTTCCTGTAAGTCTGAGTTTTCCGGATAATGGGTCATTTTCTGTATAATGGGTCCCATACCTGTACCACCCGTCAGGTCACTGCTTAAATTAAGGAATATTGTACTGGAACATAATATTTGTACTTGGACAGAAAACAGTATAGATTACAAAGGTAAATGGATGGTAAATGGAGCATTTTCTAAATGGACTAGTAATGTTAGTGGAGTGCTGCAGGGTCTGTCCTTGGTCCTTTACTTTTTAACTTGTTTATTAATGACCTTGAAGTGGGCATTTAGTGAGGAAGTCCACGATCCGTTTGGTGCCGACACGTCGCCATGCGACGAAACGCATGCGACGTGTCGGATGTTGTGAAGGGGAATCGCATGTACTGTAAGAACTACATTTATCCGACTGTCGGATGAAAACGCAGCGCACCTTTAAGTTAACTTTTAGTATGATGTAGAGAGTGATATTCTGACAATTTGCAATTGGTTTTCATATTTTATTAGTTGTGGGTTTTGAGTTCTTTCATTTTTTATTCAGCAGCTCTCCAGTTTGCAATTTCAGCAATCTTGTTGCTAGGGTCCAAATTACCCTAGCAACCATGCATTGATTTGAATATGAAACTGGAATATAAATGGGAGAGGCCCTAATAAAATGTAGCAATAACAGTACATTTGTATCCTTGCAGAAATGGGGTCAGTGCCCCCTTTGAAAACTGGAAAGAGTCAGAAGGCAGATAATTCAAAAACTATAAAAAAATAAATAATGACAACCAATTGAAAAGTTGCTTAGAATTTGCCATTCTATAACATATTAAATGTTAAATTACGTTAAGGTGAACAATCCCTTTAAGTACTTTTTCTATTTTTGCTGATATTACTAAATTGTGTAGAACTATACGTTCCATGCAGGATGCTGCCACTTTGTAGGATCCTACAAAATCTGACTCTAACAGCTGTGATGTAAGAGGGATCAGATAAAGTCAGAAGGTGTGTTTCCATCCAGCACCACCCTACAATATCCCACATATAGTTTCGCTGTTAATGAATAGAACTTTCATTGGTGTTAAGCCCCCCCCACCAAAAAGTCTATTGAGGGGGTCGGCGTGAAAAGTCCCTTACGCACATACTCTAGTACATTCTCTCATACTCGGATAGTCACATACTTTGGTACTCCCATGCTCATACTCTGATACTCTAATTCTCACATACCTGGATACTCATAAACTAACATACACTAATACTGCCATACTCTGGTACTCACATATTCTGATACATATCCTCATTCATACTCGGATACTCACATACATACTGGGATACTCATATACTTGGATGCCCACATATGCTGGTACTCACATGCTCTGGTACTCACATACCCACATACTTGCATATTCTATAACTTGCAAACAGATACATACCCACATACTCATCCTCACATACTCTGGTACTCACATACTTGGATACTCAAATACTCCTTGTCTGTTATGGCCCTTATGGGAACCTGGGGGACTTGGAGGGGGAAACTCTGCCTATGTGCAAATTTCCCAGTGTTCAAAAAATGAACCCGCTTTGTTCTGACAGGTTAGATATCCTAAAATCAACCAAGTTTCAAGCGTGCAATCAGCTAAACTTACTGATTACCGAGTTCTCCAAAGGAGAACAATAATTTTAGTATTTTCTGGCAAAATAAGACAAACTGCCAGCTCAATCTTTGATTTACCAACTTATCCACAGTACTAGTACAGTGTACAGAACTCCTTATCAGCAACCACTGAGAGCCAATATCATTAGCAATATGTACAATGATGCAGAGGAAATAATCAATATTTTTGAAAGGCACTGACCTTGAGGTTGCTGATTTTAATGGCATAGAATGTGGATATATTTCCGTTATAAATAAATGCATATTTTACTGAAGAATAAGATGGTATATCATAAGCTAAGTATTTACATACATCTTGATATAAACTGGCTATTCTGGATTGCCTCTCTGTCTCTCTCTGGATCAGATAGAAGCTAGATAGCAATTATTTAAGCAGATGGCTAAACCTACATGTAGTAATTTAGACATTTTACAGGTAATAGAAGGCTTTAGGAGGTTCCATTGCCAGTGGTGCAGGCTAATGTCATCAATAGTCATCATCATTTTCAGTAATAACAATAATAAACTCGTTATCCAGAAAGCTCTGCGTTATGGGAAAGCCATTTCCAACACAATCCATTTTTAGCAAATAATTCTGAGTTTTAAAAATGATTTCCCTTTTCTCCATAATAATAAAACAGTACCTTATACTCAATCCAAACGAATCTGCATGAATCCATATTGGTGGCTAAACTATCCTTTTGTGTTTATTCAATTATTAAAATGAATTTTTAAGACTTATTTCATCATAAGGAAATAAGGAACTTTCTTAACATAATCAATTAAAATTGTGTTTCTGAAATTATCAAGTTTATCTTTACATCTTCACTCTCAGCATCTGCCTCTCTTCATTCTGTCTTCTTGCAGGAGTTGGGTGTCAGATTTTGATTGACAGTTATATCCAATAAATCTTTTAGGGGGTACTCCATTATCTAGCAGATATGTTAGAGCTTACTCAAATAACGGATTCCAGCACAAACAAATATCTAACAAAATAACTGACTTTGGCACAAATCCTGCAAAATCTGGTGATTTTAACAATGTGAGTTCTAATACATCTTCTATGAAATAGAAGCCCCCAAAGACTGCATTAGACATATATGTCATTCAAAATCAGGCTTCCAACTAGTGCATGAAGCGTGAATGAAGAGAAGAATGGGGAGAGTGAAGGTTATCTTAATTATTTCAGAAACGGGTCAGAATTTGTAATTCATTGCACTTAGATTTTGGGATAATATATCTTATCTTACATATGTACCTGATATGGGTATTGAAATTGAAAACCCATGAAAAACAGCACTATGGCATAAGGATAGTACAGGTATGGGATGCATTATCTGGAAACCTATTGTTATCCTAAATGTTCTAATTAATCCAATAAATTCAACATTTGAAAACATATTTTCTTTTTCTCTGTAAAACAGTAGCCTGTACTTGAATCCAACTAAGATATACTTAATCCTTATTGGATTCTAAACAACCCCATTGGGTTTATATAATCTTCAAATCATTTTTTGTAGATCCATTATCCAGAAAACCCCAGATCCCAAGTATTTTGGATAATATGTCCCATATGTGTACCTGTCTTGCCAAATAATATTATCTATTATTTTGTTTTGTATAGTGCTGCACATTTTCATGATTTACATTCTTGAAACCTGACATAAGTATATACAAGCTTAGTCTAAAAAATAGGTTGCTTTTTCCCCCTGGAAAATTTTCTGCGCACACCCCTGACCATGACACCCAATCAGTGATTAGCTTTATTCGGCCCACTTCAAGTAAAAGCATAAAAGCAAATATTTAATTTGTGTTAGTAAATTAGTCTCACCATATCTCGTCTTGCTTAGTACTTAGGCTAATGGCACATGTTGGATTTTAAATAATCTCTGAGGATTGTAATTACTTCAATGCATAAATGTGAACATATTTGGGCAGGTATTTTCTTTTAACTTTTCCATACTACATTGTCATTATCACTAACTTCTCTTTACCCATGACACAGTGCATCATTATGTTGGCGTAATTAGTAGGTCACCACTAGTATCAAGTTAATGCTCCAGATGAAGCAGATGAAGCAGTGACACATTCTCGTGAGAATTTCTGATGCCATCTTGGAAATGCAGCATATTTAACCATGTGTGGTTAAATTACAGTCAATGTCAAAAAAATGCACTGTCCTGCATTGTTTGATGTTTTTTTTACCGCCATCAGAAATATATGTGTTTGCCATTTGGCAGTCTGAATGCATTATTAGTTTACAGTAATTATGGCGAGAGAGATTGTAAAACTGTGCCATTAGCTGTAATATGTACAGATTTCTAACAAAAAAAAGTAACAATAATAAATTGTTTAGGGCTTTAGTATTCCTTTAAAAGTCAGGTAAATAATAAAACAAAAAAATATAGCATCATACCTGTGACCACAATGAAACTTTACACAATTTACTTGTCATGTTAACAAATTTGTGCAACTGAATTTTCACCTGCATGGTTTTACCCCACTGGTTTTAAACCCGTCATCAGGAAATGTAAGTTCAGCAGCCTATATCCCGACAGCCTTGCTTCTTCATCTCTCAACTTCCAAACAGTTCAGGATGCTCATTACCAGCTGCAATAGAATAATAGATCCAATTAGAAATACTACAAAGAATCATATACTGTTGTTTCTCTATACAGACAAATGTAACCATTAAAAATTTCCAAAACGACACTGGATTTATCCCTGTGCAAACCCATGGTCTCTATAACGACCTAAAAGAAACACATGCACACTGGTAAACTCAGAGAAAGAGAGCATTTGTGGCATTCAATAGATGAGGGCTGTCCAACTGGCGGCCCATGGGCCACATGCGGCAGTGTCTGTTTACCATGTGTAAACTTTAAAAGGTATCAATACAGAGATTTATTTCCCCTGCATTGTTTAATCTAATTCAGACTGTAATCCCCTCTGCATTGTTCACACATGTAATCCCCCTGTATTGTTCACACTTGTAACACCTCTATTGTTCACACCCCTAAATCCCTGTACTGTTCACACCTGAGACCCAGACTGAAACTGCCAACATTGTTCACCTGTTCACACGTTATTCAAAATCCTAATGTAGTACCAGCACTGTGTCACTGTATGTAGTACATATTAGACTGGTCCTGATTTTATATATATATATATATATATATATATATATATATATATATATATATATATATATATATACCCTGACCCCACTTTTTCCTTCCTTTTTTTTTTCTTCTTCTTGACATATTGTGTGTATGGTCATACCTATTGCATAACTGCATAGTGTTACATAAATATTATTGTGACAATATACAAGATAACTAACAATGAGCTTTTGAAGGTTGTTCATAAAAATATACCTTGTAATTGTTCTTATTTGGATCCTATTCTGTTTTTTTTCTTCTGTATCCCCCCCCTTTTTTTCTCTTTTTGTGAAAAACCATAAATAAAGAATTAAAAAATATATACGTTATGGAAAGATCCCTTATCCAGAAAACCCTGGGTCCCGAGCATTCTGGATAATAGGTCCCATATCTGTATTTGTCTAAAAGTTCTCTCCAGTGCTGCTGCCCCCAAATGATCTGCACTTGTTGGCTGTTTAGCCCTGAGCTTTCTATCCAATTTCTTCCAAATCAGCTCAGTGGGATTAAGGTCAGGTGACTGGGCAGGTCATGTCATGGTATTCAGCTTTTCTTCTTCAGATTATTATTATTATTTTTATTATTATTAATAAAGGACATGTAAAGACTACATTTTCCTACTATGTATATAAATTGGGCATATCTTCCCCACACAAGCCACATCATTTGTACTGCATATACCCCTCCATTTGCCAGCGCCATCATATTTTCCTAAAACAAATAGCAGCTTTCACCCGGCGGCCATTTTCATCAGTAACATTGACATCTGCAAACTGGACATGTATGCTGTAAAGTTCATGCAATGCAGAATGCTGGTTTACACAGGCACAACATACTTGATAAAAAGTTCTGCTGGGGTTGAGCACTTATGGTTGAAGTGATACTAACACTAAAAAATGATTCTTTAAAATATTAATGTACATTAAAAGTTACCTATAGCTCATGTTGATCGCTTTGCACTGATAGGTCTGCTTTTGTAAGTAATTGTTACTTGAAGTTTCTAAACCAGACTGTTTTGCCAACCTGACTGTCCCTTATCAACAAGTCAGTTAGAGTTTCTAATGCTAACAGACCACTGCTGCACAAATATTGCAGCCCCCTCATAGAGAAACATGGGGGATCAGATGGGTAATGTAAAAACATCTGCAAATAATTTTATGGCAGATAGCATGTAAAAAAGATGTAAAAAAGGTTTAATTTCTGGTGTCAGTCGGTATCTCTTTAAGCTGAGCTCAGGTGAGGTGGTAAGGAGAAAATATAGGATCAGGCAGCTAGAGTTTCTATGTGAACGAGCAATGCTATCTCTTCATTGGCTGTTAGACTGGAGGGTCTGTTTACTAATCTGAGCTGAGAAGAACTGAGCATGCTCATGAGCCAACATCCAAAGTAAATTCCTAAAGGAAGGGGGCAGAATGAGTTAGAGGAAGAGAAGGAATTCTAAGTGATTATGGGGATGCTGCAGCCTTACTGTTAACAACTTTTTAACAACCAGAATGGCAGGTATCTAAAGATTTCAAAGAGTTAAATGTTTGTGGGGATGGGGGTGGGTTTACATGTCCTTTAACAGGCCAACATATTGTGCAGCACTGTAAAATAAATGTGTTTTTACAAAGAAATCATATCAATTAAATACATAGAACATAAAGAGTGACATACATAAAGACCAGTACAGTAAAAAAAGGAAGGCCTTTTTGCAAAATCTTACAATCTAAAAGGGGAAAGGAATGAGACACAAGGTGTGGGAGTGAGTTCCGGCATAGTGTCGAAATATGCTTAGGATCATTCTCCCTTTGCCAAATAAATCTCACACAAGAGGGTATGGCATAGAGCCAAACAACACTACCTCCTCCACCAATCCAGCCCTGGATTTAAAGGAGAAGGAAAGTCTTCTTGCACTTGGGGGTGCCAAATGTTAGGCACCCCAAAGTGATTTTATTGACTTACCTGAAACCCCAGGCCGGTGCTCCTATCAGCAGAAAACTGCACCGGCCTGGGGTTATACCAGTGAGCTCCACAGAGCGATTCTCATCCGTCTTCCTCTTTCTTCGCGTGGCTGTGCATGCACAGTAGAACAAAATCCTAACTTTAACTAAAAAGTCGGCTAATTTGTTCGACTGTGCATGCATCTGCCCCAGGAAATTTGAAGAAAGAAGAAGCCGGAAGAGGATCGATTCGTGGGGCTCGCTGGAATAACCCCTGGCCGGTGCAGTTTTCTGCTGATAGGAGCACCGGCCTGGGGTTTCAGGTAAGTCAATACAATCATTTGGGGGTGCCTAAAATTTGGCACCCCCAAGTGCAAGATGACTTCCCTTCTCCTTTAACTGGACATGCTCCAGCTAGCGAACTCTGACAGAAGGGAATCAGAAGCAGCATTAAATGGCACTTATCAACCCGGCTGTACAAAACTGCATTTTTTTAGGAGGTACAAAGATAGGGACACTTTTCACATGAAAAATAAAAATAATGAAAACAATACTTATGAAAATGCTAATATTTAATGTTAATTAGCAATGAATAAAATATATGTGGCCAGTTTATGATCATCCAGAATTATTTACCAAACACTGAAATGTCTGATTTAGCAGTCTTTTTTATCTTCATCTCTGAAGCAGGTTATAACAGGTCCCTTCTGTCTAACACATTTTAAAGAGTCCAAATTCAGTACCTCATCTTCTTCCATTATTTTCTAAGCTTTAGGATGAATCTTAGTCAGATCCACCCTATGGGTTGCTGCCATTATGGATATAATACGTAACCATAACATAAATCAAAAACAAGTTCACCCCTCTTATACCCTGACCCATCAGCTTGGTAGCACTATTCTCTGTGACATTATTACCAGCCTACATTACATACCTAGAAATGTAAACTTCCATCATTAAGCACATATATACTTAAGTACATACTGTTTATATACTGTATACATACATATAAATACATACAAATGAAGGCAGTGGATGCACCTACGAATATACTATATCAATATTTAAAACACAAGAGCCATGAATATCTTGTAAATTATTTCCTAATAAACAATGCTTAGTAATATCATCAGTTATAATCGGTGCTTGATGATGTGATTTTTGTGATATGATTCACTGAAACTTGTGTACAAGTATGAGACCTGTTATCCAGAATGCATGGGACCTGGTGTTTTCCTGGTTTAGGGGTCTTTCCGTAATTTGGATCCCCATTCCTTGTCTACAAAAAACTATTTAAACAATGATTAAACTTAGTAGAATTGTTTTGCCAGCAATTACGTTTAATTATATCTTAGTCTGGCCCAAGTACAAGGTACTGTTTTATTATTACAGGAAAAAAGGAAATAATTAAAAAATAATTTAATTATTTGATTAAAATTAAGTTTATGTGAGATGGCCTTTCCATAATTCTGAACTTTCTGGATAATGGGGGTGACAAACCAACTTCTTACTCTAGCCAGAAATCTGTAAAATGATGCCAATGTTTAAATGTATTCCAACAGCACCTCCTGCACCGCCGCACCAAACGTTATATAACTGATAGCTTTTGCTCTATGTGTTTAATGTTGTATAGCTAGCAAGTATTCCTGTTATCCCCAGGGAGTTGACCCCCAACTGTGACCAGAATCCTCTGTAACTCAATACACATAGTTGGCCCCAAGAACACCTGCAAGAGCTGTGTATTGTCTGGCATGCTCACCAAATGGCACCCCATTGGCCTGGCAGTATTACAGTAGCTGTGATTGGCACCATTACAACTCAGGGCCAGATTGGTCCCTATAAAAGCTCGTCTGGCCTATCATGTGATTGGCTCTTCTGGAGAATGGTATGAAATGACTCACTAGACCAGTGCTTCCAACTTCTGTGGTACCGAGGGCCATACGTGGTAGAGGGCCGATAATAGAAGCCAGTGTTGATCACTCCCTGTTTTAAACCACGCCCACTTTAAACCACAACCATGTTACCACAAAAACATTTTAAGACTATATCCACATTAATAGTGGTAGCACACCAAAAACCAAATGGTTGGTGCTCACTGCAGAGATATCACTCATATGTGAAACAAGTTTATTAAACCATTTTAAGACATACCCTTAAATTAATTTACCTCATCTTCCCCTGTGAATAGCACAGCAACCCTCGGCACATGATTAAACACCTTGGGGACCCCCTAAACAAGTATTTCCAAAGGCTAACAACCCCCCCACCAGGTTCACGCAGGCAGATCATGGCACACATAGACAGAGTATAACACACACAGGCAGCATAGGGCAGGCAGAGTATGGCTCATACACGGAGCATAAGCCAGGCAGAGTATGGCACATACAAAGAACATAGGGCAGGAAGAGTATGGCACACTCAAGGAGCCAGTGGCGTAACTAGATGTTATTGGGCCCCACAGCAAATTAATTTTAGGGCCCCCAAATATACAGCCACACGGTCTGCTTCCTCTTTAGATACGCCCCTGCAAGGAGCATAGGGCTGGCAGAGTATGGCACACACAGGGAACATAGGGCAGGCAGAGTAGGGCACACACAGGGAGCATAGGGCAGGCTGAGTATGGCTCACACACAGGGAGCATAGGGCATACAGAGTATGGCGCACACACAAGAAGCATAGGGCAGACAGAGTATGGCACAAACAGGGAGCATAGGGCACGTAGAGTATGGCACACACTAGCAACATAGGGCAGGCAGAGTATGGCACACACAGAGAGCATAGGGCAGGCTGAGTATGGCTCACACAGGGAGCATAGGGCATACAGAGTATGGCGCACACACAAGAAGCATAGGGCAGACAGAGTATGGCACAAACAGGGAGCATAGGGCACGTAGAGTATGGCACACACTAGCAACATAGGGCAGGCAGAGTATGGCACACACAGAGAGCATAGGGCAGGCAGAGTATGGCACACACAGGGAGCATAGGGCAGGCAGAGTATGGTACACAGAGGGAGCACAGGGCAAGCAGAGTATGGCACATACAGGGAGCATAGGGCAGGCAGAGTATGGCACACACAGGGAGCATAGGGCAGGCAGAGTATGGTACACAGAGGGAGCACAGGGCAAGCAGAGTATGGCACATACAGGGAGCATAGGGCAGGCAGAGTATGGCACACACAGTGAGCATAGGGCAGGCAGAGTATGGCACACACAGGGAGCATAGGGAAGGCAGAGTCTGGCACACACAGGGAGCATAGGGCAGGCAGAGTATGGTACACAGAGGGAGCATAGGGCAGGCAGAGTATGGCACATACAGGGAGCATAGGACAGGCAGAGTATGGCACACACAGAGAGCATAGGGCAGGCAGAGTATGGCACATACAGGGAGCATAGGGCAGGCAGAGTATGGCACACACAGGGAGCATAGGGCAGGCAAAGTATGGCACACAGAGGGAGCATAAGGCAGGCAGAGTATGGCACACACAGGGAGCATAGGGCAGGCAGAGTATGGCACACACAGGGAGCATAGGGCAGGCAGAATATGGCACACACAGGGAGCATATGGCAGGCAGAGTATGGCACACACAGTGAACATAGGGCAGGCAGAGCATGGAATACAGGAAGCATAGGGAAGGCAGAGTATAGAACGCAGTGCAGGCAGAAAACAACAGGAGACAGGGAAATTTAGAAGGATCAATGAAAAATACAGTTAATCTCAGTACTGATACCTTTTAAATTTTGCATAAGGTGAGCAGTCACAGCAGACAGACTTTCACAAAGGGGGGTTGCAGGCTGCTAGTTGGACAGCACTGCACTAGACCACAATGCTGTCTGTATACTTGGATACAAGTGTTTTCCAAATGGTGGTCCTGTCAGGTGCTGATTAAATTCTAAAATGTTTTTTGAGGCTGTAGTTTGTGTGGTGTTTACTATATATCCAGTAAAGTGTCTGTCTATCCCTGTTAATAACTTCAATTTTGGACATCAACTTGGACATTGACTGTTTAACCTCTTTATTAGTTGCCTCGTGTTGCTTTAAGGGCAATGACACACCAGGAGAATAATCACTAGCGATAAATCGCTGCTTCTCTGGGCAACTAATCTCCTGCACTCTCCAGTAAAAAGCTTTCCCATAGACAATATTGTGAATCGTGGGTGGTAAAACACGTGTCGCTCCAGTCTCCCAAAATCGCTACAAGAGGAAACTTCAAGCGATTTTCGGAAACTGGAGCAACACATGTGTTGTCCAACCCGCGATTCACATTATTGTCTATGGGAAAGCTTTTTACTTGAGACATCCAATGTCCTTTTGCATGTTGTGTATTTATTGAAATAACAATATCTTATTGTAGTACAGCTAAACATTGTTGATGTTCTAGGTTTAATTCCAGACAGTTTTTTATGTTCTCCCAGTTCTTTCTGGGTTTCCTCCATACACACTGGAAAAACGTACAGACAGGTTCATTTGTTCCTGTTCCATTGGACCATAGTGTACGTAAATGCAAGATGGACTCATATGAATGTTGTATAATCCCTTAACTATGCTGATGGTCCTAAATATATTTTTTGTTTTTGCATTGAATCTCATGTGCCTTTTAGTTGCTTACATCTTTATAAAGGGATCCATGGAAACCTGTTATCCAAAAAGTTGTCCATCTCCCAAAGACTCCATTTTAATCAAATAATTTGAATTTTTAAAAATGATTTCCTTTTTCTCTGTAATAATAAAACAGTACATTGTATTTAATCCCAACTAAGACATGATTAATCCTTATGGAAGGCAAAACCAATGGGTTTAATGAATGTTTAACTATTTTTTTTAATAGACTTAAGGTATGGAGATCCAAATTACAGAAATAGCTCTTATCTGGAAAACCCCAGGTCCCAAGCATTCTGCATAACAGGTCCTACACTTGTACTTCATACAACTCTGAAAAACTGATACAACCGAAAGAATCAAGTCTCAGTCACCCAATAGTAGTCAGTGTAGTCCAGTAAGAGGATACACTACTAATAATTGTCTGTACTTGAGCCTGCTGGTTCAATATTAATGTAAAAACAGCATTTCCAAGACTGCCCTTAGTTTACTGGGTATTGTATTAAAGCCATTGCCAAAATTACAGTGGATAAGTTGTACTGCATTTCTTGACGTGTTTAAGCATGTTTATGACCTACAATACCAGGAGCATGGGCAAACACAAGAAACATTTACTACTGCATCAGGCCAGGGTCAACTGGGGGTCCAGGCCTCCTGCTGCAACCCTCATTTATCCCAACACACCCTCCCCTCCCCCGTGATTTGTGCAGGGAGCAAGTCTGGGCCGGTGGGGCCATTTCGACCCTGCATCGACTACCTTCCTTAAAGGGGACCTTTCACCCAAAAAAATTATTCAAAATCCTGTTTTATCACATTAGTCAAGCAAAATGAACTCTTATTACACTGTATAAATAATTTGAATCTTTTTTCCTTCAGTCTGGGAATTCATAATTATAACAAGCATGCAGGAGCCATTTTGTGGACACTGTTTTTAAGGCAAGTCTTGCATCATCTCAAAATCTTGTATGTGCACCAGAATGGGGGACCTGATGTCCATCCCCATGCACTGGTAACACAATTAGATGGTAAAGAGTGAGGGGGACTGTGGGGAGAGCGGTGACATCTAGAAAGTGCAGAATGGAAAGTGAAAGTAATTGTCTACCCTGCGTCTATGCCTAGACATAGAGGAGGGGCAGACAATATTTGATTGACAGCTGAAATTTTTAAATGAGTTTACAACAGATATGAATGCTTTAATAAAAATAGAAATTGGATTTCATGTTTAATTTGAAAAGGACTTTTATTATACAGCTTTTTGTGTATGGGTGTCAGGTCCACTTTAATATATCATAAAAAGTACGGAAATTTGTTTGATGCTTTTTATAGCATTTCCTAAAACATGTCCTATAATATAAACTCTTAAAAACTCTCAATCTTCCTTGCTACAGATATCAAACTCAGAGGTTTATAATAACCCATCAACTTTCCACAAATTCCTAAGTACCATATAAGATAAGAGGAAGTCTCAGAAAATTTTAAATAATGGTCCAGCAAAGACAGCCCGATCTCTCTAAGTAATTAGGGCTACTGACAATTTCTCTGTATTTGACACTGTAAAATTTATTGGGCAGCGCTCCATTTCTCCTCTATGCCTTTCTTATAGGATATAGCCAGGGAGGAGAAATCGAGCGCTGCACAGTGGATCGTAGCCCAGTTGCCATTTCTGAAGAGTGCAATCTGAGTTTTGGTTAGTTATTTCTTAATAAAGACTTAGCGATTTTAAAGTTTAATATGTGTTGGCATCTTTTTTTCGTAGCATACAAACTGATTTTTTTTTAGAATTTTTTTGCTGTAACTGGTCCTTTAAACTTAAAGCAATACTGTCATGAGAAAAAAATTCATTTTCAAAACACATAAGTTAATAGTACTGCTCCAGCTGAATTCTGCACTGAAATCCATTTCTCAAAATAGCAAACAGATTTTTTTATATTTAATTTTTAAATCTGACACAGGGCTAGACATTGTCAGTTTCCCAGCTGCCCCCAGTCATGTGAATTGTGCTCTGATAAACTTCAGTCACTCTTTACTGCTGTACTGCAAGTTGGAGTGATATCAACCCATCCCCACCCCCCCCAGCAGCCTAACAACAGAACAATGGGAAGGTAACAAGATAACAGTTGCCTGGTAGATCTAAGAACAGCACTAAATAGTAAAATCCAGGTCCCACTGCAACACATTCAAATACATTGAGTAGGAGAAACAACAGCTTGCCAGAAAGCAGTTCCATCCTCAAGTTCTGTCTCTTTCTGAAAGCACATGGCCAGGCAAAACCACCTGAGATTGTTGCCTACACACCAATATTACAACTAAAAAAATACACTGGTTCAGGAATGAAATTTTATATAGAATGAATTATTTGCAGTTTAAACTGTGTAGTTTAGAAATAAAAACATCATAAAATCTTGACAGAATCCCTTTGTTTGTAGCAGTGAAAAGTAGATAATTATGTGTTGCTGTGGTACCGGTATGACATATCAGCTTGCTAACCTGAATCCTTGTATATGGGAACTACGTGTGCAAAAGAGAACCCCATCATGAGTATGCCAGAGCCTACCAGCTCCCACTGTTTCTTCTTTCTGACAACTTAATCAGCAGCCTTAGTGCTATGCTAATTTCCCTAGTTTCCCAACAGAGAAAGGTGGCTTGCTTGTGAACTACACAACACTGACTGCAAAGAGGAACAAGAGGGGAATCCATATTTCATTTGCAGCTCCTGTCTAACGTCTAGATGAGGTAACTTGCTCCTAAAGTCCGTTCTAAGTCCCTTGTAAGTCACTCTGCTCGGTTACAATTTATATCTGGTTTTTCAGTTTAACATGTTTTACCTAAGTTCAGCTCATGCTCATGGCAATGTTTTTAAGGGGTAAATTGCCTTTTGTATTGCCAATAAAACAAAAAGTAAGGTTATAAATGTGATTCAAAGCTTTCATAAAAAAGACAAAAAAAAGATGGTTATAAACATAAGATGAAAAAGAAGGTCAAAGGCAGGAGAGAAAGGAAGGGCAGGAAAATGGAGAAGGAGAATTGAATTGTCTCTTGTACGAGTACGTTCAAATACTTACAAGCCTGTGCCCTGAGTGTTTATGAATAGCAAGCAATGCAACTTTGTGCACATACGTATTTTATTATATAATATTTAAGAGTGCATCATGGGTTCATACCAGTGTTTTGTTGCACCCATTTTGAGTAGTGATGGGCGAATCTGTCCTGTTTCTCTGAAAAATTAGTGAAATGGCGTAAAAAAATGGCGAAAAGGCGAAAAATGATAGAGATGCATTGAAGTCAATGGGTGTCAAAATAATTCTGATGCACGTCAATTTTGACACGAGACAAATCTTATACGCCCAACTATTTTGTCCAAATGCATTAAAGTCAATGGGTGCCGAATAATTTTGAAACTGGACAATTTTTATGCAGGTGACAATTTTGATTGGTGCAAATTTTTTTTATTTTTGTGGCAAATTTTTCGCCAGCTAATTTTCAACGGTTTCGAACATTTATTTTCGGGTGGCGAAAGCAGAAATTCACAGCTGATCAATACCTGACGAATTTATTTGCCCATCACTAATTTTGACTTGAAGTGCTATACTCTCAAGCTGCCTGTTTTGTTACGCCCACATTTGCGCATTTATATGATACTGTTGCCTTGATTTCCATGCCATCTAAATGGCAACCTGTCACCAACAGCACAGAAACTAATGCCATTTCAACAGGTTTTCTTGTTGTATTCAAGCTGGTGTGACAGAAGAGCAGAAGGGGCTACAATATTTTGTATGTTGAAAATTGTTTGGCTCTGGCCCAGCTCTGTGCATGCTGCTGGCATGTCTGACTGCATAAAAATGTAAAATGCGATAAAAAGTACATGCACCTTACCATAGACAGAATGTTTTGGCTGCCATACTCCAGGAACTTGGTTGCTTTCAGTTGAGACCGATATGCAACAAACTTACCGGTTGTTTGTATGTGGCAGCTGATTCAGATTACAGTATTTGTATTGAATACCTCTACCCATTCCCCTTTAGGGAGATTAGTCGCCCATTGACAAATCGCTTCTTCTTTGGGCGACTATTCTCCCTGAAAGGGCGGGATGGCCCTTGGATCGCTTCCTCGTGAGGCAACTTCGGAAAATGAAGCGAATGTCTATGCCCTTAATTTATTTGCTGACAATGCCTTGAGATCTTGCAGGCACAGATCAAAAGGCAACCAGGAACTACAGAATCTATAACACCAGCTTAATAGATTAGTGATGACGCCTTTTGGTTTAAAGAGGATACTTCTAAAATTGGAGAATTACCTTCCCTTTAAAGACACTAAGCTCTTAATTCAATACAGTGCTGCTAGTGCAGTCTCCAATACTGTCCATGGGTGCAACAACACAGACAACAAAACTAATGGCTGATAATTCCCAAAGTATACACTTTCACATGGGGTCCAGCAAGATGTAGTTATGCCACTGTTAAGGGGCCACAGACGTTAAAAAAAAGAAATGGAGGGTTCTGGAATGGCCACTTCAAAGTCTGGATATAAATCTAATTAAGATGCTGTGGGTGAATCTGAACGGACTGTACGTGCAAGAAACCCTCAATACAATTGCACAGTTGAAAACATTCTGCAAGGATGTGTGGGAAAAATATCTCAGACACTGGTAGAAACTTATAAGAAACACCAATTGAGGAGCAATTTAAGGTATTAGATGCCAGGGTTTCCACAAAAGGAAATATTTCTGTAAAAGGTCACTGCAATAAACCTGAAATCTAAAGGCAACATCATATCTCCTAACATTCTCATTTAAATGGAGAGACTAAAGGTGGCCATAGCAAAAAAGTTGGCACGCGTAGCGCATCAAATATTTTGACCATGCCCATGTTTGTGGCCACATCCCCTAATTACCAAGTTCATTTTACAAAATTTGGCAGGTTATGAAAGTATGAAAGTATTTTTCTTTCAGTTATTAAAGTTTTGCTAATGAAGGTGAATTTCCCTTTAAGATGTGAGTCTAACTTTTCCCAAGGGACCTGTTATCTTATATTGTTACAATTACTTATTTGCTTATCTCGAAATTGTTACAAAAGTATCTTATCTTCTGCTGTGGCTGTTCTGGGCTCTCTGTCAAAAGCCAATTAAGTTAGAAACTTTGTTTCTTTTTCTTACTGTTCAGTGTACAGAAAAATGGGACTTTCCAGTACAAATGAGGGACTGCAGGTTGAGCTGTCAAAAGAGGGACTGTCCCTCTAAAAACAGTTGGGAGGTATGCCATAGACGCACAGATAATATCGTACAAAACAAATATTCGTTCGATATTCAGAGTGTGTATGGTGGGAGATGAGCCGACCAATATCGGCAGAAGACTTGGATAACGGTCAGCTCGTCAATCAGGCTGCTGGAAAATTTAAATTGGGTGTCTTTGAATACAAATAATTCACTCTACAAAATAACATTTCATTCCTGAACCAGCAAGTGTATTTTGTTAGTTGTACTATTGGTGTGTAGGCAGCCATAATTTTGCCTGGTCATGTGTTTTTATAAAAAGCCAGCACTTTAGGAAGGAACTACTGTCTGGCAGACTATTGTTTCTCCTGCTCAATGTAACTGAATGTGTCACAGTGGGACCTAGCTTTTACTATTGAGTTATGATCTTAGATCTACCAGGGAGCTGTTATCTTGTGTTAAGCTGGCCATAGACGCAAAGATCCGATCATACGAATCAACGTACGATCGGACTTTCCCATCTCCCGACCCTCCACTAACCATTCAGATCAAAGTCTTTACCATTCCGATCAAATAAGAACAGATCACCCAATGTTCTGCCCCTGACGGCAATCGTACGATACTTATGTCTGACAACACTAGTGACAGTCTCCCTCTGAAAATCATACGATCGGCAATACACGCAGAGATATTATCGGCAGCCGACAGAAATTTTCTAACCTGTCCGATCGACCAAACGACCGATCTCCGACGGACGAAAAATGTCGGGACTCTCCACACATGGTCCGAAAATCGTACGAATCCACGATTCGTACGATCGGATCTTTGCGTCTATGGCCAGCTTAAGGGAGCTGTTATCTGGTTACCTTCCCACTGTTCTGTTATTAGGCTGCTGTGGGGGGGAAAGAAGGGGGGTGATATCACTCCAACTTGCAGTGCAGTAGTCTTAAAGGGATACTGTTATGGGAAAAAACATTTTTTTCAAAATGAATCGGTTAATAGTGCTGCTCCAGCAGAATTTTGCGCTGAAATCCATTTCTCAAAATAGCAAACAGATTTTTTTATATTCAATTTTGAAATCTGACATGGGGCTAGACATATTGTCAATTTCCCAGCTGCCCCAAGTCATGTGACTTGTGCACTGATAAACTTCAAACACACTTTACTGCTGTACTGCAAGTTGGAGTGATATCGCCCCTCCCTTTTCCCCCCCCAGCAGCCAAACAAAAGAACAATGGGAAGGTAACCAGATAGCAGCTCCCTAAGATAACAGCTGCCTGGAAGATCTAAGAACAACACTGAGACACATTCAGTTACATTGAGAAGGAAAAACAGCAGCCTGCCAGAAAGCATTTCTCTCCTAAAGTGCAGGCAAAATGTCTAGCCCCATGTAAGATTTCAAAATTGAATATAAAAAAATCTGTTTGCTCTTTTGAGAAGAATTTTTTTTTCCCATGACAGTATCCCTTTAAGTTTATCAGAGCACAAGTCATATGACTGGGGGCAGCTAGGAAACTGCCAATACGTCAAGCCCTATGTCAGATTTCAAAATGAAATATTAAAAGTCTGTTTTCTTTTTTGAGAAACAAATTTCAGTACAGAATTCTGCTGTAGCAGCACAATTAACTGCGTTTTTTGGGGGGGGGGGGAAACTTTTTGCCATGCCAGTATCCCTTTAAGCATAAAATGTTTATTCGCAAACTGGTTTTGTTCCTACTTTGACCAGTCTAAATATATGTGTATTTTGAGTAATCAGTCAAATTCTTCCTATGAATTTAAACACTCCGCCACATACCAAAGAAGTACTTATTTTGTATCCAAATGGACTTGGCTGAACCATAAAAACAGAAAAATCAGTGTGGATGACTGAACAAAAATTTGCCAGAAAGAAGTGAAAGTCAGGGGTCCTACATGTCCTTTATATAAGGGTTTGCCGTAAACTATGCCCTGCAAACAAATATTATTCTACACAAAGCATTCCCACTGAACAACAACTGATGGGTTTGTTGGCAACTTTATAGAGCATATGCTGGAAAAACTTTATTTTCACTTATGTGTTCAGAATTCTTGGGGGAGGTGGGGGTTATTGCAGCTCAATAAGCAGAGAAAACATGCTCTTGCCCCCTGACAGACTTCATTGATACAAGTTCTGAACCAGGAAGTAGATTATTTTACAGGGACCATGGTGAATAACAGTCTTTTCAAATAACCGTGTATAATCTGAAAGGCAATGAAAAAAGGAGACCATAAAAAAACCATAAAGAATTTATCAGTGAAAAAAATTAATTAATACATATAAAGATTTCCTGGACCAAAGAAAGGAAAGGAATAGATAAAAAAATTATCTGAGAAGCAACCAGATAAACCTGTTAACCAAAGAAGCAATGTCCTCTTATTTATAACAGTCTATCTGTAGAACTAATACTGTTAGTAACAATATAATAAAAGAACAGTGTCGCATTAAATATTGCAAAGCAAGGGGCAAAATTCTAAAAAAAAATGCATAAAGTGTGTCTTTTTTTGCACCTTGAACCTATGGCATTTCTATCTTGGACCCAAATGTGGAACTCGTTGCACTCTCCATATCTGAGTGCAATTTGAAACAGTGTTCTTTATACAGTGCCAGCAGCACCAGCATTGTACATACATTTATGGTGGTATTAGGGCACTGGCAACCCATTTACTCCTTAGCTTGACCATCTCTCAGACATGCTAGAAGGCGCTGTCAGGCTCAAGGAAAACATGTATTATTACTGCCATAAGTACAGGGCTCCCTTGAGTCCCAGATGCAAATAACCTGCGCATTGTGTTTTTGGCACTTGCATTCTGGACAGTAGTACAATGAGCCTGTACATCACCCTGGAACTCAAGCAAAAAAAAGATGTAGGATAAGAACCACTGACAAAAGGCATGATTCCCCCTAAGGACTATGTCACATACAGCATTTTCTCATCCAACAAAGAAAACACTAATGCAATCTCCAGAAAGCACCTTCAGAGTTTTTTTTTTTGCACTGCCAGAGAAAGTGCCACATGTCAAAACATGTTACTGGATTTCTTATACTGGCCCCTACAAGGGTTTAGTACCTGGAAGATCTAATGCAACTTCAACTATTATTTCCTATGCTGACCTCAAAGCCAAATGTAAAACACAATGGCTCCCTTATTTTATATACTTACAACTGCATCATCTGTTCAAAGTGCAATTTGGTACACTGCCACCCACCCTGTCTACCCTCAAGAAACATGATACCCTTGCTTCAGATGACGACCAAAAACTTGTATCCAGGTTATATAATGAAACTTCTGGTTCCAGGTGATAAATGACATACCTCAGTGCTTGAACTCCCACAGACAGTCTCCTCCCACCTGTCTCCTGGGTATAATTAAAGACCTTGTTGCCACCAACTATGCAAGAATAAGGCCCCTGCGCTACAATTCTACTCCAAAAAAAATATAATCATGCGTTGGATGGGTCCACCTAGTGGGAATCAGAGTTTTGGATGGAGGCCCCTGCCCACATCCCCACCATTGAACAAATATGAATGGTAATACTGATTCTATGGACTATGGTGTATTTATTGTAATAAATGGCTTCAGATTTACTAAATGTAAATTAACAATTAACTAAATTGTTAATAGATGTTTCAGTCAAGCTCCCCATAGACGCGACGATTCTACTTGCCGATTTTAGGGAAGCCCGACCGATCCTTCGAAATTATCGTGCGGTTAGTGGGATTCGAACGATGGTACATATTACGATTTTTCGGCCGACATCTGTCAGGAAATTGATCGGCCAGGTCAAAAAATCTTTGTCGGACCCAGTGCAATCTATCTATGTTTGCAGGGCCAAGCAGGCAGCTCCCCTTTGTTTTCCTGGCAAATTGGTCTTTTTAGTTGATGGTCAATTCGTACGAGGATCGTTCTGAGAAGATCGTGGTCTCACGATCAGGATCTGATCTTTTAAAAATCTCAACATCTATGGCCAGCTTAAGACCCATGATGACAATATTGTGACTAGTGATGTGGGAGTCAACTTTTTGTCAACCTGAACCTGCTCGACCCATACATCATCAATTGTGACCTTGAGGTGTTACCGATTAACAAGTGTAATAAACCACAGAACTGATAGTTGTCTGTAAACCTAACCTAACTCTGTTAACCCATGATAACCCTGGTTTCAGAGTCGTGGCTGCTCTGGATAATAGGCTTTATCATGTGGATGAATGGTCCTTTTTGTGGGTCATATTGGGATATCTAAGCTTTGGACCAAATTTCATATGGTCCAAGCCCTGTACAAACTCCCTGAAGGCATAGTAAGCACTAACCACAATATCTCAGTGCCCTTTCCACAGGGGTGCCCCTCTGACCACTATTTGCTATTGCAATAAAATCATTAGCATTCCTGATATGCCAGTCTGAAGACATTAAATGAATTGAACAAATCTAATTGTTTCTAAAAACACACTTCTCTACCTGGCCAATCCTGACATGGATTTACAAGCAGCCCTATCCATTATAACTTAATATACTCTAAACCCTAGTCCTGGAAATCAACGGGAAGGAATACGCCCCCCCCCCCCATAGACTCCTTTCCATCTCTAGGAGAGGGTCTATGGTTGACTTAAACGTGCAAATATTGGGTATTAACATACATTTAAATATAAATCGAATTGATTTATATTAGAATTGAACCTTTAACCATGAATATATATCCTCAAAAAGTAAATCAAGATCTGGGTCTCCATTTACATATATGGGCGTAAAAACCTAAGTTACAACAATCTCCAGTTAAAATACCCTCTAGAGTGAAAAAGCTCAAGTTACACAGCAGATAGTAGATAAGCTCTGGAGAACATAATTTTATCTGTTATCCATTGTTTTTCCTGTGCCATATAGCCTTTTTTCAATTTCCTCCATTGCTACTCAGCAGCTTGTTTATATAT
Source organism: Xenopus laevis (assembly GCF_017654675.1). Taxonomy (NCBI): domain Eukaryota; kingdom Metazoa; phylum Chordata; class Amphibia; order Anura; family Pipidae; genus Xenopus; species Xenopus laevis. The sequence continues at coordinate 54,722,952 of NC_054379.1, read as the reverse complement.
AGTAGTGTTTCTGAAGCAAACAGATCAGTTTTACCAATGCAGGGCAACGCTACATGATATTTTCATTAATTTAAAACACTTTCATTTTTTGGTATTACTGTTCCTTTAAAGTGAGAGCCCTCCTCTTCCAATACACTCCTCAGTATTATTAGTCTGAACAGCTGCTGACAGATGTGGGTGGCCTAGCTGTCCCAAACATCTTACATCTGTATTATCTTGCCACCAGACTAAACGTGACATGGTGGAAGGTCTCTCTGTTCTCAGACAAGCCCTCTACAAACCTTGAAGCACAGGTTCTAGGCTCATTTGAAGAATTACAAAGGGGACATAAACAAGGGTAAGAAATATGAAAGAAGTAGATCAGATGTAGAGTTTGTGTTTAGCAATATATGGATATAGTAAAGCTGACATAGAACTGTATGCTCTTAAGGTGAAAACTGCTAACCTTAAGTTAACCTCATATAATAAGAAATCTAGAACTGGAAGAACAGAATTTGAGGCTAGAGAAGAAGCAAACTTCTGGTTGCTACAATAATGAATTAAGTCTGTTCAGCTTGGTAACTTCTTAGGTCAGGGTTGGAACTAGGAGTAGGAAGAAGAGGCCTGTGTCTAGAGTGCAACTTTGGTGGTGGGGAACTAGGCATGTACCTCTTCCTGCACCTATACCTAGTCACGGTTCTGCTCCACCCACTGCACTGACCGCTTGTTGTTAACATGCTAGATCTTACTGGGCCCCATAGCAAATTATTTTTCAGTCCTCCAGAATGTCTAGAGTTTGACCCGTTTTACCAATATTTGTTGAAATTGTATATAAACTAGGGCCTTGTGGGGCCCCTATACTTCCAAGACCCCTGCAGCCACAGGGTCTGCTTCCTCTATAGTTACGCCCCTACATGTGGGGCTTGCCTAGGACGCACAGCCGGCTTAGCCCACTACTTTATTAGGTCTAGGATTCTTTTTGTGTATTAAAAGGTTGCAACGTCTTACCCAGGATGGGAGCAGCCCATTGTGAAGCTTTTTAAGTCAGATAAAAGAATTCTGCTTTGTGGAACCCTGGACTATTAATAGATCAGAATTCTCCAAATCTCTGAGAGAACTGACTGAATTCTTTCCATAGATATAGTAATAGCTTATCAGTTTGCTTTCAGTAATACAAGTTTGTTGTGGTCCTTAACAAAGGTTGTCTAAAAGGTTCCTATCAGAAGTGTACAAGTCTTCAGTGAGGAGGAATGAATGGAAAGTAAGCCAAAAAATTGTAATCCACTTGCAATGAAGAAAGTGTTCTTTATTTTGTGTAGTTCAGCATGAACTGCTCGGGTTAAGTGCTACTGGGTTGGGCTTTGTGGGACTTTTGGCTTTTTATGTCGCAACACTTTAATAATACTGATACATTCCTATGGCTTTTCTAAGAAATGCAGGCCCGGATTTAGGGAAAGGCCCCCTAGGCCGGCAAGATGTTAGGGGCGCAAGGAGGCGCCCCCTAACATTCTCTATAACCCACAGTAAAAAAAAATCCCAATTCCAAAACAGTCCGAACCACCCACCCCCGGCCCCCACATTGCTGTGCTTGTGTGCCTGTCCTGTGTGTCAGTGGGGATCTCTTCCGGTTCAGTATGCACTGTGCGCGGTGACGTCACCCCATCACATGATTGCGCAAGCCTCTCTCGGCGCAGGCATAGCACCACTCTCAGACGGAATAGGATAAGAGGAGTAGGGAGGGGGAGCTGCGACTCTTACTGAGCGTGTGACATCACGTGAGCCGTGCCTGTGATGTATGCACAGTGCAAGTTGAGCGCAACAGGCGCCAGCACACAGGACAAGAGCCCCCCAAACGGAGTGCTGTGCTTGAGAATTAGGCTGGCTGCAAGCCTGCAACTAAAATCATTCACTGTGGCAGTCTGGCATTCATTTACTGACCTGTACTTTTTAAATTGAAACATAGGGGTATATTTATCAAAGAGTGAAGTTAATAGTGAAGTTCCGCCACTAGTTTGAAATTCCACCACTTCCCATTCATTTCTATAGGGTTTTTAAAGGCGTATTTATCAAAGGGTGAAATTTCACTTTCACCCATTGATAAATACGCCTTTCAAAATCCCCTCAGTCTCCAACAGTTGGTAGATTAAAACGTTTATTTAATTTAATTAATTATATAAATAATGAAAAATACTGCTGTGATGTCTGCTGAGAAATAGGAACTACAAAGATTATTCTGCTTCCAAGTTTACATCCAGAAAATGCACATAATGTAATATGTCACAAAAGATTGGTATAAATAAGAATTGGTGCAACTTAAATTGAGCTATATCACATCTTTTGTGTTCATAAATGTATAATTTTTAAGCAAAATCAAAAATGATCCAGACACAAAGGAGAATAACCCTTGGGGGCCCATTTACTTACAATCGCATTTCAATTTTTCCAGTAATCTCTAAAAATGTGTGGTTTTCCTATTCTTTTTAAAAAGCTCTAAAAATTTTGAGATTTATTAAGTGAGATTTATTAAGTGTTAAAACCAAGAAAACCACTTTTTGCCAAACTTTGCCAGGTAAAAGTTGTCGATCCTCTTGGACCTTTTAAATCAAATTTTTTTTTTCACAAGGAATTATGCGAAAAATAATTTTCCAATTGTACTTTTTTATTGGGATATTTTAATAAATTCCACGACATGTATAGTTTTAGACTCTGTGGGGCAAATTCACTAAGCGCCGAAGCGCCGAACGCTAGCGTTACTTCGCTAGCGTTTGTCATTTTCGTTACTACGCAAATTCACTAACAAACGCTGGCGTAGTTTCGCTAGTGTTACTTCGCACCCTTACGCCTGGCGAAGTTTCGCTAGCGACATAATTACGCAAATTCACTAACGCGCGCAGTGTACTGAACGCTACCTTTTACGCTAGACTTCCTTCGCCACCTCAGACCTGGCGAAGCGCAATTGAGTAGATAGGGATTGTTTCAAAAAAAGTCAAAAAATTTTCTAAGTCTCAAAAAACGCTGGCGTGTTTTCTACATTATGGATGATAGGCTGAAAAAGATCGAAAATTTTTTTGGGGCTCCCCTCCTTCCCCCCTACATTTCCTGACTCATGGCAACTTACCTAGACAGTGGGCACATGTGTAGGGCAAAATAAAAATTTTATTTGATGATTTGAAGATTTTCTAGCCATTTGTAGTGCAGATCCGTATTCCTCCATTGAAATTTGAATTTTGCGCCGTTTGCAAATTAGCCTTCGCTAGCGTAACTTCGCTTTACTTAGCGAATCAACGCTAGCGCAACTTCGCAACCTTACGCTACCCCTGAACGCAACTTCGGATTTTAGTGAATTTACGAAACGCTGGCGAAACTACGCCTGGCGAAGTGTGGCGAAGTGCGGCGAAGTTACGCCTGGCGCAACTACGAATCTTAGTGAATTTGCCCCCATGAGTTTAGTCCTGGTTTCAAAAACCTCTCAAACCACTAAAATCTGCCCTTGGATAAATAGCCTCTTGCTTTTTGAAATTATAGCAAAGATTTAAATTGCTAATTTTTGAACCAGATTAGTTTATGGAAGGTAGGCTATTGAATGAATATCATGAATATAATGCTATCATGTGCTTTATTTTTTATATGATTGCTGCTGGAAATTTATGGCAATGCTCAAATTGCACTCCATAACTCACCACTAAACAGCTGAGGTACTTTAAAACTGAAACATATGCATACTGTAACTGGTAGGAGAAGTAAGATCATTTGTGGCCCACTTGGCAAAGGTGACAATGATGGTGACAAAGTGGTTTTGGTGGGTAATGTATACAAACATAGGATGGGACCCTGTACACTGTATCAAACCTGCCTCATACTGTACATGGTATGGGACAGCACTGTATTCTTCCAGTGTAATCTGCTGTTTCAAATCCACCCTCCCCTGCTGTACTAAGCTACATGAACCCGGGGTGCGTTATAGGAAAACTATTACCCCCGAACAATGAAGGTCTCTATAAAAATATATTCCATAATAAAATAACAGCTCATATGTAAAACCTTGCTTCATGTAAATAAACCATTTTCATAATAATATACTTTTTTAGTAGTATGCGCCATTGGGTAATCATAAATAGAAAATTACTATTTTAAAAAATAAGGGATCCAGACAGAGTCTTTTGCTTCCACATTTCTTCCTGTTACAGTTAGAGCTGTAGTATTTCTGGGCAGGTTATCTCTGAGGTAACGCAGAGACCATTATGAAATGGTGGTTCAAGGCAAGAGATGTAAAAGGACAATATTTACTTAAATATATATTCCAGTTTGGTAAGATTCTTTAATATGTCACTTAACTTGATATAAACTATTTGTTGTTTAAAAGAACAGTAACACCAAAAAATTTAAGTGTTTTAAAGTAATGAAATTATCATGTAGTGTTGCCCTGCACTGGTAAAATGGATGTGTTTGCTTCAGAAACACTAATATAGTTCATATAAACAAGCTGCTTTGTAGCAATGTCGGAAATTGAAAAAGGCTATATTGCACAGGATAAATAATGGATAATAGATAACACCATTATGTTCTACAGAGCTTATCTGCTATCTGCTGTGTATCTTTCTCCTTTGAATAGCTGCCCCGATGGCTACACAGCAGCTTATTTATATAAACAATAGTAGTGTTTCTGAAGCAAATACTACTTCCTGATTTTCAGCCCTATAACTCTGAGCTAGTCAGCGACTTTAAGGAGGCCCACATGGGACATATCTGTTCAGTGAGTTTGCAATTGATCCTCAGCATTCAGCTCAGATTCAAAAGCAACAGATATGAACCCATGTGCGCCCCCCCCCCTCAAATCTCTGATGTGTAACCAGTCAGTGTATACTAAGAGAGCTGAAAAGCAGGAAGTAGTGTATTGGCTATTGTGTTACACATCCAGTCACTCCAGCCTTTATACATAACATTTTTGCCCAACTAAATATATTAGAAACATTTTTAATTTTGCACATCCTATTTACCCAGTTTTTATTTTTACACTGAACAATTCCTTTAAAACAATTTCATTTTTTGATGTTACTGGTCTTTTAAGTATTAATTTTGAGGTGTACAGTTTTCCTTTAAAGGACTAAAACCTAAAAATGAATATGGCTAGAAATGCCATATTTTATATACTGAACTTATTGAACCAGGCTACAGGTTCTGCATCCATATAGTAGTAATGATCCAGGCCTTACAAATTGTCACAGGAGTTCCCCATCTTGGATTTTGTTAGGAGGGTCTGTGACATGCATAGGCTCAGTGTTTTTTGAGCAGCTTTTGAGAAGTTAAAGTTAGGGGGTCTTTGCAAATCATTAAAAAATGAGGTTGGCCTGTCACATAAGCTAATGCTACAGGGCTGATTAATTAATTCGGATACAAATTGTTTTTTGAGCTTTCATGTAGCAATGATTTGAATCACTATGGTTGCCAGATTATGGGTTTGGGCCAGATTATGGGTTTGGATCCCCTGGAAGGATTTGGGACACTTTTAGGGAGAGCCAAGCCAGTTTGGGTGAGCTTTGGGGAGAATCTAATTTTTTGTTCTAGATATACCTAAACCCAGCTTGAAGGTCATTAAGCGTGACATTTGGGGGTGAACACACATCTGATTCTCTAGATGTTCTAGGAACTCTGGGTGAATCACTGTTATTTTGATTTCCATTTCAATACCACTCGAACATGGGCCACTGTGTTCAAGATTCTTTCAGTACGCTGTGTCATGATAAGGAAAGTGCTATAACAAGTTGGCTAAGCTTATATTTTAATTTTTGTATTATTTATATTTATTTTTTACGGATACTTGAATACAATATGAAGGGGCAGATTTATCAAGGGTCGAATTTCAAAGTGCAAAAAACGTCGAAATTCAACCATCGAATAGGCTAGTTCGATATTCGAAGTAGAATTCGTAGGATTTTTAACACCGTACGATCGTAGCGTACTTCGAATCGAACGATTTAATCGTACGATCGTACCATTTCACTTCGACTTCTAAAAATTTAGCCAAATGTTGGCTATATGTTCTAGGACAAGGCTGTCGAACTGGCGGCCCGCGACCCCCCCTTCTTTGGCCCCCCAGATGCTGTGTCTGTTTACCATATGTAAACTTTAAAAGGTATCACTGTAGAGATAAACTTCACCCTGCATTGTTTAAACCTCATATTCAGACTCTAATCCCATGTATTGTTCACACCTGTGATCCTCCTGCATTGTTCACACTTGTGACACCTCTATTGTTTATATCTGAAAGGCCTGTACTGTTCCACCTGAGACCCAGACTGAAACTGCCCACATTGTTCACCTGTTCACACTTTATACAAAATGCTAATGGGGCACCAGCACTGTGTCACTGTATGTAGTACATACAGTATTAGAATGATAGCTTTCCTTGTCTCCTGCTCTGTTCTGCCTTCCCTCCCTGTAGGGCTGGAACTAGGGGCAGGCAGAGTAGGTGCCCACCTAGGGTGCAATCATGGGGGGGCACACTTTTAAGAGAAATTTCCTTTCTTTCTTTTTTAAACCCTGATTTGCTTGGCCTTTAATAGTTTTTCAACTTTATAAACCCCCTGTTCCAGACAGAATCAATTCCCAGCTCCCTTTTGGCAGCTGCTGGCACAGGTACATATTTGTGGGCAATATCTTGGCTGCTACTTGCACAGGTAAACAGATGATATGATGGATATTTGGCTGCTGCTGGCACAAGTACATATATGGAGGCAATAGTGTGTATTTTTGGCTGATGCTGGCACAGGTTCAGATTGGGAGCAATATAAGGGTTTGGCTGCTGCTTGCTCAGGTACATGAGGCAATATGGTGGCTGCTGGCACAGGTACACAGATGTTTGAGGGCAATATGATGGATTTTTGGCTACTACTGGAACAGATACAAATTGGGGCAATATGATGGATTATTTTGGTTGCCGCTGACATAGGTACAGATTAGGGGTAAAAATATGATGGATGTTTTGTCTTATGGTACAGATTGGGGCCTGGGGGCAATCTTGGGGATTGACTGCCATTGGCATAGATACAAATGGAGGCAATATGATAGGTGCTGGTACAGGTACAGGGGCTATATGACTGGTAAGGTGGGAAATGGTAATGCAGGACTGGGTGGGGGGGGCACTGATTGAAGCCTTTGCCTAGGATGCAAAAATACCTTGGCCCAGCCCTGCCTCCCTGTGTGCCATTCTCTGCTTGCCCAGTGCTGCTTGTGTGTGCCATTCTCTGCTTGCCCAGTGCTGCGTGTTTGTGCCATTCTCTGCTTGCCCTACGCTACCTGTGGAATGTAAGCCTGTTAGGGGTTTGTTCTTGGGATTTGTTAGCATTTGGAAATTGTTGTTTAATCATGTGTTGGGGGGTTGTTGTATTATCCACAGGGGAGGATGAGGCATATGGATTTAAGGGTATGTTTTTAACATGACTTAAATTTTTCACGTATGAGTGATGAGGGATTTCCCTGCAGTGAGCACCAACCATTTGTTTTTTTGGTGTGCTACCACCGTTAATATGGATATTATCTTAAAAGTTATTGTGGTAATGTGGGTGTGGTTTACTGTGGGTGTGGTTTAAAAGGGGGAATGGCCAACACTGACTTCCATTATCGGCCCTCCTCCACATAGGCCAGTAAAATGTTGGCCCTCAGTACCACAGAACTTGGACAGCACTGTTCTAGGAGGTCAACATAGGCTAACATAGCAATTCGGCAGGTTTAAGGTGGCGTAGTCAAAGTTTTTTAAAGAGACAGTACTTCGAATATTGAATGGTTGAATAGTCAAAGCATTTTCTCTTCGAAACAAAGTCGAATTTGGCCTATTTGATCGTCGAAGTACCCAAAAATACTTTGAAATTCGAAGTTTTTCAATTTGAATATTCACTTCGAATTCACTTTGACCCTTAATAAATCAGCCCCCAAATGTATCTATACTGAGATGTAACATCACCGTGTTTTCATTAAAGCAAAAAAAAGTAAAAAGGGATTGTAATAAAAAGACATGTATTTGTGACTGAAAACAACAAATAATGTATTATTTTGTGTTGTCAGGCCCAGATTTGTGGGCAGGCATAGGGAGGCAAAGATTGGGGGTGGCATGCTGCTGCTGGTTGCATCTGAACCTGGGTCTGACTGAGATATTTTGACAGTTGCTTGAATCTGCCGCCCAGTTCCTGGCAGTGCTGGCCACGGTGGTATAGCACCAGCAGAAGCGGAGAGTAGTTGAGGGGATGCAAGAGGGTGGGGGTGTGTGAGGTGGGGGGAAGGGGTTGCAAGTGTCCTAGAGAAGCACCAGTTTTTTTTTTATTCAGCCCTATGTGTTGTTTTACTGATATACTTACATTTTGAAAAAGTTTGTCATTTTAGTACTTGGACACGAATTGCAATCAAATTATAAAAGTCCAATTATCTTTATAACAGCACATTCAACCCGCAGTGCCTCAAGATCCTCTTTGCCCCACATGAATTAGCAAAGAAACTGAAAGAGCTTAACAAAACATAGACAAGAAGTCCACAGTAGTATTTAAAGGAATTGTTCAGTGTAAAAAAAAAAACTGGCTAAATAGATAGGCTGTACAAAATAAAAAATGTTTCTAATATAGTTAGTTAGCCAAAAATTTTATGTATAAAGGATGGATGCAAACTCACTGAACAGATATGTACCATATGGCCCCCCTTCAAGTCGCTGACTAGCTCAGAGTTATTCAGCAAGTAGTGTTCTGGCTATTATGTTAGACATTCAGTCACTCCAGCCTTTATACATTACATTTTTGCCTAACTAACTATATTAGAAACATTTTTTATTTTGCACAGCCTATCTACATAGTTTTTATTTTCACACTGAGCTGTTCCTTTAAAATGGCAGTTTTGTTACAACTGGATATGTTTAAAAAGATAATTGTTGCTTTAATATAAAATCCACTAAACTGCACTGGTTGGTTAAAGCGGTTGTTCACGTATGAGTTAACTTTTAGTATAGTGTAGAGCAGGGGTCCCCAACCGCTGACGCTCCTGCACTGGACCTCCGAGCCCAGCCCACAAAAATGCCGGTGCGCCCAAATTGGACGCGGCACGTCCAAACTTGCTGCCAACCCAACTCCGCGCCGACCCCACCCCGACCCTTGCAAAAATAATATTTATTTGCACCGGTCCCCAGTCCAAAAAAGGTCGGGGGCCGCTGGTGTAGAGCATAATATTGAGACAATATAACTGCGCCGATGCACTCGTGGAGCTTCGATTTCCTAAGTCGCTTCCGGAAATCGAAGCACAGAGAGTGCATTGCCGTAAGCTTTTTTCATTGAAGCAGGCGAAAGCCGTTCAGGGAGATTAGTCGCACCAAAGAAGAGGCATTTAGTCGCCTGGCGACTTAATCTCCCCGAATCTCCAGGTGTGCCCTTACCCTTAGGGTCTACTGGTAGATCCCGATCTACCTTCTGGCCACCCCTGGAGTAAGGGATACATATGCAAGACCTAGCAGTTTACATATACAGACAAACATTTCACCAGTATCGATTGAAAGTTACAACTGGATATTGTTAGAGAGCAATTTGGGATGACCCTGCTTGAGAGAGTTTACATTCTGAGAGGAAGTGAGATGGTGAGGGCGATGAATACATTGGTTTCTGGTGTTCGTCAGTGCTGTATTCATGGAATGGGTGGCTGGGCACATGCAAGTTCCCAGCTCTGGGGAGGGAAATCACCAACTCTATAAACTGTTCTAACTTGATACATTTATAGTTGATACATTTCTAAAGCTGGCTATAGACGCAAAGATCTGATCGTACGAATTGAGGATTCGTACGATTTTCGAACCGTGTGTGGAGAGTCCCGACATTTTTCGTCCGGCGGAGATCGGTCGTTTGGTCGATCGGACAGGTTAGAAAACTTCTGTCGGCTGCCGATAATATCTCTGGGTGTATTGCCGATCGTACCATTTTCAGTGGGAGACTGTCACTAGCTGTGGTTGGACATACTGTAGATATCGTACAATTGCTGTCAGGGGCAGAACATTGCTGATCTGTTCTTTAACTAATCTGACTGGTAAGACTTTGATCTGAATGGTTAGTGGCGGGTCGGGAGATGGGAAAGTCCGATTGTACGATGATTCGTACGATCGGATCTTTGCATCTATGGCCAGCTTTATCGTTGGCCCTGCTTAGCAGAATCCCTGAGTGTCATTAAAGGCAGCTTTTAGCATTTATACAATAGTTGCTAATATTCCACAGAAATGTATCCACTAATGTAGCAAATTGTAACAGTTCAGAATCTGCTTCTGGATTACTGAGCTGCCAGACTGAAACACCAGAGATACGAACATTAAACTTTAAGCTTAAATTTTGGGAAAAACTGTTCATTTTTGGTGAACTCAGATGAACTTAAAAAATATAATGTTTGGAAGGTAAACAACCCTTTTAAAAAACAGAAATTTGTCTCATAGGGTTACAAGAGGCAGTGTGTAGTGATGGATGAATAAATTTGCCTGCCACAAATTCACGTCAATTTCCGATTTTCATGATTTTTTCGTGAAAATGTCAGAATTTCACTATTTTTTGTAAAGTGAAGCCTTCTGAAATTAGAAGGTATTTACTTGTCTCATGCCATACACACAGCACTGGCTACATACCAAAATAAGAGTTTTGATTCTCCCATAAGGCATCATGGGCGGAGACATGCAAATCACTCCTTTATGTCCCTTTGGCCAACTATGCATCCAGAACCACTGGTTTATAGCACAGATACAGCCTAATAGTTCAGAGCCATATATCCAAACTTTTGTGTAACTTTCCGATTTCACGATTTTCCGGCTTAGCAAAACGGGAGAAATTCGCCTATCACTAACAGTGTGTTGTCGCCACTGGTAAACTGTCGCCTGAGGCAAGGTTCTCGACCTTGCTTTATGGCAGAAGCGGATCTTCCTGCATGGACTGTTATGACTGCCCACCCCAGTCTTTACTTAGTGCTGTAGGTCACTATTGCATATCCACAACTGTCCTTATTTTAAACTCACCCATGCCATGTTTGCCCAGGCATACTCATGTGTGGCCAAACCTGGCATGGGCAAGGATCAGAGGCACGGCCTAAAATAATCCAATTTTTTATCTGAATTTGAAAGGTATGCTATTGTTATGTCCCTGCTATGTGAATTACATTTCCTTCCATGTAAACAGTAAACAAAATACCAATTCACAACACATACAGAATACTGATATAAAGACCACTGTACACAGGTATTCTATGTTGTTCTCATTTGATTATTTTTTTCATCACCTGGCAGTGCCATGAACAAGGAGTGTGCAAAACTGAAACTGATGAATAGATTTATACTTTGCGTGTAAAAGCGAGAGAACTGCATAAGAACACATGTCCTTTATCCAGCCCTGCCTATGGGACATGTAGGGGTCTATTTATCATGTGGATTGAAACATTACTGGTGATGTTGTTCATTGCAACCAAACAGATCTTTGCTTTTGTTTTCTAACTGTTGAAATTGCTAATTGGTTGCTATGGGCAACATCACCAGTAATGCTTCACTCCACTTTTTACACAGCCTGATAAATAGGCCTGTAATGTTTCTACGGTCAAGTACCCTAAATCTCTCCATGCGGCATGTCACCACTTGTGACATTTATTGACCCAAAGTTCATATTTGCAGACCAAGGGATGAAACTATTGGCGGTATGTCAGGTGCGAGTGAATGTGGGCCCATCTGACCATCTAGCTGGAACAAATCCAGCATAAAAATTTGTTCGGAAAGTGGGCCCAGGAACTACTAGTTCCGTTGCTGCCAACCCCCCTATTAACATGATAAAAAAACAAACAAATCTGGATTTGCAAGGCAGCAGCAGCCCTGGAATTGGCGCTGGATTTGGTGTAGCTCTACCCCCATTACTGTATTACATTAGTTCTTAGGATAAGCAAATCTAAACTGTAAAATTCATGTGACTTTAAAGGGGATGTAAAGGCAAAAAATAAAATCCCATTTTTAGTTTCTTTAATGAAAAAGAAATCTATCTCCAATATACTTTATTTAAAAAATGTGTACCGTTTTTATGATAAACCTGACTGTATGCAGTGAAATTCCCCCTTTGTTTAACTTGCTCTGACAGCTGCAGATAGGAAACTTCAGAGGGTCCCTAATTTCTCTGCAGGGAATCGATCATACTTTCAAACGACATGGCCCTGTCCCCCCCAACTTACTTCCCAGAACTCAAGCAACTTTGTTTGTTCCCCTATAAGAAGCCGGCGACTGTGTAGAGATTTGTATCCGCAGACCCAGTGCATATTCTGATTATTCATCAGTCTTGCTGTATTGGCTTCTATGGCAGATATTATTTGATTTGTGTGGTTTTGATAATTTATGACGATTCCCAGACCACACAGAGCATGTGCATGATCTTGGTCTTGCAAAGTAGTTTAACAAAGTTACAAGATGGTGACCCCCTGACGCCGACTTAAATCATTTGTTTAAATAGGCTTTTGGTGCAATAAGTTTATGTTTAGTATACAAAATACAGAATTTTTAGTATCACTATATTTTAGACTTTAGTTCCTCTTTAAAGTACCTGATAAACGATTTTTTCACATACAGTATAACAAATTTTGGAAGGACTTCCGCTTCGATTTGGTTGAGCAGAATATTTAGTGGAGGGCTCGGTATTTGGCTAGATCCAAAAATTTGGGATTTGGTTTCTACATGTGAAATTTACATAAATGACTAAATGGATTTGGCGGAATCCAAATACTGCAAAAACGGCATAAATTTCAACCAAATCCTGGATTTAATTTAATTACCCTAAGCAGGATTGTCCAAGCAGAGGACAATGGGCCAGGAGTGTCCATTCAAGAGATTTTTATTGAAGGAATTAGTCAATCTGCTCAGTTTAAGAAATGATTTTTATAAAGGTTTTATAGTGCCCTTCCAAAGGCTCTGCCACACAGTCATCTCAGTTTGTCTTTATGTTAACAATAACAATCAATGTTGTTGGAAATGTGGATATTGATAGTTTCAGGTATTGCTTGGCTCTGATGTTGATTTCCTCCTTCTTCTGAACAAAAATGTTCTCCTTTTTTTCTTTGGGTTGTCATAAATTGCAACTGATGTCATCTTTTGATGCTCCTACCCAATATGATCTGAAAATACTATTTGAACAAAGCCTGTTGTGTACTTCTTATTTTTCCTTGTTATCATAATTGTACAATATAATATTGGTTTAAAAAGTAATAAGTAATAAAAGGCACTAAGTTTGCCCAGGAGCAGTAATCCATAGCAACCAATAAGATGTCTGTTTTTAAACAAGTGATCACCTGCTAATTGGTTGCTATGGGTTACTGCACCTGGGCAAACTTAAGGTGGCCATACACGGGCCGATAAAAGCTGCCGACAGACTGAGTCGGCAGCTTATTGGCCCGTGTATGGGGCCCTCCGACGGGCTTCCCCAATCGATATCTGGACGAAAGTCGGGCCAATGTCGATCGGAAGGGACTAAAAATGCCGTTGGATCGTGCCCGCATCTGTCCGATGATGCGGTCCCGCAATCCGAGGGCACACGATCGGATCAACCCGATATTGCCCACCTCAAGTTGAGCATATCAGGGAGAGATCTGCTAGTTTGGCGACATTGCCAAACGAGCGGTTCTCTCCGTGTATGGCCACCTTTAGTGCAATCTATTACATAGCCCCATTAGTGTTTAATACTGACTGATGCCCTATGCTCCATGTTTGGAATCTGCAGACTACGAGGGAGGAAATGCTCATCAATGGATATCCATACAATCTATCTACTTTACCACATGTATAGGAATATTCCTATAATATTCCTATAATATATAGGAAAATCACCCCGTTTTTCACCACCCTAATGGGTTTCCAGATTAAGAGTCCCATACTGCCACTACCAGGATGCACTCACATGACAAAATCTGTACCTATCAGGAATTGAGTGAGTGTTTTGTACCTGTTACACAAGAGCCTATCTATTTCCTTCAAGTAGTTAGGTCTCTGTCAAGATGAATAGGCGATTAGAAGAGATACGGAAACAAAGTATGTACCTTTTCTTATCTTTCTGAGATTTAACCCTAAATGCAGTGTTTCTTTGATTTTGCTACAAAGGCATATTACCAGTAATTTGGATCTTCATACCTTAAGGGTAAGGTCACACCTGGAGATTCAGGAAGATTTAGTCTGCTATAATGAAAAAATGCCTTCGGCATGGCACTCGCGGTGCTTCATTTTCCGAAGTTGCCCGAAGTTGCAACTAAATCTCCCCGAATCTCCAGGTGTGACATTACCCTAAGTCTACTAGAAAATCATGTAAACATTAAATAAACCCAATAGGCTGGTTTTGCTTCCAATAAGGTTTAATTATATCTTAGCTGGGATCAAGTACAATATACTGTTATATTATTACAGAGAAAGGGGGAAATTATTTTGAATAATTTGGATAAAATGTCTATGGGAGACAGGAATTCGGAGCTTTCTGGATAACGGATCACATGCCTGCGCCAAGTATTTTTAACTGTCCGCTCCTTTTCCGGTGTCTCTTTAAATCCATATTAATGTTTTTATTGTATCTTTAACTAAGATGAACTGCAAATTCATGTTGTGACATTACTTCTCCACTCATTTCTGTCTTTTCCCCTGACCCATTTACTCTATATCTTTCAAATGTTATGCCCTTTACGTTCTTCTTAAAAGTGAAATTCTTTATGACTTTCCCATTCTCTACAGGAGACACTCTTGGCTGCCTGTAACAATATTCAGTGCTGTTATACCGGGAGCCAGTGGGTCTCGAACAAACACTGTTTGCAATTCTGGCGATGTCTGAGGTAACTTGTGGGGCCTTTGCTTGTATATATGACAGAGAGCTGAATATCTTCACAGGCAGAGAAGGATCAACCTTACACAGTGGATGGAACTAAAGAGGAATTGTAAAAGAGGGTCAGACATGACTCATCATCCTATATAATAAAGTTGAATTGTCTCTGCGTCCAGTCCCTGTGTCCGTGGGATTGCTCTACTGCGCATGTGCCCCACGGACCGACTCTGGCGAATTCGTCCAGTCCCTGTGTCCGTCTGTTTTTATAAATGTTTGACTACATATTTCTAGCGCCTGTTAATTTAACGGGCTTAATATCTAGTTTGGACATAATTAATGAATACACCAACCACTCTAATGCCCAATCCACCAATTAATCTGGGTTACCAGGCAAATATATATATATATATATATATATATATATATATATATATATATATATATATATATATATATATATATATATATATATATATATATATATATATATATATATATATATATATAATCCTCTCAAGAAGAAGCCGCACAACTCAGGACTTATTGCATAGTAATAAATGTATTAAACACACTAACGTTTCGGCTGCAACATCAGCCTTTGTCAAAGTGTATATATATATATATATATATATAATATAAATATATATTATACATTATATATATATATATATATATATATAATGTATAATATATATAATATATAATATGTGTATATATATATATATATATATATATATATATATATATATATATATATATATATATATATATATATATATATATATATATAATGTCTAGAATACACCTACCACTCTAATGCCCAATCCACCAATTAATCTGGGTTACCAGGCAAGTAGAACATATTGTTTTTGACTTAGTTGTTATTAACCCAATAAAATGGGAAATAAATATATACGTATTTTTTAATATAAGCGTGATTATTAAAAAAAAAAAAAAAAGCACAGGTCCTCTCTTTCATAAATGAATTACACTTTTAATAAGTTAAATTCATGTTTTTTTCCATGCATATGGAAACGGTTATAGTTTTCTTGAGACATTATACCTGCCTGCTAGAGGTAGGGAAATTGCTTGTTGGGGGGAGTCGGGGGGGGAGGCAATTATTTCCTCAAATATGTAAATATGGTTACAACTGAAGGGGGTGTATGCACTTTTTTAACAAAACTTTTTTAAAAAATGTCACGTTTAAAATGGTGTATATTTCCCTTAAAAAAAAAGTTGGCCCTAAAACAAACATAGAAATAACAGACTGAGAAGGTGGATATCACTCTCAAGAAAGGTCTGTTATATTGTTTTATGAGTCAGAACCTCATACTGCTTCCAATACTAGATTAACTGAAACCATTAAACATATATATTGGACATTTGCAGAATTTGTATAGTTTTTAGATCAGTGATCCCCAACCAGTGGCTTGTGAGCAACATGTTGCTCTCAAACCCCTTGGATGCTGCTTGCCTTGCTCCCACTAGGCTTAAAGGGGACCCATCACCCAAAAAAATTATTCAAAATCCCACGAATCAAGCAAAATGAACTTTAATTACACTATATAAATTATTTGAATCTTGTTTTCTTCAGTCTGGGAATTCATAATTATAGCAAGCAGGCAGGAGCCATTATTTGGATACTGTTATTAAGGCAAGCCTTGTATCATCTCAGAAACTTGTTTGTGCAACTACGTGTAACCTGAATTTAAAATGAAAATTGGAATACTAAATCTTAATCTAAGTAATGTTTTAAATATGTTCCCACATGCAGATGTCAACTTAACCAGAATTAATGCCACCCTTCAGTTCTTTGGCACAATATAATTTAAGTAACAAGCTAGCTAAGAAAATAAAAAGCCTGTATAAAAGGAAGGCAAATTAGGCTCAAGGCACACTAGGGTTATTCCCCACTGGTGTCTTACAATTGATGGAGTAGTTCATGAATATACCCATCAAAACATTTAAGGATCAAATCTTCAGACACACACACACACACACACACAATTGCACCCCACTCAATCAAAAAATGATAATAGAATGACTAGGTTGCTAATTTTAAATATTCACAAGAACATTTAGGTGACAGTAAGTCTATATATTTCACAGTTTTGTCGAAGTATGGGAATCACACGCTGTAGGCAGAATAACTGCATTTAAGATTTATTTAAATTTCCACACAACATGTTTTGGGCACCAAGGCCCTTTGTGCCCGAAACATGTTGTGTGGAAATTTAAATAAATCTTAAATGCAGTTATTCTGCCTACAGCGTGCGATTCCCATACTTCGACAAAACTGTGATTTATAAGAGTAGGCCAGGGACGGAGCTTCCAGGGAAACACAACGTCTGGCTATACAAAAAAGTGCGGCTAATGAGTGTAAATCTACTATAAGTCTATATATTTGCTTCTAAACAAGGCAATATCTAAAATACCAAAAGAACATGGTCCTATTTTGAAGTATTATATATTCTTTCACAAATGACCTCAGAAAACGTAAACAGCATATTTGTTTAAGTAAGTTTATAGATAAGTAGGGATGCACGAATCCAGGATTTTGTTTGGGATTCTGCCTGTATCAGTAGAATTTGGATTCTGCTGAATCCAACTGCCTGGCCAAACCAAATCCAAAAAAAAAACCCCACGACTTTTCATCACACAAACAAGGAAGAAACACATTTTCTGGTCATACACTACCCATGTGGTTCTTTTTCTTCCTCGTTTCCCCAGTTTACATATGCAAATTAGGGATCAGATTCGGCCAAATCCTAAAATAGTGGATTCAGTGCATCCCTACAGATAAGGTACATCATCTTTAGCCTAATCCTCTGTGAGGCTTAAGGTGGCCATAGACGCAAAGATCCTATCGTACGAATCGAGGATTTGTATGATTTTCGGACTGTGTGTGGAGAGTCCCGACATTTTTTGTCCGGCAGAGATCGGTCGTTTGGTCGATCGGAAAGGTTTGATTTTGTCCCGACCGATCCCGCCAGAGCCCATTGCGCTCTCATCATAATCTGATCGTCCGGCCATAGGGCTGAACATTCAGATTACCCCAGATATAGCCATGCCTGTTAGTGGCATATTTGGGAAAGATCGGCTCGTTTGGCAATGTCGCCAAACGAGCGGATCTTTTCGTCTATGGTCACCTTTAAGTTGTCCTTAAATACACAAGTGCAATAAACAAACATATTGCAAGGTCAAATAATACACTACCTTGACCACTGTTATCAAACAAATGTTTTATTGGAATCTAAAAACATAATGCACCCAACATTGAAACATACTTTCCATATTACTTTTTTACTCACTGCAGTACAAGAAACAAAATCACAAACACAGAAACTTTGGATAATTACATGAGTTGTAAAGTAGATTTTACAAAAAAAAACAAACAAAAAAAAACATTTTTGTGTCTTGGTACTGCGATCTGCAAAGATTGCCAGAGCAATTTTTAAGTAACGTATTATCAATCACAGCTTTGTCTACATTTTAAAATTCAAGAGCAGCCTAAATTAGTTACAATATCCAACCCAATGGCAGAAGAAAAAAAAAAAGTAAAAATAAGAAAAAAAAATCTTCCATAGGAAGTCTCTTTGCTTGACAGGTTATTAAAGACCTATTTATGGCTAAAAGCAAGTGGGCCAATAACTGTGATTTCTATTTTGCAAATTAAAAAACTATCATTTTTTGATTAAGAGCAGCCTATACAAGTCAGTTTAACTGAGAGTTTAATAGTAACTTCAGATTAATTTAGGTATGGCTGACAATAAGCAAACTAATAAGGTCCAATCAGCCATTAATCTATGACAGAGATGCAACAACTTTACAAAAGGTATCTTTACCTACTGAGTGATGATTATGTCCCTTCAGTCTCTGTGCTTTCAACCACAAATTGACTTTCTGTCTCAGTTTCCTTGATGTCATTCTCTTCACTTTCTTTAACTGATGTTTCTTTCTGTTCACAGAGTTCAGGATCATCAGATTTGCTTACAGTTTCTTTTTCATTGCTAGTCTCTGTATTTTCTCCATTAACTTGAGGTTTGCTACTGTTTTGAGTAGAAGTAGCCTCTGGGAAATACTCAAAAACATTTGGCTGAGGCTGTGGAGGCACCCAGTTGTCTGACTCTCTCTCTCTTCCAAAAGTTTTACCATTAACTTCTCTACGGAAATCAAAATCTCGTTCATCCCTATCAACCTGTCTTTCCCATGAGTGTCGACGGTCATCAAAATCCCTATGTGTAGCTTGTTCAAACCCTCTGTTCCAATTTGGAGTATTTCGATGCTCCTGCCTAAAGTTTGCATGATGATGCCTTTCATCATGAAAACCTTTTAGTCCTTGAAAACCAGTGAAAGAGTGGTGGGCTCTTTCATCAAAATCTTCCTGATGCCCCCATGGTTTTTCTAATGGGAAATGTAATTGCTTCCCAGTACTATCAATTCTTCCATGGTTCTCTCTTATATCTGGTTGTGGTCTTCCAAAATGCTCTCTACCATCCATTGGTGGCCTCCCATAATGGTTTCTGCCATCTAAAAGAGGGTGTTTAAAAGGATTCTCCAAAGAAGGCCTGCCAAAATGATCATGTGTCTCTAAATATGGCATTCCAAAGGGATCTCTTATCCCTAAAGCTGGCCGAACAAACATCTCTCTATCACCTGGATACCTTTGAAATGGTGGCAGTATGTCTATTGTTGGGCCTCTAAACAGTTTTTTGTCATTTATTGGTTGCCTGACTTGGCCATCATGAGCATCTAAAATATTTGTTCCCTTATAGTCATATTCTTGTTGAACCGGTCGTCTTAAACTTTCAAAGGCATCTGCTTCAGGCTTCCTTTCATCCTCATTTAAATCATCACTAGATAAATGAGCTACACAAGTCTCTTCCATAGATTTTACTTGGCTTTCAGAGGAATCTACAACGGCCATGTCTTGTGGCTCATGGTCATCATCTGCATTTCTTGCTTGAACATTTTCATCTGTACCCCTTACACCTTGCATTTCTTTGTTACCTGTACTTGGCATTGTCTTGCTTTCATGTTTTTCTGTAGATGGTTTACATGAGTTTTGACGATTTTCAACTGGAGGAAAACGGTAATCTTGATCCCCCTCCTGAATACTATTGCCTGGCAGAGACTGCCTCTTTTCTTTTAGATTAACAGTATCAGAATCTAATCTGCCTTGAACTCCAAAAGATCTGTCAGGAAGTGAAACAATATCCCCTAGAGGGAAAGGCAATGGATGAATATTCGGGTCAATCAGTCCTGGAGGGAGCATACTCCTTGGTGGTGGTGGAAGTGGAGGTATCCCTGGATGTAACAAAGTAAATCTTGCTGATGCTGTCTGTGAAAGTAACCCTTGAACATCTAACAAAGGCATACCCGTCATTCGAGTAGGGATGTTTACATGAGGCAAGCTTGCTATAATAGGTGATGGCGGTTGCACAGCTAATATCCCAGTGTTGCTGGTCACTGTACTTTGAGTGGCTGAAAGTGAAACAAGAATAAATAACATTTCAAATTTATTAACGGTTTCATATTAAATATGTGCGATAAGAAGTTTAAATATAAACATTTCATAAACACCTGTTTCAAGAACCAGTGCATAGAGACACCAATATTTATTACATAATAGCTTTTCACCAAATAGCAAAGTTACCACCAAGTGAGAACATCGCTTTATTGGTTGGTCTCTTGGGTAAACAGCAATCAACTTTGCTGAGTACCATATAAACTTTATCTGCAAAGAAAGACACTCTCCTACTCCCAAGAGAAAACAAATTGATTGATTGTTAAAGCCACAGTCATAAGCACATAGGGAAGCTGTAGATAAGTATCCTGGTATGTTAAGACTACTGACCTTCCAATAAGTACAGACTATGTTAGATGATTTAAACAGGCATAGAAAAATTTTACTGACAAATTTATGGAAAACATTTTCATTCTGAAAAGTGTATCTCAATGTTTTGGAATGTCAATTTTTGGGGTAGTCTTGATAGTATTGTCAAGCATAAATGATCCAATTCTTATATAGGTTGGCACCCAAACACTTCAGAAATTAAGTTACCCCCTTCTTCCCCTTTCCAGGAACAGAGAAACACTAACGATGAATTAAAGCAAGAACCCAACAAGACAAGTACCAATAAACTAATACCAATAGGATGATACCAGTAAGGACATATATATAGTATAGGTAAATCTAAAAACAACTGGACTTGCTGAGTAATCAATGAAGACGTTTCACTACTCATCCGAGCAGCTTCTTCAGTTCAACTGAATGGTGTGGGAACTTCTCGGCATATAAACTCTTCCACTAATCACAATGGCCCATTGTAACAATGTCCCGGATGAGTAGTGAAACGTCTTCATTGATTACTCAGCAAGTCCAGTTGTTTTTAGATTTACCTATACTAGATATACCATGACCTGGATGAATGAAAATCTTCATAGTCAGTAAGGACATAGTATTGTAAAAAGTAAGACCATTGCAATGGGGTGATATATACAAAGGCAAAGGCATTATTAGAGAATGTGGAGTGGTTTGGAATGGCAGTGGCTTATAAAATGCCCAAGGAAGAAAGGAAAAGATAAGAACAACACTAGACTAGGGATAGACTCCACGGTGAACTTGATGAAGGGGCATAACCACTAGAAATGCTGTACTGTGGCAGTTGGTTATAACACTGGGGTGGCTGTGTATGACCCATAGCAGGAAAAACATTAGAGAATTTCTCTATATGCTTTAGGTATTCCAACCTAATGATTGGAAAATTGTTTAACGGTATGATAAGAAAACGGATACAACACATATTTAAACGTTATTGTCAAACTATGCATCAACGACAAAGGAAAAATTAAACACACTGCTTCTTGCCCCATTCCAGGAATGCACTCATAGGTTTAGCATCTCTATAGTAGAAATAACGCAGGAGTTTCCCACCTTGGATTTTGTTAGGAGTGTCTGTGACATGCACATGCTCAGTGTGTTTAAAGGAGAACTAAAGTTAAAATACAAATACAGCTCAAAGTATTGGCCAGTATGTTAAGATCTGCTTACCAGAAGCTTTTCTACAAGTGAGTTTCCTTGTAAAATTATTCTGAAATTAAATTCCAAATTATTGCCAAGTAGATTGAAAGTATATCACATCCTACTCTTAATAAAAATCCCCATCTCAAGCAATGCACATGCGCACAACCATTCCCCTGTGCCCTGGGCATGCGCAGTTAAATTGAATGCTTTCCCTGTGCAGGGTAATATGACCCAAAAGTCATCACTATCAATGCTTTTTCGGTTCTATTTAAACTTTGTGCTTGGAAAATTGTTGGTTAATAACATGAATAAATGCAATACTGATTTCAGACCTCAGTCAGACAAAACACTGAGCCTTTCCTCCCCCTTCCTCCGCTGTTCGCAACACTATCTTGTAAGTGGCATGGGAGTTTAGAACATCGCTATGGTAACAGAAGCTCTCAACATTTTGGGATAGTTTTGTAATTTTGCCTTTCCTTCTCTTTTAAGCAAGAAACAACTTTTGGGCCAATTGCAAATCATCAAGCAGAAAATGAGGTTTGCCTGTCATATGAGCTGATGGTACACGGCTGATTATTAAATTCTGATTTTAATTTTGCTGGTTTCCGAGCTGCCATGTACCAATAATCTGAATAATTAACTAATCACCCTTATATTATGACATTTATATTTTGTGCACCTGTCCCTAAACTCAGTAACTGACAGCAGCAGAGTATGTGTAGTGAATCAGCAGAAAAGAAGATGGGGAGCTACTTGGGGTATCCTAAGAGGCCAGCCTTAGGCTGGTGTAGAACATAATGTATAATATTTCTGCCCTGCTTCTTTATTTAAGCTTTAGTTCTCCGTTAAGAAGTTTATGAGATTTATATTCTACTGTATATTTAATATTTTAATAGCAAACTGAACAGTGCAATATAAAGCATTATTATCAAGCTTTCACCCATTCATCGCCAAGGAAACAATGTGTATCTCATACCTGCTGGAAGTGCTGAGCTAATAGCTGGAGGAGGAATAGCAGGTGGAGGAAGAGGTGGTGGAATAAAACCTGCAAGATGGTAAAATAAAATGTTAAAGGGTGCACTGTCAAAAAGTTTAAATCTAACTTGGATTTTACAGATTAAAAACAGTTGTGATCAAAATTATATTATTTATGTAACTTTGTTTAGGCTACTGGTAGAAATATGCAGTTTAAGCTAATGCTTCAAACAAACTCAATCAGCATTCTTATAAGCAAGTTTTTTTGCGCAAAAATCACAAATTCAATAACTCAAATTTTCCAGATTTATTACCCACACTCCATCTGGAATAAAAAAAATCTGACTAATTCATGTAGAAGTCAATAGGAGTTGTATTTTCAAATTTCAAAGCTGTTTTTCATTGAAAATGAATTGTAGAATGTAATTTCAGTTGTTTTTTTCAAAGTGTAGAAAGTATTAGGAATATGTTTTTGTCCTTAACCCACTGTCTGTGGTAATTTAGGCAAGCAATTACGCTTTTGCATGTGAAGTAGAAAACAGTTAAAACTGCACTGCGAACAATAAGATCCTCTTCTTATATAGTTATAATCATGTATTTAAATTAGGGATGCACCGAATCCACTATTTTGGATTCGTCCGAACCCCCGAATCCTTTGCGAAAGATTCGGCCGAATACTGAACCGGGGTTGGAAGGGGAACATTCAGGGACGTAACTGGGCCAGGGCCCGCACCCACGCAGGGCCCCCCTGGCAGATCGCGCGCGCTGCAGCCGGCTGGATTCGGCTGCAGCCACAGAGAAAAATCACACAGACGAGGGTGGGGGCGGGCCCGGCTTCCGTTACTGGGAACATTTTTTTTACTTCCTTGTTTTGTGACAAAAAGTCACGCGATTTTCCGCCTCACCCCTAATTTGCATATGAAAATTAGGATTCGGTTCGGCCGGGCAGAATCCTGGATTCGGTGCATCCCTAATTTAAATAGCACCAGCAAGTGACATTACATTTTTAACTAAATTGGAAAACTGTAAATAACAGTTAAAATATACCAAATAAGAACTTACCTGGTGGTGGCTGCGAAGGATTAAAAGAAGCCCTCATGAAAGGAGGTGGTGGAAGTGCAGAATAGCCTGGTGGAGGTACAGTCATTGAGACAGGATATGCTGGTGGAACTAGGTTTACAGCTGGAGCAACTGGGATCTGTTTTCAATAAAAAATAATTACTAAAACAATATAATCTACAAGAAAGCCCTGCACAAGCTTAAAAATTTTAAGCATTAAGTACATGACTGTAAAAATGCAAATGGGTCAATGCAAGTGTGTGGTAAACCATTAAACATCGCCCCTGTTTTCTGTAAGGAAGTTTTTTCGAATTTCAAACTTGTTTTTTTATTTCTGCAAAACAGGTATAAGAATGCTCTAATCTATCTACACAGGCTGGCCTTGTCTCTAACAAAATGTGTTTTTTATTTAAAAACATTTAAAACATTATGCCTTTTGTCCCACAAACATTTTGCTAATTTTTGTTTTAAAAACTATGAATTCCAGCATGTATTTTTAATTTGAAGGCTGCAACTTTTAAGTTTAAAAGAATCCATAATAATATACTTTTTTTAGTAGTATGTTGTGCCATTGGATAATTCTAAATAGAAAATTGCCATTTAAAAAAATAAGGGCTGCCCTCTGGTATCCTAAGATTCACGGTGCACACAAAAAAAAGAAACAATCCATACGCTACGTCACATGAGCCAATTAACACACAGAGTTATCGCTTTTGCGTCTTCCTGTTACAGTTAGAGCTGCAGTGTTTCTGGTTAGGGGATCTCTGAGACAGCACACAGACGATCACAGAGGCTCAAGGTATAAGATGTAAAAGTGCAATATATACTTAAATATATATTTCAGTTTGGTAAGATTCTTTAATATTCCACTTAATATGATACACACTATATGTTTCTTAAATATTTATTTTGGGGGTATAGTTTTACTTTAAGTATAATTTTGATCTCAGGAGGAATATCAGGGGTTTGAGAACAATGGCTAGGAACAGTGGGCATGCGTAGTTGCAGAAAGTAGTTCTAAGTATTGTTATAACCTCTTCTCTGCAATCTTCCAATCACGGTATGCAGTTTAAGCCAATTTGGACCTAGCTTCTACAGTGCATGCCTGGTGTTGCCGATTAGAAAGAAGAGGACCTCAAGTGGTGCCTGCCAAGCCCACTGCACTACCTGCTTTTTAAAACCAGGTACAGCAGATGGGGAAGTTTAGTGAGGGTTTAGGTCACCAATAGTGCAGCGTGGAAGGAGGGAGAGTTTTGGACGGAAACAATATGGGTTTAGTTCACCTTTATGAAAATTCACACAAAAAAACTTAATTCCCATAAATCATACCTGAAGAACTGCAACAGGCTGAGTATATGCCTCAGGCTGTGAGGATACAGCAGAATTCTTCTGAACAACTGTAGACTGGGTTGTTGTGGTGACAACTGGAGTGGGAGCAGAGGCGACAATGGTAGTGGGGGCTTCTGTGACAATATGAGGTGTGGACTCTTTAGCACCTACTGCTGCAGAACTTTTCTGCGCTTTCCACTCTAAAATACAAGAAATAGGGACTCACTTACTTTTAAATACAGACCAAGCAGTATCAAAATATTAAGTCATCAAAACATATCCATAATATCACTTTAGGCCACATACACAAATATAATGTCAATCTTAGTGAATTTGTGCATTTTTCATTTAAACGGTCTTACTAATGGACTAAATGCCAAGACTAAACAAATATGAATAAATCATACATCTGAAACTGCTTCAGACAACAGTACAGCAGAAAATGTGCATTTTACAGGTTTTCTTTTTAAAGTCATGGAATGGCAACTGAAAAAATTACAATAACAACTGTTTTCTGTAATTTTTTTCTTACCATTATTCACACTTTCCTGATCAATCATTCCACCTTCAGCAAATCCTTCTAAGTCATCCACCTTGACCTTTTCCCAAGGTATATATGTTACACCAAGATCAACATCCCAAAATTGCTTATATTCAGTTTTTACGCCTTTGTTCAAAGCCCAAGCAATCTAGAAAAATTAAAATACAAAAAGAATAATAAATACAACCGAGAATTAAATATATTTTGGTTGAAAAAAAGCATTGTAAACATTTTTGTTTCTGAATATGCTGAAGTGCCGCAGGGAGAAGAATTTAAGATACTGGTTTCATACTCATGATACAGTGCATACTCTTCATGACAACTGCACAGTTCAGTTTCTAAATAACTAACTCTAAGGTTATTAAATAATATAAAGCAACCCCTGTCCAGATCACCAGACACACAAATTTATATTTGTATTAATAATCATTTTCTATGTGCCACACCACCACACAAGCAAAACTGGTCCCCAGATGAAAAATCCAATGACTGTACTATGAAGAAAGTACTGACACCTAATAAACATATAACATACCTTGATGATTTTGGATCCAATTTTACAAGAGCTAGAACTAAGTTTCTGAAGTGCTCGATAGGAATCTTGTCTATGAACCATGCAGACATATGCGCAGCCCCTTGGGGGAATCATCTGTCAGGATAAAATGATAAGGGTTGTTTCACTTATTCAGGTGAACACAGTTATTGGCAGTTGTACAATAATTTCTTGTACAGGTTGCTTGCTCTTTCCATAAAAGGTCTATATACATCCATGTATGTATGCATATTTTTATTTATATAGAGCTACTTATGTATGCAGCGCTGTACAGCCATAAGATACATATGCAAGTTGGTTTCTTATTGCCGATTATCATTATCTCACACCCCTATATATTTGGAAATTTCAAGTATTTGTGAATTTACAGGATGCAATTAGTTAAATAAGTCACTTCAATTTGTAAATAAATGATACACCTGTGACTCCTTACATTTATTGATTCAATCTGTCCAAATTCTTCAAATACATTGGTCAAATCCTGCTGTGTGGCTTTTTTGTCAACCTGACCAACCCAGAGTGTGGTGCTGCAGACTGTAAAAAGAAAAAAATACATTTGCTATGTTTGCAGTCAAACTAGAAAAACAAAGCAAATTCACTTATATTTAAATATGCATACAACATTCATTTAGCATACATACCACTAAGAGTTTTAGATCTGATAGGAGGAAGTCCTTTTTTCTGTCGTTCTTTCTCTCGCTCTCTTGCCCTTCTTTCACTTGAATATGAGCGGGATGTTTTGCGTTTTCTCTCCCTTGACCGTGACCGTGAGCGTTTTCTATGTTTGCGCTTCCTGGAGCCAGACCTTGATCGCGATCGTCTTTTCCTCGGTGACCTTGGAAAAAAAATTTAGTAATGTTAATTCACAGTTATACACATCTTGTCTGTGTTACTTTGTTATTACGGTGAAAATGACATATTTGCCACTTGGTATATAAAAATTCATGGTATTATTTATGCTATTGTTCTTGTAGATAAAGAACTAGCCATAGCAAACAATGTTAACCTGAAGGCTGAGCGGGCATCTATTTTCTGGGATCAAATGGTTATAAAATCAAAGTAGTGATATATACTTATGCTTCTTTATAATATAGAAGTTCTGAGCTCTTGTTCACCAAAAGTTATTATTTTTATTGTGTTTATTATGAATTAAGTAGTTCAAAAAAGATCATTAACAGGGCATTAAAATAATTTTAAAAAAATACAAATGAATGTTTTATGACACATACAGGGCTAGTAGGCTCACATTTCAAAAAGATTGCAATATGAAAGACAAGCTCGTATTTATTTCAGCAACTGATCCAATAGCCATGCTGGAGTCAGAAGGTCCCTCTGTGTGGCAAAATAAAACTACTTGTCTACTTTTTATTTGTCAGAAAAGTACAGAATACCCATAGAATAAAGTTTCCACACACATGCTTTTAAGAATGTTGCAGCATTTTAATTTCAGCTATTAATTTCAGCTATGAATCAGAAGTATTAACACAAAAACAAATTATTTGACTGCAACTGATAATGCACAAAATCTAGGGTAGAAAACCTTGAGCGAGACTTTGAACGTGTCCTAGGTCTTTCTTCTTTCATTATTTTCTTATCTTCTTTTTCAAATATCTCTTCATTTCCATCCATTGTTTCTTCAATGTCCATATCCTGCGAAAAGCAAAACAGCAACATGCATACTTATTAATTTAGATGCAAGTACTTGCATGTGAGTATGTGACAAAGATTGAGGAAAAGAAAATATTAGCAGCTGCATACCATATACACATAACACATTAACTACAAAACATAACCAAAACACCATAAGTTGTCAATAAGAAATTTGTATAGAACATGTTTCTTAAAATGATTGGGTACCTAGTGCAGTCAATTCTTTATTTATTTTTTTAAAGAAAATTTTTATTATTTATTCAAGTTTTTACATAAACAGCGAACAGTTTGCCCTCAATGGGCCATGACATATTCTACATTTACAAAAGAAACAGCTTGAGGTGAATTTCAGCAATACAAACACATAGAAAACAGAACTTTTCCTATGCATGACTTCAAACTTTTTGTCCCAGTGATACCGGCAAGTCACCATCCTCCCACTCCCCACCATACAGACATATCGTACCCCCAACCGTCATACCAGGGCATCTTTATTGACTTTATTTG
The DNA here is from genome assembly GCF_017654675.1 of Xenopus laevis. Taxonomy (NCBI): domain Eukaryota; kingdom Metazoa; phylum Chordata; class Amphibia; order Anura; family Pipidae; genus Xenopus; species Xenopus laevis. The sequence continues at coordinate 54,694,507 of NC_054379.1, read as the reverse complement.
ATATACCCTCATCCCTTATTTCACCATCACCCAGCAATAGCTCAAGAGTGTGACATGGCCTCAATAGCATCCCAACTACCCCAGGTCTTATTAAACTGATCCACCTTATTATGTTTGAGTGCCGTTAGATAATCCATCCTCCGAACATATCTGATTCTTTCCAGGAATTCCTTTTCTGATGGGGGAGCCAACGCCTTCCATTTTTTTTCTATAAATCCCCTAGCCGCTGTGAGTATGCAATTAACCATTTTTTGTATAGGATTCCGTGATTTAGGGATTTTATTACCAAGCACATACACCAAGGGATCCAGTGGCACTACTATCATAGTTACCCTCTCAACCCAAACTCTGACCATATCCCAAAACCGTTTTAGTTTATGACAGGTCCAAAACATATGTAGGAGCGAGTCCCCGACATCCCCACATCTCCAGCAGCAAGAATCAGTGGAATCAGGAAACAGTTTATGTAAGAGTTGTGGGGTATGATACCAACACATTATAATTTTATATATATTTTCTTTAATGGTAGCACATAACGAGGTCGCCCTAGAGTTTTCCCAAATTTTGTCCCATGTGGAGAGGGGGATCTCAGTTCCCAGCATATACTCCCACCGTACCATATATTTATGAGGATGCTTCTCTATATCCGGATCATTAATAGCCAGATACCACTTCGTAATCAGACCCTTTTGTGTAGGGGAGAGTTTACATAATGCAATAACAGGGTGTTTCTGTGGGAGTCGTGCCGCCGGAAATACAGTTAAAGCATAATGTCGATTGCTCTTTGGAGGTCCTCTATGTTCCGCCTAGGAACCGCTACAGGTAAGGTATCATAGAGGTACAATAGACGGGGAAGCAAATTCATTTTAATAGACGCAATGCGCCCAAACCATGACAAATTGTACCGATTCCATTCAAGCAAGTCTTTTTTCAGTACATCCATTAACCTAGGGTAGTTGGCTGCATATAATGAACTATGAGTAGGGGTTAATCTAATTCCCAAATATGTGATGGATTTGAGTTGCCAATTATATTGGAAGTTCAATTTCAAAACTTTAATCTGTGGATCTGAAATATTAATAGGTAGGGCCTCTGACTTGGACTCGTTTATTTTATACCCAGATAACTTCCCATATCTGTCTAGTGTGACATGTAGATTTGGAAGGGACGTCTGGGGACGAGTGATGGACAGAAAAACGTCATCCGCATACATAGCAATTTTGTATTGCGTCCCCTTAACCATTAGGCCATGTATGTCAGTGTTTTCCCTAATTTTTTGAGCTAGCGGTTCTATGCTAATCGCAAATAATAATGGGGAGAGAGGGCAGCCCTGTCTTGTGCCATTATTGATGGGTATTGATGGGGACACTCTCTCCAAGATTTTAAATTTTGTTCCCAAATCTTTATATAGGGAGTGTAAAATTACCAGAAATTCACCCGAAAAACCCATACGTTGTAAAGTGAGAAACATAAAATCCCAGTCCAGGCGATCAAACGCTTGCTCCGCGTCTAGGCTCAGGAGTAGCATGGAATCCCGTCTTTTGTTAGCTATATCAACCAGATCTATGATCCTCCGTGTATTATCCCCAGCCTTCCTGCCCTTTATAAAACCCACTTGATCCATATGGATTAGTTTAGGAAGTAAGCTATTTAACCTTACTGAGAGAATTTTTGTTAAAATTTTATAGTCGGAATTAAGTAGGGAAATAGGGCGATAGTTACTACATCTGGTCAAATCCTTGCCCTCTTTTGGAATAAGTGTGATATATGATTCCTTAAATGTAGGGGGGACCCTTTCTCCCCTCAGAAAACTGTTGAACATACGTAACAAATGCGGGGTCAGGATCTGTTTGTAGGTCTTATAATAGCTATAGGCAAGGCCATCAGGTCCCGGGGTTTTAGAGGAGGGCATTGTTTTCAGCGCTTCCCAGAATTCGTCCTCATCTATATCCATATTAAGGGTGTCCAACTCCTCGGCTGTCAGAGTTGGTAAATGTGAGTCCTCTAAGTAGGATCGAATCCCATTTATATGTGGGGCTTTCTGTGTTCCTGTCCGATCCAGGTTGTATAAGTTATGGTAATAGGTACTGAACTCTTCCATAATTCTATGTGGGTCAGAGGCAGGGCCCACAGGAGTGTGAAGCACTTGCGCAGTGTTCATTGCCTTTCGCTGACGCAGCTTTCATGCTAATAATGTATGGGAGGAATTAGCCCTCTTATAATATATTTGTTTCAAAGATGTCAAACTTCTTTCCTCTTGGTGAATTTTTAAATCTTTAATTTGGTTCCGCAGTTGTAAAATTTTAGCCAGTCTAGTTCTAGTAGGGAACTTAGCCTGTATTTCCTCGGCCTCCTTCAAAAAGATCTCATTCGATTGGATAGCCAAGTGGGTAGACTTCCTAAGTGCTGCGCCCAACGAAATGCAATGACCCCATATTACCGGTTTATGGGCCTCCCATAATATCCCCTGAGAGGTTACTGACCCTTCATTAAGCACAAAATAATCCACGAGTGCCTCCCCAATCTTTTCTCGTATAGTTGGAATTTTCAATAGTGATTCATTCAATCGCCAAGTATTTCTATCCCTCTGGGTTTTCAATAGCCCTATGGTCAATTCTATGGGGGCGTGGTCCGACCAGGTGATAGAATGGATTTTGGAGGAGTGCTGCATAGTACATAATTGTGAGGATAGCAGGACATAATCAATTCTTGTGTGTACTTTATGAACATGGGAATAATGAGTGAATTCTCGGTCATTAGAATGTCCTACCCTCCAGACATCGATGAAAGCATGGGCTTTTAACAGATCCTTAAACTTAATAGACATTTGTTCGCTACTTGGGATTATCCTACTACGTTCCATCTGAGCCCTGTCCTTAACTTGGGATAACACCATATTAAAATCTCCCCCTAAAATCACATTGGAATAATGGAGAGACTCAATTTTATGAAAGCATTTTGTGAGAAATGCTATAGAACGCTTGTTCGGTACATAAATATTAGCTATCAGGAATCTCGTCTATCTGTCCCCGGGCAAGTATATAACGACCATTCGGATCCCGTACTACGTTCTCACATTTAAATCTGGAGTCTCTACAGAGCAGTATTGCCACTCCGGCCTTCCTGTTGGGACCAGAGGCAAAAATATGGGTAGGAAAAAAACTTATGGTATAAACGCCAGGGATCCCCTCTCCTATGATCTGTTTCTTGTAATAACACAATTTCCGATTTGAGGGTATGCATTTCCTTCATTAAAAGTTGCCTCTTAAGGGGGGAGTTCAACCCATTCACATTCATAGAAATAATTTTAACCATTGTGAGAAATAGATAAGCATGTCAATGATATCACCCCAAGGTCCAAAATGAACCATCCCAATTCCAGGGCTCCCTCCCAATTCTATTAGTGTGCTAGGTTTGCCGTCATGATCTCTAATATAGGAACAGTGACTTGTAGGGTATCGCTCCATATAACACTGGGGGCAGCAGCCTAGTAGTTCTAAAGACAGGTCATGCATAGTAGATAACATTAAACAACTTTGCATAAGTAATTTACCATATACTCCAACGTGGAGGTGCAGTAAAAGAAAAAACAAACAACTTACGGCTTCCCACCCAAACCTGGAGAAGTCCAATGTAGGGGTCAATCCCCTTACTACAGAGAGTATGGGGTGACTAAGGACCTTGTCCAATCAAGAATGGTGCCTCTGAAGTCCATAGATTAAGTATTGAATCTAAATGAGGAGCCGTGAGACACTTGTGAACCGTAGAATCATTCTACAATATGCAGACCAAAGTCTGAGACCTCAGTCTTGGCAAAAGATGAAGCTCGAAACCACATGATGCTCAACTATTCGGAGATGGATGTGGGCTTCCCTGTGGAGAAGCAGACTTCACGGTAGGTGTGCTGGGTAAGCTCCTATCTTTGGATGGTACCTCTGTCCAGAGGGGCGTCTGGTCCGGTCTCCTTGGGGGTTGCGTCGGGGATGCTTCAGCCGTCTGTGCTGGAATACCCAATTGGGCAAGAAATTGAAGCCCTAGGCCTGAGTCCCTGAGAATAAATTGTTGTCCATTCCGGATCACAATCAGCGTGAAGGGGTAACCCCACCTGTAAGGGATCTGCGCATCTCTCAGCTTTTGTGTAATTGGACGCATAGCTTGTCTCTTAGCCAACATCATTGGAGACAGATCGTTGAAGACTTGCAACTTATGTCCCGGGAAAGAGTAGGAGGATTGATTACGCAGATTAATAATAATCGATTCCTTACTTTCGTAGTAGTGGAGTCTATAGATTACATCCTTGGATGTGTTGTTAATTGGTGTAGCTGGGCCTTCGGCCTGGTGTGCTCTGTCCATGCGCCAGGCCTCAGGGGGTAGATTAGGATTAATCATTGAGAAGAGGGATCTTAGGTATGTCCTCAGATCACAAAAAAATCCTAAAAAGGAAAGAATGACCAATGTCCAATTGAGTCCACTATTCCCAGCCGGCTTTTTTTACTTGTATCCCTCCAAGTCCGAAAAAATGATTACTGAAAGATAAAAGCCAGCGCCAAAAGGCACGGGAGACAAACACAGAGAGAAAGATATAGGGTAATATTGTTTTACAAAGTTGCCACCTCTTGTGCACAGCAAAATCCAATATCTTTTACCATCTAGGTGTTTCTCTCATGTAATATTCTCCACCACCAGAATAAAATTTAAACACTTTCCTTAAAAAATTTTTTGTGTATAGGTGGGTACTCACAAACACATATTTTTCAACTTGCATATAGTAGTTCGACGAAAAGAACCTTCGAATCGATAAAGCGGATGCTTAACAGCTCACATGCAATAGATCTTGAGGAATATCCGGGTATATACTGTGAATTAACATGCAGCAGCGATAGTGTAAAATCTTTTTTAATTTAGAATAAAACAATTAAAATGCACTCACATGGCAAACAATGTTAAAAAAGCATATCTATGCATCACCGTCTTGAAGGCTTCCCTTGTGCAAAAAAACGTCCACCCACTGAGTCCACCAGGAATCTTTAAGATGGTAAAAGTACAAACGCTGGCGTTTTTTCGCCGGCTTGTTTTCACTGGCGTTTCTTTCTCCTCGTGTACAGGACGGGGCGCACTTCAATGACGTCACCTGCCTAACGCGTTTCGTCGTGCGACTTCTTCAGAGGCCTTAACTTCACTGCGCATGTCCCAATCTTTTATAGCGTCTTCCTGTGTGTCTCCCCAACCAAGCCTCGTTTTGGTTACTCTTGGTTGCTATGGGGACGCGTGATCCTTCAGTTCACTCCTTCATTCATTTTTAAACCCTAAATAAATTATATATACTCCTCTTTCATGGCTCCAAACACCTTCTTATCACTTTGGGCATTAAATAAAAACATGTTATAAATGTCCAGCAGATTTTTCTAATTATTAACATATATTGTAATTTAAACTTCTAATTGACATGGACACTTTCTATTGTTCCTTATATTTATGCAACTACTGGCAACTCCAGGTATTACATACATGGAGCAAATACATACATGGAATAGATACATTGTTATAAAAGCAAACACATTCCTCTCTACCACATATTTAATTCTAGGGAAGGGGGGGGGGAGGAGGAGAGAGATAGGAAAGTGTATGTCTCCATAGGGGCATTTTGGGGGCCTATATTTCCCTTCGCATATTAAAGAAATGCTCTTAGATTTATGTCTATATTTAACCCCTTCGGTATGCTTGTTTCCATTCTGTAAATCCATTTACTTTCTATTTGTAATGTTTTATTTATCAAATTTCCCCCTCTCCAACTCCTTTCTATCTGTTCCATACCCCAAAATTTTAATCCTTTAGGGTTCTTCTCATGTGCAACTTTAAAGTGCCTGGAAACACTATGTGTGTCCAAGCCTTTTTCTATGTTTCTTATGTGTTCTCTTATTCTATCTCGTAGTGGTCTATTTGTTTTTCCGATATACTGTAATCCACATGGACATTCTAAGCAATAGATTACGTTTTGTGTGGAACATTTTATACATTGCTTAATTTTGTGTATTTCTTTAGTGGTATTTGACATAAATTGTTTTTTCTTTATGCCATATTTACACGCCTTGCAAGTTGCACATGGGAAGAAACCCAACCATGATTCATCCACTTTTCTGGGTTTAATACTTTTAGTCATTAAATGATTTTTTGTTAGAACCTGCCCAAAATTTCTAGATCTCTTGAACACTATCTTTGGCTGTAGGGGGAGTGCTTGTTGTAGTTCTGTATCGCCTTTCAATATATCCCAATGTTTTTTAATAATTTTCCCCACCTCTCTCGCTATAGGATTGTATGTAGTTGAGAACACTAATTGTTTCTCTTCGTTTGGTTTTTTTGTGTTCCCTGCTAGAAGTGTGGTCCTTGGGATTTTTTGCACTTTATTCAAGGTCTGGTTAACTAAAGTTTTATTATAACCCCTTTCTCTAAATCTATTTTTTTTGGCATAAAGAAAAAACAATTTATGTCAAATACCACTAAAGAAATACACAAAATTAAGCAATGTATAAAATGTTCCACACAAAACGTAATCTATTGCTTAGAATGTCCATGTGGATTACAGTATATCGGAAAAACAAATAGACCACTACGAGATAGAATAAGAGAACACATAAGAAACATAGAAAAAGGCTTGGACACACATAGTGTTTCCAGGCACTTTAAAGTTGCACATGAGAAGAACCCTAAAGGATTAAAATTTTGGGGTATGGAACAGATAGAAAGGAGTTGGAGAGGGGGAAATTTGATAAATAAAACATTACAAATAGAAAGTAAATGGATTTACAGAATGGAAACAAGCATACCGAAGGGGTTAAATATAGACATAAATCTAAGAGCATTTCTTTAATATGCGAAGGGAAATATAGGCCCCCCAAAATGCCCCTATGGAGACATACACTTTCCTATCTCTCTCCTCCTCCCCCCCCCCTCCTTCCCTAGAATTAAATATGTGGTAGAGAGGAATGTGTTTGCTTTTATAACAATGTATCTATTCCATGTATGTATTTGCTCCATGTATGTAATACCTGGAGTTGCCAGTAGTTGCATAAATATAAGGAACAATAGAAAGTGTCCATGTCAATTAGAAGTTTAAATTACAATATATGTTAATAATTAGAAAAATCTGCTGGACATTTATAACATGTTTTTATTTAATGCCCAAAGTGATAAGAAGGTGTTTGGAGCCATGAAAGAGGAGTATATATAATTTATTTAGGGTTTAAAAATGAATGAAGGAGTGAACTGAAGGATCACGCGTCCCCATAGCAACCAAGAGTAACCAAAACGAGGCTTGGTTGGGGAGACACACAGGAAGACGCTATAAAAGATTGGGACATGCGCAGTGAAGTTAAGGCCTCTGAAGAAGTCGCACGACGAAACGCGTTAGGCAGGTGACGTCATTGAAGTGCGCCCCGTCCTGTACACGAGGAGAAAGAAACGCCAGTGAAAACAAGCCGGCGAAAAAACGCCAGCGTTTGTACTTTTACCATCTTAAAGATTCCTGGTGGACTCAGTGGGTGGACGTTTTTTTGCACAAGGGAAGCCTTCAAGACGGTGATGCATAGATATGCTTTTTTAACATTGTTTGCCATGTGAGTGCATTTTAATTGTTTTATTCTAAATTAAAAAAGATTTTACACTATCGCTGCTGCATGTTAATTCACAGTATATACCCGGATATTCCTCAAGATCTATTGCATGTGAGCTGTTAAGCATCCGCTTTATCGATTCGAAGGTTCTTTTCGTCGAACTACTATATGCAAGTTGAAAAATATGTGTTTGTGAGTACCCACCTATACACAAAAAATTTTTTTAAGGAAAGTGTTTAAATTTTATTCTGGTGGTGGAGAATATTACATGAGAGAAACACCTAGATGGTAAAAGATATTGGATTTTGCTGTGCACAAGAGGTGGCAACTTTGTAAAACAATATTACCCTATATCTTTCTCTCTGTGTTTGTCTCCCGTGCCTTTTGGCGCTGGCTTTTATCTTTCAGTAATCATGTCCTCAGATCAGCTGCAGAGACATTATTTGGGATCCCTCTTATGCGTAGATTTTGCCTCCATTCTCTATTTTCCAGATCTTCATGCATGTTTTGTAGTTTATGAACCTCCTCCCTGAGCTCAGCGTTTTCCTCCTCAAGGAAAGTTTGTCGCTGCAGTAGCGCATCAGAGGCTTTCTCTACTTGATCCGTACGCTCCCCCAGGTCCCTGATGTCCTTCTGTAACTCAGTAACAGTAGACTTTATGCTGTCTGTGATCGTTTTAGTGAGTCTATCATATAGCCCCTCCAGCTGCTTAGAAAGATCTGCAGACGTCACCATGTCTCCCTCATATTCCTAGTGCAGTCAATTCTAACTAGTCTCTGTACAAGGCATATTGGTTACTGCTAATTTTAGCTGGCCACTCCCATAAGAATCTAATTAAACCTGTTTTAGACAGCTACAGACAGCAGCTACTAATTTCCCTGTGTGACCTACTTAACCAAAACTTACATTACCAAACTTCTGGTTTTTGTGTCTTACAATATGGCATCTTGATTTAAATCATTAACAAACTGTTAAAAAGCACCGGAGCAAATCTGCACATAAACTAAAAACTATGGCAACCAATACAATTTTTGCTTTTAATCATACCTGCAGCTAGCCGAAAATGACTGATTGATTGTTGTGGGTTACTGCACAGGTAAATTTGCCTAATGTTGGTAAATGAGCCCCAGTATGTTCACTGTAGAAAATTGATTTCCCTTGTGTTATTTTGCTCATAGTTTGGATTTTGTTAGTTTTTTTTCTCAATAAAATGGTTATGTTGGAAAAAAACTTTACCTTCTCCAGTGCATTGATCGAATTGAGAGTGTACCCCTTACCATTTTGTTTGCTACTGATGAAAAAATAGCGAGTTCCTGATCTGCTCCCCCCCCCAGCTGTTTTTTTGACAAACTTGCAAGGTTTTAGGTGGGGAGCTTTTTGTTTTTGCCAAAGCCCCTTGTGGACAGTAAGTGAGATCATGAACAAAATTGTTTGGTTGCCTGTCCATGGCTAGACAAAGGTATGTAAATCTATTTCTTAGTATTATTAAAAATAATCTACCCCTTGTAGAAATATATGGAGTTCCATGACCAGTATAAAAACAATTTGCTTTAGCCTTGTTAATTTTTATGGTTATTAGAGGTTCTTGGTGAATTCTGAAATCTTTATATTTTACATTTGAGGTACAGTATTCCCTATATTAACAACACACAAGTTTGAGTTTAATCCTCTGCTAATGCAAGCAAACAACATTTTTCTCTTACTTCTTGTTGCATGTTCATGGAGGTATGCATTTGTGATTCAGACTCCAAAAATGGTTGTTGGCTGTCATCCTGGGAAGGTGTCGCAGAGTTCTCAGATTCAGACATGAAGTCCTGATTTTCCTGAGCTGTTACCTGAATAAGAATTACAATGTAAATAATTTATATATATATATTTTGTGATAACACAAAACTTTAAGATAATGATAAGGATTCTATTAGCAAAAATGCTTAGGAGCCGTGTTACTGAAATAAGGGTCATTCTATATTTTAATTCTATCTGCCCCCATATCTATATGAGGCAGATTTATTAAAGTGTGAAATTAGAGCTCACCGAAAACTCATCCACTTTTATATTCATTCTTATGGTATATTTAGAAGCATATTTATCAAATGGTGTAATCTAACTTTCACCCAAATCCCATAGGAATGAATAGAAAGTAAGTGATTGTTTCTGTGGTGAGCTCTAATTTTAAACTTTCACAAATCTGTCCCAAGGTTTGAGCATTATATCGCTGCTATATTGATATGGATGATCCTCTACATAAATGGTCGTATCCTCTACAATGGTCGTATATTACCTTTGTAGAATGCTGCTGCTGCTCCAGTAATTGCTGGCGAAGATGCTCAAGATTTTGTTGCTGCAAATGTTCCGCAAGTTGATGGAAAATTGAGTTATTCACAGATTCAGGAATCAGAGGGCTAATTTGGAATAAAGTAAAGAATAAAGTAATAGTTGCATTTTTAAGTTGCATTTTTTATACCGCTGCACAGAAAAAATAACAATTGCACTTGTTTTTGACTATAAAATTTATTGTGACATATGTTCATTTTGGGGTCTCTACATGCAATATACCTTGGTAATCCTATGCTTATTGGACATAAACTGTTCAGAAGATCCCTGGCATTTAACTGTATGATAATTTATATTTATACCTAAAAACATGTAGATGATAAGTTGCTGTAAAGTGCAAGATTTGAAGTGATTTTTAGATACTGCTTAAAAACTGTAAATTGTAGTAAAGATCTGCAGTTTAAAGTAGAAATACATATTTACCCATTTACCCATTTACTCATCAGAATGTATACTTTCTAAACATATATTTCTTGTTTCATTAAATTTAGGGGCAGATTTATCAAGGTTCGAATCTCAAGTTCATGGGAGTTATTTCAAACTGCCATGAACTCGAAATTCGACCAACTACAATTTATTGAAAAAAAAAAATCGGGTACTCGGGTAAATAGGATCAACCCGCAAACTTGAAACGAATTCGATTCAATTTTTTTCTCAAAAAAAAAAACTTGATTTTCAGGAAGGCAGCAAAAATACTCCAAATGAATCCCAAGACATCCCCCATAGGCTAAAACAGCAATTTGGCAGGTTTAAGGTGGCGAATAGTCGAATTTGATTTCTTAAAAGGCCAGTGTATGAAAAAACTCAAATCGAATTTTAACAATTTCCTAGTCGAATTTGACAGTTTTGGCCATAAAAAACTAAAGAATTCGAATTTTTACGTCGACCCTTGATAAATCTGCCCCTTAATGTTACATAAAATGTAGGCAGTGTGTTTTGTTTGAAGTAGCCAATGAGAACTTGTGCTATTTTAATTTTGTGGACTCAGCATGCCAAACACTTAGGTAATCCTATGCATTAAGGGAATTAAAGATATACGGACACCAGAAAATAAACTTTCTTAATATCTATCATAACATTATCTTTGAATGCTATTTATAATGTTGCCATAAAAGTATCTGCCTGGTGCTTTTACATTACCTTTCTCACCCCTTTTTTCACTATGAGGGGGCTGCCATATTTGTGGAGCAGTAGTCGGTTAACAGGTTGACAAAATAGTCAAGTTTAGGAACTTCAAGTAAATATTACTTACAAAAGCAGAACTATCAGTGAAAAACAATCAACATAACCTGTAGGTAACTTTTCATGTAGATTAATATTTTGAAAATAAAATTTCAGTATCCCTTTAAACTGTTGAGGACCCTGGCTTTCATATATATGATGTTTTATCTTTGTACATAAAGTCACGTGGGTGTTTACATTCCCATAGGAAATATGAGGTGTGTTTACTATTTTAGCTTTTATGTTTTAAAATGAAAATGTATATCTTACATTTGTTGGGTCTCCTTTTTGGGATCTTCTGGCTGGTTAGAGTCATCTCCAAAATCAAACCTATCCATTAATTTCTGTGAGGGGAAAAAATTGAATATTTGTTTTAGAAACATTTGTCTAACTAAAGCAATATGTCTTATGGTTTTTGTTTCAATAAAACACATTTTTTGTGTAATATTGATACCTACCTTGCTAATACATTTGTGTTCCTGGCTAAGTGATTTTATACACTCAACACAATTAGACTGATTATTATCATGATTATTTATATAGTTGAAGCAGATTCCACACATTATGTTATAACAAACAGGGGTCTTTCAATAATTTAACTAACAAGAGCTACAGAATAAGAATAGGTCAAGAGAGCTTACAAACCAAGTCTCAAGTTTTCTGTGTCCCTAACAGGAGCACCCAGCTATTTTCACTGAAAATGTTAAGTTCAATTGACCTCCTTTACAATTGGTAAAATAAGTGGGAGAATGAGATAATTGGGTAAATCATAGTCACTTATGACTTATTCATTAAAACACAGTGGCCTCTAATAGTGCATTTACACAACACAGAATCCTGTGGCTGGTGCTATCTGTGAGTATACGGGTTCAAGAGAACAGTTTGAAGTGGACATTGTATGACTTGCACCAAATTGGAGCTAAAGCTGAATTCATGGAGCCTAATTGCTGAATATCTGGGTCAGAGCCCATGTTCCAATAAAGGTGTTTTAAACTAAAGAATCCTGTGCCTGGTGCTGTCTGTGAGCTTACTGGTTTAAGAGAACAGTGTGAAGTGGACATTGTATGACTTGTACCAAATTGAAGTTAAAGCTGAATTCATGGATTTTGCTGACTAAACTACTTGCTGACATAATATGGAATGTAACATATATGCAGTATAACAGCACACTGCAAGTTACTATTAACATAGCTTTACTCTTTGTGATTCCATTATTTTTGACTCAGACAACATCTCCTAATACTGAACAGTATTTATTTCTGAGGTTGATATAAGGAGGATTTTTTTTAATCAGAAATAAATATCCCCTTTTTTGCAAAAAATATCAACCCATTTTCAACTGAATCAATGAGCTAATAAAGCATTGGCTATTTTAATGGTGTTGGTTGGCCCTACAAAATGTTCAAAAGAGCACTATAAGCAATTTTACATTAAGTTGTTTAGTGGGTATATACCCTGTAAGGCTCTTTACATACTTGAATTTATATGTGGGATTGATGTGACACAATCTATGTTACACTACACAGCAAACATGTGTTATGTAATATAATTCTGCTATATAGATCACAAAGCATTGTGGGGGGATGCATATTGTACCAGTATTAAGTATTACCTTGCTAAGAGAAACACTTTGTTCTAGTTGGTTGAGAGGATTAGAAGTAGCAGCCGCTGCTGTAAGTTGAGCTGTAAGTGCCTGCAGTTGAACCACAAGACCAGCATCCAGTGCTTGTAGGAGAGAAGGTTGAGGCTTCTGCTGTTGGATGTGCAAAGACTGTACAAGCTGTTGGAGCTACAAAGGAAAAAGCAATTCCATTCATTTTTCCATGTGCTGAAGGAAACCTGCACTCACAGGCGTTATCTTGGTCAAAATGTTGAATTTAATGCAAAGCTAATGTTTTGGCTGTTACAGCCTTTCTCAAAGTGCAAAAAACACAACCAAATTCAACCCCTAGTAGAGGGACAAAATATTTATAATGTTAGCATAACATTTGTGCATGAGACACAGTATGTGGTATAAACACAACAATAGTGCAACAAATATTATGCATGCATAATGTGACAAACTGAAATAACATGGTAATAAAACTGTTAGTGAACTGTCCGTGGTGGTGATATAACTACTTTCAAAAACTTTAACTTTTATCTATCTAACCTGTTAATCTAGGCTTCTGAACTATAAATCGCAACCATGTCAACAATGTACTGTATTATTACAGTTTTTTACTGAGTAAGAAAAGGAAGAGAGAAGATGAAGCGTGAACGTGAGCATCTAGGCTAATGCTGCCACTCCAAGTCTCATAGCTCATTAATCAACAACATCACACTATTTAGAAAATCGCACTACATGTTTCGGATCAAAGATCCTTCCTGAGGTGCTTATGTTGAGATCTTTGATCCGAAACATACAATGAGATTTTCTAAATAAAAGGATCACAGTTTGGCTGATTTGGTTCTCCTGAGTGATACTGTTGATTTGTGAATGTATGACAGCCTGGCTCTGTGTGATGAACCTTATGCACAAGGAATAACAAAGTAAACCCTCACCTACATCGTGTTTATACCTCATAGCACCCCATTAGAAAAGTGTCAAAAGGGATTTTATAAGTCAGGGGGCAACCAAATCCCTACATACACAGTTTCCTACTTACTGAAGAACTATGTACAAAAAATAAAAGTTTTCTTTGCATCACATAGAGGCTTACAAAGTGCACATTTTGTTATTAGCCAATTACTCTCACAGTTTGTTTTTGGAATACAGGAGAAGAGTTCAGTTTAATATATCTTTTTGTTTATAAACATGTTTGAATAATAATTTTGGAAAAAGAAATACAATGTTTTACCTGTTGTCCCTGAGGGCTCTGCAGAATCTGTGCCACAGCAGCAAGGGTATCTGTGTTGTTTATCTGTGCAATCCACGGATCAGGTATTCCCTGAACAATATTTGCTGGTGTAACTGGGGTTACTGGTGTTCCTAATCAAATGTAAATTTTAAAAAAAAAAAATTAAGTATTTTTGTAGGATTCCATTGTGCAAAAATTAATTCAGTTATAAATAATACAATACAGAAAATAATGAGTTCATGGATGAGACTGATGCCTGTCAGATGAGATAGTGGAGCCCTTTAACGAACCATGGATACATTTGTAGTAATTCAACCAATTTTTGACTATGTTAATTTTGATGCAGCTGGCTGAACATAGTTTATCTCTGATTTGTTGCTATCCGTTACTGCCCAGGTACAGATTTTTACTTTGTTATAAGTAAATAAGTCCAAGTGACTCCAACCATAAAAGGTTCTGGCCAATATCATGAATGCATGTCACTCCCAACTGTATGCACAATTTTTTTTTTACATAAATGATGATATTTTGTGTTATTACCCCCCAAATATTTTGCAAATATTTATAAATACTTCTTAATGCTTTCACCTCCAGCTGAACAGCTACTTAGGGCTGGGGCAGTGCAAGTCTTCCGTAGGCTAGCATTTTTGGGGATTTATTATACCCAGCGGATGGAAAAAGTCAATCCAAAAATCCGGCTTCTCAGACCTCCAGGTTTGCATATAAGTCAACGGGAGAAATACCAAAGATTTTTTGATCTGTGCTGGGTTTCGTGCAATAATCCGAAGATTTTGGGGTTTTTGGGCAAAAATCAGAAAAAAGCAGAGTTTACGGGTGAAAAATCCAAAACATATGTACAATTCTTATTTTTCACGATTTTTCCGCTTTGTCTTGCAAACAAAATTTTCGGGAAAGTGTATTAATAAATACATGACTAAGGGATATACTCCCGAAACGCGTTAGGTGTTTACAGCAGTAACCCCAATAAACCTTACCCCAGAAGTGCCGTCTGCTTGTTGAGTTTTGCCGTATTAATAAATATGGCAAAAAAATCAGTGCGGATTTGGTCAGGGTTTTTTCCCGAAAATATGGAGATAAATTTTGATAAATAACCCCCTTAGTCTACTAGAAAATCATGTAAACATTGAATAAATCCAATTCCAATAGGCTGTTTTTGGATTTATTATATCCGAGTTTGGATCAAGTACAAGGTACTGTTTTATTATTACAGAGAAAAAAGAAACCTTTTTCGAAAATATGGATTACAGTATTTGGATAAAATTAAGTGTATAGTCTATGGGAGTTGGCTGTATTTTGGAGATTTTTGGATAATGGGTTTCCGGATAACGGATCCCATGCCTGTACTAACTTTTTCTTTTTAGTTAAAAATAAAGTGCTTTATTGCAATTTGACGAGGTATCCCCCAAAGAAGTTTTGTGGTCTGTCACGACAAAAATAGAGGACTGATTTTTAATTTTACCATAAGGCAAGGCCATTACATTTGTCCTCTTATGCGCTCCAGTCTCTTTACTGCACTGAAAGTTGGAGGGAGGTCAAACCCCATCTTCCCCTCCCTCCCAGCAGATAATATCAAGCAAAGTGTACAAGTCCCTTCATGTATTTAACATGTTACATGTGGTTAAATGTGGTTCATTACATTCTTTGACAAGAAAAATTGCACTGCTAAACTGCTTATACAGTCTCTTGACTAATTACGGCTAAATAGTACATTTTCCAAAATAGATGGCAGCTTCTATAATACAGTTTACCTCTAGGAAGTTTAAGTCCTCCCCAACAGTGTTCATGAGCTGACACTTAGGGTCTAGCCACACGGGCAGATTCAGGGAGATTAGTTGCCAGGCGACAAAACTTCTCTTCTTCGAGGCGACTAATCTCCCCGATCTGCTTTCCCCTGCCTTCCGCCGGCTAAAATTAAAATCGCCTTGGAGCGATTCCTTTTCCGTTTTCCGAAGTCGCCGGTAATTGACGAAAACGAAGTGCTCCGAGTACCTGCCCCCAGGCGATTTTAATTTTAGACGGCGGAAGGCAGGGAAAGGCAGATCGGGGAGATTAGTCGCCGCGAAGAAGAGGAGATTTGTGGCCTGGCGACTAATCTCCCCGAATCTGCCCGTATGGCCAGACCCTTAGAAAGAACTTGATTTTTCTTTACTGATCATGGTGCTGCCATTAAAATAATATGGTACGAGTAAAAGATTTAACCAGAGAGTGGCTTTAAACTTCGAATTTACTTCCTAAATTTTGCTTTACGATTGTATCTATGGGCAGATGCTTAAAGGAGAATTCAACCCTAAACTTAAAAAACACCTACCCTACACAGACCCCCCTCCCTCCTCCCCCCAGCCTAAGTGTTATCCTGGGCAAATATCCCTAACGTTTTACTTACCCCTCTGTGCAGATTCAGGGATCGGAGTTCACAGACGCCAACTTCAGCCGTTTCGGTAGTCTTCGACCGGCATTTAGTTTGAGTTTTGGTGCATGCACAGTTGTCGCAAAACAGAAAATTGCTCCAATTGTGGATGTGCCAACATGCCGGTTTCTTCTCTTCATAATGAGGATGGCACCTGTGAACTTCGATGGGTTGAACTCTCCTTTAAAGGGTTTGTTCACCTTCCAATCGTTTTTTAGTTTTCAGTTGTTCATCGTTGTTTACTTTTTTCAGTTACTTTCTATTTTCTATTTGTGACAGTTTTTTCTAATATTGTTTCACTTTCTTATGTCTTTCTGAAGCAGCTCTGAGAGGGGGTCACCAACTCTGTAAACTGTGCTAAATGTATACAATAGTTGATACAATTGTTTGCTTTTTTTTTCCTGCTGAGCAGAATTCCTGAGTTTCATTTTTCCAACCATGGCGATCGGTCGATCAGACAAGTTACTGTCATGGAAAAAAATGTTTTTTCTCAAAACACATCAGTTATAGTGCTGTCCTAGTAGAATTCTGCACTGAATTCCGTTTCATAAAAATCTGACATGGGGCTAGATATATTGTCAGTTTCCCAGCTGCCCCCAGTCATGTGACTTGTGCTCTGATAAACTTCAGTCACTCTTTACTACTGTACTGTAAGTTGGAGTGATACCACCCCCTTCCTTTCCCCCAAGCAGCCTAACAACAGAACAATGGGAAAGTAACCAGATAACAGCTCCCTAACACAAGATAACAGCTGTCTGGTAGATATAAGAACAGCATTCAATAGTTAAATCCAGGTCCCACTGAGACACATTCAGTTACATTGAGTAGGAGAAACAACAGCCTGCCAGAAAGCAGTTCCATCAGTTTAATTTAGAAATAAAAACGAAATCATAAAAATCATGACAGAATCCCTTTAAGAGATTTATATCAGCTACCGATAAGATCTCTGCATGTATTGCCCATACATGCAGAGATAGGCAATATCTGAAGATATCAATGGGAGATTGTCACTATTTTTCTGACATAACTTTCATACGAATGCTGTCAACTAATGGCCTGACCATTCTAACCTGTCTAATTTGTTCTCTTTACTACTCTGAATTGCTAGTTGCAGGTCGAAAGATTGGCACAGACGATCGTGTCGAACATAGGCTATAATCTGCATGTCTATGGTCATCTTAAGGCTACAAATATATAGTTATTGCTACGTTTTATTACTCATCTTTCAATTCAGAATCTCCTATTAATATTTCAGTCTCTTGTGGTTGCTCGAGTAATTTGGACCCTAAGAGCTAGATTGCTGAAATTAAAAACTGGATAGCTGCTGAATAAAAAGCTAAATAACTCAAACACTGCAAATAATAAAATCACACAATCTTAATTTTAAAGTGAAAAACACCTTTCAAAATCTGCTTCTGGATTACTGAGCTGCCAGACAAACACCAGAGACAGGAAAATTCAAATTTTAACTTCAATTTTGGAAAACTGCTAAAAAAAATAAAAAATTGAAAGCAATTGAAATAAATCTTTATTTCTGGTGAACACTCTTAAAACAACTGAACTAAAAAACGTGTTTGGAAGGTGAACAACCCCTTCAATCTCTGTTTTGATAAATGCTTTCCCATTACCTCACTAGAGCCTTCCCTCGCTCTCAATCTTTTCTGACTGCAGTTTCTGTGGTTATAACTTGATTTCTGTGTTTAGTCTTTTTTTTTTATTTCTGCTGCTTTTCTTAGTTCAAAATTACCTCAAAACATTAAGAAACAGCTGCTTTCCTCAAGCAGAAAAACATTCACTCATATTCCACAACTCTCTTGTGCCTTTCTATTTTTTTAACATAAAAAAGTATTTACATTTTTGTGCATACATTATTGCTCACAGAAATACCTGCTATGACTTCCCATATCACATTGGTAACAGAGTGTTGCACTCTCACCAAAATTCCCATCTTTACTGCTCTCTGATGCTGTACCAATGCAGGTAGAAAAAGTGGCTAGAGAATGCAGGAAGTGGGCCTAGTATTGATCACTGAACAGCTTACTATCCTTCTCATGCAATTCACTTCAAAGGGGCAGACAGGACACTGAATTTAGTTTGAAGAATGACTGATGGTTAGGGCCAAACATTAAAAAGGCACTGAATAAAAATACATTGCACAATCCTGTATTTAACGCTGTTCTATCTCATAGTGGCCCTTGCAATACGAAGATCAAACATGTGACTTGCGTCATAGCTACAGAAACACCAACATAAGCCAACCAAAAATAGTTTTAGCCATAAAAAACATTAAAACAGATGTTAAAAACGAACTGTGTTGAGTATTCAATTAAAATACCTGGAGTGTTGCTCATTGCAGCAGTAGTACTGGGTAAGACTGGTGTGACAACTGGAGGAGGGATCCCAGCAGCCATATCAAGAAGTGGCTGAATAATTTCACTTTTAAATACATTATTCTTCTGCCAGAGATTCAGAACTCTTACAATTTTGCTCTGAATAAGAAAAAGTAAGGAAATACATATTAGAAAAATACAGAGAGAAAAATAATTCAATGGCTAAAAAAACAGCATTTCCTTAAATGAGTTCTGAAGTGCACAACTATACAGACACAAGACTTAATTGTTATATTAAAAAATACAGCAAGGTTTATTGTCCAT
This sequence comes from Xenopus laevis, assembly GCF_017654675.1. NCBI lineage: Eukaryota > Metazoa > Chordata > Amphibia > Anura > Pipidae > Xenopus > Xenopus laevis. The sequence goes on along the minus strand of NC_054379.1, from coordinate 54,675,420 downwards.
TTACAGGCAAGATGCAGATAGATGGCTGATGAAAAGTAACCCCACTAGTGATGTGCACCAGCCTTCCCCCCTCCATTTATAGATCCACGCCGCCCCACCAATGATGTCACAAAATGGGCGGGGCAGGCAAGAGTCTATACAGGAAGCCAAAAGCTGCAGTCTAAGGCCAAACCCACTCGACTGGCGAGTCCTGTGGGTATCGGGCTGGACCACACATCACTAAACCCCACAGCATGATGATGTAGAAATGTGTCAACCATTTCAAGAATGCAGAATAACAACAACAAAAAGAATAATTTGGAAGAAAGGTAAAAGTTTGCCAAAAAGCATGACAGTGACCAGCTGCAGTGCAGAAAAGGGTTTCAGATGAGACCAAGAGAGCTACAGATATAGCATAAAGCTGTTGAAGCAAATAAGGAAGCTGAGCAGAGTTCAATCAGTGGGAAACTTTAAATTTAAAATTCAGCTTTAAAAATAAGTAACAGCACTTAAAAACCTAAAATGTAAGCAACACCACTCTCCAGCTCATTAAAACCCTCCTTAAGGATTGGAGCCCAAAACTTCAATGCATATTCACGAGAGGTCTTATCAGGGATATATAAAGAGGCAAAATAGTGTTTTCATGCCTCAAATAAATGCCCTTTTTTATGCAAGACTGTACTTTATTTGCTTTACTAAACTGAATGACACTGCCTGGAATTACACAGTTTGATATCCACACATATCCCAAGGTCCCCAGTTCAGCATTAGTTGTAAAATGTTCTGCCCGAATTCTAAAAGTTTGGACCCTGCCAATGCATAAATAAGTCGGGCATCTGTTGAAATTATGGCAGTAAGCATTTCCAAGCAATAACTGTCTGACTCGGGAGAGAACCATCAGGATCTAGGCTATGACAATGACTGCAAAGGAGGGTTGAAGTCATTTACAAGGAGGGTTGAAGTCATTTAAATTTAAATCTAAATAAATAATACAATTTGGAACACATTGATAAAACATACCTTCTCATCAGCAGGACAACGGTACAGATTCTGAAAAGTATTAATTATATTATTGCTAAAACGAGGTGCAAAAAGATCCTTGTCTTGACCGAACTGATGTCTGGATTGACGGACAATTGAATCAATGACATACAACCCAGAAACCTTATATTCTGGCTTGCACTAAATTTGAAGGAGAAATAAAAAGAAAGCAAAACACAAAATTGTAAGAAAAGCGGAGTTAAATATTAAATGTACATACTTTTTGTTATGTATGGCCCTGCACACATACTACTACAGCTAAAATATTCCAAAGGCTGGTAAAAGTTATTAATTGCTCAAATAAAAGATTTGCTGCTTGTCACATGCATTATTAATACAGCTGGCCATACATAGCCAGATTTGGTCAGGCAGTTTGGAAAAATTCAAACTTACAGCCTGACCATCTGGGCATGTATGGTTAGTCAAGGAGGCCATTCAGACCGATAATTATTGATCTACCAGAATCACCGGATCCTGTCATGGTTCGGTATCTATAAAAGTAATGATCCAAGCCTTTAAATTTGTATCAGGAGTTTCCCATCTTGGATTCTGTTAGAACTGTCTGTGAAACACACATTCTAAATGTCCTGTGAAAAGCTAAGCTTTAGGGGTCATCGCAAACCATCAAGCAGAAAATGAGGCTAGCATTTCATACTGTATAAGATGATGGTACAGAGTAGATTATAAAATTCTCACGCTAACTGCATTGATTTCAAACTTGCCATGCACTAATAATCTTAAACTAATTACTAATAAGCCTTATATCATGACATTTAGTTTCTATATTTTTGAGTTGGTCCTTAAAGGGGAAGGAAACCTAGTCGGCGCAAACCCCCCACCCCCCCTGGCCTACCTGTCCCGCTGGGCAAATGCCCTTAACTTGTTACTTACCCTTCTGCGCAGGTCCAGTCCAGGGAGTTCACCGACGACGTCTTCTTCCACGAGATCTTCTTCCTGCTTTGAACGGCGCATGCGCAGTAGGATCATTTAGCCGGTATGATCTACTGCGCATGCGCGTGACTTTTGGCGCATGCGCAGTAGATCCGTACCGGCGAAATGATCCTACTGCGCATGCGCCAAAACGCCGTTCACAGCAGGAAGAAGATCGCGTGGAAGAAGATGTTGTCGGTGAACTCCCTGTACTGGAACTGCGCAGAAGGGTAAGTAACAAGTTAGGGGCATTTGCCCAGCGGGACGGGTAGGCCAGGGGGGAGGAGGGAGGTTGGGCAACAAACGGGAGGGGGGTTTGCGCGGACTAGGTTTCCTTCCCCTTTAAGCTCAGGTAAAAGACAGCAGAGCTACTGGGTCATCTTTGGAGGCACAGATCTTCACTGTTAAAGGGCTGTGGTTGCCTTGGACTGATACACAACCCCAAAACACAATGTACAACATTTCTGCCCTATTTCTTTAGTTAAGCTTTAGTTCTATTTTAATTATAAATCTCAAAAAACAACATTTAGATATAGAAGAATTGTGATTAAAAAAGTAGTGGTTTAGGCTAATTTATTACAATATTTCTGCAAAAACCCTAATAATACCTCCCTTTTCTTCAACTTCCCACTCCCTGAATTCCCAGGCTGTGCAGGGGAGCCGGTTGCTCTAAGCACACTGAATTGTAGGACAGGAACCAATCGGCAACTAGCAGGACCTGACAGGGAACTGAAGCCTGTCTTTGCTTGTGTGACTGCAGGGCTGTGATTGGCTGTCCCCCCTCCTACTGTGCTTCTGGCAGGGACCGTCAGGACACACCCACCCCTCATTTGAAAAATGGACCAGTGAACCTCTATAGGGAGCTCCAATAAATGGGCTATTTTTAAAGGTAATGTTAATTTTTAGCACTATGTAAAAGCAACACCATATATTACTCATAATTGCCTACAAAATTAGGGTTTTTCATGTATCCTATGTCTCCTTTAAAGCAATATTTGCTTATGCGTTCTCTAAGCTCAGACTCAATGCTTATCCGTTCTCTAAGCTCAGACACAATGTTGAAAAAATCAGCTCTCCTCCAGCTACAGCTGTTAAATTGTTTCAAAAGCAAGAGCCTCAAGGGCAGAAAACAGAGATGGACAAATAGTGCTTTGAACAGCAATTGTACTTACAAATAACATTAAAAACATTTACAATTTGTAATAAATGCATATTAGAAAATAGCATAGAGGTAAAATTCCCTTCATAAGGCAAAAGTTTATTTTCAAGTTTATTTTTCATCTCACTCTAAATGTGCAAATCTAAAATCCAAACCATGCAGGAAAATAATCTGCAGACTAATTCTATATTATTAAAAAAAAAAAAACTATCTGGGGAAGAAAAAGGAGGCCAGAGTTCTGGTGGACACATTCACCAGACCTAGTAGGAAGCTTACCTTCTGGACGAATTTTTCAACGCTCTGAACAACGTGCTTGTAAAACTAAAAAGAAAAAGAATACCAAATAAAATTACTGAATACATAGTTGCAATGTGAAATTATGAAGGATATTATTTAATAAAGAAAAATTACCTTAATGGCTTTAATAGCAGCCTTGGTTATCTGGGTCATTTTGGCTTTAGATATAGGTGGCTTGTAGTCATTCAGTGAATATAGCTGTAGACAAAATAAAATGAAATTTTAAATCATGTAAAAGTATTGTACAGACATTCTTAGCATAGGCCAATGTTCTCTCTCAGTACTTGCTCACAACATACCATGCTCTTTTCCTATTCACTAGAAGTGAAAATGGTTTCTGGTGTTTAAGAAGTGTGATGAAATCCCAATGTTTGCCTCTGCCCTAGAATCAATGCTCAGCAGATAGTAAAATAACACTGGGAGCACATCTGCCACTTCTGCCCAGTGTTGAGGAATTATTGGGGCCTATGATTAAAATTTGCATGACAAAACTGCAGTGAAAAAAAATGATCACACATTTTTTGGTGTTTTTTTTCACCCCAACTCAACATTTGTATTAAAAAAAGAAAATTGCCATCTAAAACCTGGTGAGCTTCTATCTAAGTCAGTGGGAGGTATATCTTTTAATAATTAAGCTATTTTGCTTTTTTTTTAAAACAGTTTGTTCCTGCAATCACATTGAAAACCTTAAATCTGAAATTACTTTATTCTTTGTTTCTGTATTCCAATTGTTGCGGTTAAATATTTTTAGTAGAAACAATGTGAAAACAATGAAAAATGCATGTAACGATAATATTTATAAACAACTAAAATCTTAAGTATAATATTATAGTAATTATAAGAACCTCTAATCTAAGTCATGGTGTGAGTGGCAAGTCTATCAAGTTTCCATCCACTGAAATGTGATCATCAAATAATACATGGCATTTTTTTTTTTTTTTTTTTTTTTTTTTTTAAAACTAGTCACAAAAATCAAAAAATTCCATCATAGTATTTCACATAATAGTTTGTGAATCAAGAGGGTTTTGTTACATGTAAGCAACTATTATTGCCAAGAATGTTGTTGTACACTGTAGTGATAAGGTTTGCTTTCAGCAGAACCAGAGGCCCTAGCACAGACCTTGAAAAACAGCCCCAGACCATGATACCTCCTCCACCAAACTGTACCATTGAATTAAGTAAACAGGTAGAAGTGTTTTCCTAGCATCTGCCAAACTCAGACTTTTCCTTCACTGCCAGGTGGTGGCATACCACCATCAAGACAATGAGTTTGTACTGTTCCAGGTGTTATTGATGTATAGCATTACACACGGTTAGATTTATTGGCCTCTACTGACCCATAAAAACCAATGCTTCCTAATATTCTTTTACTGATACAGTCTGAAACCCAGCAGTGAGTGTTCCAACTTTTAGTTTTTTTAGCTGGAGTGTCTGGTTAATTTTGGCCATATACCATATACCTCTACCCTGAACATACACAGAATTTTCAGAATCATGGTAAGCAAAGTGATTAAGTGCACTTTTGAAGAATCACACAACCCCAGATCTAAATATATAAAATGATCATTAGCTACTGACAGATGCTTATACAATAACAAAACAGAATACAATCAAACTTAGAATTAAGTCACATATATTGTAAAAAGGCAACCAATAAAAGTTGGCTAGCTGCATGTAAAGTTACAAATCTGACATTGATTTTTCCCCTTTTGTTTTAGGTATTATGTATTAAACTTAAAACTTTAGTATGTTCAAAAAGTGTATACATATTTAAAGGACATATATTTTAGAAACTTTCCAATATATATTATGTATTTTAAGCAGTTAAATTATTTGTAAATGCATTTGCTATTGAAGACAGAATCTTTGACCGTCTGATACTCCTGAAACAACGTAGAAGGCATCAGCAGATTAACGGACCTCAAGGAAATACGATTTCTGCTACCTGCCCCAGATTTCATTTTTGTGCTTCACTATGCCAGGCCACTACTGATATGTGCCAGCACGGTATGCCCAAAAACAGAGGACAACAACTTTTTGTGCAAAATCATTGTACCCTGTGTACAAGAAGCCTACATACTTATGGGGGCTTTTTGAACTTGGAAAAATGGGGTTCCAAAGCAATACTCTGCCCAATTCAGTCTTAATCCCATTCTGGGGAGCTGGCCGGGTAATTTCTTTTACTCCTGCGGACTCCAGGAAATTTTCTATGCTAGTGTTCGAGCATACCCTCTATAAAGTCTTATGGAACATAAACTGAACATTTTGTATTTTAACAACTCCTAGCTTGTTTTACAGATAAAAACTTGAGAGAAAGCCAGCATGCCTTATTTAGATGAGCAACCAATTTTCACAACTTTGATAAACTATGCATTGTTTACTTAGTTGTAACTATTTTGTCCAGCTATATTAAAAATTAAAATCTAGGTTAAATATTAAATCTAACATAACATGAAAAATCAAATACAGGTATGGGGACTTTTATAAGGAAACCTGTTATCCAGAAAGCTCCAAATTATGGAAAGGCAGTCTTTCATAGAATCCATTTTTATCCAAACAATGTTAATTTTTTAAAATTATTTCCTTTTTCATTTTAATAATGAAACAGTACCTTGTACTTGATCCAAACTAAGATGAATCCTTATTGGAAGCAAAACCAGCCTATCGGTTTATTTTATGATTAAATGATTATCTAGTAGATATAACTTATGAAGATCCAAATTACAGAAAGTACGGTAAACACCTGTTATCTGGAAAACTCCAGAACCCGAGCATTCTGGGTAACGGTCCCATACATGTACTTGATTCAGTTGTTACTGTTTGAATTAAAAATTCAATAAATAAATAGAAAACAGTTTACAATCCTGTGGTCAGGTAAACAGTATATTTTCATAAAAAGGCAAATATTCTAATTATAAAATATTTGCATATTTGTCTGAAATGCTTCAGTTTTGCCAACAATTTAGAGAGATCTGCAGAAAAAGTAACTCAGCAGTTTCTCCTGATTTTATTTTTGTAGGTCAAAGAGCTGTAGATGCAACATTTCCTAAAAGAATAAGAAAAGATAAATTGGGAAACAAGGAGAAAATGAGTCATAATAAGAGAAGACGAAAGACAGAATAGCAAGGAGGGATCTATACCCCCCAAAATAAATTTTAACTTATTCAGAGTGGTCCTCTCGGCACCTTTGCAATTTACATTAATTTACATTTAATTCTAATGTACAGTTTTATATTAACAGGTTTTAGCTCAACAGCCTTTTGGAGTTCCAGGGTCTAGCGACCCTAACTATCTATGCTCTTTCTTTGTTCTCCATGTAATCGGTTAATCCTAGGGTATTAACAAAAAAATAAGGACTTTTCAAATTGCAAAAAAAAAAAATTGCAAAAGAGATTAGGGGAAAAGTCTAAAATCAATTGATTTTTTTGGGGTTTACATCCACTTTAATTGGCTATGAAAGGTGAAACATAATGTACAAGGGTGAAGCTGACAACATTCTAAAAAGTGTGCAAAAGACAGACTGCCATATTTACATAAACAACTTTAGGGTTGGGTAACCTCAGTGAGGCAACAGAAAACGCATCGCCGCATGTGCATTAGCGCAGGCGACTCTGCGTTATAGCCTTTGGGGAAAAAAGCAGAGGCAGTTCGGGCAGATAGTCGCGCAAAAGACGTGCCGATTAGTTGCCAGGAGACAAAATCTCCCCGAATCTCCTCGTGTGGCCTTACCCTTAAGTCCCCATATCTAGCTAACCCTTCAAAGTATTTGACTTATTGACCCCTGCATTGAATGGACAGCTGCCATATGATCACCTATACATGGACAGTCAAATGCTATTGCCCCAGCAAGTCTGATTTGACCCACAATCTGGATATTTCATGTTCGGCAGTTTTACTGTAGGTCTCAAACCATGGTCACAAAGCACCATAAATGTTTGTAGCATAAGAAAATAATACATTTCTTGCCATAGTTTTCTACTGAAAAATCACCAAAACAAGCACCCTACTACTTAGACTTACTAATCCATCGTTGCCAAAATGTTTTATGCAAAATGTGACATTCCTCAGAAGGTAGGTATAATATTGCTTGCCACTCTATAAAATCTGCTAATTTTTATAGATAGCTTGTTAAACAGTTCAGCATAACCAGTATCTATAATGTTATCTATATACTTGAGCATGAAATAACGGCTCAGTTTGATCACATATTAAAGATTAATTAAAAATAAAGTAAATATGCAGAAAGGGATACCTTCAATTCAAAAAAATTGGTTTTGAAAGTTTTTTTTTTTTGACAGTTTTGCTCAAGGAACCCTATGTAGCAGACTTGCTAAGCAATAAGGGATAATAACCATATGTAGCAAACTTGTTAAGAAAATGGGCTTAAAATGTAACCTGGTGGTGGTGGGGAATGCCCAACTTTGCTCACCTTACAAAAGCAGGTAGGACTGTTCCCTTCTGCAAGCAGAAATGCAGAGAGACCTCTAAAAAAAAGTCTACGAAACTCGTCTAGTAATTCAAACAATATATGATTAACGGAAAACTATACCCCCCTCAAACAATGTAGGTCTTTACGTAAATAAACCATTTTCATAATAATATACTTTTTTTAGTTGTATGTGCCATTGGGAAATCATAAATAGAAAACTGCCGTTTTAAAAAAATAAGGGCAGCCCCCTGGGATTGTATGATTCACTGTGCACACAAACATACCAAAGAAACTATACTTGTTAGGTCACACGAGCCAATTAACAGACAGAGTTCTGTCTTTTGCTTCCTGTTACAGTTAGAGTTGAAGTATTTCTGGTAAGGTGATCTCTGAGGCAGCACAAATTGGTGGTTCAAGGCAAGAGATGTAAAATGGCAATATTAACTGAAATACATATATATTCCAGTTTGAGAAGATTCTTTAATATGCCACTTAATTTGATATAAACTATCTGTTGCTCAAGTATTCATTTTAGGGGTATCATTTTCCTTTAAGGACAATCAAGCATGTGCCTACTGTTGATGGCTGGATTTAAAGCCATCTCATAATAATCTATTTCTTGGCAGCAGCATGGCATTGAGCTAACTAACACTATGGTTTTGTGTACTATCCACTAACAATAACAGACAGCTTATACTCTCCAGGGAAGGTAATTTAAGTATCTTATTATTTGGTGCAAATACGTAGAACTTGATGGACATTCCTATAACATATAACTAAAATGTGAGTCACCATTTCTGCACCTGTGGCAGGGGTTTGACCCATTTTTATTACTCTACTGTATATAGTGTTTGTATATTCTGCATGGCTTCACAGAGATCTTATAGAGGTAAGTGGGGTACCTGGGGAAACCCAAGCAACTACAGGGAGAACTTGCAAACTAATTTGCACTTCCTCCAATGAAACCCAGTGCTACAATAGTGGATATCTTGCAGGCTGAAGAAGTGGAGAAGGTTTGAATTCCACCACAGTGAAAAATAAGGGAAAAGGAGTGAAGTGCTTGTACCTGCCAGTTTATAGGCACTATTCCATACAAAAAAAGGGAGTAGAAGTAGCCTGTATCGGACTGGTTTGGCGGGACACCATGAAAATACCTGGTGGGACCCAGCCTTTATGGGCCTCACCAACTGAGACCCACACCCCTTGCCGCTCTGTCCCCTCTCCCCAGATCACAAACACAAGGATGGAAATAAGTGGCGTACTTAAAGGGGGACACCGAGAGGAGGCCCTTGAAGGTGAAGTCCTGGTGGGCCCCAACACCCCAGTCCAACCCTGGAAATAGTGGGATATAACTGAACATAGAGGGCTAGAGTGTTCTCTAGGGGGTTAAAGGAGAAGGAAACCCCCTGGGCGCAAAACCCCTCCCCCCCTCCCCTGTGTTGCCCCCCTCCCTCCTCCCCCCTGGCCTACCTGTCCCCCTGGGCAAATGCGCCTAACTTGTTACTCACCCCTCTGCGCAGGTCCTGTCCACGGAGTTCACAGTCGTTACCGGTACGGATCTACTGTGCATGCGCCGAATGTCACGAAGTGAAATTGGAAAACTTTGTGACATTTGGCGCATGCACAGTAGATCCGTACCGGTAACTGTTCCTACTGCGCAGGCGCCAGAAGACGCCGGTCAAAGCAGGAAGAAGACACGCGTGGGAGAAGATGGCGACTGTGAACTCCGTGGACAGGACCTGCGCAGAGGGGTGAGTAACAAGTTAGGGGCATTTGCCCAGGGGGACAGGTAGGCCAGGGTGGAGGAGGGGCAACACAGGGGAGGGGTTTTTCGCCCTGGAGGTTTCCTTCTCCTTTAAGAAAAGAAAATGAAATGCACTTCCATCTGCTTCTTCATTGACAGGCACACCATCAGCCTGTGTATATACATACAGAGTGGATTTTGCTGTAAAAAGGCAAAAATATGCAATTTGTTTTGTATAGGAGTCTGATCTACCTAGTAAAGTATCTAGTAAAGTTGGATTGAATCCAAAACATGACATCACAGCCCATAGATTGGGCCATTTCATGTAGCCTTAGCCAAGTTCAAAGTCACTACGATGGTTAATTGGGATGTGGTTATGAACTTGACTGAGATAGCAGTACAGTTGTCATTACAGAATATTACTGAATAAGTGTGACTTATTTATCAACTCTGGGTAAATGTGTACCTGGGCAATAGTCTATAGCAAACAGTCAGTGATTAGCATTGTTTATTCAGCTGCAAGTAAAACAATGATATAAAAAATATGGTTGGTTGCTATGGGCTACTGCGCAGGTGCATATCTGCCCAGAGTTTAAAAATGAGTCCCACTTCACTACGGCCAGGTCGTTGTCAATAATTTTGGCTAACACTTTGACCTCCAAGTTGATTAAGTAATATGAGTGTAAACCCCTTGTGTCCATACTAACCCTACCTATCTGACTAAGACTGCTTTGTAGATAGAGAGGAAGCATGTCTATGTCCATGGTTTAACTCTCAAGGGGTACTGAATCAATGGATCAGTGTGGAGTATACAGCAGATCATTGGTAGCCAGAAGTAAAACAGAAGCATCAGGAGCTATAAATACTTTGATAGCAGTCAGCCACTGCATATGGTATATCCTCATGTTCAGTAACCAATTACCCATGTCCATCTAATTCTAGGGTTCAGAGTTTCTAGATTTTGTTAATCAAGCAAGGATTTCCCCAGTTTATCACTCTGATCAAATATAATTTTATTTGAATATATTTATATATATTCCTATTTAGTTGGGGTTGGGTTAGTTCTACATTCCATCTTATAGCAGTGCTCTGCCATCTCCATCTGTTCCCTTTAACCTTCCAGCAATGGTAACACCTTTATATATAACCACCACACAAAGAGTTTCAGACAGGAGGAACCCTGGTGCATAAGCAACAATCGACTCGGCCATCAGGCCAGTATGGTTGCTCCCTCCTGTTTTCAACAATGTGAATCGAAGAGAAACGGCTTAAAGGAACAGTTCAGGGTAAAAATAAAAACTGTTTAAATTAATAGGCTGTGCAAAATTAAAAAAAATTTCCTGATATGGTTAGTTAGGCAAAAATGTAATCTATAAAGGCTGGAGTGAGCGAAAGTCTAAAGCTGGCCATAGACATGCAGATTTTACCTTTGTATTTGACGAAAGATCAGACTTCCCAATCTTCCGACCTACCACTAACCATTCAGATTAAATAAACTAATAAAATAACTAACTCTGATGATATCATCAGATAGGCAATACATGCAGAGTAATTATTGTTAGCCGACAGAAATCTTTTAACCTGTCCAGTCAACTAAAGGACTGATCGCCATGGTACGAAAAATGTCAGGACAATCCACATACGGTATGAAAATCATATGGAATTCTGATTCTTACGACTATATCTTTGAGTCTATGGCTATCTTAACATAACAAAACCCAACTTCCTGCTTTTCAGCTCTCTAACTCTGAGTTAAGGTGGCCATACACAGGCTGATAAAAGCTGCAGACAGACCGAGTCGGCAGCTTATTGGCCCGTGTATGGGGCCCCCCGACGGGCTTTTAACCTGTCCGGTCAACTAAAGGACTGATCGCCATGGTATGAAAAATGTCAGTACAATCCACATACGGTCTGAAAATCATATGGAATTCTGATTCTTACGACTATATCTTTGAGTCTATGGCTATCTTAACATAACAGAACCCAACTTCCTGCTTTTCAGCTCTCTAACTCTGAGTTAAGGTGGCCATACACGGGCCGATAAAAGCGACAGACCGAGTCGGCAGCTTATTGGCCAGTGTATGGGGCCCCCGACGGGCTTCCCCGATCGAGATTAAAAATCCCGTCGGATCGCAGCCGCATCTGTTCGTTGATGTGGTCCCGCGATCCGACTGCCCTTTACCATTCGTTAGGATTCGATCATTGGGCCCTAGGGCCCACGATAGGATCAGCCCGTTATTGCGCACCTAAAGGTGGGCATATCGGGGAGAGATCCGTTCATTTGGCGACATCTCCAAACGAGCAGATCTCTCCGTGTATGGCCACCTTAAGTCAGTGATTGATCCTTAGCATGCAGGTCAGATTCAAAAGCAAACAGTTAGGACCCATGTCGCCCCTCCCCCCAAAAAAACGGATTGGTTGCTGCCTGGTAACCAATCAGTGGAAACCAAGATTGCTGCAAAGCATGGTGCAGAGATACCAGAGAATTGCTTATATGGTGCCACTATTCAAAAAGAGGTCCAGTTCTCAGCCTCAAAACTATAGGTCTGTTAGTCTAACGCCAGTGGTAGGAAAGCTTTTCAAAGGTGTATTAAGGGGTAAAATAGTTGACTTCATTGCAAATCATAATACTATGAGTTTGTGCCAGGATGATTTTATGCATAACTGATCTTACCAAACAAATCAGTGGAGTACTGCAGGGGTCTGTACTTGGTCCTTTGCTTTTCAACTTGTTTAGTAATGACCTGGAGATGGGCATTGTTAGTATTATTTCTATTTTTGCTGAACATACTAAATTGTGCAGAACTATAAGTTCCATGCAAGATGTTGCCACTTTGCAGAGTGATTTTACTAGATTAGAAAACTGGGCAGCAAGCTGAAAAATTTGTTTGTTCGGGTTTCCTTAAAGGACCAGTAACATCAAATTTTTTTTTACAAAAATTCATTAGTAAACATCAAAAAATAAACACCAACACAAATTAAACTTTCAAATTGTAAAGCCTTTATTAAAAAATAACTTACTGAAACTCCACTTCCGTTCTTCTAGAGAAAAGGCGAAAGGGCGACCATCCATTTTGCAGCAGTTGATTTCTCCTCCCTGGCTATCTCCCCCCGCCGCTCTGCTCTGCCGGCAAGATGGGGCAGCACTTCTAAGCGATACACAGACATGTATCCTCCAGCCGACGTCGCCATTGCCTGCCAGATGCTCCACACCTCTACACAGTATTGCTCCTCCGTCTCACCCTGACTTTCTTTTTTCCTTCGCACCTTGCAGCTTCTTGCCTTGCTGCTCGACAAGCCCGGCTCCGCCTCCAGGAGAGAGCTGCAGCCCTGACATTTGCTCATCTGTCCGCAGAGGCTGCTGAAGTGAAAAGTCAGAAGAGGATCGCCGAGGGAACTTTTTTTTAAACTGCGCTTTCAGTACAAACACTACATTTCTACCTCTGTACCTTCTGCGAATTTGCCTCTGAATAAATATCCCCCACCCCTAACGAAACACAAAGATGCCAGGTATGATTGGCAAGAGTCAGAACTTAGAACACGCACTAGTCATGGTGCGAGTGCGCACAGCATCTACTGACACGGGTGTGCGCAACTTGTTGAGAAGCAAGGCAAGAAGCTGCAAAGAAAAAAAAAGTCAGGGTGTGGACCAACTGGCAGGCAAAGTGGTGTGGAGCAACTGGCAGGCAATGGCGACGTCGGCTGGAGGATACATGTCTGTGTATCGCTTAGAAGTGCTGCCCCATCTTGCCGGCAGAGCAGAGCGGCCGGGAGAGATAGCCAGGGAGGAGAAATCAACTGCTGCAGGATGGATGGTCGCCCTTTCGCCTTTTCTCAAGAAGAACGGAAGTGGAGTTTCAGTAAGTTATTTTTTAATAAAGGCTTTACAGTTTAAAAGTTTAATTTGTGTTGGTGTTTATTTTTTGATGTTTACTAATGAATTTTTGTAAAAAAAAATGTGATGTTACTGGTCCTTTAATTGAGAAGGATCTAGGGATTTTTGTAGATAACAAGTTGTCTAATTCCAGGCAGTGTCATTATTTGGCTACTAAAGCTAATAGTGCTGTCTTGCATAAAAGAAAGGCATTAACTAAAGGAATGAAACATAATTTTGCCTCTTTATAGGTCCCTTTTAAGGGACACCTGGAGTATGCAGTGCAGTTTTGGTCTCCGGCACTTAAAAAGGATATAAATGGACTGGAGAGTGAGACGTGCAACTAAACTGGTTAAGGGGATGGAAGATAGAAATTATGAGGGTAGATTCTCAAGATTGGGGTTGTTTTCTCTGGAGAAAAGACTATTGCGAGGGGACATGATAACTCTTTATAAGTACATTAGAGAGCATTATAGACCGCTAGAGGGAGATCTATTTTTCTATAAAATGATCATTGGGCCAGAGGCCATCCCTTTAGACTAGAGGCAAAGAACTTTTATTTGAAATAGCATAGGTGGTTCTTCACAGTGAGGGCAGTGAGGTTGTGGAATTCCCTGCCGAATTATGCTGTGAGGGCTGATGCTGTTAATACCCTTAAGAGAGGTTTGGATGATTTCTTGGACAAGCATACTCTCCAAAGCTATAGTGATACTAAAAATCTACAATTATTACAGATATTTGTATATATAGTTTCAGTTGGTGTGTGTTGGTATGTGCACTGGGATTCACTTGGAGGGATTGAACTTGATGGGCTTTGGTTTTTTTAAAACCCAACTTAACTATGTTAACTATGTAAAGCAGCAAGTTGGGTTCTGGCTAGTAGGTTAGACAACCATTCACTCTATTTTTATAGATTCAATTTTTGACTAACTATATTGAAGACATTTTTTACCTTGCACAGCCTATTTACCCAGTTTTTAATTTTATACGGAACAATTCCTTTAAAAATGCCCTGGGCATTCAGCTCAATGTTCTCAGAAAAAAAATGGGAGGTTGGGAAAAAAACTGAGCTGGTGCGGAAAAACAAACAAATAATTACTTGGCAGATTACTCTCAAACCAGATTACTATCAAAATATTAATATTTACACAAGATCATCTTGAAATATGTCACCTGTCTGAATTTGTCAGTTCGTTCATTAATCCATTTATCAGAAGAAATTTAGCAATGCCCTGTGGCCCAGGTCTAGATTCTTCAAATGTTTTTTTACCATGAAATCAAATGAGTATGTAAATGAGTATCATGATTTGCTCTATTTCTTATCAATTCTCAAAGTAATAAAATAACCCCACTAAATAATAGATTGTTCATTCCTCATCCCCTGGCCACTAAGGAGGATACTTGGTTAATAGTGTCCCTAGGTGTCCTTAATATTACCATATGCAGAGGGTGGGATTTGACTAGAGGGGGTCCATTGTTTACTCTGTATGTACTATCCTGTGGGACACACAGTTATTAAGAATTTAAGGCATCCTATAAACTCATGACAAACTGAGCAGGGGTGTGGAGACAACTTTACCAGGGCCTGGTCCCTGAATCAATCTTTTCTACCATTCATACTGAAGGACTGGGGTCCTAAAAAAAATGCTTAAAACGTCTCTACTTTGTACCTTCATTTCCCCTTCTATCGTGACATGGGAGTTCTAAAGTGAAAACAAGTCATCATATCATATTAAAGGAGAAGGAAAGCTAAAATTAAGTAAGCTTTATCAGAAAGGTAAATATAAATACACCAGTAAACCCTAAAGGTAGTGCTGCTCTGTCAAAAGAAACACTGCATTTCTTTCCTTTTATTGTGTACACATGGGCTTCTGTATCAGATTACTTGCCTTCAGCTTAAACTTCCTTGCCCCGGGTGTGAGCATGCTCAGTTTGCTCTTCTCCCCCCCCCCCTTCTCTGCTGTAATTTGAGCCCAGAGCTATAAGCAATCAGGGAGAAACTCAGGCAGGAAGTGATGTCAAACCAAGCTAATACTGCAGCTGCTATCCTAAACAAACAGGGAGCTTCTAGAACTTTTTACTCAGGTATGGTAAACAGTCTACTGAATAAATATAGCATTCTAGCTTGCACTATTGCAGCTAATCTATTGGCAATAAAATGCCTCCGTAGCCTTCCTTCTCCTTTAAGCATTCACCCCATGCATGGCAGTGATTCTTCATTTTCCCATATTTGTTTTATCGCTGTAATGATTAGACAGAAAATGTATAGGATTCCTTACACCCATTACACAGAAAGTTTGGAATTATGGGAAGGCTATCTCCCATAGAGTCCATTTTAAGCAAACAATTCTAATTTTTAAAAATGATTTAATCTTTCTCTGTAATAATAAAACATTACATTTTACTTGATCCTAACTAGACAGCACAAATTCTTATTGGTGGCAAAGCAATCCTACTGGGTTTATTTAATGTTTAAATAGTTTTAGCAGACTTAAAGGGGTTGTTCACCTTCCAACACTTTTTCAGTTCAGTTGGTTTCAGATTATTCACCAGAAATTAAGCCTTTTCCAATTACTCTATTTTTCTATGTGTGACCGTTTTTATAATATCAAAGTGTAAAGTGTAATTTTCCACCTTCTAAATCATCTCTGGGATCTACAAAAGGTAGATCAGGATCTACCAGCAGACCTTTAATTGGTGATCTAAAGACAATGTCAACAAACAGCTTGTCTAAATCACCCTCCTATTCATGCTTTTCATTCAGATATTTCTTATGTTAATGTTAAATAAGAAATAGTTGTTAAATATAGTAATATAAATTCTCTCATACATCAATTTAATATTTAAGTAATATTTTCCATGGAACAAAATTCTAACAATGCTTTTATGAATGTAGATCATAATGGGACAACATCACTAAAAGTAGACCTTAGTAAAGTATGGACACACCTACTGTAAACTGTTCTACATTGATACATTTAGTATATACATAGTGGTTATAATTGATACAATAGTTGCTATTACTCCAGAGATGCTGCTCAAAATGTATCAACTAAATGTTGCAAAATTGTAACAGTTTAGAGTCTGCGCCTGAATTACTGAGCTGCGATACTGAAAAACCAAACAGGAACCTCAAACTTTAAACTTAGATTTTGGGAAAAATTTTAAAAAATGGAAAGCAATTGAAAAGTCTTTATTTCTGCAGAACAATCTGAAAACAACTCAACTGAAAAAGCGTTTGGAAGGTGAACAACCCCTTTAAAGTGGACCAGCATTCATAGCTGTAAAAATCTCAGCTGTCAATCAAATATTGTCTACCCCTCCTCTATGCCATGGGCATAGAGGCGGGGCAGACAATTACTTTCACTTTCCATTCAGCACTCCCTAGATGTCACTGCTCTCCCCACATTCCCCCGTACTCTTTACCATTTAAGTGTGTAGCCAGGGCATGGGGATGGACATCTGGTCCCCCATTCTGGTGCACAAACAAGATTCTGAGATGATACAAGACTTGCCTTAATAACAGTGTCAACAAAATGGCTGCCGCCTGCTTGCTATAATTATGAATTCCCAGACTGAAAGAAACAAGATTCAAATAATTTATATAGTGTAATTAAAGTTCATTTTGCTTGACTAATGTGATAAAATAGGTTTTTGAATAATTATTTTGGGCGACGGGTCCCCTTTAACGGATGGTGCTTCAAATTACATAAAGATCCCTTATGCAGAGACCCCCCCCTGGTGCCAAGCATTCCAGATAATAGATCCTATACTTTTAATTGTACTCGATATTAACTAAGCTAACATTAAACACTGTGATGGTAAAAAAAATAACAGGGATTTAAAACACTGTTTAGTATATTTAAAATTTTAAGGTAGATTTACTGCTCCTTTAAATGGATGGAGTTGGTTATTTATGATAGCCCACATGCACACAGTATAACTCCACTTCTGATTCTGAGTGAGTCTGTTTTAAAGGGATTATTATTCTTACTTATTATTATGTATTTATAAATCACCAACATATTCTGCAGCGCTTTACAATAAATGGGTTTATACACTGATTATACAACGAAGAGGGCCCTGCCCAACAGAGCTTTCTATCTAAAAGTTAACAAAGCAAAAGTAGCATTTTTAGAAACCAAGATATGTTTATAGCTGGAAATAACACAGTTGCGTACAGCGGAATTGCATGCATCCATCTTCCGGCTCCGCTGTAAGCTGACTGGGAGATCGGTATTTCTGTGCATGCGCAGTTTGAGCACTTTGCCGGTATGCGACAACTGTGCATGCGCGGAATTACACAGGGGGGGTACGGGTTTTTATCCCCACAGGTTGAGTTCTCCTTTAAGACAAAATAGATCTAAAATATTTTGAAATCCTAATAGATGTATTACGTAGATGCAGCCACTAGATTATGCACACAGCACATGTGATGTGACTGTAACAGATTAATTTAGTTGATCTGCAAGTAGAGTTTGTTTCTTGGGTATGCTATGCCTTTTATGGTTTGAGTGCAAATAGACAAGAACCCTATGACTGGCAACCATATCTGGCTGAGACTTAAAAGCAGGGAGCTAAGAGCGAAAATTAAACTTCATTAACTAAACAACCACATTTTCTGGCACTCTGTATTTTTGGGGGGGAGGGGAATGAGTAAACAGGTCTATCATAAATAAATTTAATTTGTAAAGCTCTCTTTCAGTGATCTTACAATGACAAATCACACAGTATTGAGTGTATTGCCAACATGTTCAAGTACAATGAATTAGAATGGTGCATTACTTTGTTTGGTTATATTATTATTTAAGGAATGCTAAAGACAACTAGTTTCCTTCTGTGCAGAGTATTTGAGTATTAATATACTCATCAATATATTCATATGCAATGTTTTTCCCAGGCACATCAACTGGTCCCATTCCAGAACCCACATAATGAGCCAGAGAAATTTTCTTACAGAAGCAACTAGGACTGTGTGTTATATTTACTGAACTGTGTAGTCCTATTAGTTATTGTTTTAGAAGAGGAAAGGAAAAATGATATCCCCTGCAGCTCAGTTACTTTTTTCTGGAGAAAATACTGTATATGTGTGTGTATTTTATCAGGGTCTGAGGAGGAATACCTGAAAAATTCCATTTGTAAAAAAAAAAAAAAAAAACTATAGGAAACAGCACCACTAATATTTATCTCCAACTGTCTACTTCTACAAAGTCTTGTATTAAGCTGGCCATAGACGCAAAGATCTGATCGTACGAATCGAGGATTCGTACGATTTTCAAACCGTGTGTGGAGAGTCCCGACATTTTTCGTCCGGCGGAGATCGGTCGTTTGGTCGATCGGACAGGTTAGAAAATTTCTGTCAGCTGTCGATAATATCTCTGCGTGTATTGCCGATCGTACGATTTACAAGTGGGAGACTGTCACTAGCTTTGGTTGGACATAGATATCGTACGATTGCTGTCAGGGGCAGAACATTGCTGATCTGTTCTTTAACTAATCTGACTGGTAAGACTTTGATCTGAATTGGTAGTGGCGGGTCGGGAGATGGGAAAGTCCGATCGTACGATGATTCGTACGATCGGATCTTTGCATCTATGGCCAGCTTTAGATGCACGTTGCTATATTCATCTATGTATGTGTATATTCCAGAGTCTGAGGACAAGAAGTGGAAAACTGTTTTAATCTTCTATAGAGTATGTTTGAGGAAGCTGTGTGGCATTAATAGAGGGGAAGGGTGGAAAAATATGTGCCTAATTTGTACAAAATCCAAGAATAATATAAATAACTAAGATATATGATCTTCAAATTCGGTTAGCTAAAAATAATGTAATAAAACCTAAAGCATGGCACACAAAATTAAAGGTGCTTATTTTCATATATGAAGCTTTTATTACATTTTTGTTCTCAAGTGTTTCCCTTTAAATGGTTGATTCACCTTTAAGTTAGCATTTAGTATGTTATAGAATGGTAATTTCTAAGCAACGTTTTAATTGGCTTTTTTTTTTTTTATAGTTTTTGAATTATTTCAAATATCTGGGCATAATGATTCACATGGACCTTTATAGATATAAACAGCTAAACTGTTGTGCAGGCACTAAGCAATAATTATTTGATTAGTGTCCTTGGAGGACACAAAACACGCAAGGCTTTTGTTTTATACATAATGTGAAATAAAGGTTTGTATTATTTAAATTTTGGTCTCCTGGATTCTACAAACTCATTGACTTTGGTGTTCTGGAGTGGTGCCTGCCTGAAATTGAAGTTTTCACTAAACAATAAAGTTTCAATCTGGCAAGATCTGCCACTCACTCTTCCTGGCAGGATAAACATCTCTAAGATGATCTTCTTGCTAAAGTTTTTGTATGTCCTGTAGGGATGCACCGAATCCACTATTTTGGATTCAGCCGACCCACCGAATCCTCCGTGAAAGATTCGGCTGAATACCAAACCAAATCCTAATTGCATATTCAAATTAGGAGTGGGAAGCGGGAAAAAAATGTACTTCCTTGTTTTGTGCCAAAAAGTCACGTGATTTCCCTCCCGCCCCTAATTTGCCTATGCAAATTAGGATTCGGTTCGGCCTGGCAGAAGGATTCGGCTGAATCCGAATCCAGCTGAAAAAGGCCGAATCCCGAACCAAATCCTGGATTCGGTACATCCCTAATGTCCTGCACAACGCCACCATTACCCCTCGGGTACAGTGGTTTGCTGGAATAGAAAGAATAATTAGGGTCTTCTTATGGGCAGGGGAGCATCCGCGGTTACATTTTAAAGTACTTCAGTTGCTTAGTAGGTTCCTTTGAAGCCCTCGCAAAACTCCCCTACCGTGGAGCCTACTCTCATTATGATGTTACTCCTATGACAACGGTTGTACAGGCCTTTTACATGTCTCAGATGAACGTCCCCCCCCAACCCCTTATGGGACAATAACCATCTCCCACACTTCCAGTCCACACAAGATATTTCTAGATGGTCCCAGATGGGAATTAAAATTCTAGGGGACAATACTTCTAATGGAGAACAGAGATCCGCCCACCTCCAGAGAGGCTACGATATCTGCAGATATGACATGCCTTCTCTGTACGATTCCCCACAAGGCCCGTAAATTTAGTGGAAACAACACTTGAGGTATATCTACACAGACAAGACCTGACCAAACCTTGCCGTACACTATACTGGCCACATTGGGCCCAGCACCCTTAGAAAAAACTAGGGTGAAATGGCAAAGGGATATCCATGAGCTAGACGAGGAGATGTGGAAGGCTGCTCTGAAGTTGGTCCCAGAGCTATTCATTTCTATGAAGGATAGGTATGTGCAAATCAAGCTTTTAAACAGAGTATATTTAACCCCCTACTGTTTAGCAAAAATCGATGAAAATGTTTCTGATCAATGTCCTAAATGCAGAGTTGAGGTGGGCTCTTTGTTTCATGTATCTTGAAACTGCCCGATAATACAGGGATTCTGGAGTAACATTCTCCAGTATATAAACTTGCTCTGCCAAATATCTGCTCTCCCAAATACATGCTCCCCAGAGCTCTGTCTTTTGGGTCTACCAGGGGACCTACAGCTCCAGTCTAACTCTAGTTAAACTAATTGTGCTACCTATAATTGCTATATTATGCAAAGAAGGCAATCCTAATGTGTTGGAAATCCGTTGATGCCCCCTCTCTCTAGTTGTGGAGGAAATTGGTGAACGATTCCCTCCCTCAGAAACTCACTTAAAGAGATACTGACATCAGAAAATAACTGTTTTTAAAGGGGAATTCCACAAAAATGTAACTTAAGCTTTTTAAAAAGTAAACATAATTTCAAACAACTTTGCAATATACATAAATTAAAAAATATGCAGATTTTTCATGTTTTTAATGGTTTGGAACAATAACCTAAGCCTAGCCCCCTACTTTCCTGCTGGCAATGGCATTTATTCATACTTTTTGTAGAAACAGGTAACTGTGATGGCTATATTAGGGGTTTCTGTGTTATATGGGCCCTTTATAACAAATTTTGGTTTGGAACAAAGAGTTCCCCTTTAATATCTATCATAACATTGCTTTGAATTCTATTCATAATTTTGCCATAAAAGTATTGGCTTGATGCTTTTACATTACATTTCTTACTACCCTGTTCCTCTATGAGGGGGCTGTCATATTTGTGCAGCAGTGGTCTGTTAGCATTAGAAACTCTGACAAGCTAAGAAGGGACAGTCAGGTTGGCAAAACAGTCTTAGGAACTTCGAATAACAATTACATGCAAAAGTAGAACTATCAGCAAAAAAATGATCTATAGGTAACTTTTAATGTAGATTAAAATTTTCAAATATTTAGTGTCAGTATCACTGGTGGCCATACACAGAGATCTGTGGATCTCTCCTCAATATGCCTACATTGAGGTGGGCGATATCAGGCTGATCAGATCGTGGGCCCTAGGGCCCAACAATTGGATTATAATATATGCACTACGGGTAGTCGGATCAATGAACCAGATGCGGCCGCGATCAGACGGGATTTTTAACCCTGCTTTCAGCCAGATATTGATCGGGGGAGCCACACTGTCGGCAGCTTTTAGCAGCCCAAAGATATTTGAAGCTATATGGAGGACCTGGCTGAACCTACAAAATATATGATGAAACTTGAGTAATACCTAGTCACTAATTAATTGGAACCGTTTCAATCTTCTCTTACGTCTCTTTTCTTGTTATTGTAACTTAATGTTTTGAAAATTGAAAAAATAAAATCTTTAAAAAAACAAAAAAACAAATGCTTTGTAAGGCTTTTTTTTTTTTTTTTATTGCTACTATTTATTACTTGTCTTTCTATTCCGGCTCTCTCCTATCCATATTCCAGTCTCTTATTCAAATCAATGCATAGTTGCTACAGTACTTTGGACCCTAGCAACTAGATTGCTGAAATTACAAACTGGACAGCTGCTGAATTAAAACCTAAATAACTCAAAAACTACAAGTAATACAAATTGTCTCAAAATACCACCCTCTACAGCAGGGATCCCCAACCTTTTGAACCCATGAGCAACATTCAGAAGTAAAAGGAGTTGGGGAGCAACACTACCATGAAAAATGTTCTTGGGGTGCCAAATAAGTGCTGTGATTGTCCATTTAGTAGCCCCTATGTGGATTGTCAACAGACATTGAGACTCTGTATGGCAGTGAACCTAGTTCTTATGCAACCAAAAGTTTCCTCCAAGCCTGGAATTCAAAAATAAGCACCTTCTTTGAGGCCACTGGGAGCAACATCCAAGGGGTTGGAGAGCAACATGTTGCTCACGAGCTACTGGTTGGGGACCACTGCTCTACAGCATACTAATTTGCCTGATCTAATCAAGATCAGGCAATGGATCAGCTGGGTGTACCATAGTTTGTTATGTGTGGGGCCACATTAAGATGTTTTGAATGGATATCTACAGTAGGCTCAAGCAAATGCAAGCAGTTCACCTTAATATCAACTTAGGTATGAAATAGAACGCAGTATTCAAAGGCAATTTGCAAATAATCTTCATTGTTTTTGGGTGGTGGGGGGTTTAAATCATTTATTTTTTCAATTCTGTTTTGGAATTACAACTGTATTTGGTTGTTGGGGTTTCAATTAGAATAGCAAATCAGCAACAGCACATAAGTCATGAAATGGAAGATTAATAGGAGAAGGACTGAGATGGAAGCAATACAAATCAGAATAATAATAAAACTTTATGCCTGGGAAAAGGCAAAACAGGGATCCCGATATTACAGAAACAATACATAATGACCATTTGAAAATTTGCTTAAAACAGGTCCATCTATAACACACTAAATTATTTTTATTACTGTTCTTAACATTCTTTAACATTTTGGAAGGTAAAGTATATATCTGTATGAAAGAAACAGAATTGGATATGAGTTTCCTTTCAACATGTTACATAATTATGAAGAATCTGAGTATCTGAGAAAGGTTTTATTATGTATTACCGTATATACTCGCGTATAAGCCGAGATTTTCAGCACCCAAAATGTGCTGAAAAATTCTACCTCGGCTTATAGGCGGGTCAATGGCAGCGCTACAAGGGCACCGGGAAAATATCTTTTGTTGGAGTCGAGGTTGCTGAGGACTCTGACTCCAAAACAAGGGCAGCACGCAGTGCGAGGCTAAACGCGTTTGGAAATACCTGCTTTCGCATCCCAAACGAACTTCCAAAAGGGCCAGCCAGGTGCCGCGTTGCTGGAGGCGGAAGTGCAGAACAAATGACAACTTCCGGTGTCCTCCTGCTATACCGCTGCCGTCCTGAACCCCTCTCTCACCCCCCTCTGGCCCATGGAGCCCGATGCCTTCCTGCGGGACTACCTAAAATCAGAGCTGGCGGCTGCAGCACAGGAGAGTTGCGTATTCCTTTTGCTGTTCGGCAGCACTGCTCCAGCGGTGGCTCACTAAGAAGAGTTGCTGCTGAACCGCACAGTCGGCCGCCTGCTGGAGGGAGTCTGGGGGAGGCACTTCCCATGTTCTGCTCCGTGTGGCTCCTCAACGCCCCGGGGAAGCCCCTGATGAGCTGCAGTCCGAGCTGGAGATGGACAGCGGTGTTCGACAAGTCCACCTCCCTGTCTGTGTGTCTGGCACCATGCCCAACTACACGATCAGGTACTGGGGGAGGGGTACACCCTGGCTCCTGCCCAACTAAAAGATTATGAGCTGGAGGGAGAAGAGACGAGCAGGAGAAAGGGAGAAGAGCAGCAGGGAGGGAGGGAGAAGAGAAGGAGGAAGGGAGAAGAGACAAGCAGGAGGGAAGATGCTGGGAGAGAGCATTCCTGTAATAATGGGCTACACACGTTGCAGGATTGCAAGCTGACTGGGCAAGCTCATGTGCCTGCATTTATGCTGTGCCAGTGGCTGGCATGTGAATGGGCTCCTTACTAATTGCCACTACTTGACCTGTAGTTTTACATATAAAAGTAAAGTCCTGCAGAGCAGCCCAGAAAAACACTGTCATATTATCACCATTGTCCCCTCAATTCTCATTCTATAGTCACTACAACTTGTGTGTCCATTAAGGGGGTATGAGGCTGCACTCTCTGCCCATGTGCGTCCCGGCACCCTGCTTTGCGCTGTTCACCCTGTGATGCATTTCTCACCCCTAGGCTTATACGCGAGTCAATAAGTTTTCCCAGTTTTTGTAGGTAAAATTAGGTACCTCGGCTTATACACGGGTCGGCTTATACACGAGTATATACGGTAATATATGGTTTTATGGACATTTTGAGCTTAAAAATAAATAGCTATTTACCAGGGGTACATTGAATTCAGTACTTTATTCAAGGCTTGACCAGCACTTTTTGCAGGATTTAGATATTGTGTGATAGAACTGTGACTATAACGTTTTGGCCAACTTAAAATGTTAAAATTTTTATTGACACACCTGGAGGAGATCCACAAATTAATAATTATTATTTATTACCTTTAACACTACTAAAAATGTATTTTCAGAAGTTGCTTGTATTTTTTTTTTCAACATGCACAAAAATCTATTTAAAGGGTAACTGTCACCCCAAAACTGTTTCCCCCACTGGAGGTGCAGACAAATACAGCAGTTAGGGGAAGCCATTGATTTTGTTTCCCCCCAAAAAACTCCCCCATGAGGTGGCCATAATGATCTCTCCCTGCCAGTGTGGTTGATCTAGCATCCAGGGGAGGGGTCACCTTTAGGTTATAAAATATGTGGGCTACTATACCCTTAAATAAGTAAATGTACTTATAACTTAACTGTTGCAGTTCATTGCCAGTTAGCGACAGCTTAGGCCAGCAAAATACTGCTTGTAGTATGAAGAGGATGCCTCAGAAAAGGAGAACATATTGTCCCTGTAAAGCTGTGGTAGCACATAGCAGTATTAATACCCAAACAAAAAAAATACATAGATTGTAACTCGGAGGGAAAAGAAAAACAAATTCTGCTTCCTTAAACATTTAAGGGATCATTTAAAAAGAGGGCACAAGTGCAAGAACTCAAGTGGGTGCCCCTTGGTGCTCATGCATGGAAACAAATTCAATGTGCGGAGCCTGTGCCCGCTGCCAGGCCAGGATTTGTGGAGAGGCCACCAGGGCCCGGGCCTAGGGCGGAAGGATTTTAGGGGGCAGCATGCTGCCCAACCACACACACATTGGTTTAGAAACACTGGGGAGGCGCAGGAGATAAAATAGTTTTTAAAATTTCCTGTGAACAAATCCCCATTGCTCTGGTCCCGATGAAGAAAATTTGATTGAATAAAAGGGAGGGGATGAGGCAACAAACAATAGCGGGCTTGGGGTTCCTGCTATGTAAATCCGGCCATGCCTACTGTCTCTCTCAATCTAGTGTTTCTAGTAAGTTAGGGGACAAGTAGGGGGGCAAGAGGGAGTGACAGACTGAGCTCATTTTATGCACCCTTCCTTCCACTTAGTAAATGAGCCCCATGAAGAACTATAAGTAGGTCATTCCCATGTTTTAATTTAAATCCACGTCATATTTGCCAAAATTAATTTAAACTTATACAAATATTTCACAATTAGCTACAAAGCCTAAAAAAGGCTAATATTAAAGGGATACTGTCATGGGAAAAAAAAACATTTTTCAAAATGAATCAGTTAATAGTGCTGCTCCAGCAGAATTCTGCACTGGAATCCATTTCTCAAAAGAGCAAACAGATTTTTTTATATTCAATTTTGAAATCTGAAATGGGGCTAGACATTTTGTCAATTTCCCAGCTGCCCCCAGTCATGTTACTTGTGCCTGCACTTCAGGAGAGAAATGCTTTCTGGCAGGCTTCCTTCTCAATGTAACTGAATGTGTCTCAGTGAGACATGGGTTTTTACTATTGCGTGTTGTTCTTAGATCTACCAGGCAGCTGTTATCTTGTGTTAGGGAGCTGTTATCTGGTTACCTTCCCATTGTTCTGTTGTTTGGCTGCTGGGGGGGAAAAGGGAGGGGGGTGATATCACTCCAACTTGCAGTACAGCAGTAAAGAGTAATTGAAGTTAATCAGAGCACAAGTCACATGACTTGGGGCAGCTGGGAAAGTGACAATATGTCTAGCCCCATGTCAGATTTCAAAATTGAATATAAAAAAATCTGTTTGCTCTTTTGAGAAATGGATTTCAGTGCAGAATTCTGCTGGAGCAGCACTATTAACTGATTCATTTTGAAAAAAACAGTATCCCTTTTACACCCAGATTGTTAGATTGTTCAGAGTTCTTTTGAAACAAATTAATATACTAAAGGAGACCATTCCCCTTATTCGCTAAGCTGGCAACATGGAATAGAACAGAGCAGAGAAGCTTTACAGAGGGCCCATTCTGACAACAATTAAATGTAGACATTGTATTATGTGTCATATAGACCTATGGTGGAAATAAGAAAAAACTGATGGAAATTGTCCTTGGCCAATATCAATACTTACAACAATCTCCCTGAACGGCCTTCACGTGTCTTCCCGTCTGCTATAATGAAAAGTCACCTGCGCTAAAGCACATGCAGCGCTTCATTTTCCGAAGTTGTCTGAAGTTTCCTCGTGAAGCAACTTCGGAAAACGAAGCGCCACCTGTGCTTTAGCGTAGCCGACTTTTCATCATAGGGGACTGGAAGACACGCAAAGGCAGTTCGGGGAGATTGTCGCCCAAAAGAAGAAGCGATTAGTCGCCAGGCGACTAAATGTCCCCGAATCTGCTCGTGTGGACTGACCCTAAGGGGTAAATTTATCATGCTGTCTAAAAAGTGGAGTGAAACATTACCGGTGATGTTGCTCATAGCAACTAATCAGATCTTTGCTCTTGTTTGTTGAAATCTAAATTGCTGATTGGTTGTTCTGTGCAACATCACCAGTAATGCTTCACTCCACTTTTTACACAGCATGATATACACACCCTTAATTCACACTTCCTCATATCTATGACACAATATCTAAATTGCTAATAACAGCTTAAAGCAAAAAAATGTATTTAAATTGTTAAATGCTTTGAAGAATAATTTAAGGGGCATAGTTATTAATATTGGAGACAAACAGCATCGGTGATCTTGCCCATAGCAACTAATCACATCTTTGCTTCTGTTTTTTTTAACTTGTAGGTGACTGTTCAAATCTAAATGCTGATTGGTGGCTATAGGCAATATCACAGGTGATGTTTGTCTCCAATATTAATAACTATGCCCATTAGAGTACTCTTCAAAGCATTTAACAATTGAAATACATTTTTTTTTTTTATTGGGCTGTTATTAGCATTTTTATTCTACTAAATTAGATTACTAAATTAAGGAGTTCTTTTTCAGAGTGGTTGACATCCTGGGATCAGTTGAATGTGCAGGTTATGTCGCTGATTAGTTCTGCAGATGGCTCACTGCACTCATGTACTTACCCAAGAAAAAAAATACTTTTCCCAAGATAAGTTAGCAAATTAATCCAGGTTAATGTCAGATATCTGACAAAACCATATACTTAGCAAATAGGCAACTTGGGAATTGTGCTGTACTGAAGAGTTGCAGCTACTTTCCTCTGTCTGCTAGCACAGCACATACAGATGGCTGTATGGATAGTGTCATCCCATTGGAGACTTTGTCTCCATATTGGATTAACTCTGGGACTGCCAGTCCAACATCCCAGACTGAGAACTGCTGAGCCCAAGGTCCTATAATTTAAAAAGGAAATTAAAATAAATTGCAAAAGTGCTCAGAAGAGCACGGAGAGCAAATTTACTTAGTTCCACATTCCTGTGTTGATATGCGCTCAGTGTGTCTGCTGCAGGCCAATGCTGTGTCTGTCAGTGCAGAAGAACAGCTGAGCAGATGGGAGCGGACAGGCTGCTCTCCACCTGCAGAAAAAACTCGGGTGGAGAGAAGCTAAGACTGTGCCGTGCATGCCCTCACCCTTAGACTAACAGCAAACTGGACTTTTTTTTGCCCGTGCAAAATAACCTTTTTGTTAGCTAGCAAAACACCCATTTGGATTCAGTTCAGCCGGGCAGTAGGATTCGGCAGAATCCGAATCCTGCTGGAAAAGGCAGAATCCTGTATTCGGTGCATCCCTACTTACATACCTATGTAGAGTCACTTGCTTGCCTGTCTGGCTCACCCACATGCACACCTTCACTAGCTAATTACATTGATGCTTGTCTCTGATGTCGCCACATCAACAAAGTGTTTTTCCAAAGAATTTCCAAAGAAAAACACTCCAAAAATGAAATATATGAAGTGCCCAGACTGAGTGAAATTGAACAGAAAAGCAGCAGTTTAAGCTTATATGGCTCTTATCAAGCACTATACAGAGCCATGTAGGCTTGAAATGTCCCATGTCCTTTCCACTAAAAATAGGCACTTTTATCTGCTGTAAGACTAAATAAAAAAATAGACACTTTTATAAATCATGTTTGAGTGCTGTCCAATGGAATTTCTTCTAAGTGTTGGGAAAATAAACTGAAAATGGACAATATCCCACAGGAAGCCTTTGCAAGTCTCAAGACAATTGCCATCAATGGTCTCATGGGTCCAGCCTTCTGAATAAATATCTGGCCAAACCCCAATTATATAACAGGAGTGGCCATAATTTTAGCCCCTTAAATGAGCCAATAAGCTGCAAAATAATTCAAGAATTTGCTGTTAAAGAGTCAGCATCAAATAACAACCAGCTTTAGTTAGAATTCATAACAACACAAATCTAAATCCTAGAAGCATATAGAGTGCACAAATCTTGCTAATTTTAAAATAACCCATGGCTGTCCACGCCACTTCAGATATTGAAAAATGTTTCATTTGCAACTAAAACATCAGAATCGGGATGGCAAGACCACAGAACAACTTGTATTAACTGCTGCTGCATAATGCAGAAATGATACTACTCCATCTGAATTCAAGGAAAACTAAAGAAAGAAGGCACAAAAACACCACTGGCTTATTTAGAACAGACAATGGCCTAAGAGATATTGTTAGTATACAGTGTAAAATATAGATCTGCCCTCATTGGATTATAGTGTTTTGATTTCCAATTGAGAAAAGCAATTGAACATTTTAGACAGTAAGAGAAATACGTATTCAACAACACAGTTGTTGCCTTTCACTTTTTGCGATTCATCTATGATTTGGTGCCCAACAACCTGCAAACCAGAGCAGCGGATAACCCAAAATCACTGCCTGGTCAGTTTTGGTTTAACTACAGATACCCTGAGGTTGCGGTTTGACTATACAGCTGTATGGCAAAAGCACATGGAAACACTAAGGCGGTACCAATCCTAAAAACAGCAACATATTTCAATTTTACTTAGGCACAGTGGTTGTTTCATTGCACATACTTTCTTTAAATTGAAAATAGCATAAACCTAAACTCATCTTTGACCACTAGTAAGATGATTCTCAAGTTTTCATAACAAGAAAAAACATATTGGTAGCACAACATAAAACACAATTTCAGTTATATTCCAAATAACTTCTAATAGCAACAATCATTCCAAAATGTATCCGACACTTACAGCTTCCAAAAAAGAATAAAAAAAATAATAATACAAAAGTATTTAACAATCACGAATATATGTGCTTATTTCCGAATACCTTCTAATGGAAACCGGTGAAACCAATTCAGCACCAAAAACAAAAGAAGCCTACAGCACACTATAATGATATAATGATAAGACCTTCTAAAATGTAACTGGTTAATAACATCACATTACTGTTTTATGAAATCTTCACAAAACATGACATGCAGTAATCATTAAAGTCACAGGTTTCTTATTAAATATTCAAACCTGACTAGTACGATAAAGGGGCACTTCTATACCCTGATGTCGACCCTAGAAAAAATGACACATTTGATTAGACATTGAAACTGTTCACTTAAACAAGCACATTTCTTTCCTGATTTAATAACATTGTTGAAAGACTTGCTGACTCTCAAATTAGTTTAAAGGGATCCTGTCATCAGAAAACATGTTTTTTTCAAAACGCATCAGTCCAGCAGAATTCTGCACTGAAATCCATTTCTCAAAAGAGCAAACTGATTTTTTTATATTCAATTTTGAAATCGGACATGGGGCTAGACATTTTGTCAATTTCCCAGCTGCCCCCAGTCATGTGACTTGTGCCTGCACTTTAGGAGAGAAATGCTTTCTGGCAGGCTGCTGTTTTTCCTTCTCAATGTAACTGAATGTGTCTCAGTGGGACATGGGTTTTTACTATTGAGTGTTGTTCTTAGATCTACCAGGCAGCTGTTATCTTGTGTTAGGGAGCTGCAATCTGGTTACCTTCCCATTGTTCTTTTGTTTGGCTGCTGGGGGGAAAAAGGGAGGTGGGTGATATCACTATAACTTGCAGTACAGCAGTAAAGAGTGATTGAAGTTTATCAGAGTACAAGTCACATGACTTGGGGCAGCTGCGAAATTGACAATATGTCTAGCCCCATGTCAGATTTCAAAATTGAATATAAAAAAATCTGTTTGCTCTTTTGAGAAATGGATTTCAGTGCAGAATTCTGCTGGAGCAGCACTATTAACTGATTCATTATGACAAAAAATGTTTTTCCCATGACAGTATCCCTTTAAACATATTGTACATAAATCTATTATCTCATACTTTCTTCTGTACTTATTCAGTTACTTACCAATAATAATTTTTCATTGAAAATTACTGAAAAACACTACTGTGTAATCAATATAAAGTTATTTTTAAATTCCCCCTACCAGTGCTATGCCATCAGCACAGGGAGGGCACGCCCAGTACAAGTGGCCATGTTGGGGTAGACGTATGATGAGCGAATGCCGAGACATGCACATTATACGCATGTGCTTTTATTCAAAGATCACACTGCCTTCAGCCTAGAGAGACTTACAGAATAATTTCTCATCACTGGGTGAGAAATGTGAAGGGTAAATAGTGCTGGGTTGGGGGCAGGTGTCTAAAAAAGAACAATGCTGTGATTTATTACAGGTAATACTGACATGTTTAATTTGTTACAGAAACGTATCTGTATCATTTATATGCTAATATAACGTAGGCACAAAGTCCAAATAAAAGCTGATGACAGAACTCACTATTATGTTCCAGTTCTTCGAGATTGAAATAAACAGGGTTTTTGTACGACTGAACTAGTGTGCTCTTGTCTTTTTTTCTACAGCTATCATGTTCCTATATTGTCATTGCCATGCAGCTTAGAAGAGGCGTCCCCAACCTTTTTCACCATTGAGCCACATTCAATTGTAGAAAGAGTTGGGGGAAACACAAGCATGAAAAAAATTCCTGGAGGTGCCAAATAAGGGGTGTGATTGGCTATTTCTTAGACCCTATGTGTACTGGCAGCCTACACGAGGCTCTGTTTGGTCGAACATTTGGTTTTATGAAACAAAAACTTGCCTCCAAGCCAAGAATTCAATATTATGCACCTGCTTTGAGGCCACTGGGTGCAACAGACAAGTGGTTGGTAAGCAACATGTTGCTCATGAGCTACTGGTTGGGGATCACTGGTTTAGAATAATGTCAAACACAGAATTGTCTCCACTGGCAATTAAACACTAAGTCACCCATACAGGCAGCCATTGACAGAAACAGCCTGTGACTGCATACATGGGCAGAGTTTGACCCAAAATTGCTTGTGTACAGTTTCAAATGAAAATTGACCCAATGTATACAATCAAACTGCAGTTGCCATGGAATTTATTGTGAGCCTGCATGAGTGAAAAGTATCAGCTTCATGCCAGCAGAAAACAGTGTGTAATTAGTCTCAAAGGGGTTGTTAACTATTAGTATGTTATAGAATATCCTATTTTTAGCAACTCTTCAACTGGTCTTCATTTTTTAAAAATAGTTTTTGAATTATTTGTCTTTTGTAAACCAACTGGAAATGCTCTTAAAACATTAATCTCTACATTATACTAAAAGTTAATTTAAAAGTGAACCTACCCTTTAAAGGAATAATAACCCCCGCATTTTTTTCTCTTTTTCAAGTGTTAGCCCCCCTTCCCAACAACATGTCTGCCATTGATTAAACCTCCACATGTGCCCTGTACCTGGTTTCCAAATGCAAAACTGTACAAAATGGACAAAAGCCACCATTGTCGGCCAAATAACATCTGGGGGCACATTTACTAGTGGTCGAATATCGAGGGTTAATTAACCTTCAATATTCGACCGTCGAAGTAGAATCCTTCGTCGAAGGATTTACCGCATTTCCATCGATCGAACGATTAAATCCTTCGAATCGAATGATACGAAGGATTTTAATCCATCGATCGAACGATTTTCCTTCAATCAAAAAAAGCTAGGAAAACATTGGTGCTCGGTAGGTTTTAGGTGGCGAAGTAGGTGGTCGAAGTTTTTTTTAAAGAGACAGTACTTCGACTATCGAATGGTCGAATAGTTGAACGATTTTTAGTTCGATTCGTTCGATTCGAAGTCGAAGGTCGAAGTAGCCAAAAAAATACTTTGAAATTCGAAGTATTTTTTATTCTAATCCTTCAATCTAGCTAAGTAAATGTGCCCCCTGGAGTCAGGTTCCCTAGCAGCAGCTTAGTAGTAGCATACACACATTGCTTTGCAATGGACACCATGGAAAACTTGACTATGTGGCCAAAGGGTGGTGGGTTTTGTTCTCCTTTAAATTATCCACTCTTAAATGTGGCCATTCCCAGGACGATTAAGCTGCTGATTTATTCTCTTCAGACCAAGTCAGCAACTTATATTAACAATTAGGGTTCAATATTATTGATTGTTGATCTTAAAAAACTACTCCTTTAAATTGATATTAAAAACTATATATATATAAAAACAAAAAGTCTTCTTTACATGTAGGTTTGTAATATCTTTTACAAAGTGCAATTATGGCAATAAGCATGCAAGGCAATGAGGTGCAAATTAAGTGGGGCATGGAGCAGATTCACTCCTCTAAAGGTGGCTATACACGGGCCGATAAAAGCTGCCGACAGACCGTGTCGGCAGTTTATTGGCCCGTGTATGGGGCCCCCCGACGGGCTTCACCAATCGAGATCTGGCCGTCTCGATCGGATGGGACTGATAATCCCGTCGGATCGCGGCCGCATCTATTCATTGATGCGGTCCCGCGATCCGACCGCCCGTTTGGGCATCGTTAGGATCTGATCGTTATGTATCCCTCCTTCTATTGTACAGCATTAAAGGATATGTTGGTGCTTTATAAATTAAATAACAATAAGAGCTGAAAATTCACCACTTTATGTTTATGCTTTTAAAGATGCCCATACTAGCTCTCCTTCCTTTCTGCTCATGATTTACAGCCCATGCTCATGTAGTATTCACTTTACAAGAGCATGAAAACTATATATCAAGAGTCGACTTTTTAGATTGCAAGCTATTTTGGAAGAGCTCTGTTCACCTCTTGAATCAGTCATTGGTTGCTTTGTATCCAATTCTGTATGTTCTATGTATATACCCATTAATTGTACAGCACTGCTGAATATGTTGGGTGCTTTATAAATACATATTAGCATTATTAGCACTGGTCACATCATCCATCAACTTTACATTCTGCTACTGTTTTGGTAACTTATTATACACTAGTAGTGATGGGCGAATATATTCGCCAGTCGCAAATTCGCAGCGAATTTCCTTGTTTCACGCCAGCAAATAAATTCGCAAAACTCATCAGAAAAGTTGTGCGCATAAAAATGTCACGCGTCAAAAATTTTTGGATGCCCGTTGACTTTAATGCATTTGGACAAAATTTACGCGCGTCAAAATAATTTTGACACCCATTGACTTCAATGCGTTTCGTCATATTCCTTTTTAGGCTGTAGTTCTCTTAATCTGTCCATTTTACTAAAATAATGTTGCTGAGGTAAGACAGGTGTTAAAAAAACAACAAACCTTTCTAAATAATTTTCTAAACATTTTGTAATGATCGTTGTGATATTTCATAGGACTAAAGGACTATATCGGGCAAATTGTGTGAATAATTGGTCACTGGGTTATAACACCTCTGAATACATTTTTTATCACAAATGCCATGAAATTAACACTCCTCAGCCACAATTCAACTAGATGGTTGCCATAACACACCAACCCTTCATCGTTCATTATCAGTATCTGGCTTTACACCTGATCCCTTCTACCATATAGTATAAATTACTTCAGTTTGGAAAGCAACCTATTATTCCACCACAACTTTACATATGTAAACTAGCATCAAATTATTTTTCACAAACTTTACTCATCCCTAGGACCTTTTGTATAGCATCTCTGAAGTTACTTCCATTGGGTTTCAGTTGAACATTACCTCTTGTTTTGATTTCTATCCCTTTGATTTCATCTGCATGTTTATGTATCAACTATGTTATGCTTTTACTACAGATACACCACTACAAATTCCTGATATTTCTAGTCATGATTTTCTTTAAAAATGTACCAAATATTTTATTTATGCTAACTATGTTTACTGGGAATTAGGGATGCACCAAATCCAGGATTCGGCAAAGATTCTGCCTTTTTCAGCAGGTTTCAGTGCCTCGCTGAACCAACTTTTCTAGGTTAGTCTTGGCTAAGACTAACCCCACAAAGTTTTTTAAGTATATTAATAGTAAAAAGATGCAGGTTTAGAGTTTCTTTAAATAATGGTATCAGTATTGTTGTAACAGCTACAGAAAAGGCTAAATCAGTTCTTTTCTTCAGTGTATACAATAGAGGAGTCAAGAAGAGTTCCCAGGCTCACTTCATAGCTGCACTGATGGCTCAGCACAATCTAGTCAGTGGCTGACTCAGGTTATGATTCATAAAGCTTTAATACAAATTAATGTAAACAAGGCGCCAGGGCCAGATGGCATACACCCCCAGGTTCTAAGAGAGCTTAGTTCCGTTTTAGACCGGCCCCTATTTCTTATTTTCTCCGATTTGCTTTCATCTGGTATGGTACCTATGGACTGGAGAAAAGCGGATGTCATTCCAATATGTAAAAGGGTATTACGATCACAGCCTGGCAATTATAGGCCAGTAAGTTTGACATTTGTGGTGGGCAAATTATTTGAAGGCTTGATCAGATTCAACGTTTTGTTCTAGTGAATAGCATTATGGGCAGAAATCAGCATGGCTTTATGTCATATCAGACAATTTTTTTATGATGAGGTAAGATGCTGGACAGTGGGGGGGGCAGTAGATGTGATCTATTTGGATTTCGCCAAAGCGTTTGATACTGTGCCCCACAAACAACTAAACTAAGGTCTGTTGGGCTTAATGAAGTCTTTTGTACATGGATAGGAAACTGGCTACAGGATCAGTTACAGAGGGTGGTTTGTTAATGGTACATTCTCTATTCAGAGTAAGGTTCTTAGTGAGGTCCCTCAGGGCTGGGTATTGGGTGCGGTTTTATTGAACATGTTCATTAATGACTATGGGGAGGGCATTGTAAGTAGTGTTTGCAGATGACACACCTGGCAATATCAACATTTATCAATGTTGATAAATTCATGCACCTGGGATGTAAAAATATCCAATGGGACTGCACTAAGTAAATCCATTATGGAAAAGGACCTTGGAGTCCTTGTAGATGATAAACTTGGCTGTAGCAAGCAATGCTAGTTAGCAGCATCAAAGGCAAATATGGTCTTGAACTGTATTAAAAGGGGCATAGATTCACAGTAGGAAGTGGTCATTCTTCTACTGTATAGAGCACTGGTAAGGCCCCATCTAGAATATGCTGTACAGTTTTGGTCTCCAGTGCTCAAAAAGGACATTTTCCTTGTTGAAAATAAACACATTAGGGTGATGCTACACAGGACATTTGTTGCGCACAAGAAACATGTTACCGTAGGAGCAACAGATCTACTGAAGAACAATGGAAACTGCCTGAGTAAAACATCCATTTGTTAATCATTCAAAGTTGCCCTAATTAGAAACTTTGCACGGATTGCCTTATTAAATAAATCAAACTAAAGGTGGCTATACACAATAAGATTGACGCCAAACAAGCAGATCTTAACCCGATATGCCCACCAGAGGCAGGGCAATATTGGGTTAATCCGATCGTGCAGCCCTAGGGCCGAACAATCGAATTACAACTAAGGAAATGGGCGCCAACGGGATGAGGACTGCATCAACTAGCCGATGCGGCCCTTGATTAGCAAAAAAAAAAATCAAACCTGCCTGATCGGTATCTGCCCGATTTTTAGTCTGATATCGATCAGAGAGACCAGTTGGAACGCCCCCACACAGGCAGATAAACTGCCGAATCGGTCTAAAGGACCGTTTAATCTGCCCGTGTATGGCCAAGATAAGATTTACCCACAGTGATTTACAATGTTCTGGGTGCAGAGGTACAAATGATTTGTCAACCGTGATATCTGCAGATTTCCCACGGACGACAGTTTGCCATCACCCTTAAATGAGAAGTCAACCCTTTAAGAAAAAAACTTTTAACCCCCCACCCCACCTAAACCCCCTCTCCCTCCTCCCCCCAGCCTAACTGCCCCCCCCGGGGAAAGTGCCCCATACTTTATACTTAGCCCTTGGCGCAGATTCTGGCATCGGAGTTACACGCAGCCATGTTCCGGGTCTTCGTGTCTTCTTCCAGGGCTTCGGCAATTTTCATGAGTTTCGGCGCATGCGCAGTTGTTGCAGACAGCCAAACTACTCCAACTGTGCATGCGTCAACATGTGATCTCCCACTCAGCTTCCCGAAGACCTGGAAGATGGCTGAGTGGAACTCCGATACCAGAATCTGCGCGGAGGGGTAAGTATAAAGTATGGGGCATTTCCCTGGGGGGGGGCAGGAGAGATGGGGGTCTCCGTGGGATGGGGGGTACGGGATTTTTTCTTAAAGAGTTGATTTCTTTAAGTCTCCCAGCGACACATCTTCTTTTCTGTGGCGACTAATCTCCCTGAAATGCCTTCCCACTGGCAAGAATACGAGTCGCCAGCGGGATGGCATACAAATCGCTTCAGATTTCTGAAGTTGCCTCACGAGGAAATTCCCTATCTGCCACCACCCTAAGACACACAGAGCTACTAGTAGCAACTACAATGCCAGAAAATACCCTGCCATAGACAATGCTGAGAATTACCTCTGCTAAAACCGTTATCCTGGGCGACTAATCTGCCACTACCCACTACATTTTTTCTGCTGTATACACCCCTCTTTTGTACAGCATTCTTTCATGTGTTGGTGCTTTATATGAATACGGTAATACAATGTAGTTTTTCCCGGCTGGGTCCCCTAGCAACGCATGCGTATAGAAACGGATCCGCACACACTCAAGTTAATGCAGTCGGAGAGTATCCACTTTTATTTAGCCACCAAACATTCAACGTTTCGGGGGGGAACACCCTCCCTCCCTTCATCAGGACCTGAGGGAAACGTTGAATGTTTGGTGGCTAAATAAAAGGGGATACTCCCCGACTGCATTAACTTGAGTGTGTGCGGATCCGTTTCTATATGTAGCTGTTATATGAAGAAGGGCCATTAGTGTATGCTTAGCAGGGGGCTAATTATGAGAAACAGCACACTTATTATGTTAACGTTTAGTAGGACCTACAACTGATCATATAGTTGCCCTGTTGTCTCAAAAGAAGCATTTTGAATATGTCACTTTATGTTGCCTATTAATGATAGAAATATATTTATTTTTATACAGCAACTTTCTAAATACTATCTCTCTCTCTCTCTCTCTTTGCTAGAAACTGAAAGAAAATCCCTCAAGTTTAAACTTTGCCTTGATTTAATGAAATGAGCCATGTCATATCATTTCCCAGTACAGCCCATAGGCCTGATCAAAATAGTCCAGACCTCTAGAGGACAAAAAGTCTAGTATTACTACACCTTTCAATTCTAGACCGCTTTTTGCTGAGAAGGATGAGCTAACACGTTAAGAAAATGCGCAAATTTAGAAAAATATACATTTATCCTAATGGCTATTTTGCTCCAAGACGCTGCACGGGCGCCTATTAAACAGCTCAAACGCAGTGCCACGGTCAGGAGGATAGAGCAGGAGAGGAAAGGCTCGGTGAGGAAATGAAGCCTCACGTCGCTACAAAAAAAAATTAGAATTTAGCTCTTTAAGGCGGCAACTTCTGATCAATTAATTAGTAGAATATGAGCAAAGTGTGCGGATACAGACCTCGGTGTTAAAGGTTTTGACGGCATCCATGTTGTCGGCTAATGTAGAATCGCCGTGTTGTTTGGGGGAAGTGGCGGTGAGAGGAGGATGGAGGGGGAGGGAGAAGGAAGAGCAAGGGAACGTGACGCCGCACAGAGGAGGGGGAAAAGCTCTCATGATACTGGGAGCATAATGGACTCCGCTTAGCTCGGCTTCGCGTACTTACTGTATATGGAATGCCTACGTACATTCTTGTAAGGAGTTTATTAGGTTTCTCTATTAAACGGCAAGTGCTACGAATTATTTATTCTGGCGTTCCTTTACTAAAAGTTCTCGAAAAGTACCCGCATTTTATATATTTATCTTATTGCGTAACCAGACTCGCTGTACGCCACTCAAATCGCCGTAGACTGATTTATTTAATCTAAGACTGAGTATAAAATCGGAGATAATAGCAAGCTCGGTTACATGGTGGCACCCATGCATAAAAACAAGTATTGTGGGTATATGCTTCCGCCATCTTTGTAAAGGGCAAGGCGAATGCGGGTGGTATGACGGGAGAAGATAAAATGGCTAATGCCGTATTATAATTTGTCTGTTTGTTGGAGTGCAGTGAAATAATCAACAATAAGAAAAGGAACTGAGCGGGTTTAGTAAAAAAAGAAACAAAAGCCACATGATTACTCCATGAGAAGCAAAGTAGGGCTGATTTATATAAGTATGTTGTTTTTTACTCCCCAAGTTAAGCTTTTATTATACAGCTTTATAAATATCCCTGTATCACGGCATTAAAGTCATGATGTCTGTCATATTTAATTTCCTTTTTTCCCATGCATTTTATTCTTTATTGAAAAAAAAAATGTGTTATAGATATATAGATAAGACATTACAAATACTTTTGTGTTGCAGTTCTACTCCACTGTACAATGTTGTAGACAAAATAAAGCTAGAGGGATGGGTAGTGAATGGGGAGAGCTAAGTAACGAAGGGATATTGCAGTTCACCATCCCGCAGCTATATTTCTAAATAAACACACAACAAGGGAAGTATGGCAGAAGCACAGGGTGGTACGTCCTTTTCATTCACAAGAAGCCTGTGGCAGTCTTGGATTGTCATTCTCTCCTTTGAATTACCTGGAAAACCACAAAATGTTCTTAACACAGTTCCTAAGTGCCAGGATTGCTCCTTCCATATGGGTGCCCTGAAACATTTCATAGAATATCGCATAGTAAGTGAGAAAGTTCTAGGGCCCAGTATTTGAGTTCATTTTCCAGTGCATTAAGCAGGGCATGTGCAAATGGGTACTCCCAAAATTTGTACAAAACTGTTCATTAATGATGTACCATGGCCAATAACTGGTACCTGCACAGGTTACATTCATGCATGAAGGTGCTACCTTGGATAGCCATCCATGCAGTGTCTTTGTGCTTTAGTCGGCTTGTTAGACAGTCTTTGCATTTTACAGACAAAACCCTCTCCCAATAGTCCTAAAATTTGGTCTTGTCCACTGACATGCCAGCGCAACCCTCGCAGTAACCAGCAACATCATTGGAATAAATCTATATGATTGGTGCATGAATGTGAAACTTTGGCAGATTGAGAGGACAGACTGAGTGCATGAAAAAAAAGTTAGCAGCATAAATCTAATAAATAATATTCCTATGAAATGCTATACAAATCTTGGTTTGGGGAGGCAGACACCGGCTAAATCAGGACTATATTCTGTAAGTGATAAGAAAATTAATTGAAGCAGATTATATGATTGGGTTTGTCAAGCCATTGGTCTCTTCTCGGCACACCATAGCAATTAAAAGTGTTTATCCCATTACATTACGTGAAAATATCACACATTAATCAGACAAGAATAGACCCTGTGCCCTCTCAGGTTTGGTCTCCATACCCTTTCTCCAAGACTCCCATCCTTACTACTTACATAATAGCTGTTAATTACATCCCTATATATCATCTTCCCTGATATGTTAATACTCATTCAACTGTAAAGGGTAGTGCATTCACATTTCAGGACTTTTTGTTGAGATTGGGGGAATCACTATTAGGCCATCTCTATTTTTTTTGCCTGGCAAGTTGATGTGACCTGCACACTACATTTCTGTTACGTCACATGTTGGGGAATATTTCCAGTGTGATGCAGAGTTTGTTCCCATTCTATAAATTATTCCTTAGTATTAATGTTGTAATGCTATCTGGTAACCAGATTCATTAACTCTTTGCACACACCGGGGCATATTTATAAACAATAGGCAAATTTGCACGTGGGCAGTAAACCATAGCAGCCAATCAGTGACTGGCATTTTATAGGCAGCTACTGGTTGAACATTTGATTGGTTGCCATGGGTTGCTTCCCAGGTGCAGATTTGCACAGTGTTTATAAATGAGCCCCCACTGCATCTAATCATGTCCTCCCCACATAAGACTGGAACTACACGATGTGTCTTCATCAGATCCGACGCAATGAGAGGAAACGGATGCGACGAGACAGATGCAACGGAAATAAGGTACATCCGACACGACTGTTGGATGAAGGCGCATCGTGCAGTGTTCGCTTCCGACTGTTGTGTCGGATGCACACAGTGACAAGGTCCGACATTTCTATTACTTACCTTATTTTTGTTGCATCCGTCTCATCGCACCCGTTTCCTCTCATCCTGTCGAATCTGATGAAGATGCATTGTGTAGTTCCAGCCTTATAGACTGACCAGATAGGAAGGGCAGATAGATCAAATGCTCTTGTTAAAACAGCAAAAGACCACATTTGACCACAACTTCTGAAACAGTTTGAGTTTTAAAGGGATACTGTCATGGGGAAAACATTTTTTTTCAAAATGAATCCATTTCTCAAAAGAGCAAACAGATTTTTTTATATTCAATTTTGAAATCTGACATGGGGCTAGACATATTGTAAATTTCCCAGCTGCCCCAAGTCATGTGACTTGTGCTCTGATAAACTTCAATCACTCTTTACTGCTGTACTGCAAGTTAGAGTGATATCACCCCCTCCCTTCCTCCCCCCCCAGCAGCCAAACAAAAGAACAATGGGAAGGTAACCAGATAGCAGCTCCCTAACACAAGATAACAGCTGCATGGTAGATCTAAGAACAGCACTCAATAGTAAAAACCCATGTCCCACTGAGACTCAGTTACATTGAGAAGGAAAAACAGCAACCTGCCAGAAAGCATTTCTCTCCTAAAGTGCAGGCACAAGTCACATGACCAGGGGCAGCTGGGAAATTGACAAAATGTCTAGCCCCATGTCAGATTTCAAAATTAAATATATAAAAATCTGTTTGCTCTTTTGAGAAATGGATTTCAGTGCAGAATTCTGCTGGAGTAGCACTATTAATTGATGCGTTTTGAAAAAAACATGTTTTCCGATGACAGAATCCCTTTAAAATTCATATTCTGAAGTCTTGGTGAAACAAATCCACCTATGACGAGTATATTGAGGGACTATTTGAGGACTATAAAGTATGTACAACTGGGGTCAAAAGTTTGAGATGATTTTGTTAGATTAGCCACAGATATTGAAGCAATAATGAAGGACATAACATACAACCCCAGATCAGCCATATAACTGATAAATAACTCCATTCCTGAACAAAGGCATTGCCATCTTTTTTTTTTAAAGGTTATGTTTTATTTGTTTTAATAAACAACAAAAAACATTGATACATCAATAAATATGTGTACATTTAAATATGTGTCACTGGTATTTACTGCATTCCTTCCAAATATTTCCTCTTATTTGGAGTACGAATTGGTCGTAGAGGTAATTTCAGGTAAAGAAAAATGTATTTTATTGGATTACATAGTTATCGCTAGTTGCGTGCCCAGGCCCATTTCCTACCAAGGACTCCATACCTTCTCAAATTTATTTGACGTGCCTTTTGCTTCATGTGTGAGCTTTATCATGGGTATCGTAGAGTCAACTAATTTTATCCAGGAGTACCTTGTGGGAGGGGTGGGTCCCATCCAGTCCCATCCAGTGCATGACCACACATTTTTTTGCATAAAACAACAGTGCCCTAAACCTCGATCTCGCATAGGTAGTGGGTACGTCGGGGCACATTTACTTAGCTTGAGTGAAAGATTAGAATGAAAAATACTTAGAATTTCGAAGTATTTTTTTGGCTACTTTGACCATTGAATTGGCTACTTCGACCTTAGACTACGACTTCGAATCGAACGATTCAAACTAAAAATCGTTGGACTATTCGACCATTCGATAGTCAAAGTACTGTCTCTTTAAAAAAAAACTTTGACCACCTACTTCGGTTAATTAACCCTCGATATTCGACCAATTGTAAATGTGCCCTTAGGTGTTCCACTACACCCAGGAGACATACCAAGGGAGAGAGTATTTGTGGCAATTCCTAGGTGTTTGATAAAGAGGCCATTATTTGCGACCAGTAAGGCATTGCCATCTTAATGTATAATATGAAACATCAATATTATTATGTATTAAAAGCAGGATTTTAAAAACTGTGCACACAAGTTTAAAATGTACACACAAAATAATTTTTTACGCACATAGCCAAGACGGAATAAGAGGGAACATTGATGACAGGATAAATACTGTGCCATTGTCATTTATAAAGCCTTCATAATATATTACTGTGTCAATTTCATGTATAACAAACTAAGAATATAGTAAGGAAACTAAGGAAAAATACTGTAGCAATTTTATGTATAATACAAGAGGGCCAGTGGGAGCACTCCAGGCTAAAAAAATACGTTTAAATACAATGGAAGTGCAACTGACATCTTAATAATCAATGCACATTCCCTGGTCCCCTGTCTATGATCATAAAATTGGTAAGCCACCAAACCACGTCATGGTAAACCCCATACGGTGGTCCCTAACTGTTTACCTCTGTTCATAGTGTAAAAGGCATGGGACCACTTTAGTTGAAGGGGCGGGTAGGGGGTGCTACAAACCACTTTGAAGCAGAACTTCCACAATATTCCTCCAGGAAGTGGATAAATGGGGGAGGATATTTTGATAGGGGTGTCATTAATAACAGATACGACCAGAAGTTGTATGTACACGAGTTGCAAGCCAGTAACAGTAATAAATATATATGTGCAAGTGAAAAGGAGCTTGGTTGGTAAAATGAAAAAGCTACCGGTAATGGCACTAGAAAAGAAATATGATGTCACTGGCTTTGTTTAAACATGACTGAATGAGTTGTACAACTTTGCAGTAAATATAAAAGGCTATACTTTGTTTTGGAAGAATAGGGAAAAAAAAGGAAGAGTATGTTTTTATAAAGAAGGTAGGTAAACATTCAGCTGTTTCTTGGTATTATGACTGCAGCTAGAAGAGCAACTGCTAGGGTCTGGAAAACAAATTTCAATTCATTTAACTAAATATAAATATAATGTCAGATAGTGATGGGTGAATTTGGGGCGTTTTGCTTTGCCGCGAAATTCTCAAAATGATGAAAAATTCACGAAACGGCACCGGCGTCCCGTTTTTTAACGCCAGCGTCCGTTTTTTTGGATGCCGCCGTCCATTTTTGGTGAAATTGCGCTGGCGTCCAAAAGAACAGACACCGGCATACAATTTTTTTTTACACCGGCAAATTTTCACGGCGGTTTCGCGAATTCGCGCCTGAAGAATAAATTCTCCCATCACTAGTTACATCTATGGCCATCTTAACCCTAATTTCTTGTCATGTACACAATTGTCAATTGTCTCAGTTTGGGAACACTTTTAAAAATCTGTTTGTTAAGAGAGGTTGGTAGGTTTGAAAAGGTACTAGATTAAGGGGCTGATTAATCAATGTTTAAATTTGAATTTTTACCATGATTAGAGCTTTTAGGAGCTTAAATTCACAAATTTGAATTAGACTCGAAATTCTAATTTGAGATTTATTTTGAGTAATCAAGATTTATTAAGCACAACTTGGAAAATAGAATTTGGCATCTGAAAACTGCTGAGTTTATGTGGAGGTCAATCCCAGCCTTGTGATCAATTAGAGGAGGGGGTATATGGTGTTTAGATGGCTCTACATATACAATAAAGTAGCTTCAATTTACTCTATTTGTCTCAAATATGAGTGTTTTCAGAGGATATACTGGTAGTTGGAATTTTTTCTAGGTACAGCTGGCTAGCATTGGGATTGACCTGTAATATCCACACTTACACTTTTGTTTTTCTTCTCTGTTTATGTGTATTAATGCTGTTTACCATTTATATAGTTCCCAGTTCAACAGAACTACTGGACTAGTTTATTCTGCACTATACACAGCTCTTGTGTGGGTCATGCTCTACTTATATATTAGTTTATTTAGGGTTAATAACATTGGCATACATGTCATTATGTA
This sequence comes from Xenopus laevis, assembly GCF_017654675.1. NCBI lineage: Eukaryota > Metazoa > Chordata > Amphibia > Anura > Pipidae > Xenopus > Xenopus laevis. Next base: position 54,630,578 of record NC_054379.1, on the reverse strand, counting down.
TGTAATCACCACAATAATTATCATTAGGCTGTATAACCTGAGTTGCAATGTTAAATGGCTTTTTATTGCACTTCTGGTTCATTACCATCATTTTATACTGTATTAAAAACATGTTTAAATAGGATCTTAGGGAGCAATATTGCATGCTTCCATCCAACCCACACTGTATGTAAAAGAGAACCTGCTGGACATCCACAATTGGCTCTATGCAACAGAGAGTTAACTATTTGAACAGCCATTCCCTTTTCAGAAGTTTCAGTCTATCTCCGGAATAATGGGTTGCAATTAGATCTGTTCTCACGAGTCAAAGTTTTATTCGCACTTCCCAACCTCTGGGGCAGATTTATCAAGGGTCGAAGTGAAAATCTGAAGTAAAAAAATTATAATTTATTTATTTTTGTGTACTTTGACTGTCAAATAGGCAAATTTCGATTCGAATTTGAAAAAAATTTGAATATTCAAAATTTTTCATGTACTGTCTATTTAAAACTTCAACTTCAACCATTCACCATCTAAAACCTGCCAAGTTGCTGTTTTAGCCTATGGGGGACCTCCTAAAACCTATTTGGAGGACTGAAAAATATAAGTTTTTAGGGGCAAATACTTTGATCCGAATTCGATCTAATGCGTTAAAACTTCGATTTGAACAATTCAAAAACAGGGGACCGGGGAGGCAGGAGAGCTGAGGGAGGGACGAGATGACAGAAGGAGGAGGTGGTCTGGGAGTGGTGCACTGTGCCAGTAAGGCAGCTAAAAGCAGACATTGCCTGGAGGAGATGAGAAATCAGGAACAAGGGTTTTCCTATTATGGGGGCAGGTGACTTTCCTTAAAGAACAGCTGCACTGTAAAGAGCTTATAACAGGCGGAATAGGCTAAACACCTCACGAGGCCAAAACTCTGCGTATCGGGAATAATTGTGGCTAATGTTGTGTGAGTCACTAATTCCCAATCACAATCTGAAAAGTCATCAGAATCGTCTGATGATGCCCACTGGAAGAAGGTCAATCAATTTTTAGTTGTGAAACCATCTGGATTTTTTTCTAGTTATCATGGAGCCCATAACAAAGTGGTTGCCGTGAACTCCGAGGCCAGAATCTGCATGGAGGAGTGAGTAAAAACATAGGGGCATTTCCTTGGGGGTGGGGGGTGGTAGGCTGGGGGGTGGTAGGCTGGGGGGAGGGGGGTCTACACAGGGTTTTCTTTATTTCAGGTTGAATTCTCCTTTAACCAAAAAAACTGCCATAGAATCTAGTCGACATTCCTAAATATTAATTTTCAGGATCCCAATGACATATTTTACCCCCTCCCACGTGACATTCGTTGTCACCGCCCAAAAACAAGAGAGTTTATGCGTTCATTGTAGCAGGGCAAACAAGGTGATGTTAGGTCACAAAGACGGGTGCCACTTTCACACACAAACACTTTCAGACTTACATATATGAGTGCAAAAGAAGAGTTATGAATTAAAGTTTCGGTTAGGTACTTAGAACTGGCAAAGAGCACACAGCCAGCAAGTAGCTGTGAGATGGGAATTGCACCAATATACCTTTCATCAACTCAGCAACTTGGAGTGGGGACCACTTTGTTATGGGCTGGGGGGAGAAGGTAGAGGGGTCTACCCAGGTAGGTTTTTTTTTATTGCAGGGGGCCTTAAAAGAACCTTTGGAGGGTCACATCCACTGGCCTCCAGTTGGATAGCCCTGCACTACAGTGTTGGAATAGTTCTTCTAGGGTCTAAATACACTGTAGCTTTCAAAGCAGTTGAGAAGACACTTGCTTCACTGATACCTAAATGTATTCAATTTGCATTGTTCCTGACCCCTGGATTCCACTTTTTACTCTGTCCCCCAGTTCTTCTACTGCAATCTTGACTGGTATAGATCACCCCTGAATTATTTTGCCACTACTGATGTACAATTGCAGTGAGCTCCATGGCCAGTGTCGGACTGGCCCATCGGGATACCAGGAAAAGTCCCGGTGGGCCAAGGTGTCAGTGGGCCCTCATGCTGCTAAATATTTGGCCTATTTCATGGTCATTCCCTATTTTTATGAGAACAAAGTGGCTAAATAGATGGAATAACAGGTTATAGTATTATAGTATGTAAAGAAAAGAGACTAGGATAATAGAGGTTGAGTGAGGAGAGGAAGAATAATAGTACTAAGAGTGGGCCCCTGGTCTAAGATTAATTGGTGGGCCACTGGTGTCCCAGACCAACGGCAAATTGGATTTCCCCTAATATGTTTGATAAAGGTCCCCCCCTGCATTACTAAATTAGTGTGCAATACATTAAAATACAGGTATGGGATCCATTATCCAAAAACCTCTGAATTATGGGAAGGCCATTTCTCATAGACTCCGTTATAATCAAATAATTCAGATTTTTAAAAATTATTTTCTTTGTTTTATGTAATAATAAAAACCCTTCCTTGTACTTGATCTTAACTAAAATATAAATAATCCTAAATGGAGGCAAACAGTCCTATTGAGTTTAATGTTTAAATTATTTTTTAGAAGACTTAAATGACTTTATGATTTTATAAAGTAGTTTTTATTTCTAAATTAAACTGCAAATAATTCACTCTACAATATAACATTTCATTCCTAAACCAGTAAGTGTATTTTTTTTAGTTGTAATATTGAGGCATCTCAGGTCCTTTTTCCTGGTCATGTGCTTTCAGAAAGAGCCAGCATTTTAGGATGGAACTACTTTCTGGCAGGCTGTTGTTTCTCCTACTCAATGTAACTGAATGTGTCACAATTGGACCTGGATTTTACTATTGAGTGCTGTTCTTAGATCTGTCAGGAAGCTGTTATCTTGTGTTAGGGAGTTGCTATCTGGTTACCTTCCCATTGTTCTGTATTTAGGCTGCTGGGGGGGGGGGGGAAGGGAGGGGTTATTTCACTCCAACATGCAGTACAGCATTAAAAAGTAACTGCCGTTTATCAGAACACAAGTCACATGACTTGGGGCAGCTGGGAAAACTGACAATATCTAGCCCCATGTCAGATTTCAAAATTATATATAAATAATCTGTTTGCTCTTTTGATAAATGGATTTCAGTGCAGAATCCTGCTGGAGCAGCACTATTAACTGATGTGTTTTGAAAACAAAAATTCCATACCCTTTAAGGTATGGATATCGGAAAGATCCCTTATCCGGGAAACCCCAGGTCCTAAACATTCTGGATAACCTTTGTATAGTTGTAGTTGCCTGCAATAACTATATTCCAGATGAGTTCTAGCCTGTACACTCATGTCATAAATCTTTCATGCCTTAAAGGGGTTGTTTACTTTCCAGTTCAGTTGTTTTCAGATTGTTCCCCAGAAAAAAAAGACTTTTTTCAATTATTTTCCATTATTTATTTTTTACTGTTCCAAAATCTAAGTTTAAAGTTGAAAGTTCGTGTCTCTGGTGTTTGAGTCTGGCTGCTCAGTAATTCAGGTGCAGACTCTAAACTGTTACAATTTTGCAACATTTAGTTGACATTTTTAGCAGCATCTCTGGAGTATTAGCAACTATTGTATCAGTTCTAGTTTTTGAATTATTTATCTCTCCGTGTATGGCCACCTTTAGGCATGAAACATGTAAGGCTATTTTTTTGTCTAATGCTTTTTCTTTATATACATTTTAATGCATCACTTCTTTGTTGGTCCAGTTTTGTGCCAACCCATATAATTTTTCTATTGGAAATATGACACATTTTTTTAAGTTGACTGTGGGGTTTTTTTATGTAGAGGAACGCTGTTTTTCCTGTGTTATATTCTGCCTATGGCAGACTTTAGACCCCACTAAGAAATGCATGCTTTGAAATTCCTGAGACATTTCTGACGGTTTTCCTATAGCTCTATGGGAAGTTGTGATAGGCAGATAGCAGCATTTGACAACCCATGTACAGCAGTGGTCAAAGAAGCCAGTGTTCTATATGCCTTAAAAGACTAGTAACATAATAAAAAAAAAATTCAAAAATTAATTTCTACATAACGAAAAAAAAAACACCAAGACACATTTAACTTTAAATTTGCATCATTATTAAGAAATAACTTATCGATTCTCCGCTTGCGCTCCTCTTCAGAAACGATGATCCATAGTGCGGTGCTCGATTTCTCCTCCCTGGCTATCTCCTATAGAAGGCAGGGAGGAGAAATCGAGTGCTGCACGCTGGATCATCGCCCTGTTGCCATTTCTGAAGAGGAGCGCAAGAGGAGAATCTGTAAGTTATTTCTTAATAAAGACTGTGCAAATTTAAAGTTAAAATTTTTTTTTACATTTTTTTTATGTTATTGGTCCTTTAAGGTAGCAGTGTGACCTTAGGGAATAAGAATGCTTATTTGGAAAACCTAACTGATGTATCTAGACAACTAAGGTATTGCCTATTGCAACTATCGAGCAGAAAATGTGTATACCATCTTGGATATGAGGAAGGGACCCAATCATCAAAATATAAAGAGTTAATTTTTGCCTGAAAACCGTGTGTGTGTGTGTGACTGTAGAATCTACATCGTTGGCACAATTGTACATTTATGCTGGGGCCATAGTTTCTACAAAAAGGGTTAATGGAAATGCACATGGTTTAGCTTCTTTTTTACTTTCATATTTAGGACAATGGCACACAGGTGATTGCAGGTGCTTTAAGTACTGGGTTTTTATAACACAGCACCAAAGGTTCAAAACCACATCCGTTGTCTAGCACAAGACTCACCTGCAAACAATTAATGGGTGATTTAAAAAGAGCACATTTCCTGAATGTTATATCCTGAGACCTCTTTCAGGTGATTTACTTACATGTCTCCTGTTTCACTCTGCATTGCTGTTATATATCGACCACCAGGACCAACTGCACAATTTCTGGACAACTTTGCTGCCTGGCTTCCTTAATTTCTTTCATCTAAACTCCCATCCATCATATTAGGTGACTTTAATATACCCATTAACTATCCCATTAACGACATTAACAACTCTTCTGTCTCTAAACTTCTTTCACTAACCTCCTCCCTAGGTTTATCTTTGTGCTCAGACTCCCCCTCTCACTCCAATGGTAATGCTCTGGATCTCATATTTACCAGACTCTGTTCAACCACCAATTTTACTAACTCACCATTTCCCCTCTCTGATCAAAATATGCTCACATTTCAACTCTCACTAACTCCCTCCTCACCCCCTGCTATTCCCCAAACATGTAATTACCGTGACTTGCAAGCTGTAGACGTGTCACATCTCTCTTCTTCCTTTGACTCTCTTCACTCTAATATCTCAGCCATCTCTTGTCCTAATGTAACTAACTCTGTCTACTATAGTACTCTCACCACTGCCCTAAATGAGCTTGCTCCTATAAAAACTAAACGTTCTAGACCCAAACCACTTCAACCTTGGCATACTGCCCATACAAAAGCGCCCCAAAGACATTCACGTGCACTTGAGCGTCACTGGCGCAAATCCCGTTCACAATCAGACTTTTGGAGCTACAAATCTGCCCTGCGCTCCTATAACACCAGCCTCTTCCAAGCCAAACAAACATACTTTACTTCACTCATTAACTCCCTTTCTAAAAAAACAGCACAACTTTTCTCCACCTTTAACACTCTCCTTTCCCCTTCTCCACCCCCTCCATGCACATCTGTCTCTGCTCAAGATATTGCTGAGCACTTCAAAAACAAAATTGACACTGATCAGAAGGGACATTACACTACTCAACCCCCCTAGACTTCCACCACCCTCCCTCCACACTCCCCAGTCTCTCCTGTGCTCCTTAACTCACCTATTTAATCTTTCGCTCTCAACTGGACTGTTTCCTTCTCAACTAAAACATGCTCTTGTCACCCCAATTCTGAAAAACCCCTCTCTTGATCCCTCCAGTCTTGACAACCTCCAACCTATCTCTCTGCTACCTTTCATCTCTAAACTACTTGAGCACCTAGTCTACAACCGACTAACCTCATTCCTCTCTGACAATAACCTGCTGGACCCCCTACAATCTGGTTTTAAGCCACAACACTCCACGGAAACAGCCCTGACTCGACTAACTAATGACCTTTTAACCGCTAAAGCCAACAATCATTTCTCACTACTAATACTGCTTGATCTCTCAGCTGCATTTGACACTGTAGATCACCCTCTCCTCCTCCAGTCCCTCCATTCACTTGGCCTTCGTGACACAGCCCTGTCCTGGTTCTCTTCTTACATCACCAATCGTTCCTTCAGTGTTTCCTACAATGGAGTCTCAGTTGCACCTGATGTAGGGAGTACCTTTTACAAGTATAGGATATATTAACCAAAATGCTTGGGGCCTGGAGTTTTCTGAATAAAGAGTCTTTCTGAGTTTACATCACTATACACTAAGGGGCAGATTTATCAAAATGCAAGATTAGATTCACCACAGAATAATTTGTTTCTATTCATTCCTATGGGATTTTTAGAATTGTATTTATCAATGAGTGAAAGTTAGAGTTCACCATTTGATAAATACAATAAATATTATGCTAGAAATCCCATAGGAATGAATAGAAATTAGGTGAACTCTATATAACATTTTGATAAATCTGCCCCTAAGCCTGCTAAAAATAATTATAACTTTTTAGGATTGTTTTGCTATAAGTATTGATTTATGCTGCTTAGTTACAATCAAGTACAAGGTACTGTACTATTATTACATGGAAAAGGGAAATCATTTTAAGAATTAGATTTATTGGCTTAAAATTGAGCAAAACACCATTCACGGCATGATGCTGCCACCCCTATGCTATCAAGGTTGGGATGATGTTCTTTGATGTAAAAGCCTCACCTTTCTTTCTCCATATATTGAGCTTCTCGTGAACATCTGCAAATTTCAGACAGTCCAGGCTAGGACTTACTTGCATGATAAGCCTTTCAAGCCATGGTATGGTCTGAATGAAGGATGTTGATACCAGTTCCTTTGTTGTTCTGGGGTTCAGTTGAACCTTTCAAAGTAAAGTTAATTTATCACTGGGAGTTAATTTTAGCCTCCTTCTTCAACAATGCAGTGTCTGTGTTGTCCGAAGATTTTTATATTGCTGTATTATTGTCATACAAATTGTTGCTAAGGAGAAATCGGACTTGTGAAGGCTCACAGTTTTGTTTCTGGGGTTTTGACTGAGTTGCATTTTCCAGTGGTATAAGGAGCAAGCAGGAAAAAGCAAGTCCTTAAATAAGCCACAGGTGCACTCCGATTTAACTAATAATAAAGACAATTGGGCAGTCAGAAATGTATCAACTTGGTGTATGTAAACTTTTGTCCCTTGGGAAATCAAGTATGCTAAATAAGAGCTGAAATTATTTTTATTTTTTAAATTACCTCATGTAGAAATAAAGTAGATACCACATTTGAATTGACATACACTACGTGGCACATTTACTAAAGAGCAAATTGTGTTTTTCTGACAAATTTTTACTAAAAAGACAATTTTCAATGACATTACCTATTTACTAAAAGACAAGCAACACACTTTGCTAGTGAATTACCTTGTCGCTGGAGAACTTTCGATATGTTTTGCCAGGCTAATTTTTGCTCGGGCAAACAACAGTAGATCCACTAATTTATCAAATTGTGAAAATTTCAATTTGTTACCCTTTTCACCAAAATCTATTTTACCAGGTTCTGACTGGTGAATTAATACAATGAAGCTACATCCTCAGCATTATTATGTCAGTGACATCATATCCTGTATTCCAAAAAAGTCATAAGCAAAAGTCAAAATGCTGTCGTTTTTTTTTATATTTAAAGGGGGATTATGTTTACAAGTTGTAACTGTTAAAAATATCTTATTTACACTTTTTTTTAACATTTGAAGATCATGCCACATGTGTTTTAGGGTGGGCTCATGGCCTAGGACAATAGATGATCTCTGTCTTCCAGCAATTTCACCAACATCACTGATAAATATACAGTTAGGTCCATAAATATTTTGACAGAGACAACTTTTTTTTCTAATTTTGGTTCGGTACATTACCACAATGAATTTTTAAATTAAACAACTCCGATGCAATTTAACTGCAGACTTTCAGCTTTAATTCAATGGGTTGAACAAAAATATTGCATAAAAATGTGAGGAACTAAAGCCTTTTTTTAACACATTGTGTTTTTTCAGAATTATGACAAATCTTTTACAACCCATTGTGTCAAGATGCTTCAGGAGTCAATAAACATGGCAGTATGTTTTTGGGAGTTACATAAAGTTGGGTTGAAAGCAGACCAAAGTCCATCAAGTTCAACCCCTCCTACTGAAACCCAGCGTCCAAATGTACACACAGTCACACTGACCCCTCCACATACTCACATAAACCAATATCAATACTAATTATATATTTTAGTATCACAATCGCAATTATGCTTGTCCAAAAAAGCATCCAAGCCCCTCTTTGAGTTGGAGGGCACCAGAGAACTTGGTGAATATTAATGCAGACAATAATAAAGCACACAAACTTCTTGCAGATAAAGCCATGGATAGAATCTCTAGCCTCACATCACTGTGTGCAATTTCCTATTTATAAGGAAAACTCTAATAAAGTGTGTGTGTGTGTGTATGTGAAAACTCAATACAATATAGAGAATATTTGACAGCTATTATCTGCTCCCTACCTTTAGGACTTGATGATTGTTTGCAGCAGTATGTTGCTAATGTAGAGCGAGAGAAGATAAATGGTGAACAACTACTAAAATGTACTCATCAGGATTTTCAGGAACTTGGAATTACGCAAATTCAACATCAGGAGCTTGTTCTTGAGGCAGTTGATCTTCTTTGTGCCTTGGTAACATTTTGTTTTACCTATATAACAAAATATATATTTTTGTGTTAAATATTTCTTACTTGGTTGATTTGGTGGACATTTTTGCAGAATTCTATATTGATGTAGAGGGTCCTCAAATTTTGGATCAATTTGTATTATTAATTTGTTAAGAGAGCCGTGAATGAGGTTTCGCAGAACAGTCCCCAAATGGAAAACAGATATATCCCCCACCCCTTATGCTACTTATACGGTGTCATCAGATAATCCATTCCTCCAGATTAAAAGGAAAGCTGCCAAAGCAGTGGGCACATAAAGTAATGCAATGAAACAATTAAAGGGATACTGTCATGGGAAAACATGTTTTTTTCAAAACGCATCACTGCTACTTCAGCAGAATTCTGCACTGAAATCCATTTCTCAAAAGAGCAAACTGATTTTTTTATATTCAATTTTGAAATCTGACATGGGGCTAGACATTTTGTCAATGTGACTTGTGCCTGCACTTTATGAGAGAAATGCTTTCTGGCAGGCTGCTGTTTTTCCTTCTCAATGTAATTGAAGGAGTCTCAGTGGGACATGGGTTTTTACTATTGGGTGTTGTTCTTAGATCTACCAGGGAGCTGTTATCATGTGTTAGGGAGCTGTTATCTGGTTACATTTCCTTTGTTCTTTTGTTTGGCTGCTGGGGGGAAAAGGGAGGGGGTGATATCACTCCAACTTGCAGTACAGCAGTAAAGAGTGATTGAAGTTTATCAGAACACAAGTCACATGACTTGGGGCAGCTGGGAAATTGGCAATATGTCTAGCCCCATGTCAGATTTCAAAATTTAATATAAAAAAATCTGTTTGCTCTTTTGAGAAATGGATTTGAGTGCAGAATTCTGCTGGAGCAGCACTATTAACTGATTCATTTTGAAAAAAAAAGTTTTCCCATGACAGCATTCCTTTAAGGTAGAATTAACTTTTTTGCAATTACATAACTCAATCTGGGGGACCCTCATGAAATTTATCCTTTGTCATGTGTTTACGTTTGATAGGGTAGCCCATACTGGTGGACTTGGCCAACTTCCCCTTGTTGGATCATTTTAAAGGGGATCATTCATATGCTGATTGTGTGTAAATTATGCCACTGTATACTCCTTTTATGCATGTTTATTAAATATGGGAGCCTTTTTTGACAGCTGGTAGTATCTATACATTTCTTAGTGATGGCCATCACCCTTCATCAGCAACAATTTACTGAACCCTGTAAGGGTGGTGGCACATGTGAAGATTCGGGGGGAGATTAGTCGTTCAGTGACAAATCTCCCCTACTTCGGGCGACTAATCTCACGAAATGCCTTCCCGTCAGCAAGAATATGAATTGCCTGTGGGATGGCATACATTTCCGAAGTTGCCCAAAGTTGCCTCACGAGGAAACTTCAGGCAGCTTTGGAAACCTGAAGTGATTCGTATGCCACCCCGCCAGTGAGTTGTATTCTTACCAGCGGGAAGGCATTTTGGGGAGATTAGTCGCCTGAAGAACAGAAGATTTGTGTACCACCACCCTAAATACTGAGTGTCAGCAGTAATCCCCTAATCTATCTCCCTTTATGATAACTGACACACACAGCAAGAACTGTGTTATGTTTTGGTAGCCGAGGATGAGTAGAGTATAACAGTGCTTTATTAGCAGGTTCATGCAGCCAACACAACACTAAGCAACTCTAACTAGTGATGGGCGAATTTATTCGCCAGGCGCGAATTCGCGGCGAATTTGTGCGATTCGCCGCCAGCGAATAAATTCGCGAAACTCCCGCGAAAATTCGCGGAAAAAATTCCGGCATCGGAAAAACGGGCGCCGGCGTCAAAACGGGCGCCGGCGTCAAAAACGAGACGCCGGCGCCGTTTCGCGAATTTTTCGCCGTTTCGCGAATTTCGTTAATTTTTCGGCGAAGCGAAACGGCGCAAATTCGTCCATCACTAACTCTAACACCACAAGCTGTATAGAAAGAATGCACAGTATAAGTCTTGAGAATAGTGACATCTATAGGCCATTTGTATAAACAGCACAAACTGCTTGTTTCGCAATTAGACGACCCACACAATCATGTGGGATGGGGAGACCTATTAAAAGTGGTCCACATCTATGTGCTGATATGGTCCTCATCTGACATCACTTTATAAACTAGGCTATTTTTAGCCTGTGCCTGGTGGGCTTTAAAGTGTTGTCAAGGCATCTAATGAAGTGACCCTACATTGTGAAAAAGTAAATTCATACAGCCAGGTTGGCTTTGGAACTGTTAGTTGCCTCCTGCCACCTTACACAGTGCTCTGTATGTATACAAGTATGGGGCCTGTTATCCAGAATGCCTGGGATCTGGGGTCTTCCAGATAAGGGATCTTCCGTAATTTGGCTTTTTATACTTTAGGTCTGCTACAATTTCATTTAAACATTAACTAAACCTAACAGGATTGTTTTGCTTCCAATAGGCATTAATTATGTTTTAGTTAGGATTGAGTTCAAAGTACTGTTTTATTATTACAGAGAATTATATAATTATTTGTTTACAATAAAGCCTATGGAAGATGGTTCAGATTTCTGGATAATGAGTTTCCTTGCAAAAGTATTCACCCCCTTGGATTTTTGCTTATTTTGTTACATTTCAACCTGTAATTTAAATGTTTCTTAATGTTATTTTATATGATGAATCTGCGCAAAATAGTTGGTGAAGTAAAATGAGAAAAATAAAAAATTGGCATGTGTATATGTATTCACCCCCTTTGCCATGAAGCCAATAAAAAATCCTGGTGCAACCAATTGCCTTCAAAAGTCACATAGTTTGTGAAATGAAGTTCACCTGTGTGCAATCTAAGCGTCACATGATCTGTCAGTATAAACACACCTTTTTTTGAAAGGCCCCAGAGGCTGCAGCATGGTACCACAACAAACCTGCCAAGAGAGGGCCGCCCACCAAAACCCACAGACCGGCCAAGTAGGGCATTAATCAGAAGCAGCACAGAGACCAAAGGTAACTCTGAAGGAGTTGCAGAGTTCCACATCAGAGACTGGAGTATATGTACATAGGACCACAATAAGCCATACACTCCATAGAGCTGGGCTTTATGGAAGAGTGCCCAGAAAAAAAACATTACTTAAAGTTAAAAATAAGAAGGCACATTTTGAGTTTGCCAAAAGGCATGTGGGTGACTCCCCAAATGTATGGAGCAAGGTGCTCTGGTCAGATGAGACTAAAATTTTACTTTTCGGCCACCAAGGAAAATGCTATGGAGCAAATTCACTATGCGCCGAGGCGCCTAACGCTTGCGTCAATTCGCTAGTGTTACTTCACACCCTTACGCCTGGCGAATTTGCGCAACGGACGTAACTACGCAAATTCACTAACACGCGCATTGTACTGAACCTTTTACGCTAGACTTCCTTCGCCACCTCAGACCAGGCGAAGCGCAATAGAGTAGATAGGGATTGCTTCAAAAAAAGTTAAAATTTTTTGTAAGTCCCAAAAAACGCTGGCGTTTTTTTCTATATTATGTGTGATAGGCTGAAAAAGATCGAAAAAATTTTTGGGGCTCCCCTCCTTCCCCTCTACATTTCCTAACTCATGGCAACTTAACTATACAGTGGGCACATGTGTAGGGCAAAAAAAAAATTTTATTTGATGTTTTGAAGGTTTCCCAGGAATTTGTAGTGATTGTACGTATTCCTCCATTGAAATTTGAATTTGGCGCCGTATGCAAATTAACCATCGCTAGCGTAACTTCACTTAGCGAATCAACGCTAGCGCAACTTCGCAACCTTACGTTACCCCTGAGCGCAACTTCGGATTTTAGTGAATTTGCAGAGCGCTGGCGAAACTACGCCTGGTGAAGTGTGGCGAAGTGCGGCGAAGTGTGGCGAAGTTACGCCTGGCGCAACTACAAATCTTAGTGAATTTGCCCCTATGTCTGGCGCAAACCCAACACATCCCATCAACCCAACAATACCATCACCACAGTGAAACATGGTGGTTGCAGCATCATGCTGTGGGGATGTTTTTTCAGCAGCAGGGACTGAGAAACTGGTCCAAGTCGAGGGAAAGATGGATGGTGCTAAATACAGGGATATTGAGAGAAACCTGTGTCAGTCTGCCTGTGATTTGAGACTAGGACGGAGGTTCACCTTCCAGCAGGACAATGACCAAAGCATACTGCTAAAGCAACACTCGAGTGGTTCAAAGGGAAACATTTAAATGTGTTAGAATGGCCTAGTCAAAGTCCAGACCTCAATCCAATTGAGAATCTGTGGTCAGACTTAAAGGTTGCTGTTTACAAGCAAAAACCATCCAACATGAAGGAGCTGGAGCAGTTTTGCCTTGAGGAATGGGCAAAAATCCCAGTGGCAAGATGTGGCAAACTCATAGAGACTTATCCAAAGCGACTTGCAGCTGTAATTGTCGCAAAAGGTGGCTCTACAAAATACTGACTTTAGGGGGGTGAACACGCTGAAGATTTCTGTTATTTTGTCCTATTTGTTGTTTGCTTCACTATAAAAAAAAAAACAGGCTTTATGGAAGAGAGGCCAGAAAAAACCATTACTTAAAGTTAAAAATAAGAAGGCACATTTTGAGCTTGCCAAAAGGCAAGTGGGTGACTCCCCAAATGTATGGAGGAAGGTGCTCTGGTCAGATGAGACTAAAATTTAACTTTTCGTCCACCAAGGAAAATGCTATGTCTGGCGCAAACCCAACACATCCCATCAACCCAACATTACCATTACCACAGTGAAACATGGTGGTGGCAGCATCATGCTGTGGGGATGTTTTTCAGCAGCAGGGACTGAGAAACTGGTCCAAGTCGAGGGAAAGATGGATGGTGCTAAATGCAGGGATATTGAGAGAAACCTGTGTCAGTCTGCCTGTGATTTGAGATTAGGACAGAGGTTCACCTTCCAGCAGGACAATGACCGAAGCATACTGCTAAAGCAACACTCGAGTGGTTCAAAGGGAAACATTTAAATGTGTTGGAATGGCCTAGTCAAAGTCCAGACCTCAATCCAATTGAGAATCTGTGGTCAGACTTGAAGGTTGCTGTTCACAAGCAAAAACCATCCAACATGAAGGAGCTGGAGCAGTTTTGCCTTGAGGAATGGGCAAAAATCCCAGTGGCAAGATGTGGCAAACTCATAGAGACTTATCCAAAGCGACTTGCAGCTGTAATTGTCGCAAAAGGTGGCTCTACAAAATACTGACTTTAAGGGGATGAACAGGATCAGTGGCGGGCCAAGCCTGCCGGGCACCCTAGGCAACCCGGCCCACTTCTCAAGTACACGCATGCACGCGCATACGTGGAGGCGCGCGCACGCACACAAAGTATATTATTGATGCTGCCGGCGAGACAGAGGACATGTTCGTGTGCTTATGCGGCGGAAGAGCGCAGCCGCAGGCACACACTAAGGAGACAGGAGGCGCTGCCAGAGAAGAAAAACACATGGGTCGGAGGCTGAGCTAGGGGAAACCGTCAGAAGAGGTACCTGCCTTGCACCCCTCCACTATTGCGCCCTAGGCAGCTGCCTCTTCTGCCTACCCCTAGTTCCGGCCCTGATATATATATATATATATATATATGTAGAAAAACGCTTGCACTCAGATCCAGTCTTGAAGATACTGTGGGTGCTGGGTCAAAGCTTCAGCATACAATCATTGGATAAGGACCCGCACTCCAATATTTCGTGAAAAAAGATTTTTTTATTTTAACTTGTGCATCCAACGTTTCGGCCCATGCCTGGGCCTTTATCAAGGATAAAATACAAGTGTTAACAGGTGCATATTTATACACATGGCCCAACCCAAAAGGGGCGCTTAATCATGACGTCATACATGTGAGACAAAACTCATTCGAATAATTGGTTTAGTGAACATAATAAATCAATATGTGACACGTAGTTAGCATTCTCACCACAAGATGCCACCACCGAGTGGAATAAGTGAAAATTCATAAAACAATCCATATTGCTGAGATTCCTTCCATGTATACCCTGCAAAAACATACAAAGTATAAATTGTAATGTTGACTGTAGCGATAGATACACAATAAAGGCATTTTATCTTAAGTACTGTGTAAATTTTTTACTGACCACATAAACGATACATTTAAAACTTTGTTGCCTTTCTATCTATTTAAGTATCTTATGCTCGCTCATCGTGAAAACAAGGATGTTAGAAATTTCAATTTAAAAAGCAGCTCAACACCAGTTGGCCATTTAACCCTTTTGGTGCCACACAGTCCAACTCATAGGTCCAATAGGCTTCCCTTTGGAGTAAAGCCTTATCAAAATCTCCACCCCTTGCTCTTACTGGAACATGCTCTATCGGCATGCAACAGAACGCTGCAGGGCTATGCTTAGCCTCTGCCCAGTGTCTCGCCACTAGTTGTTGTGCTATATCCTGTTTCTTGCCCTTATTTTTATCGTCCCTATCTGGATCTAGTGCAGCCCTTATACTGGCTCGATGCATCCCAATCCTTTCTTTTAGTTGACGTATCGTCTTCCCACAATACAGGAGACCACACGGGCATTTTATGATATAGATTACCATTGTAGTGGTACACATCATACGATGCTTGATTGCGTATTTTTTACCAGTATGGGGGTGGGTAAAACTTGAACCCAAAATCAGACTGCTGCACATTATGCAGCCGGTGCATTTAAACACACCCGGTCGTGGTGTTAAAAAATTTTGTCGCTGGAGCTCAGTGTATTTTGATACCGGATCTGCAGAGCTCAAATTCTCTTTTAGACTCCGACCTCTTTTGTAACTAAATTTAGGTCTTATGGGAAGCTTTTTGGTAAGCCCCCCATCACTTTGTACCAGAGGCCAATGTTTCAATACACACTTGCGTCTATGATTAGCTGCTACATCATAACGACTGACATAGTATATATCATCTGTGTGTTTCTTATTAGACATCTCATCCGTTCGCTCAAACAGCGTTTCTTCCCTATCGAGTTCTAGGGCCCATTGCATTGTATCATAAACCAATTTGTCTGGGTATCCTCTCGCTAGGAATTTCTTTGACATCGCCATAAGATCTTCTTTTCTTTTTTGCCAATCACTATCAATACGTACCACTCTCAGCATCAATTGCCTCACAGCCTCTATACCTGCTTCATGTGGAATGCAGGTATAGAGACTCTGAACATCCATAGTAACCAAGATCATGTCAGACACTGGTAAATCTACTCTCCGCAGAAGTTTAAGAAAATCATTGGTATCTCTGAGATAACTCCCAATTTCTTGTACACATGGCTGTAGCAGTGTGTCTACAAATTCAGCAATGCCCTCATTCAGGGACCCATTTGACGCTACTTTAGGGGGGGCTGGCAACGATACTGACTGTGCCCACGATAAATTTAAGTTAAAGAGCAGCTATGACCCCATTAGTGTTAACCCCTCTATTAAGACCTTCAATCGGATGCTTGACACGGATATGACCACCTGGTATAAGAAAAAAAGTAAATGGCGTGGCAATTTGTCAGCAGTGGAGAGAGAAGCCATACGGTCCCTTAAGAGCAATGATTCAATAATTATTAAGAAAGCTGATAAGGGAGGGGCAGTTGTCATCCTTGATTACAGCTACTATAGACAAGAGATACTCACACAATTGGAGGATGAGACCAATTATGGCAAATTGACTTTCGATCCCACGGACAAATTCCATGATGAGCTGAAGGACATATTGGGCACGGCATTGACCAATGGGTGGGTGACGAAGGAAATGTTTAATTATTTTTTGCCAAAACATCCTGTCAGACCGGTGATGTACACTCTGCCAAAAATACACAAATGTTTGTCTAAGCCACCAGGGAGACCTATAATCTCGTCAAATGGGTCCCTGAATGAGGGCATTGCTGAATTTGTAGACACACTGCTACAGCCATGTGTACAAGAAATTGGGAGTTATCTCAGAGATACCAATGATTTTCTTAAACTTCTGCGGAGAGTAGATTTACCAGTGTCTGACATGATCTTGGTTACTATGGATGTTCAGAGTCTCTATACCTGCATTCCACATGAAGCAGGTATAGAGGCTGTGAGGCAATTGATTACTGACAATTTGTTGTATACAGGCCCACCAATTGAATTCACGCTGTCCCTACTGAGATTCATTTTGTTTAAAAATTACTTCAAATTTGAAAAACAATTTTATTTACAATGTACCGGGACAGCGATGGGCTCAAAAGTGGCTCCAATGTATGCAAATGCCTACATGTTTGTATATGAACAAGAAATGATATTGGGTGACCCGGTATTCAGACAGTTTGGCGCCTTTTACCGGCGCTACATCAATGATGTCTTTTTTCTATGGTTAGGTACGGCTGAGAACTTGGAAAATTTTGTCGCAAGACTTAATAATGAGAATAGTCCAGTCAGGTTTACCCTTAAGTACCATAGAGATAATATCGAATTTCTCGATGTCAAAGTATACAAGGAGGAAGGCAGGTTGAATTCTTGTATCTTTGTGAAGCCCACTGATAGAAACACCATTTTACACTACCATAGTAATCACCCGAGGCACCTTTTGGACTCCTTACCCAAGTCCCAGATGCTGAGAGTGGTACGTATTGATAGTGATTGGCAAAAAAGAAAAGAAGATCTTATGGCGATGTCAAAGAAATTCCTAGCGAAAGGATACCCAGACAAATTGGTTTATGATACAATGCAATGGGCCCTAGAACTCGATAGGGAAGAAACGCTGTTTGAGCGAACGGATGAGATGTCTAATAAGAAACACACAGATGATATATACTATGTCAGTCGATATGATGTAGCAGATAATCATAGACGCAAGTGTGTATTGAAACATTGGCCTCTGGTACAAAGTGATGGGGGGCTTACCAAAAAGCTCCCCATAAGACCTAAATTTAGTTACAAAAGAGGTCGGAGTCTAAAAGAGAATTTGAGCTCTGCAGATCCGGTATCAAAATACACTGAGCTCCAGCGACAAAATTTTTTAACACCACGACCGGGTGTGTTTAAATGCACCGGCTGCATAATGTGCAGCAGTCTGATTTTGGGTTCAAGTTTTACCTACCCCCATACTGGTAAAAAATACGCAATCAAGCATCGTATGACGTGTACCACTACAATGGTAATCTATATCATAAAATGCCCGTGTGGTCTCCTGTATTGTGGGAAGACGATACGTCAACTAAAAGAAAGGATTGGGATGCATCGAGCCAGTATAAGGGCTGCATTAGATCCAGATAGGGACGATAAAAATAAGGGCAAGAAACAGGATATAGCACAACAACTAGTGGCGAGACACTGGGCAGAGGCTAAGCATAGCCCTGCAGCGTTCTGTTGCATGCCGATAGAGCATGTTCCAGTAAGAGCAAGGGGTGGAGATTTTGATAAGGCTTTACTCCAAAGGGAAGCCTATTGGACCTATGAGTTGGACTGTGTGGCACCAAAAGGGTTAAATGGCCAACTGGTGTTGAGCTGCTTTTTAAATTGAAATTTCTAACATCCTTGTTTTCACGATGAGCGAGCATAAGATACTTAAATAGATAGAAAGGCAACAAAGTTTTAAATGTATCGTTTATGTGGTCAGTAAAAAATTGACACAGTACTTAAGATAAAATGCCTTTATTGTGTATCTATCGCTACAGTCAACATTACAATTTATACTTTGTATGTTTTTGCAAGGTATACATGGAAGGAATCTCAGCAATATGGATTGTTTTATGAATTTTCACTTATTCCACTCGGTGGTGGCATCTTGTGGTGAGAATGCTAACTACGTGTCACATATTGATTTATTATGTTCACTAAACCAATTATTCTAATGAGTTTTGTCTCACATGTATGACGTCATGATTAAGCGCCCCTTTTGGGTTGGGCCATGTGTATAAATATGCACCTGTTAACACTTGTATTTTATCCTTGATAAAGGCCCAGGCATGGGCCGAAACGTTGGATGCACAAGTTAAAATAAAAAAATCTTTTTTCACGAAATATTGGAGTGCGGGTCCTTATCCAATGATTATATATATATATATACACACACACACACTAGGATAACGCAATGCTGTACAATTTTATAATATAGAAAAGTACACACAGGGAGGAGAAATAAATGCAATAAATATATATATACAAATATACAGAGATTTATTACCATGTGGTAAAAAATTTACATGACTCCAACGTTATGAAGATGTTTTATTAATCTCAAAAGTACCTAACATAAATAAAAACTGTCACTTCAACTGATGAAACTTTTTCCAATTTTGAGCTATGGCTACTACAGTATGACTTGCTGCCATTAACAAAAGTATTGAAGTAACACTGCCATCTTGTGGTATTAATTTCAAAGCTCTGTGGTTAGCTGTACATACATAGTTAAATCATACTTAGCTCATGTGTGTCCTGTTTTTTACAGATAATTAAACCAATATCCTCAAATTATTATTAATTTCTTTGTATTCTAAGTATAACTGATGTCAAGTTTTTTTTTATTTTTTATAACATGTATATTTAAAGGATTTTGTCATGGGGTAACTTAGTTTTTTTTTCAAATGCATCAGTTAATAGTGCTCTTCAAACAGAATCATGTACTAAATTCTGTGAATAACCCATGATGCAAGCCTTGAAGGATTCAGCTGCCTGAACTAATAGCTAGTGATGAACGAATCTGACCTGTTTAGCTTTGCGGAAAATTTGCCGTAATGCATTGAAGTCAACAATTTTTTTTCTGTCAAGCCACAATTTTTTTTCACCCATTGAATCTGTGGGTGTCATTTTTGCAGGGAAACTTGGTTCAGTGAGAGGCAGAGGGTACTGACACCACATATTCTTTTCTTTTCTTTTGAAATTCTTTTTATTGAGATTTTCAATAAAATACAAGTATATGACAATATGATAAACATACAGTGTTTCAATAAGGAGCAAAAGAAATATTCATGAGCATTACAGTAAACATTTGACATGAAAGACAACAAAATAAATAAACAAACAAAGAAAAAGGGGAAATACAAATAACATAAAATAATGAAATATCAGAATAATAATAATAAAGTAAAATAAAATTAATTTAGATAATTTAGAAAAATAGACCTGGTATTCTCTCCTACAAATTAAAGTCTGACAATGCAAAAAAAAAATATATGAAGAAACATTTTTGTGAATGAAGGCATTAAATATCTCTTTTAGCATTTTATGAGCATAGATCTTGTCCCATAAGACTAAGGATAAATGACCTCTTATCAGCCTCTAAAGATGAGATATAAAGAGACCATCTATTCCTTATTCTATTTCTCTGGAGAAGATCATCCATTCTAAATCTAATTACCTCTTGAATACATAAGTTAAATAGATAAGACAGCACATCCTTCAAAGAAGGGGGGTTCTCTTTTATCCAGTACAAGAATATAGATTTCCGAGTAGCTGCCATAACTAACCAACAAAAAGATAATATTTCATCTGAGACATTAATAGAAGAGCCATTGCAAGATACCTGAAAAAAGTCCTTCACATCTACTAGAGCATATTGAGGATTTAAAGAGACATCTAAATTAGTCAATTTTTTAATAAAACCTTTTATTTTTTCCCATAGGTTTCTAATAATCGGACAATCCCAGATATAATGAAAGAAGTCAACATTCTTCTCTGTACATTTTGGACAAAAAGAAATCTTCTGAGAGCTATCACAGTTTTGGAACAATAATCCATAACCTAAATGAATGAGCCGGAAATGTTGGTCTCTCCAAGACTCAGAACATATATTCTTTTCTAAAATTTTGGAAAGAATGCAGAAGTTCCCTGGAAGAAACATCAGTTCCCAAAAATGAAGACCATTTTTTGCTCGAGTTCTCTAGTGGATCTAAATCCTTGGAGACTGACTTTAAAAGATGTAATGAGATCCATGAAATATTATTTAGTTTAATATCTTCAACCAACTGTAATAAACCTTTATAAAACTGATGATGACTTAATTGTGTTTTTGTTCTATTATCGATTAATTGAAAGCCTTGTCTAATCTGCAAATAGCTGAGCCTTTCCTTCTCAGAAAGACTATACTTTTCCTTAAACATTTTCCAAGGGAGTGGGTCTCCCAAAATTGGATCTAAAATGTGAGTAATTTGAGAAATACCAAATTTTCTCCATTTGTAAGAAAATTGATTTCTTTGCTTTATGGGAAACCCCTTCAGAAAGAAAGGAGATAAAAAAGGTGAGACATTGAAGTTTAGATTATTCAGTTTACATAGAATTTTCCAAGTACTGGTTGTATCCCTAAAAATTGGATTTCTCTTAATATCTATATGTTGCTCAGACCAGTTTTTATGTAAAGAAGATATAATATGTTCTTTTGAGTCCAAAAATAATTCCAGATTCAGATTAGTAAATTTCTCAGTACCCGACAGCCATTCCACAATATATCTAGTATTAGCAGCAATATTAAACTTTCTGAAGTCTGGGACATTAAGTCCTCCTAAACCTTTAGGCTTTCTAAGTTTAGATAAAGAAATTTTAGGTTTTTTGTTATGCCAAATAAAATTTCTGAGGATTCGGTCTACCTTCTGCACATCAAGATGTTTTAGCAATAGCGGAAGGTTCAGAATAGGAAACGCAATTTTTGGAAAAATTAGCATTTTGAATAATGCTATCCTTCCCATTAGGTTCAATGGACTATCCATCCATTTTTTGCAATGGGTTTGCATTATGTGACTTAATGGAGAAAAATTTAAAGGGTATAATTTAGAGAGATCAGAAGGGATCAAAATTCCCAAGTATTTCATTTTACCAGAAGGAGATTTAATTTGAAGATCAGCTAGCAATTGCCTCGGAATGTTAGAACAAATGTTCAGAATATCTGTTTTACTGGAATTAATGAAATATCCTGAAAAAGTCTTATAATAGTCAAAAAAATTAAAAATATTTTTAAGTGATAACGTTGGATTACTAATAATCAAGAGAAGGTCATCAGCATATGCTAATGATTTGAAATGTTTACCATCGATCATCAGACCTTAGAATATATTTGAAGAATCCAGAAATCTAATTAAAGGCTCCATAGAGATATTAAACAAAAGTGGGGACAAAGGACACCCTTGACGAGTTCCTCTGAAGAGATCAAAAGTCTCTGATAATTCCCCAACTGCTGCGATTCTTGCTTTGGGATTAGAATAAATAGAGCTAAGTAATAACATAAACTGACCTTTAAGACCAAATCTGTCACAGCATTCTGAGAGATATTTCCAAGAGACATTGTCAAAGGCTTTCTCAGCATCTAAGCTCAATATTGAACATGGAATCATAGCTTTCTTGGCTTTGTAAATAATATTTATTAAAGTACGTATATTCTTAACCCCTGTTCTATTTTTTACAAAACCATTTTGTTGAGGAGAGATAATACTAGGTAGCAATAAAGAAAGCCTATCAGCTATTATTTTTGTTAAAATTTTAATGTCGAGATTTATTAAAGAAATAGGTCTAAAGGAAGCCGGTTGAGAAAGATCTTTGCCTTCCTTTGGAATTAATTTGATATGAGAAACCATACTAGAATTTAAGACTTTCCCATGACAATAAATTTCATTATATAGATTGGTCAAAAAAGGGGCTAGTTCCAATTTTAGTGTTTTATAAAAAGGAGAAATTAATCCATCCGGCCCACCAGCTTTGAAATCCTTTAAAGAATTTATGGTAGACAATACTTCCTGAATATTAATTGGTTGATTAAGCACATCTAGTTGCTCTTCAGATAGTTTTGGGAAATTAACCTTCGAAAGAAAATTCAGACTTTCAGTTTCATCTAGCTGTGAAGGAGAATAAATAGATTCAAAATAACATTTAAAGATATTTACTATGTCTTTTGGGAGGTTAGTCATCTTACCCAAATGATTTCTAATCATCATTGGTTTATGAGACCATTTACTATGTTTAAACATATTGGCGAGAAATCTATTTGATTTATTATGTAAATTACCAAACCCAGCTTTACAATAGGCGAAAGAAGATTGGTCCCTCAAATTAACCCAATGTTTAAGTTTATCTAATGCTTCTTTATATTTTTCACTATGTTGTTTAGTAGGATGCATAACGAAATTCAAATATGCCTTTTTTTGAGCTTTAGAATGCAAAATAAATTCTTTATTAATTTTTCTCATATAATGTATTCTATATGAAGTAATTTCCCCACGGATTACCGCTTTCCACGCATCCCATAACAATGGCAAGTTGGGTTCATCCTCCTGAGTTGACATATTTTCTTTAAGAAACAATTTCCATCTCTCTCTCAGCTTTTTATTAAATTCCGGCTTATCTTTGAGGAAAATTGGGTAAGACCAAGGAATGTAAGATTTTGGTGAAGGACCTAGATCTACCTCTATTAAGACCGGGGCGTGATCTGATAAGTTGATACTACCAATATTTGCTGATCTAGTTTTATTAAGTACATCTATTGATGAAAATAAGAAATCAATACGAGTTCCTATTCCATGAGGATGAGAGAAGAAGGTAAAATCTCTATCTGTCGGATTCAACATTCTCCAAAGGTCCACCATCTTAGTTTGACTTTCAAAATTCGATAACAATTTTGATTTTTTAATAGACTGTTTTTGGACTGGGACACTTTTATCTAAAGGCCATAAATAGGATTCATTAAAATCTCCGCCAATAACAAATTTATTTTGTGGATAAGACCCTATCTTCTGGATTATCTGAGAGTAGAACTGTTCTTTACCTGAATTAGGAGCATATAAGGAACTCATGAACCAAACCTTATTTTGTAAAAGCACCTCAGCTATCACGAATCTTCCATCATTGTCCCTTTCTGAGTTCATTAATTGGATATTCAAAGACTTATGAAATAAGATCGCTACTCCTCCTTTTTTTTTCACTGCAGGGGAATAGACTACATTTCCAACCCATCCCTTTTTTAATTTTTCAGATTCTACGTCAGAAAGATGAGTTTCCTGTAGCATAACTACTTCTGATTTCAATTTTTTTAACTCAGCTAACACTCTTTTTCTCTTTATAAATGAATTAAGCCCATTCACATTCCAAGTAACAATATTAAGCATTAAAACCTTTCATAAGATATAAAACATTGTTACAAGAATACCAAAAGTTTCTAAAAATACCAGGTCTAGTAAAATAAGAGGAGAATGTAATGTAAGCCAGGTCACTTAAGTGAATGAAAAAATAAAATAGAATCATCATAAAAAAAAATTGGACAAAACTCCAATAAAATACATAAAAAGACATCAGGGATGTGAACCATCTATTGATGAAATGAACATCTTTAAGTATATCAACCCAAAAAAACCAAAAGCTTCTTAACTTTAGTGCTTTGGTATCAAAAAATCTCAACCAACCAAAAAAGAAAAAAAAACAAAGCACCAGAAGAATAAACATTAGGTTCAGTGACTTCACTTTTTTCCTAAAGAGAGAGAAAGCTTAAACTCTCTTACAAAGATAAGTGGCAGGGAAAATTCCACATCATCTACCACTTACAAACTCAAAACCTTCAAATTTTAATTTTAATTGAAATATCAAGTTAAATTAGGTCATCATATTATCCAAATTAGATTGTTCCTGTGTAATAGGGGATCTGGATCTAGATCTTGGATTTGCTGTTGTATTCTTATCTTGAATCTTCTGTGTGGGACGAGAAAAAACTTTTGTTTCTTGCCTCCTTTCCTTAGCCGAAGCAGGAAAACCAAATCTTGCATCTTTAGGGTGATCCTTAATAAAGGATGAGGATTGTTTCTCAAGCCGGAATATGAAGTTTGAAGCATCCTTCGGGTTTTCAAAAATGTGGGTTTCAGTTGCCAGAAAAATCTTCAATTTAGCTGGGTACGTGAGTGCAAATTTAATGTTCATCTTAAATAAAGATTGGCAAATTGTAGTGAATTCCTTCCTTTTTTGAGAGAGCAAAATTGAGTAGTCTTGGAATATGAGGATTCGGAAGCCATCAATATCCAATGTATGGTTTTTCTTATAAGCTTGAAGAAATAGAGCTTTTTCAGAATAGTCTAAGAACTTAGCAATAACTGCTCTTGGTTTGAGGGGAGCTTGTTCTCTCAAAGGTCCAATGCGATGGACTCTTTCTAGCTTAATGTTTGTCAAGTTTTGTGAAATCCCTAGTTTTTTAGGAATCGTTGAAGTAATCATAGTGATAATGTCACTCATCTTATAAGATTCCGGAATTCCTATAAATCTTAAGTTATTTCTTCTTGTCCTATTTTCGAGATCATCAATTTTAGATTGCATATCCTTTGTTTTCTTTTCCAGATCATCCAATCTCGTAGAAGTGAAAATTGTGTCATCTTGAATATCAGAAACCAGAGATTGTAATTCCTGCATCTGGCGATTCTGTGAGGTAAGGTTTTCAGACAAACTTTTAATAGTGCCTTGTAGAAGTTCAAGTGCTTTTTCAATAGCTGATTGAATAGCCTTTTCAATCGTTGGGTTAAGTAGTTTTGCAACTTCGGCTGCTAGAAGAGAATTTTCAGTAGATTTTTGTTGTGAGCTTTTAATAGAGCCATTGTCATTTTCAGAATTTTTGGAATTCTTCAATTTACTTCTTTCGTAGGTTTTCCCATTACTTTTAGTAGAGAAAACTGAGAGGGCAGGAGAAGTATCCATATTTCAGCAGTAGATTTACGTAAAAAAAAAAAAAAAAAAAAAAATAATATATATATATATGTAATATATATATAACGAAATCCACTATAGTTGCAAGCAGTATCTCGAGAAAACACTTAATCTACTTGAATGTAGACTGGTGTGTGTTTCAGACTTGGGGTGGAATAAAATGTCCCAAATATATATTTTCTTCACAGTTTGCAATACTCTTTGCAGTCTGGTATGAAGATGCAGTAAATAGGTTCAGATAATTCACTTGTTTTTACCTCAGCTTCTGTTTATTTGCAATACAAGAGTCTTTATGCACAAATATTACTATTTGTGAAGAGAGTATAACATGAGGCCATAGTTTAACCACCTTTTTTTCTCACACAGATGCGTCTCTCATTAGTCAAAGTTAGGTATGACTGAAGATCTTATCATCTCCTTAGTAAAACAATGAGACTCACTTTGTCTTTCCCTTCACACCGGTTAACTTTTCCTCCAGCTCAATACTTTTTGTGTAGAAGCATTAAGGCATAATATAAGGGTGCATCCTGAGGTAAAGAAAGAACCCCTTGTCGGCCATCTTGCTTCATAAACAAATGCGTCACACAGTAATAACTTTTGTTATACTTGGGGTTATTACTGCTCCTTTACAAAAACTTAGTCACTGACTTTTTCCTCAATAAATAGTTCCCTTTACCTCAGTTTGGTTTTCTGTATTTTGAAAACTGTTAGGCTTGGTAAAAGGAGTTATCGTGAGGTGATACTTCTGTCAGCCATTTTGTCCCAAAAGTATATGACTCCCAAATCTTTTAGTTTTGCCAGGAACTATTTAAATCTTTAATATATAAGTTATAGTTACTGAAATCCTCGAAATAATTCTCTTTCCTTTCCGGTTCACAGGTTAACAAGTCTCCGTTTCAGAGCCAAGGCCATGGGCACCCGCCAGCACCGAGTCAAAACTCTCCTCTGCTCTCCCCAGCCGCAACCGGATCACTTCGGAAGACTCGCAAAAGAGAACAGGAACTCAGAGGATCTTCAAGGTAAGTAAATGAAGTATCTTGCCGAATTTAAATAGCTGTTGTAAGTGGAAATGCGCGGAGCTTCACTCCTGCCCTCCCGCTCTCTCAGGCGCCATAACCGGAAGTCGACACCACATATTCATTAAATATAATAAAAGGTAGTTGGAACTGTAGCACCAAATACATTACATACAGTGAGTGGCAATGGTTCCTGACACCACATACCCTTTCAAAAGGCAAGTTACCTGAAGAATGGAGAAGGTTTTAGCATTGTACATAGCACTGAATATAGATCAAAATTATCTAAAAAATCATGGGAAACCGAACCTGCTAATTTCTGACTTGCCAGCAGCATGTTCACTTGTGATGAAAGGAGACTGCGCAACAAAACACTGCACTAGGGGGACCTACATATGCAGAGATGGTCTGGCAGTAAACTCATCCACCAAACTGCCCAAATATTTTGGTGCACATAAGTAATTCTGCAGGAACGAATGGTAATTAGTTCACCTGTTTTGTATATGGTTGCATAGAAGTCAATCTTTAAGCAGCTGAACTGATCACTTATAAACCTTGGGGTTATCACTTCAATTCTATAACACTAAATCGACATCAGTGTTCTTCCAAGACTTTTGGTCATGCACTCTGCTAAAGTAATCTGGTTGTGGCTGTAAGTACTGTGTTTTACGGATTCACATCCCCAGGACATGTGTTAAAGAGCACCTGTTTGACAGATACTCTTGGAAGCCGAGAATGATGTCACTTAGTTGTCACTCTGGTTCGAGGGAAAAATTTTTGTTATTCTATGACTATGAAGATTTTCATTAATCCAGGTCATGGTATATCTAATATACAGTAAGTAATTCTAAAATAACTGGACTTGCTGAGTCCAGTTCATGGTATATCTAATATAAGTAATTCTAAAACAACTGGACTTGCTGAATACTCCGATTCAGACCTCCGAGGCATTTTATCCTCAGCCAACCAATGGGCTTCATGTGAGAAATCATAACTTACAATTTATCTAACTAACATGTGGTTTAATGGATAAGTAGGCTATTACATCGATACCGGAACAGGTAATTACCATCAATATTTATACTGTTTGAGTATTAAGTTGGAGAAGAACTAATGCGGTTTTTTTTTTTTAGGTTGGCTGGCAATTAAAGAATCTTGTAGCCAGACTGAGGGATAATTCAGGTAAAGTCATGCTACTTCTGAAAAAGAGACCCACCAGCAGCCTGAGTTTTTCTCCAGTGCCTTTAAAAAACCTGAGATGGAGGGCTCAGCTTGTACAGGTAAAATCATTTTGTTAAACCAACATACCTCCCAACTGAAAGTCCCTCTTTTGACAGCTCAACCTGCACTCCCTCATTTGTACTGGAAAGTCCCTATGTTCTCTGCACTGAACAGCCAGAAAAAGAAACAAAATTTCTAACTTAATTGGCTTTTAGCAGAGAGCCCAGAACAGCAAACATGTGCAAATAAGATATTTTGTAAACATTTTCATAAAAAAAAAAACAGTTTAGATAAGGAGAAATATTTTCAAACTTTCATAACCTGCCAAATTTTGTAAAATGAACATGGTAATTAGGGGGTGTGGCCACAGAAAGGGGCATGGTCAAACATTTTGCTGCGCTACATGCTAAAAACATTTTTGTCCCTCTTTTTACTTCCAAAATGTTGAAGGTATGAACCAATATTTAGTATATTTATTTTTGTTTTTGCAATATAGTATTTAAGATTTAATTATGTATTAAAATTCAACACTTACCCTATTCAGGGTTCAGAATTCCCTCCATGATGGGACCCCATGCTCCAGAGAAATAATGCTTCCTAGAGGTTTGGTTAAGGACATATTTTAAAAATGTAATGTAACAAAAACATTTTTTTAAAGCATTGTATAAGGTAATGCTCTTCTTTTGCTACCAGTCCTGCCCTTTAACACTAGCCCTATATACATTATTGCGCCTATAAGCCTAATTTAAAGATGCTGTATTTACAAGGAACATTGCTTTGGGCTCATTTAGCAGACTTTTCCAGCAGAGAGAGGCCCCTCCAGAACCCCACCAGCTTTTCCCCTAGCACAGCAGTTTTCATAGGCACCATATCATGCAGCTAAATATTCTTTAACAAGTGAGTGAAGAAGCTGAGCGTGTGTAGATAAAGCCAAGTCTGTATCAACTTCAGCTGTTCTTTCTCAGCGTCTGTAGCAGAGCATTAAGCAGTGTGAGATTGTACTTTTGAAGCCCACTGCATTACTCTGCTTATCAAACTATAAGCTGAACAGGACATTATTTGCGGGGAAAAGCTGGGGCAGTTTGGGAGTGGGGTTTTCCAGGGACAATTATTTTATTTGTAAGGTTACTGTTCTCCTTTAAAATATTCTGTGTCTGTTGATGCTGGTGTGTGCTTTACGTATATTGTTTTCTTGGATTATTGCTCTAGTTCAGTGATGCCCAACCAGTGGCTCGTGAGCAACATGTTGCTCTCCAAATCCTAGGATGTTGTTCGCAGTGGCCTTAAACCAGCTGCATATTTTTTAACTCTAGGGCCAGGAGCAAGTTTAGTTGCATAAAAACCAGATGTTCTGCCAAACAGAGCCTCCTGTAGGCTGCCAGTCCATACAGGAGCTACTAAATAGTCAATTACGGCCCTTATTTGGTGCTGTATGGGTACATACAGACCTGTGCACCTCTGAACTTTAGATAAAATCTGCCCTACAATCCTCATCACTTTATTTAGTGTTACATATGTATGAAAACATATGGTAGATGTATTTATTTGTAATATAATCTTCACCACTGGTGGAGAGAAGTGAATAGCATCTTCATTTTTTTTCTACTACTGGTTGTTGGAGTGTCACAACCTGAAGGTTATTTTCCCATTTTATGCTTACATGGCGAATGTCTTTTCCATGTACTTGTACTTTTCATTTATAGCAAACAAATGAAGTCTTCTGGGTATGCATTGTCCTGCGATACAGAATAGTATCAATCACCTTTCATTTGAATGGATCCTTTATATTTGCTGTACTGCTGCTTGAAATGCCTGTGGATGATTTGGCTATGAGAGTGAAAGAAACAAGAAAACTTGGTTGAATCAACGTAAAGAGAAGCTTATATAATACGAAATTTGAAGCTCTAATGTAACAGAAAAAACAACACAATGCTTTTGTAAAAAGAAAAGTGTTAAACAGTTATATAAAAAAAAGTTTAGTTCTGTAATAACAGTATGAAGGGCAATGTCAGCACCTGCAATATAGTTGAAGGGAAACTAGCTTTTCTAGGCAGCAATTGCATAACAATCAGGCGATTTAAATAGTCAGTGGGGGCATCGTTGGTGGGTTTGACACTACAGATTAGGGCTATTTAAAAACATGGCATTTAAAACACCTGGAATTGCCCCATGGGACATTGCCCTAATAATCTATACAGGATTTAAACTTTGAAAGTGTCTGCTATTTAATCATGCATTTTGTTAAATATATATTTTAGGTAAAAAAATTATTTGACTTCTTTTTTTTCTTTACAGTTCTGAGGTTGGCAGCAGTGGGAGTAACAAAACTGTACATCCTATTCCTGGTTTAGAAGGTGCTGAGTCCTCAAATTCTTTTTTGGATCATGAAAGCCACAGGAGATGGTTTAATATTGCCAACTCTGATCAGCTATTCTCTTGTCAATTGGAAGTGAAGGTGCAGCCTGCAAAACTCAGAGACAAAACGCCTTCATATGGTGCGTACTAAACTTGAACACTTGAAATTTACTCAGGTGTGATTCCACACCCTGGCTGCTTTAAGGGTGGACTTTCCAATGCCCCACCTGCTATTCTGAACCTAGTGTTGAGAGGGGCAGCATCACTAGTGCAGAGTGGAGTTGTTGATCTATGCTAGAAGGGTCAAAATTCTCATTTAAAAATCTGAATTTCAGCTGCTAAAAGTTCCAGGAGTGGCTTTTTGCCGCCCCTGGTAATTTGCGGGCACTGCTGCCTGAGGCAAGTTTCTCCCCTTGCCTAATGGCAACAACGCCCCTGAATTTGCGTTCCATGTCACAAAGTGCATAAAATATGCCCCATTATTAAAATGAAATGTATTTGAAGATGGCTTGAAGATGGTTTAGTTAGCATTAAATTAACTAAATACAAGAATGTGGTAATGTAGGTATAAAGGTACAGATGGGCTGTATAACAGGTATTTCAGTTATCCGGAAACCTGTTTTCCATTAAGCTTCGAGTTACAGGAAGCGGATATCCCATAGACTCCTTTTTAATCAATAATTAAAAATTTTAAAAATGAATTCCTCTGTAATAATAAAACAGTACCTTGTACATGATCCAAACTAAGATATAATAAATCCTTACTGGAAGTAAAACAATCCCATTGGATTTAGTTTTAAGGTATGGAAAAGATCCCTTATCCAGAAAACCCCAGGTTCTGAACACTCTAGATAACAGGTCCCATACCTATATCATGAACCCCAATATCCACAGATATTCAATTCCCACATAGTCTTATTTAAACAAATCTTAATTTTTTTTAACTTTTTCTCAGTAATGGACCTGTAACAGATAAATTCATGCTGACACCCTAAACTGGAGGGATGTCAGAGATTATATAATAGCTCTAATTTTCCAAGAATTTTGCAATCTACAAAACATGAAGGAAATGATAGGTTATCAATTTCTTTTGGGGAAACAAATACTTTGTCCAGGCTCCTGTTTCTTTCATAATTTATGAGATTAGTTTACCACAACCTGTTTAGTAAATGTGCATTCCTCTTTGATGGTTCTGCCTAATTCAATATTTGTAGTTCTGATGCTTCATGTTTTGCTTTTTTTTTTATTCAAAGATAAAGATGGGATTCCTTTTACATTCTTGACTTCCTGTATATAGGTAAACCATGTCCCTTGTCAGTGCCTGCTGAACTCACAGGAATGCACAGACTCACAGAAAAGAAAGGCAAGATAACTGATTGTTTGAAACATACTGATTATGCCAAGAGGTGGACCGTTGTTTATAGAGAATTTTTCAGTGGCCTAACTAGCAAGATTGTGCACCTAGGGCCCCCCATAGAATTGAGTGCCAGCGTGCACCTAAAAGATTTGCTCTGCCGCCCCATGATCATGCTCCTCACACAATTGCACTCCCCAGGGAGAAACAGGGAGAGTAAAATAACTATCTAATATATAAAAGTTGTTCAGCTTAAGATAACTACAATGATTTTTCATGCACGTCTGTCATTTTTAGACAACTTCTGGATTTTCTGTGTTTGTTGTTTCATGTTTTTCACCACAAGGAGTGATTCTACACAGAACAAGTTATTGCTTTCTGTCGTTGAGGCTTTCTGTTGTTTACTTTCAGTACCGGCACTGTAGGGTGTCATTTTACAACAAGCTAGTATTGACTGACATAAATGTCACTGTTCAAAACTGGAAGAATCGTTTGTGAAGACATAGCTCCATTAAAATGAAATAATAAACATTTTTAAAAATGATTTCCATTTTCTCTGTAATTATAAACCAGTACCTTGTACTTGGCCTAAACTAAGATGTAATTAATCCTTATTGTAAGCAAAACCAGCCTATTGGGTTTTATTTAATGTTTACATGATTTTCTAGTAGACTTAAGGTATGAAGATCCAAATCACAGAAAGATCCCTTATCCTGAAAACACCAGGTCCCAAGCATTCTGGATAACAGGTCTCACATACCTGTACCAGTTCTTATCTGTTATAATTCTGTAACAATTCTGTTATAGAATATGAGCATTGCTGCTTGTGCACTTTTCTGTGGTATTCTGCAGACGTCCACCAGATAGATGTTGCAGTACACATAAATGTTCTAGACTAGAACATAAGATCCAGTATATTGACCCCATGTTTGAAATGTTAGTTAGCCTGAGGAAAATCTTTTTAAAAACGTCATTGTCCTTGGCAAAATGAACTGTTTATGTACTATAATAGCCCATGAATTGACACATTTTTTTTTTCTTTCTTTCAAAAGCGAAGGGGCTCTTTCCAGTTATTTTAGTAATGAACAAATAGCACCTATGTACGAGCCTTTTAAACGTGGACTTACACAATAGTGCCACAATGCCTTACCAGGAATATGTTGAAAAAAAGCACAATGCTTCTTTGTCTTCAAGGAATTTTTCCACAGAGCCATCATTTCTGGTTAGCTGGTTTACAAAACTAAAACTGTTGCCTTGCTAAATGTATTCAGACTGATATACCACTCAGAGCCTAATACCCTAAATTACAGTATTAAGTGAAAAACTGGTCCATGTGGATGCATGTTGCATTCTATTTATTTATTGTGGCACCTATTGGTCAAGAGATTGCCTATGACTAAGTGCTAGGTAAGCTAGGTAGGCGCCATAGGGGGAATGTTTGACTTTTTATAACATGGAATAAACGTAATTTTTTTATCTACAAGCATGCTTTGGGACTATTTTTCAAAAGTTATGGTCTTACCTCTGCTTGACCACTAGAGGTTCCCAGCATGCTACAATAATTTTCACTACGCCTTTGATCCAAGGTAACTTTATGTTTTACCTATTGGTCAAAACTTGCACAAACTACAAATTGAGGAAGCCATGTCTGAAATAAGCCATGCCTGTACAATTCAAAGACTTCATTTATTTTTTCTAAACTATAGTCAGTGGGACTGAATGTGCATCAAATATTGAATAATCTGTCCCCTAACATCTGCATACATTTTTCTCTGACAAATAAAACCACAAGATTACAGAAAATAAATGATGGAATGCTCTGAACAGATGAATCAAGCAAAGGTCACGAAAATAATTCAAACAAACAGAAAAAGAGATTAAAAATGCTTTCATTTGTAAAAATTAAGTTCCTTGTATAAAAACAGTGTATTAGGGAATGTCTTGATGTTTTATTTTTCCCATTGTAATTCTCATGGACATAGTAATATGTGACTGTATACTGCATCTGCTTAATGTAGCTTCCCAGACAATTACGGTGATGAGCTTTCTTCTCACGGTGTGTCATTTGCTAATATTTGCTTTTAGTGCAGTATACTAAATATAGCTGATGTGGCTGATGGTTGCTGTGGGTTGTTGCACTGTTGGCTGCATGAGCCAACGCTCCTTGTGCACTTAGCCTTAAAGGGAAAGTAAAGTCTAAAATAGAATAAGGCTAGAAATGCTGATTTTGTAAACATAAACATGAACTTACTGTACCACACGCCTAATCAAACCAATGATTTATGCTTGACCACAGGGGGCAGGCATCTTGTAACTTTGTTAAACATCTTTGCAAGACCAAGACTGTGCACATGATCAGTGTGGTCTGGGCTGCTTAGAGATCGTCATAAATTATTAAAACAGTACTAGTCAAATTATATCTGCCAGAAGCCGAAACTGGGTCCTGTGTTGTAATGTAATCTAATGTTGATTTTATAGTTTTTGTATTGTTTAATACAAACTTTCTCCAATTCTGCAGAACCAGTGGCTGCAGCAAAATAATCATCCAAATAGAATCCCAGTTCATCTGTTTGAATCTGGCTCCATGATCTTTGTCCCTGCAGTTGGAGTTGGAAACAGTGAAGGGGATGTAAAGCCAAAATAAAATCCAATACAATTCCTACACTGTCGCCGACTGCACTACAAACAAAGCTGCTTGAGTTCTGCATAGGTGGGAAGTAAGGCTGGGGCTCCCCCTGCTTTTCATAAGTATGATTATTTCCCTGCCCATCAGTTAGGGACCGTCTGAACATTCCTATCCACAGCAGTAAATGAAGGGAGAATTTCACTGCATACAGTCAGGTTTCTTATAAAAACAGTACATATTGGAGATAGGTTTCTTTGTCATTAAAGAAAGCAAAAATTGGATTTTAGTTTTTTGCCTTTACATACCCTTTAAAGGAACAGTAACAACAAAAAATTAACGTGTTTCAAAATAATGAACATGTAATGTACTGTTGCGCTGGTATTGGTACAACTGGTGTGTTTGCTTCAGAAACATTATTATAGTTTATATAAACAAGCTGCTGTGTAACCATGGGGGCTGCCATTCAAAGCTGAAAAAGCAGAAAATATGCAGGATACTCAGGAGATAACAGATAAACTCTGTAGTATACAATGGGATTCTTCAGAACTTATCTGTTATCTTCTGTGTATCCTGTGCTTGAGTGGCTGCCCCCATGGCTGCACAGCAGCTTGTTTATATTAACTATAGTGTGTTTGTTAAGCACAAACACCAGTTTTACCAGTGCAGGGTAACAGTACATTATATTGTCATTCCTTTAAAATACTTTGATTTTTTGGTGTTACCGTTCCTTTAAGCTAGTAATTGGGCTCTGTGTGTTGAAGTAGTTTAATGGGCAGCACAGAAACATATTCAGGTGCTGTTTACAGACAATTACACAAGTTAATGTACTTTCTCTTTCATCTCCTCCAGACCAAGTCAGCGTCTTATTGGCCCTTTTGTGGAGCCCTCCAACTAGTCTGGCGTACCAATACCTGGATGAATGTAGGCCAGATGACAGTCAGGCAGGTTCAAAAATCCCCTCGGATGAGGACAGTACCTGCGCATTGATTCAGTCATCATAAGTCCCAGTGTATAATCGGGTCCCTGCTTGTGGGTGAACAGATCAGGTCCAGATCTGCTGGTTTGATGACTTAAAAATACTTAAGTACTTAAAAAAAAAATAGGATTCATTTATTAAAATTGAGTCTTTGGGAAATGTCCATCCTGTAATTCTGGATAGTGTGTTTCTGGATAAGGAATTTCATTCCTGTACTCAAATACTAATAGTAAAACATTAACCCCTTATGTTTGCAAATATAAATAATGAGACAGTAGAAAATAAAAAACTTTATTCTTTTTTGTTTTTAAACAAACACACACTTAAGACTAAGGGGCAGTTTTACCAACATACCAATTTGCTTTTATATGTCGATTCAAGGGGTTTTTTTACAGTAAAAACAATTAATTTTGAATTTGAGTTCCCAAAACTTGAATTTTCATGATTTATTAAGCATAAAAAAACTTTAAAACTCAAATTACAAAAATGCAGAACACAAAATCTGACGACGTCAATGGGAGTTGTTCAAATTTCAAGCTATTTTTTCAATGTAAACTTTTGAAGCTATAAAAATAGATTAGAGCAAGTTTAGTAATTATTTACACACATATTAACAGGGCAGTTTGTATTTTTTATGTTTACAAAATGGATTTATTTAGACATATCCACAGCACATTTAATTCACTTATATCTACTGTCTTGTTTAAAGAAATGATAGGAACAAAGTGTTTGGAAAAATCACCTGCGAACTGTCCCCAGAAAGTTGTTATCTGTTGTTAATGGAATAACTGATATGTATTTATGCTAGATTTTTGAGTTTGACTATTTATTTCAATCATGTTTTATTTATGTACCATTTAAGAAAAGGATACAACATTTGCATTATGTTGTTGGATATATATCTTCTGTAGTGCAGAAAATGAAATCCTTGAAGTTAGCTTGCAATCGCTACTTGCCAGCACTAAATGCCAGTTTGCTTCAAATTGTTTTTGCTGGTTTGCCTTGCATTGGCAGCTTTTACAGTATCTCTCTTAACAGAATATCAACAGATTTAAGTATTCGTTCCTGCCAATGCTATGCCAGATGATGTAGAAGGTCATTCTAAAAATTTTGGGAGTTTATGGCTGCCAACAACATTTTACTGGTGAGTTTAGACATATTCAACAAAAATACAGAAATTAAGAAGGTGGCAAAATGAAAAGCCAAACGGAGTTCAGAGTTAAATAGATACTATGTGCCTTGTACCATGTGAATCATGGCTGACTTTATGTGTCATTCCTGTTTTTTAACCAGGAAAAGATATAAAGCCATACCCTACAATGGAAAAACAATTGTTTAGCAATATTTCAGCATAAATGTATCCAAAATTCTGTAAAAATAATTTTAGCACAGATTTCAGTTGGCTGATAAGATTTGAGAAAGCAATCCATGGAATATTTTATAAATCTCCTGGTGTAAGTGAGGAGAATGTAGCCAAGCTTCTGTTACAAATGGAGAAAGTGTCATAAAGTGGAGGAAGTGTCACAGATAGATCAGGTTGTCAGTATTGGTGATTTTTAGTTTTCCAGCCTGAGTTTTACTGGAGAATTAGGGTAATTAAATCAGATAAAAAGCAAAAAAATATGTGACCAATCTGAATGATTATATTATATAGTTAAGAAACTGAAAAGATGGTCTCTTGGATCTTATTAAAAGTAATACCGTATCCTCAGTTTTTTTTGTTTTGAGGAATCGTAATCATATTATGGTCTTTCACATTATGTCCCAGAAACCGTGTATAATGAAAGGTACAGATGGGCAGACTAAAGTAGAATAAGAACTAGGAATGCACCAAACCCATCATTCTTGCATTTCACGGAATACCTAATACTCAAAAAACGTGTCTGATTTTGGAACCCTATTTGCGTATTTAAATTTAAAATTAAATATACATCTAAATTTGACCAATACATTGTCACATTCTGTTTTCCAGAGCATTAAAGATGCATCACTTTGTTATGACTTAATCCTGCAGAAAGAGCATATCTCAGACCAAAATTGTAATTTGGTGCATCAAAGAAGAACATGACTACATCACATTGACTAGGACAAATATTGTAGTGAATAAATGCAGTGGAGCCAAATTGTACTGGGCAAGTTGGGCTGTAACCTATAGCAATCAAATCCATGAATATCTTTTTTTTTTTCTTCTTTCGTCCAGCTGCAAATAGAACAGTGAAACTTTTCAGCTGTCATCAGTTACTGCCCGGATGTAAATTTGCCCAGTGCTGATAAATGAACCCCACGTCTGTGTTTTACCTTTGGAAACAAAGAAAATCTTAAATTATGCTTAAGAAATGTCCGATAAATAGGTTGATGAAAATAAAAAGGCAGAGTAGGTAAGTAGAAATTTTAGCATTGAGGGTGCAGTGGATGTTATTTACTAGGTTTTGCTTAAGATGTGGATACTGCGAAGGAGAGATTTATACCATACATGCACAGATTTTGGCCAATTTTGTCAAAATGATTTCAGTTTGCTCATGTGTATGGCCATCTTTAGGAGAACTGTCCCTGTAGCATACTGTTTGAACTTGGATAGAGAACTGGCTGAGGGTTAGTGTATAGAATGTTGGTAAACTTGTTTTAATGAAAAAATGAATAAATGCTAATGGTGCATCTTAGGGTATCCTTGTACCACTGCTTTTTAACCTATCTATCTTTTTTAACTCTGTTAAAATAGCTCCCACCCGACATCAGCAACAATTCATGTCCATATATTTACTGTGTAACTTATTGTATTTCATATTCTGAACAGCAGAGTATATCTCTAAGAGAATAAGATCTAAATGCTCAGAATGATTTTGAGGAGAAAATGTTGACTTCATACCATGTGTGCCTTTGAATTTGGGGAACCAGCAACAATTGCGTTCATTGCAGGGTGTTCACAATAAGCTAGTTAGAGAAGTAGTATGGAGAATTTCTGCTTTGGCACAAACTATTCACTACTGATCAGAGAAATGTATATTCCATAAATATATTCTATGTCATTGCTCTCTCTTTCAATAAATAAAGATTTCTTATTGATTATATTGCTTGTTTCATTCATCCATTTTAGTTTGGTGAGGGAAAACAGTACCGGAAGATTGTCTGTGCATGCTTTTGGTATAGTAAATAGTAAATTCACATTCTAAAAATGCTTCCTCTGTCGTTTACTACTGTATATAGAACATAGTAGATGAGGTTAAAATAAGGTAATTCCATGAACTTTTTGGCCAAATGAAACCTGCCTAGTTGCTGTAAGGGAACCTTACCCTGGTGGTCCAATATCGCTCCTTCAGTGTGAACGCCCGCTGCGCTGCTCCTTCCCCTTGCTCTGCCGGTTCCTCTATGGCACGTGCGCCGGTGCGATTCCTGGTTTATGCGCCGGCGTGATGACGTCAAGTGCAGGGGCGCGAAATTCAAACAGTATAAAAGGGGAATTCAGTGTTCTGCTAACTGCCCATTGTTAGGTTCAATTTGCCTTGTTCCTGGGTGCTTTATAACTTGTATTCTGATTGAACTACTGTGTTTTGACCCTTGCCTGCCTGTTTGACTCTTCTGACTTCTCCAATCCTGATTCCTTGCCTGTCCATTGACTATTCTACATTCTCCAATCCTGATTCTGGCCTGTCTGACGATTCTCTGCTTGTGCTGGCCCGGCCTGCCAGTTCCTCGTGGTGTTCTTCCTTCCAGTATCCTGGTGAGACGATTGTGCCCCTTTGCTCGTCCACCAAAAACTGCAATGCATATTCAAGAAGGGGCCATGCCAGTGATTTGTAAAGGGGAAGCAGAATCTGTATGTTTATTTTTTTCCCAGGCATCCCCAGCTTGGGCATTCTCAATAGAGTAAAAAGTTAGGCCCTCAGTGACACTGATCACTAACATATTGTAACTCCCACTGAATCCTGGTACTTTAAGGGGCCCATTTACTTAGCTCAAGTGAAGGAATAGAATAGAGGAAAAAAAATATAGAATTTCGAATGTTTTTTTTGGCTACTTCGACCATCGACTACGACTTCGAATCGAACGAACGATCGATCAAACGAATAGCGCTTAATCCTTCGAAGTCGAATGATTTAACTTCGACAGTCAAATATCGAGGGTTAATTAACCCTCGATATTCGACCTTAAAGGGATACTGTCATGGGGAAAAAAAAATTTTTCAAAATGAATCAGTTAATAGTGCTGCTCCAGCAGAATTCTGCACTGAAATCAATTTCTCAAAAGAGCAATTTCAATTTTGAAATCTGACACGGGGCTAGACATATTGTCAATTTCCCAGCTGCCCCAAGTCATGTGACTTGTGCTCTGCTAAACTTCAATCACTCTTTACTGCTGTACTGCAAGTTAGAGTGATATCATCCCCCTCCCTTTTTCCCCCAGCAGCCAAACAAAAGAACAATGGGAAGGTAACCAGATAGCAGCTCCCTAACACAAGATAACAGCTGCCTGGTAGATCTAAGAACAGCACTCAATAGTAAAAACCCATGTCCCACTGAGACACATTCAGTTACATTGAGAAGGAAAAACAGCAGCCTGCCAGAAAGCATTTCTCTCCTAAAGTGCAGGATCCCTTTTAAGTAAATTTGCCCCTAAGTCACTAGTACTCGGCTGTTGGAAAATTGTGTGTATTGTTCCCTTTTGTTCACTTATACTATGACCTTTTTCTAGTCATTTTTCTTGGAACTGAACATTAATAAAGTTGCTCCTTGGGATTTTTATTTGTTTATAAGATTTAGTTTCATGTGCAGTTAAAAAAAAGCATGTCACATTTTTGATTTTTTTTTTTACTCCAAAGTAATTCATGCTGTGGTGAATTAAACGTTTCACTGCACTGGCAAATTTAAATTTAGATATACCCCCTACACCGCTGAGTAATGGACTCCTCTTATAGTGTATCTTCCATAGAGGATCGTTCAGGACTCTTGCACAAATATTTGATTACTACCCCCGCAACAACACACTGATAGACTCCTCTGTTATAACAGAGGCATGGACGCCTTTTTTATGCAGTATGTGGCAGGGAGTCGAAATCACAGGAATAACAACAATTGATACACAAAAGTCTCACACCTTTTTGAATTTGAGTGGCTTTGTTGTCCTCTTAGACATAATAGGTTTATCTTCCAGTGCTGGGAAAAGCTAGACCTCTTTTGATTTGCAAAAGTTTTATCCTCTTGAGAAATTTGGTACATAATAGACTTACCTTTTAAGTCACGAAGACAGCTATGAGATATTTATCCTGGCATAGCTGATCACTGTAATGTGCTCCTGTAGGCTAATGCCAGATAGGGCTGAAAAGCATTTTTTCAATTGCCACCATTGCTACACAAGCATCTTGTTTATATAGTGTTTCTGAAGCAAACAGATCAGTTTCACCAATAGGGTAACAGTACATGATATTTTCATTACTTTAAAACACTTTCATTTTGTGGTGTTACTGTTCCTTTAAGTACCATGCATCTGCTATTACATTGGAATTTAGGAAAAATGCAACGGCGCTATTAAATGGGAGCTGGGGTTTTCCGGATAAGGTGATGTTTTGTAATTTGGAATTCCAAGAAATATTTGTAATGCAAATTCTGTAGGGAGAATTTGGAAATAAACATCCTTTCTTATGACAAGTGGGAAGGGCCACCATAAGGGGCAGTCAGCCAATGAGAAGTGAGAGGTGGTTAGTATGTAATCTAATGTTGGCTTGCTGGCCTGATTCCATTAAGCAGAGGATCTTCAGTAGCTCACGAGTGCTATGCAAAACTTAAACTGGCAAAACGTAAGTGAATATCTGTTTTTATGCTCCATTGAACTTTAGTTCACACTTTTTAATTTTATCCTGTGATTATACAGCCCATGCAATATGAGACCTTTGTTACAGCGATGTCCATTTTATATTGCAATATGAAAGCTTGAAAAACATTCCAACTTAAGGAGTAAGGGAAGCACCAGAAGGAACCTTATGGACAATTAAATGTTCAACTGCTACTGCAGGCTAACACACAGTTCACAGTTCTGCTTATTCTCATCATCATCACCTGATCAAAGCAGGATGAATAGCTGCACTGTATGAAACAATTGCTGGATTGACTCCAGAAGCTAATCATATGAGTGGCCACATCAGATAAAGATATGCTTACTCTGTGACCAGGCCAACCGTCTAGTTATATTAATATATGTCTATTTGAAGTGTAACCAGGAAAGTAGCATTAGGGCAATCCTGTGATTGAAGAGGCCAAACATGTTGAAAGTGTAGTAGGGTTCTAACTGATGAGCAATATATGTTTGTGACAAAGATTATCCTTATGATCTACTCAAGGGGCCCTTAAATAAATGTTACTGTGGTCCCAGCAGCTTCTGGGCCACTACATTTAAGGATAGATAATGCAATCTTTATTATAATAACTGCCACCTTTCTTCAGTGCTGCCCATATCTGAAGAACTTGAATGTTTCATTTAAACTTGGAAATATTGAAGTAATGCTATCATTTCAAAATAGTCCTGTGGATTTATATGCCCAACTATTAGTGGTGGGCAGTATTTTCCAATCTCTTAAATTGCTGTTTTACTGTATGACCTCAGTTATTAATGCTGGTGCAACATGTGGAAATGTGATTTTTGCACTTTACTGCATTAAATATTATCCTGGCCATCTGTGTTGCATGTGGGCTGACCATTTGTACACTGATTTATATCTCAGTCCCAGGATTGGATTGGGCTGGCAGGACACTGTGGAAAAAACCCTAATGGCCCCTGCCAACCCAGGCCAACTCTCTGCTGGAGACTGTGAGTGCCCCCACCCGCGATCGTGGCATACAGAAGGTAAATTTGCATGGGCATGCACAGGAGGAGGGCAGGTTGGCGTCGGTTTTGAGGTCTTAGCTGGAGCTTGCTTCTGGTGTATGGGAGTCTAAAGTTTTACTGTACGTTTTAATAAAGGGGCTACAAATGGTACAGGCATAAATGCAGGTGGATGCACAAAAACCATAGATTTCTTGTGACTAAAACAATAGGTATAGTATGCATGACCTTCTATAACACCTAACACAGCATTTCTATTGTATTCTAATCCTTTTATAGAAAGCTACATTGGCACTTGCGGATTTAGGAAACAAAACATTTTTGTGTAGTGAATTTTATGTCTGAAACATGCTTGGAACAAGTTAATGCCGATCAAGCAATACAAGTATTCCACAATTTGGCTGCTGGAGGTGATATTTGTTACAGAAGAGAAACTTTACAAAATGAAGCAGATTTAGAATGTTTAAATTGTCCTGGAAAAAAAAAATATATTTTTTTGTTTTTCCTTGGCAAATTAAGGGGCATATTTATGCATATTAAGGGTCATATTTATCAAGGGTCGAATTTAGAGTTTATGGGAGTTTATAAAAACTTGCATAAAGTCCCATAAACTCAAATTTTGAAAAAAAAAATACAAATTCATTTAAAAAAAAAAAAAATTTGGGTGAATAGGATCGACCCGCAAACTCGAATCAAATTCGAGTTGAATTTGATTGAATTCTTTCTAATTTTTTTAGGGTTGCACCGAATCCAGGATTCGGTTCGGGATTTGGCCAGGATTCGGTATTTTTCAGCAGGATTCGGATTCGGCCGATTCCTTCTGCCTGGCCGAACCGAATCCTAATTTGCGGACAGGGAGGGAAATCGCGTGACTTTTTGTAATAAAACAAGGAAGTACAATTTTTTTTCCCCTTCCCATCCCTAATTTGCATATGCAAATTAGGATTTGGTTCGGTATTCATACAAAGGATTCAGTGGTTCGCCGAATCCAAAATAGTGGATTCGGTGCATCCCTAATTTTTTTTTAAAAATAAAAGGTTTTTTTTTTAGCTGTAATATTAGTGTGGAGGCAGCCATCTCAGTGCATTGTGCCTGATACTGAGCTTTGAGAAGGAGCCAGCACTTCAGGATGGGATTGTTTCTCCCCTTCCCATTGTAATATACCACTACCCTAGGTTCGTTTGCAGTGCTAAAAGTGCTCCCCAGTGGTAGACACGAGAATAGCACCCAAGCAGGAAAAAGCAGAGGGTTTCCTGCTTTGGTGCTATTCTCATGTCTACCACTAGGTGGGGCTTTTAGCAATGCAAACAAATCCTTCAGCAGAGGTGTCAGGTAGCTGCTATCTGGTTAGCTACCACCTTATTCCCTCTCTCTCTGTTGCAGTTCCTAAAGGCTCTGTCTAATGCCCTCTCTTGTTCTCACTCTATACTACTTCTCTATGCAGACGATATCCAGATCTACCTATCTACTCCTGTCATTTCCATGTTACAGATTGCCTTTCTGCTATTTGCTTCTGGGTGTCACAACGCCACCTAAAACTGAATCTCTCTAAAACAGAGTTCCACTGAAAGCAAATATGACAATGACCAATATTTGTATAACAGGAAACATTGAGAACTAATCCCCAGCTTAAAATGTACAGGGTGATAGCTATTTATTTATATTGCACATGTTGCTCACCAATCCCTTGGATGTTGCTCTCAGTGGTCTCAAACCAGGTGCTTATTTTTGAATTCCTGTCAAATATTAACTGCATAAACACCAGGTGTACTTTCAAACAGAGGCTCCAGTAGGCTACCAGTCCACATAGGGGCTACCAAATAGCCAATCACAGCACTTATTTTGTACCACCCAGGGACATTGTTCATGCTTGCGTTGGGCCGAACTATTTTTACATCTAAAAGTTGCTCACTGGTAAAAAAATGTTGGAGACTCCCGCCCTGACCCAACAAGTGCCATTTCAAGCTATACCTTGTTTGGCAAGCAAAAAGATACATTAATTGAGTAATTCACCTGAGCAAAACCTGTCATTTTCATTAAGATATAGAATATCACTAATTGTGCTTTTTTTGTATTTTCAATTTTTTTCTAAATGTAAGTTAATTAAAAAAATTAATTGGTGTCATCACTTTTCCATTTTACACAAACGCTAAGCTAGATTGCTGATCTTCTGCAAATTCACTTTGCTGGAAATTCACTTCACTGAATGATCAAAATGGCGCAATGGCAGGTGCTTATGGCATGCTGAAAGTAAAGCTTTCAGTCCATTTTGTTTTGTGATACTTGCTGCCATGGGCAATAAGCTACACCAATCCTACAAAGAAGAACTGGTAGCAGTGGCTGGAGGTTTCAGGTATTTGCAGTGGTTTTGCTTGCAAACACTTTGGTGATCAAAGTGCTACAATTATTATCTTGGCACTGATTCAAATGGCTTATTTTATAACATAGCAATTAGATAAATTAATCAATACAACATTGATTCAACATAGATACTGGCAAGGGCAAATATATTCAGATGAATAAACAAGGAATGAAAAAAAAAGCCATGGCACCAATTCGTATAGAAATTCAAAAAGCAAAAATGTTCCCATTCTTTATAAAGACC
Source organism: Xenopus laevis (assembly GCF_017654675.1). Taxonomy (NCBI): domain Eukaryota; kingdom Metazoa; phylum Chordata; class Amphibia; order Anura; family Pipidae; genus Xenopus; species Xenopus laevis. The sequence goes on along the minus strand of NC_054379.1, from coordinate 54,586,233 downwards.
TAGTGACAGCAGACATGATTTTGGCCTTCGGTCTTGTGCACATTTGTCTTTATTTTCTGATTTTTCATTTAATTAAATTTGTCCCAACAGTCATAAAAGTTGTGCAACATCTTTGTAACAAGGCCACTTTCAGACATGGTCATATATCTGAATATATAGTTTGCCATAAGAAAAACAGGGTTCTGGCTCCAACGTAATCTGTAAACCGTTCATATAGCTGTAATATATAGTTGGCCATATCCAAGATTTGTGTTGCAGATAAGATGTTGAGGTATGAAAGCACTGGGAAGGGGTTCATTAGTAAATACAGTAACTCACCATACAGTGGAAGAGGTCCATGTTGCCACTCTCAGCCTTCATCTTAGGGAGTGGAACAAACCATATAGTTTCCATAATTTTATTGAAGTTTTACAATAAAACATGCAAGGTTACACATTTTCAGACATCCAGGAGTTAGAACAAATGTCCCAAAGAGCAACCTTGCCCTCAAAAAGTGAGTCTATAAAATCAAAATAAAGTAAACATGTCTTTTTAAACAAGAAACCATATAGATGTAGAACAGGCACTGCAAGAACAGTCTTCCAAACCAGGCATGTAAACTCAAATGTTTGCTTATTTATCAAAAAATCTGAATGTAAAAATCTCAATCGAATGCAATCGGCAAAAAAACTTGAATACCTTGAATATATCAAATTTATAGGCTTAAAAAACTCACCTCAAATTTATCGTAAAACACCCGAAAATCGTGAAAAGGCACAAAAAAACTCTAATTTTTTTAAGTGAAACTAGTGTTAGCCTTACGCATTTTGTGCTAATAAACACTTAAATGAAGAATGCTTGAACAAATTGTCCATCCAGAAAAGATTCCTCCTTTTGATCAGCTGGAGAAGATCTACAACAGATGCTGTGTAAAACAGCTGCTAGAACACTAAGGCTACAGACACACATGTGGATACTTGCCGTGTTTTCGGCGAGGTTCGCGCCACTAGCTAACCACAGTGTAAATGCACTAGCATAGCATGCCATTGCTAAAAGTTGAAACCACAAGCATATTTATGCAGCATTCAGCTTTTTTTTAAAGACCGTTGCGCGGACTGCGCGGAAAACGTGCCAAGGATCCGCATGTGTGTGTCCGTAGCCTAAAAGGAGTAGTCATAATATAAGAGGGTCAGTAGGGGTGACCAAGTTATTAGCATTTATAATTGCTCTGAATTCTCTGTGAATACTAATGGCACTTGGATATTCAAGATAATAGGTGCATATGAAGGAAGCAATGATAAGATGAGATAATTAGATACATTTTTATTGTGCACCGAACATCGACAAAGGGCTACTGCTGAATCTTCAGATAGATGTAGAATTCTATTGTTTCAACCTGCATAGCTGACGATTCAGCTCTAGCGTAGTGAAAATGAACAATCTCAGGAAAGATAATTGTAATTGTAACATGTATGGCCACCTTAACCTGTAACCCACACTCTGAAGAACAAACACCAATCTAGTTTATTTTTTCAGAAGAGTGTGGTACCAACATTTTAGATGCCCTTCAAAATGATCTTGTATGCTGGCCATAGAGATAAAATTGCCATGCTGCACTGCACAGAAGGGTGCCACCTGGCCGGTATTTTACCAGCCTAGTCGGTAAAAATGATGGTTGATCCCAATGTTTTTAATAGGGAAAAAAGATAAATATATATAGGAAGGCCAGTATTTTTTCCAGGCCTACCCCTGGGATGAGGGGCAACGACCCAGGGTCCCATATTAAAAAATTAGAATCACTAGGAAATGAGGGGCTGCAAAACCAATTGCCTGTTGTCCTTTAAGGGGGGGGGTGAGATCATACTGTATAAATATATAATGGAGGCTATACAATAAGCTCTGTGGAAGGTTACTGACCAGAAAAAATCTTCCCAGATGATACAAGGGCATCTCATTGAAATAAAGAGAAAGAAGGTGTTATTTTCAGGTACAGAGTGTCTTTTTCATGGCAACTACGTTGTAGAAATTTCTTTCTTTCTTTTAGGTTGTACTGGTAGGTAAAATAAATAGATTCATGAAAATATTAGGTGCCTTTTATAAAAGAAGGAAATACAAGGTTACTGTTATTAATGCAACATTAATCAATAAAGTGGGCAGGATGCCCTGTTGGAGTCACCTAGAAGATAAATCGTCTTGAAAGCATGGGTCACTTGTGGAGATTCTTTCTCTGCTTGCTTCTTTTAGAAGAAAGAGAAAAAACAGTTTCCATTCTTCAGAGCAAAACCATCCATTTGGAAATATCTATTAATGATTATTATGAGAAATGCTATAATAAAGGCAATTGGAATGTGGATAAGACTAAAAAGACATTGGGACACTTGGCAGTCCTTCAGGCTAACCTGTATTTCTCATTAAAATGTGAATTATTTTTGTTTATTTATCTAAGTGGTGGAGCGTTATTTGTTACTTATCTTTAGTGATGAGAGAATATGTCCTGTAGCTTTTCAGAAAAATAAGTGAACTGCATTGCAAGTAAATGGGCGTTTTTCTCCCCCACTTTTTTCATGCAAAATACAGTCTATGGGTAGTTTTTTTTCCGCAGCACCTTTTCCTCCACAGAATACATTCTACTGCAATAAAACACGGAGGGCCATATTTTCAATGGTACATAAATGTATTAAACATTGACAATGTAAAATTCTGCATATTTGTAGCCAAGTGTAAAACTCTAGATAGAGGCGTCAATGTTTTTTAAATCACTTTTCATGCAAAAATGTCTTTGTCTGAATTTGTCTTATTCATTTAAATGGATTTTGCCAGTACTCAGTTGGTTTAGGTATAAATTAAGGTGCTAGTGTGGTATTTAAAAATACAGTAGTTTAATAAATAGTGCTTAGTAATGGATGATACCAACAATTATGATGCATTGCATTAATTTGCATGCAAGGGCAATAACGACGTTTTATAAATATGTCATTTATATATATATAACTTTCTGCGCTTTTTTTAGGTAAAGTATATCAATTTTACACAGCTTTATAAATATGCCCCTTAGCTAGACCAATTGCTCATTATCTAATTAAGTAATTTGCCATATGCCCTTTTGAACTTTTTGATGTGTAACTAGTAAATGATTAACAGTACAGAACTTTTAAAGTTCAATTCCAGCACTACGGAAGCCTCACATATTGACATTGACATTGGTTGTTTTGAATTGCAGAGATTCACTTACAATACTGAGTTTGAAGACAGGCGAAATAGAACTATTCCTATAAGAAGGACACTGAGTATAACGAAAGAACTGAAATGAAAGAAATTAAAAATATCCTTATTGTTTCTTTTGGGTTTTTGCTATTGTTTACAGCTTTTGGGGGACTTCAGAGTTTGCAAGTAAGTAATATAAAAAATTTATCTTTTATACATTAGAAATATATATATGTTTGTGTGTGTGTATGTATATATATATATAAATATATATATATATATAAATATATATATATATATATATATATATATATATATATATATATATATATATATATATATATATATATATATATATAGATATGTAATGTAAAAAAAGTTAAGACAATGGAGTTCTAAACAATACAAAATAATGTGGAGCTGGTATATTAAAAGAAAGGTACATTTTACAGAGCAGTAATGTTCAATACAGCTTGGTAAAATATCACATGTAATATTTATTTAATAATAGTCACAATTGTAATTCTTAATAGCATGCAATATTTATCAGTAATGATTCAGACGTATGTTAGAACTCAGTGTTGCTGCTGAGCTTAGTGTCAGACTGGAGATCTGGTGCTAGATGCAGAGGGCTATACAGGGCACTGTTGATTTGATCAGCCCTCTTACTGTAGATCCAAGCCTGACAACATATGGTTATCCTTAAGGAGTATTGAAAGCAATCATCTCATTGGCTGCTCTGGAGTGCTAGACTGAGTTAAACGGGTTGTTCACCTTTAGATTAACTTTTAGTTTGATGTAGAGAGTGATATCCTAAGACATTTTGCAGTTGTTTTTCATTTTTTATTCTTTGTGGTTTTTGAGTTATTTAACTTTTTAATCACCAGCTCTCCAGTTTGCAGTTTCAATAATCTAGTAGGTAGGGTCTCAATATGGAATATGAATAGGAGAGGCCCTGAATAGAAAGATGAGTAATAAAAAGTAGCAATAACAATAATTTTGTAGCTTTACAGAGCATTTATTTTTTAGATGACCCCCGTTTGAGGGCTGGAAAGAGAAAAAGCCAAATAATGCAAAAACCAATTGAAAAAAAAAGAGAGAGATAATTCCACCTAGATGAATAAAGGATAAGTGAGCATGTAATTTTATTCATGGGTTAATTTCGGACACCTGTTTGTTAAGTTTATCACAAGAGAAATCATGTAATGCACTGATATTTGCAGGGCCAGATTTACATAGCAGATGCCCCTAGGCCTGCTGTCATTCATCGTCCCCCAGTCCCCTCCACTTCCTTTGTGCACATGAGCAAATTTTCAGCATTGGGTCCAGAGTACTGGGGATTGGTGCACAGGAAATTTTAAAAACTATTGTATCTCCTGCAAAACCCCAGTGTTTCTGAACCAATGCGGGTGTGTTTGGGCAGGATGCTGGTCCCCCTAAAATTCTACCGCCCTTGGCCTTTCCACAAATTCGGCCTGGATATTTGTATGTGCATATACAGTATCTTTATCTGACAGTGCTGTAAATGGGAAGTCTGGTGTAATAAACAGGGCCAACTTTACTCTAGAAACCAGGATGTGGTTTCACTGGAAAATAATTCGATTACCTGAATAAAAAGATAAGGAACAATCATTTGTCAGGGTCAGTGACGCTCGTCAGCCAGATTGCATTTTTAATAGGACCTTGTGTACCATATAAAAATGTATCGTAAAGGTGGACTACCCCTTTAACCAGGGTGATGTTAGTAATGTCAATATTTCAGGGGGGCTGCCAGGATTTACAAATGGGATTTTTGTTCAGGCCTGTCAGTGCTTTAAATTTTCTGTGGCAGTGAGTGATTTATATATAAAATGTATTACTACATAATTTTTGGATTTTACTGAATATGCAGATAGTTGGGTTTTATAAAAATGTGATATAAAATTGCTTACGTAGCTGATCATATTACTTTTATTGTTACAGAGCAGTCTCAATTCAGATGAAGGCTTAGGAGTTGCTTCCCTAAGTGTAATTTATGCTGCACTTATTGTATCTTCTGTGTTCGTTCCACCTATTGTTATTAAGAAGATAGGCTGCAAATGGACCATTGTTGCTTCTATGTGTTGCTATATTACTTATTCCCTTGGAAACTTCTATGCCAGCTGGTAAGATCCACATTTATTGTATGTAATTAATTTAGTAAGAAATACAGAAAAGTGTAAAAAGAGACACATGCAGAATTACTATCCAACTGTAAACAATAGGGGTGGTTGTTGGGTGCAAGATAATGCCTTATATCACAAAGGGAGACAAATATTGACTGTTTATTTGCCCAGAAACAGCTTTTTATTGTTACCCACAAAGCAAGTAACATACTAGGATATAAAGGGGAACTAAATCCCCCAACTATTTAACTTTTGGCTTCAATGAATAGTCCCCCCATCCCCTACTGAAGTGCATTATTATCCATGTTGGTGGCCATCATTTTTGGCATGTCAGCTAAATTTGCAGCTTGCATGATAGTATATTTTTGTGTCCTGATATTTTCGCGTCCTTCTCCTTTTGAACCCTGATTTTACCCCTAAGAAAAAGCCGACCACATTTAGGTTCACTGTTTGACTCAGAAGAGGCATCTGAGATGTCTTGAGAACTCGTTGCCACCGTGTGGTGCCTCTATATTGCAGGTCTACTTAACTCAACTTGTCCTGTCAGCCAATCATATACTGTAATCATGTATAATCATCCTATACCTTTGCCAGTTTCTTTTGTTTAAATATCACTAATTCCTCTTTATGTTTAACAGTGATTTCCAACTTTTGTAAAAAATCTCTTGTTTTATAAGGCTTTCATGTGCCTAAATTAAAGGTTAATTGGTTAATGTCTTCTGAAATCAGTTCATTACCCATTTACAACACCACCAAAATCATGGAGAAAAAGAGACAAACTTCACAAGGAAACGTTGTGTGACTTCGAAAAACGAAGCTTTGCATATTTATATATACACATACAATGACATTTTTGTTTTGTTTTAGGTATACCCTTATTCCAACATCTTTAATTTTAGGATTTGGAGGGGCACCATTGTGGGCTGCAAAATGCACATATTTGACAGAAAGTGGAAATCGCTATGCAGAGAAAAAAGGAAAGCTTGCAAAAGATATTGTTAATCAATACTTTGGCCTTTTCTTTCTGATATTCCAATCATCTGGTGTGTGGGGAAACCTTATTTCATCCTTGATTTTTGGCCAGAATTATCCTGCAGGTAAGAATACCAAACAATTTTTATAGGTTAAAATTTAATTTCACAACTGGTCATGTTTATTTTTCCTGGATGCCTGTATGAGCTCTTCCCATATGTAACAGGAGTATATGCATTTTAGAAGTATGTCACTAGAAGGCAACAACCTCTAAGGTTGGGCATGTTTAATCCCCTGGAAGATTATGTGAGAGGGACAGGTGCAAAGAACTGGTGCCTATAAAATTGGGCTAAGAAATGGTACAGGCCTTCTTGGCCTGAAATAACATCTTGGATGGCCATACCACAAATCAAGGCCCTTCTCCTGGCAAGGCTTGGTAGGTGCAGGTTGGCATGTCTCACAAGCTAGTGGCTGGTTTGGCCAAATAGCTCATCTCAGCGGTTATAAGCAGTTAGGTTAGTTAGCAAGGGCAGCTTTCCCAGTACCCCCCCCCCCCACACCAAGGAAATGGCTGGGGTGCCTAGGCTAGAACAGATACCCTTTAAAAACAAATTCAGGCAGTGATTGCGTCGTACAAAACCGCTTCCATACGTCAGAAAGAGAGAAGAAAAAAAAAATTCCCATTTCATGTCAACTAGGGATGCACCAAATCCAGGATTCGGTTCGGGATTTGGACAGGATTCGGCCTTTTTCAGCAGGATTCGGTATTCTGACGAATCTTTCACGAAGGATTCGGGGGTTCAGCCGAATCCAAAATAGTGGATTTGATGCATCCCTAACGTCAACCTTGCATATATTAACCTGAAACCATTAATACTGAGAAGGCTGAAGTACAAGTTTCATGACTGTGAAGAAAGTTCTACAAGCTAAATGTTGTTGGTTCACTGCAACTCTGCAAAAGCCACAGCTACAATGCAGAGATGGCTGAGACTCATATTCATATTGTGTCAGATAAAACTGCTATGTGGCTGCTGCCACTTAGTCTAGAGATGTCAGCAGCAATCCATTAGGATCAGTAATAACATAAAGTGAAAAAAAATATCTGTTTATCAAGCACCAACAAATATACTATTTGTTGTCAAAACATGTCCTAGTTTATATGAGAGGATTTGATTTTATAGCCCTGTGGAGAGCCATTAATGACATTTGACCCTTTTTAAGAACTAATCCTATTGTATTATACAGACCTTATTAGATGTATAAACATGAGCCTTTCCCCCTATTTAGTTAAAAGGAGATGTAAAGTCAAAAAAATTAAATTCCATTATCAGGTCCACTGCAAAAAAAGAAACTTCCCTTCACTATACTTTAACGCGATATTCTGCACATCAGTGTCCCCTTCCCTACACACACACAAATTACAGCTTGCACATGTCTTTAGACAGCCGGTGGCTCCTCCAAGTTTTGAAAGGCTGGGGGGGTTGTTTCTTACCGAGGTTAGCCTTAGTGAGAAACAAACGCATAAATGATTGTATTGAAGTACTGCAGCAATCAGCCATCTAAAGATTTGTGAAGGCTGTAGCTGGTGCAAGAGAACAGAAGTGCAAGGAGTACTTTTTGATACAATAACTTTAAAGAAAGGGATTTTTTCACACAACTTCTGCAGGGGGATTTGTATGACCACTACTGACATATTGGTACTAGTTTATTTGTTTGTACCTCCATGTAATTTATGACATCCCCACCTACCTGTCCACATCTAACCTATCTCTCAGTATTTGTCACTGCTCCTTATGCCCCCAAATAAAAGGGTTTTAAAGTAATAAAAATATAATGCGGTGTTGCCCTGCACTGGTAAAACTGGTGTGTTTGCTTCAGAAACACTACTATTGTTTATATAAATAAGCTGCTGTGTAGCAGTGGGGGCAGCCACTCAAAGTAGAAAAGGCTCAGGTTACTCAGCAGATAGCAGATAAGCTCTGTAGAACATAATGGTGTTATGTTATCCACTATTTAACCTGTTCCATATAGCCTTTCTTCAATTTCCACCATTGAAGAAACTCTGCTTGCGCTCCTCTTCAGAAAGCCATCATGCGGCACTCCTCCCTGCCTTCTTTATAGGAGATAGCCAGGGAGGAGAAATTGAGTGGTCACATGATGGATCCCCGCCATGTCGCCTTTTCTGAAGAGGAGTGCTTAATAAAGACTTTGCAATTCAAAAGCTTAATTTGTCTTCTTGTTTTTTTTCGATGTATTCTAATGAATTTTTTTTTACATTTTTTTTATGTTACTGGTAATTTAATATACAGATGGGAAAGACAACAGTGCCATTAATTTCAGTGTGAAAACATTTGCCTTTGGTGTGACGCATTGTATCTTCACATAACTCAATTTATATTTGAAGAGTTGAATTATTCTTTGAAAAAAAGATTTGTTTCCCTAGTTTATAGTTACGTTGATCGTGCAGTACATATGTTTTGTGTGTGGGTTTAATATATTGACTTTTTTTTATAGGCTCAAATGACAGTTTTACTGACTATTCACAATGTGGTGCAAATGACTGTCCAGGTACCAATTTTGGCAATGGAACTGGGACAACAAAGCCAACCAAAAGCTTGATATATACTCTTTTAGGAGTTTATACAGGTAGGTTCCTTCCATTGAACTTGACATACTTAAAGGGTTTGTTCACCTTTGAGTTACTTTTCAATATGATGTAGAGCAGGTGTCCCCAACTTTTTTCACCCTGAGCAACATTCAGATGTAAAAAGAGTTGGGGAGCAACACAAGCATGAAAAAATGTTCCTGGGTGGTGCCAAATAAGGGCTGTGATTGGCTATTGGTGAACAAATCAGTCCCCACCTGTGCCCACATGGGGGGCAGGACCTACTGCCTCTATAGCAGCTGTTGTCCCTCATAAACAAACCCTATCATTTTCTGCAGTTCTGCATGATTTCATTTTATGCAGTATTTAAGGCAGGGCATAAATATTTTTTTTATATAAAGCTTATATAGTTTATATAAAGATTTATTTAGATACTAAAGTTAAAGACTGAAAATGTTAAACTGATTTCAAACACACAATCATTTATATTTTGTAGGCAGTGGAGTACTAGCTGTTATACTTATCGCTGTTTTCTTGGATACCATCAATTTGAGAACAGATCAGCTGAAACCTGGAACTAAGGAAGAATCCTTTTCCAAAAAGATCTTGGCAACTGTCAGACATCTTAAAGATAAACGTCAATGTCTTCTTATCCCCTTAACAATGTACAGTGGATTTGAACAAGGATTTCTTTCTGGTGACTATACAAAAGTAATAATACAATAATATATATTTTAATCTATGATTTCTACATGTTGGAAAATTGATACCATGTGTGTCCATACTACAATATACTCTATACCCCCCAAACAATGCAGGTCTCTATAAAAATATATTGCATAAAACAGCTTGCATGTAAAAACCCTGCTTTAGCTATATAAACCATTTTCATAAGAATATACTTTTTTAGTAGTAATCCTAAATGGAAAATTGGCATTTTAATTACTATGGGCCGGCCCCTGGTATCTTACAATGCATGGTGCACCCAAACGAACCACGGCACACAAACATGTGGAAAGAAAGAAAAAAGGCCCATAGGTCACGTGTCATATTGGCATACAGATGCCTGTCTATGAAAAGCCAGTTATTCTGTCTTTGTAGGAAAACATTGTAGGGATGGTTATTAAGGAAACACTGTTCTCATCAGGAGCACACAGTCCTAACAGAGTCCATATGTCTTAATACAGTAGAATTCAATTTCTTTTCAAGTCAGGCAGTAAAATAGAAGGCAGTCATACTCTCTGTAGGAATGCCTTTATGATCACCTTTATCTTGATGTGTGGGGGAGGATATGCAGCATTGACACAAAATCTGTCAACCTTTCTATTTACTGAACAACAATAAATAAATGAATTGATAATAAATGACAACAGGATGGAAAATGGCTGCACAGTTTATTAACAAAAAATTGTTCCATTTTGGTATTACCGTAAATAACCGAGCCTGCCTTAATCATTAAACTCAAGCTGCCAATAACTTTGCTAAATTGGCTCGGCCTTATCTCCAAGCCAAAAGCCTATGAAATTAATTCTTGATATTCTTCATGCTGCTACAATATATATAGTTTTTATATGAAATAACCTTAATTCTAGTAATAAAGGACGATTCTTCTGCCCTACTTTTGTGTTATGCGGTTACTCCAGGCACGTGGCGCTATTTATAACCTTGCACCACTCACCTCTTCAAGTATACATTAGCCAATCAGCATTGCCCTAAAGTTTCATTTGGGGCATCTAAATAATTACAAAAACATATAGCTATGGAGCCATATGATTTAAATCTGTTTGTTTGATAGGAAAGGCCAACAATTACTGTGCCCAGTTCAAACACAAGAAATTCCTTTGTAGGTCCTGCTCATGTACACAAACCATAAAAAATCAGTTCATAGTACAAGTATGGGACCTGTTATCCAGAATGCGCGGGACCTGGGGTTTTCCGGATAATGGATCTTTCTGTAATTGGGAATCTTCATACCTTAAGTCTACTATAAAATCATGTAAACGTTAAAACAGGCTGGTTTTACTTCCAATAAGGATTAATTATATTTTAGTTTGGATCAAGTACAAAGCACTGTTTTATTATTACATAGAAAAAGGAATCATCTTTAAAAATTTGGATTATTTGATAAAATGGAGTCAACCTTTATGTAATTTGGAGCTTTCTAGATAACGGGTTTCCAGATTATGATTCCCATACCTGTATTACTTTTAACATATATTTATAAAGTGCAAACATATTCCACAGGATTGTTCAGTAGAAGTAGATGAATAGGTCTGTGAGCTACAGTGACTAGCAAAACAATCAATACTATGCAAATGAGTAAGGAAGTAAGGAAGGAGCATACTCATCCAAAATACTAATCTTCCCTCTAGTTGAATACCTATTACATGGTAACCCCTTTCTTTAATGCAAAATAGAAAAACATATATATTTTTTTTTTTACTTTCATTATGTTTTACAATCAATTTTCTATGGGTATGATTCTGTTTACCATGTTCATTTTACCTGCTCCAATTTTACTACAAGACAAATTTAGTAGTGCTCTTTTACTAACAAAGGTACAAAATTACACAAATGCAGTTGGCAAGAGCAGCCAATCAGCAATTAACTTTCAGCATTTTAGTACAAGTAACAAAATATAAGCAAGGTATGATTGGTTGCTGTGGATAGCTGCCCTAGAGCAATTTAACTCTTATTGTTTGTTTTTCATTAGTCTCAGCATTTTTAATTAAAATTTTAGATTAGAAAATGTTTGTAACTTTTGATTAAGAATTGGAGAGAATAATGTATATTTTTGTTTTTATGTGTATTTTTTTTATTTAGTCATATGTTACCTGCAGCCTTGGGATCCATTTTGTTGGCTATGTAATGATTTGCTTTGCAGCAACCAACGCAGTTTGTTCGTTGTTGTTCGGACAACTTTCCAAATATACAGGAAGGATATGTCTTTTTATTCTGGGTAAGATACAACTAAAACCATTTTATTGGGAAACATTCAAAGTGCACTAATACTTAAAATAAAGGGCTATTGCAATAAAATGGCACCAACATTCATATCATTCCTTTTTGTATAACCTTTTGCATTTTTTATTATTTATTACTCAAAATATAATTCTATATGCAAAACCCTTGTACCTCCCTATTGAGGTTTTTTTTTTAAATATTGAAATATTTTTATTACATTTACAAAATTAACAAAACTCTAAGAGGCAGATTTATAAACATTCCAACTAAACTTTTTACCATGATTTGTGAGTTTTGTTTGTCAAATTAGAGTTTCAGAAACTTGAATATTCACAATTTATTATGTGCAAACAACTGTAATATAACAATTCAGCATCTAAAAGCTGGTGACTTTATTTAGAAGTCAATTTAAGTAGTGATGAGCGAATCTGCGAAAAATTCGTGAAACACATTAAAGTCAATGGGAGTCAATTTTTTTTTTACACACAAAATTCTTTTTCGTGGCTGACAATTTTTCTTACACCAAATGCATTAAAGTTAATGGGGTTTTTTTTCTCATGGCGACTTTTTTTTGTCTCTGCAAGATTCTTGTCTCTGCAACTTTTTTGTTGAAATGATTTTTTCTGCAGCAAATTTTTGCGGCAGTTTTTCAATAAACAAAATTTGAGATTTTTACATTTTCGAGTTCTTTTTAAATGAAAAGAAAGACAGAGTAGAGAGGTACGGTAGAAGGGGTACCAAACAAGAGGATCTTTCCTTTGACCCTTGGGCCAACGATTGTATCATAAAAAAGGTGAATGCAGGCCATCGAGAGAGGACTGCATCAAAGGGCTGATGTGGTCCTTGTCCCAGTGGGAAAAACAAACCTGCCTGATTGATATCTGGCCGATTTTATGCACACCTTAAGTTCAGAATATGCTGTTAGCATGAAAAAGATAAAGAAATCAAGTGTTGTGGAATGATGGAAATCCTACTTATCTGGTCGAAAACACCTTAAAATGCACCCATTAAGGGGCTTATTTATTAAGATTCAAGTTGTGTTTTTCATGAAAATTCAAGTTTGAGAGTTGATTGTCAAAACTCACATTTTTGGTTTAAAAATAAACTAGAATTTTTTGGAGTTTTATTATACCGACCCTAAAACTAGCTTGAATCCGAAAATACGCCATGTAAAACCTGTCGAGGTCATGTAGGAGTCAATGGCAGAGGTTCGTTGAACCATTTGAAGTTGTTCATAGCCTTCATGCTGTTCAAGTTTTTTTCTGAGGGTTTTGGCCAAAAACTTGATCAATTCGAGCGATTTGAGTTTTTTTTTTTTATAAAAAACTCTAACATTCAACATTTGATAATCAACCCCCTAAATAACGATCAATGCATATTATTTGCATTTTGAAATACCAACGATTATTAGACTATAAGATGTTTTGCATACTGAGCTTTTTGCTATTTAGACTAAAACTTTGCAAACTACTTGCTTCAAGTAAGTCCATTCTATCTTCAGCAGACTCAAAATCCATTGACCAATGACTGAATGAACATAAAGTCATAAATCATATTCATATAATATGCATTAGTTGTTAAACTGTAGAGCACTTTGAGCCTCAATGTAATAAACTCATATTCATATTTATTTACTTTGGTGGGATATTATATGAGTAAATCAAAATAGTAAAGGAAGGAGAACTCCAGCAGACTCTCTGCAAAACTTTTATTCCAGGTTGTGGTTACACGACATGTTTTTCGGGTCGATACCCTTTATAAAGTTGATAAAAGGTTATTGACCCGAAATTGACAGAATTAAATGACAAATAAGTACCTAGGTGAATAGTTTAGGTGGAATATCTAATTAATATCTATAATTTAAAAAGTTTGTATAAACAATCTGCAGCTCTATGATTTCTTTTAGATGTATAGATTTTTAAAATTTTATTAATATAAAGCTATAATATATATAATGATATATAATATATAATTTACTTTTATATTTAGCTGCTGTATCTAATGCTGCATGCGTAATCGCACTACTTCTATGGGAGCCATATCCAAATGATTTTGCAGTGTTCTTCATATTCCCAGCCATCTGGGGCATGGCAGATGCCATTTGGCAGACACAAACAAATGGTAAGTTTAACTAATATGCAGTTTGAGCATTTGAAATTTTTCTTACATTGAAAATGCAGTTTGTATATTGTAAAAAAAAGCAGAACATTTTGGAGCACCATTCATCAAGAGCATGGGATCAAGCATATAGGTTCATGGGCATAAGGGGCATATTTTGCCTATAGAGTCCCCTACAGTACAGCAAAGGGGAACTCCCCAGCTCTCCGTTTGCTTATTTAGGATTTTAGAGGCACATTTATGTTACAGTATGTTGAACCCCTTTTATTTGTTTCCTACTACTGTGACTTCTTATTTTTATGTTGCACTTTTCTTTTCACTTTCAAATTTTGATAAACGAACCAGTGTTCAGTCCGCAGATTCTGTTAATTTTGAAAACTAAATAAAAACATTATTAAAAAAATAGAATTTGCTTTGTTTTCGTCCTTTGATATAGATGCCCATAAAGGTGAAAAGGGAACTGTGAGAACTGTTTTCACAAATATTCACTCCCACTAGCTGCACAAACTAATACATTGACATTCATCTGTCAGTTTTCCATAAGCAAGATCACCAATATGTCTGTTACAATGAATTATTTACAATTGTGTCTTTCAGCTCTCTATGGGGTATTATTTGATGAACACAAGGAAGCAGCGTTTGCCAATTATCGCCTGTGGGAGTCTTTGGGATTTGTTATAGCTTATGGTTATAGTACATTTTTATGCGTCTCTGTCAAGTTGTACATTTTACTGGCAGTGCTGTTAATAGCAATTGTGTTTTATGGATTTGTTGAATATCTTGAACATGTTGAGCACAAAAAAGCAGCAAGCACTACTATTTCACAAAATGAGGACGGTAATTCACTGTGCAAGCAGACAGCTATGTAGCTGTTTGCTTTGTATGAATTCAGTGGCATAACATCCAGGCCCTGGACCCTACCATACCCCATGTGAAATTGCAGGCTTCCCTGACACATGCTTAATCAAGGGTCACCGGCTAGTGACCTGCAATTTCTGGTGTGTCAAGGATGATCCGTAATTTTGGGCTGGTAACTTGGGGCTGGTAACATGTTGGCCAGCGGCCTGCTACCAAGGTAGTTTCACCACTCAATTAATTTGTATCCAACATTTTAATTGTAACATTGCTGATTGGTAAAAATATACTTTCCCTAAAGATTGCATAACAAAAAAATTAAAAAAGTGAGTCATAGAACATAGGATTGTATTTAGGTATTATGCTCTAATTTAAAATAAAAGGTTTTTTTTTTTTAACTTAATTTTATGCTTATCTCTTTTGCTGATCTTATGTTTTATTATTTTAGGTAAATGTAGGCTCAACAGCTCCAAAGATCTTTATGATACATAGTGACATTGGCAAGTATAGTTTTGCCTGATTTAACCACCAATGTAGGGGGTAAGCATGAGGCTAATGTAGTTGTTGTTCCCCACAGCAATGTTCATATCATAACAAGGACCTATGAAGACCTTTTATAAGAGGACCACATAGCACTATGTATTATTAAAGCAGCCGAATTAATATCCGCCCAGCCCTCTTCCATGTATCAATCATGGATGCCACTATTTAGGCCCTATACACATTATAGGCCCATTAATCTGCAGACTTGGTCAGGAGTGACAGACAATGTTAAACCCTGTATGGTGAGCTTTAATCCAGCTTGCAACTGAAGTAGTATGCACTATACAGAAGAAATACTGGATGTAGTAGGAGGGGTTATTTAATTTGTGATGTGTGAATTAAATAGGTGTGTACATTCAAATATTTTGTTTTATTTAGTGGTCATTTGGGAAGTATAACGTTTCATACAGCATTGCTATATTACATGTAGAGTGATATACCTGGCTAAAGGAGAAATGTACCCTTGTATGAACGTATAGTAATTGTTGATGTTACAGGCTCTTTAGGTACTATTTCTAATTTAATCTCTATACCATCTTTTTCATGAATAAAATGCATTAAAAAGGGATGGAGGCAAGAAACATCTTCAAATTGTAAAAAGGGACATCTGCCATTGATTTTTATATGATTGCAACAGGTTAGTATTTCGAATTCGGATTTTTAGCAGCCTTGGAGCACAAAAAATCTTTTTCCTCTAAAAATGAGATTTCCCTCTAAAACTCGACCAGAAAAAATTGATGCTTCATATATAGACCCCCTAGAGTCCGCAGGGATGTTAAACACTACATTCATTATACATTTACAGGATCATATCTTGGTGTGCACTGCCAGATAGTATGGTTTACTTCCTAACTGCTGCCTGATAGGATGGTGTTTTTCCCTATGCATTGCTTGTTAGGATGTGCTGTACTAATGTGCTGCTTGATAGGATGACGTTACCCAACTTGTCATTGCCTGCTAGGATGGTGTCATCGCTACCTTTGTCCCTTGTCTGTTCTTTAAAGGGATACTGTCATGGGAAAAAATTTTTTTTTCAAAATGAATCAGTTAATAGTGCTGCTCCGGCAGAATTCTGCACTGAAATTCATTTCTCAAAAGAGCAAACAGATTTTTTTATATTCAATTTTGAAATCTGACATGGGGCTAGACATTTTGTCAATTTCCCAGCTGCCCCTGGTCATGTGACTTTTTTTTTTATATGGGAATGCTGGTTCTTTTGAACATTTAGAGAGATATATATATATATATATATATATATATATATATATATATATATATATATATATATATATATATAGATAGACAGACCTCCCAACAGCCGAAACGTTAGCATATGTCTAATAAAGAAACTATACATTTATAAGACCTGTGAGTGCGGCTTCTACTTGGGAGGATTGTGCACACTATCAATGGCACGCACCCAGGCAAACATTGACTTCTAAACGTGAGTGCTTTGAGCATTGGGATTATCTATTTCTATACTCTGAAAATAGATAATTAAATTCCAGTAAGATTCTGCATTTGTATTGCATTTGCAGTTGGTTCATTTCATTGCAATCATGCTGGACATTAATCCCATAATAAAGGGTCAAAGAGTATAGTGAGATAAAGAAAATATGCTGCTGGATATGTCCTATTAATGATCAGCAGCTGTAAATGTATAATGAATATCCATCAACAGTTACATTTTTAGATTTGGGTCTCAAAAAAGAACCTACATGTGTACAAGGCCCTGCTCTTATCTCTGTATTTTTAGCCCCATAAGGAAGGTTTTCAGATTCAGATCTTATGATTTGCAGCGAGCGCTAGTGGATGTTTAGCTGTGCAGGTTCTAGAAGGTACAAATACTAGACAATATCTTTTTGTTTTTAAGAGTAAAGGTGCAACACAGTAGTAATTTCTAGTGCTTGCTAAGTTTTGTTGTTTTTTTTTGTGCAAAAGGTAAAGTGAAAAACGTTAAAGTGAGTTTAAATCTCTTGGAAGTGTTGTGGCTTGTGCAAAATACATTGAGAGGCCACTTCTTATGTATGGTATCAAGACCGACGTGTATGCTGTTCCTACTAACAGACAAATTCCATAACCATCTGGTGCTATAAGAACAATTACCTCAGTATTCCATCACAGTCTTTCACTTTTGAAAAAGCAGTGAGGTGGTGGAATATCTAGCTTAATATTTTTTATTTGCTATGTACGAACAGTGCTGTCCAATGTGGTGGAGGGCCAATAATGGAAGCCAGTGTTGGTCACACCCTGTTTTACACCACACCCATGTTATCACAAGAACTTGTAAGATCATATCCACATTAATGGTGGTAGCACACCATAAAACCAAATGGTTGGTGCTCACTGCAGGGATATCACTCATTATTAATTTATGAAAAATGTAAGTCATATTAAAAACATACCCTTAGATCCATATGCCTCCTCTTTCCCTGGGGATAATGTAGGGCAGGCAGAGTATGGCACACAGGGAGCATAGGGCAGGCAGAGTATGGCGCACACAGGGAGCATAGGGCAGGCAGAGTATGGCACACACAGGGAGCATACGGCAGGCAAAATATGGCACACACAGGGAGTAGCGACCCGCCCTCCCTCCCTCCGCGCCCTACTCCCCTTTATAGACCTGCGCCGCCGATGACATCACAAAAGGGCAGGGGCAAGCAGGTGCCCGGCTATAAAGTTGGAAGTCGAAGGTGACACTGGGGAGATCAGGAGGAAGAGCTCGACCCGGACCCGCAAAGTGGGGTGTCGGGTCAGCCGGCCTGCATATCACTAACAGGAAGCATAGGGCAGGCAGAGTATGGCACCTACAGGGAGCATAGGAAAGGCAGAATACAGCAAAATCACTCTAAGATAAACAGTTAATACTAGGGCATCAATAGAGGTGTTGCAGGCGTGAACAACTGCAGTCACAGCAGGCAGACTTTCATTTCACACAAGAGCGGGGGGGGGTTCACGGGCCACCAGTTGGACAGTACTGTACTAGACATTGTTCTCTGCCATATTGGCAGGTGCTGAACTTTAGGGTACACTACTGTCATTGTGCATCTATTCGTCTGCATTAGTCAAAATGTTCTTGGTTAGATTTGCAGCCTATGGCACCCTTTAACAACCAACTTCCATAGAGGTGTTAGTGGTAACACGACCGTGCGTGGGTGCTCAGATTGTACGATTGCAGAGATTTGCATGACTGGCCCTATTCATAAATAACCCTTTATCTTAATAATAAAGGGCAAAAACTTACTTTTAGAAGTGTATTCCCATCTGCACATCTGCAATACTAAAAGAGGGTTATGTAATAAAGGTGTAAAGTTTGCTATAGGACTAATCACCTACAGTAGAGATCATTTACTAACTTCACCTGTTTAACATGTTGGTTGCTATGGGTCACTGCACCTCAGCAACCTATGTCCATTTTATTACATACAGTGGTAAGTCTCTATTCAAAATAAAAGTTAGCCCCTTGGCTTTTAGCAGGGTACCTCAACACAATCCTTATAATGCATATGATAATACAGAGGCATCGGATAGTAGACTTTGGAAAACAAAACGGTTATCATTTAAAACTTTTTATTGTAGTTAGAAAAATAACATTATGGTGCTTTCAAAGTTGAATTATCCTACAAGCACATACATTTAATAATTATACTTTGTTATTCTAGCCCCATACACCTGTATAACACATCTATACAATAATGAGAACTGCCCAACCTGTCACCCTGACCTGCTCAAAGACTTTGAATGGTCCGATACACAACTGAAAAGGTACCTTTGTATAATAGGGGCATGTCTGGGAAAAGGCAACAGAGTCAGGAATAAAGGCAGCCCTCATCCATGCTGTGCAGGTTTCCCAGGATAAAATAACATACAGAAAATACAGCTGTAAAGGCTCCTTTACAAACATTAAGTGCATTGTGCAGAGTACAAAATTGGTACACCTTTAACTTTTAGCCTTTAACAAACATAATATAACTTTTAGTATGTTATAGAATGGCTTATGGTTTTTGAATTATTTGCCTTCTGACTCTTTCCAGCTTTCAAATGGGGGCAACTATAAAACAAATGCTTTATAAGGCTATGAATATGTTGTTATTGCTACTTTTCATTATTCATCTTTCTATTCAAGCCCTTGCCTATTTATAGCCCAGTCTCTCATTCAAATTAATGCATGGTTGCTAGGGTAATTTGGATCACATTGCAAACTGTGGAGTTGCTGAATAAACAGCTAAATAACTTAAAAAAACAATTAAAATTATAAACAGTTAAAACCAATTGCAAATTGTCTCAGAATATCACGTTCCACATCATATTAAAGTTTAATTTAAAGTTGAACACACACAATACAGTGTTTTACCCTAGCAGATTACAGAGGCCTGCAAAGTAACATGTATTGTAACTTTCGCTTCGATTTAGGTCAGTGCACATCAGTTATGGTGAAAGTGTTGTAAGTCAGTTTGTTTGGAAATGGCCCCACTGGCATGATAAAACACAAAATATAATTGATGGCATTAGTATTGGATTTACTGCCACAGGTCAGTTATGTGTGTGGGCACAACATGTTAAGGGAACCCATGAAGTAACACATCCTCAATGGAGTGGTCAATTGTGTCTGTGGACCATGTTATCTGAACAATGCAAGCAACTCATGGGATCAGGCTAAACCGGCACCTTGGCTTTGGCAAAATCCCATATTTTGTATTGGATATGGCTGTATATACCATCCTGTCCTAAATAGAAAAGTCCAGAAACAAAATCGCTTTCAAGAAAGAGTTTAAATTTGCAGAAAAGATACTTTATTTATAAAATTTCTATTTTTCTATTACAAAACCATAATACTTAATATGTGGAGAACCAATTTATATATTATAGCATTGTGCAACAGAGACCTTAAAGCTTCTCCCACTCTTCTTCAGTAAGGTATCAAGTTTGGTAAAGAGGTACTCAAAAATGTCATTTTACAGATATGGAACGCACACTCGAACCCAAGCACGCACGCACGCACACGCTCACACACACAGTTAAAAGGTAGTGCACATTATAATGTGCAATCAAATAAGATGCATTTTATAAGAAGGATAATGCAGCCTAGCCAGTTTTAACTTCAGTAGACACAAAAACACAGGGGAACAATATTTGTGTTGATTGCTTTGAACACCAGTTAAAAAAAAAAATATCAGTAATTATTTTGTGTTCCCCATACTTGAATTGGTTTCAAGAGATTGATATAATTAAAAAAATGTACATTAGTGTTTCATTTGTAAAAAAACAAAAAAACTATGTTTAGTGTAAAGATAATTGCTTTAGCAATGGTGTTTCTATATTTGTAGATTACCTCAATCTTAAATATATATATATATATATTTAATGTTTTCCACCAAAGTGCCTTGATTAGAAATTGTTTCAAAGGTACTTTAAATGGTGCCTTATCAGTAGATGTCCAAGATCATTTTGTATTTAACTCATTTTCCAGTTCCATTAATTTTCTGGAAGCCTTTACTTTGTTAGACACATCCTGGCCATGAGAGAAGAGACGCTGGCGCTCCTTAAAGGTCAGGCTCTCTGGGGCTCCACCAGGGCCATAAGCTTCTCCATCTTGGCTGCAAGATAACAAAAGTAAAAATGGAAATGTAACACAAAGTAGGTTATTTGAGACAAGTGTAGGCCATCATAAGGTTTGGCTATATAGGGCAAGTGCTATAGTAGAGACAGTAGAACAGTTGACATGAGAGGTATCCTAATGCAATAGTATAGTAGAACTTGAAGAGGGCCTCCATAAAGTAGAATTATTACTAACCACATTATTACTCAGCACATTTGAAAAACCTAGAGTTTTGGTTACGTGAAATTAACTACTGGTTGATCGAAAAACATTTTGCTACTTGAATTAGGATACACCCAAAACGAAACGTTGAAATATACCACTTTTTTGTTCACTCAAAGTCCTTGGTGTGCGGTCTTTTTTGACTATATTGTATGTATACCATTAATCTGCACCCGGGCATTTGATATGTGAGGATTGTGAGTGCACCAGGTTGGTTGGATGTATCTATAGATATCTATATATCTATATATCTATATATATCTATATATATCTATATATATCTATATATATCTATATATATATATATATATATATATATATATATATATATATCTATATTTAGGACTTCACTTCATGAAATAAAACACTGTTAATTATTTTTAACATGTGTGTGGAATTTTAAACAGACTGCCCCCCATCCCCAAAAGAAAGATCTACAGTGCATGCCTTACCTTTTTAGTCGCATATCCCTTGGACCTTTATAAACTTCATTACTAGGAACTGCTGCACCAGATGATCCAGAATAAGAATTTGGTCCTGACAATACAAACAATAAATGATTGGTTTCAATTATGATTTATATTTTATTACCTTACTGGAAATATTTCATTTTAAAAGGTGAAATATTTAAGATAATGGTGGTTTAGTAAGAATAAAATGGCAAGCCGGGTCAGTAATACCATGACAGAAGCCGAGGATAAAAAGTATAAGCAAAATAATTATACATTCTCCTCTCAATATTCATTGTACATAAACAAAGTGGCCTTTAACGGCAACAGTGCACTTGGTGTAACCAGTTGTTCAGAGTCATCCTTAAGCTGGCCATAGGCATAGAGATCCGCTCGTTTGGAGATGTCGCCAAACGAGCGGATCTCTCCCCAATATGCCCACATTGAAGAGGGCAATATCGGGATGATCCATCAGAGCGGAGGCTAAACGGGTGGTCGGAACGTGGGACCGCATCAACTAAAAGATGCGCCCGCGATCGGACGGGATTTTCTAACCTGCCCCATCAGCATCTGGCCTACTTTCGGCCAGATATCGATCGGGAAAGCCTGTTGGGGGGCTCTACACACGGGCCGATAAGCTGCCGACTTGGTCTGTCAGCAGCTTTTATCAGCCCGTGTATGGGGGCCTTTAGAGCATCAGCAGCGAAATTGTGAGTGCTCTCTTTCCTTTGACAACAGGTGACACCCTTATGTAGTATAAAGAATATCATTCAAATAACAATACTCTAGGTACTCTAGGTTTCTATTTATCTTATAAGGAGACATCTATCAAAAGGCATGTGCCCCCCTCCCTTGTGTGGCCCTCCATTGAAGTCTGGCTGCTTTGATTTGTCAAGGACTTGATGCTGATGTATCGCCAGAGAACGGTCATGTTTTGTCCCGAGTAAAAAAGTTGACAGACTTCTCAGTTGCCCCGCTGTATTACTGAATAAAGACTACATCAGGTGAATGACACTGTAAAATGTTGGTACAGTTGCCTTTTCTTGAAACAAATAATGGGCTTTTTACCCTATTAATAACATTTGCATTATGCATTGTTATAACTGGCTAGGTGGCAAGCTTAAATACTGGAGGGTTATAAACACTAACACATAAAATATTGTACACCAGCTAATAAACTCTGCTTTTTGAGGAGGAGTCCTGCCTTTTCCGCCACTACAAAGTCCCACCACTATCCTTTTCACTGCCACCCATTCCAAAGATTTTCCACATCCTTATTACAAACCTCTCGACTCCTTTTCAATTTGCCATTAAAAGGAGCATTCCTCCAGGCTTTATATACTTACTATTGCTACTATTTTTTCTGTTTTTTTCCCACACATCTCAGCACTAACGTTTAAAATCGATGATTCTTCACAGTACAATCACATGAAATAAAACAATAAGCCTTGTGGCCCAGAAATTGGGCGAGAAGCAGTTATAAAATTCATTATGCAACAAAATTAATTGTGAAGCATTGAAGACATTTCTTATAAATGTCTTCTTTCTCTATCCCCTACCAAGCATGGAAACAAGACCTTGCTAAATATACAATGGAGATAGTGTATACATTAAGCATGCTGTTATCTAAGAATTTCATTGTACTGTGTACGCTGCACTCTGTACATATGACAATAACACTTTTTTGGATTGACTTGATCTTATCGGTCATAATTATTCTGGCACATATGGTCATTTCAGTCACATAAATAGTTGAAAAAACATGCAAAAAACATATAGTCTAAATGAATATGTGAAGAAGCAAAGCATGAAAGCCAAAACCAACAGTACTTCATTTGTTGAATTAGGAAATATATCGAAGTGTATTACTAGAATTAAAAAGAAAAATGAAATATAGAAAAAAAGTGCCATCATAAAAAGGAAGATTTCATCCAAATTAATGATTAAGGTAGATTTTCATTGGGATTACAAGAATAATGAAAGGAATAGAACTGCAAAAAGTGGGGACAAAAGATTAAATTCTATAGACTGTTTATTCGTGGACGGACGCCCAACTACACACAGAATGAACTGTACCTTTGGAGCTGCTGTAATGGAGGAAACTTGGTTTATTTGCTATAGGTGGACCCGTTTTGGAAACAGTACTGTTGGCATTGGCTGAAGGGGGCTGAAATGACCCGGAAAGAAAGATGCCATCGGACACAGGACGAGGCAGCCGTGCAGCAGGCAGCTGTGGTTTATGAGCTGCTGGAGGGAGGTCACCATAAGATTTTCTCATGCTGGAGTACTTATCCTGACCTGATAGATTTGTGTCTTCCTCATCATCAGTGTATGTAACAAACTTGGCAGTGTAAACTGTGTCTGGGGAGAGGGCTTGTGTTTTGAGGTAAGAGGTGTTACGTTGAGGAGGGGGAGGCGGAGGATTAGGTAGGAGGGTTGGGGAAGAAAGCTCATATTCCCGTGGGAGTGGAGGTCTGTACAGACCAGGCTCTTCGGGCTCTAGCAATCGCCGGTCTGCTTCTTCATGAATTCTGCGCCTTTCAGCTTCCAAGCGAGTGTAGTACTCTTCTTCCTGTCTCCTCTGCCAAAAAAAATAAAAAGTTATCCTCTACAAACATAAAAGTCACTGTGAATATACACCGAGTTTTCAAAATAGCAGTTGTGATTTTTTACTATTTCAGTTTGGACAGTTTGAAGGGGGTCAATCCTCTGCTGTAGAGCAAAACAAAGGCAAGAAGTCACAAACAATTATTACTGATCTTTTCCCTGATCTTTTTACTGATGCTCACAAATATATTGCATTAGGAACAGAAGTTAAAGCGAATGCTTACCAACACTTTTTACAGGAAATCTTTACATTCAGATAAATACATAACCAACAGATAATTTATATAATAATTTAATTATAAATAATTTAATAAATAATTAGGCACCGGACTGAAGTATCTCCCCATCCCAGTGAACTACACAAATGTGGCGACACTTCCACGTGATGTCACTTTCACCCGTGCAATGATGAGCTGGTTAACCCTCACCTCCAAGAGCTCTGCCACTAGATAGACGATGGATGCTGGGGAGATTTTTTTCTTAAAAAGATTACATTTTTAAAAATATCGGAACCCAAAGTCCTAGAACTATCAGGATTGAGGGATTTCCGAACGCTGTCACTACTGACAGCTGGTATCAATGTGCCAAAGAAGTGTTGCAGGTGTACAATGCACTTCACATATATATAACATTCAACAGATCACATTCAGCCCTCCCCTCACCCCCATATGACCAGCTTATTAGCATTTCAGCTTATATAAAAAAGCAGATATTTCCACCTTGATGTATTGAAATACAAGTTCCCTTCTTCATTTTAATTTTTAGCAGAATTCCTTAATCTCTTAAATATTCACAAAAAAATCTAATTGCTCTGCCATCAAAATGCTAAATTATTTTTTAACAAAATGGAGATCAAGAGTTTGTTAAAATAGAGCAATAGCCCTATTTCAGAGCTTTCAGGACAATGGGTTTTCAGATAATAGATCCCATATCTGAAATATACACTTCTAAGCACAGCTAGTGGTAATATAAGTTATAGGCTGGCTTAACATTGCCAGATGCCAATGTGCACATAGTATGCAGGCAGTTGTATGCAGATTTCATTAGCAAATTATTTTATTCTATCCAAAAATATAACAGATCAA
This sequence comes from Xenopus laevis, assembly GCF_017654675.1. Classification (NCBI taxonomy): domain Eukaryota; kingdom Metazoa; phylum Chordata; class Amphibia; order Anura; family Pipidae; genus Xenopus; species Xenopus laevis. The sequence continues at coordinate 54,560,887 of NC_054379.1, read as the reverse complement.
ATGGTTAAAACTACTGTACTGTGATTTATGGGTTTTATTCCCAGTGTCGAATCTCCTTAACTACTTCATATCGATTTTGAGGCCTACTGACAAAGACCTTGCTGTGCCTGAATTATTTTATTTACATGGCTATGTATATTACAGGTAAAATGTATTATCTACAAACCAGATAACCAAAAGCTCAGAATTAAGGAAGGCTTTTTCTTCTAGTATCCTTTTTTTTTTACATTTTCTTTAAATTATTTCCTTCTTTCTCTGTAATAGTAAAACAGTACCCCTTGTATTTTGCCATAACTAAGTTGTTTATTGGTAGCAAAACAATCCTACTGGGTATATTTAATGCTAAATATTTTTTATATTATTATTATTTATATTTTTATAGTTTTTATTTCAAAAATAACACTGTTTACACTGCAAATAATTCACTCTACAATATGAAATTTAATTCCTGAACCAGCAAGTGTATTTGTTTAAATTGTAATATAGGTGTGTAGGCAGCTGTCTCTGGTCATTTTGCCTAGTCATGTGCTTTCAGAAAGAGCCAGCACTTTAGGATGGAACTACCTTTTGGCAGGCTATTGTTTCTCTTAACCTACTCAATGTAACTGAATGTGTTGCAGTGGGACTTGGATATTACTATTGAGTGCTATTCTTAGATCTACCAGGTAGCTGTTATCTTGTGTCAGGGAGCGGTTATCTGGTTACGTTCTCATTGTTCTGCTGATGGGGTGCGGGGAAGGGAGGGGGGTGATATCACTCCAATTTGCAGTGCAGCCGTAAAGAGTGACTGAGCACTAGTCACATGACTGGGGCAGCTGGGAAACTGACAATATGTCTAGCCATATGTCAGATTTCAAAATTAAATATGAAAAAATCGGTTTGCTCTTTTGAGAAACAGATTTCAGTGCAGAATTCTGCTGGAGCAGCACTAATAACCTATTAATTTTAAAAGAAACATTTTAAGGTATACTAATCCAAATTACGAGAAAAAAAACATTGTCCTTAGCATTCCAGATAATAAAACTTAGTCCTGTGTCAGAGAAAAAAATGGCAAACTTTAGAATTTTTTGTAACAACTAACGGATATAAAGGTAAAGAATTAGTGTGTGGGTACTGTAACTTTGTTGAGCTCTGCATAATCATCACATTTTCATTCATGCATGAATGGAGCTAAAATGCCAAAAAATAAAGTATTAAAAGCGGACTTTCCTGTTGCCTTAATTCATTACTCTGTTTTGCAGCTATACTTGACATTTTTTTGCACTTCCAAACTCTTAATGATTTGATTACAAAAATATTTGACTCCAACCTTTTCTTCAGCCTCTCTCCTTGCCCGTTCCTCCTCTTGATGACGATGTTCTTCTTCCTGCCTAAGGCGATCTTCTGCCTCCCGTTTGCGCACCTCTTCCAAATGCTGTTGTCGTCTCCGCTCTTCATCCTGTAACTAATAGATATCTGCCTTTAGACAATTATGGAAACATTTGTCTATGCTATAGCTACTTCAAATGCTTTCAAACATTTTAGACACAAATATATTTATATTTTCCTATACATATAATCTCTTAAAAGTACAGGTGCCTTTTGAGAGCAGTTCATGCCAGTGCCTGCTCTAGATTTGTTTTGTTGATTTTCCCAGATTGCTGCATTTAACATTTTAATGATACACTTTATGTGCTCTAGACTGTTATCTAGTTTCCTTCCCACCTTGAAGCCTATTGTTACTTGTAGTTGGACAGAAGCATCATTTACATCTCATTTCATCTGTTGTGCATCTATAACGGGAGGTGTAAAAATCATTATACATTGTGTGATGCTTTCCAAGCAAGACTTTATGTTACTTTAACTACATAATTTACTCATTACATTTGTGGGTTAAGCAAACCAAATTGGCAAGACAAAAGTAACAAATATAAAGTAATAACAAAGATCTATAGTATTTATTTCTTAAAGTTAACAGTACTAAATGAGAAATATATTCATAACAGCTTTGGGTCTACAGCAATAAAGCTGTTAAAAACAATGATTACCTTTTCTTACCTTACGTTTCTATTGTACAGTGCTGTAGAATATGGCACTGTATAAATACATGTTAATAATATAATAATAATAATAATAAAACTGGCCATGTTTCCTGGGAGCCATCGAAGGTGACAAGGACATGGAAGAAATTGAAATTGAAATGCAAGGCAAAGCGAGCAGTTGCAGGCACTTTGGAACTGTTTATTTGGCCACTGATATTGTCCTTGCAGTTGCCCTTAGAGAATCATACTAGAACTCTCATGGAAACAGCGCATTTCCCCCTGTCTGGTGGCTTAGTGTGAATGTGTGCATCCAAGGACCTTGGATTGCAAGTTTTTCTGCAACTTTAAAATTCACAATGGTGTTATAAAGTAATGCTTCCCAATGATCAAAATAAGGCGTGTTCAGCTTGTGCTTTTTTTTTTTTTTAAGTTATTCAATTTACTAGTTTGCTACATAAATTAAATATATAAATATTATTATTGAAACATATTTATATAAAGCACCAATAAATTCTGCAGCTCTGTACAATAAATACATGTATACAATGAACATAAACATTACATCCAAAAAACAATAACAGATACAAGAGGTAAACAGGGCCATGTCACAAAGAGCTTATATAATTTATAGAAGCGGAAGGCCACAGACGTTTATTGGCATCACTTAATATCCTAATTACTTTCTTGGAAGTTGAAACTGTGCTGTATTATTTTTACATCACTTTAAAACAGTGATATTAACCTATTGATCAAAAACTGGCACTTATGCTGTTTAGATATTGGAGCAAATGACCTGCTACAATCGGCAAAAGTAATTATAATAAGGTAAATATTTCATCCTAAATCATTTTGCAGTCTTAAAAGGATAGTTCACCTGTAAATTAACATTTCCTTTGTAATAGAATGTCCTATTTTTAGCAACTTATGTATTGGTCACTGACCCCTTCAGCTCTGAGGCTACAATTTTATTGGTATTTAAACTTTTTATTACTTACTGTATCTCTATATGCAGGAGATCTCCTTTTCATTTTCCAGTCTCTTATTTAATCCAGTGCCTGGTTGTTAGGTTAAAACTGATCTCTACCAAACAGTAAGCTGCTGAAATTCCAAACTACAGAGCAGCTGAAGAAGTGAAATATTTCAAGAAATAAAAAAATTTAAGACCAATTGCAAATTGTCTCAGAATGTCACTCTGCATTCTGCTAAAAGTTAATTCAAAGGAGAACAACCCCTTTAAGTTGGGTCCCTTTAGAAAACATTTAAGAAAGCTTTAGAGGTTCCTATTTAATATCTTCACAAACACACGTCACTGACATTCCTCTAGGGATTGTATCTGAGCAAATCATTTCCACAAGGAATCCTACATATGTCTATATTCACAAACCTGAGAGCACATGAGAGTCAGAAACTGCAAAAGAACTTGATATAGCCACTTAAAACATTGTCTCTTATGCCAATGCTCATTTTATGATTTAATGATCCCAAAAGACAGATCAAAGTAATTTTACAAGACAATTTGTATTTTAGGACATCAGTGACTTTTGAATCAATAGGGGTTTTTAACAGTATGAAGGACCTAACAACTAATGCCGCCAAGTGGTTAAAAAACAAAACAAACGTGTTGTGTTGATTTTTTTGCTATTACAGAATAAATCCATAACTTTAATAAAAGGATAATAGATACGTAGGATTTAATTATTATTAATGGTTTCTTGTGCATTTAAACACGTTTAAAGCGGATTTATTGAATTTTACTCTACCTGGTTGTACCCATGAGTCATCTGACTTGTATTTCAAGGGGCAATTCGGCACTGAATCTGAATGCCACCCCCTTGTTACTAAATCTTCATACAAAATATATTCAGATACAGAAACACATGCTGAATTCATAAACTGTCTTGAGTTAAAAGGGCTGCTTTATGAAATAAAGAACAGGGTAAGCCTGAAGAATTCAATCTTTTTCAAATTTGTCAAAATATACTGTTTTTGAAGAATTTTATCATATTGACACATTTATTTAACGCAATACCTATGTTAATTCATTAGAATGTGTTTGGCTTTTGAAAGACTCTGTTCAGTGAAGAGACAATGCATTTCACATGCAGGGAAAAAGGATTTGGACAATTATATTTTACCCTGGAAGGATTTGTAAAATGTGAAATGCTAAGTTAAGTTTTATGCAGAGGTAACTATCATTAAAATGGCATTAACACCCAACTCATTGCTTCAAATAAACTGTTGCTATTGCTGTAACCAGCTAAGGGACCAGGTCCAGACTGCCAGTACCTCCAGGGTCCTTCTGTGTACATGTAGGCACTTGCCCATAATTTATCACAACAAGTAGAAGGACAGCATTGTCTCTTACTATAAGTTGCAAAGAGACATGTATTGATGCAACTACAGGTGGCCATAGATGTTAAGATTTTTAAAAGAGTTATCATAGGACCTGAAACGATCATTTAAATGCACAATTTGCCCATCAACAAAAGACTATTTCAAGCTATATCGTCTTGTTGCAGCTAGGAAACTGTGGGTAGCTGCCTGCTTAGTCTTGCAAACAACTGGGACAATGGATAAATTTCACTGTTAACGAAGAAATTTTTTTAACCTGACCAACTGATTTCCTGACTGATGTTGGACAAAAAATCGTTCAGTGTCCACTGACTTGACAATATTTTTATGGATTTGTTGAATTGCACATAAAATGATCAATAAATCATAACATCTATGGCCACTTTACCTTCCTAAATACCATCAATATGCAGTAGATTTTGCATCAAAACGAATGTTTTGCACTGTTAACTTAACGGCGACTTTCCCTATACTGCATTAATATAATTTTTGTTTTTGATTATATAGAAAGAGGCTTAATGAAAATTTGTAACTATCATAGAACCATTAACAAGCCCTTACACTGTGTTTGTGTGCCTTGTGTTTTTATTTACTTTTATTCATGAGCTCTGTTGACTTACTTCACTTTGGTTTCAGCCAGGCCACTACCGAAGAGGCAGGGCTTTATGAAAGAATTTGGGATCTGTAGTCTGTTCTGCAACTGGACACACCTTAGGTGCGGGGATAGCTGTGAGAGCAATAATATTGTTGACAAAGAAATACCTGTATATCCCTGATACCTATTACATACCCGTTTTTCACAGGACAGTCCCGATTTTGACAGCTCCACCCGCAGTCCAGGGTTTGTTACTGAAATGTCCTGACTTTCTCTTTGATCTCCTGCACTGAACAGCCAGAAAAACATACAAAGTTTCTAACTTAATTGGCTTTTGGCAAAGAGCCCAGAATAGATACTTCTGTAACAATTTAAGATAAGCAGGTTTCTTGGGGAAACTGTGTTTTGCAGCTTAAAGGGCAATTCCCCTTCATTAGCAAAATTGTAATAACACATTAAAAACCACAGAAATGTGTTCAAACTTTTATAACCTGCCAAATTTTGTAAAATGAACATGGTAATTAGAGGGTGTGGTCACAAAAATGGGCATAGCCAAAAAAATCTCGGTGCTCTGCCCAGTAAATCTTTTTGCCCCTCTTTCTATTTCCAAAATGTTGGGAGGTATGCTATTAGGATTGATCCTTTAATGTTTGGTTTCAGAAGATGAGTTGAGAATTCCCTTTTGTGTGCTGGATACTATGGCTGTGGTTGTCCGACAACTTAAGCCCCCTTAAAATCTGAGACTTTGTCCAGGGATCCCTTTATATCATAATAAGGTAACATAACTAAACAGTAAATCAGCCACATGAATAAGAATATCTAGGAAAACAAAGTATTAACCCAAAATATGATCCTGGCCTTTATGGTGGGCTTCCAATTGTATCTAAGAGAGCAAACAAGCATTCATCAAAAATTACACTAACTGACCTTCAGGCCGAGCCCCCCATGGTACGGCACCAGCCCCCCAGGAAAGAAGCACCACTGTGTGGTACATACAACCTATGGTATATTTGCAACTAAAACCAGAGAGTAGTATGACACAAAACACTGAGCGCTACCAATACATTGGTCAACAAACAGTTTGTATCTGATAATTCTGGTAAACTACAAGAGCACCTAAATAAGCATGCTGAATATCCTTCTCATACTCTTCTAACAGCATCGAATACTCCAGTAATCGCGAGGAACAGCATTTATACACCGCAAACAAAGAAAAGACAGAGATGAAGCAAATGGCACAGACATGTGGCAGTGCCATAAAAGTTTCTGGGGTTCTCTATGCCACACTGGGGGGCAGATTCACTAACTTCGAGTGAAGGATTCGAATGAAAAAAATTCGAATTTCGAAGTATTTTTTGGGTACTTCGACCATCGAATTGGTTAAATTCGTTCGAATTCGAACGAAATCGAACGAATCGAAGTAAAAATTGTTCGACTATTCGACCATTCGATAGTCGAAGTACTTTCCCTTTAAAAAAAACTTCGACCCCCTACTTCGGCAGATAAAACCTACCGAAGTCAATGTTAGCCTATGGGGAAGGTCCCCATAGGTTTGCTAACCTTTTTTTGATCGAAGGATTTTCCTTCGATCGTTGGATTAAAATCGTTCGAATCGTTCGATTCGAAGGATTTAATCGTTCGATCGAACGAAAAATCCTTCGATCGATCGATCGCAGAATTAGCGCTAAATCCTTCGACTTCGATATTCGAAGTCGAAGGATTTCAATTCGAGGGTCGAATTTCGAAGTATTTTTTACTTCGAAATTCGACCCTTAATGAATCTGCCCCTGAGTGTTGTCTGGCAAAACGCGTCACAGAGAGATCACAGAAAGGGTTAAAGAAAGGTTTTTTTTAAACTGCTCCCGCCCCAACTCTACTACTACAAGAACAATGGCACATGGGGTGATTCTGGCCGTACTTCCTGCTATATCAACTAAAAGTACTGGTGCAATGCCAAAAAAATAACAATCATGAGGTGGATGGCGCTGGCCCACCCTAGAAAAGGTGAATGGGTAGATTATGTGAACCGGATATTTCCATTAACAAAGCTAACATACGAGGCCCGGATAAATTTGCCAATATATGGAACTCCTGGCTAGATGTACATTTGCTTACGTTACCTTGATATAGCTATAACAAGTATAATGTCATTACTGTAGATGAAACATGAATATTAATGTGTTACCTGGATATCACTGTATCCCCTTAGCCCCCCCTTTATCTTCTCTACCCCCTCCCTGTTAACAGAAAACAATAAAAATGTTTACTATAAAAAAATTAAATAAAATAAAAAGTACCGATGCAAGCATTTGTCAGGTAACTGTTGATTGTAAGCCTGACAGATTCTGTTTATCTTAAAAGAGGCTACACTATCTTGTACTTGGCATTAAATTAACTTTTACTATGATGCAGGCAATGATATGCTGACATAGTTTTTGATTTTATTATTTTGTAACTTATATTCAATTCATACAAACATTCTTGCAACAAGTTGTAGAGATACCGACAACTGGGCCTTCACAATCAGGCCAAATATGGGTTAATGGATAGGAAACTTTATAGTGAAAATTATAAGGGAAAGGTCATGAATCTACGCAATGCCCCTATCAAAAGTATAGAACTTGATCCACTAATATTTTATTACCACATTGCCAAGTCAAACTTATGGCAAAGCATTATGTAAGAAGCTTATTCTTGACAATCACATCTCAAATATACACGTAAAAATCAAATATACATTAAAAAAATCTACATAACTCTGGTTATTATGCTAATTATGTATCCATTTATACTACGGATACCTAAAAAAAGAGTGGAATGACAAAGCATTGTTGGTTTTTTACAGTCTTAACAAACAAAACATAAGCCATTGAAACTAAACAGAAGCAGGTAAGTGCGTAACAGGAAACGGACACAAGTCTGCATGGAAAGAACAGAAAAAAGAAGGAAAGGATGATATACATTTAGCTATTACTGATACTACTTTCAGGCAAAGCATGCTTCAAGAAATGTGAAATTTGTTCCCAGGAATGACACACCATAGCAACAATGCAAATACAACACATTTACTACAGAGAAACTACAGAGAGGAAGGAGGAATAAAAGACTGTTAGAAAGAAAGAAATACAGAACATACCAAATCTAGAATAGAGATTGTTGGCATAGCAGTCTGCTGCAGTTAGCAAAGAGGAAAGGAAGGGAGGAGGAAAAAAAGATGCTAAGTCAAAAGTACTTTTTTCATTCCAACCGTCATGCCATAAGCACCTAAAAAATAAAAAGCTGAACGCACATAGAAAGTACACTTGAGAATTGCTTGTATCAAAAGATAAACAAAGAGTTATTAAAAGGTATCATGCTTATTCCAGCAGGCAGGTGGTTTATAGTATATGTTGCTTAAACTGTAATGACCAAAATTATTTTGGAAGCATGATAAAAAACAAAAAAATAGCACATCATTATCTTATACTAATAAGATAATACTGCATTACTAGATTTTTTTTAGCAAATGAGACCGCCCATGTTGTTTACAATCTATTATTTAATTTTAAAATCAACTGCATGTTGAAAATTGCATGACGATATATTTATAACTGAAAATTTATAAAGGGGAGCTGTTTTGAAAAACCATTGATTCACTGTACATTTTATGTGGTTTTTCAAACACCTATCCAGCATACATCCATTAGGTTTTTGTATACGATCTACTACATGTAGATTTAAATGGAAATTGAAAATCTAAATGTTCTTATAAATTGATTTCATTAGCTTCCACAGAGTTGTTCAAACACATACTGGAAGCATACCTCCCAACATTTTGGAAGTAAAAAGAGGGACAAAATTTTTTTCCGCACGTAGCGCAGAGAAATTTTTTGGACCATGCCCCTTTCTGTGGCCACACCCCCTAATTACCATGTTCATTTTACAAAACTTGGCAGGTTATGAAAGTTTGAAAATAATTCTCCTTATCCAAACAGATTTTTGTGTCTCAAAATTGTTACAAATTATCTTATTTGCACCTGTTAGCTGTTCTGTGCTCTCTGATAAATTAAGTTAGAAACTTTGTTTCTTTTTCTGGCTGTTCAGTGCAGAGAAAAGAGGAACTTTCCAGTACAAATGATGGACTGCAGGTTGAGCTCTCAAAAGAGGGACTGTCCCTCCGAAAAAGGGACAGTTGGGAGGTATGGTGGAAGATTAATTGGCTCCTGATAACGGACCCCTGCATGTGAATGTGATAGGGACATTAGACTGTATGATTTACTGGGACAGATATAATCTCAGTTCTGTGTGGAATATGTTATACAGTATATAACATATTTAGATAATGATAGTATTCTAATGATTATCGCTAGAACTCAATATGCTACTGCTTTAGGCAAACGATTCCTCACCACTTCCCACCATCCACTTGGGAGTGTCTTAAAACGTTTCACCCTCCCTGCAAAAAGAGGGCACTTACAAGAATTGTTCAGTATAAAAATTTTAAATTGGGTAAATAGATTAGGTAAATAGAAAAGGCTGTGCAAAACAAAAAATTTTCTAATATAGTTAGTTAGCCAAAAATGCTGGAATAATTGGATATCAACCATAATAGCCACAACACTACTTCCTGCTTTGCAGCTCCCTTGGTTTCCACTGATTTGTTACCAGGCAGTGACCAATCAGTGACTTTTGGGGGGGGGGCACATGGGTCATATCTGTTGCTGCATGCTGAGGATCAATTGCAAACTCACTGAACAGTTATGTGCCATGTGCCTCCCCAAGTCGCTGACTAACTCAGAGTTATAGAGCTGAAAGGCAGGAAGTTGTGTTCTGTTGACATCCAGTCACTCCAGCCTTTATAGATTACATTTTTGGCTAACTAACTTTATTAGAAACATTTTTTGTTTTTCACAGGCCATCTATTTACCTAGTTTATATGTTTACACTGAACTGTTCCTTTAAAACAGAAAGGGAAGAAAACATGGGGAAAAAATGTATCAAATGCAATCATAAGAAAAGAATAGATGTACTGTATGCTTAATTGTGTCTAAAATAACATATAAATGAGGGATAACAATAGTAATAATAATCATACCACCATCTACAGTAAAAAGTCTTTGGGAAGATGAAGTTCTCCTTGAATGCACCAAGTTGCAGAATACCAAGTCATGAAATAATATAAATCTTATGCATTAAACTGCAAAACTACAAATTTTTGTAGGCAATCAAATTAGGCCCACAATATACTACACATTTTCTGCATTATCACAATTGCAGCCCCATTTCATAGGTCATAGTAATATATTTAATTTGCAAGTTATAGAAGTATCAGTGTGAAAGAGTCCTAAAATCCTTTAATCAATCTGTGAAGCAATGCAAGAATTAGGGTCGTTTTTCTTTGCTACATACCAGTCATTCCACAAAACTTAAATAAAAGCTGCAAAGAAACATTAATAAGGAAAAATGTATGCTTTTTTGAGTTAAAGGGATACCAACACTACTGAAAGGAGAACGAACCCCTAAAAATTAATATGACTAAAAATGCCATATTGTATATACTGAACTTATTGCACCAGCCTAAAGTTTCAGCATCTCAATAGCAGCAATGATCCAGGACTTCAAACTTGTCACAGGGGGTCACCATCTTGGAAAGTGTCTATGAAACTCGCATCCCCAGTGGGCTCTAAACAGCTGTTGAGAAGTTAAGCTTAGGGGTTGACACAATTATTAAAGGGATCATGTTTTTCAAAACGCACGTTAATAGTGCTACTCCAGCAGAATTCTGCACTGAAATCCATTTCTCAAAAGAAATCTGACATGAGGCTAGACATTTTGTCAATTTCCCAGCTGCCCCTGGTCATGTGACTTGTGCCTGCACTTTAGGAGAGAAATGCTTTCTGGCAGGCTGCTGTTTTTCCTTCTCAATGTAACTGAATGTGTCTCAGTGGGACATGGGTTTTTACTATTGAGTGTTGTTCTTAGATCTACGAGGCAGCTGTTATCTTGTGTTAGGGAGCTGCTATCTGGTTACCTTCCCATTGTTCTTTTGTTTGGCTGCTGGGGGGAAAAAGGAAGGGGGTGATATCACTCTAACTTGCAGTACAGCAGTAGAGTGATTGAAGTTTATCAGAGCACAAGTCACATGACTTGGGGCAGCTGGGAAATTGTCAGATTTCAAAATTGAATATAAAAAAAATATGTTTGCTCTTTTGAGAAATGGATTTCAGTGCAGAATTCTGCTGGAGCAGCACTATTAACTGATTAATTTTGAAAAAATTTTTTTCCCCATGACAGTATCCCTTTAAGCAGTAATTGAGGTTGGACTGGAATACACGTTGATGCTACAGGGCTTATTATTAAATTTGCTATTTGCTAATTTGTGCTGATTTATGTGCTGCCATGTAGTAATTATCTGTATTAATTACTGATCAGGCTTACATTGTGACATTTATATTCTATGTGTAATGTATATTTTGAGTCAGTCCCTAAGCTCAGTAAGTGAGAGCAGCACAGAGAATATGCATTGAATCAGCAGATAAGAAGATGGGGAGTTACAGGGGCATATCTGGAGGAACAGACTTTCCCTGCTAAAGGGATGCGGTTGCCTTGGGCTGCTACAGAAGCCCAAAACATAATCTTTTAAAAATCCCTGGTATGTAATCTCTTTTCTAGGGGATGACACTTTTGTTTCGGAACATGGACTATTTTTGTGGCCTGACTCACTAGGAAGTAATAGTAGATAGACAGGAGCCGTAATAACCACGGGTAGTTTTAAGATAAAAAAACATCTTTATTTCCAAGCATCTTTAAAAACACAAACAGGCATCCTCCTGGAGCTCTTTAACTAAACCATGACGTGTCTAGTGTCATGTAAAGATCCAATATATATATTGGATCTTTACATTGAAAACACGCCTCCCACAGGGGTTTAACAGTGATCGGGAGGTTTCATGTTTTCTTTAAATTAAATTGAATTAAATTAAATATACATGGATAGAAATACTCCCTAAATTGGATTCCGATTATTGTACAAATTTGAGTAACATTCCCATAATTATATAGTAAAGTTACAGCCTGATAATAAACCTAAAGTGTAATATGCAAATTTTAAAGGGTATATTGTTTTAATTGTATACACTATATAAGGCAGAGAGCTAGGACTAGACTCCACCTCTGATGAAGTGCCAAAGAGAGGCACGAAACGCATCAGGTGACTAGACACGTCATGGTTTAGTTAAAGAGCTCCAGGAGGATGCCTGTTTGTGTTTTTAAAGATGCTTAGAAATAAAGATGTTTTTTTATCTTAAAACTACCCGTGGTTATTACGGCTCCTGTCTATCTACTATTACTTTGGACGTTGTCATTGTGCCTGAAGCGGAGTCCGGCTGACGGAGGGCCACCACGAGGGTAGACACGGACCAGTCACATGTAAGTAACTTGTATGCGTATATTTGAATCACTAGGAAGAGCTTAAAGTAGTTGGATTACTGCCCACGTCTGTAGGGTAGGGTAGTAATAAACTGAAGAGTCAGCGGCTGCAAAGTTCTGTCTCCCGCCAAAAGAGGGTATTTGGGGCAGGGAAGATATTGGGTCTTTGGATGATATGACAGAGATTTAAAATCAGTGGCAGTATCAAGAAAATTTTATGAGGCTCTAGGGTCTTCTGCAGCACTCCGGTTATTTATTTCTCTGTATCATTAAAACTAGGGATGCACCGAATCCAGGATTCGGTTCGGGATTCGGCCTATTTCAGCAGGATTCGGATTCAGCCGAACCCTTCTGCCCAGCCGAACCGAATTCGCATATGCAAATTAGTCGGGTGGAAAATAATTTCCCTTCCCACCCCTTCCGACTTGGTTTGGTATTCGGCCGAATCTTTCGCGAAGGATTCGGGGGTTCGGCTGAATCCAAAATAGTGCATTCGGTGCATTCCTAATTGAAACGGACCTAACTCCACACAACAAATATTTTTATTTAGATATAAACTAAATTTTATTTTTTGGAGTGGAGTGTGATTTAAGTGACCCTAACTACAGTGGACATTTCCCACTATTAGGAATTTTATTAAATGTTTAAGTATTTATTTTGTTTGTTTCTTGGTGGCTTCTATAAAGTAGGGTTCTTTTTCAGCTACAGGGACCCTGGTTTTGATCAGGCAACTGCAGAACGGAGAAGTTAAGTGCACCAGGAAAATAAATTTGTTTTATATAAACCTTCTTTGTTCATTACTCTGGTATAATCTTACGAATATTTACATTACACTTTCTAATGCAATTGGTTATGGGGAGAGCTCTAAGAAGCTTTAAAGGAATGCATAGAAGTATCAACTTTTGGACCACCTGTCCAAAACCTCATTCAAAATCTTTAAATGTGAACTTGTTCCTGTCTGTAACACAGCCTGTGTCTGTAACAGCCTCTACGAATTTGGGAAATATTTCCACTAGATTTTGGATTTTTATAAGTAGGTTTTGCTTGCATTCAACCAAAACAGCATTGATGGGGTTAGATGCTGATTTTGGGAATCAAGCCTTGCTCACACTTGGCATTCCAGTTCATCCCACATACCTCTGCCATTTCAGCAACCCCATTCTGTACAGAAACTGAATTGTGCAGGGGGCATTATTGGTCTACAAGAGAAGAAGTAAACCTTAAACTATTTCCACAAATTATGAAGCATGGAATTGTCCAGAATGTCATTGTATGCAAGCAGGGACTCTAGCCCAAACCATGGAACCAGAAAATGATTTCTCATCCCCCAAACTTTACCATCAGTATTTTGCATTCAGACAGGCATATCTCCTGGCATATGGCAAACCCAGAGACTTTTCTGTGAGTGCTATTTATCATTCCAGACAGAGGATACATTTTTCCTGCTCCGAAGAACACATTCCAACCAAGGATATGCTATTTTAGATGAAGTGTCTTCTGGCTACAAATGTGTCCATTTACTTTTAACCATATAAGCAGGATAATACAAAAAAATATCCAACTATACTATTGCTTTGTCCACAGCCAGGACGGGAACAGTCACCAGAATTGCCTTTTCTGAAGAACGTATTTCCTCTGGTGTCAGCCTGGAATTTGGATATTTAAATGGAGGTTTGTGTCTTAAAAATAAAAGTTTAGTGCTACCTAATTTATATTCCAACAGTTTATCTTTTTGTCTAAACTCACTTTTTTTAAACTAATCCGAATCCTAATATGCATATGAAAATTAGGGGCGGGGAGGGACATCACGTGACTTTGTCACAAAAACAAGGTAAAACAAGTAAAAATGTTTCCCCCTTCCCGCCCCAAATTTGCATATTCGGATTTGGTTTGTATTTGGCCAAATCTTCCGCGAAGGATTCGGGGGTTCAGCCTAATTCAAAATAGTGGATTCGGTGCATCCCTAATATTTATTTTATCAACTTGCTACATTGTAACAGAACCTATGAACCCCCCTCAAGCTGTCAAATTAACTTACCCCCACCAAAATATACAAAGTATACATTGTTCCCTAAATTTGCAGAGTATGTGTTATTGTCACATGGAATAAGTATTATTCAACCATAAAACAAGAAAAAGGAATATGAATATGTTCTTACTGTAAATATAAAGAATTATCACTTAAACACCATCCAGTCTGACGAAATACCACCATTACTTATGGGGAAAAGGTATATAAAATGGAATAGCTTTACGGACTTTGTTAAATAAGGATTTATCAGTAGGCACATTTGGGGATACAATCATGAAAAATGAAGTACGTTTTTGCACCAGAAACAGTATTTCATGTTTAGGAAAATTGAATACATATTAAATATATATTTTTATTATTATTATTAATAAATAATAATATTTCTTGAATGGGGAAATGTAAGTGGTTACATCACCTTTCATTCACAAAGAAGCAGTTCTCCCTTAAGGTGGCCATACATTGATGAACAGATAGGGTAGCTAGCAGTCTGGCCTGTTAGCAGAATAGATGGATACTATACTGCTAGCAACAGTAGAAAGTAGATGGCCACATTCAGATCAGGACTGACTGGACCATAATGAAATCCATTGTTTAATGTAAAATTTTGAGCACGGAACAAAATTAATTATCAGAATGATATAGATGAGAGGGGTTAGGAAGGTGAAGGTTTAATGCATATGGTTGTTTCTGGTTGTGTGGTCCTCTAAACGAAAACCAGAGATCATAACACCTTTCTTTGCCAACAGAAGCCTCTGTTATATTCAGGATTATTGCTTGGGAAAGCCGGCTGCCACATAACAAGGTAGCCACATACAGTGTTTGCTACTCAAGAGAATGGGAAGTGGCTGTCTGGAAAGATTGCATAAATGCCTTTAAACTGTTATTCTGTAAAATTTTAGATAGTATCTATGAAGCAGGGCCTCCTTTTTTTTTTTTTTTAAGCTTTTTACCTTGTACTAGTCAATAATTATTAATATTAAAATATTAAAAATGCTCATTGGCAGGTGCTATTTTTATACCAAGCGGTGAACACAAAGATTGCAATGTACCCTAAATAAAGAAATGGCCCTGTGCCATCCAACTCAGTAGAAGGGTGATGCACGGCCAGTGTGGCATAGCTCACTTGCTAATCCACACATATGTGTTGCAACCTAGCATGTTTAAATACTATATATTGGTACAAAGACTTTTTTTAGCAATTATGTATGTATGTATAACTTTATTTGTTAAGCTATGCAAGGACCAGCAGTGCAAGACTATAGAACATTTAAACAGGTCTAGATTTAAAAAGCTAACACATAGAGGTAATGAACCTTCTGCTATAGTCTTGTTCCTCTACCTGCATGACCACCCCTTTGCCAGTCATCCTGCATAATGGCATTCCTGCTCCTGCTGTCTACTCACTGGACACTCACCGTACCCCCCAAAGAAAGACACACTTAACTTTTTTTTATGTTTTACTAACTTGTAGATTCACATCATACACCCCTTACACATATGTGTACACAGTGTAATTACATACACACACACAACTCCAAAAAGAGTCCAAAACAAAGATGGCTCACTTAAAGGGGACCCGTCACCCAAAAAAAATATTCAAAATCCTATTTTATCACATTAGTCAAGCAAAATTAACTTTTATTACACTATATAAATTATTTGAATCGTGTTTCCTTCAGTCTGGGAATTCAAAATGATAGCAAGCAGGCAGCAGCCATTTTGTGGACACTGTTATTAAGACAAGCCTTGTATCATCTCAAAATCTTGTCTGTGCATCAGAATGGGAGATCCGCTGTCCATTTCCATGCACTGGCTACACAATTAAATGTTAAATAGAACGGGGGAATGCGGGGAGAACAGTGACATCTAGGAAGTGCTGAATGGAAAGTGAAAGTAATTGTCTGCCCCGCCTCTATGCCCATGGCATAGAGGAGGGGCAGACAATATTTGATTGACAGCTGGGATTTTTAAATGAGCTTACAACGGCCATGAATGCTTTAATAAAAAATAGAAATTGGATTTCATGTTTAATTTGAAAAGGACTTTTATTATACAGATTTTTGTGTCTGGGTGACAGGTCCACTTTAAACCCAGCTGTTTCAGTTTTTAACCATACTCATTCTGAATATATAACAGACTTATTTGCAGTTGCTTGGTGTCCCTGTGGCTTGTTTTATGTTGGAAAGGCAACAATCACAAAGATGTGCCATATGGTCCAGCTTGAATATGGGCAAAGTAGATTTACCCATAGAGAAACATCTTCTTTTTGCTAAATATTTTTAATTACAGTTCAAGAATATGATCACTGACCATGTTGCAGTTGCTTACAAGGGGTGCTGACCGTAATACACAATTGTTAAAACTTGAGGCATCCTAGATGCAATGCCTGGACACTGTGGCACAACATACACTATATGAACAGTTACCCCTTTTCAGTGTTCCATGATGTTGCATCCAGGCATAGTGGCATTGCCTGAACCTGTTCACCATAGATATATATATATTAGAAAAATTACGCCCTACAATTTCAAAATATAATAGGGAAGGAACTGAAAAGTTCTGTAACCATACAAATATAAATCTGTAGGCCAGGTCACAGAATGCAGATAACTTAAATATTTACAATATATGGTACATTTGTTTTTGTAGTTATTTATAGAGTGCATATGCCACATCCAGCAGAGTACCACTGATAAAAGGGAAGCTATGTCCATGTACCTCATGCTTGTCCCATGAAAAAATACAGATTCTATGCATTTAACCTCTGCAAAATATTAAGAACTATTTCAAAGCACTTTTCCTTGGCTGGAAATCAACCTAATCATTGTTTCAAACCAATACAACATATTAGTTTGAAGCAAAGTAATTGAAAAGATACATCATAGTTTAACAATTCTAACTATATAATAACATTTGTATAAATATTACCCTTGCTTTTCTTTCAGCTTCCAAACGCTGCATGATAAGCATGGTATCCACATCATCATCATCTTCATCGTCGTCGTCATCATCGTCCTTCTGCTGCGACTCTTGTAGTCTCTTCTGAAACTGCCATTCAAGCATTAATTTGCGAAGCCTGTCATTTTCTTCAGAAGTTCGGTTGGGTTTGCTTTGCAGTTCATTGATCTCTTTGCTTAGCATATCCACAATATGCATCTGTTGCTGTTTTTCTAGCTTCTCCTTGGCATCTCTCTTCCAGGGATCTGGTGAAAGGCTATCACTGGAAGATAGCTCTTCTTTACTGACAGTGATATACTGGAGGTCTCTTCTTTCTATGGTCCGTGGCTGCTGTTGAGGTTGAAGCTCTCTGATAACAGTATCTTGTTGCCGAGGAAGAGTGGCCGGTTTCTCTGTTCTGGTTTGTACAACATTTGGAGGAGGAATCAATGGAGGAGACTGTGGAATTACTGGTTGAGGAGGTAAAGTTGGTGGCTGAGGACGAACGTGTCCTAGCTTTCTTTCCTGCTCTCGCCTCTTCCGCTCTCTTTCTTCTTCCAAACGGGCCTTCTCTTTCTCATACCACCTCTGATGTTCTTCCCTCTTCTTTCTTTCTAACGCAGCTGCCTGTGAATTTGCTGAAAGCCCTAGTTGGTTTTCAGATGGTGGGGGTGGTAGAGGTAAGTCTATAGGCACTGCCTCGAATTCTGCTCCATAATGAACTGGTGGAGGTGGTGGAGGAGGAAGGTCTGTTCTAACAGGTTGGGGCAAAAGAACAGTAGCTGTCTGAGAAGAAATTGGTGTTTTCCAGCGACCAGGTCCTGTTTTGGTCAAGGAACCCATAGAATGTGTCTTAGAGTTATTAAGGTCTTGACAAGATGTACTTGATTCCATAGAAGAGCCTCGATTGAACCAAGTTTCTTTAGCATCCAGATTTTGTTCCAAATGTTCCATATCTTTCTGCACCTGGGGTTCAATGTGTCCTCTTTCGGATTGGAATGCCAAATTATCCCTCAGTTCTTCTTCAGAATAAGCAATTTGCTGTTAAAAAAAATAATAATAAAATCTAGATGCTCCACACAATAAAATATAGCTATAATATTAAGGAAAAAATTACATGCGCAATAACAATGTAACCATACTCATGCCATTGACGTGGGGCTCATATTTCCGCCTTGTTAAAACCTTTAGTTAATAGGTTAAAATAGGTTAAATGGTCAACAAGTTAGGTAAAGTGGGTAGCATAGGAGCTAAAATTACAGCAAGACTGCTCCTATGAAAATGCCAGCGTAGCTGGTGACAATGTTGTGACAATGTTTGCACCTTGATGCACAAGGAGAAACTTGCAGGGCACTCAGGCACAACAGGTACCTTAACCAAATTGCAAATACATGGCTGGTACCAGTAGGATCTAAAAGCCAATAAAAAGAAGAAATGAAGGCAGAAAATGAGGGAGCTGAATTCTTATCTACCCCATATGCCTGCACCAGGGCGATGCATTGGCCCCCTGGGTGCAGTCTTAGAAGAAGGCTGATGTGAGATGTTACCAATAATTCTACAGTTCTTTGTTCTATCATACATACTTGAGCTGAATTATTTCTAGCATGGTTGTTGCCCATCTGAACTTGGAATTTATCTTCGTAGCCTTGCCATTGGTTCTGAGCAGGTCCTATTCGATCTTGAGATTTGGGAGTTGGAAAAGTAAAATACTCCCTTGCATATGTTTGTGTTGGGATAGGATAAGCTTCTGGTCTTGCTGGCACAGTCTCTTCCTTCAAATTGATTTTAAAAAAAGGCAAATAAATAAAATATGGTAGCTTGAGAATAAATGTCTGCCAATGTACAATTTATTAACCACTGCCCTGCTGTTTTAGAAAGTGGAAAACAACTTTTCAGTTATGAGGATGTTTTAACCTTTGAGAATTTTCTTACTTTATTATAGGAACAATGCTTTTTAAAACCGTAGCTAACCTCAGTGCATAGATTTCCCGTGGATACAGAAGTGATTTTCACTGTAGAGCTGCTTGAATAAGTAGTTTTTCCACCTGGACTCTGAGGTTGATCTAGCAGATATGAGGAAATAAGAATTTGTTTTAAGACAACAGCTGAAAGCTACAATGAAACATAAACATGTGATTTGAGCATACTACTATAGTTATGCATATGTGGGATGCGTTATCCAGAAACTTCTGAACATTCACAAAAATGTGAACATTCACATTGTTATATATGCTTTCCTTTTTCTCTGTAATACTAAAACAGTACTGTAAACTAAGATATAATTAATCCTTATTGGAAGCAGAACCAGCCTATTGGGTTTAATATTTAACCTTAGACTTAAGGTATGAAGATCCAAATTATGGAAAGATCTACGTTATCCAGAAAGCCTTCAGTGCAGAGCATTCTGGATAATAGGTCCCCTACCTGTTAGTCAGTATTACCAAAGGAGATTAGGTCAGTCATTTTGGTCTATTCATATATACACCTGCTTGGGCTGATTTTATAAGGAGCCAATTAACCCGTATGTATATTTTATTATTCTCAAAACTCACTGGCCACATTAGGACTAGAACGATGATCAGCACGGTTTTTCAATAGTTTATCATCCCCTGGTAACTTCTTTGGCTCTGTGTATTCTGGCCATTGCGCCTGGGGGCTATCAGGAGACCCATTCTGGGAAGTGTTATTGTAAAGCTCAAAACCTTCACTCTTTGGTCTTGGTTTTCCTGAGCCACGTCGATCTGTTTAGGGAAAAAAAGATACAAATTGTTGATGCAAAAAATGAATATTGCATTTTGGCACTCAGAGAGTACTGCAAAATAAAAAGGACATGGACCTGTGGATGAAAATATGTATAACTTTGTAGAAACAATACAGAAAATGCAGACTGAGAAGGCAGGGAAATTTTTTTTTAGCTCCTGTACAGCCCTGGGGCGGCTTTTGCGATGCTGCCCCTTCAGCCAATGAAATGGTAGTATCCTATAGCACACATTAGAAAAAATATAATTTTTATGAAAGGTTTTATTTATATGAAACAGTGTTTTAAAAATTGATAGATAATTTAATATACTTTTATAGAAATCAACAATGTTCAAGGGTACAATTTTCCTTTAACACAATGCTTGTTGTTTTGGCAAAGCTTTCATAGGAAAGATATTAATTTCTCTGCTTAAAGTAGTGATTAAGATTGTACCAAACTGGAACATTTGTAAAAGCAGAAAATGCTTTGTAAATGTACCTGGTTATTAAAACAATTTAATAGTTCATGAATGTGATATAATTTTTCTGGCATGTTTGATTTTTTTTTAATAAATATAAAGCATGCATGTCTCAAATACATGTGATTGCCTCTTTGAACTTACTTTTATAGGTCTTTACAATTCAACATTTAAAGCATAAATTCAATTTCATAGTTTCTGCGTTTCAAAGATCATAAACTAAATCAGCTTACCTCTTTGCATAAGAGGAGATGGTTGGTTTAGTAGTGTGGCAAGTCCATGGTATATTGCTCCTTGCTTTGCTACCTCAAGGGTTACTACAGACCCAGTTCTAGTCATGAGCTCCGCAGCTCTGTTGAAGAGATGAGTTTTAGCCATTAAATATATTTCTGCAATCATTTTTTCTTCTAAAAAAAAAAAAAAACACTACATACATCATACAAGCACAAAACAGCAGTACACTTGGGGGGTTATATATCAAAGGTCGAATTTTTTGGGAAAAACACAACTTGAGCTTTAATAAATAGCCCCATTATTGTAACAATGATATTTACATAATTTCAATTTATAAACATTTATAGGTACAATCTGGTTCTCACTTGTGAGAAAAAAAAACTTTCTTTATGGCAAAAGAAAAAAAAACAAAAGGAAAGGAAAACAAAAATAAAGAACATTTACATGAAAAATATAGACAATTTTAGCTCTTTTTCCTTTGCCGATATTATTATTTTATTGATATAAACATCAAGTGAATTCACTATATAAGCATATTGTTAAGGGATCACAATCAAAATTTTGTCCTAGTGCATGGCATTATGAGCAGCAATCAGCATGGCTTTAAGGATAGGTTATATCAGACAAATTTGATTGCTTTTTATGTTGAAGTAAGTAAGATGCTGGACAGTGGAGGAGCAGTGGACGTGATCTATTTGGATTTTGCCAAAATGTTTTAATACTTTGCCCCACAAATGACTGCTTTCTAAACTAAGGTCTGTTGGGCTTAATAAAGTCGTTTGCACATGGATAGGATTGGGTACATAGGTGGTTGTTAATGGTGCAGTACATTCTCTACTTGGAGTAAGGTTCTTAGTGGGGTCCCCCAGGGCTCAGTATTGGGTCCACTTTTATTTATCTTGTTCATTAATGACTTAGGGGAGGGTGTTGTAAGTAATGTATCAGTGTTTGCAGATGACACTAAATTATCCAGCCCAATTAATTCCATCCAGGATGTGTATCCTTGCAACACGATCTTGACAAACTGACAATCTGAGCAGCTAAATGGCAAATGAGATTCAATGTTGATAAATGTAAAGTCATGCACCTGGGATGTGGCAAATCAATTTCACCTGCATGAAGAGCTCTTTTGACCACATGTCTGTTCACAGCAAAATCTTCCACATACAAGCGCCCCCCTCAAATCAACTCCAGGGCTTTTATCTGATTCATTAATAATGATATAATGAAGGAGTTACCCACACCTGCCCATGAAATAACCTTTGAGTCAATTGTCCAATTACTTTTGAGCCTTTGAAATGAAGTGATTGTGTTAAAAAAATTCTTTAATTCCTTACATCTTTTTGTCAACCCACTGAATTAAAGCTGAAAGTCTGCAGTAGGGATGCAAATCCAGGATTTGGTTCGGGATTCTGCCTTTTTCACCAGGATTCGGCCGAATCCTTCTGCCCGGCCAAACCGAATCCGAATTTGCATATGCAAATTAAGGGCGGGGAGGGAAATTGAGTGACTTTTTGGACAAGGAAGTAAAATATGTTCTCCCCTTCCCACTCCTAATTTGCATATGCAAATTAGGATTCAGATTTGGTTCGGTATTCAGCCGAATCTTTCAAAAATAGTGGATTCGGTGCATCCCTAGTCTGCAGTTCAACTACATGGGAGTTGTTTCATTTAAAATTCATTGTGGTAATGTACAAAAACAAAATTAGAAAACAACTTCTCTGTCCAAAGATTTATGGACCTAACTGTATATTTAAATGGTTGCACAACAACAAATATATTCCAGTAAAGGCAGATAAATTCATAATGCTACGCCTTAATTTTTAAGTAATGCAAAACCAGTTCACTACAAATGTCTGTGATACTCGATATGTAAAAATAGGGTTGTTGTTTTTTTCTTACCACACCCACGATTCCCAAAATTTCAATATTAAAGGATTACTTGTCAAACCACTTACGTCAATTATCTCATGTGGACTGTGTAACGCTGGCAAGGCTATTATATTTCTTAAACACATGATTGTAATCAAGGCTAGCACAGTGTATAATCAAGACATAATGCTTCCTCTCTGCAAGTAACCTAGACATGATAAAATTGCTATTAAGGAGAGGAGCAGAATGAATATTTTGCCAGAATACTATACATAACACTATACAGCAGGCCTTAATGTGGACCTCAATCCCTGCTACTTTCTGGAAACGAGATAGTAGGTGGGTTAGTCTTGTTGTTGCTTGACCTCAAAATCTAAACTCCTTCAAAAACTTAAATTTGTACATATGTGAACAAAAACTCCACACCAGTGCTTTAAAATTAAATGACATTAACTTCCACTGTGTCTTGATCAGATGTGCTATAAAGGCTCGGTGATGTAAAGCGAGTACACCACACAATCAGAACGGTGTGCCAGGGGACAAAAGGCACTCCAGAGCCCTGGTGTTTATGTTCTATTGAAATAGTACAAGTAGAAATATTTCCAGAGACAACACCTGTTACATTTGTGCACTTGTAATGCAGAACTACCTAAAAGGGGATTTCTGCAGCATTGTTTGCAAAGAAGCACAGCAATGCACTTGGCGACACAATAGGAATCTCAAATGACTTTTGTCACACCAGTAGTCTTGGCAAATCCAGGCTTTTCTCAAATATCATGTGTTAGGGAGTTTAACAAAGATTTTATTAAAAAATATATAATTTAGCAATGTGTTACACTACTGTACCTTTCTTGGGACAAACCCACTAAACTTTGCCCATCCACACTTATAAGTTGGTCTCCTGCTGCTAAACGGCCATCCTAAAATTGAAAAATAAGATAAAGGGATGATTTTAATCACAACTCTTCTAAACAAATGTTGTATGTGCTTCGTTACCTTAATTAAGGCAAATAATGTTTAATTAAATTTCAGAAGAAATTAATTTTCGTAAACATTAAATCACACCTTGAGCTGCATGCTTTGTCAAATAACCATTATACCATTAGAAATAAGTGAATGTTATGGAGCTTAAAGGGTACTTATAGTGCTTCTCCTGTGACCGCATAGCTGGGAGCCATGTTCAGTGACATGCATGCTTAAAATAAGAGGGTCTCCTGGCTTGCTCATTATGTGCATTATATCATGTGCATTTGCATAACGAGCGAAAGCTGTGACGCTATGGTTAGCCCGCACGTCTGGCAGGGAATACAATTTTTTGATGATAGGTGCCCTTTAAAGGTAGGTGTAGTGGAAATCATAATGAAGGGGTACAATCTTTACATAAAGACTAGAGATACAACTAAAAACATTGGGAAAGGCGATAGAAGTAACTTTTTTTTTTTACAGCTCAAGTATCACGTATTGATAAATCACATTGCTGTTCTCTTTAGACAAGAATGAGTTAAAGGGATCCTGTCATCGGAAAACATGTTTTTTTCCAAAACGCATCAGTTAATAGTGCTACTCCAGCAGAATTCTGCACTGAAAACCATTTCTCAAAAGAGCAAACAGATTTTTTTATATTTAATTTTGAAATCTGACATGGGGCTAGACATTTTGTCAATTTCCCAGCTGCCCCCAGTCATGTGACTTGTGCCTGCACACTTTAGGAGAGAAATGCTTTCTGGCAGGCTGCTGCTTTTCCTTCTCAATGTAACTGAACGTGTCTCAGTGGGACATGGGTTTTTATTATTGAGCTGTTCTTAGATCTACCAGGCAGCTGTTATCTTGTGTTAGGGAGTTGCTATCTGGTTACCTTCCCATTGTTCTTTTGTTTGGCTGCTGGGGGGAAAAAGGGAGGGGGTGATATCACTAACTTGCAGTACAGCAGTAAAGAGTGATTGAAGTTTATCAGAGCACAAGTCACATGACTTGGGTCAGCTGGGAAATTGACAATATGTCTAGCCCCATGTCATATTTCAAAATTGAATATAAAAAAATCTGTTTGCTCTTTTGAGAAATGGATTTCAGTGCAGAATTCTGCTGGAGCAGTACTATTAACTGATTCATTTTTCCCATGACAGTATCCCTTTAAATTTTTTAGTAAGGGTGGGTTCCCTTTATGAACAAGGGAAGTAAACCCACCTTTTCAACATTAGCAGCATACAGCCATGTGGCATATATAAACTTTAAAGGGGCTGTATATGTTTCTAACATTAGTTCAATAAGGAGGCAAGTGCTGAACATACATTTCCTAATCAAAACAATAGGCAAAACACTAAACAGGACAAAATCTGAAAATGAAAGTAAACTAGTTTCCTGCTGAGCAAGGGAAAACAAATCAGCCATTCACTGCGAAGAAGGAACCCCCTCCCTTCCCTCAGCTACAGCCTGTTATCCTTTTAGATAAGGAGCAACTTATTATACAGAGGCTTCCCAGTGGACTGACAATTTGTTCTGACCTACTAAGCAGACTGGAATTACACTGTGACTTTACATTCACTTCCAGATTGTGCCCTGTTTATTTCAACAAATAATAAAAAAACCTTATGTGTATATATTTCATCCAAAGTAATTGCAATAAAGATGGACTTTTAATTTAAGGGACTAAATTGTGGGTCCCCCTCCTTTTGTGCATAATTCATTTTATTGCAATGACTGTTGAAACGTGCTCTGAAAGTGGCTATCAATGTAATGCACACGGAAACTTAACTATGCCTGGTGGATGCTCCCATTTTTCTATATTTTAGCATTTCAAAAATTATAGAATCAAGACATCTGGAAAAGCAAAATATTACTAACCACTTCTGCAGCACCTCCTTTCACCACAGATTTAATGTAAATACCAAGTTTTTCTTGTCCTGCACCCTGAAATGTTTTAAGAATACATATTATATTACAGCTTGCATTTATAAAATAAGACAATTTCTGCATTCTGTCTTGTTACATTATTTACTAGTTCCTACAGCAGTTGCCTCTAAAACACAAAGAGCAAATCATATGTGAACTGTAGACTTTAAGAATAAAGGCAAATTTTATTAGCAACATAGATTCATGCTAATTTAATTGAAATTAATAAAAACAAATTGGTCACAAAGGATTGTTTAAAAAAAAAAAAAACTGCATTGCTGTTTACCAAATATTAAGTCTATAACAGTAGAAAAAATGTGTACTTATTAAATTTAATTAATTGATAGCAGAATAATAGTGGTATTGCTTCCTTTAACTGCCCCATAAATGTTCAGTAATAGTACATTTGTGTCCTGATTCAACTGACAGGGTAGAATGAAATATCACATATATATGAAACTTGCCCTTTCAGAGGTCAAATCATTAAAGAATTCTTTATTGGTAATAACTTCTGAACAGCACATCTCTGATACATAGTAGACTTGTTTTTTTGTTTTTTTATAGAAGTCTATATTATATGTCTGTGAAAACAGCAATGTCTGATTCTATTGGCTTTTAGTTTTTGTGGATGCTAGGGCATGAAACAGTAGATGTCCTGAAACATTACTATTCAGGGAGAACCACAAAGGAATAATTCAATTATTCACTTGTCACTGCAAGGTTATGTGTGCCTCAATTATAAACAAATAATATTTTTAACAATTAAAGAAGCTCTGGAACCAAACAAAACGTATAGTTTAAAGTCAGTTGGAATCCTCTATAGATCATGACTAGGCCTTGTTGGAGTCCTCTATAGATCATAGATATGTATTATGGGGTATATTATTTAGTATTGAATGTGTAGCATGAGTATAACATGCTGCTGTAAAATCCAGTGTAAATCAAAATACACACCTTTTTATATAGCACATTTACTAAGGAATTTTCTCCTCACACCTATTGACTTTAATAGATGACACCAGCTCTGAGGTAGTGTAAAATAATGGCGTACATTTCCAGAGAAACTGGAAATACACACCAAGCCTTTTTTGCCACAATTGTTTTCTTGCGTGGGGGGGGGGGAGACTAGGATTCAGGCAAATCCTTTGCAGTAGATCTGGCATCAGGCTGAATCTGAATAGAAAGCAGATTCGGTGCTTCCCTAATAAATATCACCACTTTTAATACAGCAATGTATTTTGCTTGCTACTGAAATAATGAATTATATAAAATCAGTAGTATGGATTAATACACCGCTTTATGAACTCCATTTATTTTACACTGGTTTTTACACTTATTTTGTGTAGAATACTTTACACACCATACTAAATATACCCTACAGGTACAAGCTGCCAACAGATTGGAAACAAAGGAAAGTGCAGGCCATGCATTTCTAGGCTGACCTAAAACCAGATATAGGTAGCAAATCAGACCACATGGTGAGTTAAAATCAGATCAGTAGAGCCCAGGCCAATGATCAGATCACAAGAAGAGCCATTGCAGATTTGACGATTCAAAAAGAGTTTTTCCAATAGGCGAGACGTCCAAAGCACACTTTGTCAAAAAAGCTTTCGCATTATATTGTGAATACTACTAAAACAATTTAAAGTGTAGTCTTAAACGGGAATTTTTAATGTGTTAAGTTTAGTTATTCAGATTACTGTAACAAAATACACTCAATACATTTAAAAAATGAAAACCCAAGAGAAAAGATCTTACCTTTGCAGCAACAATACTCAAACCCATTCCATTTTGCTTTTTAAGTGTCACAGTGATTATTTCAGGTTCTTTCCTTAATGGCTAAAAAAAAAATGTTGGTAATTCAGACAAAAACTTCTAAGATAAAAAAATATAAATTAGGGTTGCTTGGGACCTGTGCTTTTCTAGATAATGGATGAATGGAGACAGTTAATTGGCCATGATAAAAAAAACATTGTGTGACAGGCACCTTAGATTTTACGCTCCACATGGATTATTGTAAATTACATTTAATATATGTGCTATGAAATATGCTGATGCTATATAAAGTAGAATAATAATAAGTTTGCTTAGATAATAATCCTTTGCAAATATATGTAAGTGTAAAAAAAAAAATTCGACAACCAGTGATTTTTTTTCAGGGCTTCGCATTCATGCAACCATAATGTTGCATGAATGTGAGAGAGACCTTAGACAAAGGGGACTATTTATCATGCTGTGTAAAAAGTGCAGTGAAAACATTACTGGTGATGTTGCTCATAGCAATCAGATCTTTGCTTTTATTTTCTAACTGTTAAAATCTATATGCCGATTGGTTGCTCTGGGCTACATCACCGGTAATGCGTCACTCCACTTTTTAAACAGCATGATCAAAATGACCCATAATGTCTACTGGGGCAGGAAATATCTCTCTGTATAGCAAGGAATATGGCAGAGCCATAATAATTGTATTTATCCTAATAAAATACCTTAGACATTATCACCCATGTACTTGGAGAGCAGGGCTTTCAAAACATAAATGATTTTAATGATTTTTTTTTTCTTTTTAAAAGCTGCTCTGTAAATAAACTTTCCCACGGCTAGAACATTATGCAAAAACAAACAACGCTTTGCTTACCAGGTCTGTATTGCCTGTCAACAAATTATTTTCATAGTCCGCTCCTTCAAAGTAAATTGTCCATATGCCCGGTGAACGTGGGTGAGGGACAAGTCTGCAGAAACCTTCACGGGGGAAAAAAACAGAAAAAAAACTAATATTCACTAAAGACTTTTTTTCAGTTAAAGGGATACTGTCATGGGAAAACGTGTTTTTTTCAAAACGCATCAGTTAATACTGCTGCTCCAGCAGAATTCAGCACTGAAACTGATTTTTTTAATATTTATTTTGAAATCTGACATGGAGCGAGACATATTGTCAGTTTCCCAGCTTCCCCCAATCACGTGACTTATGCTCTGATAAACTTCAGTCACTCTACTGCTGTACTGCAAGTTGAAGTGATATCACCCCCCTCCCTTTCCCACCAGCAGCCTAACAGAACAATGGGAAGGTAGCCAGATAACAGCTCCCTGGTAGATCTAAGAACAGCACTCAATAGTAAAAATGCAGGTGGGAAACATTCAATTACATTGGGTAGGAGAAACAACAGCCTGCCAGAAAGTATTTCCATCCTAAAGTGCTGGCTCTTTCTAAAAGCACATGACCAGGCAAAATGACCTGAGATGGCTGCCTACACACCAATATTATAAATTAAAAAAATACACTTGCTGGTTCAGGAATGAAATTTTTATATTTTAGAGTGAATTATTTGCAGTGTAAACAGTGTAATTTAGAAATAAAAACACCATACAAATTGTGACAGAATCCCTTTAAGGCTAAATGCCCATGAGACATTTTGGCTGTTCACATCCCTAAAAGACATAGTTGTAATGTGTTAAGGACTCAAAATATCAACTCAAATATGTAAAGCAGAAGTGTGAATTTCACACTTGTGGTATAACTATGCAGAGCATGTCTGAAGAAATGGTGGTTTGAGAAGCTATAAGCGTAAGAAAGAAAAATTTGTGAACCATAGGCTCATTAATGAACATGCAGTTTTCTGAAACAAATTATTATTTTCTTCTACAATGCAGCGTTGCTTACTAGAATTTCAACATCACTGCCGTGGAGTTGCTTCTGGCACAATATATGTGTGATGCACAAACACGCATACTAATTACCTTGTAGGTTTCTGTGAGTAGGGAGCAAGCTTGAATAAATTATGTCTTACGCTTTTCTATTTTTATCATACTCACCTCTCTGGCAGAGTGGTTCAAGAAACTCCTGAAGGCCATTAGGAATGTTCCTAACAACATCACACGAGTAACCATCTTCAGGCAAAAGGAAAGGTAGTTGAAGATCAGGATCCTCCTCCAGCTGAACTTCTCTACCATCACTTCGAGCCAATTCATCAGCAGTGTTTTCTGCTACAGACACCACACTGTCTATCAACTCCTGCCAATACACAAGTATTGGAGAACAGCATAATAGGAAAGTATGACTTATTTTTTTTTTTTTTACACACACAAAAAAATATTTATGCCACAAGTAACTTACCGTTGGGATGTATGGTTCGTCAGGAGCACAGTGGTAATTCTGCAGGAGAGCTTGCAGTTGTAAGGAGTTCAGCTTAAAACATGTATTATTTATATTTGGAATATCTTGATGTGAGTACTTATCCATTGTGAGAAGAGTAGTAGCCTAAAAATGCATACAAAAGCCACTTAGCATTATGGCCAGATAAAAAAGGAATACTGATCAGTTCTTGAGATTTTACAATATTCTGATGCTTTTTCAGAAGAATGCCTTGAGGAATACAGTTGTACAAAACCATAAATGTGAGCATAAAGCGAGGATCTAACTGTAGCGTATACTTAGGTTACTGAAAAGAGTGCTTCTTTAAACTTTGCCCTAGAGACCCACAATAGAAAGGTGTCATAATGTTTGTTTCATTATAAAGATTCAGATTTGGGATTGGGAATTTAACGGGACACGGGACATTAACATTTTTCTGAAGAACTGTACTTAGCACTGGCTAATACTTTACCAAAGTTTCCCTGAATGTGGGGCTGTCTCTCTCAGGGGACTAAAACAAATGAATGGAGGTTCAACATAAAGACCACATAGGGTTATATAATAGGTGAAAGCTAACTTATATACTTATATTCTAGATACTGTTGATTGACTATAGTGAAGGGAACAACAAGGGTAAATACCTAGCTTGTTACTGCTGCATTTATTCCTGTGTAGGAACATTTCTCAGTAGGTTTTGACTAGTGGTGCACTCAAAGATATACCAGTAGGTAACTACGGAGTGACAACTCCATAGGCTAATGGAATATGGGGCAGAAATAACACCCTGCCGCCTCCCATTCAGCTAAATGGACTACAACTTAAAGTGCCAGCAGTGGAAATGTTATTTAGCCTGCAAATGTGCAATATAGCGTGTTCAGACTAAAAAAAGTGAGAATGCTTGCACTTTCAGGTGTGTCCAATTCAACTGAATTAGAAGCATCAATGTGTCATTTCTTTCACTTCTGTATGGTGACTGAAAATCCCCCACTAAAATCCAACCTATGCTGGATGTCTTAAACACCCAAACTATTTCTTTCGATACTTACACTATATGTATGTTTTTACCTGAACTATTCTGCTAAGGTGACAATCTGCAGCTAATTCGAGGCCTTGTTTTTCAGCCCAGGCCTCTATGTGTGCAAGCTGCTGACGTATTATTGCCCCCCAATAGTGAGAGCATAAACCAGAGTCTGGATCTGTTACAAGCCTGTTGAATAGCCACATGTTGATGAAATGGAATAGCTGCGAGAAGAGCTGAATAGTTAATGCTGCATTGACCCGGCAACGCCTTAGAAGTGACATGGCACCTGTCAGAGTATGCAAGACGTCTTCTAAAAGAGACAAAAAAAAAAAAGTTGTGTGTGTATTACACAGGCATTATTATTGTTATAAGCAGTAAGAAGATAAATATATCAGTACCCAGTTCTCAAATGGAGTGTAAAACAAGCACCCAAGTTACACATATTAATATACGAATGCATGGATGCCTTTTTAGTATTTTTCACAATGTCTATATGTTCCTATGTCCCTATTTGTCACATTTATCAGCCAGAATCAACTGGAAAAAAAAATCCAGTTACCTAGCAGGTTCACAAGCTTAAAAATGGCTGTAAATAAATGGAGGGGGTATACCATATTAATAAGGAATCACCTGACATTTACATGTTAAATAAACAGATTTTGTATATAATAAGGTGATGTGATGACCACATATTAAAAAAACTCCCAGCTTCCATAACACAGTGATGTTCAACAATAAGGCCAGGATCAGACAAAGGTTGATCGCCGCCTGCATTTCTCCACAAGCGGAGAATCCACTGCCCTTTGCTCATGTTCTGCCTGCACCCATTCAAATGAGTAGTTTGGCCCTAGCCTAACAGTCCCACAACCTACTCATTATCAAGTTATCTTTCTCAGGGGCATATAAACAAAACCTTTAGTTTTTCCCAGGTTGTAAATCAAATGACATTCTGTGCCAGATAAGTGGCTGGAGCATTCATTACTGATTTCTGACTTGGCTGAAGGCCACTATTCTCCCTTTTCTTCAGCTGCATGTAAAATATTTTGCAAGCAGCCATTCCAGTGAATCATGTGTGTTGTATCACCCGCAGGAGCGGAAATCTTCCATATGCGAAAAAGTGGCCCATTTGTCAGGACCCTTAAAAGAGAATGAAAGCTCCAATTGATGAGGGGTGTCAAATATTAGGGCACCCCCCAAGAATTATAATGACTTACCGGATACCCTGGGACAGTGCCCGTTAGCAGAGAACTGCACTGGCCTGGGACACTAGTGAGCGAGTGATCCTCTTCCTCCCTTCTACTATCTTCAGGATCCAGGTTTTTTTTTTGTTTAACTCTGGCTTTTAGCTCTACTGCGCATGCGTGCGAGAAGAAACGACGAGGGATTACTCCCATTGGGTAAATCATTATAATCTTTGGGGAGTGCCCAAACATTTGGCACCTCCATTGATTGGAGGTTTCTTTCTCCATTAAAGAAGGTTGGGAAACTATAATTATAAACAATGCCTAATGTGTACCACCTAAACTAAAAGACCACATCAAGTCTGAACAAACAATTCACAAGCTGAGGAACAGAAATGATAATAAAGGCCATCCAATAATTGTCCTGACCTATTTTAGGCCTTTGGGAATCATTTTCTTCTGGATCATCTATAAAAGCAGGCATGGAGCTGGTCAGTTCAGACTGAAGACAGTGCACCAGGTATCTGTTAAAGAAATGCATAATT
Organism: Xenopus laevis; assembly: GCF_017654675.1. NCBI lineage: Eukaryota > Metazoa > Chordata > Amphibia > Anura > Pipidae > Xenopus > Xenopus laevis. The sequence goes on along the minus strand of NC_054379.1, from coordinate 54,528,454 downwards.
TAAGCATCTAGGCATATATATGACAAAGGTGACTGCAATTCTAAATGAAGCAGTTAAGCTACACACACGCAGACCACTTTAAATGTTGTTAAATCACAATATATAAATGGGAGTACGCTAGTATCTATAGTTACAGTATGTAACAGCTGGATTTTAAAGAAAATGGTAAAAGGCAGAGTATTCTAGTAGTAACATTAGTTAATATTGACCAATATCAATACAGTAAATAATATCGGTACTACCGTCTAAATTGGTTCAATCATTTGGAGACACTGGTGAAATCAAGCTATTTATGTAACTGCCATGTTAAAACTAGTGTGAGCTTCCAAGTTCCTGGAGCCATGAAAAATGCAAGTCTACAACAAGGCTCCTAGGTTACCAGGAATCCTCAGCTCGAGAAGAGCAAATAATTTATAAGTTACTGCTTTACTATTCAGCCCTGTTGCTGAAGCCTTCTGCAAGTTTGGAAACTTTCATTCACACCTAGAAAGGATCAATTTCTGCCAATGTATGGAGCACAAAGTCTTACAATATACAATTACCACAAACTTGTACATACAAGGGTCAAAGCACTTTAACATGGTGCAATTTTTTTTTCCATTGTGTGATCTTTATATTTCTTTATATTTCTTTTAAACTAGACAGCATGTGAGCTACAAAGAAAATGTTCTCAGACCCACGGTAAAAGATTTTGGGTCTATAGGCTAGTTTTTCAATTCATCATAATGATCATATGAATTTATTTAAATAGTACCAGACACAGTGCACAGTAATTTATAACAGGCAGGGGTCTTGTAAGAACAAACAAGTTCAGAAAATAAAATATAGAACCAGAAAACCCTGCTCATAAAAACTCTATTCCAAACTGTCAGGGGCATGCGAAGCAGGAACTTGCATTTGATATTTACTAACATGCGCAAATACCTCTTGTGAAAGGGACAAAAATCTTTTTATGCCAGATGTTACAAATTTAGCTTTGCAATTCAGTTCAGAACCAGTTTTTAAGTTCAGAACCAGTACAATTAACTTTTCTATTATAAAAGACAACAATGTTGTCGACAAAACAACACTGTGACCCAATTTTGGGTCTCCACCCAAAATGCTTCTGTCAAAAGTTGTACCAGACAAAAAGCCTGATGGGGCCCACTTGTCCTTGATGAGCGAACTAATTCTCCTTTGCCCGTTTATTAAAGCAGCACTGTTTGGAACAGATAAAATGAGAATACCAACAAATAAAAAAAAATTTAAGATTAGTCTATTAGTCTTACTTGAATGCCATCTGAACTAAATGTGCAAGAACATCTTGTGCATCCAATGTGATACGATTGAGATCTCGGTCTTGCTTTATGAAATTGAGAAGCTCTGAAGCATTTGCCATCCAGAAAGCAAGAGCACCAGCAATGTTCTTTTGCTTCTATGGGTATAATTAGAACAGCAATTAAGTCATCAACACAGCCATTTCTTTGATCATTACAGTATAACTGTTGTTAAAAAATAAATGTATAAATAGATAGATCATTACCAATTGCACACACCTGCAGTGTTAGCCAAGAGATCACGAAAAGGAACCGTTCTAGTCAGAATCATAACTAAAATGAGAGTAAAACTTTCCTAACAGGAACTAGAAATTATAGCCAGCACTCCCCACTAAGTCATTTGGGGGAAATTTTAGCTGTATGAGGTGTCTGTTTCTGTTAAAGAGGATTTGTAATGTGTTGATTGTATGTAAATATTTTTACCACTTTTTTTCAAATAAAACAAACCCTGCAAGTGCCAGCAGTACAGTAACAACTGTCCGCCGACAAGGGAGCGCACCCTGAGGAATACACGCTAGACTATAAGCTTTCGTTTCACTACGATCTGGACTACATCGAAGACGATATACACGCATTTGTACTTCAAATATGTGAGTAGTTCCATAGAAAGTCTGTAAAGGTTTTTCTTTTGGGCGTACTACTCTATATATTGTCTCCCCACACAGGTCCCTGGAAATATTTTATCTGCAATTACTAGCGCACTCTACCCCATAATATTTAAATCTGAACACAGTGGACAGGTGGATCCACAAAAATCAGCGGTGCAGCTTTAGCATATTTTAGTGTTCGCGCAAACCTCAACCCCACACAGTATAGCATGTCCCAAACTGATGCACTCACATCCAAAGTACTGCCTTGGTGTGTGTGTGTGTGTGTGTGTGTGTGTGTGTGTGTGTGTGTGTGTGTGTGTGTGTGTGTGTGTGTGTGTGTGTGTGTGTGTGTGTGTGTGTGTGTGTGTGTGTGTGTGTGTGTGTGTGTGTGTGTGTGTGTGTGTGTGTGTGTGTGTGTGTGTGTGTGTGTGTGTGTGTGTGTGTGTGTGTGTGTGTGTGTGTGTGTGTGTGTGTGTGTGTGTGTGTGTGTGTGTGTGTGTGTATATATTTTTTTTTTTTTATTATTATAGCATTTTTAGTAGCTTAAGGTACAAAATGTTTCAATGTCCTTAATATATTGATAATGGGTTGAGTGCAGAGGATCTCTTGTATTTGTCTATGTGAATTTTGTGGTTCCAACCTCACTGCACCCCCGCTTAATGTTTTTAAAAATTAGCTGTGAGCACAACTTTCCCTTGTTTGATCCCTGGACCTCTCCTATTGACTTATACAGTAATTCGGCAGGTTTTAGTCGAATTAGAGGTAGATAAATCTCTAAATTTGAATTAAAACTCAAATCAAGTTTGGATAATTCAAAATTCGAATTTGAGTTTTGACCAATAAAAAATAAATAAATTTGAGAATTTGAATTAAAATTTTCACTTCAACCCATAAATCTATCTGTCCCTTAATCTATAGTAACAAATAAGCATAACACTTTAGATAAAATTTAAAACTGTAATAAATCCAACTGATGATAAATTTATATGGTCCTGATATACATGCTCCAGCAGGAGGAAAATATGCATTTCCAATCAAACACAGTAAGATATAGCATCTGGTAATGATCTATCTGAATTCTCATCCAAAAGAATGGCAAACCAAGTTATATGAGATGCAAAGAATTATAACCATACATAAAACATGAGCCATAAAAAGCAAAAAGTAAAACATTGTTTAATATTGATATTGAAGTGCATCAAGCAAGGGATTTATGGGATGTCAAAATGTTACAAGGTTAATACGTTTTTTTTTTTTTTTTTGGATTAAGCATCTTCAGTCATCGAATGAATGTTATGAACTGTTCAGCCCAGCCATTTGAAGAAGTATTATATAAATCTTATAAAAAAGAAGCATAAGTCTGAGCTAAGCCAAAATAGCAGGGATTGCCTCCCAACTTCATGTCCTACCTGGTTACCTTTGTCTATTTCCTAAAGGAAAAGAGGAATCAAGGAGAACAGAGAAAGAAACTTGTAAACAAATCTAGCAGGTAAGATTTTAAGGCACATCACACTGGAAAAATAACACCTCTTAAATACAAATATCTACATGGAAAGTTAGATGGAAGTGCCATTGCCATTAGGGATCTATTTTCCGTGTAATTCCACCTCAAACAACATAGCAAAATATGGGTAATTAGATAATTATATACACTGAATATTATCGGTCTAAAGTAATCATCTGATTGGCCACTAACATTTATTGCCTTGACCAAGTTATTATAGTGCCATGTAATAGGAATCAGAATTTATTACTAATCCGCTTTGTATTGTTCATTTTATATTGAAACAAACTTTCACTTCAGCGTGAGGGATCTCCGATTGGTTCCAGACATCACGTGTCTCTGAATCCGGGTTCCTAACCTAGGAACTCTCATCTACATCACACATAACGGATTTGCTCGAACACAGTTTCAAATTAAAAATTATGTTACTTTATTAGTTCCATTAAAATTTGTTAGCTTAGGTACAGTGCATGACTATCACCACTGACGCGTTTCATGCCCTATGGCACTTCCTCAGAGTGTTACAGATTTTCAAAGAGACACAACTTTATAGCAAATCTGGTAGCAAACAATTTACACAATGTGTTTCTTAAAGATGTATTAAACGTATATAGACCAAATTTGCATCTATCTTTACATATATATTCATATAACCATTAAGATTTTTAAAAACATCATAGGTTATTAAAAGAACTCTTTTTGTTTCCATGTATGTTATTTTCACTCTTTAGGGGATAGTTCAAAAACACTTAGTGGGTGTTTGCTTAAAGAATGCCTTATTTCGCTTATTATGATTTCAATGAACTATTCTATTCAATATAATATCTGATCTCCCAATCTTTATTTAAACCAACTGGTTTTTCAGTCTCCAAAGCAAACATCCACCATGTTTCTCTTTTATTAATTAGTTTCTCCAAATCCCCCTTTCTTTTATCTAGTCTGACATGTTCTATGCCTTGGAAGGATATACATCTATCATTACCGTTGTGTTTGATTAAGATATGTTCTGCTATAGCAGATGAAACATCCTTTCTCCCTACACATGCTATATGTTCCAAAATCCTATCCTTCATTCTCCGCATGGTTCTACCTACATACTGACATCCACATATACACGTTGCCAAATATATCACATTATTAGTTTTACAGTTTATATAGGATTTACACTCATATTCTTTGCCAGTAGCTGAACTCCTGAAGCTCTTCGATACCTTTATATAATTACAAGCCTTACAAATCCTTGCTCCACTGGCATGTGATCAGTGCGGATCCTTTACTAAATATTGAAAAGCCATGGTTTACGTATAGGAAAAGTAAAACAATTGCAAGCCATATATCTCCTAGTATGCTCCCTGAAAGACGAGAACATAGAAAACCAAATTGGCTCACTAATACAGGTACTAACAAATGTGGAGCAAGGATTTGTAAGGCTTGTAATTATATAAAGGTATCGAAGGTATTTGAAACTGTGTTCGAGCAAATCCGTTATGTGTGATGTTCATTTTATATTGTATATACACTGTATATTGTTAGTTGGCCCCTATGCTCAAGTAACTGACATCAGTCCAGAACATGTACTGTGAATGAGCAAAAAGAAAAACTGGGGAGATACAAAGGGCACATTTTTTCGCTGCTCATGGGTTGTAAAATGATTTAACATTTGTAGAATCTTTGTTGAGCTTTAGTTCTTTTTTCAGTTTCTGCTGCTTAAATTTTCAACAAAACACATAATTAGCCTAAAATAGATTATGTTATGTAGAAGCCTGGCCAACTTCCACTTAGTAGATTGCACTAAAATTCAACCCACACCTGGCCCTAACCTGATCTGACAACACCCTCGCTCTACCCTAGCCAAGCACAAGACCCTCTTTATTTACCCACACCCGCCCCTGTGATGTCACAGAAGGGAGTATATAAAAAGTCACGCACAGAGGAGGAAGTGGAGAAAAACAAGGCCTGAGGACATTGTGGAGAACTCGCCCCAAACCCGTGGGCCATCCTGCACATCACTACTAAGTAGGTGTACACAAGGCTAATTTTTTAAATCTTCTCATGTCACACAAATATACTGGGGCTCTGCAACTGTGGGATAGAAGGGTTGCTATAATGCATGCCAGAATGCATAGGGAACTGAAAAAAGCACCATCATAGAGGAGCACAAAATGCAAATAATCCATCAAAATAACTGTAGCACTTAACTTTGCATCAAGCAAACTCTCTCTATATATATATTTATATGGAAACACAATGCGCTATTTATGCCCCCCCCCCTGGTTAGTAATATGGTTCATATTAAATAGTGGAGGGGTTTACAAATATATCTTATTTACATTATGCTTGGTCTCAAGACAGACCTATACCACCAAAACTGCTTTCACAATATCAGAAAATTTATTGAGACACATAACAGTGTTATGGGTGAAAGCTTACCTGGATTACACTTTCCATCATTCCCACCATCTTGTTCACAACAGCAATAACCTTGTGTGTACGCTCAGCAGCATTTGAATCTGGTCTGTACTTGTTGGATAATACATACCGACAGGTCATGTACAGCACATATGTTGGTGAAAGCTTGAAATGCACAGTTGAACTGTTTGTATAGTTAATAATGGCAGACAAAAAGGCATCTTCAGCTGAGAAGGTTAAAAAACACAACAGTAAAAAAAGTGAAGTTTACATTTTTATGAGAATATGGCAATACATTATAAAATGACTGCTTATTAGCATGATGGCCGGTATGATAATGCATTCTTACTCATGTGAACCTTAAAAACAATAAATTAAAATCAATAAATATTGGAAATCAGTAAATATTTTCCACAACCAGGTGTGTGCGAATACAGCCCGCACTCCGGGTTGGGGGTAACAGTTTTTTTTTTCTTAAATTGCCCCCCACCCAGTGCTAGGACAGCCCCGCACCAGGAGGTAGCTCCCGGTTCGAGCAACCACATTGCGGCACAAACATGCACATAATAAGTGAGTGCCGCAACTTGCTGATTATGTGAATGCCCGTGATTTCAGAAGCTCATAATGTGCATGTTCTCTGCACAACTACTGTTAGCTCCCGGTGAGAGTTGTCCTATTGCTAGCAGGTGCAATTTAATAAAAAAATCTACGGTTACACCCAGCCAGAGTGTGGTTTTGATTAGCTGGCAGCTTTGATTTCACCCATTTTCAACCAACAGGTGTCCTTTAAGTAAAATATTCTTAGAAACAAGTGATATGACATTCATCACCCCAACGTGTTCTGTTTTTTTTGGGTTTTTTTGAAGGGCATTCAGAATCATGTAAACCCTATAGCAATGATGTTACAATGCATAATATTGTTTCAAGTTAACTTCATGTGTATTATGCATGCATTATGGGTATCAAGGCAATGGAATGGATTAAAAAAAAATGGTGGAGATCACCATGACTGAAGTCCTTTTAATAATTGTCTACTTGGCAAAAATTGTCTACTTCACTTTTAATAATTGTGCCAATATAAGCAATTTTCCAGTATTGATTCCTTTCTTTTACTCTCACACTTTCTCCTGTTATTATTGTATTATTTCCGGTCAGGTGATCTCCGAGGGAGCACAAAGACTATCACAAAATGATGGCTCATAGCAAAATATGTAAAAGGAAAATATTTATATTTGTATATACCAAAATGGTAAGATTCTTTAATAGGTTAATTAATATGAGATAGATTATCTGTAGGCTAAATATTCATTCTGAAGGGATTCAAATCTTTTACAATTTTAAATAATTAAACAGGGTATACTGGCCTAAAAAAACATTTGGTAAGAATTACCGAGAGCCCCAGTATTTTTCTTCTTATTACTTACTATTTAAAAAAAAATTCTAAATAAAGGACTTACAATTTTCCCTAAATTCAATACTTGCAGGCAACACATTTTCTGGTCCTTGTGAATCTTGAGATCTAAAGTATAAAAAGTTGCCATTAGAAAAATAAAAAGTTAAAAAAGGAATTTCACTGATATGTATCTTTTTTCCTACTGCATGTTCAGCAGCAGCTGCAAATATTTTCTTCCAAGGAACAGTCTAATGTTACAAACAAAACTTCTAGTATTGCAAACAATACTCAATTCATTTTTTTACCTGCCATTTTGCACACGTTGATCTTGTTGCTTGTCCATTCTTATTATTGGTTTTACCATTCCTCTCTCAGTCATACTTGGTGTTCTCTCATTGTCCAGTTTACTGACCATCTAGAAAATGTAAAGAAAAGTTCTGAAATCAATATTATTGTTACAGGAAGGCAGTCTCTGTTCTACTGTGATGAAGAGCCAGAAACTGGCATGAGATAATACTTGCAGACATATGGTATGCCAAGAACATTTGTTTGTGGGTATAGAAAACAATATATTTGTTCATGTTTTTAGGTCTACACCAGTGCTATCAGTCTAGCATCCACTCAAGCTATTAGCTGGTCTTTATTTAAACAAAGGTAACAGAAAAAAATGTGAAATACAAATGCAACAGTTTAAATGTGTATATATTTATATTTATATATATATATAAAAAAAAAAATATAATATATATATATATATATATATATATATATATATATATATATATATATATATATATATATATATATATATATATATATATATATATATATATATATATATATATATATATATATATATATATACACATACACATACATACATACATACATACAAAAATAGGCAAGCACAGGTCTTATGTGGAAAAAGATATTGGTGTTTATTCAGCAAAAAACCGCTAACGTTTCGGCTAGCACTCTAGCCTTTCTCAAAGTGCATAACACAACTAGCAATCAAACATTTAAACACAAAATGACGGGAAGGGGAAGGTCATGATGTCATAGTGCATCTGTGTGGGTGTGAATAACGTTACATCAAAAGAAAAAAAACTTTTTGGGCAAAAAAGACAAGGCAGAGAAACAAATAAACAATAAAGAGTGTTCAAAACATGAATGATGTGAAAGTACCTAATGTGCCGGCTTACAACACACACATCTTTATTTATTATAATACACAAGTTTCAGTGAGTCATGTGACAGAGATGACTAAGCTCCAATTATAACCAATGACATCACTAAGCACCATTTATGAGGATATAATGAACAGAACATTCATGGCTCTTGTGTATTATAAAAGTAATAAAAAAATAAATAAAAAAAAAAATATATATACCTTATTTGCTGGCAACGTGACATCGCCAAGAACATCACCTTCAAGGCCAAAAGTAGTTTCTTGCAACCTAAAACAGGTAATGTAAAAATGTTTAGAAAGATCTACTCCAACATGTTACTCTTACGTGTAAGTAAAATAATTTTTACCAATAGCTAATCCACTAATGGCCCCCCAGATGCTGTGTCTGCTTACCATAGGTAAGATTTAAAAGGTATCACTGTAGAGATAAACTACACCCTGCATTGTTTAAACCTCAAATTCAGACTCTAATCCCCTGTATCACACCTGTGACCCCCCCCCCTGTATTGTTCACACTTGTGACACCTCTATTGTTCACATACTAAAGGCCTGTACTGTTCACACCTGAGACCCAGACTGAAACTGCCACATTGTTCACACCTTATACAAAATGCTAATAGGGCACCAGCACTGTGTCACTGTATGTAGTACTTATTAGACTGATAGCTTTACTTGTCTCCTGCTCTGTTCTGCCTTCCCTCCCTGCAGGGCTGGAACTAGGGGCAGGCAGAGTAGGCTCCCACCTAGGGCGCAATCATGGGCTGGGCACACTTTTAAGGGGAATTTAATTTCTTTCTTTTTTAAACCCTGATTTGCTTGGCCTTTAATAGTTTTTCAACTTTATAAACCCCCTGTTCCAGACAGAATCACTCCCCAGCTCCCATTTGGCAGCTGCTGGCACAGGTACATATTTGTGGGCAATATCTTGGCTGCTACTTGCACAGGTAAACAGATGATATGATGGATATTTGGCTGCTGCTGGCACAAGTACATATATGGAGGCATTAGTGTGTATTTTTTGGCTGATGCTGGCACAGGTACAGATTGGGGGCAATATAAGGGATTGGCTGCTGCCGGCTCAGGAACATGGGGCAATATGGTGGTTGCTGGCACAGGTACACAGATGTTTGAGGGCAATATGATGGATTTTTGGCTACTGCTGGAACAGATGCAAATTGGGGCAATATGATGGATTCTTTTGGTTGCCGCTGGCATAGGTACAGATTGGGGGTAAAAATATGATGGATGTTTTGGCTTATGCTGGCACAGGTACAGATTGGGGCCTGGGGGCAATCTGAGGGATTGACTGCCATTGGTATAGGTACAAATGGAGGCAATATGATAGGTGCTGGCACAGGTACAGGGGGCTATATGACTGGTAAGGTGGGAAATGGTAATGCAGGACTGGGTGGGGGGGCACTGATTGAAGCCTTTGCCTAGGGTGCAAAAATACCTTGGCCTGGCCCTGCCTCCCTGTGTGTGTCATTCTCTGCTTGCCGAGTGCTGCTTGCCCTACCCTACCTGTGGGATGTAACTTCAATTTTTCACATATGAGTGATGAAGGATTTCCCAGCAGTGAGCACCAACCATTTGGTTTTTTGGTATGCTACCCCCGTTAATGTGGATATGATCTTAAACGTTATTGTGGTAATATGGGTGTGGTTTACAGTGGGTGTGGTTTAACAGGGGGAGTGGCCAACACTGACTTCCATTATCGGCCCTCCACCACATAGGCCAGTGAAATTTTGGCCCTCGGTACCACAGAACTTGGACAGCACTGCTCTATGAGATCACTGGAGAAAAATACATAAACAAATGAACAGCATAAGCCTTTTATTGAATTTAAAAAAAAATAATTAACATACACCATCCTTTCAAATAAATACGTGGCTCAGTTTAGTTAATCAGTAAATCAATTTGGCCTATACCACCGGCTGCCAAATCTAACTCAGGGCATAAATTCATAGAATCCGGAAGTTTCTCCTCTGGAATTAGTTCTATTTCAATGAGGCATTCTAATTTTAGCTTTTCAGTACAATTACAAAAAAGCTGAAAACTACTGCATGACAAAGAAAAGCAATCACCTAAGGCTAAGGGCACAAGTGACATTTGCTCCACTGACAGAAAAAAAAAAAACTTGCCATCATGTGTGTTGCCTACCATTGCCATGAATGGCAAAAGATTTGTTTAAATAGTTTTCTTCAAATGTAGGCAGTGGTGATATCTGTGATTTCAGCAGCATAACTACACTAGTTGAGCCGTTTGCATTAGTCATTCACAGCAAACAATCACCATTGTTGCTGTTTGAAAACAAATCTGATTAGCTGTCATGGGCTATAGGATGTGGGGAATTTCTTGACCTTTTATTACCCTGTAAGTGGACCATTAGATTAAGCACCAACACAAATGTGGAGTAGGGTGGGTAGAAGAGAATCTAAGGTCATAACCATGCAGCCCAATGAGTTCATCAAATATTTCCACTTATTTAACACAGGTTTAAATGGGATGGGTGTTTAATTCTCAAGTTCTTTTTTACAATGTTTTAGCTAATGTAATAATTATCTTACTCATTACACCTTATGAACTCAACTACACCCAATAGTGTGTCCTGTCATCGCTCTATATAACAGGACTAAGTCCTCGTCTGAACTCAGAATTACCTCGAAAGCTTACAGTAGATTTACATGGGAAAAGTTTTTGATGGTATTTTATTCTGCTCTGTACTTTCTGAATTTGTCCCAAAATATGGTCTCATACATCCATTCTAATAACATGTTAAAAAGATTTTCATTTGCTACGTTGTCTCAACTCTAGTGTTATTCATAATGTGTGGTATTAATCACTTAGCTTTGAAAATCAAATTTTTTCCTGTAAACAAAAACTAAACTCTATCCCACCATCCTCCACTCCAAGCTTTCACAACACAATATTTATTCTGTTGAATAGTTTCCCTGTGTGCTAACCTGCCAAAAATCTGCAGAGCAGAGCAATGGAATTCAAAAGGTGCCATCTTTCCCTGCTTTCTGATCCTTTGTTTCGTCACAGATCAGCATGCACAGTTGAACCTATATACTGAATTAGTTTCGACTGTGCATGTTCCTGCACGATCCATATCTGAAAAATGACAAATGAGTATCCGAAGACAGGGTAAAATGGCACCTTTGAACTCCCCTGAACAACTCTACAGATTTATGGCTCGTCAGCACACAGGTGGACTTTTCAAAATAATAGATGTTGCAGGGAGGGTGCAGGGGAGGGGGGCAGAGGAGGGTGGGTTTAGTTCTCCTTTAAAACAAATTATTTGTACAATAGGTACCAAGGGCATTTATTTTTTATATTCATAAGAAAGCATTCTTATAACATACTAGTTAATTTTACTTTTTTGCCCCACAACTTTTTCAACTTGGAGGCCACCAAGTGAGGCCACTTAATGTTCTGTCTCTAGCTTTCTGGCAGTCAGGAGCATGCTACTGTTCTGCAACAAATGCCACAGAGTGGGGGATAGGACACCAAGATTGTAGTGCTGCTCCAGCATAATTCTGAAATCCATTTCTCAAAAGAACAATGGGAAGGTAACCAGATAATATCTCCCTAACACAAGATAACAGCTGCCTGGTAGATCTAAGAACAACACCCAATAGTAAAAATCCATGTCCCACTGAGACACATTCAGTTACATTGAAAAGGAAAAACAGCAGCCTGCCAGAAAGCATTTCTCTCCTAAAGTGCAGGCACAAGTCACATGACCAGGGGCAGCTGGGAAATTGACAAAATGTTTAGCCCCATGTCAGATTTCAAAATTGAATATAAAAAAATCTGTTTGCTCTTTTGAGAAATATATTTAAGAGCAGAATTCTGCTGGAGTAGCACTATTAACTGATGCGTTTAAAAAAAAACATGTTTTCCGATGACAGGATCCCTTTAAAGGAGTTGTTCACTTTCCAAATCCTTCTTCAGTTTAGTTGTTTCAGAAAGTTCACCAGAAATAGAGACTTTTTTCAGTCCCTTTCTATTTATTACAGCTTTGCTTATATTGAAGTGTGGTTTCATTTTTCACCATCTTATGTCTTTCTAAAGCAGCTCTGGGAGAGGGGTCACCAACCCTGTATACTGTTAATTTATATGTAAATTGCTACATTTATTATCTAATTCATACGTAAGTTGATATATTTCTTATCTTTGGCCCTGCTGAGCAGAAATCCTGTGTTTCATTACAGCTGTTATAATTGATACAATAGATGCCAACATCCCACAGATGCTGCTGAGAAATGTATCAACTAATGTCGCTAATTGTAACTTTTCATATTCTGCATTTGGGATTACTGAGCTGCCACACTGAAATGCCAGACAAACGTATTATATTAAATATATACACGACGCGCTGTGACAAGTCGCATGCGACAGAAATAAGGTAAGAGATAGAAATGTTGGATAAAGTCGCAGCATTGATCCAAAACAACACGACTGTCGGATGCAGACGCTGCTTCATCTGACATTTCTATCTCTTACCTTATTTATGTCGCAAGCGACTTGTAGCGGCACATCGGATCGCGATGCAAACGTCCGTGTAGTCCTACCCTAATTCTGGGAAAACGTTCGAAATAAAACATGGAAAGCAAAAAAAAGTTTTTATTTCTGGTAGAGAATCTGAAAACAACAGAACTGAAAAAAAAAGTATTTGGAAGTTGAACAACCTCTTCAAAGCATTTATATATAACATCAATTGACTTGTGACCCCTTGGAATTTCCTTATTTTTAAAAAGCAAAATATTTGTTTATTATATTGTTTAATGTGCTGGTAGGTTTTCCTTTGTGTTAATGCTCAACTAAACACAAGAAACCGAGCACGTGTTTGTTTACACAGCAGATAAAACTTCGCTGAACACAGGAAATGAAGCAGCAAACATAAAACAATAAAAACTCAGCTTCAAAAAAACATCTTGCATACACAGGATAGAAATAATTTGTCAATTCTTATTGTTGACATATATACTAATGTTCCATTTTTGGTACTGGTCCTTTAAGTATTATGTTCCCTCTCAGCTATGTATGCAAAAAAATTCTTTTGTGTGCACATTTTAAATTTGTGTGCACATTTTTAAAAACTGTGCACAGGTCAGAATAAATGCAAAATGTGGTGTTTTTACACAAAATTCACAAAATTCTTTGCACTTAACACAATTTGTTGTCTGTGTTGGCCTCAAAATTTGCGTGCGCATACGCGAGCACACAAGAGGGAACATTGAACATGAGACTATTCTTGTCCATAAAGCAAATTTCACCTTAGAATAGTCTCAATGTATTATTATTTTATTAAATATGAGCTAAACAAAGCAAGGTACAAATTTCCACTCACCCTTGTTTGGTCCTTTGGTTTTTACCAATTTGCCCAGTATCAGAAACCCTTTTACCCAGCAAGTGATCAAGGTTAGGGTCAACAAATTTGAACACATGTGAAGAACCAAATTGAACCTTCACTCCACTGTGCAGCATAGTAGTCTCTGAGATATGATGACCATCCACATAGGTATCAGCATCAATGCTTCTTGGAGTAACTGTGACTACTCCATCCATATTATTTAGGTCACAGTGGTGAAGTTGTATTCCTGGGCCAAACAACTGCAAAATAAAGGTTTTAATTTGTATGGTTCGATGGAAGAGTGACAGCTGACAGGGCTTTTGTTTGGGCACATAAGACTACACTTCCCACTATATCAGAAACAGAACGCCAGCACTCAATTATTACTTAGAATTATTATTACTATTACTTAGAAATCACAATATTAACAATAAGGCTTTAGATTTTCTTAGGTATTATTACTTTTTCATACAACTTAAAGCATGTCAAATGCACATTTAGGGTTAAAATAACAGTGTAACTTGTCCTCCTGTTGTCACTTATGGGAGTGAAAATACAAATATGGCTCACCCCCCAATCCCCTGACTATACAGAGCACTGTAGAAAAAAAAAAACACCCTGACTAAGTACTCAGGCAAGGGGTGGAAGGGTTAGGAACAGGGAGTGCAGAGGGTGAGGTTTGGGCTGAGCATAAATCATACACTTTGCTCTAAATTCCTTGACAGTTCTGCCTCTTGCAGCTGTGGCTTAGACCTAAAGAAAGTATACCTTTAAAGCTGGACACCTAGAAAACAGAGGCTGCAAGGCAATTCATATGATAGATTTAATATTCTCTACATGTGGCGGTGCACTTTAAATGCATTGTGGAAAAAAAGGTACATTCATAAAATATGGAATTTGCCAAAAAGAATGCTAAAGTATTCAACATACAAATTGTGTTGCAGTCCCATTTTAATTCTTTATACTCTGGAGGCACTTCCCTTCATTAAACATTCTAGGTACATCTGCTCATTGTAAGAAAGCAGTGGAGCTAAATACAGCTACTGGGATAATGTTACTGCCTCTCAACTAACACACAGCATTATTTAAAGACTGAACATTTCATGTAATATTTTCTGCACTATAACAAAAACACCATGCACATCTTGAAACCTTCTGTTGTCTATATACGCTACCTGTGCAATATGCATGTGCTAGGGACCTCATATTGTAAGGATGGGACAGGCAGAAAAACCAATCACAAAGCATACATTAATAAACTTCTGCAAGTTAGAGCATTCCATTATAAATACAGAAACTGCTATTATATATGTCATGCTGTCTCATCATTTGATCCTGCCTGCAGCATGGCTCCTAGAACAACAGTTTCCCGTCAATAAAAAAGGCTTAACAAAAAAATCCACAGAGAAGTGAACAGAACTACAGATTATGTATAGCAGGACAAACCCTGCACTGTACGATGTTTAAAATGACAATACTTCCTTCAAATCAGTCCCTTTAAGGTATAACTATAACCGAACACACTGTTTGAGAGTAAGATGTTGATCTTAAAGATCCCGTTTTGAGACCCGTCACAAAAAACAATTATTCAAAATCCTATTAGTCAAGTAAAATGAACTTTAATTACACTATATAAATTATTTGAATCTTGTTTCCTTCAGAACTGTGGAATGTGTGGAGAGCAGTGACATCTAGGAAGTTCTGAAAGGAAAGTGAAAGTAATTTCTTGCCCCGCCTTCATGCCTAGGCATAGAGGAGGGGCAGACAATATTTGATTGACAGCTGAGATTTTTAAACGAGCTTAAAACAGCTATGAATGCTTTAATAAAAAATAAAAATTGGATTTCCTGTTAAATTTGAAAAGGACTTTTATTATACAGATTTTTGTGTCCGAGTGACAGGTCCACTTTAAAAAAAAAGTCAAGTGTTGCTGATACAAAAAGAGAGATTAAACAGCTATCTTACTTGTATGGAATTATCCTGAAATTTTTCAGTTCCAACTTCTGTGACACTTGGTTGTAAACGATAGAGCTTGGGCTTATCTCTAGAGTCCGATCCATCTTAAATTCAGAGAAAATAATGCTCTTAAGTGTTTTACAAGACAAAGTACAATGAAATATATATATTTCATTATATAACAAAAAGCTGTAGATGCTTCCTCTATGGAAAACCAGTGTGGTAGTAGATATGGTAATCAAAGGGATACATGTCCTACTGAAGTGTCCTGGAAGACTGGAGTTGCCTTATGTGACACTTCCTACAATAGGAATTTTTAGGACATACTTTAGTTCCTACAAGTACTCATGGCACCTTCTATATCACAACAAGTTTAGTGATTTATAATTTAAAAATAAATGTTTTTTGATATGCACAATTTAGCATTGGAAGAAAAAAAAAAATTAGGAAAATTGAGATGTGTTCAATACACTACTTCCATGGGGCAGATTTTGACCTTAAATTTTTTTAATGTCAAAACTCTCATATTCGACTAGGGAGTTATCCAAACTTGATTCGAGTATTTTTGTTAAAAAATTTGAATTCGACTTTTGAGATTTATCATACTCTGGCCCTTTAAGAATTCGAATTTGACTATTCGCCACCTAAAACCTGCCAAATTACTGTTTAAATCTATGGGAGAGGTCCAGGGATCAATTTGGAGATGTCTGCAACCTTCCCGACATTCAAGTTTTTTTCAGAAAAGAAAACCTGAATTCGAATCGATTCGAGTTTTCGGGTTGTTTAAATTCGTCCAAGTTTTATTAACTGGATTTCGTTAATACATTTCGACTAGTCTAATTTCGAATTTATGCGAGTTTAATAAACTCACATGAATTCAAAATTCGACCCTTGATAAATGTGCCTCCCCGTGTGAATTGTGCTAGAACCTAGAACAGCTAATTACCATTTGTTTCAAATTGTACTAGAAATGTCCTTCAGGCTGCAACCCCCTGGACTTTTTTTCTGGCATATTATAGTGCCTCTCAAACAGATATTTGTGAATTCAAAAGAGAGCTGCATTGCATGGAACTTTCTTATTCCCAAAAAGATGAGGTCTGCTGCAGTTTCATACCTGCACTTAATTCTACCAAGTAAGGCAGTTTATCAGTAGAAAGTGATAAAGAATAGTGGTCGGTTCGGTCCTTGCTTTTTCCTGATTTGCTTTCATGCTTCCGGTTTTGCTTTAGAAGACTATCTGTTGGCCGTCTTTTCAACTGGAACACAAGTTCACCTACGGAAAAAGAAAAAACTAACCAACATCCTAAAAAAACATAACAAAAATATATAACAGGTTTCCTGCATGCACTCTTCTGCTAATGCATACTGCTGCAGCAACTTCCAATATGGCTCAACTAAAGATCTTTCTTTAGGGTAGGGGCACACTGGGCGATTCGGGGAGATTTAGTTGCCTGACGACTAATCGCCTCGTCTTTGCGGCGAGCAATCTGCCCGAACACCTTCCCTCTGTCTTGCACCGTCTATAATGTAAAGTCACCTGCGGCATGGCACACGAGGCAATTCGTATTCCGAAGTCGCCTGAAATACTGGTTTATCTTATGTCCCCAGCACTGCCAAGCTGTACCACTAACAGTTTGCAGCTTCTACTTGCAGTTAAGCTTCTAATTCTTGCACTAAATTCTGGCTGAAAAACTCATGGCAATTATGAAAACGATTTGAGAGGTAAAAAACATTATTTTATTTATTTCTCGTATGTATATAAAGTATATGGATGTGTGTGCATTAAGTTGAGGGTGCACCCAATTTATTGAATACACCATTTATTATTCTACCAAGAGTGCTTGCTGCTGGTCTATTAAAGGAATTGTTCTGTGTAAAAATTAAAGCTGGGTAAATAGGTAGGCTGTGCAAAATAAAGAAATACTTCTACTATAGTTAGTTAGGCAAAATGTAATGTATAATGGCTAGAGTGAATGGGTGTGCAACATAATAGCCAGAACACTACTTTTCAGCTCTCTTGGATTACACTGACTGGTTACCCTGGTTACCAGGCAGTAACCAATCAGAGACTTGAGGGGGGGCCACATGGGTCATATCTGTTGCTTTTGAATCTGAGCTGAATGTTGAGGATCAATTGCAAACTCACTGAACAGAAATGTACCATGTGGCCCCCCTTGAAGTGGCTGACTAACTCAGAGTTATAGAGCTAAAAAAGCAGGAAGTAGTGGTCTGGCTATTATGTTAGACATCCAGTCACTCCAGCCTTTACAAATTACATATTTAGATAACTAACTATATTAGAAATTTTTTTATTTTGCACAGCCTATCTATTTACACAGTTTTTATTTTCACACTGAACTGTTCCTTTAAGCACAAGCTTGACATACAGTGCCATTGGTTTCTTATATGTACCTTTCTCACTTGGCCAATCTCGAAATATGTGAAGAGGACATTCTTCATCATCTAGAATAAATTCTTTCATGCCTTTGTCTGAATGCTGAGCTCCAGGTGGCAATACGACCTACAAAAACAGGGAATGAATAATATTTGAGAAATGTGGTTATTTTCTAGTATGATATAAAGTTAACAAACACACACAATAAAACTGTACTTGATCCAAAAGAATATTTAATCAAACCTTATTGGAAGCAAAACCACTCTGCTGTGTTTATTTAATGGTTTATGATTTTCTAGTTGACTTAAGGTACACACACCCCACACCTCTGTTCATTTGCCTTTCTTGCCATCATATGACCCCAGGGATGAGCTTTGTCCACCCACATACAGGACATAGATATAAGATTCGTCACCACATAACTTGTAACAACACATGTAATTTATTTAATTACATGTCCATGCGGATTATCATATGTGGGTAAAACAGATTTAACTTTAAGGCTTCTAGGCAAAAGGAGCCCCCCTATAAGATATATTGGACCATTCATCGGACACCCAACTCCTGAATAAAGACAGAATAAGGAGAAACAGATGCTGAGAGAGGAACACTGAAGATAAACTTTATTTCAGAAACAGCGCAGAATTTTAAATTGATTATATTTAGAAAGTTCAGTATGCTGAAGCTAATATTAAATTTTCGCTATAGTTCCTCTAAGATATGTCCTAGATATTTATATCAATAAAGTGACATTACTATCTCAGCTGCAGTAATTTTAGTATAGCTGAGAAAGTGTTTAACAATATAGCATAGAATGATAATGCTCCTGGAATTTCTTAAAATCTCAACAAACATAATTATTATATAAAAACATTATTACTTGTAACTGTCAGTTTAACACCTACCTTAGCTATGCAGTATTCCTTAGGGTTTTCTTTTTCCATTCCATATTTTTCCAAAGCTTCTATAACAGCAAAATCTGCTGTATCATTAGTGGATAACAAAATTGTTTTGTATGGTATATTTGGTTTTAAACTGTCAGCATAAATCCTCAATGTCCCACCTAGAAAAAAAGTGACAAAAAAATGACAGGCTTTAAAACACTGCATTTTAATTTCCCTTTGTATGCATCAAAATATGAAAGAGGTGTAAGCCTAATTATTTTCCTCTTGCTTTGTTTTACTTAGATTCTATGAATGGATAACTGTATCATCTTGCAGTTTTATATTTGTATAAATGACCACTGTTCTGGTTAAAACCTTCCAGATCAAACAATTACAGGCACATCACACCCCAGACTGTCATGTGGAACTTGTTTATTTTTTTAGACCTTTTAGATGAATATTCTTTGGTGGATACATGGAGGGAGTGCCATGCCTTTAAGAAGGATTTAACTTCTCCCTCCCCCACACAACTGGCATTTAAGAATCAATATGATTTTAGTAAAAAAAAATTCAAACACAGATTCTCCAGTTGAGTTTCACATATTGTACATGGCCAGATCACGCAATGATAATATTATGAATGGCTGGTCAATCAATAAGTCAATAAACCCGTATTGCACCAATGGCGGCTAGATGAATAAGTCTTGTTGAATTCACAGATAAGGAAAATGGGAAAAACAATACTTTGTCACCAATAACACCCTGGAAATCAATAGCCCTTTTCTGTGGTCTGCTCATAAAGCATGTATGTGTCATGCAGATTGTCTCGGTACAAGAAACCAGAAATCTAAACGGTCAGTTACAACATTTACAAAATGAATATAAATCTGATAATGATTAATACTTCCCTTAGGTGACATATAGAGAAACAGAGAACTCAAACTCAAAGCTCAAATTAAGTTACTATTGACAGGAAAAAAGGGAATGCAGTGGGCTAAGCAAATATATTTCCAGAAGGCAAACAAAAGAAAACACTATAGGGCAGAATTATCAAAATATGAGATCAGAGCTCACCGCATTTGCCCACTTTCTATTCGTTTGTTGGGATTTTTTGAAACATGTTTATCAGTGAGTGAAAGTTAGAGTTCACCATTCAATGAATAGAAGTAATGAATAGAAAGTGGGGTGAATCTTCCTGTGGTGAGCTCTAATTTCATATTTTGATAAATCTGCCCCATATGCTGACTTGCGGTCTCTCAAATTAAATTCTATTATTTCCATTTTCTCAAATTAGGACTAAAGATAGCACCTTGACTGCAAATCCTGCAAATAGATCAGGAATGTACCTTATGCTATCAATCAGGTTTTATTCAAAGATAAAAAGTTACTGAAACTAAACGATTGTTCAGTATCATCGAAGGCTACAAAAAGCTATCTCAGAGGTTTAAAGTGTAATTTTCAACTTTAAAAAATTTAATCAGGAAATTGAAGGCCACAGGCACAGTTGCTGTAAAACCAAGGTCTGGCAGGCCAAGAAAAATACAGGAGCGGCATATGCGGAGGATTGTGAGAATGGTTACAGACAACCCAAAGATCATCTCCAAAGACCTGTAACAACATCTTGCTGCAGATGGTGTATCTGTACATCGTTCTACAATTCAGCACAATTTGCACAAAGAACATCTGTATGGCAGGGTGATGAGAAAGAAACCCACTATGCCAAAAACAGAGGATCTTGCTATATGCAGAAGCTCATATACAGTAGACAAGTCACAATCATTTTGGAACAAAGTGCTTTGGACTGATGAGACAAAAATTGAGTTATTTGATCATAACAAAAAAGGGCTTTGCATGGCAGAAGAAGAACACCGCATTCCAAGAAAAACACCTGCTACCTACTGTCGAATTTGGTGGAGGTTCCATCATACTGTTTCCATAAGGCATGTTACATATTAAAAGGAAGTTGCTACTTTGAAAGCTCACCCAATGATAAAAAAAACTCCAAAGAATTAAGAGGGGTTTCCAAACTTTTTAATATGACTATGTCTTTCCTCATTAGCTCTGTATGATTCTCTAAGAGCACAGATACCTTACATTGGAGCTTTTAGTCCTTTGATCTTTATATAAACACACAGTAGTGGTACCCTGTCCATTGATCTACTTGCTGCTGCTAGAAGATCACATAATAGGTGTAAAAGTAATGATAATAAATATGTTTTATATGCAGACTATATACCATTAACCATAATAAACCCTATGAATTCTCACCAATATCTGTTTGAGGTTTTGACTGACTGACAAATTTTCAAAAATAGGCCCCGCTGTGGGTTACAATTGAACAGGACACCCTGAAGAACAGTAATGTATTATGGTTTAAACACACTCCTCCCTAATAGGAGCTAACTGTTATTATACTACATTCCCTTAAGATATGGCACATGACTAGTTTTCCATATGAGCTAACCTCCCCGCATAAAACATAGGAATGCTTTATAGTTAACCTACATTTTCCCCCAGGGATATCTAGAGGGACCTTCAAATGGTGGGAACAACATAAACTGCATAAAATATATTGCTGAATGTTTAGCTGTCTCTGCAACAGTTACAATATCGCCACAACATTCCACAACAGAAGATTTTTTTATTTTGGTAAATACAACAAAATATCACAAAGCAAGACAAGACTTTTCCCTGACCAACAATAACTGAACTTACACAACAATTATAATACAATAAAGTCTATATACCTTGGTTGACTTACAGGATTGTTTTACTTTAACACCATATCAACTATCTTTGTCCATTTAAAGTTCTTTTCTACTTTCCCTGAGGTTGCAGCATCATGGTTATTGCTTCCCTTTACTAGAGATCCACTTTTTCCCCTCCTCCCCCTTCCCATCATGGGACAGCTTGCCGTTCCCAGTATATTATTTTATATTTTATGTTAATTTTATTTTGTTCAGAATATCTAAACAATCAATGCCAACATAATATTTCTCTGAGATGGGAAATGTCCAGCATGCAGTGTCTCTGGACACTGTTACTTTTAGTTTAAATTAATATAATTTTATTATATATATATTTTTTTTAAACATTCTAGATTTTTTTCCATTCCCCTCCACTTGTGCCATATTCTCAATGTTAAAAGATACCAGCAAGTTATGTGGACCAATAGGAAAATGAGATGGCCAACTAAACAAGCCAGAAACAGAATATAGGCATTTAAGTATTAACATACCACATTAGGTACCACATGGAGGAAATTGAAAAAAGGCTATATGGCACAGGTTAAATAGTGGATAACAGATAACACCATTATGTTCTACAGAGCTTATCTGCTATCTACTGTGTAACCTGAGCCTTTTCTCCTTGGAATGGCTGCCCTAATTGCTACACAGCAGCTTATTTATATAACCAATAGTAGTGTTGCTAAAGTATGTTTGTGAAGATTCTCATTCATCCAGGTCATGGTATTTCTGTAGAAATAAATCAAATCAACTGGACTTGCTATGTTTCTTCTTGAAGACTTTTCACCAGTTATTCACCTGGTTTACTCAATTTCTGAAATGTCTTCAAGAAAAAACATAGCAAGTCCAGTTGATTTGACTTATTTCTACAGATAGTGTTTCTAAAAGCAAACATAGCAGTTTTATCAGTGCAGAGCAACACTGCATTATATTTTTATTACTTTTAAACATTAATTTTTTTGATGTTACTGTTTCTTTAAGGTTGCTTGTGCCAGTGCATATAGCTATAAACCATATCATTATGCATCAACTCGTTTACCAAGACTATTCAGTATGACATTATTCCTATACCGTGGCATAATGGGGATGAATAAACAGTTGCTTAGCCAAATATTACTGTATTAGAATTTCCAGAAAACACCAACATACTCTTAAAAATACACCTAACCTAAAATATTAAACCCAACCAAAGGTGCAGGCTAATATTGCTCATACTCCAGTTGGGGGTATTAGAATTTCCAGAAAACGCCAACATACTCTTAAAAAGACACCTAACCTAAAATACTAAACCCAACCAAAGGTGCAGGCTAATATAGCTCATACTCCAGTTGAGGGTATCAGTATTTTTTTTTTTTTTTTTCAAGCTCCCAGTGCGAGCAGCTATGTTTTCTGTGCAATTATCAGTTCAGGCAAAATGCACTCAGAAAACCTATAATGCACTACAATCTACCCTTCTGATGTTCGATTACAGTGTAAAATTAGCAGGCTAAATTTAAAGTGTAGTTATCTCAATTTAAACAGTGAGATGGCAGATAATGCTCAGTACCACATTTTAAATAGTTGGGATGTGCAAATTTAAGTTTTATGGAATACTATAATATGAAAAAATGCTTTGCAACATTTTTAAAATACTGTCATGATTGTCAGGGACAACAAAATCAACATTTAGAATTTTTGCACAGGGATTCTTATATATCTCTATATTTCTGTCAGTTTCATTGCTAGTGCTTCATTTCATAACATGGCTGGGGAATCAGCAGACCCAGAAGTGAGAGAAGCCACAATAACACTTGTCTATTCCTTTTACTCCTTATTTACCAGATTGCTAAAGTAGTGATAGGATGTTGTACTTTGTTCCTCCTTTATCTACCCTCTTCTCTATACTTTCTACCATTTCAGTGTACTGTTCATTTTCCCTTTTGTACAGTAACACCAAAAACGAAAGAGGTGTGTGGG
Source organism: Xenopus laevis (assembly GCF_017654675.1). NCBI lineage: Eukaryota > Metazoa > Chordata > Amphibia > Anura > Pipidae > Xenopus > Xenopus laevis. The sequence continues at coordinate 54,504,756 of NC_054379.1, read as the reverse complement.
GGCGTGGCTATGTAGGGTGAGCGGGAAGACGTGTTCGGCTAGAGCTCCGCGTGGAAACCATCCTGACTGACTACCCTGACACATCCTAGAGCTGCATCTCACCCTCCAGACCCTGGAAGCTATTACCAGGACAGTCATATGAGTGCCCGCAGCCGCAACCGCCACTCAAGGTCCCTCCATACTGCCCCTAAGCAACACCACCGGGGCGACGCCATCTTGTCGAGACGCGCGGCCTGCACCAGCACAGACACACACGCAGGTATGTCTGATCCATCCGGCACAGACCCGGACCGGCCAGCCGATATCTCGCCTGAATCCAGCATGCTGCTGGGGGCCATTAAAGAATCCCAGACAGCGATATCGGCCAAGATGGATGATCTGCGTGTTGAGATCCAAACGGAGATTGCTCTGTTCTGGGCCGACATGGCCAAAATTCGTAGCCGGGTGACAGAGACTGAACACCGCATCAGTGAGGCAGAAGACACCCTGCGCCAGCAACAGCCGGCCATTGCGGAGCTGTAGCACCAAGTTAAGCTGCAGCATCAAGTTAAGCTGCTATCGCAGAGAGCAGATTGAAAAAGATCGAAAATTTTTTGGGGCTCCCCTTCCAGAAAATAGAACGCGTCGCAACAACGTGCGCATCATAGGCCTGCCAGAAGGCCTAAGCCCGGCTGACTTCACTGAACAACTGCTTAAAGAGCTCCTGGCACCGATTGCCCTGTCTACGGCCTACCCGGTGGAACGGGCCCATAGGATCCCCACGAGGCAAGTTCCAGGGGCTACGCCCAGGCCTTTCATCCTACACCTATTGAACTACCGCAACAGAGACGCCATCCTGCTGGCAGCGCGGAAGAAAGGGGAAGTAAAGTACCTCAACGCCACTCTACAATTTTACCCTGACTTCTCTGCAGAAGTCCAACGGCAACGCCGCACGTTCCAGGATGTCAAGAAAAGGGGGGTGGCTATTCAACCATATATTCACCACACACATGGCGGACCTAAAGATCAGTAGCTGGAACGTTAGAGGGTTAGGTGACAAACTGAAACGTACCCTTGTTTTTGACTTTATTAAGAGGTATAAACCTGATATACTCCTTTTGCAGGAGACTAAAACGGGCATGGGTAGGCAGAACCTTTCAGTCCACATACTCGACTTACTCAAGGGGGGTGGCTATCCTAGTCCACAAAAAACGAAACTTCCAGGTAATGCAAGTCAAGCAGGACCCCAACGGACGCTATGTCATAGTGCAGATTAATGGGCTCCTCCTTACGTTAGCCTCCATCTATCTTCCCCCTGCAGCCGACAACCAACTACTGACACAAATCACTACTTCCTTAGCGTCCCAAAAAAACGCTGGCGTGTTTTCTACATGATGGCTGATAGATTGAAAAAGATCGAAAATTTTTTGGGGCTCCCCTTCCAGAAAATAGAACGCGTCGCAACAACGTGCGCATCATAGGCCTGCCAGAAGGCCTAAGCCCGGCTGACTTCACTGAACAACTGCTTAAAGAGCTCCTGGCACCGATTGCCCTGTCTACGGCCTACCCGGTGGAACGGGCCCATAGGATCCCCACGAGGCAAGTTCCAGGGGCTACGCCCAGGCCTTTCATCCTACACCTATTGAACTACCGCAACAGAGACGCCATCCTGCTGGCAGCGCGGAAGAAAGGGGAAGTAAAGTACCTCAACGCCACTCTACAATTTTACCCTGACTTCTCTGCAGAAGTCCAACGGCAACGCCGCACGTTCCAGGATGTCAAGAAGAGGCTCCGTGGCAAAGGCATCAAATACAGTATGATGTACCCTAGCAGGCTCCGGGTCGTTGATGGCCAGCAGGTCCGGTTTTTCACAGACCCTGAGGAGGTGGGGCTGTGGCTCGACAAGCGCTAAGACCGTCACCATGGCGTGGCACGGTAAATTCCCTAGATGCAGACATCGGCCTAGGCGGCCACCACAAGGCAATCCAAGCGCCAATGAAACCTATTTCCAGAAGGGTAAAGTTAAATATTTGGCTCTAGCCGTTCACTGTTATTAAGTTACGAACTAACTTTCCAGATAATTACGGGGTGCCTCCCGCTTAGGCAGTCAGTTTAGGGTATCGGGACTCTTCGTGTTCCAGAAGGGTCAGGGTGGGGGGATTCTTGGAAGAAGCCAAGAAGATTGGGACTCACAGGACACGGGATAATCTCGACTGTTTTGATACGTGTCCCTGTAATATTTTATGTCCTTTGAAATGTCTATTACTACATGTTTCTCTTTCTACTCTTTTTCCCTTCTCTTTCAACTCTTTCCTTTCTATGCACTCTTGAGGGGAGGGCCGAACTCCAGGCAGGGGAATGGGACTGAGCGGCTCCAACCATATATTCACCACACACATGGCGGACCTAAAGATCAGTAGCTGGAACGTTAGAGGGTTAGGTGACAAACTGAAACGTACCCTTGTTTTTGACTTTATTAAGAGGTATAAACCTGATATACTCCTTTTGCAGGAGACTAAAACGGGCATGGGTAGGCAGAACCTTTCAGTCCACATACTCGACTTACTCAAGGGGGGTGGCTATCCTAGTCCACAAAAAACGAAACTTCCAGGTAATGCAAGTCAAGCAGGACCCCAACGGACGCTATGTCATAGTGCAGATTAATGGGCTCCTCCTTACGTTAGCCTCCATCTATCTTCCCCCTGCAGCCGACAACCAACTACTGACACAAATCACTACTTCCTTAGCGTCCCAAAAAAACGCTGGCGTGTTTTCTACATGATGGCTGATAGATTGAAAAAGATCGAAAATTTTTTGGGGCTCCCCTTCCTCCCCCCTACATTTCCAGACTCATGGCAACTTACCTAGACAGTGGGCACATGTGTAGGGCAAAATAAAATTTTTATTTGCTGATTTGAAGGTTTTCTAGGCATTTGTAGTGCAGATACGTGTTCCTCCATTGAAATTTGAATTTCGCGCCGTATGCAAATTAGCCTTCGCTAGCGTAACTTTGCTTTATATAGCGAATCAACGCTAGCGCAACTTCGCAACCTTACGCTACCCCTGTGCACAACTTCGGATTTTAGTGAATTTGCGGAGCCCTGGCGAAACTACACCTGGCGAAGTGCGGCGAAGTTGCGCCTGGCGCAACTTCGCATCTTAGTGAATTTGCCCCTTAGATTGCACCCAGATCCGCCCGATAGGATATGGAGGCTTCCCCTCACTGGGTGGGACACACAACTGTGGAAGCCATAGTACACCCCGCAGTCTTTCAATACTGGCAAATAAACCCTGACACAGCAGATCTTTTCACTGTATGGGATGCCTTTAAGGCCACAACACGGGAAGCCTATATTTCAGGGATTAGCAAGGCCAAAAAATCTCTGTTCAAAAGACAGACTCACTAGAAGCAGAGACCGCAGAAAAAGAGCAGGCCTACTTAGGGGATCCCACTGAAGAGACGAGGAATAAGCGGCTCCAGGAAGCCCCTCTCCTTTCATTAGCCTCCATAGAACGTGCACAGGTTTACATACTTAGACAGCAATACACGGTTTTTGAGACTGGGGACAAGGCGGGGAAACTCCTAGCAATGCTAGCCAGGGAAGACAGACCCACGGCCACGATTCCCCTTATCAGAGATGCCACTGACACCTTGATTACGCACCCCCGCCGTGTCTTAGATGCTTTCAAACAGTTTTACCAAGACTTATATTCATCCAAATCAGTGCAAACTGATGAGGACATTCTCACATATTTGGGAGCCGCTCAGCTGCCATACCTCTCTGACAACAGCCAGAGACTCTTGGAAGCGCCCATAACAATTGAGGAGGTGGAAGAGGCAGTGAAAGCTTCCCCCACAGGCAAGGCCCCCGGCCCAGACGGGCTTCCAGCCTAGTTCTACAAACACCACTTACAACTGTTGGGACCCCACCTAACTGACCTACTGAACGAAATAGCCAGCAGGGGTACCACACCTCTGTCAATGTCGCAGGCCTTCATATCCTTAATACCCAAAAAAGGGAAAGACGCACTTCAGTGCTCCGCTTATCGCCCGATTTCCCTTATAAACTATGACGCTAAATTGCTAGCCAAGATTCTGGCAAACAGGCTCAAGCCGTATATGAAGGATCTAGTACACTCTGATCAGACTCACCTCCAATTGCAACATAATAACGTGGGTACTCGAGCAATAGCGGCTCTGGATGCGGAGAAGGCCTTCGACTCGGTCGAATGGCCCTTCCTTTGGCAGACCTTAAAACGCTTTGGCTGCGGTCCACGGTACCTCTGCTGGCTCCAGGCACTGTATAATTCTCCCACGGCACAAATTAGAGCGAACAATATGCTATCCCCCACCTTTGCACTGAACAGGGGCACCAGGCAAGGCTGCCAGCTTTCACCCTTCCTGTTCTGCCTAGCAATGGAACCATTGGCCGAGATAATAAGAACTAAGCCAGACATTGGCGGCTTGATTAGGGGTAACCTAGTAGAAAAACTTGCCCTTTACGCAGACGACCTCCTTCTCTTTCTAGACAGTCCCAACCACTCCTTGACCAACCTACTCAGTGTTATTAATGAGAACGGTAAATTCTCGGGCTTGAAAGTGAACTGGGGAAAATCCACCCTATTCGCGATAGATGTTGAGGCAAAAAATCACCTTGTAAGAAATACTTACCGAGTGGATCCATCGATGCGCCTCCGTCCAGCGTTCCTGACGTCACGGGCGTCGGGTCACGTGTGCGCGCAGAATCGTGCACGTCAGCGCGCATCCAGGCGCAGGCTCGTTGCGGCGCAGAGCGTGTTCACGCTGGCTCCTCGTCGCAGGCGTTCTGACACTGCAGAATTGGCGCCAAGTTTAAAGGTATTTAAACTGACTTTTGTATTTTAACTGTGCCTGGTTATCGTGGTTTGTCCTGAGACCTAGCTTACAGATTTAAACTACTTCTGATTGACTCCTGTGTATGACCTTGATGTGTTTTGACTTCTGAGACTTGCTGCCTGCCCAGACTTCTGCTTATCTTTCGTTCCTGCTGAATTGCTGCCTGCCATTTGACTTCGAATCCGGTTTGACTATTCTCTTCTCTGAAATCCCTGGTACCTCGCTTCAGCCTAGCCTCACTGGCTTCTCTCCACTCATGGCTTTCTCCTGTCTCATCCCCGGGTGGGTTCTGTGTTGTGTGAGCCGCTTGTGGGTCCTTATCATCTAGAAGAGGTCCATCGCTTCATAAACTATCCGGTAAGCCTGACACACCTACCCCCTGACTCCCCACTCCAATGGGTGGACAAATTCACATATCTTGGGATTCAGGTTACACAAGATGTTACCCAGTATAGGAAACTCAATATTGACCCTATTCTCACTGACATGAAAACTAAATTCTCACTTTGGGCTTCGCTTCCTCTCTCGCTGTATGGCAGACTCAACCTGGTCAAAATTAAATTTCTCCCTAAATTCTTATGTTTTCAGAAATACACCGGTCTGCCTGCCTAAATATTTTTTTCCCCATGTGAAATCACAGTTCTGCTCTTTCATATGGGGCAACAAAAACCCGAGGATAAGTTTGACTACTTTGCAACGCTCAACCCAGGCAGGTGGCCTGGCGTTGCCCAACCTATACCACTATTACTTGCCGGCAATTCTGGTGACAAGTAGATTGTGGTTTGAGCCGGACTGCTCGAATTCGGCAGTGACACTGGAAGCTGCCGTCTTGGGGTCGAGGGAGGCCCTGCGGCTCTTGGTATACAGGGGAAGGGAGGCACACCCAATGGTAACCAGGTCCATGAACACCACTATCACAGCCTGGAAGGTAACACAATCTATTTTCACCCCCAAGGGATTGACTGTGTACTCCCCTCATGCTCCACTGTGGTGCAATATGAATCTCCCTCTTATGCTAGACATCCCCGACTATCATATCTGGGCCACAGCCGGCTTAAGATTTGTGAAGGATTTGTTCCCCCAGGGCCAATTACTCAATCGAGACCAAATACAAACCTCTTTTCCAGGTAGCCAAGCGGCATATTTCCGGAGCTGCTTACTCCAGCGAAAAAGCAATTTGTCGGTCCTCAGACACTGATCCAAGATTCCGAATTGGAAACCAAACTACAACTACAGGATGTACCAAAAACTCTCTCCACTATTTACCAAACCATTCAATCATGGCAAGACAGACAGGAGCTCCGCACTTATGACAAATGGCTTCTAGACATAGTGGATTTAGACCCCGATAAGTGGTCAGAAATTCTCAGGTTAACCACTCAACCCATGATTGCCAGCAGAGAAAAGCTAATTCAGGTGAAATTCCTACACCGCTCCTACTTAACTCCTGAGCGCCTCCACCACATCACTCCCACCAGAGACGCCAATTGTACTCGAGGGCGCGGCCACCCGGGTACTTGGATACATATATGGTCTTGCCCCAAACTAGTGACCTACTGGACACAAATAATTGCCTTCATATCTGAAATAATGGTCCTCGAGATACCCCAGCACTGGCGCTGTTGGGTTTGACAAAGGGATTTGTTGATAATGGTTCAGACAGAACATTGCTACAATTGCTAATGTACTATGCACGTAAACAGATAATTTTGAAATGGAACAGGCCTGATCCTCCAACAATTGCAACCTGGAAAGAATTAATTAGTTAACAAGGCACTGCCATGCTACAAGGCTGCCTACTTTGCTAGAGGCTGTATGGACAAGTTCATAGACATCTGGATGATCTGGGTGCTCAACCCTGAAACTAACAGCCCACATGTTTTTTAAGGTCTAGAATGTATGCATTGTGTTATAGTGTATGATCACTCTGTACGTTCAACCCCCCCCCCGCTCTCCTCCGCCTTACTTTCCTTTTCTTTCTACCTTTCCTTTCCTCTTTTTTTTTCTTGTGATATGTATCTCTTTATGTGGATACACTGTTGTTAAACTCAATAAAAAGAAGTTAAAAAAAAAACAAAAACGAAAGGTGTTATAAAGTAATTAATATACGGTTACCCTGCACTGTTAAAAGTTGTGTGATTGTTTCAGAAAGACTACTATAGTTTATATAAATAAGCTGCTGTGTAACCACGTGGACAGTCTTTCAAGCTGGATAAAAAGGGAAAAGACTATATAGCAGATAACAGATAAGCCCTGTATAATACAATTGTGTTTTATCTGTTATCTGCTATTTAACCTATGCCTTTTCTCCTTTTCCAGCTTGAATGGATGCCCCCGTGGCAACACAGAGGCTTATTTATACAAACTATGGTAGTCTTTCTGAAGCAATCACAACTTTTACCAGTGCAGGTTAACGCTACATTATATTTTAATTACTTTGATACACTTTCCATTTTTGGTGTAACTTTTCCTTTAAATTGCTTTTTATATTCAAATGTTAGGGTGGATATTCTTACAACTATCCCAAATAGTGTCCTCTCCAATGCTATGAAAAATAAAAAGGGGTTTCTGTCATAATTTATATGGTGTACTTTTTAATTCTAAATTACACTGTACACATTACAAAAAATTCACTCTATCATATAAAAATGTTATTCCTGAACCAACGAATGTGTTTAATTAGCTCCAACTTGCAGTGCAGCTGCAGATCAATTACAAATTGTCTTTTAATTACCAGAGTCTGGTCGGCCATCTGAGCTACGAAATTCTTGCATTCTTTTTTCCAATTTTTGCTGTCGTCTTCTTTTCATAACCACCTCTGGGTTAGATATTGTGCGAGTAAAGCTGGTCTCTGGCATATCTTTGTATACCTCCATAGCTAACTGTAAGTTCTCTCTAATGAAAGAGATTGAGAAAGGAGAATACATTTCAATACAATTTCACTAGAGACAGAAAAAAACAGTTATCTACCCTAAAGGAATTTAAGAGGGAGAGAAAAAAGGTAACCTTGTTAGTGACTATGTATTGCCTTCTATAAAGACCCACTTAGGGAATTGTTTTCCAATTTATCATGGGCGGATATCTCCTATATTCTAATTTCTTCGCCACTTAGCCATTCAATCAGTATACCATCACCTCAAAAACAACATCAGGATTCTTAATAATCCACATAAAAGAATGGGTTGGTAGTAATTAATTTTAAATATAATTAATTAACTTCCTGTGGTTTATAACGTTAACTACACAAATTGTGTCAATTAATCGTTATAAAGTGACTAGTAAAGTGGCTAGTGCCGATTATTGAAAAAATATTTCAAAATTATAAACTTCTTAAATGGAGTCCGCCCACTTGAGCATGAATTGAAAGGAGCAAAACAGAATATAGATAGTTGGTGGAGTTGCGCCAAAATTGTAGCTGCAATTTTTTTCTCCCTAGGAGCGCCACAAAGTGGGAGAAGGCAGAATCTGAAGGGCTGCGGTCTCGTTATTTAAACTTACCTATATTAAGCTATTTAACCCTAAGAAACCGCAAACCCTCCAGCTCTTGGAGAGAAAATAGATTTAAGATACAGGTGAAAGTAAAGTAGCCGTTAAAAGCTTTTTGCAATCTCGGATTACCGAAGTGATTTAAAAAGTTTAAAAGCCTTTTAAGGGTCTTGTGTCGTCAGATGCGCGTTTCGCCACAGCTTTCTCAAAAGGCAACCTACACTAAAGGAGACATTTTATATAATATTCATCTTCAGTTATACTATTCACCCCCTTCCAAGAGTTCCTCCCTCTGTCTCTCTCTGTTCCCAGCCTGCATATTTTTGCTTACACTGCTGCAAGATCTATAAGCTAAAACAATATATTTTAAATTCTCAACATAAAGCAATATATATTAAGTTGTAAAACAGTTGTAAAACTGTAAAAATATACTATAAATACTTTTTTTTTATTGAATAATAAAAGATATACAAGCAGTGCACATAAGTATGTACTGTTACCCAATTACAGATAGAAGCTGCAGGTTTGTTTTCTCTGCAACTCCCTGCACTAGATCATATACTTTTTCTGCACATTGATGGTAGGAAAGCTTTTCGAAGGGTTAATAAAGGATAAGATACTGGACTTCATAGCAAATCATAATACTATGAGTTTGTGCCAGCATGGTTTTATGCGTAATAGATCTTGCCAGACTAACTTAATTTCTTTTTATGAGAAGGTAAGTAGAGACCTCGATTCTGGGATGGCAGTGGATGTGATTTACTTAGACTTTGCCAAAGCATTTAATACAGTGTCACACAAAAGGTTACTGGTTAAATTAACTGGTTAAATTAAGGAATGTTGGCCTGGAACACAGTATTTGTACCTGGATATAGAACTGGCTTAAAGAAAGACTACAAAGAGTGGTGGTAAACATTTTCTAATTGGACCAGTGTTGTTAGTGGAGTACCACAGGGCTCTGTACTAGGTCCCTTGCTTTTCAACTTGTTTATTAATGACCTGGAGGTGGGCATTGAAAGTACCGTTTCTATTTTTGCAGATGATAATAAATCGTGCAGAACTATAGGTTCCATGCAGGATGTTGTCACTTTGCAGAGTGATTTGTCTAAGTTGGAGAACTGGGCAGCAAACTGGAAAATGAGGTTCAATGTTGATAAATGCAAGGTTATGCACTTTGGCAAAAATAATATAAATGCAAGTTATACACTAAATGGCAGTGTGTTGGGAGTTTCCTTAAATGAGAAGGATCTAGGCGGTTTTTGTAGATAACAAGTTGTCTAATTCTGGGCAGTGTCATTCTGTGGCTACTAAAGCAGATAAAGTTCTGTCTTGCATAAAAAAGGGCATTAACTCAAGGGATGAAAACATAATTATGCCTCTTTATAGGTCCCTGGTGAGGCCTCATCTGGAGTATGCAGTGCAGTTTTGGACTCCAGTCCTTAAGAGGGATATAAATGAGATGGAGACAGTGCAGAGATGTGCAACTAAATTGGTTATAGGGATGGAAGAAATTATGAGGGGAGACTGTCAACGTTGGGGTTGTTTTCTCTGGAAAAAAAGGCGCTTGCGAGGGAACATGATTACACTTTTCAAGTACATTAGAGGACATTATAGACAAATGTCAGGGGACCTTTTTACCCATAAAGTGGATCACCGTACCAGAGGCCACCCCTAGCTAGACTAGAAGAAAAGAACTTTCATTTGAAGCAACGTAGGGGGTTCTTCACAGTCAGGACAGTGAGGTTGTGGAATGCACTGCCAGGTGATGTTGTGATGGCTGGTTCAGTTACTGCCTTTAAGAATGGCTTGGATGATTTTTTGGACAGACATAATATCAAAGGCTATTGTGATACTAAGCTCTATAGTTAGTATGGGTATATAGAATTTATGTGAAAGTAGGGAGGGGTATGTGTATGGATGCTGGGTTTTCATTTGGAGGGGTTGAACTTGATGGACTTTGTCTTTTTTCATCCATCAACAATTTAACTATGTAACTATGTATGAGGTTCAGGGAGTTGCAGAGAAAACAAAGTTGCAACTGTTGCTCTGAAACAGCACATGTCTAGGTATAGTGTGTTGCAGGGAAAACAATTCTGCAGTTGAAAACAGTATATGATCAGGTAAGGCGGTGAAGGGCAAACAAAGTTGCACCTTCTGGGATCTTATGTTTTATAGAACTGTAGAACTTGTTTTTTTTTGTCATAGCAGGAATGATCAGAGCAGGCAGGGGAAAGAATGCAGGGTGGGAACACTGTGAGCAGGAAAGGACTGAGAATGATATCACAAACAGCACCGCCCACCTCTGCATGGTCCTCCCTCAGTGGATGTGGCTCTGTTACTGAAGCAGAAGGTGCCGGTGGCACCTTTGGTATAAACTGAAGTCTCTTAAATTGGAAACTTGCAAAAGGTTTGGGTCAAGCTCAGTTTGCAAGCGGATATCTGACATAAAAAGGTATTGAAATACAAACACTTCCTTCTATTTTACATAATTTTATATGGTTTTGTGCATTGTGAAAGTTTATGCTATATGCCCATTTATGCATACCTCCCAACATTTTGGAAATAAAAGAGGGACAAAAAAAGTTGCCATGCAAGCGTGGCAATTTTTGCAACGCCCATTTTTGTGGCCACACCCCCTAATTACCGTTTTCATTTTACAAAATTTGGCAGGTTATGAAAGTTTGAACACATTTCTGTGCTTTTTTTTCAGTTTTGCGTATGAAGGTGAATTGCCCTGATCACAGTTTCCCCAAAAGACCTGTTATCTTATATTGTTACAATTACTTATTTGCTTATCTGAAATTGTTACAAAAGTTTCCAAGTGCACTTGGTGGCTGTTCTGGGCTCTCTGCCAACAGCCAATTAAGTTAGAAACTCAGTTTCTTTTTCTGGCTCCTCAGTACAGAGAAAAATGGGACTTTCCAGTACAAATGAGGGACTGCAGGTTGAGCTGTCAAAATAGGGACTGTCCCTCTTAAAACAGGACAATTGGGAGGTATGATTTATGTTAAGCAAATATTATAACATATATAGAACATCTGAGGAGAAAAAAACTAAGGGGAGTACCAATATTAATCAACAACATCCGACAACCCCAAAATACACCCAAAAAGGTGCAAAGCAATTGCATCTAACAGGGTTGGAAAGAATTTCTTATTAATGTTTTTCACAAAGTATCAAATGTTTGGGTCAGAGCTCACTTCACTGGTCTCCTAACTTTAGATAATGTGAAGTCTGGAGACTACATGAGAAACAGGATTTGACTTTCCTTGCCTTTCTGTAGGGGGGGGGTGCGTGTGTGTGTGCATGTGTGCGTGGTATTTGACACAACTGTGTGCCACACCCCACACTTCATCAGGTATAAATAGTCAATGATAACCATCCAATTAAGGAATGACATCACCAGTGACTCGTGCAATTATAAATCACAATAAAAATACATACATAAAAATTCTAGCCATCAAGGTGATTAGGATACATATGTAGTGTTGCTCCAAAATTTCAGTATTGTATTATCATATTAAACCAGTGCATTTTTTTTTAAAGTGCACATTGCAATAAATATAAATCATTAAAAACATGTTCTCAACCGTAAAGCAAATCTATTACATTAATACCCTGGCTGTCTAGCTCAATATTTGGGGGCACAACAATTTTCTAAAAACAAGGATCTCAAAAACTTCCACCCTAGGACATGTCTAATACTAATAATTCATATTACCAAAGCATCTTCAAAAATTGGTATTGTCCTTCCTGTACTAGAAACCATAAGGCATTGTGTAAATTCACTCTAGCACAAAATACTATACATTCAAGTTTTTTGTTTTTCCTTTTTTTGTTTGTCTACAGCTGTCCATAGACTAAGATTTTATTCCTAGTATGATGAATGTTCGGATATCGATTATTTGTTTCAACACAATGATCTAAACCTAACCATTGAATTCTAGGATTATAGTAGATAAAATAACAAATCAGACAATGTTATGTCCTGGGAATTGTAGTCAGTCATGGATATCATTAGATAAGGCAATACATGCAGAGATATCATTAGCCATCAGAAATTTTCTAACTTGTCAGATCGACTAAACAATTCATCGCCACGGTACGAAAATTGTTGGAACGCCCACAGACAGCCAAAAAAAGTTTCATATAGGTATATCTGTGCGTATACCTATATATAGGTAATATTCATATAGGTAAATCTTGAAATCTTAATAGCTAAATTTCTTTCATCCACATAACCTCCATAATCTACAAAGGTATCACTGGTTCAGCTTTCAGTTTTCTTAGATTTGCAGTAGAACTGTCTTTCTTTTAGCCTTCCTATTGTGTTATAATCACCTAACTTGAAAGAGAAGCAGCTCAGGTATGCATGGTATGATATAATTGGAGGCATGATCAGTTAAAGTTTAAAAAATGTAACTTCCCATAGAAGAGAACATCCTTCTTTCTTTTTTTTTTTTTTACAAAGCCTCCACAAATATCTATGACTCTCTTTAAAACCAGCCTCCTGTTTATCAAAAGTATTCAATGTATGGAGGCTAGGGGTACTGGAGGCTACATCCTCTAAATGGTACAAAAATACATATACAAGTAATACAGATATGGAATCCATTCTCCGGAAACCCGTTATCCAGAAAACTCGGAATAACAGAAATGCTGTCTCCCATAGAATCCATTTTATCCAAAAAATCCAAATTTTTGAAAATAAATTCCTTTTACTCAGTAATAAAAAAAAAAAAAGTACCTTCTACTTGTTCCAAACTAAGATATAATTAATCTTTATTGGAAGCAAAAGAAGTCTATTGGGTTTATTTAATGTTAATATGATTTTCTAGTAGACTTCAGGTATGAATATCCAAATTACAAAAAGACGGAAAACCCCAGGTCCCGAGCATTCTGCATAACAGGTCCCATACCTGTATATGTATACTGAAGAGCTGCTTCTAAAAGAACCCCTAAACGTTCTATGAAGTCTTTTGCAAAGTAGTTTGAAAAACTGGCAAATTTTGTTGGCAACTGCACCTTTTGCTTTTTTTACACATTTTGTGCATACTTTTTGTTCTATACATATACATGTTATAAGAAAGACATGCAAAACTGAAGTTAACAAGAAATAATTGCTATTACAAAGTTCCAATAAGAACTACAGGTATTCCAACAAAAATCAGTTTTGTGCTACATCGTAATGCTGTTCACACACAGAAATTTAAGACTGTTCAAGTTCCGTTCAAGTGACCGTATGAACTTTATGAAGTGTGTAGGAACAATAACACTAATGCATTTTACCACAGTCCACAGGTTAAAAACATAGCTACCCAATGATTTAAGGTGGCAATACATGGATAGATTCAACTCAGACCGATTCAACAGCATATCTGGCTGGGTATGGGGCACTCAGAGATTTTGATATGGCCGGTTTAAAAACTACACATTGTAGGACCACATTGGGTTGTTGCAGTCCTGGCCCTAATGGCATGCATTCCTGTTGTTGTGATCTGATTAACTGGCCCGAGGTCAATTTCGCCAAACTATTGGTTCTATTAATGTATGGCCAGCTTTACATTGCACTATGATGAAAGTATTCAGTTTGCTTATTGGATCATGGAATATTGTAATCTGTATTTGTGCCAAATTGCATTAATAAGCAATCAAATATTTCATATTTATCATGCAGCTTGCACTATACGTGGCCAGATTATGACAGAAAGATATGTCTGGAAAACCATAATATTAGGGCATCAATGACAAATAGGAATGTTCTTTTAAAAGAGTCATGAAGTTCTGGGTGCCACTGCTACCCCTACGTGGCCTTTTTGAGACAAATAACAGCATGTAAAATTTAAGAAAAAAAAAGGCTTTACTCATTTATAAATACAAGAAAATGTTTTTACCCATCATCTCTCAGCTGTGGCCCCTCTTCTTTATCCGCTGACTGCTTCAAAACATCTCTCTCACGTCTTTTCTTCTCCTTTTTTTCCTTTTTAGACAAGGTCCTCTTAAAATTCTGGATTACACCTTCTTTTTCCTGTTTCTCTGGCCCATTGCTTTGAGTCTTCTGAAGAGAGGAGTAAACCAAAGAAACACCACTGCTTCAAAAGTTTTAAAATAAGCATGTGAAAAAGTATACAGAGAAAAACATTTAATAAAGAATGTAACAGCTCCAAACATGTAAAGTATTACCTTTGGGCTAATTTTTATGGATCGTGCTGGTTCTATTTTTATGTGAGGCAAGAATGTCAAGAAGTGATTTCTCAACATTAAACACCTGGGTTTATTTAAAAGACCCACTGGGCGTGAAACCATTATTTATAAGAACTTTTATTTTGATAAGTACCTAAGGGATATACTTATTTTATATTCAGAAAGCACAGAGCAAATGAATAGGTTGGGCAGGGTCAGGGTGGAATCAGGAGTGTGGGTGGGTGTAACCTGGGTGTGGTGGATTGGACTGTGGCCTAAAAGGCCTGATTTCCCAAACAGGAATTTTGGGAGGCATCTGAAATAGCATCACATGCATGTCATACTTTCTTACTGCTCAAAGCACTTTAAGCACAGAGGATAAAAAATACTGGTAAAGCAGTGCATCATTGCAAATACAATTGTTAGAGAACATGAAACAAGGATTATGTGAAATGTGGACTGTACAAAACATACAGGAAAATTTAACAGCCTTTAGCCAAGTTGTAGATAGAAAAATGTTAATAAGATAGCATGTGCCACCTTTTTGAATCACTTGTTACGCAAGATAAAAGAGGACTAGTAATGTAAGAGGGATTATTATTTTCTGAAACTAAGGGCTGGGCCCCAAAAATGGGATCCCATGCTGTTATGGGTAGATCACCATGATCCCCCTAAATAAATGAGAAATTTCCCAGTAAAACATGAATTACTTATACAAATAAGGTAAAAATTGCCTTTGAATCAATGTTGTGGGTTACCAATTTGATTCTCACCTTATTTGGTTGCTATGATTTCATAGCATTCTGATAAGTTTTCTTAACTACAGATGACCGGACTCCAGCCTTATTTATAAAGGGGTGGTTCACCTTTAAGTTAACTTTTACTTTAAGTGACTATTTTCATCTTTCAAATGGGGGTCACTGATCCTATCTATAAACAAATGCTCTGTAAGGCTACAACTGTATTGTTATTGCTAACCTTTCTATTCAGACCCTCTCTTTTTCTTATTCCAATCCCTTATTCAAATCAATGCATGGTTGCTATGGTAATTTGGGCACTAGCAACCAGATTGCTGAAATTGCAAGGAGCACTGGAGCGCGCTGAATAAAAAGCTAAATAACTCAAAAACCATATGGCAAAGTGATTTTTTTTTTTTTTTACCCCAATTAGAAGTGGCAGGTTTTTGTCAGAAGATGCTCATTTTGGCTCAGAGGATGCTTGGTAATTATTGCCTTTGCTAAAACATTCGCATCTGTGACTAGACACAAGCAATGTTATCAATTATGCAAAAATTTGCATCCTATTGTTAAAGGACAACAAAAGCTAAAAAGATACGAGGGTGCAAAGTTGTTGGACAACTCCGATCCAGAACTGCACAGGCCTGGGAAAGTTTATGCTGAGCATCTAGAAGACTAGCCTATGGACCTTGAACTACAGTACACTGCACCATCTGAGCTGATGTTTCTGTGTATTTGTGTGTAACCTAATACTACAAGAGCAGTTTTAGCTACAAGTGCATCTGTAGTAGTAACAACTCATTTTGTGTTAAGTGCCGATATTAGGGATGCACCGAATCCAGGATTCGGTTCGGGATTCGGCCTTTTTCAGCAGGGTTCGGATTCGGCCGAATCCTTCTGCCCAGCTGAACCGAATCCTAATTTGCATATGCAAATTAGGGGCGGGAGGGAAATTGCATGACTTTTTGTCAGAAAACAAAATGTTTTCCCCTTCCCACCCCTAATTTGCATATGCAAATTAGGGTTCGGATTCGGTTCGGTATTCGGCCGAATCTTTCACGAAGGATTCCGGGGTTCGGCCGAATCCAAAAAAGTGGATTCGGTGCATCTCTAGCCGATATTCAAAACAAAATTTTAAAATAACAAAGTAATTGGTCAAACATTTATTATATCTCAGGAAAATATGTGTGTAAACAGAAAAAAAAAAACTGGACACCAACACCGGACATTAGTAAAGCAAACATTCTGGTACATCAATATCTATCCAGTAAAGAATGCCTTACAGTGTTTTCTAAAGGCTCGTTATGCACCCACGCAGCATTACAGGAAGCTAATCACAAGGGTATATACACATTCCAATCTGGTAGCAGTGTGCATTAATGTTAAAGGAATTGTTCAGTGTAAAAATAAAAACTGGGTAAATAGATAGGCTGTGCAAAATAAAAAAATGTTTCTAATGTAGTTACGGTAGTTAGCCAAAAATGTAATGTATAAAGGCTGGAGTGATTTGATGTATAACATGTCAATCAGAGCACTACTTCCTGCTTTTCAGCTCTCTTGGTTTACACTGACTGGTTACCCTGGCTACCAGACAGTAACCAATCAGAGACTTGAGGGGGGGCCACATGGGTCATATCTGTTGCTTTTGAATCTGAGCTGAATGATGAGGGTCAATTACAAACTCACTGAACAGAAATGTACCATGTGGCCCCCCTTCAAGTCGTTGACTAACTCAGAGTTATAGAGCTGAAAAGCAGGAAGTTGGATTCTGGCTGTTTTATTAGACATCTGTTCACTCCAGCCTTTATATATTACATTTTTGGCTAACTAAATATATTAGAAACATTTTTTATTTTTCACAGCCTATCCATTTACCCAGTTCTTATTTTCACAGTGAACTATTCCTTTAAAGGGCCACTGCAAACTTCATTTTCCTGCTGAAATGCATTTAATACAGAGAAATACCTATACTGGGACAATTCTTAAGTATCTCTTGGCATAGGCAGAGCTGTGGAGTCGGAGTGATGGAGTTGGGAGCAATTTTGGGCATCTGGAGTCAGTCGCCAAAATGTACCAACACCGACTCTTAATATATACTCCTAATACATACTCCTAATACAACCACTGATAATAATGAAATCAGATTTAAAGAGGTTGTTCATCTTTAAATGAACTTTTAGGGAGTTATTTATCAAAATCCAAATTTATCTCAATATTTTTTGGAAAAAAGTCAGACAAAATCCACACAGGTTTTATGGGCTTATTTATTAATACACTTTACCGAAAATGTTGATCAAGGGAAAGAATTCCGAAAAAATAATGAAAAATCAGATCTTTAATCTGATTTTCACGTTTTTTTTCGGATCTTTCACCCGAAAATTTAGAATTATTCCCGAAAACTCAGAAAACTTTGGGGTAATGCCAAAAACAACCGAGACAATTTGCAATTGGTTTTCATTTTTTTTATCATCTGTGGTTTCTGAGTTATTCAGTATCTCTCCAGTTTGAAATTTTAGTCATCTGGTTGCTAGGGTCCAAATTACCCTAGCAACCATGCATTGATTTGAATGAGAGACAGAGTTATTAACAGGAGAGAGCCTGAATAGAAAGATGTGTAATAAAAAGAAGCCAAAACAATACATTTGTAGCCTTACAGAGCATGGGGCCAGTGATAGGAACGAGTCTGAAGAAAAGGCACATAATTCAAAAACTATAAAAAAAAAAAATGAAGACCAACTGAAAAGCTGCTTAGAATAGGCCGTTCTACAACACACAAAAAGTTAACGCAAACTCTAACAACCCCTTTAAGAGCTTCTATGAAGGAGGATATGGCACTTACTTTCATAATTTTGTATTGTATTTAACAGCTATATGCCCAGTTCAATTCATATAGAAGTTGTTTTAGGTTTCCAATTGTTTTTGGATTATGTAGTTTAACTTTGATTTTGGTTTAGAATTAGGCAGTGATAAAATGCCTTGCATGTTGTGTACTTAATTTCTTTCAATCAACATGGAAAATACATTAGTAATTAACATATAATATACTGTTAGTATGCACTGGTAATTGCTGTGTGTTTGCTTTCTCCTTTTTTCTAGTTTAAATGTCTGCCCCCATTGCTACACAGCTTATTTATATAAAATATAGTAGTCTTTCTGAAGCAAATACAACTGTTTTACCAGGACAGTGTAAGAATACATTTTATTTTAATTACTTTGATACACTTTCAGTTTTTGGAGTTACTGTTCCTTTAAAAACAGAGGAGTCTGAGTCAGAGATAGCATAAACTGAGGAGTCGGAGTTGAAGGATTTTTGTACAGACTCGACAGCCCTAGGTATAGGCCCAGTTTTATAAAATGGCAACAGACCCTGAAGTGCGGTTTAATAAATGGGTATAGATATGAAACATACAGATTGTTTTTAAAGAATCAGTAACTCCAAAAACTGAAAATGTATCAAAGTAATTCAAATATAATATACTGTTGCTCTGCACTGGTAACACTAGCGTGCTTGCTTCAGACTACTGTAGTTTATATATACAATCTAGTTACAATGAGATAACTGCAAGATCAGCTAGTAAGTCCTTCACATGAAAAAAAATTACTTTTACACCTTTTAATAAATCCATTAGACAAAGAGAAAATACAATAAATTAAAATTGGCGTCCATTGACACTGTTTCAACACTCGCTGAACCTATGGCCTTTCTGCAAACTAAACATTCACTTGTGTAACGCTGGAATGTGTATACACCACCTGCTGTTTGGTTCACCCAATGAATGCAGTGGTCGGCTCACTGAAATTTAACACCATCTTCTAGTGCCTAGCAAGTAACCATTCAAGCATAACAAACTAAACACATCTAAACAAATAGAAACTGCCAGCCATTTATGCTTTCTCATGTATAGAAACCTTCAAATGCCTTACTTTACTATGCTTGACGCTTCCTGAATATGTACACGTAAAAAACAATTATGCAATGTAGTCATACCTAATCTACTGTTCCAATTCACTTTTGAATACAAGTTAAAATATATTCAAAAATAGGCAGAATAGTATAAAGAGGATTGCCCTCAAAAACATTTGTTTGCATAATGAAAGAAATTCCATGTCTCCTTTACATTTGTAGATTTATGAAACATTAAAACGTTGTAAGGTTATTTGTAAATGTAATTACTACTGCATTCCTAGTTCTGACTCCTGAAAAGAATGTAGCAGTAGCCAGCTGATTAACAGACCTAGAAAAGAACTGAATTCTGGTACACTGTTTTAAGTGTCAGAACCAGTAAACAAAGCCAGCTATTCAGATACTTTCAATTTTCAACACACTGAACATTTTGAATTAATGCATATTGGAAAATTGCTTAGAACTATTTTTTTGGGCTGACATGCCCTTTAATATGCACTTGTATATGTACACTAATGTGGCACAAGCTGCTGTGATATTCATTTATAATACACAAAAGCCATGAATATCTTGTAAATTATATCCTTATAAACGGTGAGTTCTGATGTCATTAGTTATAAACGGTGAGTTCTGATGTCATTTCTGTCACATGACTCACTGAAACTTGTGTATTATAATAAATAAAAGTACCCCCAGTTGCAAAATATGAGGATATTAGAAGTTACCTCGGAGTTCCATGACCTCTATAAAAACACTCGGTCTTCGGCCTCGTGTTTTTATATGGTCATGAAACTCCTCGGTAACTTATAATATCCTTATATTTTACAAGAGGGGGTACTTTATTCACTATATAAACACCAGGCAAATTTGAAGTAATAGTAATGCAGTAACTTATGGCAACCAATCAAATTTGTGCTTTCATTGTTTAACCTGTGATTTGCTCAAAAAATCTAATCACCTATTGGTTACTATGAGCGATGCCCTGGTGCAAATTTGGCCATTGTTTTCTTTCCAGCGGCGGAGTAAACACAGACCCTTCAACCCCATATATGTGCACATTGTCTGGACTAGAATCAGTCTGTCACGGCGCATAGGAATTGGATTTCATTATGCTTTATTTATATAGCGCCAACATATACTGCAGCACCTTACATCATTCAGTCCATGGCCCAGTGGAGATGTAAGGTCCCTAGAGCTGGTAGGCACCCTGAGTACCAAAAGGAAACCGACATAAGCTGGAACCAAACTAAGGACCCCAGCGCTGCAGGGCAGTAGTGCTAACAATTGTGCCACCATGCTGCCGAACTAATGCTATTAATAATAAAAATGGTGTGACTTTTTGTATGTAACACACAAGATGTGGAGTTAGTTACCTAATATCCTGTAAAATGCATCTGTACCAATTTAAAAGGGAAAAAAAAGTGTATACCAAAAAAAAAAAACTATGCAGGGTGCCAATATTCTAAATTCATTCAATTCTTACAATATTAATATAAAATAGTACATCCCTACTCAATTATAGCAATGCAAAGCACCCTTACTTTTGGGAGTCGGCTAAATCTATTCGGCCGAATCATTCATGAAAGATTCAGCATTCAGAAGAATCCCAAAATAGCGGATTCTGTGCATCCATATTCTCTACAAAATTCTTATCATTAAAACAAAGTTATTCTTACTCAGTTTTAATGAATACAATACAATTAAAGTCACACAATAACAATAATGATAATACGAGTTATGAGGTGATGTAGATGAGATGACAAACTCAACAAATCTCTCTTACACAACCTTTATACTATACAGTACTCAGAATTAGGATGATGGCACACGGTAAGATTTATCATCACCCATGGTTAAATCTGCACTACAGCAGGTGACAAATCTCTCGCCCCCCCCCCCCCAAAAAAAAAGAAAAAAAAAAAGAAAGATGTTTAAAAATGCAAAATTAGGGTTCAGATGCATTTCAGTATTCCTCCGAGTCTTTTGCACTGGGCAATACACTTTTGCCATAGAAGAGAATATAAATGTGGAAGAGCAGATTCTATGTTGTTGGTGTACCTCCTTGTATAGAATCCACATTCTTCAATACATTTTTTTAGTGTGCCTGCCTACATGAGTGATAACCAGTAAAAATATTAATTCCCTAGCCCCAGTCACAGCACAGCACCTACATATAAAATACAAAATATATGTGAAACAGTGTTTATGCTAAGAGAGAGATTACTTCTACTGTTTGTGGTGGTCTCTATACGCAGTAATCAGGTTGCACAGACTTTACATGTTTCCAAGTTGCCACATAGTTTGTTTTCATCAACTGAGAGGCAAACTAATAAGCATGAACATTTTATATATGGTTTTAACACTTTGTGTTGTGCCCATTTGTATGACAAACAGGAATTTAGGTTGCCATGACCTAAACAAATTCCACAATGCTTAAACTCTAACTCTGAAACATGAAATCAGTGGTGCTGGCACTGTAATTTTAGAGTCAGCACTGTAGATTTTACTACAGCATGCAAAGGCATAATTAATGGATGGTATGGAAAACCTAGCCTGATAAAAGGCAAAGGCTCCATCAGCTGACAAGTTTGCATTTTAGATGTATAACTGAGTAGGGGGATGCAACGAATCCAGGATTCGCAATGCCTGGCCGAACCAAATCCGAACAACTATGTGTGCATTTTGTAACACAAACACAGAATTCAAACGTTTCTTAAACACGCACTGCGCATGTGGTTCTTATTCCACCCTAATTTACATATGTAAATTAGGGATCCGATTCGGTTCGGGATTTGGCCAAATCCCAGATTCTGATTCGGCCAAATCCCGAACCGAATCGGATCCCTAATTTGGATCCCTGAATCCTAAAATTGTGGATTTGGTGCATCCCTACAATGGAGAGACCATTGATTTTTATGAAACCTCTAAAACCCTCTCTACAACACTCAGAGGTTTACCAAAAAAGTGAAAAAGCTAGTCAGTAGAATATATATATAGAAATATACTTACTTTTAGAGGAAAGATGTCATTTTCATTTTTTAGAACAAATCTTCCTTCCCGATCATCTTTATTCCAATTCAGCTGAACCACCAGAGGCTTCTCTTCAAAATCTAGTTTTCTTTCTTCTTTAAAGAAGCAACCAACAGATTAGGGAAGGGGAAAAAGAAAAATGATATTACAACATAATAGCCATTACACGAGAAGGTAAAAATTTTTTTATTTTTTTCTGTGATATGCAAATTGTCAGGGTTGACCATTTGTTTTCACAATAATTTCCCCTCTCAATAAATTGGCTTTGCTCATTTATTACCATGTTCCATCAGTATGTGATTGGACATGGCTTGGTACAGAGGCTGGCAGTAGGTTAGGCTCTGTATTAAACAACAGCTTGCTCTTGCTAATTTTATTAAACTGCCATTGCTACTCACAAGACTGCAGATGCAGGTTTAGCATAATCATTTACCCTGCTTGACATTTAGTTAATTTCTAGTGTGAGCGAAAGTCTCCATCTATCATCAGTTTAAATGTTGCAGGAGTATATTTTTAAAGTTTTATAGCATGACAGACATCCCCACAGTCGCTTGCACAATTAGTTCTAAAGCAAAGACCGTTATTTGAATGGACCATACTCTGCTGCCAGTGTGACCTAGGTCATTCCAACTGCTCATGTGTAAAATCAGATGCAAAAGCTTGCAGGGACAAGCAAAGTATTCTAACTTTGGACCACTCACACCAAAAGTTGCAGTATACTACAACTTTGACGGATTTGTGAAAGTGGAAATTATTTGAGTAATTTAAAACACAAGTGTGATGTCGAAGTCAGACTTTGTGAGACAATCTGCAATGAAAAAAAGGTACTGGCAACAAAAGTCTCTTACAGCCCCTACTTAAGTTCCATCCCCCTGCTTTAGCCACATTAAAGACCTGGCATTCATCCCTTCCCATTGACTACAGTAAAATTTCTAAACTTAGCCCATTGCCTGCAGGAATAAACTGCATTAGTGTGATTTTCATAGATTGCAGGCTACATGCGGAATCCTGCATTCAAGTTCAACTTTAGCAATACAGATTGTCTATAATGTAAATCACAGAGGCACTTTGATCTGTAAAATGGCATATTTGTTTAAGTCAGATGTGAAAGTCAAATGTCTCATCTGGCACAACCAGTTAGACCAGAATATCAGCATGAGGTCACTCAGTCGGCACTGAAACAGGACTTTAATACAATTCGCTGCATATGAATGTCATTGTACAGAATAAGGTGCAAACTGAAACCATAACTTGAAATGTAGTCATATGTGACATTATTAGGCAAGGAAGGCACTTTTGCTACTTTGAGCCATACCACTCCAACTACCTGAGACAGTATCCACAGATCAACCCGTGATCCTATTTCATTTGCCAATACCCCTCCTTGGCATGTAACTTGTTCATCAAAACACGCACGAGTAAAAGGAGAGGAAGCTAATGATCGTTTGTCTTCAGATATGGTTGTTTGGGCTACTTGCCCAAACAAACACAATATTGCAATTTGACCTCAACAGGAAGTAAGACCAGTTTTTTAAGATTTTGTGGTCCTTTAATTTAAATAAATGTTAGTCAGTCCCTGCTTCTGTGGATTTTAAAGGTTTCTGGTGTAAGTGGTTAATGTGGCAACCTACATCAAATCCACATGTTTGCTAGAGGTCGAAATTCAAGTTTTTAACCCTTTGTATGCCAAGAATGTGGGATCCACAGCTTGGCTAAATAAGCTGTAAGAGCCAAACACATAACCTACATTCTTGGCAACACCTCCTTTAAGAGTGAATCGACAGGAGGGATCTGTTCATTTATGTAAAAATCCAGTATATATACACACTTGACCACTTCATCAGAACACCTGGATTACCAAAATATACAACTAATCTACTGGCATGAAAGCTTATTTGAAGAGAGGAGGAGAATTTCCCACTAACATTTAGGATTATGTTAAATTACTGTTACTGCTTTTTAAAGCACATCAGTGGAATACAGTTGTGGATTTAAAAATGTCTGTCTTTGGTTTTTTCTTTAATTATAATTGGCAAAATGCATATTCAACACAAGTCCTATTTAATGTACACATTTCACAGAAAGTGTTTTCAGGTGTATACTGTCCCTTTCTGAAAACAAACAAAACCCCAGAACAAATATAAGGCTTATGTTCCATAAGCAGAGCAGGGCACACACATGCAGAGTATGGCACACACAGGGAGCATGGGCAAGAAGAGTATGGCGCACACACAGGGTGCATGGGAAGGCAGAGTATGGCACACAGGGTGCATAGAACAGGCAGAGTATGGCACACACAGGGAGCATAGAGCAGGTAGAGTATGGCACACACAAGGATCATAAGGAAGGCAGAGTATGGCAAACCCAAGGAGAATAGGGCAGGCATAGTATGGCACATCCAGGGAGCATAGGGAAGGCAGAGTATGACATACACAGGGAGCATAGGGCAGGCAGAGTATGGCACACACAGGCAGAGTAGGACAGGCAAGATATGGCACACACAGGAAGCATAGAGCAGGCAGAGTATGGTGCACACAGGGAGCATGGGACAGGCAGAGTATGGCACACACACCGACACACACAGTGAGCACAGGGCAGGTAGAGTATGGCACACACAAGGAGCATAGGGAAGGCAGAATAGAGCAGGAGACAGGGAAACCTATCAGGACCACTCTAAGATGTACAGTACTACATATAGTGACACAGTGCTGGTGCCCCTCCAGCAGTTTGTATGGGTGTGAACAATGCAAGGTGGATTACATGTGTGAACAATACAAGGGATTACAGTCTGAATTTGAGGTTGAAACAATGCAGGGGCCAGTTAATCTCTGTAGTGATACCTTTTAAATTTAAACATGGTAAACAGACACAGCAGGAAGACATTCATGTGGGGGGGCCACACAAGGGGGGGGGATGTGGGCCGCATGGGATTTTTGGCCTCCAATAATTAATTATAATTTAGCTCTGATCAAGTACAAGGTATTTTTTTTTTTACAGAGCAAAAGGATATATGTTTTAAAATTACTAAAGTTACTAAAATTATTTGGTTAAAATGGATCCTAAGGGGAGACAACCTTTACGTAATTTGGAGCTTTCTGGATATTGTGTTTACGGATCCCCGGCCAGTATGACAAAACTACAAACCCCAAAATGAAAACAGTGAACATGTTTTGTTTTTAACAAGAAAAATATAAGAACAACACAGAATGCAATAAAAACATTAGAAAAAAATAAAAATGATAAACAGTGAAATACGTGTTCAAAATTCTGTTATTTTTGCGGTGCAGTGCTTATTACGAGGCATCAACAGTAGTGAGAAAACAAAAAAGCTATAAAATCACCAAAACTAATTACACACTGTGCTTCACACTTGTACTGGTTACACTGAGCAATAACACACTTTTAAGGGAAAAACATTAAATATCGAAGAAAGACGTGTATACACTAACTCAAATCGTGCTGCGAGTGAGCAAAAGACCCCATCCCAACAAAACTGTGTGCAAGTAAGAGTGTCTGTCTGAAACCTAGCTAGCTGAAAGCAGACACACAGGAGAGTCACTAAAGAGCTGCTGTATCTTACAGAGGGAATAATTTTACCTAAAGTTATATGTTGCAGCATTGGGAGGAATCTGGAAGTGATGTTGTTTCAAAATTGAAACTTTGTCCTGGGATCCTAGTCTGATCACACCCCAGGGACCACTTGTTCCGCTATGTGCCAGGGAATTTAGCAGAAATGCAAAAGGAGGAAACGGAAAACAGGAGCATATGCAAAGGGGGTTAACCCCTTAAGTGTTTATTAACGTCAAAATGATGCACAACGTTTCGGGGGCTGGCCCCTTCGTCACCTTACGAAGGGGCCAGCCCCCGAAACGTTGTGCATCATTTTGACGTTAATAAACACGTAAGGGGTTAACACCCTTTGCATATGCTCCTGTGTGCCGGTTCCTCCTTTTGCTTTTTTCCATTGGATTCCGGGGAGTGCTGTCTCCCCAGAGGGCTATGCACCAGGCAATTTACCAGAGGAGGGCTAGTGACTGCGTTCACGCTGTTACCATGAATTTAGCAGAAATACCTTGTTGACAGTGGGACAGGCAGACATCTGCACAAAAGTGCTCAAGCATTGGCTCACAACTCTTAATTTGCAGTATGCACTTGCTGACAAGCTGCACTGCCATGCCATACCTAGACAATCAGGGAGTGCGGTTAGAACAGGGCCACTTGATAACAGCTGACATCACACATCAAATTCACAGTAAAAAAAGTGTAAACGTTTACATACCTCCACTGACATGTACTTCATACAAAGAGTATCTAGGAGAAGACAACATTCTCATATCTGGACGAAATTTCTCTGCCAAAGTTTCAATGACATCCTGTGTTGTGGCAGTGCTGGAAACTCTAATACATTTTGTTGCAAAATTTCCAGCAGCTTTATCTTGAAAGTAAAAGCGCATGACTCCATGAAACTCCAGATCCTAATAAAATAAGAGGGAAAAAAGATATATTTCAGCTCTGTTGATCATTCTGTACAGCATTACATTTACCAGTGATTTTCCACAACTGCAAAAGCAAGCATAACTATTAAAGAGATACTGACATTTCTGATTAGATCCTAATATGGAACTATGTAGACCTGTGGGCAAGAACCACATCAGTGTGCCAACAGAATTTCCAAACTTGCCCCACAGATATCTGGCCAATTATATGCCACATTGAATGGGTTAGGCTCTCACAATGCCCCTATATATCGTTCCCAGTCAACTACCAAGTCTGGAGGGGCAGAGTTGGCAGACTATATCAGCCCATGCATGACCACCTTTAAAGAATGGAGAAAGCCAGGCAAAGGCATTTTTACCAGCACTGTTCTTTGTCAGAGAGTTGCAGCCGTAAACATTGGCCACACTGCCCCTGCAGCCCGTAACTTCAATAATCCAATAGGCAGGTACAAAAGTAAACAGTAACCATCTTATCAGTGCTTCATCACTTGTGCTGGGTTGGAGTATACCAAGATATCTGAGAACTCAACTGAGAAGACAGGCAGGAGGAGCTTCAAACAAAAAGAAACCGTTGTGCTTAAAGGAACAGTAAAACCAAAAAAATTAAGGCGTATTAAAGTAATGGTAATATCCTGTAATGTTGCCCTGAACTGTTAAAATTGATCTGTTTGCTTCAGAAACACTACTATAGTTCATATAAACAAGCTTCCGTATAGCAATGGCGGAAATTGAAAAAAGGCAATATGGCACAAGTTAAATAGTGGATAACAGATAACACCATTATTTTCTACAGAGCTTATCTGCTATCTGCTATGTAATTCTATGTACACTTCATAATTCTTATCATCGTCATTTCCTACAGTGCCATTAATTGCAAATGTTAATATTGAAGTGTAAAGTGTCATTTTGCACCTTCTAAAGCAGCTCTGTGAAGGGGGGGTCGCCGATCCCCCAAACTGTTCTAAATTGATATATTTAAAGGGCACCTATTACAGCCAAAATCAAACACATATTTACAATCTGACCAGTACAAACTAAACACATTTAATCAAACTACATATACAGTTTTTAAAAAAAATCCCTTACTTTGTCAAATGGGTTTTTTCACTGAGGGAGTTCATACTGTGACAGTAACATGAAAATAATTTCACGAGTGTGCTCAGATTGTAGAACTGCCCTGAGTATTCTACTCAGAATGCCTAGCTTTTGTAAACTCCTCCACTAGGTAGGAGGAGGCAGTGAAATCCAAGATGCCTGCCTCAGCTAGAACTGCAATGGAGATAGGGGAGATTTTGCAGAAGGTATAGTGAGCTGATGATTTACATTATACAAACAATTCTAAATGTTTTAAAAATTGGATTTATTGAACTTTCACATAGTGTTTCTACTTAGTAAATTATTTTAGTTATGGTTGGTGCCCTTTAATAGATACATTCCTTATCTTTGCCCCTACTGAGCAGTATCCCTGGATTTCATTACAGGCAGCTGTTAGAATAGATACAATAGTTGCTAATACTCCAGCGATGCTGCTGAGAAATGCATCAACTAAATGTTGCAAAATTGTAACAGTTTAGAGTATGCACCTGAATTACTGAGCAGCCAGACTGAAACACCAGAGACAAGGACATCAAACTTTAAACTTATATTTTAGAAAAACAGTAAAAAATAAATAATGAAAAGTAATTGAAAAAAAAGTCTTTATTTCTGGGAAACAATCTGAAAAGAACTGAAAAAAGTGTTTGGAAGGTGAAAACCCCCTTTAATGATTTAGTTATCTGTAAATGTAACAGCTATAAGAAGCTCGATCTATCTGACCTTTGCGATTTCTTTTAATACCAATTTCTGACTACACGTAAAACAGAAACAAAGCTGCAGTAGTCAGCTCCCCTTCAGCGAAGACTGTTTGTTCAAATTTTAATCACAGAACAATATTCACTTTTAAGGGCAGGACTCCAAGGATGATTCCGGCGCGATCCGACGCTCTGCGTAAAAACGCGTCGGATCGCGCTGGAATCGTTCGCCGAGTCCTGTCCTAAATCAAATTTAGTATGAGCAATGAGTTTTCATTTTTAGTATTTGTGGTGTTTGAGTTATTTAGCTTTTTATTCAGCAGCTTTCTAGTTTGCAATTTCAGCAATCTGTTTTTTTAGATGGGTCAGTGACCCCATCTGAAAGCTGGAAAGAGCCAGAAGAAAAAGGCAAATCATTAAAAAAAATAATAAAAAAAATATGAAGACCGATTGAAAAGTTGCTTAGAATTGTCCATTAAAAACACTAAACTACACACTAAAACTAAAAGTTAAAGGAGAAGGAAAGGTTATATTTACTTGCCAAAAGTTAGGCACCCCCAAGTGAAAACTGCACCAGCCCAGGATTCTTCTAGCGAGCACCACGGAGCGATCGTCTTCCTTTTCTTCTTCTTTCTACACGCAGGTGCACATGAAGTCACCTATTTAATTCTACTGCCCATGCATCTGTCCTGGGAATTTGAAGAAAGACAAGAAGGAAGCCGATCGCTCCGTGGTGCTCGCTGTAAGAACCCCCGGACCGTTGCAGTTTTTGGCCCAATTAAACTTTTGGCACCCCCAATTAAATAGGCCTTTCCTTCTCCTTTAAAGAGAAGATAAGCTACCATTCAGCAGACCATGCTACCTAGGGAAAGAGGGGCACGGAGCCCCCATAGTTACACCATACCCTCGTACCTGTGAGCTTGCAAGAGAGCATGGCTTTTTGCTAGTTTTTTTTGGGGGGGGGGCAGCCAAGTCATGTTACACTGCTGTTCTTAGGGCCTATAGCACGCTAGTGCACTGGCTCTCTCCTGCATTTTTGTGCTCTAGGCTGCCTGTCACAGCCAGGTCTGCCATAGGCAGGCATAGGTGTTTTCTCGCTCTCTCTCTCTATACACACACACATGGGGGGGCACTTTGGCACCCTGTGCTCCATCAGCCTTAAAAAAAAAATTAAAGAAAATATCTGTGATTACTACCAATGCATTGTTGTTTTTCGAACTGGTATTACACATATTCCGTAACAGGTTTCTGGATAACAGATGCCAAACCTCTATGATATTATAATGTAAAGCATAAAAGGTTACAATCATTTTGATCCATGCAGCTTTACCTGAAATTCTCACAAGAAACAGTTTTTACTGAATAAGTAAGCAATTTATGAGTCCCTTTATTTTCTATTAATTTAAAGAATAAATGTAATAAGTCTAGATACAGTTTTGTATTTCATTGTGGGCATTTTCTTTAAATGCTCTCTAATAGGGAACCTGTGCTTATGCTATTTAAGAACAATTTGCACATGGTCTTCATTTAATCAATTAATTTCTTGCTTTGTTTTATCGTTTTTTTCCCCCCAGTTTGATGCTGGACAAAGTACTACAGTTACACGGTGGCCTGAATTTTACAAAATAAGATGAAAAAAACAGAGCCTGAATATAAAGACAATTACTAAAAAGCAAAATCATCTTTAGAAACAGACATTTCTTTGTTGCCATGGTCACCATCTCTAGCAACCCAATACCATTCTCATTTATACTTAAAGTGATACTGACACTAAAAAATGAATTTTAGCATATGAATGTACATTAAATGTTACCTATAGGTCATGTTGATCATTTTTTACTGAGAGGTTTGTTTTTGTATATAATTGTTAGTTGAAGTTCCTAAGCCTGACTCTCTGACACTCTGACTTTGCCAACCTGACTGTCCCATCTCAGCCTGTCAGTTAGAGATTCTAATACTAACGAACTCCTGCTGCACAAATATGGCAGCCCCCTCATACAGGAACATGGGGGATCAGACAGGTAATGTAAAAGCATCATGCAAATACTTTATGGCAAAGTTAGAAGTAGCTTGCAAAGCCAATATTATAATAGATGTAAAAAAAGTTTAATTTCAGGTGTCAGTATCTCTTTAACTAATTCAAATGAAATGCAGTGTGCCATAGGTCAGATATTTCCCTTTTGACAGAAAGGAAAGCAGCTGCTTGTGGGAAAGGCCAATTTGCTTACAATGATTGTCCCTGAAAGGTCTGCAGAGATCAAAATAGCAAATTAGGCATAGGTTTTGACCTTTGCATAACTTTGCTACAGCACGGTGTGTAAGAAAATAGGACATCAACCCAGGGGTGGGGCGAGTATGGAAAGTTAAAGGGAAGGGCAAGCAGGTGTTACAAAAAAGAAAACTATATGTGTGCAGCTTTTAAGAAACAATGTTCAGGGTGATGGGTGGGTCCTGAAGATAACTAAACTTGAAATTTGCTTGGAGACATAGCACATAATCAAAACTTTTAACAATGTTTGCCTAAAATTATTTCAGTGTGAACAAAATTGTTGCATGCAACAATGTCACATCAGAGCTTGTGTGGATGCAGCCTCTTCTTCTTTTGCATCCAGAACCCTTGTGTCAGCTCCAGAGTGAACACACTCGGTGGATTTCAGCGAGAAAACGCAAGAAAATACTGTTCACGGTGAGGGGCTGAAATAGACCTGTGGAATTCAGCATGCTGATTCTGCCAGTCTGGCCCTAGCCTAAGAATCAACGGTCTATGTGCGGGCTCCTGCAAAACGGTCACAATGTTTTGGTAAGGTTCTTGAAAGTTACCAAAACTGGTCGCTGATCAAATTATGCAGTATTACTTTTTTTTTTAAAAAAAAACAAAAAACAAACTGAAACCCTGGGTGCCTCTGGAATTGAATGGGCTTTGTGTAAAATTAATACAGGCAGCAACTCTGTTGTATATAAAGCCCCTGGAAGACTGAAGTATCTCTGTAATATATAACTAACGCTGCATTATAAACAATATGTATATACTATATAAAACAGCACTATATTTGTGCACATACAGGTATAACTGATAATCTACCTCTTAATTTCATATAAAGATATTAGTAGTCAATAAGGAATTCTGTGACTATACAAATCTCGCACAACTCCAAGTTTACGTTCAATATCTAAAACAAGCAGTGTTAAAGTGGTTATCACTGCTGCCTTGCAAGGTGGGGGGGGGGAATTCTTGGGTTCAGTCCAAACTTCTCAGTTTGTATGTCATCCCCTGGATTTTCTTCCATACTCCAAAAATGTACAGGCGAGCTAAATTGCTCCTGATAAAACACTAATTCATATATGAAATATAAGGCTCTAAGTTTGCCCAGGAGCAGTAACCCATGGCAACCAATATGATGCTTGCATTTAAACAGGTGACTAGCAAGTTCTACCTGCTGATTGGTTGCTATGGGTTACTGCCTCAGGCAAACTTGGTGCCTTTTATTACATAACCTCAAATGTGTGTAAAGGCTGAGCTACACAAGGGCCAAATAGCCAGATCTGTCTTTCCAAACGTCTTGCAACTGAATGAGATTTTAGTGAATGCTGCAAAATCTGTTGATCCTTCACACTGTACATCCAAAAGTAAATGTATTCAAATAATGAAAGAAAAATAAAGAAAAAAACGTCTTTTCTAGTATATCTTGTCAGATAAAAACAGACTTCACAGAGTCATGTTGCATTGAATGGACAAACTTTCATGTATCTTACAGATCAGATTTTAACATCAATTACATTATTATCCTGTATTTACATAGCAGCAACATATGCCTCATCGTTTTACAGAGTTATACATCACATCAATCTCTGCCCCAGTGGAGCTTACAATCAATGTCCCTATCACATTCACACACTATGGTCAATTTTATCAGGGAGCACTTAACCTGTACGTATGTATTTGTGGAGGCAGGGCTGTTTTTATATATAGGCACCGTGGGCCAGCCGCTGGACACTTGTTAATAAATCCAGTGGCAGAGCTGTGGCAAAAGTTACACCTTTTCCATTGGTGATCGGTGCATGTGCAGCCCACAAACTGTAATGCACCGGTCCCCTAAGAGAGGATGATCCCAATAGCTATGGCAGCACCAGGGGCGATCCTGGCCCCTCCGCTGCCTGAGGCAGCAGCAGTTGCTGCTGCCCCCCTCCCTCGGAAATTCGCTTTTAAAGTACCTGGTGCAGCATTTTTGCTGCCCCTGGTACCTGGTGGGGCACTGCCGCCTGGGGCGACAGCCTCAACTCGCCTCATTGGCGAAGCACCTCTGGGCAGCACCAGATGAAAATACAGTCCTGAGTGTGAGAGAAAACCTATGCAGACATGGGGAGAACATACAAACTAGGTCAGTAGCTAAAAATCAAACCTAGAATCCCAGCACTGCAAGGCAGCAGTGCTAACTATGCACCACCATGCAACTAAATACAAGTTTTAGGATGTGACCAGTCAACACAAAACACATCAAACAAAATCTCCTATATTGTTGACTGTAATCAGGAGCCTTTACTATTGTTGGAATCAGAGATCACATTCTACAAATCAGATGAAGATGCCCATGTATTAAAAATAATGATAATAAAAATCTGTAAATTACCTGAACATTTTTTCACCTGACAACATGACCGTTGGAAGAGAATGCTTCATTCTAAGTTAAAATTTGACAGACTTCTGTTTTTCACATTAAAATACTGTCTCATGGATGTAGACATATGATCAGATCCTGTAGGTGAGAAAGTCTGACCCACAAACTCTTCTGTGTAGTTTTAGCCCTTGGTTTGTAAGTGCCATTGGGACATGGACTGATATGAGAACAATCTTTGTAAAGTAATGCATAACAGGCTACTGCTATATAAATATATGAGAAAAATAAAATATTTTCTTGCAGGAGACATGTTAACCATTAAAAACTAATAGCAACTTTTATGTATACTGTGAGCACTTCTGTAATCAGTAAGTTGGTTCCTCTCTGTGCAGATGTGATGGCGTGTGTGGTGCAGTCTGCACCCATCTTGATACTACTATGAAAGACTGATCTTCTTTGAGAACTTGTACCTGCCTTTTCAGACTAGAAACAAGTGTATTCTGGCATCAGCACCTGCTATTTAAAAAGTTCAAGAACAGAGGCCTGCGTGTTTCTAAATTTTATATCTGCTCTCTGTCATGGTGTATATTTTTGTTACTGTATTTATTGCAATGTATATTTTATTTGTACTATTTATTACTGCACAGGGACCACATACAAAACTAGCACTGTATAAAGATACACATACATATATGTCTTGGGAAAGTCCTTGCTTTGCCCATATGTACAAATGCACTCTCTGTATAAACAGCAGGTGTGTATGTACAGATATATTATGTATATAGTGTGTATAAATATATGTGTGTGCGTGTCTGTCTGTATACACACACGGGCAGATTTATCGAGGGTTGAATTTCAAGGTAATGATAGTTTTTTCAAACTCCCATCAACTCGAAATTTGAATAAAAAAAGACCAATTGAAATGTATTAAAAAAAAAAAAATCGAAGTTTATAACTTTGGGTGAATAGGCTGTATTCGAATAGTTTGAATCTAAGTTTTACAGCATTCAATCGAATTCGAAGGATTTGCCCCAAAAAAAACAACTTACATTTTTCAAAGTCCACCAAATGACCCCCATAGGCTAAAACAACAATTCGCCAGGTTTTAGATGGCGAATGGTCGAAGATTTAAAGAGACAGTACATGATAAGTTTCTATATACGAATAGTCTATTTTTTTCACATTTTGGACTTTTCAATAGTTGAAGTACACTAAACATAGCTCGAAAATGTAATTTTAAGAATTGATTTTTCAATTCGACCCCTGATAAATCTGCCCCACAGTGTAGAACTCACAAACAAGATAAATATATGTTCATATCTGTAGCTCCCAAACACCTGAAAGGCTGTAGTTGTAGTCTGTGTAACTTGTATTGTACAGTTGCCAAACTATCCAAAAATTCACAGGGCCAATCCCTTTTATGTGTGTCTCAGGAAATGAAGCAGGTTTTTCAAAGCAAAGCAACTCCACAGGCGTCTTTCATTGTTCTTGTGACAGGAATTCAGCTTCCTGCCAATGACTTTGCCATAGTTAGTTAAAATCGGTGAAACGAGGCAACTGGAACGCCTGTGCCCTTAGAGCAAGTTATTTTAATGGAACATAGTGCATTCTGGCAGCACAGATATAAACCTAGTCACCAGTAAACTGCCTATGGAGATTATTACCACAAACAAACAAGTGCGGGGAAAGCTTACAGAACGTCGTGCAGGCACTGGAATGACTGACACACAGCATGTACCAAATCAGAGAGCGCCACCCCATACAAACACCGTGGACATTCCCAGCACCACAGCAATTCGTGCCGCTTGGGAATAGAAATGGGAAATGCACTGAATCTCCGGTGGCCCTATTGTAGATGCGCATGGCTGGGCTTTGTCCCCACACAGTCTCCCTGGGGAGGGACACTCACCTCGGTGGGCTGGCTGATCTCGAACAGGTCGAGCCGGTTGGCGTTCCAGTGGTTAATGATGTCGGCCAGTTTGCGGCGCTCCTCTTCCCGACTCCCCGACATGTTGTTCGGCCCGCACACCCGCTCCGCGTTATTGACAGTGCCAAAGTCCAAAGGTGAAGCAGATTTACAAAGAAAAATAAGCCCCGATGGCAACGAAACGATTCCCAAATATTATCCCATAACAACGGCCCCTGTTACGATCTCCCGGGTGAATGTGATGGGCTGAGCTTCCAGTGATCTTCTTTTTCCCGTCGGTTCTTTTAAAAAGCCTAAAACATTCATCGGACACAATTGTGCAATGTCTTTTTTTCAGGATCTACGAAGTCTACCAAATGTCGCAGTAAATGGGGTGCGACGGGCCTTCGCAATGCAAAGTATGTAAGAGGAATTCCAGTTCGATCAGGTTCAGCGTTCCAAGTTACTGTCTGCCCAGCTTCCTTATCTCCTTCCCTTCCCTCCCACTGGCCACAAGCTCCTGCCGCCGCCGCTTCACTCCTCCTATTTGCACAAAGCTTTGCGCGCTCCTGCAATGGGCTGCGCGCTCCCGTGCTCAGTGTAACTATGGCTCGCCGTGGGATTGCGTGCTGTCTGTCATCTCATGCCCGCAACTACACCAAGCATCGTGATGCCCAGAATCCCTTACTATCACGTGTTTACTCGCTTGGGCAACCTTCAGCATCCTCCGCCGGGCTGCTGCTGCTGCAAGACCTGCTGGAAGTTGTAGTTCGCTTCGCCGGTATCTGGATGACTGCTTTCTACCCCATATGGTTTTCTTGAGATTCCAAACAGTGCGTTCCACCAAAAGCTATACATTATAGACACATTTAGCAGGGATTTTAAACTGTTACAAAACAGTAATTTGAAGCAAAATGAGGGAGAAACTAATGTTTTAACAGTCCAGTAAAGGCAGCCCCACTTTCCAATATACAGAAACAGCAAGTACATGAGCAGGTGCATCCACACAGGTTTCCCGGAGCTGCGGAACAACTGGAAAGGTTCCGGGAGAGTAGCATTAACAGCTCCGCTAAGGGAAAGTCTGGGCAGCGCACTTATCCTGCATGGAGACAAGCCAGGCATCTAAAGGGGCATTCCAGGCTCCAGCACCTTCACCACATAGAAGCATTACAGGTGCCTTAGCAATAAGAATTCCAGTTTTCTAACCAACTAATAACAAGTATTGCAGGTTTAATATTAAGCATTTTGGTGCTTAAGCTACTAAATAGGATTCCAGGCTCACGTTTTATCACTAACCAATATAGCTGTCTCACCAACAAGCATTCTGGCTCTGGTTGCCACCTGGCTGGTATTTTAACGGCCTGGCTGGTAAAAATGATGGTTGATCCCAATGTTATCAATAGGAAAAAAAGATTACTATATAGGAACGCTGGTATTTTTTGTCCAGAAAAGGTGGCAACCCTAATTCTGGCCAATGTATACCTAAGATGATTTCCAGGCTCACCAATAAGCATTCCAACCATTGCGCTCATATTCCCAAGGTACATTAATAAGTATTTCAATACAAGTCCTATAAGTGTTACAATTAGGGATGGGCGAATTTGACACGTTTTGTTTTGCCCAAAAAATAGCCGGCAACGAAATGTCGCCAACGCCCATTACAGTCTATGGGCGTCAAAAAAATGTGATGCGAGGCAAAATGTTTTGGACATGCGTTTTTTGGGGGTTTTTTATGCACGACACCATACAAGTCTATGGGCATCATTTCCGTGGCGAAACAAGGTGAAAAAACTCACCCATCCCTATTTACAAACAGTACTTTATGGTATTGCCTGATGTGTTTCACACCTTCCAGGTCCACAAGATCTGGTCTCTGCTCATGAAGTGAGGGTTAAAGCTTCTCATGTTTGGTTTTAAAGGGATACTGACCCCAGACATTAAACCTTTTTTTATATCTATAATAATATTTTCTTTGTATGCTATCATTTTTCCATAAAGTTATTTGTCCGATGCGTTTACACTAACTATCTGATCTGACATGTTCCTCTGTGAAGGGGCTGTGCAGCAGTAGTTTGTTAGCCACCCTAAAGGTGGCCATACACGATAAGATGGTCGCCAAAACGAGTGGCACTTTCCCCAATATGCCCACCAACAGTAAGGCCAAATGTTCAGATTATACAAAGGAAATGAGCTCCGATAGATCGTAGGACCTAATGAAATATCCGATGTGGTTCTCGATCGCAGGAAAAATCAAACCTGCCAGATCCGTATGAGACCGATTTTTGGCCAGATATTGAACAGGGAGACTCATCGGATGCCTCCACGCATGGGCAGATAAGCTAACGAATCGGTCTAAAGGACAGATATCGGCAGCTTTCATCTGCACATGTATGGCCACCCTAACTGACAAGTTGAGAAGGGACAGTCAGGTTGGCAACAGGCCCGGACTGGCAATCTCTCAGTTTGGGCAAATTCCTGAGGGGCTGCTGTATATTTTCTATAAGTGGGCCGCTCCTGATCTAATCGCCGTATTAGAAAGTTCCTTTCAAAGAATCCAGCGGGCTCTAGGACCGCTCCTCCATCCTCTCTGCCACTGTGGCTCCGCCCCTCCTACGCCTCTGTTATCTTGCTGCCATGCTGGGGGTAGGCCATCAGGGGGGCAAAGGGGGGGCAGCCGTCCCAGGCCCAGCAGGATTTAGGTTTAAAAGGGGGCCCAGCTGTGCTGCTATTTTAGGATTAGCCGGCCCCCCTTAAAATCAAGCACATCGCTGAAGCTGAAGACCTCTCTCTCTCTGCACTCTCTGTGAGTCTTTGTCACTCTCTCTAATCTCTATGCACTCTCTGTCACTCTGTCCCTCTCTCTGTCACTCTGTCCCTGTTACTCTATCTTCCCCTCTCTCTGTCTCTCTCTGCACTCTCCGTCACTCTGTCCCTCTCTCTGTGTCTCTCTGCACACTCTGCCACTCTGTCCCTCTCTCTTTCTTTCTCTGCACTCTCTGTTTCTCTCTGCACTCTGTCCCTCTCTCTGTTTCCTCTCTGCACTCTCAGTCACTCTGTCCCTCTCTCTTCCCCTCTCTCTGTCTCTCTCTGCACTCTCTATCACTCTGTCCCTCTCTCTGTTTCTCTCTGCATTCTCAGTCACTCTGTCCCTCTCTCTGTCTCTCTCTGCACTCTCAGTCACTCTGTCCCTCTCTCTGTCACTCTGTCCCTCTCTCTGTTTTCTCTGCACTCTCTGTTACTCTGTCCCTCTCTATGTCTCTCTCTGCACACTCTGTCACTCTATCTCTGTCTCTCTCTGCACTCTCTGTCTCTCTCTCTGTGTCTCTCTCAGTCTCTCTCTCTGCACTCTCTGTGAATGCCTCTCTGTGAGTTTCTGCCCCTCTCTCTGTCTGTCTCTGCCCCTCTCTCTGAATTACACTTAAAGGGGTGGTTCAGCTTTAAATTAACTTTTGGAATGTTATAGAATAGACAGTTCTTATCAACTTTTGAATTGGTCTTCATTATTTATTTTTTATAGTTTTTTAGTTATTTGCCTTTTTCTTTGGATTCTTCTTAGATTTCAAATGGGGGTCACTGACCCCATCTAAAAACAAATGTTCTGTAAAGCTATAACTTTATTGTTATTGCTACTTTTTATTACTCATGTTTATATTCAGTCCTCTCCTATTCATATTCCAGTCTCTTATTCAAATTAGTGTATGGTTACTAGGGGAATTTGGACCCTAGGAACCAGACGGCTGAAATAACAAACTGGAGAGCTGCTGAATAAAAAGCTAAATAACTCAAAAAACACAAATAATAAAAAATGAAAAACAATTGCAAATGGTCTCAGAATGTCCCTCTCTACATCATACTAAAATTGTGAGAAAGGCAGCAATTTATGCGCATACATTTTTTCAGTTTTACCCCAATATATGAGTGGATGTGTACAAGTCAGACCATTGTGTCTTTACATGTGGGCTGCTTTGATTCTTTTTTGCCCGGGCTGCTTTTTACCCCCAGTCCGGCCCTGGTTGGCATTACAGACAGGTTTAGGAACTTCAAGTAACAATTACTATAATCGAAAAACAATCAACATGAGCTATAGGTAAAGTTTAATGCACATTAATTTTTTGAAGAGTAGTTTTTTAGTGTCAGTATCACTTTAAAGGGGAAGGAAACCTAGTCGGCGCAAACCCCCCACCCCACTCCCGTTTGTTGTGGGGGGTTTGCGCCGACTAGGTTTCCTTCCCCTTTAAGGCAGTGCTGTGCGCATAGCATGATTCATGTGAATAACTTATGTTTTTTTACTTCATGTTTTGCTTTGGGAGGGTCACTTCAGCTCCTTTGAGCCTTCTCGCCCTAAACGTGATGGTTTGTTTGCAACACTTGAACAATTAACAAGTAGTCTAATATCACAAGTTCAGGCTGTTCAGCTTTCCAGGTGCATTACCAAGTATTCCTGCTTGCACCATGCCCTAAACATTCCAGGCTCACCTAGCGAACAAGTACCAGTTATTGTACTGATTATTATGATTGCTGAAAAAAACATTCCAGAAACGATAGTTATTTGGGAGTCATTCCTGGAATAATACAAAGCATCTGTGCAGTGGAGGTCCAGAGAATGGAACCAGTGGTCAGTCACCAGATCACATGGTTCCTGTGGTTTCAGAATTCATAGTTACACAGTTGGGTTAAAAATAGACAAAAGTCCCACACTTTTCTCTATTGGCCGCAAAAGGGCATTAAATACCTGGACAATCTACAACTAAATAATAATTTTGTATCCTACCCGGAGCTTAAAGCCAAATGTGCCTCTGGCTGCTTACCCCTATTCAGATACTTCCAAATCTGGCATGTGTTCTAGGCACAATTTGGTACACTTTCCCCAACCTTGACCACACTGGCAATGGAAGACTCCCTTGCGATAGAACACCCTACAAAACTGGTGTCCAAACTATACCATAGCCTTTTAGCAGGTACCTCTCCCCCATTTCAATTAGCGCAAAATAAATGGCAGTCACAAATACTGGTGCTTACCCAGGAGGAATGGGATGAAGCCACGGAAACAATGTATTATAATACCAGTGAAAGATAGGCTGATCCAATATAACGTTTTTCATCAACTCTATACAACCCCAGTAAAACTTATGGCTATGGGTAAGAGAGATAATGATATAAGTGCAGAACTCCAGCAGGTAATTTCATACACATAATTTGGCCTGCCCAGTGTTCAGTGCATACGGGGCTCAGATAATGGCAGCCCTAGCAACCAACTTGATTTCCCACAGGTGCTATCCCCTATGGTGTGTCTATTGTGGGAAGTGGACCAACTGGTACCTACTGCCCACGCAAGATTGAGGTTTAGGGCATTACTGTATTATGCAAAGAAAAACATAATTATTCACTGGATGGGACCCCCCAACACACACACAAGAAGCTCATGGATTAATTTAGTTTATGCAGTAATACCACTGATTAAACTTACACACGAAGCCAGAGGCACGGCTCGTAAATTTTAATTATGGAGCCTGTGGTGGAAATCGGCCCTGGTACTCAACCAAGGTGTTGAGTACCAGGGCTTGACAAAGGGCCATTGTTTGGCTTGAAACGTTGTAACTGTCCTGATCATTAAAGGAACAGTAACACCAAAAAATGTAAGTGTTTTAAAGTAATGAAAATATTATGTAGTGTTGCCCTGCACTGGTAAAACTGATCTGTTTGCTTCAGAAACACTACTATAGTTCATATAAACAAGCTGCTGTGGAGCAATGGCGGAAATTGAAAAACTGCTATATGGCACAGGTTAACTAATAGATAACAGATAACACCATTAGACAGACAGAGCTTATCTGCTATCTGCTGTGTAACTTGAGTCTTTTCTCCTTTGAATGGCTGCCCCCATTGCTACACAGCAGCTTATTTATATAAACAATAGGAGAGTTTCAGAAGCAAACCCATCAGTTTTACCAGTGCAGGGCAACACTGCATTATATTTTAATTACTTTAAAACACTTTTATTTTTTGACGTTACTGTTCCTTTAAGCCTAAGAAAAGCAAAATAAAGGCTTTTTAAACAGATATTCCTGTTGGTGCTGTCTGCTACAGTGTTTGTGGATTTTCAGAGTCGGTTGGAGTGGACACCGAATGACGTGCACCTAACTACTAAATGGGAGATTTGAGTTCCTGATGAGTGCTGGCTGAATTGTATTTTACTCAACCAAGGTGTAACATGATGCGGAAATAAGAGTGTCTTTTTGCAAATTAACACTGGGAGTGTTGGACCTGTCTATAAGTAAGGAAAAATAAGTTAGATGCAATGTAAATGAAACCAGTGACAAATATATGGAACATAAATGTTTATTGTTATGTCAATGTTTATTGTTTAGAAAACAAATAAAATATTACCTTTTAAAAAAAAAATAGACAAAAGTCCATTACATTCCTGCCCTACAATGACCACCAGTTCATGTATATATACATACAGGCCTATCAATACATTCATGTATATAAAAATATATATACAAATATTGAACTAACTGGAGATCTTATACTAACTATACTCTTGGATATTATGCTTGTCCAAGTAGTTATTCAAACCACTATTAAAGGTATTAATAGAATTTCACCACAACCTCATGAAAAATAACTATTATTGCTGCTTTAAATGAAATACCTGTTCCAAGTCTAAAGGGGTATCCTCTAGTTCTTGATTTTTTTCTATGTAAAAAACAATCCCCACTTTCTGTATATATTATGATCTAATGTACATGTCAGGAGTAATCATGTCCCTATGCAATCACTTTTTGTTCAGGGCAAACAACCCCAAACTTGACAGTTTTTTCTCAAAGTTTCATTTTTCCATTTCTCTTACCAATCTAGTTAAATGTCTCTGCATTCTTTCTAGCTCATTAATATCTTTCTTAAAGGGCATGTAAAGTCTAAAATAGAATAAGGCTAGACATGCTGTATTTTGTATACTAAATATAAACATGCACTTACTGCACCACAAGCCTAATCAAACAAATAATGTATGCTTTCAAAGTTAGCTACAGGGGGTCACCATCTTGTAACTTTGTTAAACATCTTTGCAAGTCTAAGACTGTTCACATGCTCAGTGTGGTCTGGGCTGCTTAGGGATTGTCATAAACAAAGCTGCTTGAGTTCTGCATGGCTGAGAAGTAAGGCGGGGGCTCCCCCTGCTGTTTATAAGTATGATTGTTTCCCTGCTCAGCAGTTAGGGACCATCTGACAATGCCTATCCACAGCAGTAAATGAAGGGAGAAATTCACTGCATACAAGGTTTCTTATAAAAACGGTACACATTTTTTAATTAAAGTATATTGTTGATAGGTTTCTTTTTCATTAAAGAAAGTAAAAATGGGATTTTATTGTTTTGCCTTTATATGCCCTTTAAGGACTGGAGCCCAAAACTACACTGCATACTCAAGGTGAGACCGTATCAAGATCTTAAAGTAGGCAGAATTGCTTTCATTCCAAAAGCAAATGGGCTTTTAATACAAGACAGCACTTTATTTGCTTTAGTAACAACTTGTGCTGCCTAGTGTCAGTTTGTGTTCTTAACCCACAGAGAACAATAATGCCTATTTTTAGCCTGTTAGACATTTTGTAGTAAGCTGCAAACCGACTGATTTTTTTTTGTTTTGAATAGCTAATTAGCTAAGTTGAATGTGTTATTTTAGTTACATATAAATATGTGTAGTCTGCAGTATTTATCTAAATTAAAATGGAACCGGTCCCTCCACATTAAAGTGTTTGCACCCCTGCACAGGATCACTACCATTCTCCCTAACCACATCAGTGACACTGAATAAAAACTTTTAACAGGCCCATTTTACATGGTCTACACATGCTGAGCTTCACAGCAGGATAGGTGGTCACCATGTTTGGCCATGTCAAATCCAATTTTAGGTTCCTTGTGAAAAAGGGGGAAATAAGGTTAAAAAAAACCCTAAAAATAAATGCAATCAAAGAAAGGCATTATTTCAGTATCTGAAAACAGCAGAACTTAAAATAAATGTTTGATAGTGAAGTAACCCTTTAATAGACATAACATTAGTATGCTAAAGGGATACTTTTAAAGTTTTTATATATGTGCTACAAGCTGCATGAAAACCAGCCCTACATCGTTTTGGATTTTGGAATATTCAACCTGTATCTATGAGTAAACCTACGGGGATCTCTGGCAACAATTTCGATATGTAAAGGTTAAAAGTTTCAGCCACAATGTTTATTGATTTATTTGTCGAAAAAAAGCAGCTTGAGCTACTATGATGTAGGTTGTGAAGAACTTAAAAGGGGGAAAAGGGGAGTGCACAAGTGGAGTGGCATTTCTGTATCAATAAAAAGAGACAGGCACAGGCTCTAAACTGGAAAGCCTACATTAATTAAACAGAATATAACAAAATGTTATCTATAATAGTCTGATGTGTTTTGTACTACCAGGAGCACTTATGCTCAACAAAACCATTACCAATATACTGCACTGATGAGGGTTAGTTCACACGAGGAGATACGCAGAGATTTTGTCGACTGGCGACTAATCGCCTCCTCTTCTGAGCGACAATCTCCCCAAACTGCCTCAATGTGTTTTCCCATAGGCTATAATGAAAAGTCACCTGCGCTAAAGCACACGCAGCAATGCGTTTTCCATAGTCGCCCAAAGTTGCCCCCTGTAAAATGTGGAAAAACTTAAAATTAGGGGATTTAAAATCAAGGTTTCACTGTAACTTTAAAAACACTAAGATTTTTCATAAATGTGTAACATTGCTTAAAATTATGTTTTTGTTTGTTTATTAGGCAGATTTTTATTTTGGGGTTGACTTGCCCTTTAATCAAGTGAAGTAACCATGAACCATGTATAGTGGTAACAAACCAGAAATCCCTCCCCATCTATTAATTAAAAACATGCACACAACAAGTGGCTCCTTGTACCGTTAAAATAGTTCATATGGAATCCCATCCAATATAAAATTGCATGGATACATAAACTATTAACTGTGCAACTAGATGCAATGCCTGTGCAATCCCTTCAAGTGCTCTTATACCAGCACAATTTAACTAGACAAAACATTTAACCAAAGGTGTTTTAAAGTTACATGCATCCAACAAATGCTATTTTGTGTAACATACGTACTGTACATTATCAGAAAATGCACGTACTGTAAGCTGTAATTATTAAACTTCCTCATCCTATAAGATTTACATTAAGTTAAACTAACAAACATTTTTTATAAACAGCTTTACAAGTAGTAAGCCTAGAGGCTCCACACATTTTTTTGAACAACAGCCAGGATTCTTATGCGGATAAGTAAAATATAATTGCAATTGCCTAGCTACTACTTTTTAAAAAGGTTTGGTGAACATGTCCTAATTGTCATTCCCGAAAAGCACAATAGGAGATGCGGTAGCCAATCACACAAGGCCATGAATCTTTTCCTAATGCACATGAGCCAATAAATTCTTTAT
Source organism: Xenopus laevis (assembly GCF_017654675.1). Lineage (NCBI taxonomy): Eukaryota > Metazoa > Chordata > Amphibia > Anura > Pipidae > Xenopus > Xenopus laevis. The sequence continues at coordinate 54,460,285 of NC_054379.1, read as the reverse complement.
CACCGTACTAAATTTGGCATATAGAAATAACAGGGATGCTTCAGACATCATACCATTTATGAATATTATTCTTTTATTTATATAACATTATTACTTATTTCACAGAGCTTGTTCATCAATAAGTGAATTGTTCCTTGCCCCTGTGAATCTTATAAATTAAAGTCCCTGCTATTCACGCTAGGATCAGTTTCATCAAGGAAGAAACATAGCTGTATACCTTTTGGAATATAGAAAGAAACTGAGATACTGAGAGGATACACACACAGACATTCACACAGTCCAATTTTGTCAGCACCAAACACTGAACCAGGCTCGGACTGACAATCTGTGGGTTCTCGTAAATGCCACAGGGGCTATTGTAAGATGCCATAGACAGTCACAATTAATTGGGCTCTTGTGGTGCTGTTTTGGTGTTTGTGTGCTTAAAATGCCAAGGCCTATTTTGAATCCCAGTCCAGACCTGCTCAGGATCATTCTGCTGCAAGGCAGAAGAGCATACCACTGAGCCCACATGCCTCTATTTGCAGCTGAGGTACCATTATGCATACTACCCTTTGAAGTGTGCACCTCCAGCTTCAGACTTATGGCAAATGAGGACCCACTATTTCTCAACAAATTCCATAGCTTTATCAGATACATTTCTGTGGCATACTACCAAGTGACCATGAAAGCCTTCCACTTGTGGAGGCTTAAAGATATAAACATCTAAACCTTGTTCCAGTGCAGAAAGCAGAAGATGTCATCTACGCTAACTCACATGCCTTTAATGGTGGGAAGTCTACAGAGTATAATCATTATAACATTTTGAAAAATGTCTTTAATAAAAATAAGAATCTGTGTTTGCAAGGAGAGTTTACTCAGCAAAGGCCAAGTTCAAGGCAATGGTACCCTCTCATATCCTAAACGAGTGCACCCACACAACCACTGGTCAGGATTTATATTTATGTATGTATATTTTTATTGGTATATCTCTCCTTGAGGTAAAGCGCTGTAGAGCAGAACAATAATTTACTAAAAGAAACAGGGGCCATTACAATAATACAAATAAGTATAAAAATACAATCACATAAATAAAAAGTATAGTTAAAATACATATAGGTGATTATTGTCAAGGAGACAAAAGGATGGAGGTCCCTGCCCCATAGAGCTTACAGTCTAAATGGGAGGGTAATATACAAGTGCCAGTTCAGGCATTATGCAAGTGCTCCAAGAGGTAGTCTTTGGGTTACATTTGTCAAAGAGTGTTAGAGATCACCACAGTCCATTAGTGTGACATTCCGCCACTCTCCATAAATTTCTGTGGGATTTTTAAAAGAGTATTTATCAATGAGTGAAAGTAAAAGTTCACCCTTTGATAAATATGCCTTTAAAAATTTCATAGAAATAAATAGAGAGAAATTCACACTAGTGGACTGTGGTGATGTCTTACTTCACTCTTTGATAAATATACCCCTTTGAGTTTATATTTGAAGGCATTGAGGGAGGATTCTCTCTGGAGAAATTCAGTAATGGCATTTCAAATATAAGGAGCAGCAAGACAGAAGGGTTTGATTCGGAAAACAGCAGTAGTGGTGGGGGGTGCAACCAAGTGAGAGGAGCGGAGGATTTGCCAGAAGTATAAAAAGAGACAAGAGATGAGATGTAGTTAGGTGCAGGGCTTTGAAGGTTATGAGTTGGAGTTTGTAAGTTATTCTCTGTTTTATGGGAAGCCATGATAAGGTTTTCAGTAGGGGAGGGGCTTTTACCCTCTTGGATGAGAGGAGGAGAATTCTGGCAGCAGTGTTTAATACAGACTATAGAGGGTAGAGATGAGAGTTAGGGAGGCCAGTTAGTAGAAGGTTACATTAATCTAGTCAGGATAGGATGAGAGCATGCATGAGCATCTGGGCCCCTCATGTACGAGCGCCTGCTGTCAAGGGTTAGGTAGGGGGCACTGTGGAGGTAGAGGAGGACGGTGAGTCCTTTAGGCAGGGACTGGCTGTGCCCAGGGAACACATAAAGGAACCGCAGGAACAGGGTGACAAGGGCATAGTCTGTCATAGTGGAACAGGTGCAGACCAGAACAGGACAGAGAGGACAAAGATCAGGACTGGACTAGACAGGATGAAGAGTGCGATTAGATAGGACAGGGCAGTGCGGGCGTAGATCAGGAGCATACTGAAATAATAGTACAGGACAGTGCGGGCGTAGATCGGACTAGGAATAGAGTAGCAGGAGGACTGGAAAGCAGAAGAGGACCTGGAAAGCAGTAGAGGACTTGGAAAGCAGGAGAGGATCTGGAAAGCAGGAGAGGGAACTGGAGCAGAAACGGGAGGAAAAGGCAGAGCAAGATACCAAGCGAGACTAGGGAAGACATAAGACAGGATTCAAGGCAGAACAGGACAGGAGGCAGGAACAGGCAAGGCATGTTCAGGTCAAAGCAAGGAAAACAAGACAGGGTTAAAGCAAGGCAAGGTACAAGGCTGGGTACAAAGAAATGTACAAGGATACAAAGCAGGTACAGCAGAAAGGCTAAAGCAGGAAAACAGTGCTAGGGGCAAGCCACAGTGCTCTGGTAGGCAAGGAAGAAGCAAGGGAAAAGGGCTAGAGCTGGAAACAACCTAGCTAGGGGCACTGCTAAAGGTCTAGGAAGGCCAATGCTCTGGCAAGGAGTGTGAGGAAGGCTGGCTTTAAATAGGGCTGAATGATTGGCTGACTCCAAACCACCAATCAGGCTGTTGCTTGGCTAGGGCTGCAAAGGCTAGATAACAGATAGTGAGCAACCCTGCAGGCTTCTCACCTGGCCCAGTGGTTAAAGGAGACATTTTGTGTAAAAAATAAGAACGTACTCGTTTAGATATAGGAGAATTGTGCTTAAAAAAGTAGTGTTTCAGGCTGATTTATTGAATATTTTTGCAAAAACCCTAATGATCCCTCCCTTCCACTTCCTGCTCCCTGAATTCCCAGGCTGTGCAGGGGAGCCGGCGGCTCTCAGCTCACTGTACTGTAGGACAGGAACCAATCAGCAGCTAGCAGGACCTGATAGGGAACTACTGACGCCTATCTGTGCTTGTGTGACTGCAGAGCTGTGATTGACGGTCCTACTACTGTGCTTCTGGCAGGGACCGTTAAAACACACCCACTACTCATTTAAAACACAGACAGGGACCAGAGGTCTATAGGGAGCTCCAATTAATTTTTAGCACCATGTAAAAGCAACACCATATGCCTTTAAGGCATCAAGCCAGAAACCCAAAGATCCCTGGCTCGAATTCCAGCAGAGCCTGACACCTGCATGTGCACAAACAAGCACAAAGAGCAAGACTCTGCAGATTGGACTGGGGTAGGTAGTACTCTGCCTACCCCTAGTTCCGGCCCTGGGGCCATGTATAGAGCCATGCGGATTTAAATTGTCTTATATAGAAAAATGGATCTACGCTTTACGAGTTTCATGGCATTGAAACACGTAAAGCGTAGATGCCACGAAACGCGTAAAGCGTAGATACATTTTTCAATATGCATACATACTGGAATTATTTTAAGATGGACTATAAACGGTGATATTTTATTTCACAGCTATTCCTGATGCTCCGTGTCTTTTACATTTTACGTAGTCGACTCTCTGTGGGGGAAAGGAGACGCATGCAGCACGGAAGGAAGCTTCTCGTAGGAGGTATGATGCTCCATTTTATTCGGATCAGTTTGTGTCAACCAATAAGATGTTTACTTTTAAACAGGTGATCAGTAAATGCTATCGGTTGATATGGATTACTGCTCCTAGTCAAACTCAGTGCCTTTCATTACCTAACCCACATTGTATGTATATTTTTATTTATATAGCGTTACTTATGCATGCAGTGCTATACAGTTGAACACTAAATTAATAGAACTAACAGGCGCCTATACAATAATAAAGTAGTATTACATTGAAAAAGAAATGGTAAAAGTTAAAGTGGAAGTTCCACTGTCCTGTTGCATTTGTAATATAAATGACTAAGTAGGGCTCAACTAATTATATGACCCTAAAAGGCCAAATTCTCAGACTGATCCTTATTGCCAATTTGCTTTTTTAGTTCTTGAATTTAAATAACTACCTCCTTAAAATGTGTTGTACAAGGTCTATTGGGGTAGTGCTCCACTACTTTCAGACATTAGCTTAAAAGATGTTCAACATCTTTTCCTGCATGTTCCTTGAGTAAAATAGCCATCTATCTCTGTTATCATTCTTACCTATAATATAGCATCATATAACATTGTTGTCTGCCAGGAGCCATTCTTTTTTTAAATTCTCTTTGTGTCATTTTAAAACATCATGTTGTATAGCTTTATTCATGCAATGCATTCACATACTTTCTTTTTGACAATATATTCCCTGTATTTACTGAGACAAAAAAACAACCTTTCTTGGATAAGTTCCTCACATGAATTGCAAGGTGTTGCTGTAAACCACATTACTGTCTTTAATATGCTCTGTTAAAACTTTTCAATGGATCTCCATTTGCTTTTGTAAAGTAACTGAATGCCTACCCCCCCCCCCGCCCCATCTACATTTCCTTAATCTTAAAAACAGGAACCATTCCGTTTTCCACAATAATTATTGCTTCTTTTCTATCCTCTTGCAACAGGATGTAGCAGATCCTCTTTATCCTAGTACTCCTATCCTAGAACTGTCCTCTCACATAACTGCACTGATAAGCTGTTTGTTTTATTTCCTCTTTTTTATTACTGACTTAATTTGCTTAATATTTCCTTATTAAATTATGAATACAAATCTTTTGCTGTATATACATTGTTTCTTTTTTATGATACAAGTCTTCTTAGGTAGCCACACATTCAGATTTTACACACAATACTGTCAGACAAGGGTCTCTGACCACTGGAGCATGTGTTGCCCTCACTATTCATTGATTTAGCAATTCGATACACAATCATCAACACTGATCAGGCAAAACAAAAAAACTGGGCCAACATGTGACCTAATTCACTGCATGTATGGGAGTGTTTTTTCATCTCAAAAAATAGACTTAGAGTACCTTCTCAACTACACACTAATCTGAACAACTGGCACAACCAAGGGTGCTTCGCCAATGAGGCAAGTTGCGGCTGTCGCCTCAGGCGGCAGCGCCCCACTAGGTACCAGGGGCAGCAAAAATCCTGCTCCTGGTACTTTAAGAGCGAATTTCGGGGGGGGGGCAGCACAGGCGGCGGAGGGGCCAGGATCGCCTCTGGGCACAACCATATGTATATAACACAATATATATATATATATATATATATATATATATATATATATATATATATATATATATATATATATATATAGATAGAGAGAGAGAGAGAGAACAACCTTTCCTTGTTTGTTATAGTTACAGTAGCAGTGACCAGCTCCATGTTCTAGCCCCCACCCTTCCCAACTATAGTCAGGTGATCCCACTGGTGTCTAATAAAAGGGCAACCAAGTTTGGGAGTTTTACTTTGAAAGCAGCAAGTAAGTTGCAGGTAAAACTTAGTCCCTTTGTAAAATGTAAGATGAAGCAATATAATTCTTAATGAATCAGATGAAAATTGAGCATAGGACTGGCCAGATATGGGATTACTTTGACGTAGTTGGCCAGCTTAAATATATTGCAATATATGGACAAACAATCCCTGTTTTGTTTAAAGGGTAAGGCAATATTAGTAGCAGTATGCACAAAACGTCTCTGTCTTAAAGGGGATGTAAAGGCAAAAATATAAAATCCCATTTTTACTTTCTTTAATGAAAAAGAAATCTATCTCCAATATACTTTAATTAAAAAATTTCTACTGTTTTTATAATAAATCTTACTGTAAGCAGTGAAAATCTCCCTTCTTTTACTGCTGTGGATAGGACGGTCCCCAACTGCTGTGCAGGTAAACGATCATACTTTCAAATGGCAGGGGGAGACCCCCCACCTTACTTCCCAGAACTCTAGCAGCATTGTTGAATTCCCTGTAGAGATTTGTATCCAGAGACTGAGTGCAGTCTTTATATTCTGATTATTAATCAGTCTTGCTGTATTGGCTTCTATGGCAAATATTATTTGACTTGTGCTGTTTTGATAATTTATGACGATCCCTAAGCTTAACCGCCCAACTGAAGCCCAGACCACACTGAGCATGTGCGAGTCTTGATATTGCAGAAATGTCTAACAAAGTTACAAGATGACAGCCCCCTGCACCAACTTTGAAAGCATAAATAATTTGTCTTATTAGGCTGCTGGTTCAGTAAGTTCATGTTTATATTCAGTATACAAAAGGCAGCATTTCTAACATTATTCTATTTTAGACTTTAGTTGCCCTTTAAATATATTGATAATGGGTTGAGTGCAGAGGACCTCTTGTATTTGTCTATATACACACATATATATATATATATATATATATATATATATATAAAGTCCAAACGTACTCGCACTCTTATTCCATTATTCGATGTTGGGTGCTTGTCAAAGAAGTGTTATGTAGAATTCAAACATGGACCAGCACTCCAATAATCTTCAAACAAATGTGTTTATTGAGTCATCACTCGTGTAACACGAGTGATGGGACAGCATTGGACAATGCTGTGTTACAAATAAAAACACTTTAATTCACCTTTACTATACATACCACCTGATGAATTGAAAAGGTGAAGATATCTATAGTGAATAAAGTACCCCCTTTTGTAAAATATAAGGATATTATAAGTTACCGAGGAGTTCCATGACCATATAAAAACACGAGGCCGAAGGCCGAGTGTTTTTATACAGGTCATGGAACTCCGAGGTAACTTCTAATATCCTCATATTTTGCAACTGGGGGTACTTTATTTATTATAATACACAAGTTTCAGTGAGTCATGTGACAGAAATTACATCAGAACTCACCGTTTATAACTGATGACATCAGAACTCACCGTTTATAAGGATATAATTTACAAGATATTCATGGCTTTTGTGTATTGTATATATAAATACCACCCTTGTACACAAAGCTAGCACACAATGGATCAACAACTTCTAGTGTGTAAAGTTGAACATGCACTGACTGAACAATACAGATTTTGTCATCGGATACAAGTATTTAAAGGGGTGGTTCACTTTTAGGTTAACTTTTAGTATGTTATAGAATGGGCAATTCTAAGCAACTTTCCAATTGGCCTTCATTGTTTATTTTTTATAGCTTTTAAATTATTTGCCTTTCTCTTTCCAGCTTTCAAATGACCCAATCTATAAACAAATGCTCTGTAAGGCTACATATTTTTTGGTATTGCTACTTTTTATTACTCATCTTTTTTATACGGGCCCTCTACTGTTCAAATTCCAGTCTCTTGTTCAAATCAGTGCAAGGTTTCTAGGGTAATTGTGACTCTAGAATCCAGATTGCTGAAATTACAAACTGGAGAGCTGCTGAACAAAATAACTCAAAAACCGCAAATAAAAAATGAATAATTTGATAACATATGGCACCTAAACTATTCTGTGGGCACATGTGTAGGGCATTATAACAACTTTATATAATTTTATTAAGGTTCCTGGCCTTGTGTAGTGTAATGTATTTGCTGCAGCATATACGGCCATTGTACTTTAACTGCACGCCGTATGCTAATTAGCCAACGCTAGCGTAACTTCGAACTGCTGAGCATAATTTCGCTGGCGTCATTTCGCCAGCGTTTGGTACCCTGTGCGCAACTTCGGATCTTTGTGAATTAGCGTTGTCCAGGCGAATTTACACCTGGCAAAGTGTTGCGATGTGCGTGAAGCCAGCGCTGGTGAATTTTCGCTGGTTAGTGAATTTGCCCGTATGTATTTGTTTACACATGAAAATGGAAGAATAAGAAAACAAAGAAATGCTTAGGGTTATAGCACCCCTTTAGGTCTATGGCACATCCAGCATCTTGATTGCAGCCACTGTGTATTTTTATGTCTGTTTTGTGTAGAGCAGCTACATGTGGTGACAAACAAAACACTTTACAGTTATATAGAATTATATGACAAGAAGGAGGTAGAATGCAAAGAGAAAAAGTGGCTATATCTTGGTAAAAATTAATAAACAGCTATGCTATAATACTAATGTAATAAGCTAAATGTTTGACACAGTTTTCTGGTAAAAAAATAATTACTATTTTGGATTATATTTCTTTAAATTGTGGTGGGTGTCTGAAGGCCACACCAATTAATCTTTTGCTTTGGGGCTGGCAGTGCATTAAAGGGGCAGTATATTACATTGTTCAACAATAAGTTCAATGAACAAGCCTTGTGCTAGATATATTTTTTCCTATTGTTTTTTTTATCAATGATTGTTTTTATATCTTAAACTCAGCAGGGCAAACAGGGAAATCAAAGCTACTCGTGTTTGGTACTTAAGGTATATAGATTACGAGTATACAACCCCTCCCTTCACACTTTGCTGTGGCTGTTTGTTAGCAAGAGTCCATTAGACAGAGGGGTTATATGTGCATTGGTAATCTAATTATCTACCTAGAAAAGGATCAAACATGGAGTATCTTTAATTTCCCTGTTTGCTCGAAACAAGGTTTTTCAAGATTAAATAAATAGACAAAACTGTGGTGGTATGCATGGGGAACCATTTTTTCGATTTCTTAATGTCTAGTACTAGATACTTGATATCATCACCCAGATTAACCAAAACCTTCATAGACATCATATCTATCTCTTCAGCATAAATAAATGCCAAAAAAAAATTATAAGATTAGGCACAGTCTCAATACTGACCACTAGAGGCCAACATTGCTTAGAGACTGTTATAGGTTATAAAAAGCTTCAGTAATACATTTTAAATAAGCCTTAATGTAACTAGCAATTCAGTCCAAGGTTTACAACAATGGCAGTGTGCAAAATGCAAAATATGGACACAATAGAGTGCAGCACTCTATTCAAGAAGGGAGGGTGGAACACATAGGTGCCCCCCTCAGGTCCCCAAAATTGCATGTCACAGCGTAAGGACAGGACTGGCATGCTGCTGCTGGCTCCCTGCTGCTGCACCTCATTCCAGATTCTTCTAACTAGCACAAGGTGAAGACTGCAGCCGCAGTCATTGTAAATAAGCATTATATTTACATAAAGAAATCTAATGTACATTCACGACTTCCATAACGAACATTCAGACCTTATACACAATAGTTTGTAGGATCTATATTTGGATAACAGATAAAAAATGTATTATTTTGTTTAGCATATACAAACAGCAAGGACTTTATAAATCATTATAAATTGCCTGTTAACTACTCACTAACGCCTTTTTTGACACAAGCTTATTCAGTTGGGATTATGTAGTAAAGGTAAATTATAACAGTATGTGGACTGGCCTGACTCACAGACTAAAGAAACCATGATACTCTGACAAGCTATTTCCCAAGACTCCGTATTCTGGCAGTGTAATACAATTTCCTCCCTCACTTTGTGCCATTGTAAAGTGATGAATTCTTTATTTCTGGAAGATCAGATAATGTTTATGTATCTATTTTACATAAGCCAAGCTAAATGAGCTCATATCAAAAAAGGGGGGGGGATAATTTCCTTTTAAGGGTTACTCAATACAAGAAATGCCCAACATCTTAAAATATAAGATATATATATTGATTGTCCAAATACTCCCACTGGAATCTGTGATAATTTTTTTTGACACATGTGCCAGCAGCACCCCAGTGTGTGATTCTTAGAAGGGTGGGCAACCATTCTTCACCACAGCCCACCAGTGACTAGTTACGCCACTAAAAATGTCCTTCCCATTAAACAAAACAGGGATTTTTGTCCATAAATTGCTATATATTCAAGCTGGCCAACTATGTCAAAGTCTTTTTTGGTCTGGCCAGTCCTACACCCGTTTCGTCTGATTCATTAAGAATATACTTATTGCACAAAATGCCTTAATATGTCAAAATGTATATAGATAATGGTGCAGAGGATGACTTGTCTTTGTCTTTATGAAGTTTGCACCACCCACTTAAGCTGGCAACTCACAGGCTGGAATACAGGACCTATAACAAAAGTATCCAAAAAGGTGATGCAATTTGAATTGTGAATTTGCAACAATCACACAGATATTATTAATGTGGTGTGTGTGTGTGTTCTAATATGCAGTTCAGCCCATGTACCGAAGCAGTCATTTTGCTTTTCCGTTTTGCTGGTCCCATATCACTGTAACCACGACAAAGGGCGATCAGTCGCTCATACAGTTTGGATAGAAGTTGACACAGTTATATGAAAAACCTCTGCAGCTTTTATTGTTTCCCCAATCCCAGAGATTGCCTATGACTAAGTTCTAGGTAAGCATGAAACGCATTAGGCACTATGAGGGGATTGTTTGACTTTTATAATATGTAATAAACTTATATTTTTTAACTTACAAGCATGCCTTGGAATAAATTCTTAAGAAACATTTTTTAATACCTTAACTGGGAACTGTATGTCCCCATTACAGACCAAGATTAGAAGGTTCTACTCTTTCAGAACTCTTTACAAGTCAATCCAAATGAAAGCAAATATAACCTCAGTCATTCATTACTACCCACTATATAAAAATTCATAGCTGATGATTATAGACTCCTTATTAGATATGCAACCCATGGTGATGTAATAAATCACTCATAACATCATCTCTTGGTAGAGAATTCTATAAACTGACTTCCATTTAAATAAATCCTTCTTTTGTTCAAAGTGAAAACTTTCTGGTTGGTGGGCATCACTGAACCTGGGCACCTCGCAATTTAATAATTTTCTGCTGGCACATTCAGTTACTCCTGTTATCAATCTGTAACTCAAACCACAATGTAGTTGTTTGCTGCAAGAAAAAATATTAAGATAGAGCTCACAAATCAAACATTCCGTGGCAGATTTATTGGGTCTAGTATTTAGTGGGTCAAAGGGGGGGCAGCATCACTAGTGCATTGAGCGCAATATCGCTCTCTGCACTAACGGATCTGAATTTCCAGGTTAAAATCCGGGAATTCATCTCTTAAAGTTACAAGAGGTTCTCACCTTGCCTCATGTTAGGAGCAGCCATGGACACATGTGCCATTCATATAATTATGGGTGAAACGCAAGGCATCAATGTTGATCCTGTTTTGAGATCAAATGGTTGCAGCATATAAAGTGGACCTAGTACTGAATGCCTAGTCATTGGCAGAAGTAATAGCCTTTAAAAATGTTGCAACTTAGTTTCAGGTCCCACAACAGTTTTTATACTGGGCACAAGAAAGACTAGGTGCAAGGTATTTCTGTATGACATTTTGTTTAACTAGAAATGCACTGACTAATAGTAAATTATTTGAAGCCCCAAATAATTCATAAACTCTATTTATAGAACATTTATTAAACATTTACTGCATTTTGAAGGATTTTTGTTGTAGTTACATTACCTTTTAAGCGTTATAGTATATATGTTAAAGCAGCAGTCTTGCACAATTAGGTTACTACTTACTACATCATCAAAGCACAAATGCTTGGTAATATATGATAAAACCATGATAAAACCATTGACTCAACAATCTGTTTTCTATTAATAATTTAATTCTAAATAGAATTTCCTAATAGTCCTTTAAAATGTTGATGCAGGAGAATCCTAGGGCTCTTGCATTTTGTGTAAATCAGAAGTTGTGGGTGCAAGAGTCTCAGCAGGAGAAAGTTTCCCATGTCCACCCTGTCTGTCCATAACTCTGAGTAGATGATAGCAAGTCAGTTGCCTACCAAGTTTTCTTCCTCCTCAGCCCACAATATTTCAAAGCAGTAGCATAATTATATATTACTAGCCACCACAGCAAATTATTTTTTAAGGCCCACAAAAGTTCTAGAGGTTGACCAGTTTTATCAATAGTCATTGAAATCTGATGGCGACCTAGCTGCATGCACTAGACCTAGAGCTCCGAACCCCTGTAATCCTGCTAGCCCATTTACAAGCACCATTATTACAGATTTCGAGTGCCTACAAATGCTTATCACCTGCCGAGTCATGTGTACACACGGGTATGGGTAAGAACAAGCATATAACTAAGTCGGAGGCGGCCGTGCGGCTTGAACAATTCACGCTCGTCACAGCAAGCTTCCCTTACCACCCGAACCTCCACTTACATCTGCACCCTCTCCAAAAGACCCCTCTCCCGCAGACCTAATGGCAGCCATTACACAGTGCCAAACCACGCTAGCAGCTACTTTCACATCTAAACTGGAGGAACTGAAAGTAGATCTCTCACTTATTAAACAAGACATGCAGAACATGAGAGAGCACACCAGGCGGTTTAGAGGATCGGGTGGAGGGACTGGAGGCAGGCCCGGATTTGTGGAAAGGCCACCTAGGCCCGGGCGATGAGCAGCAATCCCCATTGTTCCGGTCCCGAAGATGAAAATTTGCCCGAAAAAAGGGGAGGGGGCGAGGCAACGAATGGCGGTAGGCCTAGGGGCACCCACTATGTAAATCCGGCCCTGACTGGAGGACAGCACAGAGCGGGTCCCAGAGGACCAATACCAGTTGAAGGAGCTCCTGCAAACAGCCACCAACTGAATTGATGATTTGGAAAATAGACAGAGACACTCAAATGTCATGATAATAGGCCTTCCTGAACACGTTGAGGGGCCTAACTGGGTACTGGATAAACTGGCACATGAGCAATTTTCAGCACAGTTTGTTGTGGAACACGCATACAGGGTCCCCACAAGGCCCCTACCTCCAGGCACACCTCCCAGGGCCTTCCTCATCAAGCTCCTAAACTATCGGCACCCTGCTTTAACAGGGTCTCTGTCTGTTATTTTCCCAATGGGCATCCAACACCCTAAACCCATGCCTTTGGGGTCAAGTAACAAAGGCCTGATTTCACCGGCCTCCTTATGGGGAACTAAAGACAACTCAGACCCTCTGTCTACAATCACACATTCATTAAGATGGTGTTGGTAATCTTTGCTTTCTTTCTTTTTCTAAACTTTGTCTCAAGAACCACCCTAAATATAAGCTACCACTTACATACTTAAAACATCCAAAAGCTAATGGGCTGGAGCCCTGGGGCAGCCCCAAATTGCCTACTCTGGAAAAAATTGTAATGTTTTCAAATGTCTGATTGCAAATTTAAGGTTCTAACATGGAATGTTAGAGGGTTGAACAATAAGGTTAAGAGATCTGTGATACTAGATACGTTAAAAAAGTCTGGCGCCTACCTTATGCTCCTCCAGGAAACACACCTAGTAGGGCAGCACACTCGCGCCCTCAAACGCCACTGGGTATCCGCAGTTTACACCTCAGAGCATTCTACCCACTCTAGAGGGGTGGCCGTCCTCGTCAAGGAAATGCCTTAACTTTCATTTGGAAGGCCTTACCACTGAGAGGTTTGGCAGATACCTGATTCTCCAAGCTCAAATCATGGGAATATCCTACCTCATAGTTGATATCTACCTCCCGCCCCCAGCAGACACACAATTGTTAAACGAGATTGTACTACAATATGGGCAGGCGATTATGGACCTTATGGACCTATGCTGCCACTCCGACCAAACCCTCATCTTAACTTGCAGAGTATCTAGATTCCATTGAATCCCCCCAACTATTCAATGACCAATGGGCCTAACTAGATGTTGATATTTCCCAGACGCATAGTAACCTACTTACCCCAAAATGATGTACCTGGTTCAATAACATGACCCAAGACACGTTACTTCCAGACTCCTGTTACCAGGCATACATTACGTTAATTCCCAACCTGGCATAGCACCTGACAAATGTGATTCATACAGGCCCATCTCACTACTAAACTGTGACCTTAAAATATTTGCTAAAATTCTCTCCAGCTGGATTAAGAGTGTCATAGAAGAGCTAGTGCACCCAGACCAGACCGGTTTTATGCCCAATAAGTCAACTAATATCAATCTTTGACGCCTGTATACCAATCTGTCACTTAAACATGACAACAGGGGGCAGAGAGTTGTGGTGTCACTTGACACGTCCAAAGCATTTTATACGGTTAATTGGACATACCTATGGGAGGCACTAGCCCGCTATAACTTAGGCCCACGGTTTAGCGCTTGGATTTGTGCATTATATGCGCACAGGTGAAAGTCCTGGTAAATGGAGTGCTTCCTGGTGCTGTACACTTGGAACGAGTGACACGTCAGGGTTGCCCCCTCTCGCCATCACTATTCGCTTTAGCCATAGAGCCATTAGCAATGCAAATTAGGGCAAACCAGCAGGTAGAGGGACTAACACTGGGAGCAGCCACTGAAAAATTGTCACTTTATGCAGACGACATGCTAATTTACCTGGCGAACCCTAAAGGTGACCATAGACACACAGATCCGATCGTATGAATCGAGGATTCGTACGATTTTCGGATCGTGTGTGGCGTGTACCGACATCTTTCGTCCGGCGGAGATCTGTCGTTTGGTCGGTCGGTCAGGTTTGATTTTGACCCGACCAATCCCCCCGGAGCCCATGGCACATCTGATCGTTCAGCCATACGGCCGAACAATCAGATTACCCCCGATATAGCCATGCCTGTTAATGGCATATCGGGGAAAGATCCGCTCGTTTGGCAACACCGCCAAACGAGCGGATCTTTGCATCTATGGCTACCTTAACCAAGCACAAACGGTGTCCACCTTTGGCGAGTTCTCAGGACTCAAGGTCAACGAAAATAAATCAGTCATATTTCCTATAGACCCATTCCCAGGGAATTGCCCCATGAGAGTGGGAAAACAAGTGGTAGATACTTTTAAATACTTTTGGATTGAGATACATAAGAATCTACAGCAATATACTACCCTTAATCTAGATCCTTTAGTAAGATCCTTTAATGCAAAACTAGATACTTGGCAGAACCTCCCACTCTCACTGCCTGGTAGGGTGAGCATATTTAAAATGATCTGTCTACCAAAATTCCTGTATGCGTTCCAAAAAAAAAACCCATAACCCCGCGGGCAGGTTGGTTCAAACGGTTAGACAGACTGCTCATAAACTTTCTGTGGGCGGGGGGACACCCACGCATAGTATTCAAAACACTATGTGCTCCAATAACAGGTGGGGGCTTAGCCCTACCTGATCTCAAACTGTACTGTACTTTTTGGCCAGCCAACTGGTCTTCGCACATCGGTGGATAAACCGAAAATGGATGACCAAGCTGTAATCTTGGAAGCAGCGGCAGTGGGTTCTTTTGAAGGCCTGGCCAGATCAATGTATAGAGGTCCGTCCCAATATCATATTACTAGAGATGCACTGAATCCACTATTTTGGAATCGGCTGAATCCCCGAATCAATCTTGGAAGATTCGGCCAAATCCCGAACCAAATCCTAATTTGCATATGCTAATTAGGGATGGGGAAGGAAAAAAGTGGGAAAAAATTGGTTTACTTCCTTGTTTTGTAACAAAAAGTCATGTGAAATCCCGCCCACCCTCCCCACAATTTGCATATGTAAATTAGGATTCGGATTCGGTTCAGCCAGGCACACGGATTCGGCTGAATCCGAATCCTGCTAAAAAAAGCCAAATCTTGCCCGAATCCCGAACCGAATCCTGGATTCGGTGCATCCCTACATATTACCACCTACCATATTCTAACAGTAACTAGTGCCTTCCGAAAAGCACAGCAACTGGCATTGGGTACCCCCCTACTTTGGTCCGTTTGGACCCCCTTATGGGGTAGTAGTAACCTACCCCAATTTCAACCTATTCCAGATGTTAGCTGCTGGGCCGACCATGTATCAAGGTTCTGGGGGATATTGTGGAGGGAGGAGAACTCAAACAATTTCCAACCCTAAGACAGGAATACAATCTCCCCTCTAACATGATATTTCGCTATCTTTAACTAAATCATGCATTTTTATCACAATTCCAACAGAAATCAGAATCATAAATCCAACAGTTTTGGGGTGCAGTGACACAGTATTTGGCGTCAGATCTGGACCTACCTGGCATCTGTTCCCCCCTTACCTGCCTTCTGGGAATAGTGACAGACTGTACAATGGGTAAATACAAGAGACTATACTATTTACAACTACTGTGCTATGCTAAGAAAGTGATCCTACTGCAATGTAAGTCAAACAATAAAATGGTGTCAGTGTTACTAAATGAAATGATGTATAATGCATTAGAAACGTCTCCTAAGGACCCTTGAGACTTCTCTTTCTTCTTTCCTACTAACTTCTTCCTAACCTCACTTGTGTTAAAAATCTACAAAACAAATAAAAGCTTTTAAAAAAAAAATAGTCATTGAAATTGTATACGAATTAGGGCCTCGTGGGGCCCCTATACCTCCTGGGTACCTGCAGCCGCAGAGAAATAATTACATATAAGACTAAAATTGTCAGCTGGGTTGGTAACATCTTTATGGATGCTGGCTGAGAAATACAGTAAAACACAGAAATACATTCACTTCTTTATATTTCAATTAGATAAATACAAAGAGAAGATTTTTAAAATAATAATAATAATGTATGTGTCTTCTGTCAAGTTACATGGCAAGTTGGCAAACCTATCCCCGTTGCTGAAACATCAAATTTCATTTGGCAACACCTAAAAAATGATTTAAATATGCAATGCCCAGTTTAAGATTGCAGCAAGTTTCATATTTTCACATTGAATTCACAAAGCATAATATTGTCTGTTTGTATTTTTACTAGAGGCATTTAAAACCTGAATCAGCCTAAAGCTGAACTTCAAAGGAAATTTGCACTATTTCCCTGAAATTTGTTTTAATGATGATGATTTATTACCCACATGGGTTTTTATAGCCCTGTGTTGTTGAACAAGTTTGGTATAAGTCCCTCATTTATGTAAAACAATTACCACTACGCTGAAACAGGGTGTGCTTTTAGTGCAATGTTATACACACCCTTGCAATCTCTCATTTATCTTCTGTGTTCTGTAGGTGCATAATCTTAGACTATAACTAATCATTAATTTCTATTTAAATCTGTTAAATCTTTTCATTTGCTTTAATGATAAAACCTAAAAATGTTAGCACCTGTTTAAAGAAAACTCACCACCCAGGCTATTCCAGGGCTTGTCCCCTAGTATCATAAATCCTGGCTGCATACAAGATCCACGTGACAATCAGTTGTGATAATGTACATGATGTGTGACTGCTTTAAAAACCAGTGCAAGCTGTAACATTGTGTTAAGTGTGGCTCCAGGGAGAAATTGGAAATCACAGACTTGTTAAAGGAGAGGTTTTTTCCTCGTGTCTTTGTCATCCTCTTTCAGTAGGGAATTAATGAGTTTTCTGCACTGGCGCCACAGTGTAAAGTTATGCTCTTGAACTTGACTGGCAAGTTAGGAACTGCTTAAGGCATTAAAGGTTAAACTGTAGGCAATGCAAAAATAAGTCACTCCCAGCTCACCATTTTTGGGGAGGCTCACCATATTTGGGGAGGCTGCAGAGTCCTCAAGCTTTCCCCAAAACTTCCAGCATATTTCCCCGAAAACATGGACAGAAGCCCACACTCTAAAAAAGTTAAAATAATAGTCTTTATTGGTGTACTTAAAAATAGGCAGAAGGATAAAAAACCTAAAGTTTTAATATCCTTCCCAAAGTACCTGAGAAAATACCTTTAAGATAGACATCTTTGACAGTTGCATTCAAGGGTAGTTCTTTACAATATACAGTATGAAACAATATGCATTCCCAGTAGAGCAGGAGGGAAGGCATTAATATACAAACAATAAAAAAATATGTTAAAAGGCGTTATCTAGCTACCTACTAGGTGCTGCAATATTTAGGGGCAGATTTATCAAAAAGTCTAGGTGAATTTTCGAAATTCCAAAAATTCTAATTTTAAGCTATTTTTTATGTACTTCGACTAGGGAATAGTCCAAATTCGATTTGAATTTGAAAAAAATTAGAATATCAAAATTTATCATGTACTGTCTCTTTAAAAATTCAACTTTGACCATTCGCCATCTAAAACTCACCACATAGTTGTTTTAGCCTATGGGGGACCTCCTAGAACCTATGTGGAGTCAATTGGTGGACTTTTTGGAAAAACTTTGAATCGATTTCGATCGAATGCGCTATTAATTAGATTTGTATGATTCAAACCTATTCGATTGAAAACTGACCTATTCGGCTGAAAAAAACCTTTGACTTAATTTCGGTTGGTCTTTTTGAATTTGAATTTTGAAGTTTCAACCCTTGATAAAAATGCCCCTAAGAGTACTTGGTGAGCAACAGAGAGGTCATAATTTGCTTACAACTAAGAAAATACAGTCGGCTTTTAGGCAGCATTTCATATTGATAGAACTGTTACAGGAGTTGATCGCCTTCAAATGAACTGTTCATATGATGTTGACATGTAGTGATATTCTGAGACAATTTGCAATTGGTCTCCATTTTTACATTTTTTTGTTATTTAGCTTTTTGGTCAGCAGATCTCCAGATTGCAAATTCAGCAGGCAATGATGAATAGTGGAGGGCCTGAAAAGAAAGATGAGTAATATGAAAATAGTCTTAAACAGTTTTAAAGCTATAATACTTTAAAGGTGTGTTAAAAAGCAGCAGAAGTGCATCAAGCTGGCAAAACAGATTAGACAACCTTCAATCAGTATAGTTAAAAAGATTGCGCTTGATTCTGCTGACCCAGTAAGAAAATTAAACAAAAAATAAAAATACTTTTGTAACAAGCATCAGGGTATACTGAAAAGGCAAATGTGATGTTATTTCCTACCACCCCACAGTATACTGTATACAATGGAGAAACCAGAGTCTAACATTGCTAGACTAAGGGGCAGATTTACTAAGGGTCGAATATCGAGGGTTAATTAACCCTCGATATTCGACCAGGAACTAAAATCGTTCGACTTCGAATATCGAAGTCGAACGATTTAGCGCAAATCCTGCGATCGAACGAACGATTCGAAGGATTTTAATCCAACGATCGAAGGAATATCCTTCGATCAAAAAAACGCAGGCAAGCCTATGGGGACCTTCCCCATAGGCTAACATTGAGTTCGGTAGCTTTTAGCTGCCGAACTAGGGGGTCGAAGTTTTTCTTAAAGAGACAGTACTTCGATTATCGAATGGTCGAATAGTCGAATGATTTTTAGTTCGAATCGTTCGATTCGAAGTCGAAGTAGTAGTCGAAGGTCGAAGTAGCCCATTCGATGGTCGAAGTAGCCAAAAAAACACTTCGAAATTCGAAGTTTTTTTAATTCGAATCCTTCACTCGAGCTTTGTAAATGTGCCCCTAACAGTCCTAAGAGTGTCAGAAATGTAATTGTACAGAAAATTGAGCACAAACAAATGGACTCATGACATTGTCCTAAATTTGTTTTAAAACAAAATGTGAACAAGGCACCTATCACCTAAAATTGTTTCCACCACTGGAGGTGCTTGCTAACAGAGCCAGCGCTCTAGATAGGAGAAACATTAGTATTAGAGCCTAAAGGTGGCCATAGACTTAAAGTGATACTGACACTAAAAAAATGTTTTTTAAAATATAAATGTACATTAAAAGATACCTATAGGTCATCGTTTTTTGCTGAGAGGTTTGTTTTTGTAAGGAATTGTTAGTTGAAGTTTATAAACATGACTATTTTGCCAACTTGACTGTCCCATCTCAGCCTGTCAGTTAAAGTTTCTAATGCTAACGGACTCTTGCTGCACAAATATAGCAGCCCGCTCATACAGGAACATGAGGCATCAGACAAGTAATGTAAAAGCATTTTGCAAATACTTTATGGCAATGTTATAAGTAGCTTTTAAAGGCAATATTATGATAGATGTAAAAAAGAGTTTAATTTCTGGTGTCAGTATCTCTTTAACAATTATGATCTTTCCTGGAAAAGATATTTCCTGGAAAGATCGTTTGTTTCAATACACACGTGTAGAGCTGAATTGTTAAATATACAGGTAGAAACAATAGAATTCTACCTGTGTCTGATGATTCAGCACTAAAAATGGCTGATATTCGGGTGCCTTCAAAAGCACCTGATCAAAATTTTCCGGCCAGCCCGATCAACGAGCCAATCGATATCCAATTTTTCATCCGATATCGTACTGCTCATCTCCCACCATACACACACCAAAAAATGTGTTTTGTATGATGTTATCGATTCATCTATGGACACCTTAAGTCACACATGTGCATAACAATGCATGTGCCCCAACATGGCTGCCTGCACCTGGAGCAAAAAAAAATTAAATAAAAATTATGATTTGTTGCTACAGATATGTGAATACATTTAAAGCTGTAATATTCTCTAATGAAACAGCACCCTCTGGTGACTGTATTGTCATGTTTCAATATGACAGATACTTGTCAAGAATTGACAAGTATCTGTCAGACATGGGAGTTCCCTTATTTTGCATAAGAGAAGCCCTACAAAAATGATGGTTATATAAATCCTTTTTTAGAAGGAGTTGTTGTTTTTTTAATTTCCTACATCTATAACTCAGTTTCCACATACCATAAACTTTAATTGCAGTACATGTAATTAGTATAATGTACAGACCTAGCCTAATCAGAATAAACACTTGGATTTTTTATTAAAATTCTCAAAATAGGATATAAAAAGGCATAAGTAAATCCTTCCTGAGAAAGATGTCAAACAGTGCATTTGCAATGGCATTATCTGAACGCAAGCACAAATTATGTTACGCAGAGCAATTATGAAAATTAAATCCAAAAAGATCCATGGTAAAGAAAACAGTGACTAAAAGGAAGAAAGGAGTGACTTTTGTGCACTTTTTTTGATTTTCGGGTGGACACTTGCACTTGCAGTTGCGCTATAAAAGCCTGTAACTTGCCACCACATTATCCAAGAAAAGAGATTTTGGAAGAGCTGGTTAGCATTGCAAAGTTGAAATAAGAAGGCTACAGTGCTGTGGATTACACATTGCTCCATATTACATCTCAAATCTAACACAGTGAGTCTGATTTATTATGATTTATTATTATATATCTCTATCTATCTATCTATCTATCTATATCTATCTATACACGCACATATATAAATATATATACTATAGATTCTAAATTGCACCAGTGCAGTTACCAAGAGCAACCAATTAAGGGGTATATTTATCAAAAAGTGAAGTTACAGATAACCACAGTCCGCTAGAGTGAAATACCACCTCTGTCCATTAATTTCTATGGGATTTTTAAATCCCTTTATTATATATCCCATATAAATGAATAAAGAGAGGTGGTATTTCACTCTAGCAGACTGTGGTGATCCCTAACTTCACTTTTTGATAAATATACCCCTAAATCTTTGCATTCATGTTGCAATTTGCAGAAATACTGAAAATTTAGTCACAGCATCTTATATGCAAATGATACATTTTTTAAATATCAAATTATATATATATATATATTTTTTTTTTTGGCAAAGCAGCAGAGAGCAATTCAAAGTTCAGTGGCTATAAGAATTAACAAGCTCTTTTAGACATGGCCCTTATATCTACTGGGCAGATTATTCAAAATGTGAGATTAGTGCTCATTACAAAAAAAAATATTCATTTTCTTTTCATTCCTATGGGATTTTAGAAGCATATTTATCAACTCTTACTTTAAAGGAATTCTGTCATGATTTTTATGGTGTAGTTTTTATTTCTAAATTACACTGTTTACATTGCAAATAATTCACTCTACCATGTAAAATGTCATTCCTAACCCAACAAGTGTGTATTTTGTTGTTGTTGTAATATTAGTGTGTAGGCAGCCATCTCAGGTCATTTTGCCTGATCCTGAGTTTTCAGAAAGAACCAGTGCTTCACTATGGAACTGCTTTCTGACAGGCTATTGTTTCTCCTACTCAATGTAACTGAAGGAAACACAGTGGGACATGCATTTTTACTACTGAGTGTTGTTCTTATATTTCACATTGTTCTGCTGATGGGCTTCTGGGGAGGGGAGGGGTGATATCAAATCAACTTGCAGTGCAGCAGTTAAGAGTGACCAAAGTTTATCAGCACAAGTCACATGACTGGGGGAACCTGGGAAAGTGAAAAAATGTCTAGGCCCATGTCAGATTTATAAATTAAGTTTAAAAAATCAGTTAGCTCGTTTGAAAAAAGGATTTCAGTGCAGAAGTTTGCTAGAGCAGCACTATTAAAGCAGTTTTTCACTTTCAACACTTTTTCAATTTTGTTGTTTTTAGATTGTTCACCATAAATAATGCCATTTTTCTATTACTTTCCATTATTTATTTTTTACTGTTTTTCCAAAATCTAAGTTTAAAGTTGAATGTTCGTGTCTCTCATGTTTGACAGCTCAGTAATTCAGCTGCAGATTCCAAGCTGTTATAATTTTTATCTCTGGAGTATTAGCAATAATTGTATCAAGTCTAACAGCTGCCTGTAATGAAACCCAGAGATTATGTTACGCAGAGCAATTATGAAAATTAAATCCAAAAAGATCCATGGTAAAGAAAACAGTGACTAAAAGGAAGAAAGGAGTGACTTTTGTGCACTTTTTTTGATTTTCGGGTGGACACTTGCACTTGCAGTTGCGCTATAAAAGCCTGTAACTTGCCACCACATTATCCAAGAAAAGAGATTTTGGAAGAGCTGGTTAGCATTGCAAAGTTGAAATAAGAAGGCTACAGTGCTGTGGATTACACATTGCTCCATATTACATCTCAAATCTAACACAGTGAGTCTGATTTATTATGATTTATTATTATATATCTCTATCTATCTATCTATCTATCTATCTATATCTATCTATACACGCACATATATAAATATATATACTATAGATTCTAAATTGCACCAGTGCAGTTACCAAGAGCAACCAATTAAGGGGTATATTTATCAAAAAGTGAAGTTACAGATAACCACAGTCCGCTAGAGTGAAATACCACCTCTGTCCATTAATTTCTATGGGATTTTTAAATCCCTTTATTATATATCCCATATAAATGAATAAAGAGAGGTGGTATTTCACTCTAGCAGACTGTGGTGATCCCTAACTTCACTTTTTGATAAATATACCCCTAAATCTTTGCATTCATGTTGCAATTTGCAGAAATACTGAAAATTTAGTCACAGCATCTTATATGCAAATGATACATTTTTTAAATATCAAATTATATATATATATATATTTTTTTTTTTTGGCAAAGCAGCAGAGAGCAATTCAAAGTTCAGTGGCTATAAGAATTAACAAGCTCTTTTAGACATGGCCCTTATATCTACTGGGCAGATTATTCAAAATGTGAGATTAGTGCTCATTACAAAAAAAAATATTCATTTTCTTTTCATTCCTATGGGATTTTAGAAGCATATTTATCAACTCTTACTTTAAAGGAATTCTGTCATGATTTTTATGGTGTAGTTTTTATTTCTAAATTACACTGTTTACATTGCAAATAATTCACTCTACCATGTAAATGTCATTCCTAACCCAACAAGTGTGTATTTTGTTGTTGTTGTAATATTAGTGTGTAGGCAGCCATCTCAGGTCATTTTGCCTGATCCTGAGTTTTCAGAAAGAACCAGTGCTTCACTATGGAACTGCTTTCTGACAGGCTATTGTTTCTCCTACTCAATGTAACTGAAGGAAACACAGTGGGACATGCATTTTTACTACTGAGTGTTGTTCTTATATTTCACATTGTTCTGCTGATGGGCTTCTGGGGAGGGGAGGGGTGATATCAAATCAACTTGCAGTGCAGCAGTTAAGAGTGACCAAAGTTTATCAGCACAAGTCACATGACTGGGGGAACCTGGGAAAGTGAAAAAATGTCTAGGCCCATGTCAGATTTATAAATTAAGTTTAAAAAATCAGTTAGCTCGTTTGAAAAAAGGATTTCAGTGCAGAAGTTTGCTAGAGCAGCACTATTAAAGCAGTTTTTCACTTTCAACACTTTTTCAATTTTGTTGTTTTTAGATTGTTCACCATAAATAATGCCATTTTTCTATTACTTTCCATTATTTATTTTTTACTGTTTTTCCAAAATCTAAGTTTAAAGTTGAATGTTCGTGTCTCTCATGTTTGACAGCTCAGTAATTCAGCTGCAGATTCCAAGCTGTTATAATTTTTATCTCTGGAGTATTAGCAATAATTGTATCAAGTCTAACAGCTGCCTGTAATGAAACCCAGAGATTCTGCTCAGCAGGGACAAAAATAAGAAATGTATCAACTAAATGTATCCATTTAGAACAGTTTACAGGGTCGGCGACCCCCCTTCCCAGGGCTGCTTCTGAAGGTGTAAAATGACACTTTACACTTCAATATTAGAAAAAATGGTAGAAAAAAAAATAGAAAATAGAAAGTCATTGGAAAAAGTCGTTATTTCTGGTGATCTATCTGAAAACAACTAGTTGTTTGAAGGTGAACAACCCCTTTAACTGATGTGTTTTGAAAAAAAGTGAATTCATTTTCCTGTGGTGAGCTCTAATCTAGCATTTTTATAAATTTACCCCTTAAAGGTTAAAGATATGTTAATACACTAAGCACTAAAATAATCTTTTTATGTCATTTAAAGTGGTTGTTCAAGGGTAGTTAACTTTAAGTATCATGTAGAGATTGATACTCTGAGAAAATTTGCAACTGGTTTCCTTTCTTTATTTTTTTGGGGGTTTAAGTTATTTAGCATTTTATTCAGCAGCTCTCCAGTTTGCAATTTCAGCAATCTGTTTGCTAGGGCCCAAATTACCTTAGCAACCATACTTTGATTTGAATAAGAGACTGGAATATGAATAGGAGAGGGCCTGGACAGAAAGATGAATAATAAAATAATAACAATACATTTGTAGCCATACAAAACAAATAAAGCCCTACAGGGCCCTAGCCTACAGACAAAACCAGCTGGTCTCTTTACACCCAGTGACTAAGAATGTGTTTGACTTAATAGAATCAAGGTGGAACCCTAATTAAACATAGCATAGATGAAGTAGTAAAAGTATATTTTTGGTGGAGCTTGTCTGTCCTTTTAGTCATATGTCCATAAGAAAAGCATTTATTATACTTTAAAAGCAGACAAATAATTTTGAGTAATATTTTTAAAGGCTTTGCCTTCTTCTCAAGTTATGGAGAATAGGTTTCTGTAGATTAAGTATATTTTTAAGACAGATTTTAATGAAGTGTTGCGGTTCCCAAAGGAAACAGAACAGATTAGTCAGAGCTGATGCACAGCACTGAATAATGTTTGTAATGTCCCATTGGATTAATCTGAAATGTGAGTTAGGGTCTGAATTATCATGGCAATAAAGATATCATCTGTTGAGTATACACTCATTGACGAGGCCATGCTGGAAGCCTGTTATGTGGGAACATGTCTACTTTTGAAAATCATCAAATACAGAAGAACGTCGAGAAAATATTTAGACATAGAGTGACAACATCCTGGCCTAAAGGAAGAGAGATAAATTTAGTTGAAGATATTCCACAATTTCAAATATTTATTGACCACTGTTTGTCAGGCTTGCTGCCAAATGACTGACTTAAAGATTAAATAGTGTCAATATATGGAAAGCAAACAGTATAGAAAGAAATATATATATAGATATTCAGCAGCAAGGTGAAAGGGTTTTATGTGGATTTTAGAAAGAAGTAGAAAGACCTAGAAAACATTCAGAATATAATAAAATATATATATTTTATATAAATATATAGAAGAATAAAGAAGACTATAGCCTGTTTTCGAAATGAAAATATTTTGTGGTTCTTTCTTTTGAAAATGAAAGCTTTTTTCTCCTGTAGAAGAGAAAAGGGGAATGGAGACTAGAGGAATGAAGCATCCATAGTCAGTATAAGAAGGGTTTCTTTATGACAAACAGGTAATGTGATTCCTTCCAGAGTGGTTTATTTGTGTGAATGCCTGCTGAATTGTAAAAAAAGATATGGGATTTATCTATGTACAGTATATCACTGATGGTAATTGACTAGTGGATCTACTAATTTTTCATCTGGGGTAATGAAGAAATGTATTTACCTCCTGTGATGTTAAAGTGCCACCTATGGGAAGATGGTTATTATTTGTCAACTTGAAAGTCCATTGAAAAAAATGAACCTGGTGTGGCATACATGTATTTTCCCCCAAACATCCTACTTGTATACACTATATGGAAGGCCAGGCACGGATTTGTGGAGAGGCCATCAAGCCCCGGGCCTAGGGCGGCAGGATTTTAGGGGGCGGCATGCTGCCCAACCACACCAACATTGGTTCACAAACACTTGGCATGCGCAGGAGATACAATAGTTTTTTTAATTTCCCTAGCGCCAATCCCCATTGCTGCGGTCCCGATGATGAAAATTTGAGTGAATAAAAGGGAGGAGACGGGGGCGACGAAAGACAGCGGGCCTAGGGGCACCCGCTATGTAAATCTGACCCTGTGGAAGGCAAAGTGCAAATGATGAAAAATGGCCTTCCTTTGGTCCTGAATTGATGCAGGTCTCTGTGGTTTCTGAGGTCACAGACCTACGACTGACCAGATGAATACACAGCACTGCCTGTGTTCAGCGCCAATGTATTCATATGAGGTAGGAGGGGAGACGCATGTAGGCGTCTCCCTACCCATCCATTACCTGTCCAGTAACATTTGTGCCATTCAGATGTGCATGTTAGGAAGTGGCAACTGGGCTCTTTCCTATGCAGACCTATGTCCCATGACAGTGAAGTCTGCAACTTACAATGGTTTTTTTAATCGGGCACAAGGTGCACAGTGCAGCAAGAAGTGCTGCCCGATTGAGTACTAAGGGGCATGCTTTTGCAACCTTCTTGCACTTCTTTCCCATTTTAAAAAAGATCGGTTTTGTCAGATAGAAGCCCTCCATAAATATATATATTGTAACTCAGACTTTACTATACACATTTCCTTGGCACCTTAGCAGGAATTTTCAGTATAATCCTTGATTTTTTTCCCTCCCTCTTGTAGCCTCTGCTCAGCTTCAGGATAACTGGGAAAAAAACTGCGTGCAAAGCAAAATGTTAAAAATTAGTACAATCAAGTGCTCAATGTGCAACGAGAATCTCAAAAATATCCTTGTTTTATCATTTGGAATTCTATTCTTGTATACAGCTTACATGGGACTTCAGACTTTGCAGGTAAGGCTTGTGCTTCCAACACCTCCATAGATATCATGATAAGACCAGTTGAGTAACTATAGAGGAAACAGACCCATAGTGGTAGGGGGTTGGAAGGCAAAAAGATTTTTTTGCTGGTAAGCCTGGTGCCACGCACATACACCACTGGATAAAACTCTGGACATTTTAAGCTGAGAATACTTCCTTTTTAATATAGATGTTGAATTCTTCACCCACCAAAACTGCACATTATGGTGCAGATTTATTAAGGGTCGAACTGAAAATTCAAATTCAAATTTTAGATTTTTTTTTTTATAATCAAAATTGTCTAATTTGACTAAGGATTTATCCAAACTCGATTTGAGTTTTTAAAAAAATTAAAGTAGATTTTCAAGATTTATCATACTCTGGGCCTTTAAGAATTCGAATTTGACTATTCACCACCTAAAACCTGCCAAATTACTGTATAAGTCAATGGGACAGGTGCAGTCGAATTCGAAGTCGAATTCAAATTAGATTTGAATTCAAATTAGATTCGAGTTTTCGGATCGGTAAAATTAGTCTGAGTTTACAATATTCCATTTTTTTAATACATTTCCCCCAATCGATTTTCGAGTAAAATAAAAACTTTATAAATGTGTCTCCAAATATACATTTTAGGATCAGTATTCTTAAATGTTATTATTTTCAAACAGTACACCATAGATAACAACTGTTCAATTACTTCTACTGCTTCCTTATAAATGAATTTCATTAACCTGTGTTTAAGTTTCCCAGTGGCAGCTCTGTAAGCCAGGTAATGACTTTTTGTTAAGATTTGATTAATTTTTTGATACAAAGCTCTGGGAACATGCTCAGTAGCGACGGGGCTACAGTAGACGGTGCGGCTGAGACATGTATCAAATAATTTATCAAATGTTAACATTTTAAAGATTAGGTAAGCTGAGTCACTGCAGTGATGCATGAGAGGGAGAAAATTACATGAATTTTTTTTTTTAAAACTTAAATGTTAGAAACACAAAAAATAGAAAATATTAAGTCATTATTTGTAGTGCATTTTTTGAAAACAAGATGTTTTGTGAGGTTAAACCACCCCAACCTTTAAGCTGCTTGCAGCTTTACCACTATATAAAATATAATGAAATATACCTTTGTCACACATCTGCTAGATTAAAGGGGATCTGATGACCTTGTGATGCCCCTTATTGTAAATCCTGTATACGGTTATTAGATATCATTGAGTAGTTCCATTTAAAAGTATGAAACTTCAAGTTAATTTATGGTGCATTCTAGTGTAGGTAGTAAGCTATCCATGCCAAAAAAAGGTGTGTCAGAAGCACATACATTCAAGAGTATGTGCATATTATCAGAGTATTTCACAGAAGCCTTCATATGAAGGATATGGATATGAGGGAACACATAGAAGAGCATTCTTTTTGAAGGAAATCCACTGGAATTGATACTTTTACAGTTACAATTACAGTTATGGGACCTGTTATCCAGACCTTGGGTTTTCCAGGATAAGGGATCTTACCGCAATTTGGATCTCCATAATTTAAGTATCCTAAAGAAATTAAGTAAATCCAATGGGATTGTTTTGCCACTAATAAGGATTAATTATATCTTAGTTGAGATCAAGTACAAGTAACTGTTTTATTATTATAGAGAAAAGGGCAATGATTTAATTTTTTTTTAATTATTTGCTTAAAATGGAGTCTATGGTAGATGGCCTTCCCCTAATTCGGAGCTTTGTGGATTACGGCGTTCTTGATATCTGTTAAAATATGCATTGTACATTTAAAGTTTATGTCCCCAATAGTTTCATATGCTGTAATTTTCACATTTTTTTCTCCACCCTCTTTGTGCACAGAGCAGTCTCAATAAAATTGAAGGACTCGGTGTTGCATCACTGAGTGTCATGTATGTTGCCCTCAGTATTTCATCATTGCTGCTACCTCCTCTTCTTATAAAGAGAATTGGGTGCAAGTGGACCATTGTAGTGTCTATGTTCTGTTTCATTTCCTATAGCTTGTGCAACTTCTACCCAAGCTGGTAAGACTGTATTCATTTTCATATATTTTCATTCACATATAATGCTGTTTTTTTAAAAACGTATAGGGGGCTTTAAGTGATTTTAGCTTTTTGCCAGATATACTGGTAGTTAAAGGTAATTTTATTGTTTTTACAACATAAAACAACAAACCAAAACAGAATTAATAGACAGTTTTCAGTTATGATTGGCTACAATGAGTGCAGGTATGGGAGGTTTCATCGTTACCATGACATTCTGGTATAGTCTAGACAGTAATTTAGCAGGGGTGGTAGAGTGCATTCTCTATACTAATCGTAGCCATTGCTGGGGTAAGGGTGTGGAACTGCGCCTGGAAGGCGTGTCTAAGCTGGAAGTACCTACAGAGTTGGATTTGCTGACAGGAAGTCTCTCTTGTAATGTGGTAAACTGCTCATTTGGTACTAAGTCAGACAGCCTTTTTAGGTCCTGTCATACCCAGTACACAAAGTCAGGCAGGTCATGTAGATGAGGAAGTAACGAGTTGCCCCACAAGGGAAGTTTGGGTGACAAGTGTGGTACTGGGTGGCCAAGAAGTTTTAGCACTATTGTCCATGCTTTGTGTGGGGTGGCAACGGTGCTTGGCAGGGTTGCCATGTCAGAAGGGTGCCTGTAGGGGTTGGTACCAAGGCCCTCTATAAAATATAGGATGGAGGACCATATTAGGATTGTAGGGGTTGGGAGAAAAGCACCATTGCAGGTAGTAAATATGGGAGGCTAGGTAATAGAGGGAAGTGTGGGAAGGCCAGCCCCCTTTTGGTAATGGGGGTCGTCAATCTTTCCCAGGAGATGCGTGGGGTCTTCTTGGCCCAGATGAATGGGAGTACAAGTTTATTAAGTTTCTTGAAAAAGGAGCATGGAATGGTGAATGGAGTGTTATGGAATATGTAAAGGAGTTTAGGTAAGAATATCATCTTTATGATGTTCACGCGCCCCCATAGCGTCAGCGGGAGATTTGCCCAGTGCTTAAGGGTATCGGAAAGGGAGTCAATGATTGGGTTTAGATTGTGTTGTATGAAGGAGTGTGGGTCTGTGTGTATATGAACACCCAGGTATTTGAATGAGTCTGCCTATTTGAGGGCAGTGGTGCAGGGAGGTTAGAGTCAATATTATAGAGTTGTGATTTTTCCAAGTTAATTCTCAATCCAGAATACTTCCTAAAGTTCTGTACTGTGGTCAGGAGAGCAGAGAGAGAGAGAGTCTCCCAGGTCTCCTAGGTATATGTCTGCAAAGAGGGATACCTTTTCCGTAATGTTAGCATATTGGAGCCCTTGTATAGTTGGACAGTCTCGTATGAGAATAGCTAGGGGTTCGATTGCTAGGGCGAAGAGGACAGGGGAGAGGGGATATCCCTGCCTAGTTCCCCTAGCTGGAAGTGTTCAGAGGTAACATTGTTCACTCTGACTTCGGCTGTTGCAGACTTATAGAGCAGTTTACCCCATTGTATAAATCTATTACCAAGACCAAATTTGAGAAGTACTTGCCATAGGTCTCACCGAATCAAGAGACATACTTTTTAAACTTGGTTAACTAATGATATTACCTGTCTATAACTGTATTGTAAATAAAACACTGCATAAACAATAGCACTGTATAAATAAGGATACAATAACATGCTGTATGTGTATAACTGTTGCCTTGTGTAGGAGGCCCCAGAATTATTCTATTAACTCTGGCTCAGCATATTATTGAGTAAACTCCATTACATTTTTGCACTATTAAGCACTATTAAACAACCAATGATGAGTTCAGTGGTTAGTTACAGACTTAAGTGCACTGTGATTCTATGCAGCCACATGAAATAAAGAGAGGGGTAGTGCTGGGTGCTATTCAAGCATATGAATAGTATGTAGAATCATAAGAATGTTTGGTTCTGATCAGTTGATTAATTTCATGTTCATATATCCTATATCAAATGATTGAAATATCAAAAATGAAAGAATAAATTTTTTTTCTAGGCCTACGCTGATCATTTCTTCTATACTTGTGGGATTAGGAGGAGGACCACTTTGGGCTGGCAAAAGTACTTATATTACAATCATTGGAAACAAATATGCAGAGACATCTGGGCAAATAGCTAAAGATGTAGTGAACCAATACTTTGGCATTTTCTTTATGATTTGCCAAACCTGTCGTGTTTGGGGGAACTTAATTTCGTCTTTGATATTTAACCTATCACACAATTCAGGTATTGTAAGCATTTTGTATGTTAAATGATTAAAAGCTTAATTGTAATGGCCAAATTTAACTATCATCCATATTCTTGATTTTTTTTTAATTTTCATTATTAGGAGGCCTTGATGCTCTCAATCAGACAGTTTGTGGTGCAGGCGACTGTCCACTACAGCAATCACAATCTGGGAATATCACTAGTAGTCAGCCATCAAAAACCATTCTGTACACTCTTCTGGGCTCCTATACTGGTTTGTATTTATAAGCTATTATGGCATTATCCACTTCACTGGCACCTACACCAGGACAGAGTCAATTATTTGCCCATACATAGCTCACCTTTATGCTCGTGCATCTACAACATTCTTAAGGAAGGAACAAGCCCAAGGAGCAATTTACTGCAAAGTGTATTTATTCACAGGACATGTTTCAGGTGTCGAACACTGAGGGTTTGACACCCGAAACATGTTGTGTGAATAACTTGCTGTACAGGTTAATAATAAAACAAACAGTATTTTAATGATGAAAAAGTTACAAGTCTGTCAGCAAAAAGTATTCCAATTAACATTTAGTCTGGGGTTATTAACCATATAAGAACTCACTAGACAAACAGATTTGAGTTATATATAGTAATGATAATAATACTGCAATAATAATATATTATTACACTGCAGACTGTCTTTTTGACTTTCATAAGGTTTCTCTAGTACGCATACTCCAAGATGATAATCACTAGCTACTTTATCTCACTTCCATTGTTTAGAACACTGTATGATTAAAATACTTTTTATGGTAGATATAAATTTATTTCAGATACATTTCTAAATATAGCAGGAGATTCTTTGGTAGACTGGTATATAAAGGGCTGATTACACTAAAGTATAAAATTGCCTCCTACTTGAAAATGTAAAATTTTGTCACCTTACATTTCTGAAATATTTTTCTGTCTATAAACTTATACTTTTATACTTTTACTTTTTTAAAAATACTCTTTTTTTGTACGGGAGGCTGCTATGCTTGGTTCTGTGGGACTGCAAAGGCTACACCTTGGAAATACGTGTCTCAAACATTATTTATGTAACCTCTGATGGTAATTAAGGAGACTTTTCTGATCATAGATGGTTCATGTAGCCCTTGTTTTGAGTAATTGTTGCCAATTCTTCATAATCAGTAAACAATCTGTTTCTGTCCTTTTTCTGTTTTAAGGTTGTGGAATTCTGGCTGTGCTTTTGATAATTTTTTTTCTGGACAAGCCACACACAGAAAAACAGAATAGAGAAAATCAAAGTGAAACATCAATTTGTTCATACCTGTTAGCAAGCTTTAAGCAACTTCGAGATAAACGTCAGTGTCTCTTAATTCCATTGACAATGTTCAGTGGTTTTGAACAAGGGTTTATTGCCAGTGACTTTACAAAGGTAGGATAATTTTACAAGTTTTTTCTAAAACATTCATGAAAGGGATTCTGTTCATGGGAAAACATGTTTTTTCAAAAACGTATCAATTAATAGTGCTGCTCAAGCAGACTTATGTAATCAATTTTTCAAAAGAGCTTTTTCTATATTTAATTTTGAATTCTGACATGGGGCTAGACATGTTGCTAGATTCCCTCAGTCATGTGACTTGTGATCTGGTAAACTGCAGTCACTCTTTACTGCTGCACAACAGATCAGTGAAAAGGTAACAAAATAGCTCACTGACACAAAACAGTTCCCTGGTGGATATGAGAATAGCAATCAGTAGTAAAAATCCAAGACCCACTGCTATATCTTCAGTTACATTACATTAAATTGAAGAAACAATAGTTTATCTGAAAGCAGTTCCATCATGAAGTGCAAGCTCTTTCTGAAAGCGCAGGATCAGGCAAAATTACCTGAGATGATTGCTACACACCAATATTAAAAATGAAAAAAAAATACACTTGTCAGTTCAGGAATACAATTTTTTTATGGTAGAGTGAATAATTTGCTATATAAAAATTTGCCATATAAACAGTGTAATTTAGAAATAAAAACTACACCATAAAAATCATGACAGAGTCCCTTTAAATACATGTTGCCTGAAAATATTAATTTAATTTTTATTTTTACAGTCTTATGTGACCTGCATTTTGGGACTGAAATATGTAGGATTTGTAATCATCTGTTTTGGAGTTACTAATTCTATTTGTGCTGCAATATTTGGAAAACTCACCCAGTACACTGGTAGAATTCCTTTGTTTCTCCTTGGTAAGTCTTATCCTTATAAATATTGTGCCAGGAACTATAGAAGACATGCAACATTATATGAATTAAAGTGTCACTCCACCCAAAGACTGAAAAAACATACATTTCAATAATGAAATAAATTGTATTTGTAAGGAAACTTTCCAAAACTTTCATGAGTTATTTTTATGTTATTTCTTTTGAAAGTAGTATATGGCCAATTCTATCCTTTGCACTGCCCTGCTCTCCTCTAGCCAAAAATTCCTACAAGGCTTTGTATACTTATTTACTTTGCTGTTTATTATAGAACATGCAAGGCATTGGGAGCTGGAGGAGAGCTGGCTTCCGCCACATTGTTATGATATGCAGTGCAGAGCACACAAAGGGATTGACATATAATACTGTCAATAGGAATTGCAATTATAAATCATTTTGAAAAACCCTAGAAAGTTTTAATATTAATTATATTGGAAAGTTGCTTCGATTTACATTTTCTAAATTGGATATTTTGCATTATTTGGATGGAGCTTCCATTAAAACTGATTTGTATTAGCAGTTTTACCAAATTTGATCTGCTAATAACTGTCCTGTGTGAAATGCAGACACCATGAAAGATTATTTCAGATGCAGGGGGCATCAATGGTAAGTTTTGCTGCATCCTAAGGGTAGAACTCCACTGGTGATTTTAAGTGCGATAGCTTCCATTCCGAAGCGATGAGATGAATCGCAGGCATTACGTCAGATGCGCCCAATCTAAGGTAAGTAATAGGAATGTTGGACATTGTCGCTGTGTGCATCCGACATGACACGACTGTTGGATGCAACGTGCATGTTGTGTCTTCATCCGACAGTTGTGGCGGATGCACGCATTGACAACGTCCGACATTCCTACTACTTACCTTAGATTCGAAGCATCCGACATGAAGCCTGCGATTCATTTGAGTGCCTCGGAATGGAAGCTATCGCACTTAAAATCACCCATAGAGTTCTACCCTTACTGGACACTTGCTGCATCAACATTCTAAACCATTTGAGAAAAATTTGCACCTCGGAAGTAACCCATGGCAACCAATTGGATGTTGGTTTTAATTTTTCTAATTGCAGCTAACTTAAAAATGAATAACTTATTGGTAGCTATGGGTTACTGCACAGGTGAACATTCACATTCAATTGCTTCCTTTTTTTCTAACATTTAGGTTTTAAAAATGATTTAGTTTCCTTGCCCCATTATATTTCCCAGTAGTAACTCACTTAGCCTTATAACTGACTTTCTAAACTACTAGGGCTGAACTCCATGGCACTATAAGCACCGATTAGTCGCATGCCGATGACACGCATGCAACGTACATGTATCCAACTGTTGGATGACGATGCATCGTGCGGCGTTCACATCCGACAGTCGGATACATGCAAACTGTATGAAGGTGAACTGTTCTTTTACTGCAGGTTTTTAAATACAACAGCGAAATGTCCTTTTGCAGCATATTTATGAATTGTTTTAAAAACTTATGTCAAGCCAAACAGAATAATTTAAGGTACCTGTATATAGAAATATACTAAGAGTTTACCCATTTCTTTTGACAGGAGCAGCTATAAATGTGGGTTGTATCATTGGATTCTTGACATGGAGACCTCACATTGGTAACTTTGCTGTATTTTTCATAATGTCTGGACTCTGGGGAATTGCAGATGCAGTTTGGCAGACATTACTAAGCTGTAAGTTGGCATTAAAGAAATGCATGTGCAAAATGTCCACTTTCTTGAGTCAAGAATATAAATATATATATATATATATATATATAGATATATATATATATATATATATATATATATATATATATATATATATCCAGGCTGAATGTCTTCAACAATTATTGTAATCCTAAACTTACAATGGACTGCTACTTTGAAAATATACCAAGCTGCTAGTCATTCCAAAATGACTTCATTCAACTGCACATTTTAAACATTTACTCCCCATCCTCCTACTGAATACCTTAGCATTTTCTCTTGTCTCATGTTCACACACGGTACTGCTAGTTAGACCTGCTTTTTGTTGCTTTTCCTGTAACGTTAGTTTAATAAGAAGATCAGTGAGCTCTAGGCAGCCTGCTCCCAGACAAAGGTCTGGCCAATCTCTTTTCAAAAGTCTTAGGTTCCAGGGATGTCTGAATTACTGCAGGGGTCAAGATAATATTTAAGACTAAATATTATTCAGAGTTACTCTAGAAGTAGAACACAGTTGACACATATGACAAGGAGTGAAAGTAGGGTTATTACTTCACCAGCCGACTCCCCAACTGTTCAAGATAGAGGTTATTGCCCAGAAGTTTAATTGAGAGTATACCCTGCGATGGCTGTGTTTTGCATTGACAGGTCAAACAAGTGTTACTGGAAGGCAGATATATCTAAAATGATAAAATGAGGAATCCTACAGGTTTCCTGCAGGATTCCAAGCCATTTAATCCGCTGGCATTTTTAAAAGATCAATCAAACTGGCCTATCAATTTGACTAGTTAGGATTTAACAAATAGGATGCATTATAAAGATCATTTTTACACTCAAAGTTTGCATTGGGGAGGGGGTTGGGGGGTCGGTGAGGGGGTCGGAGGGGTCGGCAATCAATTTGGTGCACCGGCGTACAATTTGGGAGCGCCGGCATCCATTATGTGTTAATTGTTTGGCAGCCCACTCCAGGACTGTTCACGGCCCGGCGGTTGGGGACCCCTGGCAGGCAGAGATGCCTCCTGGTAGTAGTTACCATATATTTGTGCTCATTTGGAAGGACCGTGTAACATTTAATACTAACTTATATTGATATTTATATGAATCACATGGTCTTGTTTTTAATTGTGAATTAGGTATTAATTAAGTATAGGTATGGGATCCATTATCTAGATACCTGTTATCAAGAAAGTTCCAAATTACGGAAAGGCCATCTCTCATAGCCTCCATTTTATCCAAATAATCCAAATTTTTAAAAATAATTTCCTTTTTCTCTATATTAATAAAACAGTACCTTGTACTTGTTCCAAACTAAGATATAATTAATCCTTATTGCAAGCAAAACCAGCCTATTGGGTTTATTTAATGTATACATGATTTTCTAGTAGACTTAAGGTATAATGATCCAAATTATGATAAAATCTCTTATGTGGAAAACCTCAGGTCCCGAGCATTCTGGATAACAGGTCACATACCTGTAGTTGAATTTAAAGAGTTTTTCTGTTAATTATTTATATTTGTTAGTCCTTTTGATGAAAATACATAAACTGACTGAAAAAGCAGCATATTTAACAGCAAGGTCCTTGTAATTTTAAGCAGGTTTTCTACTGTGTTTTATTCAT
The DNA here is from genome assembly GCF_017654675.1 of Xenopus laevis. Lineage (NCBI taxonomy): Eukaryota > Metazoa > Chordata > Amphibia > Anura > Pipidae > Xenopus > Xenopus laevis. The sequence goes on along the minus strand of NC_054379.1, from coordinate 54,423,547 downwards.
AGTAGAGATATTCACAAAACAAGGCACTTTCTAGTTTTATACAGCATATGCATCAAACAAATTACAGTTAATTTTTCTGATACCAGAGCAGCCTGATCTGCTGGCAGATTGAATATTTATGAAGCCTGCTCAGTGTATTGTGCCTCAGCTTGTTACCCTTTTCCTTCTTCTTGGCCTGGGAGCTCATTATAATGCCTTCCCTTTTTCAACCTAAAGACTCATCAATCCCAACACCTATAGTTGCTGTTGAACACATCCCTTGTTATTCACGCCATTTGCTGTGCCTCATAATACATTGTGCAAGAGATATAGGGATTAAGGTCCCAGTCACTGTGCCACAATATTTAATATAATACAACAAGGGTGTCTTTCTATTAAATGCATTCATTGTTTTGCTTCTATCTTGCAGCTCTCTATGGTGTTTTGTTTGAAAAAAACAAAGAGGCCGCCTTTGCCAACTTCTCTCTCTGGGAATCTCTTGGATTTGCTATAGCCTTTGGATACAGCTCATTTCTGTGTGTTTATGTAAAACTTTACATATTAATGTGCGTGGTGGTGATCGGAATTTTACTTTATGGAATAGTAGAATATATTGAGCATACGCAACTCAGAAATTCACCTGTCACTGAAGATGGACCAAAAGAAAATGAAGCAATCCCAGCCTAAACAAAGGCACTCCCAAAATTTCTGTGAAATGTCATTGTGTTATTTTCAGATCAAACTATTTATTTTGTATATTATGTTAAATCTGATAACACAGCAGTTATATGTGTCTAAAACATTGCTAAGGCTATATTTATAAATTACAGTACATTATTTATGTAATTTATTAAAAACTGTATGTTAGGCCTGTGCAAACATGGAATGCAGTCTAAATGCCAGAAATCCACCAATTTCTGTTGAAGTACATGGGAAGCACCACGGGCCACCCTGCACAGATGAATGCTATGGAAGTTCCCACTGATGCCAAAGGGAACCAAATGCAGGAGGTGTTTTGTTGCAAGAAAAAGGGATCAAAACTTATCGTATATGATTTCCATTATCATTTGGTCTTTAAGCCTTTCCTTTTTTAATGAATTACCATACATTTTAAAATTAAAGTTTAAATACTTATTTGTGATTGTTTCTTTATTGCTTATTCATGATCAATCACTCCCTACTTACCTTATTTGTACATTCTTTTAATTCAAACATTTTATGTTTTGGGTCAGTATCATATCTTTATCATGCTGCCCACCCCCCTGCACAAAATATTATTGTAGGGTGAACTACCATGCAGTAGCCCCCATTATCTTGGCACCCTTGTACCTTGAGTCTGCATCCTTTATTAGTAATACAAGGATGGAGTGCTGCTACCAGTGTTACCTGTTTGGTATCAGGTGCCTCCAGGTGCCCAAAATAGTATCCACGAACAACACCAATGGCACATCTGATGCTGTTAAACCAGTTGTGAGCTTTAGCAGCCACCTACTAGTTGTGTTCTAAGTTGAGGTGGGCTGTGAGGTTTTGCCTTCTTGTTTCCTAGCACTCAGCACAAGTTGTGGATGTCTGTATGTTTCTTACTTTCCCAGGTGTGGGATCTACAGAATTGGGTGTGTTCCTGGGAGTCTTCATAATCGATTTTGTGCGAGTAGTCCTTCCTACTGCACTCTTATACATATTGGAGAAGTGGTTGTAGTTCTAGGAAGGAACGGGAGGTAATAATCAAATGATTATGCTACAAAAATAGCATAGACTTTGAAAGGAACATTGAAGGGGTCATTTACAGCCCCAAATGCAGTTGCAGTCACACTATGGGGCAAGTTTACTAACCTCCAAAAATTCGCCAGCGACGGCTTTGCTCACAGCGCAACACTTCGCCAGGCATAGATTCGCCAGGACACCACTAATTCACTAAAATCCGAAGTTGTGTCCAGGGCATCGAACGCTGGCTAAGTTGCGCTAGCGATACTGCGCCAAGCAAAGTGAAGTTGTGCTAGCGTTGGCTAATTTGCATACAGCAGGAAGTTAAAGTTCAATGGATGTATATGTTGCAGCAAATACATTACACAAGTCCGGGAAACCTTAATAAAAAAAAATAGAGTTGTTATATTGCCCTACACATGAGCCCAGTGTATAGTTTATGTGCTAAATGTTAGGAAATGTAGGGGGGAAGCCGGATACCCCCAAAAAAAATTACTATCTTTTGCAGCCTATCACCCTGAAAAAGGAATAGACGCAAGTGTTTTTTGGGACTTAGAAAAATTTCAGCTATTTTTTGAGTAACTCCTATCTACTCTGTTGCACTTTGCCTGGTCTGAGGTGGCAAAGGCAAGTCTGGCGCAAGAGGTAACGTTCAGTAAAATCCGCATCTTAGTGAATTTGCGTAGTTACGTCCATTCGCCAGAGAGCGAATTCGCTTGGCGTTAGGTAACGGAGTCTATCTCCATCGCTAGCGAAGTTACGCCAGCGTCCGTTAGTAAATGACATCATGCTGGCGAATTTTCACTTCGCCCTTTAGTAAATTTGCCCCTAAGTTGGACATAGTCAATGCACAAAAATTGAAAATTGCTCAATTGCGCAGGTGCTTTGCAGATATGCAGAAATCATAGGGGAAATGCTGCATTTTGGGTAAAAAACATGGTGATTGTACTTAGGTATGGGATCTGTTATCCAGAAACCCATTATCCAGAAAGCTCCAAATTACAGAATGGCTGTCTCCTATAAACTCCATTATAATGAAATAATCCAAATTTTTTAAAATGATTTCCTTTTTCTCTTTAATAATAAATCAGTACCTGGTACATGATTCAAACAAAGATAACATTGATCCTTGTTGGAAGCAAAACCAACCTATTGGGATATTTAATGTTTATATGGTTTTCTAGTAGACTTAATGTATGAAGATCCAAATAACGGAAAGATCCCAGGTCCTGAGCATTCTGGATAACAGGTCCCATATCTGTTTGTTGTTGTCAGGCAGGTTATTCCAGTAGCATGAGTCACAGTAGGATAAAGTGGACTGAGCAGGATTCTACTTATAGCATAGAATTAAAAGTTATTTGCAAAATGAAAAGTGAAGGTTATGCTGTAGATGCATTTTCAGCAGGGATTAGCATGTCACTTATTTAATTTGCAACTTCGCCATGAAGTACTTATAAAGAAAGGGTCAGCCAATTCTGAAAACAATAAGGGGCCGATTCACTAAATTCGAGTGAAGGATTCGAAGTAAAAAAACTTCGAATTTCGAAGTATTTTTTGGGCTACTTCGACCTTCGACTACGACTACGACTTCGAATCGAAGGATTCGAACTTAAAATCGTTCGACTATTCGACCATTCGATAGTCGAAGTACTGTCTCTTTAAAAAAAACTTCGACCCCCTAGTTCGGCAGCTGAAAGCTACCGAAGTCAATGTTAGCCTATGGGGAAGGTCCCCATAGGCTTTCCTAAGTTTTTTTGATCAAAGGATATTCCTTCGATCGTTGGATTAAAATCCTTCGAATCGTTCGATTAGAAGGATTTAATCGTTCGATCGAAGGAATAATCCTTCGATCCTTCGATCGTGCGATATTCAAAGTCGAAGGATTTCAATTCCTAGTCGAATATTGAGGGGTAATTAACCCTCGATATTCGACCCTTAATGAATCAGCCCCTTAGTAGTTATAGGCCACTTATTTACTTTGATATGTAAGCAGATAGTAAATGATATAACATTTACTACACTGCAAAAGTTTGATTTGATATGTATACTGTGCTGCCCCTTAAAGTTGCTAAACAAAATTTTGCATTGAAAACATTTACATAAGCTCACAAATATTACAGGCTTCCAGCTGTTGGAAGAGGGGAAAGTTAAAGGGTAGTTAAGGCTTATATTAAACGCAATTTCTCCAAGAGCAGAAAAACATAAGCAGAGAAAAGTCAGAGGTTTCCAAATGTGTAGTAAAGGAGATCTGCCTGTCACTGAGCACAGGGGTGGATTTCAGCCAAAAGATGCCCAAGCCTTAATATTCTGATCAAAATCCCTCCTGTATACGCAGAGACAGGTGGGTCCCTTTCATGCCTATAGGCATAATCTGCATTTTTTAAACTGATGGAGAAAACAATTAGGGGCAGATTTATCAACATTCTTATTTTATTGGTTTTATTGGTTTTTGAAACCACGAATAAACCATGTAATTTAGTAAAAGTTCCAAAAAGTTCCAAATATGATTGACAAAAAGAATGATGTGCTAAAAAAATATCAAAACCTCTAAAAATGTGTGTTTTTCTGACAAACTAAAAAATCTGAATGGGGCTGCATGGTAAAGGGGCCCCATGAGATCCTCATTATTAAAGGGATACTGTCATGGGAAAAAAAATTTTTTTCAAAATGAATCAGTTAATAGTGCTGCTCCAGCAGAATTCTGCACTGAAATCCATTTCTCAAAAGAGCAAATAGATTTTTTTATATTCAATTTTTAAATCTGACATGGGGCTAGACATATTGTCAATTTCCCAGCTGCCCCCAGTCATGTGACTTGGGCTCTGATAAACTTCATTCACTCTTTACTGCTGTACTGCAAGTAGGAGTGAAATCACCCCCTCCTTCCCCCCCCCCAGCAGCCAAACAAAAGAACAATGGGAAGGTAACCAGATAGCAGCTCCCTAACACAAGATAACAGCTGCCTGGTAGATCTAAGAACAACACTCAATAGTAAAGACCCATATCCCACTGAGACACATTCAGTTACATTGAGAAGGAAAAAGAGCAGCCTGCCAGAAAGCATTTCTCTCCTAAAGTACAGGCACAAGTCACATGACCAGGGTGTGATACAAATGTGACATGGCAGGCCATGTATGAATGTGAATGTGATCAAGTGCATTCAATATGGCTCCTTAGTTGTAAAATGGATGTACTGATATTAGCAGGAGACCAGGGAACAACTGGAGTTGAGTTATTCAGTCATTAGCAGGAGAACAGGGAATAGACTCATAAACATATAAGTATGTTTATTAAGGAGAAAGCTCATATCTTATTCACATAGTTATAATCAAAATACACAGCAATTATACACAGCAATTATTTTCATTCACATGGTTATTTCCATTTTCATGGTCATTCTCATGGCCATGTCCTGGGCATGTAGCCATTATTATTATTTTATATGTCTATGTGTAATGATCTATTACTTTGTTATTGTACCAATATAAAAAGGAGCTCAGCTGGGGGGGCTTCGGGACTTCATCTACAAGCAGACGTGTTGTGTAGAATAATTGGTCTTGTAAGGACCATTGGCCAATTGATGTGCTCTGGGAGTCGCTGTATTTGATTTGGGCCCGGGGTCCCCCAGCTGATGTTCCTCTCACAAGTCTGCCAAGGGAAGCTCGGCTAGACGTTGCGTTGTCTTCAATCGGTATTGTATTACTTTTCTTACAATATATTATTCTTCTCTAATGATGATCAATGTGTGTGTGTTTTATTTCCACCCCTATATTTGATAAGTCTGCTGGGGGAACTTGTAGCAAGACATTTTGGTACCAGGAGTGGGGTTCGAGAATAAGATAAAATGTTTGAGAGAAAGAATAATAGCATTGTGGGGAAAGCTGTAAATATTGTAGATATCCCTGGTTGGGATGATACTTCATGTAAAATTATTGCCACTGAGTGGTCTAAAGGTGCAGGATTGTGTGAGGATTGGGTGCATCAATTGAAAGATGTTAGTCCAATTAACGTAGTTACATGTTTAGAGAAAGTACCCTTTGAAAAAGGACAGGACTTGTCTGCTTTAGGAAGACGGGGGTGGATTTTGTTGTCTGCGTATCGCAAGCAGCATAGTTATTGTTCAGAGTTAAAAGCACGTATTTCTCAGCTTGAAAAAGAAATACTTGACTTACAGAGTCGGGTTACAGTGTTGCAGTGCCAAAATAGATTATTAATGGATAAAGCTGACACGTATCAGCAAGTTGCCGAAACGGCCGCTGTGCGATGTGCAAAGTATAAATATCGAAAGCGTAAAGGAAAAATTAATATGAAGAAAGTATCCAAACTAATTGCTAAGGCAGGAGTTGATTGGGATCCAGATGAGTGGGATGGCAATATTTGGGATACTAGTGATGAATCAGAGGATGATAGGGAAACCCTGTGTGAAAACCGACAACAGTACTCAAATGAGTTTCATGCTGTAGCCAAACCAATTGAGCGGAGAAAAGCAGTAAATGGGCCAGGTGGGGTTGTAAATACTACCACCTTAGAAGATTTTACACAGCAAGAAGTAACAAATTTACATAATAGGTTTAAACAAAGATCATCAGAGCCCCTCATATCCTGGCTAGTGCGGTTATATGAGGGAGGGGCTGCTGGAGTTAATTTGGATAATGGAGACTCACGTAAGTTCTGTTTATTGTCTAATGAGGCAACTGTGCAGGATGAGTTTCGTAATTTTCAGGGTGCAAATATGTCCTCGATGTTAGCATTGGCTGCTAGTGGTACATCCAGGAGTTATCAGATGGAGTCAGACTGGCCGGCTAATGATAAATCTTGGTATACTTTGAGGGATTGTGTACAGCGAATAAAAGAGGAAGGTATGAAAACTGCAGTATTTGTTGGGCAAGCAGATCAAGTACTGGATACTCCCTTAACTGTACAAATTAGAAACAAAATGATTAAGCTTGCTCCGCCAGCATATAAAAATGTTATTATGACGCTGCTCGTTAATGAGACAGGGCAGCCGTTACATCATGTTATTGAGTCCATTCGAGAGCTTGGAGATCTAGGAGATTGGGGTCCCAAGGATAAGTACAAGGACAGGGATAATAAAAAGGATAACAGTCAGAAGGGAAATTTTGGTGATATAGTCCCCAGAAGGGACATGTTTAATGCCCTAATGAGAGATGGAGTCCCAATAGACGAGATAGATGGAATAGATACTTTGGAAATGTGGAGATTGTACAAAAAACGGGGCTTGCATAAAAATCAAAATAAAAGTGTGGGAAAACAAGATAAAGAGGATGTTACAACCTCTACTGGATTAAAAGCACAAGAGTTGAGTGAAGAGTCAAAAGGGATATATCCCTGGGCTGATCTGTCTCAGGCTCAGCGATTTAAATCAGATTAGGGATCAGGTCAAGCTCCAGTAATAGGGCGTATACAGCATGTAGATGACCGCCCGTACGTTAATTTAAATATATATTGGAAAAATGGAAATATACAAAAAGTACAAGCCCTAGTTGATACGGGAGCGGAGGCCACTATAATTGCTGGGAATCCAAAATATTATAAAGGGCAACAAGTCACTATTACTGGATTGGGGGGAAAACAGACCCTTGGTGTACAGGCTATGGTTGAATTAAAAATTGGGCAACTTCCTAAAAAGAAATATTCTGTGTTGATTGTACCTATTAAAGAACACATAATAGGTATAGATATATTAAAAGGAATGCAATTAGATTTGCCTGATGGCCGATATCAGTTTGGTGTTCGTAATTGTAAATATGTAAATACTGTTATAGTTGGACGGTTAAAAATGCCTCCCGTGGAATTACCTCCAGCTGTTAAGACTGTGAGAATGAAACAATACTGAATTCTGGGAGGGCATAAAGAGATAACTGATACAATACCAGAGTTAGTCAAAGCAGTCAGTATGCAGAATTATATGCTGTTTTTCAAACTTTAAAGCAAGAAAATTTAGGAGAGTGTTATCTATACACAGACTCGTGGTCGGTAGCTAATGGGTTAACTACCTTGTTGCCTACTTGGCAAAAACATCAATGGAAAGTTCACGCAAAAGAAATCTGGGGTAAGGATTTATGGCAGGAGATATGGGATATTGTATTTAAAACAAATGTTACTGTATTTCATTTTGATGCACATTGTCCTATTGATTCATTAGAACGTTTATTCAACTCTATTACAGATGAAAAAGCAAAAGTTGCTGAAGCAGAGACCCAGCCCATTGATGATAAAGACCTTAAAGGTTTGGCTTCCTGGGCACATCAGAAAAGTGGACACTTAGGAGAAAAAGCCACGTATAGATGGGCGCAATCACGGGGAATAGGTATCCCATATGATATCATTAGAACAGTGATTTCAGAATGTCCCATATGCCAACATACACAGCATAGACCAATACCACATACCATGAAAGGACAGATTGCAAGGGGTAAATTACCTGGTCAAATATGGCAAATAGATTACATTGGTCCATTGCCAAATAGTAGAGGATGTGAGTATGTATGTACGGCTGTAGATACATTTTCGGGTTATTTAATAGGTTTTCCTTGCAAAAGAGCTATCCAGATAAATACAATCAAGACTCTGGAATTGATAATACAATATTATGGTTTGCCTTTACAAATACAAAGTGATAACAGATCACATTTTAAAGGAAAAATGATACAAGAGTATTGTTATAATAACAACATTGATTGGATATATCACATACCATATTATCCACAAGCTGCTGGGTTAATAGAAAGAATGAATGGTTTGTTAAAAGAGCAATTAAGGAAACAAGGTCATGGCACTTACAAAAATTGGAGAGATAATTTACAGGGTTCCTTGCAAATATTAAATAACAGACCAATTACCGAGAACGAAACTCCTTTAATGCGTATGTTAACCCCATATTTGCAAGTAAAACCATTACAGGTTCATGCTACTGTCAGTTATTGGCAAATTAAAGAAGGAGCATTGGCCCCTTACAGAGCAACGCCAGATGCTTCAGGTTTAGATTTGCATGCTTATGCAGCAAATACAGTTGCTCCACAACAAGTTCAAATTATTGAAACAGGAATAGGAATTCAAATTCCTCAGAAACATTTTGGATTACTTTGTGCCAGATCAGGATTAGCTATTAAAGGTATTCAAGTATTAGGAGGAGTTATTGATTCAGATTATCAAGGAGAAATCAAAGTAATTTTACTGAATTCAAGTGATACTGATTTAAATATACAAGCAAAAGACCGTATTGCTCAAATAATCATTATGCCAGTCTATCATGGGCCAATAAATAAATGAAATCCTCCAACTGTATTAACAATAAGAGGTGATAAAGGTTTTGGAGCTACGGGAATTCAAAGTGGTGCAAAAATTTGGATACAGCACCCAAATAAACAACCAGAACCTGCTGAAGTAATTGCAGCAGGAAAAGATAATGTTGTATTAGTAATCAGACCAGGTCAAGAGAAATGGGATTATGTCCCAATAGAAAAATGTTATTTACGAGAATAATAAACTGTATCTCTTTATAGATCAACATTAAAGGAAAAAGATGTCTTACCTATGAGGACTGAAAAACTCTTTCCCAAAATGGTGGTTGGATTCCCAGGACGATCAACTATCTTGTGGCCCTACGCAATCTTTGCTCCAGGAAATGGAGGTTGGGTTTGTCAAATTCTTATTTTGGCAGGACTTGAGTTCCTGATTGTCATGCTGACTACTACCTGTGTGTATCAACCGCAGGATTTGCCATGGTGTGAACAATCATCAGATCAAATCAATGTGAGCAGAGAGAGATCTAAAAGGGCACTGTCTTTGCAAGGGGACAATTTGTGGGAGTATATGGCTAAAGATGTATTGAACACTAGCTACATGTGCTTAAAGGATGTCCTAAGTGCTGGTGAACTAATTGAGACTTGTTTTATTGCCATCCCTACACCCACGACAGTTTTGACAGCAACATTTCAAAGAAAATATAATGACTCAAATGTTGAGGACTCAGATACTGAAACTTATATACCTGTTTATGCATATGTTGCAGATCAGAATGCTACAAGAAAAATGAAAAAAAGTTTTCTTTCTTTGATCACTCACCATATAACTGCAGCAGATGTGTGTTATAATATGACTTGTGATAGTGTAAAGATTCCTGCTTGTATTATGGTCAAGAGTATAAATGCTACCAGTAAAGCTATTGCTAGTCTCTTAGCAGATTTTGGAGATATTAGAAATGCAGTAGTACAAAATAGGGCTGCCATTGATTATTTGCTTTTTAAGCATAACCATGGTTGTCAATATTTTAAGGGTATGTGTTGTTTTAACCTTTCTGACCATTCTCATGCCATTAACCAACAATTAGGTATTCTACATAGTTTAGTCACTAACATCACTGAACATAAGGATGAAGGTTGGTGGGACTGGCTTACTAGTTGGATCCCTGATGTGGGAGGTTGGGTTCAAACAGTTATAGAAGTAGTTTTGGTTGTGATATTTTGTCTGATCATAATTCAATGCTTACCCTCACTAATATCTATGTGTATCCCAAAGCAATGAAGAAGTATAACTTTTTAGAAATATACTAATAGATATACTATATAACCCAATTATTTAGTGGTATAGTTACAGTTACCATAATCTTCGATAGTAGGAAATATAAATTGGTAGTACATCCAATATTGATATCATTGATTTTCATATGTTGTGAAGTCTCTCGCTTGTATTGCAAACAACCGAGGGTCGTGTGAGATTCTATTGAATGCAATTGATCAAGGGTCGAATGTGATACAAATGTGACATGGCAGGCCATGTATGAATGTGAATGTGATCAAGTGCATTCAATATGGCTCCTTAGTTGTAAAATGGATGTACTGATATTAGCAGGAGACCAGGGAACAACTGGAGTTGAGTTATTCAGTCATTAGCAGGAGAACAGGGAATAGACTCATAAACATATAAGTATGTTTATTAAGGAGAAAGCTCATATCTTATTCACATAGTTATAATCAAAATACACAGCAATTATACACAGCAATTATTTTCATTCACATGGTTATTTCCATTTTCATGGTCATTCTCATGGCCTTGTCCTGGGCATGTAGCCATTATTATTATTTTATATGTCTATGTGTAATGATCTATTACTTTGTTATTGTACCAATATAAAAAGGAGCTCAGCTGGGGGGGCTTCGGGACTTCATCTACAAGCAGACGTGTTGTGTAGAATAATTGGTCTTGTAAGGACCTTTGGCCGATTGATGTGCTCTGGGAGTCGCTGTATTTGATTTGGGCCCGGGGTCCCCCAGCTGATGTTCCTCTCAGAAGTCTGCCAAGGGAAGCTCGGCTAGACGTTGCGTTGTCTTCAATCGGTATTGTATTACTTTTCTTACAATATATTATTCTTCTCTAATGATGATCAATGTGTGTGTGTTTTATTTCCACCCCTATATTTGATAAGTCTGCTGGGGGAACTTGTAGCAAGACACAGGGGCAGCTGGGAAATTGACAAAATGTCTAGCCCCATGTCAGATTTCAAAATTGAATATAAAAAAAATCTGTTTGCTCTTTTGAGAAATAGATTTCAGTGCAGAAGTCTGCTGGAGTAGCACTATTAACTGGTGCAGTAGAAAAAAAAAAATGTTTTCCGATGACAGGATCCCTTTAAGCAATCACAACATATACTGGTAAAACAGGGCATTCTGGATATGTTGGGGGGCCCTAAAATTAATTTGCTCTGGGGCTTAGTAAGAACTAGTTATGCCACTGATTACAAACAAGCCATGACCCAAGGGTGCCTTGGAGGGTATTATTTGGAATTTAAAAGCCATTTCAATAAACAATGTATAGCAGCAAAGTACTGAATTTATTTGGGAAAACTTTCTTAATATATACATTTTTAATCACACAAATACAAACTTCTTAATCACCAAGTTTGTCATACCGTGGGTGTGCAGAGAACCATGAAAGACATTTATCCTGTTTAGCAGTAAAATATTTTTTATCTATTGGCTTATACTAATTAAACCCTGGGATCTTGAATGGCATCCACAGCGTATGAGAGGAGCTTATTCCTATAAACTGTATAAGAGTAAATTAAACAATACACTGAAGGCTGAAAGTGCATTATACAGAAAGATTTTCAAAGCCTTTTAATTTTACTCTCACATCTCTATCTCTTAATTCCAGAAGATAAGACATACAGATTAAACTGATTTGCCAATAACTGTTAGTTTACTGGGCGTTTCTACTTATTTTATTTACCTTTGACAAAGATAGGTCCCTGTCAACTGTAGGTGGAAGGAAAGGGGCAGTAGTACATTCTCTAAATGTTTGCTTTATTGTAGTAGAAGTGAACAGTACAAGTTCTTCAGCATTTTCTTGTCTTTTTAGCTTGGAGCAAAATATCTCCTTGTGGGCATGAGCTTTGAACCAGTTAGTTTTTTCTTTTAAAGCTTGGCTCTTGGAGTACAGCACACAGATATCCAGGCTACTTCAGAGAATAGATCCAATATGCCTTACATCTATAAAGATCCAAGTCTTAAAGAAAGCATTGCCCAGCAAACATGTCGAAGTGTTCACTCATCTGGGAAAACATATGAGCAGCTCAAAAGCGAATGTCTCAGTAAAGGGGTTTTGTTTGAAGATGTTGATTTCCCTGCAAATGATTCATCCCTCTTCTACAGTGAGAAACCCAGTGTTCCTTTTGTTTGGAAAAGACCTAAGGTGAGATCTAAAAAAAATAATAATAATATATATATATATGGGTATGGGACCTGTTATCCAGAATGCTCAGGACCTGGGGTTTTCTGGATAACGGATCTTTCTGTAATTCAGATCTTCATACCTTAAGTCTACTAGAAAATCATGTAAACATTAAATAAACCCAATAGGCTGGTTTTGCTTCAAATAAGCATTAATCTTAGTTTGGATCAAGTACAAGTTACTGTTTTAATATTACAGAGAAAAAGGAAATCATTTTTAAAAATTTGGATTATCTGATTATAATGGAGTCTATGGGAGATGTTCATTCTGTAATTTGGAACTTTCTGGATAACGGGTTTCCAGATAACGAATACCATACCTGTATATATTCTTCTTAGCTTAGCTTAGGAAATTGTAAATGCAAAAATAAAATGTTGCCTTGCTATTGCCTTCACTGATGGTCTTGATAACTTGTACCCATGAAACAACGTAGAGTAGCCAAATCGTCCAACCAAGAATGACAGATTTGTTTGTCACAGAACATGGCAGGCAGTATGGGAACTGAAGTCTTGGCCAAAGGGGAGCTGGCTATGTCTCAATGATACATGTAGTCAGAACCAGCAGTGCAGAAATACCACACAAACATACATTTAGGGGCACATTTACAAAGCTCGAGTGAAGGATTCGAATTAAAAAAACTTCGAATTTCGAAGTGTTTTTTTGGCTACTTCGACCATCGAATGGGCTACTTCAACCTTCGACTACTACTTCGACTTCGAATCGAACGATTCGAACTAAAAATCGTTCGACTATTCGACCATTCGATAATCGAAGTACTGTCTCTTTAAGAAAAACTTCGACCCCCTACTTCGGCAGCTAAAAGCTACCGAAGTCAATGTTAGCCTATGGGGAAGGTCCCCATAGGCTTGCCTGCGTTTTTTTGATCGAAGGATATTCCTTCGATCGTTGTATTAAAATCCTTCGAATCGTTCGATTCGAAGGATTTAATCGTTCGATCGAACGAATAATCCTTCGATCGTACGATCGTAGGATTAGCGCTAAATCGTTCGACTTCGATATTCGAAGTCGAACGATTTTAGTTCCTAGTCGAATATCGAGGGTTAATTAACCCTCGATATTCGACCCTTAGTAAATCTGCCCCTTAGTTTAGTGGCTGAAATAGATTTTCTTTCATTAGGGAGAACTGTTTTTTTGTTTACAACTATACCGTGACAGCACAAAAATTCCTTCCTTAATGACCAAATTAAATTTTTTGACTGCTTTCTGCAACAGCTCTGTTTGTTTTCTTGGGTGGCCATATGATCATTAAGTACCTGACGTCTCCTCTAGTATACAGTGTGGCCGTGTGATTGGCACATTTTTCTATTCTCCTTAGTACTGCCATGACTGCAGCAGTATTTATTGCCCTTTTTTGCCTGTTTAGCTGCCACTATGTCTATTTGAAAAGTACAGTATGATAATACAGTAATAATATTTACAAAATGACCATTTTATAGGAATACCTTGGGCATATTACCTAACTGCCTGGGATTATAGAATACAGAAACTGGTGCTTTCCTGTGAATAAAAAAAAACTAACATTGCATTATGGGAACTATATAATTTTTTAATATAGAAGAATGTAAATGAACCAACAATAGCTTACTGCAGGTTCTAGCTGTCACTACTACCATAATGTGAATTCAACTCACAGATGTTTATGGTGGGCTACTGAGGTTAGAACAGCTGCATGTTTAAACACTGGTGAGTTTCAGGATGGTTTAACTGTGAATCTCATTGTACTCCTCAGTAACCATCTTACAGTAGAGGGAATATGTTCAATTATACATGTATTTTAGGCTTACTTGCCACAGGTCACTTCCCAATGACATTAATAGGATGTGTCACTTATTTACTGCAGCAAATCATGCACTGGAAAGCTTATACACTATAATGGCTTTTGCAGGGCGTCCTCCTGGGCTTGCCATTGACGTCAGCGAAAAGACCCATAGCAGGCATAGCAAGAAATTGGCAATTTAATCAAGTTAAATTAAGGATGTAGACAGGCGAAACTAACACTGCATGCACTACATAACACTGAATCAGTAGTAAAGTCATGGAACACAAGGGAAAAAAGCAAGAGGGGGAACATATATTTATCTTGCAATATTTCTATTAGACCAAGGAAAATAAAAATTATAGTATAGTGACAATTTAAACTGACTCAACCCCCTTCCCCCACCAAGACTGTGACCCTTTATGTCACTGTCATTCAGAGCAAAAATTTTCCTTATAGGTTTACCCCTGGGGGGGGAAGTATTTATTCACTATTCCTGCATACTTGTATGGCAAATGGCAGATGCTATTGCCTGTTGAGGTATTTGGGCTCTGATTATTATTCTTGTTATGGTCTGGGGAGGTAATCCCCAGGCCACATTGACTACCATTGGTTGTCCACCCTGCTAATGTTTTTGGAAGTAATAACTTGCTTATTTGGCTCTGTATGATCATTTGTATCTACAACCTCTTTTTAAGTATAAATGTACAGATGTTCGTTTTCAATACTTTTGTGTATTCTTCCTCCAACACTGTTGAGCAATCAATCTTCAAAATTCAAGAAGAGTTCAAGAAGTATCTGGTTTTTTTCAAGTACTGCTGCCTATAAAATATTTCCAGTAAAAATAAGCATTAAATATCAACAACAGGCCCAATAAATAGTGACTGTGGAATTTTACCGCAGCCCCTCTATTTGCAAGAATCCACAGATTGCCAGTCCAGACCGTACAGATATAGGATCCGTTATCCGTAAACCTGCTATACAGAAAGCTCAGAATTACTGAAAGGCTGTGTCCCATGGACTCCATTTTATCCAAATAATACACATTTTTAAAAATGATTTCCTTTTTCTCTGTAATAATAAAACAGTAACTTGTACACAGTATATGAGCCAAACTAAGCTATAATTAAACCTTATTGGAAGCCAAACCTGCCTTTTGGGTTTCTTTAATGTTCACATGATTTTCTAGTAGACTTAAGGTGTGAAGATCCATATTACGGAAAGATCTGTTATTGGGAAAACCCCAGGTCCCACGCATTCTGGGTAATAGGTCACATACCTGTACCGCAATTCTTCTGCTGGTGACCATTATATCTTTGATCACCTTGCAGTTTTTATGGACTCCTGGTTCATGTAATAATTATGTGGTGTTCCCTAAGGCTACTAAAGCAAAAAGGTGTGGTATTATTTAGAAACCTTTAACTTATATACTGTAACTGGTATATCAACTAAGCACTTGAAAACCTTTATCAGAATAAATAGCATGAAGGAACCAGGATTCACTGTGATATATTTATTAATGTGTTTAAATAAAGATACTGTAGTACCAAAGTTATCTCTATTTCATAATGCCCAGTGTAGACTCCAGATATTATCCAAGGGGAAATACATGCAAATATTTACAGTAAATATTTTTGTTTATGAACTGTGTTTGCTATAGTGTAATTACTATGACATAGATCATATGCACAACCAGACATGGATCCTGTAGTCTGGTATGTAGACAGTAAAACACACAGTTAACTGACAGACATGCAAACACGCTTTATTACAGAGAGCTAAGGGAGACAAACTATGATAGAGGGAAGAATAGCTGAGGTTCTACCAAACTATCTGAGAAACCAAAACATTACTGAGAAACAAAGTTAGAATTAGAGAGCAGCCACCATTCTGTTCCCAGCTACCATAGCATAGGTTGCAATCTTCACTGGAGGCTTGGACTAAATTGCTTCATGAATGTGTTTTTGCAATATCCATTAAGGATAATTAATTCTAATCTACATGAGGACTATGCCCACCCCTGCTCAGCCCTGCAGCCCATTTCCTTGGCTATAAATTCCATGCCATTTCCCACTCTTCCAGTTCTGATAAACACTTGTGAGCTCAAACACTTACAGACCAAAATACTAAACTTTATGTGGAAGAACTAGCCCCCAAGGTTAAATAAAAAAACGTTTTACATTACTAGAAACAAAGGCTGGGTCTTCCTAATCTCCTTTATTATTACTATGCAGCCCAAACTTTTCTTACTTTACACTTGGACCTCTTTGGATAGACTTTGGAAAGGTGTAAACCACCATGCACTGCAGAAGCTATGGTCTGGACACCACTAAAGCAGAAAAGTACCCGAACATTAGCCCATGTCTAGGGGGCCAATTTACTGACAATTGAATTTCGATTTTTTTTTTCTTCCATGAATCTCTAAAAATGTGTTGTTTTCTTATTTTTTTTAAAAAGCTCTAAAAATGTTATATTTACTAAGTATAAAAACCACTAATACAAAACTTTGCCAGGTAAAAGTTGTTGAGGTCCTATAGAAGTCAGTGGGAACTGTGTTGATCCTTGTGAACCGTTTTACATCAATTTGATCTTTTAAAGGTTTTAAGTTTTTTTCCGCTAGGAATTGTCTTAAAAACTCAAATTTTTAGAGGTTTTCAAGGTATTTGTATTTTTTAGCATATTGTTAAGTGTAATTTTCCATGCAGATATTTTAATAAATGTCATGACACTCGTAGTTTTAGGGGAGCATTTACTCACAACTGAATTTCGTTGCTTTTTTACAAATCTCCAAAAATTGTTTTCTTTTTTATAAAAATAGTTCTAAAAATGCAAGTTTATGAAAATGTATGATTTTTTGTTTTTTTATGAAAACCTCTAATACAAAACTTCGCCAGGTAAAAGTTGTAAGGGTCCTATAGAAGTCAATGGGAGCTGCATTGATCTTTTTGGACTGCTCTAAATCAATTTGCACTTTAAGGGGTTTTCTTATTTTTTTCTCTAGGAATTGTCTGAAAAACTAAGGGGGTTATTTATCAAAGTCTGAATTTATCTCAATATTTTCTGCTACAAACTTCAATCAAATCCGCTATGGTTTTTTACGCTTATTTATTATTACATGTTCCCGAAAATTTGCTTTGCGCGTAAAAATCAGATTTTCAATTTTTTTTCGGATATTTTCATCTGATTTTCACGAATTTCAATTTTTTTTTGGAATTTTCACCCGAAAACTTCCGGGTATTGCACAAAACCCAGCGCACATCAAAAAATCATTGGGACTTCTCCCATATATGCAACCTCAACAGCTCTGAGATGCCGGATTTTCAGATTTCAGACTTTTCCATCCTCAGGGTTTAATAAATTCCCAAAAATTCGTGATTTTTAAAAAGTCTGATTTTATAACAAAAAAATTAAGAATTTTTCATGATTTTTGCATTCGAAGTTTAGTACATAACCCACTAAATGTTTTAGAAGTTTTTGAAGTATTCGTATTTATAAGAGCAATATTCAGCATAATTTTCCATTCTTTCTTTTTTTATTCAGATTTTTTAATAAATCTTATGACTTTTGTAGTTTAAGTGGGTTATTTACTAAACTCCGGATGCAAAAATCATGAAAAATTTGTGATTTTTTTTTAATAAAATCGGACTTTTGAAAAATCACGAATTTTTTAATTTATTAAACCCCATGGATGGAAAAGTCCGAATCCGGCATCTCATACCTGTTGAGGTTGCATATAATTCAATGGGAGAAGTCCCAATGATTTTTTGATGTGTGCTGGGTTTCGTGCAATACCCCAAAGTTTTCGGGTGAAAATTCTGAAAAAAATCGTGAAAATTGGATGAAAGCAAATTTTCGGGAAAATGCAATAATAAATAAGCATAAAAAACCGAGCAGATTTGATCGGAGTTTGTAGCAGAAAATATTGAGATAAATTTGGGCTTTAATAAATAACCCCCTAAGAGTTTGTGGGTTTAGTCATGGTTTCAAAAACCACTAAAACCATGAAAATTAGACTGTTGTCACACTGACAATATTGGATAATGTTAAAGTCTAGTCAGGTCTCATGTCTCCCTGGACCCCAGCAGCACATATATAACAAAAACGCTTTTTTACCATGGAATATAACCCAGCACTATTTTTTTTTTTAAAACGTTTATTTATTACCAGCACAAAGTTGTACAGAAAAGTAACATGCATTCAAGGCAACCATTGCCACACTGTGCTGGACATTTTAACTTTAAACCCCCGGGGGAAAAAACAAACAGCAAGAGAGGGGAGAAACAAGAAAAGGAGGAAGAGATAGAGAGAGAAGGGAGAGATCAAGGAGAGGCAGTGGGAGATCAAGGAGTGAAGGGAGGGGTATCCCCGACCCAAAAAGTATGAGACCAACCCCACACAGAAATACTAAAAAAAAACAAGTCAGTATCGACCATATAGTCTCAGAGCATAATTAGCTACGAAGGAAAGAATCAGCCTCCCAGTCAACGAAGGCAGAGATTCTACACAAGCCACTTTAAGTTAAATCCGGATCATTAAGCCAGTCCAAAACAGGTTGAGGGGGGGACTGTGCCCTGTTAGTATAGGATTCATATTGCAGTATCCAGAGAGTCCAGATTTTAGAGAACTTCGTGGGGCATCCACGAGCTGCATAGATTTGTTCCAAGGTCGGTAGAGTTTGCTCAACCAACATTTTCCAGAGGGTGGTTGTGGGTGGGAGAGCGTCCTTCCATTTCATGGCAATTGCCTTTTTAGCAAAAAAGAGCAGGAAGGTGAGCAGTGTTTTCTCCGTTCGTGAAGTGACAGTGTCATCGAGATAGTTAAGTAATAAGACTGAGGGGTGTAGTTCTACCGGTAATGCCATTAACTGAGAGATGCACGCAGCTACCTCAGTCCAGAAATTACGTATAACGGGACAGCTCCAGGCTAAATGGAAGAAGTCAGCATGAGCACCCTTACACTTGTTACACACATCAGGAAAGGAGGGGTTGATTCTGTGCAAAATGTGGGGCGTATAGTATGCTCTATGGAGAAACTTAAATTGTATAAGTCTATCCCTAGACCTGATGAGGGGCTGAATGGATTCGGCAAGGATAATTTCCCAGTGGTCGACCGTGAGGTCAGGAATATTTGCAAGCCATCTCTTAAAAAGGTCACCATTGGGAATCAAAGTACACGTTCCAACCTGGCGGTATAGAGTTGAGAGGGGTTTGGCTAGTCTTTCTTTCCTAAGCAATTTTTCAAGAGGGGGTACCTCGACAGTAGGAGGGCCAGAGCGGAATTGTTGATTAACTGCATGTCGGAGTTGCAGGTAACGGAAAAGTAGCTTATTAGGTACATTAAAGTTATCCTTAACTTGTTGGAAAGAGAGCAGACTATTACTCTGATAAATATCCCCAAGATATTTTACATTATAAGCGGCCCACAATTGTGGTTCCGGCACCGTGGTCAAACTATACAGGTCCGGGTTATACCAAAGTGGGACATGCGGCGACAGTACCTTTCCCAGTTTCCCCGACCGTGCGGATCCCATCCGCCAAGCTTTAAGTGTGTTTACCATCATTGGGGTGATAGTGGTCATGGAAGGTGGTAACCCAGCACTATTTAAATTTTTAGAGCACTAACTTGTTGACCAAGGTAACTCACTTTGACCCAAGTATATTTACATGATCATCGTCAGCTTCCTTCTTTGGAGGCCTTTACAGCTGCAAATTTTTCACTACATAGCAAATCTAAAGGGTAATTGGACAACAGCAAATCTCTATTACTAGAAGCCTCTTACAAAGTTATGTTGAGATGGCCTTTAACACTGGAAAGAATTGCCAAAAGAATTGTTTTTGGAGCTGTGCACAGATGGGCTCCTTGTATAATTTTAGGTGGACTTGCCCTACAGTGACATCATTCTGGATTAGAGTGAAAACCACTATATTCTCAATATTTCTTATCAACATTAGACAAGATCAAGGAACAAGCTTTACTTATCTGTAAATGCAAAGGGTTCACTAAACTTCAGCATAAATTATTATAATTATTGTAATTTTTCACCTTCTAAAGCAGCTCTGGGAGGGGAGGGGGGTCGTTGACGCTGTAAACTGTTCTAAATGGATACATTTAGTAAGGTACATTTCTTATCTTTGTCCCTGCTGAGCAGAATCTCTGGGTTTCATTACAGGCAGCCAAATTGATACAATAGTTGCTAATACTCCAGAGATGCAGCTGAGAAATGTATCAACTAAATGTTGCAAAATTGTAACAGTTTAGAGCGCGCCTGAATTACTGAACTGCCAGACTCAAACACAAGAGACACAAACATTCAACTTTAAACTTGGATTTTGGAAAAACAGTAACAAATAAATGAAAAGTAATTGAAAAAAGTCTTTATTTCTGGGGAACAATCTAAAAACAAATGAATTGAAAAAACTGTTTGGAAGGTGAACAACTCCTTTAAAGGTGTTTTTCACCATCGAATTAACTTTTAGTATAACGCAGAGTGTGATATTCTGAGACAATTTGTGATTGGCGATCAGCAGCTCTCTGGTTTGCAATTTCAGCAATTTGATTGCTAAGGTACAAATTACCCTAGCATCCATGCATTGATTTGAATAACAAGCCAGAATATGAATAGGAGAGGGCTGAATAGAAAGTTGAGTAATAAAAAGTAACAATAACTATAAATGTGTAGCCTTACAGAGCATTTGTTTTTAGATGGGGTCAGTGACCTCCATTTGAAAGCTGGAGAGAATCAGAATAAGAAAGTAAATAATTCAAAAACTATAAAAAAAATTGAAAAGTTGCTTAGAATTGGCCAATCTATAGCATACTAAAAGTTAACTTAAAGGTGAACCACCCCTTTAAAGATTAGGCAACCATGACTCTACTGTAGGCAAACCGATTCACTAACTGGCTTGTTACTGTCGTTATAATTTTGTTGTGGTGGTTTCTTGAATATGCCACTATACCATTTCATTAACTTTACAATTGATTTGATGATATAAATCAGTAACAACAATCAAGTACATACCCCTTTGGTCTGTAAATACCCACAGTTTTATTGCAACGGTTACTTTTTTTAGCTACAGTGTTATATTTATGTTATATTTTTCTTTCTTCTTTGTTTGTTTCTTTATGACTAGGATAATCCTGATTTTTATTACTGTTTGATATCAGGTGGCCCAGCTAGTCCTTTAAAAAATCAGAATAAAAATTATTGTTAAAAAAAGAAAGAAACTCCATGCAATTTTTACACGTTAGTTGTGGCATCCCACTACTATATTATATTCTCAGATTATTGTGATCTTTAGTTAGAGGCTCCTCCATTCTAAAATGTGCAAAAATGACATCTTTGCTGGGAAACAGATTATTGTAGTTCGGTACAGCAGTCATCTGAAGAGGCACAGATTAAAGATCTTAGTGGCTGCATCCAATGTCACAGTAGTAAATACTTGTGATTGGGCTTGGGGTTACTGTACTTGCAATTTCAGAGATGATGGGCATATGTTTCCAGTTCTCTCTGGAATCAACTTTGATAGCTGAGGGTTGTGTCTGGTTACTAACCAGGTGAGAACTCAACATATCTGCTGCTGGCTGTGGCTGTTTACATTCCCTGCCTGCTGTCTGCTTCTGCTCCAGGCCTTTTCTCCATACATACTCCACGCATACTTATTCTGATGTATACAACAATATGCCAGTGAGTGATGCTAGAGACCCTAGTATGAATTTTGGCAGCTGTTTGTGAACCTAGTAAGTATGTCAGTTTGATTCTGACCTGGGCACTGCCTGCAAGGAGTTTGCAAGTTCTCTCCTTGCTTGTGTGGGTTTCCTCCATGTTCAAAAACATACAGGCAGGTAACTTATCAAATCCTCCATTACAGGCTCCTCCAAATTAAATTCAAACACAAAATACAATGCTTTTTGCACCCTATAAAGGTTTCTCTCAAGTTTCTGCCTGACTTTAGAACTTACTATAAACCTTGGAGAAAAACATGCAGACAATTTCTAAGACCACTCTGTTTAAAGGGGCAGAACAGCAATGGGGTCCAATCTGAAAATAGTTTGTAGGTTCACCCTGTCCTTGAGTGGGGTTCCAATGAATACTGTAGTTTCCACCCACACACCAAAAACATACAGACAGTTTAATTGGTACCTGATTAAACTGACCCTAGTCAGGCTCGAATTTTGGGCTTGAACACCCATAGGCCTATGGGTTCTAGCACATTCCCCCTGCATTTATGAGCATGCGAATGCGCCGAAGCACTGGGGATTATGCATAAAGATGTACGCGTCTCAGTGCTCTTTAGGTTGCAGCTGGGCGGCATACTGCCCCTAAAAACTTCTGGGTCAAGGCCACAAAGGCCGTGGACCTAGTGCAGCAGGAGCCATGTCAACCGGCCGTAACCTAAGGAGCACCGGGGAATTGAGCTCCTGCGCATGTTCAGGGAGTGTGGTGCGCTTGTGAGGCCAAGGGGCACTAGAACCCAGCAGCATAGGGGCACTGAAGCCCGAAATCCCATCCTGTTAACTGATGTACTGCTTCTATGGTGCATTTCAAAGTCTTTAATTCCTCAGCAACAGACTGCACACAATTTGTAACTGAGCATTAAAAACCAGGTTACACTTACACTTTACACAGGAGCTTTAGTGACACAAGCAGGGAAGCTTTTAAAGGAATAGTTCAGTGTGAAAATAAAAACTGGGTAAATAGATAGGCTGTGCAAAATAAAAAATGTTTCTAATATAGTTAGTTAGCCAAAAATGTAATGTATAAAGGCTGGAGTGACTGGATGTCTAATAAAACAGCCAGAATCCAACTTCCTGCTTTTCAGCTCTATAACTCTGAGTTAGTCAGCGACTTGAAGGGGGGCCACATGGTACATTTCTGTTCAGTGAGTTTGTAATTGATCCTTAGCATTCAGTTCACATTCAAAAGCAACAGATATGACCCATGTGGCCCCCCCTCAAGTCTCTGATTGGTTACTGCCTGGTAGCCAGGGTAACCAGTCAGTGTAAACCAAGAGAGCTGAAAAGGAGGAAGTAGTGTCCTGACTGACTTGTTACACATCCAGTCACTCCAGCCTTTATACATTACATTTTTGGCTAACTAACTATATTAGAAACATGTTTTATTTTGCACAGACTATCTATTTACCCGGTTTTATTTTCACACTGAACAATTCCTTTAAGCCCCAGTTATTTAAGATTTATCTTTGTAAATCACTGTGTAAAGGTGTCGGCACTATACAACAGGATAATAAAAAGTGACTTAATCTATTAGAGTCCTGGAACACTAAGGGGCGTATTTATTAAAACCTCGATTTTTTTCTGGTCCAGTTTTTAAAAGGGGAAAAGCTCCCCTTCTCCAGATGTCCCTTTTACAATTTGAAGACGTTTCTTGGCATTGTGATCTGCTCTGGTCTTCATAAAATAATCCGAAAAAGTCGAGGTTTTTGGGGGACAACTCATATTGTACAATTTGCACGATTTTGTTGAGACTTTTCCTGCACTGACTTTTCCGGTCTGATTTTTTGATAACTTAGGTAAATTCATGGATGGGATCTAGGTCGATTTTGTTTTAATAAAAAATTTGAAAAATTTGAGTCTTAGTAAATACCCCCCTAAATATGTCCATGACGGATTCCTAGATTGATATAAGAAAGCCTATAAATCAGTTTAAGTCATATGGGAGAAAATTGTAAAATATAAATTAAAAAAATAATTCCTTTCTTTCATTATTCGTTGGTTATGGCCAGTTGCTTTTTAGAGTTATAGTATAGCACACAGGGACATTTGCCGTTGGGAAAGATTGAAACACAGGCAACAAATCTCCTGAAAATGCTTTCCCACCATGTAAATTGCCAGTGGGAGGAAACTATGGGCAATTTTGGGGAGATTTGTCAACCATGGTAGCGGATTTTTACCACAGGTGATAAATCTCCCCCGTTGATCAATATTCATTTCAAATATTGGAGTCCTTTATTCAGAGTACAATGGCCAAAACCAAATGTGGTAGACAGGCATGGGCAAGCCAAAAACTCAATACAATGAATAAAAAGCCTTTATATAAACACTGACAAAACTATAACCCATAAAAACTCAGTGTAATCATTGTATGTATAAAGGCATCACTAGGCTGGGTAAATATTTGGTTTTATTACACACAGTAAGCATAGGCATATATATATAATAGAGTGGCGGATAGCAAAATAAATATTATGTTATACTCACCTTATGTTGGTTGGTACATAAAACTGCTTTATTGCACATGAGCCATTTGTTTTCATTGGAGCCCCACTCTTTTTGTTGGCAGGGCCTTATTCATTCCTTATTATATTATATTGAAATACGTATACCACCAATAATGTTTATCACTTTTTTCTTATTTTGTAAATTTCTTATTCACACTTTTTCACAGGAAATGGTTGCAGATCCTGAGTTCATTCTAGGCGGTGCATCCAGAACTGATGTTTGTCAAGGTGACCTTGGTAAGACAGACATTCTTACTGGATTTTCAACTTTTCAATCTTTTATCCGGAAATCCGTTATCCAGAAATATCCAAATTATGGGAAAGCCAACTAGAGTCCATTTTAAGCAAATAATTACATTTTTAATTACACTTTTCTCTGTCATAAAAAGACAGTACCTTGTACTTGATCTGGATAACAGGTTTCATACCTGCATCATAATTCTTAGCCTCTATTGTGAGTTTTAGTGATATGCGAACTATATATATATATATATATATATATATATATATATATATATATATATATATATATATATATATATGTATCAAGTGATGTTATATTATTGTCTTTTTTGCAGGTGACTGTTGGCTTTTAGCAGCTATTGCTTCCCTTACACTGAATGATAAGATATTACACAGAGTGGTGCCACCAGATCAGCCCTTTAGCACTGGGTATGCTGGTATATTTCATTTCCAGGTATGATAAATTTTGCTTTTTATGATACAAGCTTGTACTAACCACTGTCACATTTCCCCATTCAGCTATGGGACCATGCTCTGGACCAGGGGTTTTCCAGATAATTAACAGATATTTCTGTAATTTGGATCTTCATACCTTAAGTCTACTAGAAAATCATATAAACATTAAATGAACCCAATAGGCTGATTTTGCTTCAAATAAGGATTAATTATATCTTAGTTTGGGTCAAGTACAATGTACTGTTTTATTATTACAGAGAAAAGGGAAATAATTTTTACAAATCTGGATTATTTGGATAAAATTGAATTTATAGGAAATGGCCTTTCTGTAATCCAGAGCTTTCTGGATAACAGGTTTCTGGATAACGGATCCCAAACCTGTACTCCAAGACAGGCCTATAGCACACTGAAATGGGTTGAAAGTTTAAAACACTAATTTAATAAGCAACAGTCCTAGTACTCATGTTATAAAAGTTTGTTACCGGCAGCAACCAATCAGCATTTACTGCTTACCTTCAAATATCTTATTAGTTGCTATGGGTTACTGCACCTGACAAAGTCTTTACTACATATGGTGACTGGAGAGCCTTCTCCACTTCCCAACATTCTCTGTATTGTTGGCTTTCTTGGGTTAAATCCTCCTAAATCCTAAAATCCTCTTGTACATTTTTGTTGACCTGATTGGGAGTAATTTGAATAGAAATACATTACCCCACTCTACTTGACTGTCTAGGCATAATTTAGCATTATTTATACTGTGGCTTGTTCTGATTAATTTACACAGATGCCCTATTACTGTTCAGATGGCCTTCTTATAAAATGTATTGCATTACCGTTCGCTTGGGGTAATATGCTCAAAGCAACATACTCCTTGCTCTTTTCCAAACAAATGGAATTAGAGGGCACTTTCCATTTATAATAAAAGCATTTTAACTTTTGTCAACAGTTTTGGCAACATAATGAATGGCTTGATATTGTTATTGATGACCGACTACCAACCTTTAGGAATAGATTGGTCTTTGTCCATTCAGCTGATCTCAATGAATTTTGGAGTGCACTGTTGGAAAAAGCATACGCCAAGTAAGTTGTTTCTAATATATCTACTTGATTGCTGTCCTAAATAGGGTGGCTAGATGAACCTGTGTTGTTGGTCATATTGTAGTTAGGAGCCAACTCTGTTATGAATTATGAAGATTCTCAGCTATAAGTGAATTAGGGGAGTGTAGCCTTGATTTAGCTATGTGAATCTAAGGGCAATACTACATGGGACAATTACAAGTTTTGTCTCTGCAGAGATGCAGAGATCAGTAGCCCTATGGATGGGGAACAAAATGCTCAAAATCTCCCCCTTTCACTTGTATGGCTATTGCCTGACAAACATACTAGAGTGAACCTGGAAAACCATATGGGGGGGGGAAGCCCAGCTGCTGTCACACCCCCTGCCCCCCAGTACTTAACTCTTGGTCACAAACACACATTGCAGCTCATATACATTTGAACATATACATCTCAAATTTTGCTTTCCACAACATTTTTCAGCAAGTCCGTGATGGTGAAAAATCATTAGAAACACATAGGTCAAATTGTTGCAAGTTTGCATTAATGCTCCATAGTATAAGAGTAGAGATTATATGAACCTCTTTGCATACATATAGCAATGAGTTACCTACTCAAGATTTGTTTCACCAGATTATTAACTTCACCACTAACAGAAAATGTGAGTTTTATCCATGTATATGCAACAACAGTTTCACTTTTGTTTTGTGAATGAAATGTTTAAAATAACTGTCAGGATTTTAGTTCTTGTTTAGAAAAGAAATTGTGTTAACAAAATGTGTTTTTTTTTCCAGACTGAATGGTAGCTATGAAGCTTTAAAAGGTGGCAGTACTTTAGAGGCTATGGAAGATTTCACTGGAGGTGTTACAGAAACTTATGAAATTAGAAGTGCCCCTGCCAATCTGTTTGAAATAATGGACAAAGCTCTTAAAAAGGGATCAATGTTGGGCTGTTCCATTGATGTAAGAATTTTTGTATTCTAATTAGGATAATCCTATATAATAAAGTTGAAGTGTCTCTGCGTCCAGTCCCTGTGTCCGTGGGATTGCGCTACTGTGCATGTGCCCCATGGACCGTCTCTGGCGGCTCTAGCGCCCGTTAATTTAACGGGCTTAATGTCTAGTATTCTATAATATACCAAACCCACCATACTGTTGCATTTCACTAACTGTTTTGAAAATCAAATTTAAAAGAATTAATTTAAAGCATTTCACATTTACATGCACTCACGGGAGACTCATAGGAGTCCATTTTGTTTGATTATCTAAACTTATGAAATAATTCAGTATTGAAAGACATGTCATTTAACATAATAGGAAACCATCCTTTAATAACAATACTTTTTATAAAACATCTATCATATGAAATCATGTTATGAATGTTTCTGCCTGAATGCTTAAAGGAATTGTTCTGTGTAAAAATAAAAACTGGGTCAATAGATAGGTTGTGCAAAATAAAAAATGTTTCTAATATAGTTAGTTAGCCAAAAATGTGATGTATAAAGGCTGGAGTGATTTGATGTATAACATGTCAGTCAGAATACAACTTCCTGCTTTTCAGCTCTCTTGGTTTACACTGACTGGTTACCCTGGCTACCAGGCAGTAACCAATCAGAGACTTGAGGGGGGGCCACATGGGTCATATCTGTTGCTTTTGAATCTGAGCTGAATGCTGAGGATCAAACTCACTGAACAGAAATGTACCATGTGGTCCCCCTTCAAGTCGCTGACTAACTCAGAGTTATAGAGCTGAAAAGCAGGAAGTTGGAGTCTGGCTGTTTTATTAGACATCTGTTCACTCCAGCCTTTATACATTACAGTTTTGGCTAACTAACTATATTAGAAACATTTTTTATTTTGCACAGCCTATCTATTTACACAGTTTTTATTTTCACACTGAACTATTCCTTTAAATTGATATTTGGTATTGAAATGATTTTACTGCACAATCCAATAGAACATTTATTCAAACCTCTATCTCACAAGACAAGTAACTGTCTTTTAACTAGTCCAGAAACTGTTTCCTTTCCCCAGAGTGCCTGTAGCTGTTCAATATCACACAATTAAAACTTCATTCGGTTATGCAAACATTCTGCAGCCATTAGTACTTCACGTTATAATAATAATTCAGTTCTAGATTTGACCAACTCTCCACATTGTTTTTACAGCATTCAGGCCTTGAACAGAGCAGTGACCCATAGCAAACAATAAAATTTTACAGCCAATAACTGCTACATGCTTATTGGTTTGATATAGGTGATTAGACCTATAAAACGCTTTGCATCATTTATTACAACCTTGTTCCATTTTTATATTCTTGATTAATATTGTATTGCCCTATACTGTAAGTATTATTATTATTATTATTATTATTAACATGTATTTATATAGCGCCAACATATTGCATAGCACTGTAGAGTAAATGTGATAATACAACTAAATCATATGAATTATATACATAGAACATATGGAGTTACATACATCACAATCAATACATGTACAAAAAGGTGAGGAAGGTCCTATGCATAGGCATACAGTCTAAAGGGAAGGGAGTAATACACAAGGTGTGGGATTGGGTGAGATCGAATTAAGTGGGTGAGAAATGTGGTATTGTATGTTGAGTAGCAGGTCAGTAGAGGAACGTAGTAAGCGATTTGGTGAGTATATAGAGATGAGTTCAGAGATGTAGGGTGGGGCAGAGTTATGAAGTGCTTTGAAAGTTAGTGTCATTAATTTGAATTTGATTCTGAAAGGTAACGGAAGCCAGTGCAGGGATTGACAGAATGGCGAGGCAGAGGAGGAGCGGTTGCTGAGTTATATGAGCCTCACAGCAGTGTTCATTATGGACTAGAGAGGTGACAGTCTCTGGAGGGGGAGGCCAATTAAAAGAGAGTTACAGTAGTCTAGACGCAATATGATGAGAGAGTGAATAAGAATTTTGGCAGCATCTTGGGTGATAAATGATCGTATTTTGGATATGTTCTCTAGGTGGAAGTGACATGATTTAATAAGTGACTGGATATGAGGAGTGAATGACAGGGCAGAATCTAGGATAACCCCAAGGCACCGGGCCTGGGAAGAGGGGGTGATAGAGGAATTGTTAACTATGATGGATACTTCTGGGATGTTACTGGTGTTAGTTGGAGGAAAGAGAACCATTTCAGTTTTAGAGAGGTTTAATTTAAGGTAGCGTTGTGACATCCAGGTAGAGATAGTGGACAGGCAGGAGGAGACGCGAGTTAGGACTTCAGGGTTGAGATCAGGAGATGAGAGATAGATCTGAGTATCATCAGCATAGAGGTGGTAGTGGAAACCATACGAGTATAGCTCTCACGTTTTTGTAATGTCCACTAAATCATACTTAGCTTCTGTCACTGTTAATTCTAGTTTGTCATACATGTGGGATTTATTAACATGTATTTTATATTTTGCTTGTGTGTTTTTAATACATGTTTTATAACAGTTAGAGCATTTTAAAAACAATGGCAGTGCCAAGAAAAGTGCTTCATGATGTTTCTAATAACTTCTCTAAAAGCCAACCAGGTAATCTACTGCTTTCTGCAGCCTAAGATTCCCTATTCAGTGAGATGATTATTTTGACTAAGTGGAAACCACAGCAGACTTGCATAGCCCTGTGACAAATTAGTACTAGGTGTTAGGGGCGTAACTACAGAGGAAGCAGACCCTCTGGCTGCAGTGGGGCCCAGGAGGTATAGGGGCTCCACGAGGCCCTAATTCAAATACAATTTTAATAAAGATTGGTAAAACAGGTCAACATGTAAACATTTTGGGGGCCTGAAATATAATTCACTGCGTGGGTCCAGTGATATCTAGTTATGCCCCTGCTAGGTGTGCATTACAAGGAGATGGTTACTGATCTACTACCGGGGGGTCTTGACGAAATACCTTATCTAGCAAGACAGCAAACCTAGATCTAACACATGGCTGACAATCAGCGGCATGAAAGGACCTGGGGTTTTCAACTCATCCCCTGGTTAAATACTTTGTGTATGGTAAATTTGTTATTAAACTGTTTGCTTTAGTCTGAGACAGCATGTTGGAAAACTTGATATCAACGCCTGCAAAATCATGCTGGTCATTGTTTTTTTAAATATATCTTTACATATTCATTTTGGGTGTTCAATATATGTTACAATTCTGCTCATTAATATATAGCCGCAAAATGTTTTAAACATGTTGTTGTTTTTTTAGATCTCAAGTTCATCTGAAACAGAAGCTAAAACACCTCAGGGACTTGTGAAAGGCCACGCCTATTCAATAACTGCAACCGATGTGGTGTGTATCAATTTTATATATATATATAAAATGTTTTATAGCCCTATTTATAGCACAATAAAAGTACCTGTACTTTTTAGATATTTCTACATACACATTTCTATGACACAAAGCAAATCACTAGTGAAACTTTAAAGAAGTTGTTCACTGCTACCTGGTTGCCAGGGCAGAGAAGCCTTAGCACCTACAGAGGTGTTTGGATTCCAAGTCTTAAGGCTATACAATAAAATATGCAAATGATTCAAAAAAATAAAAACCAATGGCGCATTGTATTCTATCATATGAAAGCGGGGATTTATTAAACAAAAATTTTACCGCATGGATTTGAAATTGTATTTTCCATGCTAAAATGATTCATTCCAGTGTGGAAAATAATGGTCCTATCCCTACTCCCAGATTGCTATATGCACTGCGATAGAAGACCTGATGCTAGTTCTCCTCAGATCCATAATAATTCTACCATTTAAAGTTAATTTGAGTTGAACTACCCTTCAGCAAAATAAATATTCAGTCAGTGCCAGCTAACCAGATCATGTCTTCTGAATAGGTTTCCATCAAGGGTGTTATTTTGCTGTTTAGTTACAGATGCACACTCTGATCACTGTAGCTGTGTTTGTTAATCAAAAACAGCTAGTGGCATAAAGTTTTTTTATTTAACTAATGAATTAACTAATGAGAAATACACAGTTGTGTTGTATAGTTATTGTATAGTTATTTAAACGTGTTTAAGGGACATTGGATCTGGGCTCTAAATATACCATTGCTCCACCCCTCAAGGGTTATATATTTAAATCTGAACTTTTCTGATTTTTTAAATAAAAAAGTCTGCCCAAACTAGAATACACAATTTGCAAATTTTTCGGATTGTTGTACAAAAAAACCCAAATTTTTTTCGTCTTGACGCCCAAAAACCACGAAAAATTTGTGTTTTCATAGAAATACCCGTGTCAAACCCCTAAAACTCAGAACATTTAGTGAAGGTTAAAACATTTTTAAATGGTTATGGGGACATCTGCCATTGACTTTTACGTGAATTCAGCAAGTTTAGATGGCGTATTTTCAAATTCGGACTTGAAACAGATTCGTGGCATAATAAATCATGAAAATTTTTTTTACTAGAGCTTGGGTGCTTCTTGTAGTTTAATCATTGCCAACAACATTCCAAATGTGTCAAGGGACCTTCTAAATGGGATATTTTATACGGGTATGGGACCTGTTTTCCAGAATGCTTGGAACCTGGGTTTTCTAGATAAGGAGCCTTTCTGTAATTTGAATCTCCATGCCTTAGGTTTGCAAAAAATCATTTAAACATTAATTATGCCCAATAGGATTGTTTTGCTTCCAGTAAGGATTAATTATAATTTAGTTAGGATTAGGAACAAGCTACTGTTTATTATAACAGCGAAAAGTGTAAAAATAAAAACTGGATAAATAGATAGGCTGTGCAAAATAAAAAATGTTTCTAATATAATTAGTTAGCCAAAAATGTAAAGTATAAAGGCTGGAGTGACTGGATATCTGACATAATAGACAGAACACTACTTCCTGCTTTGCAGCTCTCTAATTCTGAGTTAGTCAGCGACTTAAAAGGGGGCCACATGGGACAGAAATGTTCAGTGAGTTTGCAATTAATCATCAGCATTCAGCTCAGATTCAAAAGCAACAGTTATGACCCATGTGACCCCCCTCAAGTCACTGATTGGTTACTGCTTGGTCACCAGGTTAACCAGTCAGTGGAGCTGAAAAGCAGGAAGTTCTGTTGTGTGAGACATCCAGTTACTCCAATCTTTATATATTAAATTTTTGGCTAACTAACTATATTAGAGACATGTTTTATTTTGCACAGGCTATCTATTTACACAGTTGTAATTTTTATACTGAACAATTCCTTAAAATTTTAATTATTTGAATAAAATAGAGTCTATAGGAGATGACCTTCCTGTAATTCTGAGTTTTCTGAGCGAAGTCCAGATAACAGCTCTCATACCTGTGATTAAAAATAGAGTAACAATTGTTATGCAGTTTCTCAAATGATATGTAAAAGTATACAACTAACCATTAAATCACATTTGATTATTTGTTTTTTGATACCACACTATCATTATTAAACTAAAACAGGGTGTAACATTGTAAGTTAGGTTGAAAAAAGACACACATCCATCAATTCCAACATTTTAAGTCTATATATAACCTGCCTAACTGCACTAATGTTTGACTTTATTTACCTGTTTATTAAATACATCTTAAAACTAAAAGAGAATTCATATATTTTTTATGTAGACAAATTGTAATAGTATACAACTTGCTACTTCTTTTACAATGTAAATATGATGACTGAGTAGTATTTAACTACATGCAATACCTAATTGGTTTTCCACTAAATGATATATGCAGAATCCACCACAACTTTGGGATGGCTAAACCTCACTAACCCTCATCATTCTCCATCTATGTAGTATTTGATGGAAAAGACCACTAGAAAACTTATCGACAGCTCTAAGGTTTAAAAGTGTTTTCTGTTCATAGGTCAATTTCCAAGGCCAAAAGGTAAAGCTCATTAGAATTAGGAATCCATGGGGGCAAGTTGAGTGGAATGGTGCTTGGAGTGACAAGTAAGTATACATTTATATACTACATGCATGTTTATGTATTTAAAAGATAGAAGTAATACAGACAATGGATTTCCCCAACTGATACAAAGTATTTAAAGAGTGAAATAACCTGTTTTGTGAGACAGTGTGTTTGTTTTCCATGCAAAGTTGCTTGTTTTTGCCAGTTGATATATAGTACTAATGTCTGACATGTAACAATATTAAATGCAAATTTATTAAAAGGGATCATGCAACTTTACTTTGAATTTTGAAAAGGTGCCCTTTTTAGGGCAAGAGAGTTAAAACAAACATTTTCTAATTAAAACAATAGGCAAAAAGTATTTTCAGCACAAGCCCTATTCATTGAACTAATGTTAAAAAAGAAGGTATACTATCCCTTTAGCCATGTACTTGAGTGATTAAATGTATCACCAGCTAAGATTATAAATGTTTGATGATAAATAGTTTGTCATAATGTTTTCTAGCTCAGATTTTTAAAAAATAAATATGTTTTCATTTATCATTTAGCTCTTCAGAGTGGAATATTATTGGTGCTGCTGAAAAAAACCGACTATCTCAGGCATCTCTTGATGATGGAGAATTCTGGTAAAGTCATTACGTTTTTTTCTCTATTTTTGAATATGGTGGAAACCAGCAAACACTATAACAGGCAGCCGAGAGGGCCATATATGGTGTATTATGGTAATACCTTTCATGTTACCTGATTTGACCTCATTATAAAAGTTAATTTGAGGCGGAAGAATCCCTTAAAAAACAGTCTAGGACTTGAATAATGTTGTGTGTAAAGGCTTGTTTTGAAGCTTCTTCCTGTAACTGTTACTCCCGCTTCTTTTATAACAAACTGCTATTACTTGTGGGTATTATTTTAGTAATTTGACATGTCTTTTCCACTGAATGTGTAAGTGCCTTGTAGGCATGGGCTGAAAGTGTAGATTGACATGATTTGTAGTGTGGAATGTTGGCCTCTGGCAGCAAAACATTCTTTTATTTTAGGAGTTACACAGTGTTACTGGTTTCATTTGTATTTTGTTCATTTGCAATATAGCACATTGCACCAAACACAGCTTCAGTTACTTTGGAGCAATTCCAAATCAACTTATTTTACTGTGGGTAAAGTAAATAAATTAGGCCTGTTGATACAAATAATTTAATCTGAGTTTGAAACCAATAACTTTATCTAATAAATTAATAACTTTTCTCTGAATGCTATTGCTGGCACGGTAGTAAATCATAATTATAATTTTTGAATACAGGTATGGGACTTGT
Source organism: Xenopus laevis (assembly GCF_017654675.1). Lineage (NCBI taxonomy): Eukaryota > Metazoa > Chordata > Amphibia > Anura > Pipidae > Xenopus > Xenopus laevis. The sequence continues at coordinate 54,389,168 of NC_054379.1, read as the reverse complement.
TATACAGAATCAGGGACCTGGAGTATTCCGGATAAGGGGTCTTTCCATAACTTGAACCCCACACCTTAACTCTACTAAAAAATAATTTAAACATTAAATAACCCCAATAGAATTGTTTTGCCTCCAATAAGGATTCATTATATCTTAGTTTGGATCAAGTACAAGGTATAAATATTTGAATTATTTCCTTAAAGTGGAGTCTATGGGGGATGGCCTTCCTATAATTCAGAGCTTTCTGGATAACAGGTTTTTGGATAACGGATTCTGTACCTGTTCCTGGAACACTTAAACTTTAAACAGATGCTGAAAAGCTAACTGCATTACTGTTCAATGGATGCTTTGTTATATAATTCACTGCTAGGGTACTAAGTCCAGCCTATTACATTGAGCCTGGCAAGGTTGTGAGCAGTAACATCTATGGGGCTTACTTGTAATCTTACATCTCAACTTTGGTTCATTGTAGTTTAAAGGTGACCATAGATGCCATTATAATATCATATCAAACGATGTTCATTGCATGCATGGCGAGAGATGAGCCGACCAAATATCAGCAGAAGACTTGGATATCGGACGGCTTGTCGATCGGGCTGGCTGGAAAATTTTGATTGGGCGCCTTTGAAGGCACCCAAACATTGGCCACTGAACTCTATTGTTTCTACCTGTATATCTGACGATTCAGCTCTAACACATCTGTATTGAAAATGTACGACCAATGGTCACAGGAAAGATTGTAATTGTTACATCTCTATGGCCACCTTTAGCCTTATAAAAAGATAGCTCAGATAGGAAGTAGTTGCTGATTATATGACTAACTATTGGCAGTGGGAGGAAAATAGCTGTCACTGCAATGGAGTGATCAGGTTGGCTAAAAATGATTGAACTAGCCAGCCAACCACTCACTCATACTTTAGTTTCTAATGAAAATTATTTTTACCTGATTCTTATAAGGGCAAAGAACAGGTATGTTTGGTAGTTTTAATTCTGGTCACAGGACAACACTGTTACTACTTTGCACCATATACATTTTAAAAACAAAAACAAGGATATTGCTTGAAGGAAAAATACTAGCCGCAGTAAATTAGTTGCAGTCGGTGCCTGTATACTGTATGCTGATACAAGAATTTCAGTTATTTCCTTGCTGGAAAGATATGTGGTGTTGATGTGTGATATTTACATTTTGACCAGGATGGACTTTGAGGACTTCAAAAGACACTTTGACAAACTTGAGATCTGTAATCTGACTCCTGATGCTTTGGAGGAAGACACCAAACATAAGTGGGAAGTGACGGTACATGAGGGAAGCTGGATCAGAGGCTCCACTGCTGGAGGTTGCAGGAATTTTTTAGGTAAAATGTTTTTCTATGTATATATATTGTTAATAAGAATAGTGTACAGCAGTATGCGCAAAAGTGTTTTTTGTAAATAAAATCAGTTGATAAATTTTTCAGTGAATTTCCAATGTATGCTAGATTTTAAGTGTTTTTGGTAGATATTTTCTGGGTCTGTATATAAAAATGCCTCTGACAATTTACATAACTATTTTTGTGCTGAAATGCTTAATTACAAAGTGGCACATTTTGTATATGACATATTTATAATGATTCCTCAGAGTAGAGGCAATTTTAGAGTATGGAAGACAGGACATTTGTTCTGCCCCCACACCACCCCCAGTATCAAGGGGCCTGTTTGGTTAAAAAACAGACATATACAATTATATAGGCCATATGGGGCCAGATCTAAGTCAGTGAAAATTCAGCCCCTTATTCAGTTACAAATTTACCCATAGTATTCAATTCAATTTACTATCTACTGTACTGTATATACTTTGTATGTATAATAGAAATGCCTGTATGTATTTCAGGAATGTCACAGCTGGAGTGCCACAAGCCAAATATTGAAATATTTCCACTCAGATGAGGCCACGATCCTTCCAGCTTTGTGACAGGCCCCTCTTCTACTGTATAATTCCTGTCTAGTCAAAAAACATAAATTTATACTAAATTGTGCATATTATAGATACCTACTATGAAGGATAATACTAGGTAATTGAATTGAACAAAATACCAAATTCTGTTATATATTTGGCTCTAGGGAACTTTTAGCTGTGAAGTTAAGTTAGTGCAACTGCAGGGATTACAGCCAAATGTCAGAAAAATTACATGTGCAGTCAAAAAGAGCAAGTAACTAACATAACAAGTCAAGACAGGTCTTAAAATTGCCACATAAAAGGCTACCCCTTCCCTTCACCGGCCATCTGGGCCCACCACACAGGTAAAGGTGAAGTGGTCTGGTAGTAAAATTGCCTCATTATTTTAAAAAAAATGCAATTTCCATTTGTGGCCATTACACAGATCGTGACCTTGCTCAGTGACTAGTGTGTGTGTGAATCGGTCACTACATATTTCCGTTTATTTTGCTTTTTAGAAACATTTTGGTCAAATCCACAAATCAAGCTGAGTCTGAAGGAGCAAGATGAAGGTCAAAAGGATTGCACATTTATTGCAGCCTTAATGCAAAAGAATAGAAGAAAGCTGAGAAAAACTGGAGCCGACTTGCTAACGATAGGATATACTATTTATCAGGTGTGTTATAGCTGTGGAAGTCATTCTACATTTTATACTTACATTATAGAGATACCATTTAGAGAGCTTTATGTTTGTATGCTGACTTTACTAGTAAGTTTTAATTGTAAAAATGAAGCTGATATCGTCATTATATAATTAATTATTTAATTCTACACCAATTAAATACCTCAAAGCAGGCCCATATTTGTAGCATGGCCGCAAAGACCCAGGCCTAAGGGGCAGCATGGGCAATTGGTTTGATTCTGGAGCACTAGCCACTAAGCGCTAGTGCTCTGGCAAGAAGTAGTGATGTGCCGGCCTCCGGGCGCCCTCAGGGCAAAACTGGCCCTGCCTCAGTGGTGTAACTATAGAGGAAGTAGACTGCACAGTTGATAAATTATAAAGTTGTATTGTATTCAGCTGATCCTAAGTGGATGTTGAAATAAAGATAACATGTTTCACATATGGTGGCAGATATTGGTTCACAATTAATAATATGATATACTTAGTGTTTAACAATTCGATCCCTAAACATCCCAGCACATTTTTAATATGTAAAAAACTCTTTTAATTGACTCAATTCCAATTGTTTACTGCTATTATAATTACATAAAAAATGTTGATCGACATAACTAAACACAAAGCGGCAGATTTACATAGGGTCGAATATCGAGGGTTAATTAACCCTCGATATTTGACTGTCGAAGTTAAATCCTTTGACTTCGAATATTGAAGTCGAAGGATTTACCGCAATTAGTTATCAAACAATCGAACGAAAAATCCTTCGAATCGAACGATTCGAAATATTTTAATCCATCGATTGAACGATTTGTCTATGACTAAAAAAAGCTTAGAAAGCCTATGGGGGTCGAAGTTTTTTTTTAAACAGACAGTACTTCGACTATCGAATGGTCGAATAGTCGAACGATTTTTAGTTCGAAACGTTCGATTCGAAGTCGAAGTCGTGGTCGAAGGTCGAAGTAGCCAATTCGATGGTTGAAGTAGCCAAAAAAAACATTACAAATTCAAAGTTTTTTTTATTCTATTCCTTCACTCGAGCTAAGTAAATGTGCCCCCAAGTGTGGGATAATATCCTGAGGAAAATATCCAGTATCCATGATAATTTGTTTACATGTAGACTAGTGGGCTCATGTATAGATATTGCAAGGATCATTATGTACCTCTCCTGACTATTTGAAACATTGCCCTTGTCAACTGATAATCAATTGTCAATGTCAGGAACTCCCTGTTTTCAAACAAGGGACCTGTTGCATTCCTGCCACTGCTCCTCCTGCTTGAGCCACAGGAGGCAGCATGGCAGCAATCATGCCCCTTGTCCAGCTGCGGCAATATCATTATTTAAAACCTCTTCCCCAGCTCCCCAATGCTAGATCACTGGCCAACCTGCCTTATCTTAGCCTAGCTTTACGTTGTGTTTCTGATCTTGATTTGCTTTGGTTCCTGTGATCTTGTTTCTGACCCTGTCCCTGATCCTGTTCCTGCAATCTTGTTCCTGATACCCTGCTCCTGCCTAGTAAGTCCCTCTCCTGTCCCTTTTCCCTTTGGTTCTGACTCCTTGGGTTGACTGTGGCCTATACCTTGACTCTGCAAGTTGTCCCTGTTCCCTCTGGTTCTGAGTCCCCGTTTTGACGTTGCCCTCTTTCTTGAGTCCAAAGTCTTCTGCCTGTCCCAATCTTTGGCCTGTTCCTGGTTACTTTTGGCTGCAGCCCGCCCATGACCCTGGGCCTATTTTAAGAACTTGTTTTCTGCCTTCCATCATTTGCACTCATCTGCAGAGGTCTGTACTAGTTTTTTCTTTATTAAAACTGTTGTTACACAGCACATTGGCTCCTGTCCATTTTAACTCCAGCACTATTCCTAACAATCAATCACCAATATCCAGGTTTCTGACCTTTATTTTATTTAATTAATCCCTTTACATTTTGTATATAATTAAATGGTTGTCTGAACGTTCTACCGCACTTTTAGGAACAAATATTAGAATTTGTATAATCTAATGTTTAATTTTAGGATGGTGATGTGACACCTCTATGGATGCTCGAAATCACATTTTATTCATTAATTATAGCAGCTGTCTATATGTAGAATTTGTGAAAATCCAATAAATATCATTAATTTTAAAAAGGAATATATATATATATATATATATATATATATATATATATATATATATATATATATATATATATTTATCCCAAGTAGGCATCCAAAGCCTCTGTCCTCCTATCACATCCACTAAAACAATGCAGACTCTAAAACAATTAATACAAATATTGCAACATTGATCTATCCCTGTTTGGTTAATGAAGGGCTGGTTATAAACCCCCCCCCCACCCCATATATGTATCCCTTGCTTATTCCAAAGCTGAACTAAACACATACTTTTTCTTGACATCTGCTATATAAAAAAAAGAGTTAAAGGAGAAGGAAAGGCTAAAATGAAGTAAGCTTTACCAGAAAGGTCTATATAAATATACCAGTAAACCCTCAAGGTAATGCTGCTCTGAGTCTTCTGTCAAAAGAAACACAGCATTTCTTTCCTTTTATTGTGTACACATGGACTTCTGTATCAGACTTCCTGTTTTCAGCATAACCTCCAGGGCAAGGCTTGAGCATGCTCAGTTTGCTCATCTCCCCCTCCCTCCTCCCATCCCTGCTGTAATCTGAGCTCAGAGCTGTAAGTGAGCAGGGGGAGACACATGCAGGAAGTGATGTTACACCAAGCTTATATGGCAGCTTCTATCCTAAACAAACAGAGACAATGGGGCTCATTTATCAACAGTGGGCAAATTTGCCCATGGGCAGTTACCTATAGCAACCAATTGGTGGTTAGCTTTTTAGAGCCAGCTGCAAGTAGAATAAAGAATGCAGCAATTTGATTGGTTGCCATGGGTTACTGCCCATGGGCAAATTTGCCCAGTGTTGATAAATGACCCCCAGTGTCTACAGCTGTTTACTCAGGTACGGTAAAGCATTCTGCAGAATAAATATAGTGTTCTACCTTGCACTATTGTGGCTAATCTGTTGGCAATAAACTGTCTTGGAGATTTCCTTCTCATTTAATACACAAATTTAAAAACAAAATACCCTAATTGTGACTTATTGTTACAGGGTAATGTAAAACAACATTATCTTACCATATCTCCATCTAACACAAAACATATCTGGGGGCTGATCTAGGCTGAAATAACATGACAGATTTTTTTTTTCTCAAGTGTCCTGGATCTGAGTCAATCTTGGAAAAAGATTTCTTCAAATTTAATGCATCTAAGGCAAGAAGCAAAACATATGTAAACCTGAGAGAAGTGTGCCAGAGGTTTAAGCTTCCACCAGGGGATTACATGTTCATTCCAACAACGTATGAACCTCATCAGGAAGCTGACTTTTGCCTCAGAATATTTTCGGAGAAGAAAGCGGACATAAAGTAAGGCTATTTGTTGAATACTCCAAAGATATATTCAGGTACCTAAAATTTAAGAGAATTGGCTAACTTTAAATGATTTTTTAAGGATGATGCTGAGGATCCAATCTGATGTGAATTTAGATTCAGGTAAAAAAAATGTCACACTTTACATCAGTACTGAGTCCTTGTAGGTGCCCAACCGCCCAGTTTGGTGTCTAGGTGTTTATGTCTGTTATGTCATGATTTGATTAGATCAGCTGAAATGGACTTTTGAAAAGAGGGTTAACAACCCAAAAACTCGAATTAACTGGAGGGTTTTCAGGCAACTTCAAATGCTTCAAGGGACCACTGCCATTGAGTCCTACATGACCTTGACAGGTTTTAGATGGTGTATTTGGGATTCAAGCTATTTCAGTATATTACAAATCTAAAAAAAATGTAAGTTTTTTTAAAAAAAAAATTGAAAAATTCAATTTTGATTTGATTTTTTTAAACCTGAAAAATGGATTTTTGACCTAAAATAACCTTGAAAAGGTTTTTTGAAAAGGTGTTGGGCTTCTGTATCAGCTCAAGGTAACCATAGCCCTTTAACTGTGAACTGCACATGATCTGTGCTGCTGTCAGTACTGAGCTTAAGGGGTGACCTGCAATATACTGAATTTAAATATCACAATATAAGGCTGATTAGTAAAACATTCAGATTATTAGTACATGACAGCTCTGAAACCAGTGCAATTAGCATGAGAATTGATTATCCACTCTGTAGCATCATCTTATATGACAGACCAGCCTCGTCTTCTGCTTTGTAATTTGCGACGACCCCTGAGCTCTGCTTCTCAGCAGCCTTTCAGAGCACACTGAGCATGTGCCTATCACACACACTTGTGAAAAAATCCAAGATGGGGAGCTTCTTTGAAAACCATGAAGGCCTGGACCATTACTGTTATTGAGATGCTATTAGGCAGATGTAGTAAGTTCAGTGTATAAAATAAAGCATTTCTAGCCATATTAATGTTTAGGGTTTAGTTCTCCTTCAAAATGTAAGTATATACAACGTTTTACTGTATTTGTTGCTTATTATCCAATAGCAGGTCAACTAATTGTTTAATCTCCATACAGTTTTCTGCTAACAACATTATGTTAGGTTCTAATCTATTAATTACTTACCACTAAATAACTTATTGTAGCACAGGTATGGGATCCGTTATCCGGAAAACCTTTATCAGGAAAGTACAGAATTACGGAAAGGCCATCTCCCATAGACTCCATTATAATCCAAATTTTTAAAAATTATTTTCTTTTTCTCTGTAATAATAAAAAAGTACTTTGTACCTGGTCCAAACTAATATATAAATAATCCTTACTTGAAGATAACCATCTTATTGGGTTTATTTAAAGGAACAGTAACACCAAAAAATTGTTTTAAAGTAATGAAAATTTCATGTACTTTACTTTTGTTACGTGATTTTCTAGTAGCCTTAAGGTGTGAAGATCCAAATTACTTAAAGACCAGTTATCAGGAAAATCCCAAATCCCTGAGCATTCTGCATAATAGGTCCCATACCTGTACACACATGCTGTGTATTGCTGAGATATTCTGTTATCTGTACTTCTTGCAGAATAGTGTTTGTTTTTTTATATTTTATTGTCTTCAAGACACTAGCAGATCAAGGAGAAATAAGTAAGAGAAGGGTAGAGAAAGAAAAAATAGTTACTTAAAAAATAGTTACTTAAAAAGATGAAATTAATGGCACAGAGATTGCACAAACATAACATAACTGCTTAGACTACTACAGTTCAACACTAGTACAGCTTGGAGCTGGATGGTTGAACATCATTCGCAAATTCAGGGAAGTCGTAAAAGGGAGTGGTGAAGTTTACTTCTTTGACATGAGCAGAACATTTTATGATTTACAGGCTAAAAGTAACTGCACAGTCTTGTATGAAACACTTTAGTTGTGTTTTTTCCCTGTGTCTGTAATAAACACTCATTTTTAACATGCTTGTGCTGCTTCAAATGGGTGTTGTTCAGAGAAGTGTACCCACGTGTCTGGTTCTTTACAAATGTAAAGGAAGTTGTTCAATGGGAAACAGACATACAACAAAACAAAAGCCCGGTAAAAAGTTACTATTACTGTGTTAAACCTGAACATATACCAGAGATTTACAGATGGTCGGGCAGGGTGCAAAGTGATTAACATGTGCACAGGCGGAATTGTATAAGGTTGGAAGTTTTTATTCCTGCATTTTATACAGAGCAATGCAAGACCCTTGATAATATGCTAATATGACACTGAGTGGATGGGGGAATGTAATATGTTTTGTTAGCGCAATACACATTTGCAAAGACCATTGCAAATGTTAGCGTCCAAGATTTTTGCTGTTTGCGTCCTTCTTGACTGATTTCAGACCTCAACAACTTCCTTGTAAAGTTTGCGAACAAACGACTTTTGCGAACATACGTAGTGTATTTAATAAAATGTTGCAATTGCAAAGCATTTTTTGCTCCAAAATATTTCCCGAAACGCCGGAGCCAGTGTTAATGCTTATTTTTGTTTAGCGATAATGTCCCAGCGAATGATTGTGAGCGGCACTAAACATTCACAAAAATGTGGTTTTAAAAATCGCTTGTGATTTTAATTACGTTTCCCCTTTAGACTGTTCCTTAGCATTCTGCAATCATATACATACCTGTTACAGAGTAAGTTTTATCTTGACTTTTTCTGTTTAATTGCCCAGTTAAAGGGATACTGTCATGGGAAAACATGTTTTTTTCAAAATGCATCAGTTAATAGTGCTGCTCCAGCAGAATTCTGCACTGAAATCCATTTTTCAAAAGAGCAAACAGATTTTGTTACTATTCAATTTTGAAATCTGACATGGGGCTAGACATATTGTCAATTTCCCAGCTGCCCCCAGTCATGTTTGCTCTTTTGAGAAATGGATTTCAGTGCAGAATTCTGCTGGAGCAGCAATATTATCTGATGTGTTTTGGAAAAAACATGTTTTTCCATGACAGTGTCCCTTTAAGTACTGCAAAGGAATCGCACAACCCTTTAATTGCTAGACTATTAAAAAAAATGTTAGACGTAGATCAAATTTTCATAACTTACTAATGGTTTATACTGTTTGATATTTTTAGAGAGATGGATGGAGAAATAAATGTTGATCTTCCAGATGTAAGTAACAAAATTAAACTTTAATATGTACATTGTTAACAAGTTATAATAACATAAAGTTACCCTATTAACAAACAGTCCTATAGTTCTGTCCACTAAAGGGTACATTGCCATTATAGTGAATTCATTAGTAACCTCTCTGCAAAAAAGGGTAGCAGAAAATGGTAACTGATTCAGTATCCTTTTAATATGCTGGAAATATTAAGAGATGAATTTATAATGTTTTTCCTTCTTCAATATAACAGTTTGTAGAAAGACATGAATTTCATATAACCCCTAAGACATTATAATACAGTACAATAAGATAATTGTTACCTAGAAATTGTTTATTTGAAGGTGCTAGCATGACAGCAGATAAAAAAAAATTTGTTTATGGTATTCTTGGTCCTTTAAAAAAAATTGGAAGTTTGACTAATGGCAATGGCACACAAGGAGTTTTCTCTGTCGGTGGCAGGAAAAAGGCAGATACAAGCTAAAAAGACTTGTATATGGACAAATTTTCTGCAGGCATAGAAAATGCATGATGTGCTATTAACCTTACAGTTACCCATAGGCAGCTTTTTGTCACCACTGATCAAAGCTAATTGGGCAAACTTTTATGACAATAACCTGTCTAATTCTTACAAGAGAGCTCAACACAATAGGTACAGCAGCTCTCTTTTATGACTTCTGTGCTGACATCCAGGCTGTTATAAGTCTGTGCTGCTTTAATAAATGGGAATAGGCATTTTCCCAGGGCCCATCACCATTTTATCTGAAATAACATTTTACCCTATAGCACTAGCTGCTTAATTTTAGCATAAACCAAATACCATATTACCCTATATAAGATAAAAAAAAAGTAATCAAATACCCCTTCCTTACTGTCACTGGGGCCAGGTGCAAAGTACAAAAAACAGGAACAAGTGTTTTTTTTTGCTATTTGCCCCCTGCCCTGCAATCAGTGTCCTTAATACTATACTAACAGTCTTTTCTGAACAGTAGTAAATGCACACACAAAGCACAGAATGGACAGATTCAAAGAATATGATCTGTTTTAACTTTACTTCTTTATTAAGGATTTTCTCTTCTTTCTACCACAATTATATATTTACATGATAGTTAGAGGGTCATTAATGATAACAAAAACACTAAAGGATTCTGCAAGTAACTTTGGAACAGGTTATGGATGTTCTAGTAGATGTTCCTAATATAAAGAAGTCTGTGTTTATTTAGTCAGGTTACGGCAGTAATGTAACAAGTTAGTTGAATTAGTGTCTGTTGTGTCCCACCCATGGGATTGTTGCTCTTGGCCTACCATTGACTTAAATCTGTTCTATCAGTATATAGTCTATTAAGAAAAAACTTTTAATATGAAAAATGCTTGTTCCAGCCAACTGCGCCGACTCCTCCTCCAAAAGAAACTGAAGAAGAAAGACAATTTCGCACTTTGTTTGAGCAAATTTCTGGTCAAGTAAGTACAAAACAACGTAGCTAAAATGCCAGGGGCGTAACTATAGAGGAAGCAGACCCTGCGCCTGCAGGGGGGCCCAGGAGGTATAGGGGCCCCACGAGGCCCTAATTTATATACAGTTTCAATAAATATTGGTAAAACAAGTCAACTGCTAAAAATTTTGGGTGCCTGAAAAATAATTTGCTGTGGGGCCCAGTAATATCTAGTTACGCCACTGTAAAATGCCAAAACAAATAAAGCAGGTACCAATTTTTTATGCAGAAATTGACAACGTCATCAGCCAATAAAATGTAGGGTTTTCAAACAAAACCTTTTGGTACCACTATATTTAAAACTTTAAAATCTGGAGCTACTTCCTCTGTACTGGCCTCTCCTACAGCAGAAATGGTACATACAATACGCCAGGTGTTGTGTTGACTACTTGCTGCCCTGCTATTACAGTATGCACTCAAACTTTACTCCCTATACTATTTAATTTAGCCAGGCAGTCTCTTTTGCTGATCTACTTATAATTTTATTAGGATACAGAGAGGGATACAAGGACTTAAAAGTTACTGAAATGTATTTAGAACACAATGGTGAGACCCCCATTTACTAGGCACATTTGTATGAAATCTTGTTTGGGCAGGGCCCACTTTAACTATTGTATCAGTTGTGCCATTGTATCAGTTTACCTGTTGTATAAGTTATTGGTTGTTTTTGTATGTAAATCTGTATGTTGACTGCATACGCCAATTTATTCTACAGTGGTTCAAAAATATAAAGAGAACCCTACTTTTTAGTGAAACAAATATCATGTCTAAATCAAAATGCTTTGTAATCTAATAATCTTCTTGATTTACCTGTAGGATTTGGAGGTATCAGCTGAGGAATTGCAATATGTTCTGAATTCTGTTCTTCGGAGGAGTAAGTGGAATGTGACTGGGGGTTTCTTTTCCATCAAAAGTGCAAAAGCCTAATCTAGTATATATTTTTTTTAAAGCACAACACACTGAACTATGTTAAACTACAATAGATTCTGTACCTAATCAACATATTCTGCAGCATTGTACATGCATTAGGTTTCATTTACCTCTTGTATCCGTTATTTTTTTTTTTAGTTTGTAACCTGTAAATTCAATGTATACACCTTTTTATTATACAGTGCTGCAAAATATGTTGGCACATTACAAACTGGTCCAAACAATAATAATGATAATACAACCCTGGACACAATTGTTAGGGTTGGCAGTGGCAGTATAAGAGGGAGAATTAAAGAACATTAGTCATATTGTTAACTTTTACTTACCTTTGTATTCCAAAAATGTCACATATTGAGCAGGCAGCCTAGTGACAATGACAATAGAAGCTCCCCTTCTGTCTACAACGACTAGCACAGTTACTCTGACATTCTCCCATGTCAAATCACAACACAATAGGCCACTTTTACTTTTATTGTCATTTTCTGCTCAGATTTTAGTCTCCATCAAGGGTTTTTTTACACAATTTTTTACTTGTGGCTTATCTGCTGTACAGTGGTAGGCCCTGGTCTGGGTGGGCCATCCCCCCTTAATGGAGCACAGAGCAGTCTGGGTGGGCCATCCCCCACTTTTTGGAGCAAAGAGCATTAAATATTTACCACATTTTCCAGGTTCTACCTGTATTTATCCCCAGCAGTATTCTAAATATGTTTTTGAATTTAGAAAAATTGTGAAATTCTCAAGAATGCTTTAACCTCTGTGGATTTTACATTCTGTTTCTTCAAAAAGATATTTGATACAAGGTTCATGGAGAAGCCAGGTCATCTATGATAGAAAGGTAGAAAAGGGTTAATATGAGATTCTTTAACTAGTAACTGTACAGAGAAAGGACAGATGCCAGATTTACTGCCACAGACAGAAGCAGGAGAATCCAGGAAGGCTATAAATTATATAAGACTGGCTGGGTGAGCGCCGCAGAAGAATTGCACAATGTAAACAGAATTCAATGCTCTTGTTGTCCTATTTACACTTACGGGGTTATTTACTAATACTTGAATTTATCTCATATTTTTAGTAAACCAAGCTTGACCAAACTCCCATGCACAATTTTATCTTATTTATCAATAAAATAACTCGAAAAAGTCGGAGTAGGGAAAAAACGACATAAAATCAAGTGAAAACTGGCATTTGTAGAAATTTTTCAGACTTCACTCCCAAAACGCTGGATTTTTCTGGTTTATCGCCTGAAAAACCCTGAATTTTAGATTATCGCACTAAACACAGCGCAGACCATGATATCTTCAAATTGGGATGGGGACATCTGCCATTGACTTAAACATGACCTCGACAGGTTTGGGATGCTGGGTTTTCGGATTAGGGCTTTTTGCAGCATCGGGGTATAATAAATCTTAAAAATTCTAGTTTTTATTCCAGGAAAAATTTGAGTTTTTGCCACAAAAAGACTTACACTTAGAGGCACATTTATCAATATTCAAATTTCGAATTCATGTGAGTATTTTTTAGCTCACATGAATAAGATTTTACTCGAAATTCAAGTATTCAATTATTTATTATAAAAATTAAATGTCAGGAAGGCTGCAAACATCTCCATATTGCTCACTGGACCTCTCCCATTGACTTATACAGCAATGTGGCAGGTTTTAGGTGGCAAATAGTCGAATTCTTAAAGGGCCAGAGTTTGATAAATCTCGAAAATCTAATTTTTAAAGAAACTCAAATTGTGTTTGGATAATTCCCTAGTCTAATTTGACAGTTTTGACCAAATTAGAATTTTCAATTTGACCCTTAATAAATCTGCCCCTTAGAAATGTCCATCAGACGCAAATAACCAGATAATCTAGGTTCTAGGCATAGAGAGCAGAAGTTTTATGCGGCTTCAGCTTTTCATGTCCCTTTGCATAATTTTTTCACTGACATGGCTGTGCACACATTTTTCACTTACGACACAAAATGCTCTCTCTGCATGCACAAATCTTATTCCACACCAAGGTACATACAAACATCTTAAGGGAGCAGAAACAATTAAAAAAAGGGAGAATCACTTATAATATCGGGAGTGCAAATCAATGGGCCAAAAACCAGGGTAACTTCCAGGAGATCTATGGGTGCTGACAGATCTGAGAGAGGTTTGACCTGTTTAGTGCCCACCGTCTGTGCTATCCTCTTCGGTCTGTGTGTAAACACTGCATTGCTCTAACTACCGGTATATCATTTTGCGAGTCTAGAATGATTTAATACCCTGGCTAGATATCTAATAAATCAAGGATAGATTTATTACAATGCAGCCAGTAGGACTGAATTAACTGCATTTAATTTACATTTTTCTTTCAGCAAAAAATATTAAATTCAAGGAAATGAGCCTTCTGTCATGTAACAACATCATTTCTCTAATGGATGTATCCTTTTAAAAAATATTTTAAAAATGTTAGTTACTAGTACTGTTTCAGGTAATGTTTTTTTATTATAATTATATGTTATGTTAGTTGTTATTTTTAAGAATATTGCTGGACAATATAATTTACTTGTTACAAACTTAAAATTTAAATAAATGTAATTAAATTATATTAGACAAGTACTAAATCAAAATTGAATCTACTGTACATTATTTACTGTAGTTGTACAGGCTTGGCAAAGTCATACAGACCTGTGTACAGAATATTTTCAGCCTCAGTACCCAGACACCCCTTCTAAAATTACAGGACTTCAGTTGAAACAGTCACTGCCAAATTCTAAACTGCCACTCTGTCCAAAGTGAGGTCTGTATGGAATGGGTTTAATAATGAATTATATGTTATATACCCATAGGTACTCACCCAGCGCAGATTAACTGATAATAAACCTATAGGCCCAAAACAGAGCAGTTTTGCAACTTGCAATATTAGGCTTCTGTGTAGCTTCTCTCTGTTGTTATTTGTGGCCTTTTCAACCCCAGTAAGTCTCTGCTCTGTACAGTTTGCATAATAATGTTGGTGCCTGAAGCATATTGAGATAAAGTATTGTGCACACAAAGAACTAGAAACAAATGCTACACTGATTCCTGATACATTGCATTTTTTGCAGCAAAAACTGCAATCACAGTGCAACACTGCAAAACAATGTTGGCTTACAAATGTTCCTCCTGTGCAGTGCGCTTGTGTATGCTTTTGATACCAGTGTACACAAATTGTGCAGTGAACACAATATTTTGTATGCACACACATAGTTCAGCTTTGGTTTCAACCCAATAACCTCTGTGCAAACAGTTTTTCCAAAGTGCGCACAAAGAAAATGTTTTGTATGCATGACCTACAAGAAATAAGAGGCTGTTCAGGGGTCATGTTTGTTTCAAAATAAAGCCACGAGTAAAGAGATGTATGTCAGCCTTAACCTAAGCAAAGACTAGCGGCAATGGAAAACTTGGGTTTGATGAATTCAAGATATTTTGGGACAAATTAAAGACCTGGATTGTAAGTAAAGAAATAAAAAATTATTTCTCATTAGGCATCTATAAATATTCAATATGTGTATGATTAAAATAGTATGAGAGACATAATTATGGTTCTCTGCAGGAAAGACACTATGCAGGGTTTAATCATTTTTAGAGAAACTGTCCTTTTTTATCAAAATTCAAATTTCTGTAAATTTTAGGGGTTTTTTTTCAACCACGAATAAACTCAAAACTCAAACATAAAATCAAAGCATGAATGTTGCTTTATCTATTAAAGAATCCAAATTTATAAAACGCAAATGAATAAAATAGTTGAAAAAATAATATATATATATATACCTTCAATTTAGTTTACGAAAATTATTTAAATGCATGATTTTTAGCTCATAAAGTTTGATTAGCGGAAAAAAATATAAACCAACGTTAATATATCAGCTCCTAAGTAAGGGTGCAGGGGCACATTGCACAATTGCAGTATGTGTGTGAGTGTGTGAACAGACCATCTTCTCCATAGGTTGGGTAATAGGGACCATAACATTGTTGTTTTCCCCTCATACTAAGAAGGCAATGTGAGCTCTGGGAGATGCATGTGTGACTTTGGGGGACCTTATGGAACATTGCAGTTTTTGGTCAGCACCAAAAATCACAACCATGCACCATTACCCTAAATGAGCCTTTTAAATAAAGAGAACTTGATCTCACTGTATCCTGTGGAACAGTGTTTCTGATAATCAAAGTATAGAACCTCTAACATAAAAGGTTCCAAGAAACTGATTCCTCTATACCACAATGTTCCAATACATTTTCAAACAGTAAAGTAAAAATTTTTCGACAAAACTGAACATCTTTACTTAAAGGCATGCTGTCATCTGAATAATATTAAGTAAAGCCATGCACCAGTGCTTCAATGGAAATCTGAGACTATGCACATGTGTTTTTAAACCAAAACTAAAGAAGCTATAGATGATATTTTGTGTCCTGGTAGCTTTCGATTTGAAGACTGATCATTAACACATGCATTCCAATTATATGCAATTATTGTTTTAAATGTATTTCAAATATTTTTGCTTCAGGGTATCTTCATGCAGTATGACTTAGACAGGTCAGGCACTATGTCTTCATATGAACTCCGATTGGCGTTGAAATCTGCAGGTAAAAATATGTGTTATTATTACAGATGTGAGGTTATTCTCTAAAGGACATGTAAAGCCTACATTTTCCTACCATGTATATAAGTTGGGCACATCTCCCCCACCCAAATGGCATTATTTATACTGCATATACCCCTCCGTTTGCTAGCATCATTACATTTTCCTAAAACAAATAGCAGATTTCACCCGGGGGCCATTTTCCCTCTGACACATGCACATCAGTGCATTTATATCTGCAAACAGCACATAGGCAATGTAAATAGGGTTGGCCTGGGGGGGCCGGGGCCCAATGGGGCTGCTGTCCCTGGGCCCCCCCTGCTCCATCGAGCCATGTGTGTGCGCATGAGGATGCACACTATTTTTTGCCGCAACCGCCCCAAAAAGGGGAGGTTGCAGCTTGAAGAATCCCGCAGATGTGGGATCTGGGTCCAGTCCGACCCTGGATGTAAAGTTCATGCAATTAAAGAATGCAGGCTAACACAGGCAGAATTTAAGGCAGGAGAGGGGGCTAGGATTTAAAAATAGGAGTAGACAGCTAGAACACGGTTTCTATGGGAACCGGCAATGCCATCTCTTCTCTTGGCTGCTAGACTGTAGGGGGCGTTTATTAATCTAAGGTGAGAAGAACTGAGCATGCTCGGTAGACAGCAGCCAAAGGAAATTACAGAGGGAGGGGTCTGAGTGGGTTAGAGGAGCAGAAGGAATCCTAAGTGATTAAGGGGATGCTATGGGTGACTTCAATTATCCAGACATTGCCTGGGGTAATGGGGTTGCTAAGACAGAAAAAGCTATTAGGTTTGTATATATGCTGAATGACAACTTTTTATTCCAGCTCGTTCAAGAACCTACTAGGAATAACTCTCTTTTGGACCTTGTAATAACTAACAATACTGAACTCATCTCTAACATTTGTGTGGGTGAGCATTTAGGGAATAGTGATCATAACATGGTCTCCTTTGAGATTCTGTTGCAGAAGCAATTCTATAAGGGAGTAACTAAAACACTAAATTTCAGACGTGCAAACTTTGACAGTATAAGGGCATCTCTGCAACATATTAAGTGGGATATGCTTTTCACAGGGTTAAACACAGAACAAAAATGGGAAGTCTTTAAAATGCTGCTTAATAAATATACTTGTCAGTATATTCCTCTTGTAAGCAAGGAACGCCGTTGCAAAGCAAAACCTTTTTGGTTCAATAGAAGCGTTGGTGTTGAGGTGGGTAAGAAAAGACGTGCTTTTAAGGCTTTCAAGTTAGCTGGTACAGCCGAAACATTTATAAGGTACAAGGAGGCCAATAAATCATGCAAAGAAGCTATAAGGCAAGCTAAAATTGCTATAGAAAAGGATATTGCAGCAAGCAGTAAAAAAAATCCAAAATTATTTAATAGTAAAAAAATGAAGCAGGAAGGGGTGGGACCCTTACTATCAGAGGGGGGTCAGCTGGTTGATGAAAACAAAATAAAAGCGCAGATTCTGAACTCATATTTTTCATCTGTCTACACAAATGAGGAACCAGTAAGTGAAGGTTTCCTTCTTAACAGTCCCAATTCTAGTAATACAACTAATGATGCATGGTTCACACATGAAGAAATTCAAAAGAGACTTGAACATGTTAAGATTAACAAAGGTCCAGGGCCAGATGGTATTCATCCCAGGGTAATTAGCGAGCTTAGCTCTGTGATTGCCAAACCTCTTTACTTAATTTTTCAGGATTCATTGAGATCTGGCATAGTGCCGAGAGACTGGCGAATTGCTAATGTGGTGCCAGTTAGTCTGACGTCAGTGGTAGGAAAGCTTTTCGAAGGGTTAATAAAGGATAAGATACTGGACTTCATAGCAAATCATAATACTATGAGTTTGTGCCAGCATGGTTTTATGCGTAATAGATCTTGCCAGACTAACTTAATTTGTTTTTACGAGAATGTAAGTAGAGACCTCGATTCTGGGATGGCAGTGGATGTGATTTACTTAGACTTTGCTAAAGCATTTGATACAGTGCCACACAAAAGGTTACTGGTTAAATTAAGGAATGTTGGCCTGGAACATAGTATTTGTACCTGGATAGAGAACTGGCTAAAAGATAGACTACAAAGAGTGGTGGTAAATGGAACATTTTCTAATTGGACCAGTGTTGTTAGTGGAGTACCGCAGGGCTCTGTACTAGGTCCCTTGCTTTTCAACTTGTTTATTAATGACCTGGAGGTGGGCATTGAAAGTACTGTTCCTATTTTTGCAGATGATACTAAATTGTGCAGAACTATAGGTTCCATGCAGGATGCTGCCACTTTGCAAAGTGATTTGTCTAAACTGGAAAACTGGGCAGCAAACTGGAAAATGAGGTTCAATGTTGATAAATGCAAGGTTATGCACTTTGGCAAAAATAATATAAATGCAAGTTATACACTAAATGGCAGTGTGTTGGGAGTTTCCTTAAATGAGAAGGATCTAGGGGTCTTTGTAGATAACACATTGTCTAATTCTGGGCAGTGTCATTCTGTGGCTACTAAAGCAAATAAAGTTCTGTCTTGCATAAAAAAGGGCATTAACTCAAGGGATGAAAACATAATTATGCCTCTTTATAGGTCGCTGGTAAGGCCTCATCTGGAGTATGCAGTTCAGTATTGGACTCCAGTCCCTAAGAGGGATATAAATGAGCTGGAGAGAGTGCAGAGACGTGCAACTAAATTGGTTAGAGGTACGGAGGACTTAAATTATGAGGGTAGACTGTCAAGGTTGGGGTTGTTTTCTCTGGAAAAAAGGCGCTTGCGAGGGGACATGATTACACTTTACAAGTACATTAGAGGACATTATAGACAAATGGCAGGGGACCTTTTTACCCATAAAGTGGATCACCGTACCAGAGGCCACCCCTTTAGACTAGAAGAAAAGAACTTTCATTTGAAGCAACGTAGAGGGTTCTTCACAGTCAGGACAGTGAGGTTGTGGAATGCACTGCCGGGTAATGTTGTGATGGCTGATTCAGTTAATGCCTTTAAGAATGGCTTGGATGATTTTTTGGACAGACATAGTATCAAAGGCTATTGTGATACTAAACTCTATAGTTAGTATAGGTATGGGTATATAGAATTTTAATTAAAAGTAGGGAGGGGTGTGTGTATGGATGCTGGGTTTTCATTTGGAGGGGTTGAACTTGATGGACTTTGTCTTTTTTCAACCCAATTTAACTATGTAACTATGTAACTATGTAGCCTTACTATTAACTTTTGAACAACCAGAGTGGCAGTTATTTAGAGATTTTAAAGATTACATTTTTTGTGTGGGGGGTTTACATGTCCTTTATGATTAACTTTCAGTTAAATGGAAAAATCTAATCAATGCGCATTGTATTCAAATATTTATATTTTTTGAGTCTTTGAAACTGGGGAGCATTCCAAATAATTACTTACAGGCTCTCTAGTATTTATCTCACACTCCATTATTCTTTATGTGGTGAAACCCAAGCAGGCACCGGCCAAGGCAGGCGGGCACCCAAGGCAGCCCGGCCAGCACTTCGCCCCCATTTACTGCAGGGCTTCAGTGCACATGCGTGCGTCTGGTAGTGCGTATGCATGTGTGTCCGGTAGTGCGCATGCGAACGTGTCCGGTAGTGGGCATGCGTGCACAGAGCTCGTCCAGTAGTGCGCATGCGGCCCGATTTTTTTCCATTCTAGCAGGGGAAAGAGAGTGCGCACAGAGCTGTGCTGAGAGTGCCTGTTGGAGAGCAAGGGTCCAGGCCAGGGTAGGTGAAAGAAGAGGTACGTGCTTGGCGCCCCCACTTCGTTGCACCCTAGGCACGTGCCTCTTCTGCTTACCCCTTGTTCCGGCCCTGAACCCAAGGCCACACAGGTTCTTCTGAACATGAACGGGGCCGCTTTAATGTGGGCCCAGGATGAAAATCCAACAGGATTTGTTAAGGTTTGAATGGTAAATTCGAATTTTCATTTTTTTTTGTCAAAGCTCACTAATTAAAAACACAAACTCGAATGTAAAATCCGAATGTGAGATTTATCACATCTCGACCCAGGAAACAGTTCTAATTTGAATATCCGCCACCTAAAACCTGTTAAGTTCATTTACAAGTCAATGGCAGAGATCTGTTGAACCATTTCAATATGTTAATTGCCTTCCTGATATTTGAGGTTTTTTTTCAGAGGAAAACTCGATTCGAATTTGATTCGGATTTTTGGGTCGTCGTATTCTTAAATAACCTACCATTCCAGTTATGAGTAAATTCGAATTAATTAGCATTTCATTATTTTTGGCTTTTGAGTTATTTAGCTGTCTATTCAACAGCTCTAGTTTGCAATTTCAGCAATCTGGTTGCTAAGGTTCAAATTACCCTAGCAACCATACAATGATTTGAATAAGAGACCGAATGATGAATAGAATAAAAAAAAAATAATGAAAACCAATTGAAAAGTTTCTTAGAATTAGCCATTCTATAACATATTAAATGTTAACTTAAAGGTGAACTTAAACATCCTACCAAGAGTCAGTACTATCAAGTATTTTATTTTCATAATGAATATTTGCATTTTACTAGTTATTACTTTCCAGGCTCCATGCTCTGTAAAGTTTGTGGTGGAGAGTAGTATATATATATGGGTTGAGTGCAGAGGAATCTGGTATTTGTCTATATATATATATATATATATACAGTGTGTGTGTGTGTGTGTATATATATATATATATATATATATATATATATATATATATATATTATATATATTTCTAGAGATAGCAATGTATTAACTGTAGTTAATTAACAAGCTGCAATAACATTGAAGAATGGATGTTTTCATTCTATAACACCTACAGCTGGAAGAAAAACCATCCCACGGTTCTTCTTAAATTTTGCCAATTGCTAATAAACTATAGAACCTCACAGCTCACATCGATATGAGCATAACAACTGCAGTTAACAAGGAAAAAGCAGAAGCCAAATATGTCTCTTAAGCTTTTCACTTTTACTAAATTTTTTTATTACAATCTCCTATTTGCACAATAGATAAGGTGGGCTATGCAACTTAAGAAATGCAATCTGGAGACAGGAGATGTGTATTTTAAGAAAAGGTTTTCATGGTTTGTTATTAATGAAAATACAACCATTGTGCTTGTTCCCTTCTTTTTAAGGTTTTCATCTTAATAATATTGTGTTGCAACTGATTGTCCTGAGATATGCAGATGATCACTTCCAAATAGAATTTGATGACTTCCTAAACTGTTTGATTCGCCTGGAGAACTCTTACAGTAAGCATGATGCCAGTACATAATCCTTTTAGTATGCTTAGTATGAAATATGTTAGACTGATCATGTCTCTGTTGTGTTAGACAACTCGTCATCCTGCATGCCTGATTAGCAAGGAATTGAGAGGCATGCTGTATGACCAGGCTCTCTGTAGCCTGCCACTACCTGTATTGCCAATTAGTTATTCATGATGTGGATTCAATACATATGGGGTTTTAAAGGGGTGAGGTTGCAACCCACCCCCTCATTTAGGGGGTTATTTATTAAAACTAAGATTTATCTCATATTTTTATTAAACCAAGCTCGACCAAACTCCCATGCATGATTATACCTTATTTATTAAAACAATAACTCTAAAAAGTCAGATTGGGAAAAAACAATCTAGTGAAAACTCGAATTGTCCACAAATTTTCAGATTTGAGGCCTGAATCACTTGATTGTTTTGGGTTATCAACCTAAAACCTGGAATCGGAGGAAACCCAGTGCTGATCACGATATCTTCAAATTGTTAAAGGGACATCTGCCATTGGTTTGAGATGGCGGATGTTCAGACTCTGTTTTTGCAGCTTCGGTGTATAATAAATTTCAATAAATTAGAGGCTTTTTTCCTCTAAAAATTTGAGTTTTTGCCCAAAAACCCTTGACCAGGAAAAAATCAAGGTTTAGTAAATAACCCCCCTTAGAGTTCCCTCTAACTCCTTCTAAAAAAAAAGTTTGGCGTGCTCAGGTCAGAATGAGTAAAAAATGTGTTTTCACACAAAATTCTGTTTTGACAGTAAAGAATTTTTGATACCCAAGAAGGGTAATTGTTTGTCTAGATTGGGGAGGGCATTATATGAAGTGCTTAGAAAAGCACCTTGAGCATTGTTACATACATTTTTGTTAAGTTTACGTATCCTTTAAAAAGGGATGGGTGGTTATACCTCAACCTTGGAAATAGTTTGAATCCAAAATTACAACATCTAAAACCTGTTGAGGTTATGTAGAAGTCAATGGCCGAGGTCCCTTGAACCATTTGAAGATGTTAAAGACCTTCATGATGTTCGAGTTTTTTTTTTAAGGTTTTGCCTGAAAACTTAATCAATTCAAGTTTTCGTGTTGTTAACCCTGAAACCTCTGATTCAAATTTTTTCCATTCGAGAGTTTTTCTTTAAATTAGAAACCATTAGAGTTGTGAGTTACTTCAAGTTCATTTATGTAAAACTCTAAAATTTGACCTTTGATAAATAACCCCCTAGTACTCTTAGGGGCAGATCCATTAAGGCTTGAATGTTCGATTTTATTTTTGTCAAAACTCACAAATTCGAATTTAAAAGCACCAATAGGAATGTAAATTTTATCACACCTCAACCCCGGAAACTGTTCTAATTCGAATACTCGAAAACTTGATCAATTCAATTTTTTTCCTGCTGTTAACTCAATCAATTCAAGTTTTCGGGTTGTTAACCACACTCTCTGTTCCTAGTTTTTTCCATTTGAGATTTTTTTTTTAATTAGAAACCATTTGAGTTGCGAGTTGTGAATTACTTGGAGTCCATTCCAGGAATATACAGTAAAACTAATACTAATACTCTTCGGGGTAAATTTATTAAGGTTCGAAAGGTAAATTTGAATGTTCAAATTCTTTATTTGGTCAAAAATCACAAATTGTGAGCTTTATCGCCTCGACCCTAAAAACAGTTCTAATTCTAATATTCACCACCTAAAACCTGCTTAGTTCATTTACAAGACAATGGCAGAGGTGCATTGAACCATTTGACCGTGAATTGCCTTCCTGACATATGAGTTTTTTCAGAGGAAAACTTGATTTAAATTTGATTCGAATTTGATTTGAATCTTCAAGTCATTCGTATTCGATCGAATATTAGACGTTCAAGTTTTTTCATAAATGATTTCCCATTTTAGTTGTGAGTAAATTCAAATTTGTTAGAGTTAAAAAAATTCACATAACTTCGAAATTCGACCTTTGATAAATCTGGCCCTTAAAGTTACATTTGCCAAGTGCAACATTATTGTGATGTTTTAACATTGTTCTAATCTCTTATTCTCTAGGGGTCTTCAAGCAATTAAACCAAAGCAATACAATAGAAACACAAGCAATCCAAATAAACCAAGCTGAGGTAATACAAATTAAATAAGACTGTGTGATGTATCTATTCATTATTTCCGGCATGCATTTAATCCTTTTGCTGCTCACGTATTCCAGAATCAATGCTTTTCTACCATAGCTTTACCTGCCGGTATTTTAGGGTAGAGCTCCACAAGCATTTTTTGTCGGATCGACGCCTGCTGACAAGACGCCCGCAACAAGCTCGATGGAGTCGCACGCATGAAGATATAATCAGCAGTGCCGGATTTACAAAGTGGGTGCCCCTAGGCCCACTGCCGTTTGTCCCCCTGTCCCCTCCCCTTTATTCGTGCAAATTTTCATAATCTGGACTGGAGCAATGGGGATTGGTGCATGGGAAATTTAAAAAAATGATTGTTTTTGAACCAATGTGGGTGTGGTTGAGCAGCTTGCCGCCCCCCTAAAATCCTGCCACCCTAGGCCCGGGCCTAGGTGGCCTTTCCACAAATCCGGGCCTGATAATCAGACTGAATGAAAAGTCGTAGTTAACAACTACACGGTCCGACTGTCGGATGAAGACGCTGCTTTCTGCATCCACATCAGACAGTCTTGTCGCGTCAGATGTAATGTAGTTGTTACCTCCGACTTTTCATTCAGTCCAATTATATCTTCACGCGTGCGACTCCATCCGAATTGTCGCGGGCGTCGATCCAACAAAAAACGCTTGTGGAGCTCTACCCTTATTCCAGCAAATCAACTTATGCCCTGCAGAATGCACCGTTACTAGACTAAAGGGATGATAATGTCTTCTTATTTTATAAATGTATATCCAAATCTATTTGCTAAGCTCAAACCCCAATATTGTTGACCATACACAGAATCATCAGTCTGCCAAATGAGCGTATCTTCGGACCACTCTTCAGCCTGATTTGATTGGCCCATAGACAGGCACATCTGTTGGTGAATGACATCCATTGTTGTGAAAATAAGTATCTGCTAACTCTGGCTTGATTAATAAATAAAATAATGCTTTTATTATTTTATTTATTCTTTTCTGTTACAGTTGCTGTGTAAAGTCTGAAATGAAACAGTTTGCCTTGAAAAGTAAATTTATCTTAAAAAAAAAAACAAAGTTTGCTAATCTATTATTATTTTTTTCATTTTTCAGTTTATTGCCCTAACAATGAATATTTAAAGAAGCTGTCCATCAAGCAAAATCATGGATACTGACTGTGTATAACTGTTACTCCTTTAGTGTTTCATTTTTCTTTAGAAAAAAACCCCCAGAATTGTTGATTAATGAAATCATCTTTGTTTATAGAGGCACTATATTAAAAGTGTCTTCAAATATTTCTGCACATGTAAAGTAACAGAAAAAAAATCTATCCACCAGGATGTTTGTATGAAATATACTGTATATGGGCTCCAACCTGCCTTGGGTTTTATATGACTTCTTTGCTTTGCATCAGTATTTTCTCTCTCCAACACACAGTGACATATTTTTTTTATAATAAATTGTGTACAGGGAACTTTTAATGATCTGTATAATTGTACATTTATCAATATAACATAAATCTCCTTTATTTGATGATAGTCACTGGGATGAGATTGTTGCTGGGGTTACACTTTTAATCAAATAATACACTTGGAATAACTTTGTGATTGTAAAATATGTAAAAACTAGTAGTCTACTGTAGTATGAAGTAATTGACCAGTCACACCGTCCAGGGCCCATTCTGATTTATTAAATTGGTCCAAAACCCAGAGCACTGTATAAAAAGTAAAGAAAACACAAAGATAACAGAAGACTAAAAAAGAAGGAAATTAGGAAAAGGAAAGGCCATTTCATATAAGGAAAGAAAATAGAAGACAAAAAAGAAGGAGAAGTGAAGGGAAAGGTCATTTGGTATAAAGAATGAAAATATAAGACAAAGAGGGAAAAGTTAGGAAATGGAAAAGCCATTTAATATAAAAAAAGAATAGAAGACAACAAAAGAAGTTCTATTTAGGGAATGGAAAGGACATTTGGTATCAAAAAAAGAAAATAGATGACAAAAAAAAGAAGGAAAAGTTAGGGAAAGGAAAGGCCATTTGTATAAAGAAAGGTAATACAAGACAAAAAAACTTTAGGAAAATGACATTTGGTAAAAAGAAAGAAAATAGAAGACAAAAAAGAAGGAATAGTCAATGAATGGAAAAGCCATTTGGTATAAAGAAAGAAAACAGAAGACAAAAGGGAAAGAAAAGTTAGGGAAAGGAAGGAAAGGCCATTTGGTTAAAAAGAAAACACAAAACAAAAACGAAGGAAAAATTAGGTAAAGAAAAGGCCATTTGGTATAAAGAAAGAAAATACAAGACAAAGAAGGAAAAGTTAGGCAATGGAAAGGCCATTTGGTCGAAAGAAAGATTATACAAGACAAAAAAAGGGAAAAGTTAGGTAATGGAAAGGCCATTTGGTATAAAGAAAGAAAATAGAAGACAAAAAAGAAAAATTAGGGAAAAAGATTTGGTATACACGGGGTCCAGTTTACACAGGCGCTTATGTCCTTAACTGTGTTCTAGACCACTGCAAATTTAGCAAGACAATCACATGCCATGCAAGAAGCAAGTTTCTCTTTAGGAAGAGAGTCATTAATATGTTTTCCAGAAGAATCCATTTTTTATTGTGGTAGTATGGCTTTCTTAGCAGTTGCAGGTAACTGAGTTTAGTATAGGAATGCATGTTTCTATTTCCAGTAAAAGCCAAGTAAGTCATAGGCTAGGGGACAATATAATTGGGAGTGCCATAACACTTGGGGGGTTATTTACTAAAATCCAAATGTTTCTGATTAATTAATTGAAAAAAAAAAAAATCCGACCAAACTAGAACCCAAGACTCATCCTTATTTATCATTAAAAAAAAAAAAAAAACATGGAAAAATCGTATCGGCAAAAACAGACCGTCAGATTGTTGCACGAAATCCGCAACTTCGGATTGCTACATGAAAAAAAATTGGAATTTTTCAGCTTATACGATTGAAAAGTCGAAAGAATATTTTGTATATTCAGGGGAAAAGCCCGAAATGCTCAGATTATGGTACGAAACCAAGTGCAGACAATAATATCTTCAAATTGCAAATAGGACCTCAACAAGTTGAAGATGGAGTATTTTCGGACTTTTTGCAGCCTCGGGTTATAAATCTCTTAAAATTCGAGGTTTTTTTCCCCACTAAAAAATTTAATTTTATAGTAAAGAAAACCTCAACATTTTCTAGTTTTTACCATTAGGACTTTAATCCCCTTAATGTAACTCAGGAGCTCTCACCAAAATCCTTGAATTTATGGACTCTTCCAATAGCAGGACTAGGGCATAGGCCTGACACCCCTTTATGGATCTTGCCCAGGGTATGTGGAGCAATAGATATTTATATACATTTTGGCAGATAAGTTCTTGATTGTACAAAAATAATATATATAAGTTATAGTGAAATCTCAATTTTACATCCCATGATTTTTGTTTCCCCTCATATTACATTAGTTTTTTGGTCCCACCAATATATATTTGCATCATGCACATCCCTCATTTTACATAACTTTTCCTCGTCCCCTAAAAAGCATCAAATGGGATCTTCTACTGTACTTAGAACACTGATCTGAATTGTACTTAGACAGTTCAGATCAGCAAACACATACCTCCAAGGTAGTCACGTTTACTTCAAATGGTCTGCTCTGAAGCTAAAGGTGTGCCCCGACAGCAGCTAGCTAAAGAAAATGTTGGGTGAAATTCATTCCTATTTGCTGGACATTTAATTACTTCCAATTCTTATTTACAGTGTTTTATTTTATGCCAGTCACTGCTTATGTAACGGACCTTTGGCACAGAACTAAAGTGAGGAAAAAGCTTGTTCCAATTGGATAAATTATTTACCCTAGGATATCCATAGCAAATTGCCTTAATGGGAACATTATACCCATAAAACTGCCCACCATGGCAGCCTCTAGGTGTGCACACAGAATAAGGGACTAGCAAGGAAAGATGTTTCAAAGTTGGGTTTTAGCAAATCTTCCACTCGGAAGAGGGCCCTGTAATTTTAGATGGCAAGTTTGGTTCTCTACCAGACCAAACAATAATAAAAAATAAAAAAAATAGACTTTAAAAAGTTTTTGAAGGGGTATATGGAAATTGTAAGAAACAGTCAAACATTTTCGGAGAATGATGATTTCAACAGGTTGATATTACAAGGGACGGCCTGCCAAACTTAGAACACAGATTTCAGATGAAACTTTCTTCCACTGTACCAGAAGACGGACCCATATGGTCCAAAACATGTAGTGCCGTGCATGTCTAAAAAAAAAAAAAAAAACCACAAATTTGCCCCTGCATTTGCTCTCCAATGGATTTTTGGTATCTCCTTTTCTCATAAACCTGAAATCTGTGTTATTTTCATGCTAATTGGGTTGGACAAGGCAAAACAAAATCACTGTTCAAAGGAGCACGAAGGAAACATACAACTTAACGGTAAGGATATTTTCTTTTGTGAGAAGGAAATTGCCTCAGGGTTTAGCTATTACCCATCTCATACACTTAGGGGCACATTTACTAAGGGGTCGAATATCGAGGGTTAATAAACCCTCGAATTCGACCCTCGAAGTAAAATCCTTCGAATTTGAATTCAAAGGATTTTAGCGCAAATCCGATGATCGAATAAAAATTCTTATCGATCAAAAAAAGCTTAGAAAAGTGATGGAGAAGGTCCCCATAGGCTAACATTGTACCTCGGTAGGTTTAAACTGCCGAAGTATGTATTCAAAGTTTGTTTTTGTTTTTTTAAGAGACAGTTCGAATGGTCAAATAGTCGAACGATTTTTAGTTCAAATCGTTCGTATCGAGGGCGAAGTTCGTAGTAGCCTATTCGTACCCAAAAAAAATATTTCGAAATTCGAAGTTTTTTTCATTCAAATCCTTCACTCGAGCTTAGTAAATGTGCCCCTTAGCCTCTTTTATTAGTGAAATATTACTTTTACATAGGCTTTTCCTGCAACCCATACAATTTATTTTAGTGCTGAGCCAATATTTAGCTAATAAAAGCATAATCAACATAATATATATATTTGTGACAATGAGGAAACAATATAACAGACATAATATTAAGGAACAAAGAGACCCAATCCATGTAGCCTAGAGCCCAAGCACATGGGCCAGTACCTGCAAGTCTCCGATTTGTGGAAAAGGCCATCCACATTTGGGGGTCTAGTACTATATTAAAATGTCCATCACACAGTGTTCATGGCAGTCTGCATTATTTCATGTAGGAGCTGTATGCCTGCAGGTGGTGTCACATACACATATACAAATAAATAAGACACACCAGCATTCTGGTCCTTGATTATTAAGCATCAACCCTGTAAGAAAAATAAATGATTCACTGAGTAAAATAAGGGAACCACTCTTTAAAGATGGCATCTAACGCTTTTGCTAGATTAAGGATGTGAAACTGCTAAACTAGCTTAATGCTTAATTAATGTGCTTCCCTGCCTGTATCCTGGGCAGGGAAGTACACTGTACATAAAGCATTACAGTAAAGATTTATTTTTCTACCTTGTCTTCTCTAATAAAATACCAATACAACCCTCTACTGGCCACTGTAGTATAGCTACTGTAGTACGACTGTTCCTAATGAACTTGCCTTTTTGAATAGAAGTGTGCTTTGTAGACAGTGAGTGGACACAGCGTTTTGTACTTTACAAAGAAAACGCAAACACATTTACACCCACACACAACTACAACACACAAGCAAACACACTTGGGGAAAAAAAGACTGACAAAAAAGTGCTTTCAAAATATATTCACCTCTTGCAAATATACATCATAAGTCATCTTTAATTTTCCATCCTCAACCAATGACTAATGTTCTTGACTGTCATGCGCAATCCCCGTAACCATTAGTAGGTTACATGCCATGAACTGCACACTCAAAATGTTGCTTGTCTGCCCAGTGTAAACACCAACTAGCTCACTAGAAGAACCATCTGAGGGAGTATTACAGTAGGAATTGCGAATATCCCACACACGAACTGAGTTGTCCATGGATGCAGAGGCTATCAAGCTGCTGTCTGGACTAAAGGTTAAACTGCTAATATTGTCTGTATGTCCTCGGAGCTCCTTATATTGTGTCCCTGATGCCAAGTCCCATAACTTCAGACGCTGATCTTCACCAGCGGAGGCCAGGTACTTCCCATTAGGTGAAAAGGCAAGAGTTAGAACTGGGCCACGGTGTCCTGTAAAAAGCCTTACAGAATTTCCCTGCTGAGTGCTCCACAGTCTCACAGTTTTGTCACTGGAACCTGTGGCAAGGTAATTTGAGTTGGGGTGGAACTTTATGCAATCCACATCAGACAGGTGCCCAGCATATATCCTCAGTGGGAATGTCCGGTCAAAACACCAGAGTCTACCAGTGCGGTCATGAGATGCACTGGCAAAAAACAGACTGCAAGGACTTACATCCAAATCCCAAACTGGGTATGTATGACCCTGATACAAGACAGTGTTGGTATAACTTTCAAGATTCCAGTATCGTATGGATGTATCCTCCGAACAGGATAAAAGGCCTGAACTATCTGACAGAAAACAGGTTCTGTACACTGGTCCACTGTGTCCCCTAAGTATTTTCATTTCTGTGCCAGCTTGGTCATCTTCCTCCTGTAATGAACATTAAATAAAAATAGGAATCAGGCGTTACTCCAATAATTCGTGAAATAAGAATGTAATGTTATGTTCTTTAATAGTTACACATGAGGATAGGAAACTACTTTGGCAGACGTCATTGTTTAGTCTGAAAAGTAAACCACTGCTGACACCTGTTGGGCCTTTGCTGCATTCCTGATATATAAGCGAAGTCCTTTTGTGGCTTGTCAGTGCTGTCTTATAGATTTTACTTTGATATTGTTGGGAAAGTTCTGAATTCAATGTATATTTTGCAAAACACATCCCAATCCACACCCCCATTAAAAGCGCACAGAGCACAATTTTAACCCAAAAACATTAATAAAACCCTTAAGGCATGAAACTGCAGTGGAGCTTTTATGAATGTGTCGTTTTTTTTCCCAAACAGTTTAAGTAGAAGATTCTCTTATTCCAGTTTTATTTTACTCCACCTTTGTGAATAACCCTTAGTTTAGAACCAGAATAAATTTATTCCGGATAAAAAGATGTGGTACTGACCACCACCAATACAAGACAGAGCAATCAACACAAGGGAATAGATGTAAAACTGTCTAACAACTATTGGGTTTAACACGTGTTACTACACTAAGAACAAATGTAAAAATCAGTCTCTGCAGCTTTATGTCGCTCATTTAATTTGAAACCGTTAGCTCTAATACACGGTCTATTCAGAGGTAGAACACACACCAATGATGCATCTGACCCCAACTGTCAATCAAAATCTGACTCAGACTCCTGCAGGTAGAAAGACAGATTGCCAAGAAGGGGCTATTGCATTATTTCAGAAAAGCTGTAGAATTTTTAGTTGATTATATTTAGAAAGTATTATTACTATTAGATGAAAGTCATATTAAATTTTCATTTTCACAATAGACATGGATCATTACTGCCATATTCTTTTCAGGTCTAAGTATTTGCATTTGATCTCACCTCTTCCAAGACGTCACAAGCAAGCCGTATACGGGACACATCCACTCTGTGAGGTTCTGCTTTCAGCTTCTTAGACTTTAAGCTCCATAATTTCACACAGGAATTGTCGAACCCAGCAGCTAACAGTCTGCTATCTGGAGAAATTTCAGCTGTATTCAGAAGCTGCTCAGTGTTGTAGAAAGCATAGAAGCTGATAGTTGTGAGTGATGGTGGGCCATCTTTTACTTTCTTTATGCAGTCTTGCAACTGATCTAGAGCTGCCTCGTTTTGCAGAATTGGAGTGGGCACATCTGATTGGTCAAGGCTGTTCTCTCCTCGAGATGATGACCCCATGTTGTTGTAGAGCTGATACTCTGTCCGCTTTAGTGGCTGCACATCTAGTTGAATGTGAAGAGCGAGCGCCTTACACAAAGCAGTGTTGTTATCACTTTGAAGGAAGCGTAAAAGGTAGTGGTAGCTATCCTCTTGAAGGCAGACCACATATTTGTTATCAAGAAAGGCTCTCAGTTTGCAGTTGGAGTGGATATCTTGCATCGTCATGGTGGTTTGGAGTTGCTCAACAATGTCCTTCTGACCTGGGTATTGCACGAACATCCCATGAAAACGACTGTAGAAGCTATCCACTGCGCTTTTCAGGCTGTTTTGGATCATGTCCAAATGGAGGTATACAAACAGAGGGTAAAGCAGCTTTGTAACCTCTTGGCTTTGAGGAGAATCTGCATCTACAATGTGTGTAAGGTAAAAGAAAAAGAAAAAAAAAGAAAAACTGGTTATTTCAGTATTATGGACCCTATCAAGATTGTATGTCAAGCCTTTATTAAGAAAATATTTACATTTGTATTCAATGGTATACCACAGTACCCTTATGATTTACACAAAGTTCACATCCCTGACATTAACTAGGAAAGAGCTGCTTCTGTATAAACTAATAGCAAATGTTCAAATCATTCCCAGCTTCTGTCAGGCAGTGCCTGTGGATTCCAATAAGAACATCAACATTTTGAAGTTCTAAGTTTGGAAAAGCAAGTTGCAGGTAAATCTTAGCTCTTAGAGTTTACTACAGAAAGACTAGAATTCTTAATGAACCAGATGAACGCAAGTGTCAGACCAGGGATGACAGACGCAGTTCAATCCTTTATTGTTTAGGGAAGAGCACAAAACATCTTCATGTCCCAAATATATGGATATGTACGCATGCAGAGGATTTCATTTTCTAACTATACAGCAAATTGGTGCTGTAGATAAAAAAACTAAAAAATACTACTGCACATTAAATTTTTCTGGATATTGTCGTTGCATTAATTTTTCCCTATCACATTGCTTGTGGTGTTAGGCTCACCTGAAAGAAAATTCCTTAGCCTTGCAAACTGCACTTCATATTGATGTGCATCAGCACTGCAGGGAACTGAAGATACTGCATTTGTACAGCTGGATTCTGCTTGGACTAGATTAGGGGAAAAATATGATTAAAAATATTGATAAAAAACAAACATTTTCTAAACTCAAGCATGTAAGACGGCACAGTTGTTGCTACCAAAAATGATTTACAACAAGTTAAAAAATAATTGGTAAATTAGCAGATTCTGAGATGTGTACATTATAAAGATGTAAGTGTTTAGGGCACAGTTTGCATATTACTATCAATAGCAATATAACAATTGTCACAGGGAATTAAATTTCTATTATGTCTGCTTTGTTGGGTCATATAGACTCTGAAATGACCGATATTTTAATAGAATCACCAGAGAGGATACTTCAGTTTACCTTGGCATGGAATGTATAACAGCACCCAAAAATGTTAATACAAACAGTATGTTAGTAAAAAAATAAATAAATTCTGTAATAATATGTAGGGCTATACATTCACAGGAACATAAAGAGAAATAAAATTAATTATTTTTAAATTGGCTTTGGACCACTCAAGGCCGTCAGTCTATCACAGTTAAAGTGCCTAGAGCAGAAGTGCCCATACTTTACTAATGAGGGGTCTACTTTTAGTGATGTTGCCCCATTATGATCTACATCCATAAAAGTATTGTTAGCATTCCATTCCAATGAAAACATTACTTAAATATTGTACTGATTTATGAGCAAATTTATATTGCTAGGATTTACTAACAACTATTTATTATGCAACTTTAATAAATAAAACTGAAATAAATATCTTAATGAAAATAATTAAACAGGAGGGTAATTAAGTAAAGCTGTAGACAGTGTCTTGAGAACTACTGATCACGAGCTAAAGGTCTACTGATAGATCCCGATCTACCTTTTGGGCACCCCTGGCCTAGAGAATCAAACTAAGATGCTAAAAATGTGACTCTGTAAATTTAGGAAAATGGAATATACTGCGTACAGAAAAAACAAAATACTAACCTGTCAGATTGGCTGCCATCTCCTCGGCTGTCTGGCAAAGTCTTAATCCTTGTTTCAGGGACCCTTCGATATCTATATAGTGACGCCTCTTGAGGTAGCACGTTACAGCCAACTGAATCTGTTCTGCACGTACTCGCTTCATGTTCTGTAGGAAAATATAAAATCCAATTAAAGCCTATACAGTGACAACTATAGATAAAAGGAGTTATTAATGTACCCTGGGGGAGCAAATGCAGGACTGCTAAAGGGCGGAAGAGCGAGCCCCTTAGGCATGACGTCTACGCGCATCTTCCACCCACCTGCTCCTCTTGCATCAAGTGCTGCCTAAGGCAGGAGCATTCAGGGGACCTGCAGATGTGAAAAATGGCTGACTACTGCTTTGTTTTGCACTTTGCACACTGTGTGGGGTATTGTAAACGACTCCCTCAAATATCTTAAAGGTATTGAAACCTTGAGGCGTTGTACTGAACAGACTTCAGTCTGAATGGCTCTGCATCTGACTGATGGGAAACAATCAACCAATGGCTGTTTCCAGCTGTCTCTTTGCCTAAAAGCTTTAGCTAATTATGAAAGATACATAGAAACATTTAACGAAAATGTGAGATACGAGTTTGACACATTATTACCATTATGACACGTTTTTACCATTGGTTCAGTACATTTGTCCCTTAGTATCAAATGCTCCAAACTGGTTGTAGAATTTCAAGTTCTCAGGCAGACACTTCTGAGGCACTGTAGTTACATAAAAATAAATAACAGACCCCAACTCTACTAAGTTCAGTTCAAAATGAATCTGTGCTTCCTATAGTTGTATTATAGGTGATGTGAAAGAGTAGAGCTCAGGCTTGCATGCAATGTAATAGTGGTGAAAAATATTTTTTTTATCCTATACTGGTTAAAGCCAGCATTCCAAGGGATCACACGATCAGCAGTTGTGGTAGTACATGGCTGGTATCAGTGGAAATAATGTAATTTTTTCAGCAATATTGTTTAATATGCATAGCAACATGTTGCTGAAATACGAAGGAACAGAGAACATCAATAGGCCAATTCATAATATCCACTATGTTAAATAAAATACTGTTGTTAGCAGTGAAGTGGTAGGTCCTAAATTTGATACCAACCTGGGCATTATCTCAAAATATATAGTTGTGGCTAGCTTACTACTGGGGTTTTACTGCGACACATAGAAACCATCATTTTGGCATGGTGGAGGGCATCTCCATCTGAAAATAATCCAGCTACCACACTGGAATCCTGCATCATGGACTTAGAATTTGTTGTATAGCGGATAAAAATATACTCCCAAGACCATTAATGAAAGCTGTATGACAAGCCTGGCAAGCCACCTTGAACTTGGTTCCCTGTGCCTCCAATCACCTCTCCCTTTTTGCCCCCCCTGTGGAACAGTTGTAATATCCCCCATTTTCTAAATTTCAAAACCCTCAACTGTGGGCCACATATAAAATCAAATATGTAAAATTTGCCTTTCAGCATCTGAAAATCAACTAGCAAACCACATATTCAAATTGAGGAATGCATTACATGCTCAAATGCAAGGTTCTAGAAAACCCAGAAGCACAGTGCATTGAACTCATACCCTTCTTCTTACAAAACCCCTCTCTTAATACTATGCACAGCTAATACTAGCTAACTGCTTGGCAGCACAAACACCCTTTAGTAAATGGGCCCGGGTAATGCTCACAAACATAGAGGATGATTGACCTGATATGCAAGCTGTATATTTGATGAGTGCAAGAGATACATTTATTGCAATTCAAGTTCAAAAGAATGTCCTAGATGCCTCCAAACCCTGACAGATTTTATACACATGGTCTGGTCTTGTTGCAAAATCCAGAGATTTGGGGTATCTGACTCTAGGGGTCATATTTATTATGCTGTGTAAAAAGAAATGTGTAAAACAAGTATGCAATTACAGCCCTGCAATTTAAAGGGGAACTCTGGCTTCCAAACCAAATTTTGATAAAGAGGCCCTCATAACACAGAAAACCCCACGGTTTTCGGTTTCTTCAAAAAGTATGAATAAATGCCATTATCTATGCTGAAATCCAGCTGTTTAACAGTTCTCTTTCTGCATCATTTGAAATACTGGCAGGGAAAGAGGGACTAAACCCTGATGTTACAAATTGTAACAACTTCTCCACAGCTTGAGAGATGCAGTAACTACATAACCCACAATGCATTGCACTGTGATGTTCCTTTCCTTATTGAAATTACGTGTGCAGGGAATTGTGGGGTTTGGAGGATGCAGGCTGAGGACAGCTGGCTGTTGATACAAAGTAACAGTAGTAGTCTGCCAGCTCAGCAAAGTAGTCAGAGAGATCAGAAAGAGAGCAGGGGGCTAGGCTTAGAAAAGTGTCAAAAACCATTAAAGGTGGTCATAGACGCAAAGATCCTATTGTACGAATCGAGGATTCGTACGATTTTCGGACCGTGTGTGGAGAGTCCCGACATTTTTCGTCCGGCGGAGATCGGTCGTTTGGTCGATCGGACAGGTTTGATTTTGTCCCGACAATCCCGCCGGAGCCAATTGCGCTCTCGTCATAATCCGATTGTTTGGCCATAGGGCCAAACGTTCAGATTACCCCCGATACAGCCATGCCCGTTACTGGCATATCGGGGGAAAGATCGGCTCATTTGGCGATGTCGCCAAATGAGCGGATCTTTGCGTCTATGGCCACCTTAACAATCATGAAAAGTCTGCATTTTTTAAATTTATGTATATTGGAAAGTTGCTTCAAATAATGTTTACTTTTCAAAAAGCTTAAGTTATGTTTTTGTGGAGTTCCACTTTAAATATGCCGACATCCGGAGAGAAGCTATGAAAATGTGCTTTTTTTGTATTGCAGTGGACTTTAGGTGAGCTACAGCCACTAGGGTGTTCCAAGCAAATGTAAATTTTAGTAGGCCTTTCACACAGAATTCCTTGCGACCTATAAAAAAACCAACAAATTGGGTATTGCTGCTCTTGATAGACGAGGGGGCATTCAAAGTCACTTGTGTTTTCCTACATGACAAAACATAGTGTTATAATATTCTCTATCATATATTATAAAAGCTATACCTGTATCAGGTCATTAGGTACATTTGGCTGAGTGATCCTTTGCCGTAGCACTCCAGCACTGACAGCAGCTGTATTATCATCATCAAGCCTAATGACGGGAGGCTATGGAGTATCATTAGAGGAGGAAAACTGTACAGGGATAATGAAGAGTGATATAAAGCAGCACAGGTGCGATTTCATACTATTATATTCCTATATTAGTGCTTGAGGCAACCCATTCATTTCTATAGTTCATGGTTAGCGGTGGAACCTGTCCGTTCATTCATTTAGCCGAACAGACGAATCAATACCGACACGAATCAATACCGACACACATCAAACAGAATATCTATAGCATCTGTAACCCCCTCTCTAATTTATAGCCGCTACAAGAGACCCGGCGTACATAGATTAGAAAGATGAATAAGTGTACTGTTTTATACTCACCGCACATCGCAAGAATACCAATCACCCCACACAAAATGAGAGACTGGGTGTGACCAGGCAATGTATTAAGCGACTGAGGGGTGTTAGAATGGAAAGGTTTAGAAGCGAAGTCTGGACCGATGAACTGCTTAGCAGCTAGGCTAACGCGGCTCCCCCGCCGGATTCCACAACTGGTACATGCTACAATCTGCAAGTAAAGAGCGGACTAAAAACCTTCCGCCGAACGTGAAATACTGGCGCATACCGATCTACCCGAGTCTACTCGCTGGCCGCTAAACCAATAGCCGCCTTTGAGGTTGTGACGTAATATTAGTGCGCCACAAACAAAACTCTTTTGCATACGTCGATGCGCTGAATCAAAGTGACGGCACTAAGAAGCACGTGTTGTCAGTGGAATATGTGAACTGCTTTGCCAACCTTGAAAGTGTAAGTCGCATAGTTCAGAGAAGGTATATTAAAACTTTTTTTGTGCTTTTAACTTGTTTGTACTATTCTACAGTAGGTTGGGTTGATGTATTATCTTACTGTTCTTCCCTATGCCTGTAATCTTGCCTGAGCTCAGAGTACTGCTCTCATCAGTCTTATTGTATTTCATGTTATATATTACTGTTTGCTGCCTTCTTTCTTTAGTTTTGTGCCAATGCGTTATACAGCAACGATCTAGTAGTGACATAGATCTAGAATAAAAATATAATAGATTTAAAAGGCAACTAAAGCTCTGATTATACGTAGGGTTAAACACCAGCTATGTATAAACACGTGCTGTCAGTATAGATTAGCAACCCCTGTACTTCTAGTGGACTGTGGGTAGACTATTCATTCTAAAACGTGTACTGCAATATGGTCTCATTTTATACGCCCTAAACCTATTTATTTTTCTGACTCCATCACAAACCTGCCTAGCTAATACCTTTTCTGTTTTATTGATTCACGTTGAACAAGTTCTTTGCAGTGCATAATGGATGGTCATTAGACAGGCATTATCTTTAGTTTAATTAGGTAACAACAGATTTGGATAATCACATGCTCTTCATTCATTTGGATACAGACATGAATCTAATGTTGCCCACTCTTTGAGAGTACAAGGTATCAAAATGCATCTTTTAGGCAGAAATATAATTACTAATAAGATGAATAAAGCACTGCGTATCTTGACAGCGCTATATAAATAAATGATGATGATGATGAATAAGATGTCAAAAACTGTTGATTATGCTTCTTTTTAACTGAAATTGATAAAAATATTGAAACTCCAGCTACCGAATGAATAGTGTGAAAGAGATAAAGTAAAAAATGTATTAAAGGACAAGGAAAGTCTAGGGAACATACACACTGTCTAATCCACTTTACACTCCTTCATTTCTCTGCATCAGTTCACTGGGAAGAAAAACCACAATCACCCACAATCTGTGTGTGTTACCCGTTGAAGTTCAATTTGTTCACTGACTGGTACTTTAAAACCTTTTCCCACTGTCTCTTATCTTTAGCTATTAAAGGGGTTGTTCACCTTTGAGATAACTGTTAGTCTGATCTAGAGAGTGATATTCTAAGACAATTTGCAATGGTTTTCATTTTTTATTATTTAAGGTTTTTGAGTTATTTAGCTTTTTATTCAGAAGCCCTTCAATTTACATTTTAACGAATCTGGTATCTAGGGTACAAATTACTCTAGCAACCATGCATTGATTTGAATAAGAGACAGGAATATGAACAGGAGAGACCTGATCAGAAAGATGAATAATACAAATTAGCAATAATATTACATGTGTAGCCTTACAGAGCATTTGCTTTTTAGAAGGGGTCAGTGACACCAATTCAGAAGACAAATGCAAATAACTATAAAGCTATAAAAAAATAAATAATTAAACAAAATTGAAAAGCTGATTAGAATTGGCCATTCTACAACATTTTAAAAGTTACCTTAAACTTGAACCACCCCTTTAAGAAAAGTGTTGCAGGATTAGTCCTCTCATGACCCATCTCAGAGAGAGAGGATAGCAGTGAACTGTAACAAAAGGCACTCTGTCCAACCCCATGCACATAACAAACCTGTCAGTGACCTGTGGGTGCAAAAACTATATGACTATACAACCAACATTTTCAATGGAATGGTATACAGTCATATGCAAAAGTTTTGGAACCCCTTTTAATTCTTTGGAGTTTTGCTTTTCATTGGCTGAGATTTCAAAGTAGCAACTTCCTTTTCGATGTATAACATACCTTATGGAAACAGTAGTATTTCAGCAGTGACATAAAGTTTATTCGATTAACAGAAATTATGCAATATGCATCATAACAAAATTAGACAGGTGCATAAATTTGGGCACCTCAACAGATATATTACATCAATACTTAGTTAGCCCGCTTTTGCAAATGTAACAAAAATTCTGCAGGCAGTGTTTTTACCATTCTTCAATTTCCTGATTACATTCCTTACAGTTGAAACTGACAGTTTAAACCTCTGAGCTTTTTGTAGCCTTCCCCTAAACCATGATACTGAACAATCTTTGTTTTCAGATCTTTTGAGAGTTACTTTGAGGATCCCATGCTGTCACTCTTCAGAGGAGAGTTAAACAGAAGCACAACTTGCAATTGGCTACTTTAAATACCTTTTCTCATATTTGGACACACCTACCTATGAAGTTCAAGGCTTAATGAGCTAATCCAACCAAAGTGGTGTTGCCAGTAATCGGCATTCAGCAGTTACATGCATTCAAAATTACAAGGGTACCCACCCATGCACAGCCAGTTTTTCACATTTGATTTCATACAACTGAATGCTGCTTCATTAAAAAATTTTTGTTCAGAAAACACTCCAGCACCCCAGATGTTCCTGGGAAATGAAAGACATATCACTGTTATCTTTTTTTTATTGAAAGTGGAGTAAATTATTATGCATGCTGAGAGGGGTTCCCAAACTTTTTCATATGACTTTATAATACTATGTTAATATGAGGCTAACATGATTTTATTTTTTTTTTATTTTTTATTATTCTTTCATATAGTTTGTATCGAGCAGAAAAAGCTAATCAAATGGCTGCGCTTTATTCTGGGATTCACCTCAAACTGAAAAATTCAAAGGTTCCCTGGGAGGACAAATTAAAACTAGCCCATTTTGCTTGGATTTCTCAGCAGTACTTCATTCCAAACAAAGAACAGGTAAACAGAAATATATATACAGATTTTTTTTTATACATGCATCAGTTCATGTGACTGTATTTTAGCATAAAAATAAATATACTAATTGGAGTGGTTTTTGAGTTTGCGTTGAAAGGAGTTATGAGCTTGTTGCTTCATTGACCCTGTTCAGATCTAGACAGTCCATTAACCATTAATGTTCAGACTTTTTAAGATACTTCGTTTAGTACATCAAGTGGTCAAGGTTTTGGCAAGGGGAACACAGCTGATTGCCAGTCATCTAGGGCTATGGCAAACCAGGTGTTTTGAGCATGTAGCACAAATCAGAAAGCTGTGGTTTGCTTTTGCGTAATGCTTACAGTAACAACTGTACAAGCCCAGTCAAATCGTTTTTTTGATTTGGATTATAAAGTGAATTATTGATCCTATAACTGGTCTTATATTTACAATTTTGCATTGAGGATTTTTTTTCTCCTATTAAGGGGTATTTCACTTTCTAAACATTTATCACTTCCATTGTTTACTAGTAGTTACAGCAACTACTGTATGCTCTGTCCTACAAAAACGCACATTTTGAATGTATACATGTGTAGTAAGACATTTCTTATCCTTTCAACACAGGTTTTACTTGATTGGGTTTGTCACACTCTGATTGCTAACTGCACCAAAAAACTGGATCTGAAGGATGATACAGAACAGAAGCTATGGAGCTTCCTAGACAATATTCTACATAGCAAGAAGCTGCAAAATTTGTTGAAGAAGGGCAAATCTTTAAACCTTCGCTTCACTATAGCTCAGGTATTAATGCAAGGTGTTATTTTTTCCTATTCCAGTATGTGGTTGTTTTAAGTTTAAAAGCCTTAAGACTTTACAATGCAGATATCTGTTTAGTAGTGATGGTACCAGTGTACTATCTCCAGACATGACTGAGTTTAAGTCTACAGGGGACTATTTCAGGTGCCGTAGCACTGTGTTTTCAGGCTAATAAATTCACCCAAAGTATTTATGTGCCTGTTACCCTTAAAATAATGACTTTGCCATCTGGTGGAGAACATTTCTCATTAAAATGCCCCATTTTACCTGTCACATCTACTAATGTTACTGAAATGAAGTGCCATGTGTGAAGCACATAGAGTCATGAGAGGAAGACCTCTGCTCAAAAAATCTCAAGAGATATTAAAAGGGGTTATTTATTAAAATCCGAATGTTAATCTCGAAAAAAAAAATTCACTAGAAAATTTAGAGATTTATTATACCTTGATGCTGCAAAGAGCCAGAATCCAAAAATCTGCCATCTCAGAACTGTCGAGGTCTATATAAGTCAATGGGAGAGTCACCTATCTCAATTTCGACATTTTCGTGGTCTGCGCTTAGTTTAGCCCGAAAAGCTTTTCACTCAATTTTATCGAGTTTTTCTGCAATCCGATTAAATCAAGGTTTTTTTTTTTATTAATAAATAAGCTTAAATCTGGCATGGGCGTTGAGTTATGATTTTTTTTTAATAAAATATGAGATAAATTTAGAATTTAGTAAATAACCCCCTAAGTGTCACTTATTTCTAGTTTTGACAAAAAGTAAAGGGTTAAAAGAAGCAATTTTATAAGGAAGGCCCACTAGATGGCATTCTTGAGAAGTGGAAAAAAAAAAGTTTCTTTCTGCCCAGAATCTGATATACAGAGTAATTTAAGACGCCATGTGAAGTCGCTAAGTAAATCCGTGTGGATCTCTCTCTTTTAAGTATTCTCATCCTGGCCAGGGGAATAGTGTGTTAAAGTGATACTGGCTCAAAAAAATGTATTTTAAAATATTAATCTATATAAAAAGTTACCTAAAGGTCAAGTTAGTTTCTGATGATAATAGATTACTGCTGCATCGATACGGCAGCCCCCTCATAGGGAAAAAAGGGGGTAAAAAAGGTAATGTAAAAGCATCAGGCAGATACTTTTATAACAAAAGCATGAATAGCATTCAAAGATAATGATAGATATTAAAAAAGTTTATTTTCTGGTGTATCTCTTTAAAGTATAATATGTTTACGAGTCTATTAACAAGTATACAAAATGCTAAGAGAGTGAGTTATAAATACTGTACAGATACCATCAAGTATTTTTCTGTGGGGAATGAAGTAAAGCCATAAAGGGGACCCGTCATCAAAAAAAAAAATATTTCAAATCCTATTTTATCAAGTTAGTCAAGCAAAATTAATTTTAATTACACTGTATACATTATTTGAATTTTTTTCCTTCAGTCTGGGATGTCCTAATTATAGCAAGTAGACAGGAACCATTTTGTGGACACTTATTAAGGCAAGCCTTGCATCATCTCAGAATCCTGTTTGTGCACCAGAATGGGGAACCTGAGCTCAGAATTCTAATTTTTTAAATTCTAATTTTCACTTTGACCTTTGATAAATCTGACCCTTAAATTATGGTTTATGTAGGTGTTGTTGACCAAACAGATTGTAATCCATGACAAATCGATAAAGCTATAGTAAAAGTATATAGTGAAAAGGACTTAATACACATCTTACTATTCCTTTGTACTTAGGTTTTTTTTTTTATTTCTCTTAGGTTATAAATGATTTTATTGAATCCTCTTGCACTCCGAAAGAACCACAGACTGGCATTGTCACTGTCCTTAGCTGCTGTCATGCAATTCTCTCAACTCCAGCTCTTGCCTTTGTATACACTGCTAAGTGTGAGCTCATCGTGGAACTGCTAAGTAAGCTGTCTGTATTGGCTTGTCGTTGTTTGACTTTAAAAGATCCTATCACACATCAAGTGCTCGAAGTGCTTCTGGTATCTTTAAACCAATACATTATGATACAGAGGCAGCAGAACAACCCAAACAGAATATTTTGCCAAGTTGTGGCACAACTTTTCCAACCCTTATTGATATTAAGGCACACCTTAAGTAATCATTCTTGGGATAGAGATAAGGACAGTGGTTTAAGCATCCTGTGCAGTAAGGAAATCCGTTGCAAAGCAGAAGCTGTTCTGCAAATGGGCCTTTTTCAGGCTGAGCTCATTTCTTCTTACAAAGAGGAGTTACTCACTGAGAAAGACTGTTTGGAGAAGAAAAAAGTGCCCCTCAAAATTCTTTTAACACCTGTTTGCTCTCTGCTGTCAAAGTTAGAGGATTCTCATTTTTGTGAACAAGAAACATATCACTCTGTTGTATCGAGTTCAATACCTCTCCTTTATAAACTGTTTCTAAATTCCTACTGCAGAGATGGAAATCAACTGGTCTGCTTTAACATGCTGGTCAGGCTTTATGAGTGCCTTCAGACAACAGTCATTCAAGAACAAAATGATCAACATGTGCCAAACTTGAACATAGGTCTATATGCTCTTGATCAGATTTTAAGCCAGGTCATCAGTAATGATATATACAATACTGCTGTGGATCGAATAAGGCACCAAGAAGTTCAATTTAATTTCTACAGCAAATTAGCAAAAAAGCTTATATTCAGCTATCGGGCTTCTGTACCTGCTTGGTTCCGTTGTCTAAAGGATTTACTCTTGTTAAATCACCTAATTGTAGAACCTGATATGGAAGAACTTGTTTCATATGCCTGGGTTTATGCAGACATTTCAGACATGCGGATAAGAAAGGCACAGGAAATATTAATTGCTAGTTTGCTTGAGACTTATGCAAAGCTCCGCCAGTTCCCAAAACTATTTAAAGTTGTTCTACTAGCAATATGTCGCCCAGCAACTGGTGAACAGAAACATCTAGTTTTGTCTCCTGCTCTAACACAGCATTTTGTAGCTTCTCTTATTGAACTTCCACCAAATCAGATCTTGGATATATGGACAATGATTCTGGAAAGATGCTCTTCTGATGTTCTTCCACTCATTAAAAATGAACCTGATACATCACTTAAATTGATAACTCTTAGTGCTATTTTGCATTGTTTGCTATTTAACATGAAGAGTATTGACAATAATACTCCACTGCCTGTTATAGTACGCCTTCAAGATT
This sequence comes from Xenopus laevis, assembly GCF_017654675.1. Taxonomy (NCBI): domain Eukaryota; kingdom Metazoa; phylum Chordata; class Amphibia; order Anura; family Pipidae; genus Xenopus; species Xenopus laevis. Next base: position 54,345,031 of record NC_054379.1, on the reverse strand, counting down.
TAATGCGGAAAATGATGGATGAACTAATACAACCCTCACTCGATCTTATTAATGATCATGTCATAGAAACATCCCCAGCACTATGGCTTCTGACACTTTGTGATTCAACTCTGCTGTTAATATACACTTGGCTAGAAGTAAATACTATGATAGTATTGAACTGCAGTAAGTATACATCCCAGCTGCTTAAAGGACCTGTTGAAACACAACTCATTTTGGAACAGTGGGACTTTTCAGCACTTTTAGGAAATAAAAGCTGTTGGGAAAAAATACTGACACTGACTATGGCATCAAATGCAGCAAGCAAGTACTATTTAGGACTACTTTCTGTGCAGAAATTAAAACACATTTTAATGCAAATCCGTTTTCCAAGTGAGACTGTTATTAGTTCACTTAAAACAATTGCATCTTTTGTTTTTAATCTCAGAGTTGACCTTGTGATACCTGAGAAGTCTGAATGCTGGGGGGGCAGTGCAATCACAGTTAACAAGGATTCTTTCCTAGTGGCCTACTGGCACCTAATTGCATCAAACCTTTTAATTCTACATCCATACATTTCAGCTGAAGAAACCAAAACTGTAGCAGATTTTCTTCTTGAAACACTGTTATTGGCAAAAAGTGAAGAAGACCCAGAAGAGCTTGAACAAGTAATTACTTTCAAAAATATATCTGTTAGCTTGCTACAGAGTGATGTCTTTGCAGAGATGCGGGCCTTGCAATGTGCTTTTATCACCAGCATCATAAAAAAATGTGCAGCTATAATGCAGGATGAGAATAACAATATAAGTGAGATATTTACTCTTCTTTCTTCAGACACTTTACATTGGCATGAGGAAGTTTTTTCTTCTAACAGAAAAGTATCAAAAGAGAGTGAAAATACTACTCCTGATAATGCTTCCCTTTGTTGTATAAACATGGAAAATGCTGCTAAAAAGATATTGTCTATGACAAGCAGTAAAAATGGTATTGGCTTAAGTGCCTCTCATACCACTCAGCTTGTGGATGTGATTAGTTTTCTAACTGAGATCAAACCTGACAGTCTCACACCATTAGATCAAAGCCGATGCTTTCTCTTGCTGCTTTCTTCAGCCAGAGCAGACAGTTCTCCCAGGACCCTTCATCATCTAACACTCTGTTATAAAATCCTGTCATGTCTACTTGATGGAAAACATTCCACTGCTGTGTTCAAACTTCTATATGCTAGTGACATTCTTGAAATTGTTTTTAATTCACTTTTAAAAGCTAATTGGAATCATTATGAAGAAGTTGGGAGAAATCAGGGTTGGTTGGAATTTGTTGAGATTCTGCATTCTTTTTTCGAATCCTTTTTAAAACTGATTGTAGAGAGAAAGCAGAGTGTTCTTATTAATCTGGAAAAATGTACAGCCTTCTTGCTGACTTCTGTACCTTCTTCAGCTGACATATGCTGGACCTCTACAGTGCGTCACTTGTTTTTAGTGGCTGTCAATACTTTGTGCAAGGTTATAACATCTTTGCTCCTCGAGCAACGTGCCAACAAACAGCGGGCTGAAGTATTTGCTTCTCTCTTGCAACACGTTGTTTTAAAAATGGGTACAGCAGTCAATCAAAGCTTAAAGATCAGTGTCACTACTCGTCTGCTGCCATCTTTCCTTGTATCATGCATGACCAGTCTTCTGGAAGCTGAATTAAGCTGTTTGTCGCTTATGGACACAAGTAACATGAAACTGGAAAACTATAAGAACAAAAAAGAGCTTCTAAACATTGAACTGTATAAAAGGTTTTCCTCCCAAATCATGAAGGAACTTTGCTACGCTGATAATCAGAATGTATTTCTGAAATCTTCTTTGCATTATTTGGCAAAATGCATTACAGCAAAGGAAATCTGTATTTCTCAGGAAAGTGCTGTCCTCACAATGTTTAGTTCTGTTAAGAAGCTACTGACTGGTAAGTCCTTTGGTTTGTTTTTATTCTAAAATGATGTATGTTTAGACTTAATGATATTTGAATGTCTCTAGTCTTCTCACTTATTGCAGCATACACTTGCAGCTGTTTTTGTTTGTGAGCCAGATAGGGTAACAATGAGTATTATTTCCACTTTGTACTGCTTTGTGCAAAGTGACCATTTCAGATGAAATTACTGCGTTTTCCCCCCCATAATATACTTTTTTCTTAGAATACCAGCATAAGTGGTCACTCTCTAAGTTGTATCTGCCACATGGCATCATTCTGGTGCACTAATTCATGCAGCTTCAGTAACAGTATTAGTGTACTATTTCGTTGTGCAAGTCAGTAGAAAACGAAAAAAAAATGTAAGCGTTTTTTTATACTTGAGTAAACAACAAATGCAATGAGTTTCAATTTGCCAAAAACAACTGGGGGTGTTTGTCAGGGGCATAGAATCTGCAGGTGAAACGTATCGGGTTTATTTTTTTTTAATAAACAGAGATGTTTTATAATTTTGAGTGCCCTATGGTTTTGGACATTATCTGTATGTATAGGTAGTTTAAAAAAGGTGTAAACTGATGTAAAATTAACATCTGAGGGGGGAAGGTGCTGGTTGTGACATCATATTACATCACCAAAGTGAGGCAAGGTGAGCAAGAAACATTTGCATATAACCATTGCATAATAAAACTCATTACAACTTGTTTTACCATCAAAAATAAAAAATAAACAGCACTTATAGAGAAACATTTAGGAGTTAGCTGAAGATTGTCCATAGAACTATTAGTAATGGTATTTGGTATTATACTTGAACAAAGCACAAAACAACATTAGAAGCCCCCACACCTAAAGGCCTGCAAAGGTGCAGCATGATAAGGAATACAGTCAGGGAGATTTAAAAAAAAAAAAAAAAAAAAAAAAGAATATAAAAAGAACCACGTGCCGCATATATCGGTAATTTCAGGAGCCAATATCAAAGCAGCAGCTGTGTTGCTTGTATGTGTTGTGTTGTATGACACCAGTGTTTTTACACTGGTTGTTATCCCCTGGATTATCGTAGAAACACAAACGCATAGGTTTGGGGTTTAAAATGAGTCTGCTTCACCAATGAGCAAACTTATATCTGTGCTGAAGTGCATGTCACAACGGTAATAATATTGCAGAACTCGCAGCAGAGCGCTGGATACTGAGGTCAATCATCATTTAACACTTAAAAGGCCCATCACAAAGACATAAGGTACTGTAATCAGTGTTTCTACGATAACACATGACTCCGTCCAAAATAGCACTATATTATATAATTTCACTTAACTTAATATGGTTCACAAAGGATTGTGGGAAGAGAAGTCCATAGAGCAGCCGTCAACATGGGGGAAAAAGACTGCATGTCCTTTGAATGGTGTCTTATAGCCCAGGGCAAAGTGCACATTACCAGATAAGTGAATGGTAGTACCAGAGAGAGGGAAAAGAGAGAAAGAAAAGACTTAAAGAAAGGGGGGAAAAGCACATTGCAGAAATATGAAGATACTATCGTTCGTGTTTGTATGATAAAGCCAGAGGATAGCAACCTGGCCCTAAGAAAAGTTAATTTCTCCAATTGTGCCCCCTCTCCAATCTTAATGCCACATTGTAGAAGTTCCATCTGAGTATGTACAATTGGAGAAATTAACATTTCTCACACCTATGCACCGGACAGAAAACCATTGATACAGGCCATACACAATCATTAAACAAGGCCCCACTTCCACATCCGGCGCCGTCAATTCATACATGGGGGTGGGTAGGGATGTAGCGAACTGCGGAAAAAATGTTCGCGAACTTGCGTCAAAAATGCGAACGGTTCGCGAACGTCGCGAACCCCATAGACTTCAATGGGAAGGCGAATTTTAAAAGCTAGAAAAGACATTTCTGGCCAGAAAAATGATTTTAAAGTTGTTTAAAGGGTGCAACGACCTGGACAGTGGCATGCCAGAGGGGGATCAAGGGCAAAAATGTATCTGAAAAATACATTGTTGACACAGCGCTGCGTTTTGTGCTGTAAAGGGCAGAAATCACACTACGTCACTCAGGTGATGTTTCTGGACACGGAATGTGAAAAAGCTCACACAGCTAGGTGGCACTTGGTTAAAGACTGGGCAAACAATGCCTGCAAGGGCAACGTATACAGTAGTGGGTACGGAATATATTATTGCTGCTGTAAAAACATCACTCAGGTGATGTTTACGGACACGGAATTATTATTGTTATTTAGACAGAATGTGAAAAAGCTCACACAGCTAGGTGGCACTTGCATACCTCCCAACTGTCCCTCTTTTGACCACTCAACCCCCTGTCCCTCTTTTGTACTGGAAAGTCCCTCTTTTCTCTGAACTGAATAGCCAGAAAAAAAAGTTTCTAACTTAATTAGCTTTTGGCAGAGAGCTCAGAACAGCTAACAGGTGCAAATAAGATACTTTGTAACAATTTTGACTCTGGTTGGTGCTGGTAGTGGTGAACTACTAGGAGGAGCAGCACACCAGTCCCACTCCCCAACACAGCTAGACTAATAGCACTGGGCTCTTATAGTAGCAAAGTAAAAAAACAAAAAAGAAAATAAAAGCAGTCCTTACAAGGACTATTGGGTTATTACAGCAGTCAGCAGATGAGATCAGAAGCAGTGCCCACAGCAGCTACATACAGAGCACTGCAGTAGAAGGTAGATTACTAGTCAGCAAAGCTAACTAACCTAAACTCACTGTCCCTCAAATCCCTGCAGAGTTCTGTCCCTACAATACAGAGCAGTATCAAGTAGATTACTAGCCAGCAAAGTTACTATCAACTGTCCCTCAAATCACTAAACAGCTCTCTCCCTACACTAGCTCTTCCAAGCACACACAGGCAGAATGAAAAAACGCTGCAGGGCTTCAGTTTATATATGGAAGGGGAGTGGTCCAGGGGGTGTGGGGGTGGTCCAGGAGGGAGAGCTTCCTGATTGGCTGCCATGTATCTGCTGCTCTGGGGTGAGAGGGCAAAAATAAGCGCCAGCTAAGGCGAACCCAAATTGGCGAACGTCGCGCGACGTTTGCGAACATTAGGCGGACGCGAACGGTCGATGTTCGCGCGAATTAGTTCGCGGGCGAACAGTCCGCGACATCCTAAGGGGTGGGCATATCCTCATAATATCCTCATATTTTGCAACAGGGGGTACTTTATTTATTATAATACACAAGTTTCAGTGAGTCATGTGACAGAACATCAGAATTCACCATTTATAACTGATGACATCATTAGGCACTGTTTCTAATTTATAATTTACAGGACATTCATGTTTCTTGTGTAAATACACAAAAGCCATGAATATTTTGTAAAATATATCCTTATAAATGGTAACTAATGATGTCATCAGTTATAAACAGTGAGTTCTGATGTCATTTCTGTCACATGACTCACTGAAACTTGTGTATTCTAATAAATAACTTACCCTCTGTTGCAAAATATGAGGATATTAGGATATTATGAGAAATTAACTTTTCTTAGGGCCAGGTTGCTATCCTCTGGCTCTATCATACAAACACAAATGATAGTATCTTCATATTTCTGCAATGTGCTTTTTTCCACTTTCTTTCGGTCTTTTCTTTCTCTCTTTTCCCTCTCTCTGGTACTAATAAATAAAGTACCCCCCTAAATATGAGGATATTAGAAGTTACCTCGGAGTTCCATGAACTGTATAAAAACACTCGGCCTTCGGGCCTTGTGTTTTTATATGGTCATGAAACTCCTCTCTAATTTATAATATCCTTATAATTTACAAGAGAGGGTACTTTATTCACTATATAATACACAAAAGCCATGAATATCTTGTAAATTATATCCTTATAAATGGGGAGTTCTGATGTCATTTCTGTCACATGACTCACTGAAACTTGTGGATTATAATAAAGTATCCCCAGTTGCAAAATATGAGGCTATTAGAAGTTACCTCGGAGTTCCATGACCTGTATAAAAACACTCAGCCTTCGGCCTCGTGCTTTTATATGGTCGTGAAACTCCTCTGTAACTTATAATATCCTTATACTTTATTTAGAGGGGGTACTTTATTCACTGTATATTCTAAATATTTATTTCTAGCTCCATGGATTAATGTTCAGATCACTGAGAGCATACATGAAGAAGTAAGTGAACTTTTTAATCAGATGGAACAAAACTGCAGCAATGAGGAATTCTATACAATGCTAAAGCTGGCCCTCCAATGGCTGGAAGTCCGAAACTTGTGGGAAAAAAATGATAAGGTATGTAGTAATTTCTCCGTTTCCTGACCAATTTAATTTGCTAAACTAAAGGACTAGCGACGTCAGATATTGAAAATATGTAGTACACATTTTTAGATGATATCTTTCTGTCTATCACTTGCAATATTTTTTGGCAAAGTGCTTTATATGTAGTTAAAAATAATGTACTGTTACCCTAAACTGATGAAAATTGCATTTTGCTACTATAGTTTTATTTATATGTAGTGATGTGCGAAAAATTAAATTACTCCATGCAGTCATTACATATTCATTTATTATCAAGATGTAGAGACATTTGTCAACCCTTTATATATAACGATTTATGACTTCTTCAGTATGAATGTGGCCCTCTATAGAAATAAAGCTGTCCACACTGACTTGAGGAAGTTGACAGGTATCTTTTGCAGTATAACCTCTAGTTCAGTATCGGCTTTATAAATAGAGCTTGTGCTGGACATGAAAAATAATCTATGGTTATTGTTATTTCTGGAGCTAGACAGGGCTAACGGCTACATTTGGCCATGTAAATAATTCGATTACCCATGCACAGATAATCTCCCTGCAAAATGGACTTCTGCTTGTCTCTGCACTGGCAATTTATCTACCTCACAAGGACCAAACACAAAGAATATAAAGTATAAAAAAGAATGTAAAATGGGCGATTTCTTTAAATTCTCTGAAGGGCAGTTGTTTCTATTTTTATTTGCAGGATCCTTTTGCAGGTATCACAGTTATCAAGTTGCTTCTAGCTTGCTACTTGAATGAAGACAACAGAAAACTGTTCTGGTTTTCAGCACCCCAAGTCATTACATCATTAGTGGTATGTAATACTTTACTGTTGGGTTAACTAGATAGTTCATCTGCATTATGAATCAAATGTAATTCCTTGTATACTTTATATTGTACCGGAATAAGGCCCACAGCATTATCTCCACCAGTTCTTCAGCTCTCCACATGGCTGTGCGTTAGTGATGTGTGAGTCGACATATTGTTGCATCTGACCAATAGCCACACCTGTCCCTAACCCAACCCTTCACTATCCACACCCAACCTGGAACGTGGTTCCACTTCTACATATGCCCGCCCCCATGTATAAAATTGACGTCGCTGGATGTGGAAGTGGGACCTTGTTTAGCTGTGGGTAAACCCGCGGGTCCCCCAGGTTTTGGGCAAGTTGTTGTTTAAGTGAATAGAATATATTCGTAGCGGTTGACAGTTTAATTTGGCCAGATATTGCTCAGATGTGTATTTTTGTTCAAAATCCACTTGTCACCACTATTGACTGACATTCAAATAATATTCAGGCCAGTTTAAAAATGCCAGCATTGTATGCCCTTGTGCCCTGTTCTTGCACAGTGTGACCAGATGTGCCCAACAGATGATTCTAATACATGTATTAATATCGGGCAACACCTTAAAATGCCTTCTTTTGAAAGCTTGTCATGTTGAAAGTGTAATCCTTCTTTTTTTTCTCTTTGGTGCCATAGTAGTATCATTATGCGCAACTTAGTTTGTCAGACTTAAGATCTACCACTGTATACTTCTACATCACGTTTCCTGTCTCTTTGCAGACTCTAAGCAAAGAAGCTTGCAGAAACCGCTTAATGCTCCACACTATTGTTGTACCTGCACTGGAGGTGATTGCTCTATTATTAAGGCAGGGAGAAGTGTTCCTAACAAATCCTCACCATATCACACTCTCCTTCGACATTCTTTTAGCAGTGCCTCTTGATCATTTGAAGGCAGAGGATTACTACAGCATATTTTTGGGAGTTCATGAAGTTTTGTTCTCTATACTGCAGTGTCATTCTAAGGTATCTTTTCTGACTTTTCCTTCGAAAACAAATGTTTACTTATAAAATCTCAGTTGGCTAGGTTATTATGACAAACTGTGGAATGGTTTATAGATCGATCTACCAAGTTATTCTTCTTTTGTACCTGGGAATGTCCTTGTTTTTCTTAAATCCAGCCAAACACAGTAGAAGGAAAAAGTTATTCACTGGAGGAGGTGCCAGTTTGTTCAGCACTCCCAGGCAGATGTCAGGACAGCTGAAATATTCCCCAGCTCAGGGTAATATTGTAGTGAGTGCTACACCCCCATCTTCTTTCCTGTCCCCAGGACCTTTGCTGCAACCCTGAGCTGTGTGCATTCACACTACAGCAAAGAAGATGGCTGTGTGGAGCTCACTAGAAAAGTATCCCATGTTAGTGCTTTTTGCAGCACTGGCACGTGGTCTGAGGAAAGCAATTATAATCACTGGGAGAGGGGGTCATATAAGATGAATTTGCATTAATGTTTATTTTGTCTTCAGGGTACTCTAACTTTTTGTTACACCAAAAGTTTTTAAAATGTGGTGTCTGATGGTGAGGAAAAACATTTTTGTATTTCATCCCCAAAAGTTACTTTTTACAGGGATATCCTACAGCTACCATTAACATGTAATGAGCTACATTTAATGGGTCTACAGTATTGATTTCCAAACTGTGCAGTGTTGTCACTAAGGGGAGCCCAGAGAATAGAATGTTGAGGATGTAGAATGTTTTATATATACAACTGTACATTTGCATACCTCCCAACTGTCCTGTTTTGAGCAGGACAGTCCAGCTTTTGACAGCTCTACCCGCAGTCCTGGCTTGTTACTGAAATGTACCGACTTTCTCTTTGATCTCCTGCACTGAACAGCCAGAAAAAGATACAAAGTTTCTAACTTAATTGGCTTTTGGCAGAGAGCCCAGAACAGCTACTAGTGTGCACTAAGATACTTTTGTAACAATTTTGAGATAAGTAAATAAGTAATTGTAACAATTAAGATACAAATGTCTCTTGGGAGAACTTAGACTCACAGCTTAAAGAGCAATTTATCTTCATTAGCAAAACTGTAATAACTGGGAAAAAAAAACATAAATCTATTCAAAATTTCATAACCTGCCAAATTTTATAAAATGAACATGGTAATTAGGGGTGTGGCGGTATGGTCAAATAATTTTGCTGTGGTGCTTGCGGCAACCTTTTTTGTCCCTCTTTCTAGTTCCAAAATTTTGGGAGGTATGCAGTTGCATTGCTTTTACACACAAAGTTGTCTAAACCTTGTGTGTATGAAGTCCAAACAATTGTGGTGCGCACAGAAGAATTTTTTGAGAAACTTGTGAGAACTTGTACTGAAGCATTTGTTTTAAGGAGGTTTAATTTGTTGATTTTCTGACACTTTATTGATTTTTTTTTTGCATAAATTAATTATATTTAGTTTTTTATAAATCTGAGACATATATACCAATTTCTCTGAGTATATAGACAAAGAATTATCTGGGCTATTGCAAAAACACAACTTCAATATAACATTTTCGCCACTTTAACTTTACAAACCAGCATTTTTCTTTAAAGCTATCTCTTTTTTTGCCTATTGTGCGTTCCATACATTACCTCCCTACTTTTCCATGACCTTCTGTTTTTCCTACACATTCTGGTATTCAGTAGACACTTTTTTTCCCCCCCAGGCTATGTTAAAATCGGTACCATCATTCCTGAACAGCTTTCACAAATTAGTTGCATCTGTAATGCATGAAGGAAGGCAGAAAGGAGACAAAGGTAACTGCACAGGACTGTAAATAAAAATAAAATAATTTTGTTTTATTGGTTAAACGAAATGCAGCTCATAGTTTCTAACATCTCTAAACCAGTGAATTGAGTACCACCCCCACAAAGAAACTAATTACAGTGGACCTTATGAAAATACAGTATTCGTGGGTCCCAATGCTTTTTGAATCTTATTTGGGAGAAAACCACTATTGGAGAATACTTTGCTATCAATGAATCATTGGTTATATAAGAGGCCTGTTTGCATATTGTCTTTTGACAATATGCCTTTTGTCTGCGACTTTTTGTACATAGTTCAGTTTCTGATATTTCAGTGATTTTGTGATAGAAAGCAAATGAAGTTTGTTTTGGTTTTTCAGTTGATTTAAAGGCCTATCTGTAAAATCATCTGATGGGATAACTTTTAAACAAAGATCTGGTCTCTTAAAGAGACACTGACACCAGAAATAACCTGTTTTTGTATTTGTCATATTATTGTTTTTGAATGCTATTTATAATGTTGCCATAAAAGTATTTGTGTGATGCTTTTACGTTACCTTTCTTACCCCCGTGTTCCTCTAGGAGGGGACTGCCATATTTGTGCATCAATAGTCCGTTCGCATTAGAAACTCTAACTGACAGGCTGAGGAGAGACAGTCGGGTTGGCAAAACCACGTCCACCATTAGAAATCAAGGGGCCCCGTACAAAAAAATTTTTGGGGCACCCCACGCCACAGTTAAAAGACCACACAGACATCAGTGCTAAAACCGGTAAACCCCCCCCCCCACACACAAGTTATAAAAAGCCATTGATGGTCATGGCCCCACTATAAGTTAAAAAGAAAACTGTGTCACCAGGGCCTCTGATAAAAGTTTTTTTTGCCAGGGCCCCCCTTGCAAGTTAAAAAATGTTGGTGCCCCAGGGAATATTTAAAAAAAAAAAAACATTGGTGGCAGGGGCCTATAGAGTATTAAAATAATACATTTTTGTCTAGGGGTTTAAAAAAAAAAAAAAACACCATGGCTTCAGGACTTCAGCTTTGTGGTTCTTCTCGGCTTCAGGACTTTAACTTTGGCTCTTTTGTGGCTTTGGGTCTTTTTTTTTTTTGATGTTTCAGGACTTCAACTTCGGCTTGCTTCGGGTCTTTTTACGGCTTCGGGGCTTCAAGTTCGGTTCTTTTTGTGACTTCGGGTCTTTTCGTGCCTTCAGGACTTCAACTTTGGCTCATTTCGTGCTTTCAGGTCTTTTCTGCTGCTTTCGGATCTAATCGGCGGTGGCTTTTGGTGACTTCTTCACGACTTATGGGGGGCCCGGCAAATCCAGGAAGTGTTGCACCGCCGTGGCCCCCCCCTTCCAGCTTCAAAAACCGCTAGGCCCGGTACAACTGTACCTGCTGTGCCCCCTGATGAAGGCCCTGGGCAAAACAGTCAGGTTTAGGAACTTCAAGTAGCAATTACTTATAAAATCAGAACTATCAGCGAAAAACAATCAACATGACCCATAGGCAACTTTTAGAGGCATATTTATCAAAGGTCGAAGTTAAAAAAACTTTGAATTCAAAAAGACCAACCGAATGGAGGTCGAAGTTTTTTGGGCCTACATCGAATCATACGATCGTACTTCGATTTGAAGTTTTTTTAACTTCGACTTCGATCTCCCAAACTCCCCCAATTTCCTCCATACAGGTTCTAGGAGGTCCCCCATAGGCTAAAACAGCACTTTGGCAGCTTTAAGGTGGCGAATGGTCGAAGTTTTAAAGAGACAGTACTTAAAAAAAAATAAGATCTTCGAATTTCAAAGTTTTTCCAAATTCGAATCAAAGTTGGACTATTCCCTAGTCGAAGTGCCCAAAAATTACTTCTAAATTCGAAGTTTTTTACTTCGAAAATTCACCTTATTCACTTCGATAAATCTGCCCCTTAATGTAGATTAATGTTTTGTAATATTTTTTTTTTTGCATTTTTAAAAGCCCCACAAAATAACTGACCTTGTTATTAATGCTTTATATTGATTTGTTTAAACAGAATAGCAGAAATATTTTGTTTGGCAGCATGTGTATCTTTTGTCTTGTAATCCTTGTTTTTGTTTTTTTTTTCTTTTTAAGTTTCTCAAATTTCGTCACCTGAATTTGAAGTTGTGCTGAAGTGTGCACGATTAGTGGAACGTATGTATACCCACATTGCAGCAAAGACCGAGGAATTTACTGTATTTTCGGCTTTCATTGTTTCCCAATACATAAATGAACTTCAGAAGGTATAGATTTCTTTAAAGTTATAGGTCCACCTAAAGAACTTCAAGCATTTTATTCCTGTTTATTTGTAATGTCTATAAACCTTAGAGAAGTACTAGATTCAGAGTCTCAATCCATTTTGCAAAATTCTATTTTCGTTCAATCAATGATGTTAAACTGACTACCTCCAAACTCTCAATGCATCATAACATAATCATACCATAATATTTAAGTGCAGGACACTCAGAGGCGACATGTTTTTTGTTTATAAAAAATGGAATCTTTTAAATCTTCATTGTAAATATGTACATTAGGGTTTGGGTTCAGTATTGTCAAAATAGTTGTGGTGGAATCTGTACTTAGCAGAATCGAATTTATTGCATACCTAATAGAATCTTAATGAACCTAAAGGAGACCGAATCACCCAACTGCAAACTGAACATGACAGTACACGCAGTGAAAATTTAAATTCTGTGCATATATGATCTTTTTACAAAGTAGCACTAGTGCTAGTTTATTTTAATACTTTATCATACTTGCTACTATCCTATATTTTTAGTTTGGAGGCAGATTCTGATCTTGCACTTATGACATGATGATCCTGCTGTACCTTCTCTTTGGAATCTGACGGTCTTGATTACATAAGTTTTAAGAGGCTCTAAAGCCAAAATAAATCATCGTGCTTTGCCTTCTTAATGCCATATTAAACCATTTTGCAATATATGCACTTTTTAAAAATGTTGTACTATTTTCTAGTATAAAGTGTAGATATTATATCTTTCACAGGAAGGGGTGTGCTGATGAGCCATCGGAATTTAGCAGCAGTTACAGTATAGGTACAATCATGCTGGGAAAAATCGCAATTTGCACTTTTTGTACCAGTTTATAAATAAGGATCAAAATCCCTCATGTAAACAAAACAGGCAAACTGTCTTATAACTGCTTTTTTATTTCATATAGTATGGGTATGGATTCCATTATCTGGCATGCTCATGACCTGGCTGATAGCAAGTAATGTAAAGCACCATGCCTTCAGGCTACTAAAATAGTTAAAGGGCACCTGTTGGGTAAAATGTTATCCCCAACCAAAGGTGCAGGCTAATAGAGCCCGCATTCCGGTTGGCAGTAGTTTTTTTTTTTGGCCCCCGCCAGCGCTACGCTACCCACATCGAGAGGGAGCTCCCGGCGTGAGCAGCCATGTCCGGTCACTCGCATGCGCATAACGGGCATGTGACATAATGAGCTTTTCATTATGCGCATGCATGTGACCGGACATAGCTGCTCCCATCGCGGACTCCCTCCTGGTGTGGGTAGCGTAGCGTTGGCGGAGGCATTTTTTTTTAAAAAAAGACTACTGCTATCCCCATATGGAATGCGGGCTCTGTTATCCCGCACCTTTGGTTTGGGATAACATTTGTATCCAAAAATCGTAGTAGACAGCATCAGTCTTGAAGATTATTTAAAAAAACCTTTATTGTTACTTCATGGCTTTATCATCTGAACAAATGCAACAACGTTTCGTGCTGTCTACTACGATTTTTGAAATATTGATTTTGGTGGAGGTGGACACCATTTGACATGCACCTGGTCGCTCTACAAAAGAATTAAATTGGTGAGTGCAGGCTGACTTTTTGTCTATAACATTGTAATCCAACAGGTGCCTTTTAAACATTGAAAAGAAAACCATTAATATCAAAGTATACAGGGCACTTACTATCAAGTACAGTACAAGGCACTGACTAAATATTAGAGAATGTTTTGTTTAAGTAAGACACTATTGTCTTATTTCAGAGCTTTCTCCGTGATCTGTCTACAGGAAATAGATCCTATAGCCATACCAAAAAAAAAACCTTTTTGGCCTCTGCTATGCAACTCAATTGTTACATGAGAAACCAAAGATATTTGGATCGCTGACTTTGGGGAACCATTTGGTTAGTGTTATTCCTCTAAAATATATTGCTAGAGGCAAAAAGTACTACCTCTGTTAGGGTGGTGGCACACGGGGAGATTAGTCGCCAAGCGACAAATCTTCGCTACTGCGGGCGACTAACATCCCCGAAATGCCTCAAGAGGAAACTTCGGCCATCTTTGGGAAAACTCAAGTGACACGTATGCCATCCTGCCAGCGATTCACATTCTTGCCGGCGGGAAGGCATTTTGGAAGTTTTTTGCTTGGCGACTAATCTTCCCGTGTGCCACCACCCTGAGCTAAAGCTGCTACCACAATTTGCTTTGTTAGGCAATAAGTTGCAGATGACAGCAATAAGGGATACTCAACAGATGGCTCATCTGAGTGGGTTTTTTAAGGTTCAACACTGTGGTGCATATAATGGCCAACTCAATGTAATAAGGAAATATAGTCTCTATAGTTCTCTATCCAATCATATGTTAATGTTGTTTTAACAAAATAAAATCCTGTGTTCAGAATGAGGCAGTATGTATTTTGTACGTGCCTAAAAGAGTTATATGCAGTTCGACTTGGTTCATTAATTTATTTCTGTTTCTGCATTAGGTGACCCTGAATTCTGTGGTAAAAAAACACTTAACTGAAGGAATTTTCCATATTCTGGACCTGTGTATTGAACGAGATATCAAATTCTTAAATGCATCTTTACCTATGGGAGTAAAAGAAGTGTTCAAAGAGTTGTACAATGAGTTTACTCACTACTATAAAACAAAGAACCAAGCAGATGAAAAATATAAAGCCTGAAAAGGGGAATTTATATTAATGTATAACACCTGAATAAATAATTGTGAATATGACTTGTACTTTTATATTTGTACTTCACTTTTATATTTGTATTCGTATCCTTACATGTTAATACCCAGCGTGTTATTGGTTTCTGTTCAGCCAGCTGAGAAGTTTAAAATGATCGCACCGCATACCTTCTCCCTGAAAGAATTTGTTTGCAAAATTAAATAACCAATATAAACAAATGGACGATATTAAACATATTTGAAACTGTTTAAAGTTTATATCTTCTGTGTACCCATAGAGAAAAAGTCAATGAGGTATTTTGATTCTAAACTTCATTTGTGGATTCAGTAAATAAACCATTTTTAGTCTACCCTCTACCCTTAGAGGACAACAAAACTTACATGGAATGTTGAGATATATAGAGAGATAGATAGATATAGTACATGATTACACAGAAAAGCTTATTTAATAGTACACAAACCCAGTGGACTTCTCAAACAGTAATTATGGCACCCGCTCCTATAGGTCCTTCTCAAGCCCTCATTGCAGCAATGAAACACTTCTGGAAATTGCTTTCATCATCTTTGGCTGAAGCAAATCTATGTGAATTTTAGTGCAGCACAATGATTTCTGAGAAAATCTAGACTTTTACTGATGAACAAAAACTTGAAGCTGACAAGGTGAACTTAACTATCTTTAACTTTATCTAAAGACACCAATCCTAACCTAGGGACACTATAATAATACACATGAACTATTATAAAGTGGTGTAGTGATTTCTGTGTCAACTACAAACCACAACTCAGAATGGGCACCAGGACTCAAAGCTCTAAAACCCATATGTAATATAAGGCACAGTAACCCATAGCAACCAATAAGATGTTTGCATTTAAACAGATAAACAGTAAGTTTGAAATGCTGATTAGTTGCTATGTGTTACTGACCCTGTGCTAACTTAGCGCCTTTTATTAAATATCCCCCTAGGTTTTCCCAGGAGTAGTAACCAATAGCAATCAATTAAATATTTTCTTTTAAATAGGTGACCAGTGAATACTACCTGCTGATTGGTTGCTATAGGTTAAATTTTATGATTCCTCATACTGAAGTAAGAAACTATCTATATGCAATCAATTAAAAACTCTGCTTTGTTTCTGAAATAATCAAGTTTATATTCACTATTCCTCTCTCAGCATCTGTTTCTTTTCATTCTTTTTTCATGCAGCAGTTGGGTGTCAGATGAATAATCCAATATATATTATAGGGGGGCTCCCTTTTCTAGCAGATGTATTAGAGCTCACTCAAATAACGGATTCCAGTACAAACAAAATCTAAAAAAATAACTGCCTTTTGCACAAATTCTGCATGTAGAGAGACAAAATGTCTGCTGATCTTAATAGAGTGAGCTCTAATACATGTAGGCAAAAGGAGCACCCCTATAAGATATATTGGATAATTCATCTGTCACCCAACTCCTGAATGAAGACCAAATGGTGAGAAACAGATGCTGAAAGAAGAATAGTGAAGATAAACTTGATTATTTAGAAACGGTACAGAATTTTTAATTATATTTAGAAAGTTTTTTGTTTCAGTATGCTAAAGCTAATATAACATTTTCAATTTTTGCAATAGTTCCCCTTTTAATATGACACTGGCTTGACTACACAATATGGTACACAGTGCTTTGAAACTGTAGAACCAACAGATGCCACTATAAATGTAAATGTCCTTTGTGCCTAATTGTAAACTGTCGACCAACAGTTCCCATTTAGAGATCTAAAGGCCATACACTATCCATCACCGCATGAGCCACTTCCTTCTCAAAGCCCTCCACTGGTGACATCATTGGTTACTTAATAAGACTTCCATGGTAGCTGGCTACAAAAGGACAATGGAAGTGTATTCAGCTAAGCAAATCTTCCTAAAAAGAGCCAGCAGCTCCAGTTTGCTATCATATGTTGGGTTTCCAGGCTATTTATGAGGTTAAATATTATTTTTCTTTTGTTTTTCATGGTTAATTATACATACTTTGTGCCAACCCTCCATGCAAGGGACTTTTTTTTTTATTGCTCTTTAAAATCCTGAGGATTGAAAAAAATCTACTCAAGTGCTGCAGAATATGTTTGCACTATATAATGAATGATAACCATTTACATGGCCAATGACAAGGATTATGTTTTCACATGTACACATATGTAGCTTAGATCATCTTCAGATAAGTTATTAATTAATGTGAGGAGGCTTCGAGGCTTCACTTTTCTAAAAGGAAGCTTTTTCTCAACAAGGCAAAAGAAATTTACAATTTAGCTTTGGACCTCTCAAAAAATGGCTGGCCTACAGAGTCTAATAAGAAAAGGCTTCACTTTCCAATGCAACAAAATAAAAGCCAATTTAAATGCAAATCACTTGCAATGTTTGTTTGCAAACAGGTGACCAGTAAATGCTACCTGTTGATTGGTTAGCTGACTAAGCGCTCTTACACATAGGCATTGTCACGCGTTTAAGAATTTGTACTTGTGTGTTTAGAATTTAATTTAATTGCAGCCAAGTTTCATTGCCCATGTGTAAGAGCCCAAAATACTCCCCTACAAATGAAAAGAGAGCTGTAAAATTTCCCCTGACAAACTGGCAAACTCTATAGTTTAACCACAATAATTTCAGGAGAGAGGTAATTAGCACAGGATTAATGAATTAGAATTAGTCTTATCTGTGCATTAAAGGATAAGTAAACCTTCAAAATAAGTACATGGAAAATTGGTAAGGGTGCTATACTAAGCACTTTTGCAATGTACATTCATTATTTATTTTTAATGCCAAGATATTAAAGGATACATGTACTGTTAATATGAATGATTTTTTACGTTTAACCGAGCCACCAAGTTGTCATTGAAGTGGTCATGAGAAAGAAAGAGGCTGCTGATGTTCTGGTTAGGAAAGGTTTCTATTTTTTTCCAAACCAAAACAAACAAAGCAGCCTCTTTCTTTCTCCTGACAACTTCTTTTACTACTTGGTTGTCAGAATGGTCATAAACTGACCAGCAGGTGGCATGTCATATTAACAGTACATAAATAAAATAAATAATGAATGTACATTGCAAGTACTTAGAATAGAACCCTCGTCAATTTTACATTCACTTATTTTAAAGGTTTAACTATCCTTCAAGTTTTTTCTGCATATGTGCATATTTCCCCCATCTTCTGACCCTGCATTGCAACAATCCTAAATTAGACAAAACACGCTCAAGGAAACACGAGAGCATACAGTGACAAAGTATGTGCGCTCATCAGGGTCTCATACAATGAAATGTTGTGGTCTCCGTCCACCACAGCCCAGCCCCCAAGCCCCACCCCAGATCCCTCCTACTCCACACCACAGTAAAAAGAACACAGGGAAATCATCACTAAAAACAGTAAACACACACACACACATGTTAAAAAAAGCCATTGGTGGTTCTTCTACTCTTCTGGTCTTCGCCAACTTTTGGCAGCTTCTCTTCTTCGGGTCCAGTCGGTTGTTTTGTGGCTTTGGGCTTTGATTGCGGCTTCGGGTCTTCGGCTCTATTTGCAGCTTTGGGCCTTCAGTTTGGGTCTTCGGCTTTTGGATGTTTTTGCGACTTTTGGCTCCGTGTGTGGCTTCGGTTCTGTTCATGGCTTTGGGTCTTCGGCTCTGTTTGCGGCTTCAGGTCTTCGGGTCTATTTGCAGCTTTGGGCCTTCCGTTTGGGTCTTTGGCTTTAGGATGTTTTTGCGACTTTCAGCTCCGTTTGCGGCTTCAGTTCTTTCCATGGCTTTGGGTCTTCGGTTCTATTTGCAGCTTTGGGCCTTCAGTTTGGGTCTTCGGCTTTTGGATGTTTTTGCGACTTTCGGCTCTGTTCCCGGCTTTGGTTCTGTTCATGGCTTTGGGTCTTCGGCTCTGTTTGCGGCTTTGGGTCTTCGGCTCTATTTGCAGCTTTGGGCCTTAAGTTTGGGTCTTCAGCTTTTGGATGTTCTTGCGACTTTCGGCTCTGTTCCCGGCTTCGGTTCTGTTCATGGCTTTGGGTCTTCGGCTCTGTTTGCAGCTTTGGGTCTTCGGCAATATATACGCTCTTAAGGGGGGGCCAGCTAATCTGGAAAGTGCAGCCCAGCCAGGTCCCCCTTTAAACCGCTGGGCATGGGATGACTGTACCCCGTGTTCCCCGGATGGCGACCCTGGAGCTAGGGCTGCCACCTAGCCGGTATTTTACCGGCCTGGCCGGTAAAAATGATGGTTGATCCCAATGTTATTAATAGGGAAAAAAGATAAATATATAGGAAGACTGGTATTTTTTTCCAGAAAAGGTGGCAACCGTACCTGGAGCTCATGCTCCAGGTCTTGCTCTGGAATTTGGAATTCCTTTAAAAGCAGTTGATTGAATACTGTGATGTTGGGGAATGGGTGTACACTGTAACAGACTGGTGAGAAAACAAACTTTAATTTTATTTGCTCGTTTAAATGATCATTTCTTTTCGAGGTTTCTTTGTACTAACAGTGGACTGTCTTTAGCTTTGTCATTCTAGATTGCACTTTTTCCTTTCCTCCTACCTCACACTAGAGGGCTTTCGGTCCTATCTTTGGATAGAAACCTACCACATACACATTCCTTGAAACTTGTCGCTACCCACAAACTACAGGTCTATTTACTGTATTGCAAGTGTCAGTACGTCAGTCAAAAGGAGGGTGGGAGAGGCTACGAGCATCGGCGTACCGTAGCCATAGAGATTCACCAATCCCTCCCACCACTACCAGCAGCCCCTCGGTGAGCTCTGATTGGTCGTCCGTGTTACACTCGACCTTTGCCCTATGACCGGGCGATGTTGGCTGTTTCCTGTTCGCTGGCCTTGTTGCAGTCCGCGAGTCAGTAGCGAAGAAGAGGAGGGAGTAGGAGGGATTAGCGCTGCAGGCGAGGGGAGAGCCGCTGTATGGAGGTGGAGGAAGTATGAGTCAGTATATATAGAACGTCAGGCTTGACAAAAACCATCTCCTTGGTGAACTGCTTATTTATTGAATTATTATATCGCCTGACGGATCAGGGAGCCCAGGAGAGAAACAATGAGAAGAAAATCTAGAATTCTGCTGTGCTTCGCCTTTCTCTGGCTGCTGGGCATTGCCTATTACGTGTACTCTGGAACCAATGGGAGCAGCCGAAAGGTAATATTCGTTCATTACTTAACAGGAGGACAATGAGAAACAGTCACATGACACATGGGGGGTAAACTTTGTCTGGGGGCTGAAACAGCATAAAACAGGTGCATCTCTGCAAAGTGAAATGTAATCCTGGGGCTAAAATGCTGTATTGCTACTTTGTGTATTTACCCTAATTAATTAGGAATCACACAATGGCATATTTGTTTTGCTTGGTGGAAAAGGTGTTTATTTCCAAGGGTACAATACACATATGAATGGTTAGTGCATGTAACTGAAGCATGTGTGTTTTTAGGTGGCCGCATAAACACATTCATGAGCATTTGTAGTTCATTACTGTTGACTTAGCTGGAATCTAAATATATCTCTGTACTAGGTCCCTTGCTTTTCAACTTGTTTATTAATGACCTGGAGGTGGGCATTGAAAGTACTGTTTCTATTTTTGCAGATGATACTAAATTGTGCAGAACTATAGGTTCCATGCAGGATGCTGCCACTTTGCAGAGTGATTTGTCTAAACTGGAAAACTGCGCAGCAAACTGGAAAATGAGGTTCAATGTTGATAAATGCAAGGTTATGCACTTTGGCAAAAATAATATAAATGCAAGTTATATACTAAATGGTAGTGTGTTGGGAGTTTCCTTAAATGAGAATGATCTAGTGGTTTTTGTAGAAAACAAGTTCTCTATTTCTGGGCAGTGTCATTCTGTGGCTACTAAAGCAAATAAAGTTCTGTCTTGCATAAAAAAGGGCATTAACTCAAGGGATGAAAACATAATTATGCTTCTTTATAGGTCCCTGGTAAGGCCTCATCTGGAGTATGCAGTGCAGTTTTGGACTCCAGTCCTTAAGAGGGATATAAATGAGCCGGAGAGAGTGCAGAGACGTGCAACTAAATTGGTTAGAGCAATGGAAGACTTAAATTATAAGGGTAGACTGTCAAGGGTGGGGTTGTTTTCTCTGGAAAAAAGGCGCTTGCGAGGGGACATGATTACACTTTACAAGTACATTAGAGGATATTATAGACAAATAGCAGGGGACCTTTTTACCCATAAAGTGTATCACCGTACCAGAGGCCACCCCTTTAGACTAGAAGAAAAGAACTTTCATTTGAAGCAATGTAGGGGGTTCTTCACGGTCAGGACAGTGAGGTTGTGGAATGCACTGCCGGGTGATGTTGTAATGGCTGATTCAGTTAATGCCTTTAAGAATGGCTTGGATGATTTTTTGGACAGACAGCATATCAAAGGCTATTGTACTAAATTCTATAGTTAGTATAGGTATGGGTATATATAATTTGTGTGAAGGTAGTGAGGGGTGTGTGTATGGATGCTGAGTTTTCATTTCTAGGGGTTGGACTTGATGAATTTTGTCTCTTTTTCAACCCAATTTAACTATGTAACTATAGAGAAAAGCTTTTTAGCGTTAAAGGCTGACTTTGCAGCCCAAAATTTGCCTAGGCTCGTTTTACCTCATTATGTTTGCTGATACATATATAAAGATACTATTGTAGCAATGCAGCCAGAAGTGGCAAGTATATTTGTTAAATATATATATTGTTACAACACCAAACATAAAGATTTATTCCATTTCATTTAATGGTTAACCTTTTTTCTAAGACGTAAGTTCCTCTTTCCACCCTATTGTGTCTTTGACTCCGCTTATTAATGGTGGTTTGCTGACTCCATAAACTGTTCAAATTTTACATATTACATTTCTTAATAGCAGCAGTATCTGCTCTACTGAGCATATTCCTTGACCCTTACAAAAGTCTTGTCACTGAGTAACTTACAATGGCTACATATGTTGTTGACATATATATGATACTGATGAGACATATGTCCGTTACTGGAGCAAATTCTATTAATTAGATAGTCAGAAACCTGTCTTACTGAGCCATAAACAAACAAATAGCCTTGCTTCTTGTGGAGAAGTGAGTTGAATTTAGATATTGTGGTATGCTGAGATTCTGTAAAGGCTATTGGCATAGCACCATAAAAATCTGTGTGGTAAGTTATGGCTGGTGGGGATAGGTAGAAAGGTTGAACTTAATGGCCAGTTGCCTATTTTCAACCCCTAATAACTATATAACTGTATGTTGGGAACTCTTAGAATACAGGAATAGAGGAATTAAAGACCGTATAAACGTAAAAATTGTGGTCCAAAAGAAGTAAGTGATCCCCACAATACCAAAGAGAAGAAGAGAATCTGGAGACCCTTCCTCAATGTAAAATGTTTATATGTTAAACCTAGGTGAATGCTAGAATATAGAAAAGATTGCATACAATATATTATGTAAATATAAACTGAGCATAAGGTGGGATTCATCCTCAATATCAGTTTTGTCCAAATGGAAGCCCTCAGGCATGAGTTGGCCCTTCAAGGCATTTTATGGCTACAGTCTCTTTGTATGTTATCAGCATTTAAATATAATCCAACCCTAGAGCATGTAGTTTACAAAACAATTATCCCAAAATATATATACATATATAACACGTTATTACATGTGTGCTAAATGATTCCATCAGTGTTGCCGCATTAATTGCTTTATATTCATTTGCCTGTTTAAAAGCAATTTCTGTGTTTTCCAATTCACCAGATTTACTTAAAACAGTGGGATATAATGAATTTGAGTTGTCATTGCAATGGGTTTTAGATTTAGGATTTTTTATCACCATGGTGTAGGAGATTAATTATACATAATGCAGTGTTATGTATTTTGCACTAGCTGAGTTATTGATGGAAAAGAACTTGTAGCTAATAACCTTAAATTCCTATAAATGGCCCCTAGCTCAGTTTTTTTTTAATTCCCAAATTGGAGACTCATTGATCCATTTTGGAGCTCAAAATTACAGTACCGGTATAGGATCTGTTATCTGGAAAGGCCGTCTCCTATAGACTCTGTTTTATCCAAATAATCCATAATTTTAAAAATGATTGTACTTTATCCAAACTAATCCTTATTGGAAGCAAAACCAGCCTATTGGGTTTCATGAATGTTTATATGATTTTCTAGTAGACTTAAAGTGGACCTGTCACCCAAACACAAAAATCTGTATAATAATAGTCCTTTTCAAATTAAACATGAAATCCAATTTCTTTTTTTATTAAAGCATTCATAGCTGTTGTAAACTCATTTAAAAAAAATCTCAGCTGTGAATCAAATATTGTCTGCCACTCCTCTATGCCATGGGCATATCGGTGGGGCAGACAATTACTTTCACTTTCCATTCAGCACATCCTAGATGTCACTGCTCTCCACACATTCCCCGGTTCTCTTTACCATTTAAATGTGTAGCCAGGGCATGGGGATGGACATTGGGTCCCCCATTCTGGTGCACAAACAAGATTCTGAGATGATGCAAGGCTTGCCTTAATAACAGTGTGCACAAAATGGCTGCTGCCTTCTTGCTATAATTATGAATTCCCAGACTGAAGGAGACAAGATTCAAATAATTTATATAGTGTAATTGAAGTTCATTTTGCTTGACTAATGTGATAAAATAGAATATTGAATAATTTTTTTGGGTGACGGGTCCCCTTTAAGGTATGAGATCCAAATTACAGAGAAGAATCTTTTTCCAGAAAACCCCAGGACCCAAGCATTCTGGATAACAGGTCCCGTACTTGTATCACCTTTATTGATTTATCAAAAAGCCGAAATAATCATCTGACCAAAGGTTGCATCAGGCAATGTCTGAGCTATGTGGCAGAATTAATTTCACTGCGCCTCTATATTAACTGTTTTTGTCCCATGAGAATCTATTTGGCTCCATCTAGAATATGATGTGTAGTTTTTTTAATTTGGTGCACTGAAAAAACATGACTATATTCTGTTCAAGGGCATAAATGAGATAAAAGAATTATTATTTTTAGGTGCTGCAGGGATGTTATTTTACAGTGAGAAGTGATGTAATAGAATGTTCTGCTTAAGACTAGGGCCAGACGAGTCGAATCGTGGCCTGTGAAGAAATGCAGGCCGAAAATCTGTTCTTCCACTGCTAGCATTCTGCCTGCTGTGCTTGCTCCTGGAAACCGCTCTGGTGCAGGGAGATGTCGTGGCTTTAGCAGCGAAATGCAAAATATCCTGTTTTGGCACTGAAATCCGCTGCCAGATCGGACTCGTCTGGCCCTATCTTAAGGTGTTGTTTACATTGATCGATTTAATTAGTTACATAACTGTTTAACAAATCAAAAAGTTATTTGTTTAGGAGGCCATACACAATAAGATCTGCTCGTTTGGCAAGTTTGCCCACCAAAGGCATGGCGATATCGAGTTAATCCAATCGTTCGGCCCTAGGGCCAAACGATTGGTTTACGACGAAGAAAATGGGCGCAGACAGGTCGTAGGACTGCATCAACTTTCCATTGCGGTCCTCGATCACAGGAAAAATCAAACCTGCCCGATGGATATCAGGATGGTTTTTGGCCAGGGTCGTCAGATGTCCCCGACACAGGCAGATAAGCTGCTGAATCAGTTTAAAGCAGTGATCCCCAACCAGTAGCTTGCGAGCAACATGTTGCTCACTAACCCCTTTGATGTTGCTCCCAGTAGCCATAAAGCAGGTGCTTATTTTTGAATTCCAGGCTTGGAAGAAAGTTTTGGTTGTATAAAAACCAGGTGTACTGCCAAACGGAGTCTTCTGCAGGCTGCCAGTTCAAATGGGGGCTACCAAATAGCCAATAACAGCTCTTATTTGACATTCCCATGAACTTTTTCATGCTCGTGTTGCTCTCCAACTCATTTTTACATTTAAATGTGGCTCACGAGTAAAAAAAAGGTTGGGGACCCCTAGTCTAAAGGATCGATATCGGCAGCTTTAATCTGCTCGTGTATGGCCACCTTTCCTGCTATGAATAATTACATTGCAGTGTTGCTTCGAGAACTAGTCCAATTGCAGTCCTAAGGAATGATCAGATGTTTTTGGAATCGAGGATGATTAAATTTGTTTTCAAGCTACTTTTTATTATGTACAGGACCAATAATGTATCTTTGTTTGGCAAGAAAAGCTGTTCTCTCTGTATTAATGTTACTGTTTCCCAAAACTGTAAGTTCTTTTGAAACATTTTTAATGTTATCTATGTTTTTTTTGGGTTTTTTTTTTACCCCTCATATGCAGCTACTACATGACATCATTGTGTTAACAGGGAATACATATGTTTTTGTAATGTCTCTACACTCATTTTTTGCGTCTAATCTTCAATTACCCACAATTTCAACTCATGGTCTCGCTTGCGGATCAGTACTGGGGAATCCAATTAGCAAGCACAGTGCTTTCCATACACTTTTTTTTTTTTTTTAATCTAATGTAGCAAACGTAAAATTGCATACAGTTTTTTGTCACATCATGTTTGTTATTACAAAATGTATCTAGCTGAGGCACGAACTTGAAGAAGGCCTTGTACATATTGTGCTTAAAGTTACAGCAAGCAGATGGTTGTTCATGTAGCTGTACTATTAAGGTTTCCTTTTAAATCTCAACCATTTTTGGAATGTCAGCAATTTTCTCTTCATATTTTAGAGCTTCATATTAATTCACCTATATGTCTTACTTTTGTAAACCACCAAATGGGCAATTCACCCCCCCCCACTGTAACATTTCACCTAGAAAATTTATGCACAGTGATATCTCATCCTTGTTATACTATATTTGCAGTGGTCAATCCAGACTGCAGGAATGTTACAGTGCGGAATTGGGCTCTGTGTTCAGAAACACAGTAATGGTCCATCATCAGGCTTAGACGGCCTCTTGAAGTACATGGACCCTAGTGCCATTGCACTGGTCACACTGGATAGGTAAATCTTAGCCCAATATTTGGAGAGACCATTTTTGGGTGCAGACAGATCATCTCTTTAACATATGAAGAATTGTCCCTGCTTTTTGGGATCAGAGTGGGATATGAGAAAACTCTTATCTCTAGTGCATGTCTAGTTTCCTGCTGAAGTCCTGTGCATGTTCATTAAGCCTTGAGACTGCATATATTGCCCTCAAAATGCTATAGCCACCAGCTCTTGGTTAGTTGGGGAGATAGCAGGCACACAGAAGGAGAGCGATGCAGTAAAAAGCTTTGTAACTTTGCAGTTGCTGAGCTTCTACACAAAGGTGTTTCCTTAGCAACTTAAATGAAAGCAAACAGCTCACTATTTTTTTATGCTTAATTGCCCTAACTAAGCAAGTGTTTTATCCAAGTCTTGCATAACACAGTTGTGGAGAAGATGTTTGTCAAATTTCACCATTTTGCTCAAAGCTCTGTTACTATCTTTCATTGTATTTAATGGTTTGTATACAGAACAATGCCCAGCTTCAGCCAGTCATTTTGTGATGATTGAGCCATCATGAAGGCCAGGATAAATTGTAAAATAAAATCACTGGTTGCATTATGACTAAGACATTTTCAGGATCTGTTACAATGTGCTTTATAATTTGCAAAAATATACCCATCTTTTGACATGAGCACATTCAGTTAGGTTTAAAGGAGAAGGAAAGCTACGGCGGCATTTTATTGCCAATAGATTAGCTGCAATAGTGCAAGCTAGAATGCTATATTTATTCTGTAGAATGTTTTACAATACCTGAGTAAAAATCTCTAGAAGCTCTTTGTTTGTTTAGGAAAGGAGCTGTCATATTAGCTTGGTGCAACATCACTTCGATTCGATCGAATTTGACCAATTCGATGGTTGAAGTACCCAAAAAAAATTCGAATTATTTTTCATTCAAATTCTTCAATTGAGCTTAGTAAATCTGCCCCTAAACCTCCAGAAATAAATATAAATGAATTTCTTTATTTTTTTTTACACAGACATCATTCCACAGGATTAATTGAAAACCATGACAGTTAAAAAAGTTCAAAGAGGGGAGGGGTTCTATTTTCCCTTTAAATAATAAATATCAAAAAATCAATATGTGTTTAAGATACATTTTGACATTTTTAAAATATGTATTGCATTTAATATACATTTCATACAGGTGTTGATTTTTTGTGTTTACTCAGAGGTGTATATTTATTTAAGGGTAAAAGAACTTTACACAGTTTGCAACGGGGAATGGATATTTAGCTCTCTTTTCCTTTGTTATAGATTCATTTTTATAAAGATTTAGTGGTATATTTTTTACTTTGACAATTACCTATTTATAAATATGATAAATTGCCCATATAAGTGAATAGCGTGCTGTGAAATGTCCCTCTAGTGAACTGTGGCTTGTTCAGCTTTGATGCATTTACTCCAGTTCCTCCCTATAGACTAACCATAAACGTGCTTTAAAGCTATAAATGTTTTATTTAGCCTTTTTATATATGGTAAAACTTTAAACTTTTAGTAAAATATATGGTCATGAAAGTCCCATGTCCATATATAGGCACAAGTTCACAGGAGATAGAATGTATAGCCTAATTTTTTACAATAAGAAGGTACATTATTTTTCATAATAAACTATTTTGAAAAATGAATGTGGCACCAGCAACAACACTAAGCATATCATTGATTATATTTAATGATGTCCATTTGTATTGTTTACACTATGTTTACATTAGTGCATGAATCCCCAACCAGTAGCTCGTGAGCAACATGTTGCTCTCCAGCCCCTTGGATGTTGCTCCCAGTGGCCTCAAAGCAGGTGATTATTTTTGAATTCCAGGCTTGGAGGCAAGTTTTTGTTGTATAAAAACCAGATGTACTGCCAAACAGAGTCTCCTGTAGGCGGTCAGTCCAAATAGAGGCTACCAAATGGCCAATCACAGCCCTTATATGGCACTCCAAGAACATTTGTCTTGCTAGTGTTGCTCCCCAACTCCTTTTACTTCTAGATGTTGCTCCCGGGTTCAAAAGGTTGGGGATCCCTGCATTAGTGTTTCTTTATCTTTCTATTAGGGGACCAATATTTATTTTTTCTATCAGGGGACCAAGAATAATTCTGGGAGCCAACTTTGCGTCCAAAAATGTAACTAATAGGGCTGACAAAGAGAGAGGGGATCTGGTAGGGTGGCCATGGCATTCATAGTCATAGATTTTACTGATTTCAAGGGGATCACAAAAACCCACTGAGGACCAGCTTTTTTGTTCCGACCCATAGGCCAAGAATTCCTGATTTACAGTTAATTTGTTACTCTTTTTGTATGATAGCTATTCTTATTATAGAAATATTATTCCTGCTTTCAAATATTAACTTTTCTTAAAATTCACATTAATGGGCAGATTTATTAAAGGTCGATTTTTGAATTTGTGCAAATTTTTTAAATTCGAATATATGCATAACTCGAATGGGAGGCTATTTAAGAAAAAAAACGAACATCAAATATTCGATCTAATAGTCCTGACCCAAAAATTGTAATTCAATTCGAATCAAGTTATCCCTCCGAAAAAAACTTGAATGTCAGGAAGGCAATTAACATATTCAAATGGTTCAACGGACCTCTCCCATCAACTTGTAAATGAACTCGGCAGATTTTAGGTGTTGAATAAACTGTTTCCATGGTTGAGGTGTGAGGTTTCAAATTCTAATTTATATTCGATTTGGGGGATTAAAAAAGTGAATGTGTGAATTTTGAGACAAAAAAAAAAAATCTGAAAATTTTCACCCTTAATAAATCTGCCCCTTAATGAACTGATCTCCAAAAATACATTTCTGTAAATTTTGTTACAGGAAGACTGGAATGAAATGAATGCAGTTAAAAAGAGAGATCCCCACAACAACAATGGAGAAGAACAGAATATGGAAACCTTGCCTCCAGGTAAAGTTTTGTTTGTTTTTTTTTTCTTTTATTTGTTTAAAATAATATGTATGCAGAATAAATCATATAACACTATAAAGTGCATGAGAGATAAAGTTGTCAAAACATCGCTGAGTGATGGTGCAAAGTAAGGGAATGCAGGTTTCCTAGGGGTCATCATTTTGTGATCATTTCTAACTAATTTCTCCATCTTTTAGTCAAACCATTACATATAAAAGTAAGTTGGAGGGCATTACAATGTTTGTGGATACCCGACAACAGTTATCCTGATTTCCAGACCATAGTAGCTACAGTTAGGCCCATAAATATTTGGACAGAGACAACTTTTTTCTAATTTTGGTTCTGTAAATTAGCACAATGAATTTTAAATGAAACAACTCAGATGCAGTTGAACTGCAGACTTTCATCTTTAAAGTTGAACAAAAAGATTGCATAAAAATGTGAGAAACAATCCATTTCAGGGGCTCAAAAGTAATTGTACACTGACTCAAAGGCTATTTCATGGGCAGGTGTGGGCAATTCCTTTGTTATGTCATTAACAATGAAGCAGATAAAAGCCCTGGAGTTGATTTGAGGGGGTGCTTGTATGTGGAAGATTTTGCTGTGAACAAACAACATGTGGTCAAAGGAGCGCTCCATGCAGGTCAAACAAGCCATCCTTAAGCTGCAAAAACAGTAAAAAACCATCCGAGAAATTGCTGCAATATAAGAAATGGCAAAATCTACAGTATCGACAGATTGGTAAATCCTGAGAAAGAAAGCACTGGTGAACTCGGCAACGCAAAAAGAAATGGATGTCCACGGAAGACAGTGGTGGATGATCGCAGAATCATTTCCATGGTGAAGAGAAAGCCCTTCACAACAGCCAAACAAGTGAACATCACTCTCCAGAAGGTAGGCATATCAATTTCCAAGTCTACCATGAAGAGAAGACTGCATGAAAGTAAATACAGAGGGTGCACTGCAAGGTGCAAGCCACTCATAAGCATCAAGAATAGAAAGGCTAGATTGCTAAAAAAAAAGCCAGCACAGTTCTGGAAAACATTCTTTGGACAGATGAAACCAGGATTAACCTCTACCAGAATGATGGCAAGAAAAAAAGTATAGAGAAGGCGTGGAACAGCTCATGATCCAAAGAATACCACATCATCTACTGTATAAAACATGGTGGAGGCAGTGTGATGGCTTTGGCGTGCATGGCTGCCAGTGGCACTGGGACACTAGGGTTTATCCATGATGTGACACAGGACAGAAGCAGCCAAATTAATTCTGAGGTATTCAGAGACATACTGTGTGCTCAAATCCAGCTAAATGCAGTCAAATTGGTTGGAAGGTGTTTCATGATGACCCAAAACATACAGCCAAAGCAACTCAGGAGTTTATTAAAGCAAATAAGTGGAATATTCTTGAATGGCCAAGTCAGTCACCTTATCTGAACCCAATTGAGCATGCATTTCACTTAGTTAAGTTACATAGTTAAATTGGGTTGAAAAAAGACAAAGTCCATCAAGTTAAACCCCTCCAAATGAAAACCCAGCATCCATACACACACCCCTCCCTACTTTCACATAAATTCTATATACCCATACCTATACTAACTATAGAGTTTAGTATCACAATAGCCTTTGATATTATGTCTATCCAAAAAATCATCCAAGCCATTCTTAAAGGCATTAACTGAATCAGCCATCACAACATCACCCGGCAGTGAATTCCACAACCTCACTGTCCTGACTGTGAAGAACCCCCTACCTTGCTTCAAATGAAAGTTCTTTTCTTCTAGTCTAAAGGGGTGGCTTCTGGTACTGTGATCCACTTTATGGGTAAAAAGGTCCTCTGCTATTTGTCTATAATGTCCTCTAATGTACTTGTAAAGTGTAGTCATGTCCCCTCGCAAGCACATTTTTTCCAGAGAAACAACCCCAATCCTCATAATATAAGTCTTCCATCCCTCTAACCAATTTAGTTGCACATATCTGCACTCTCTCTAGCTCATTTATATCCCTCTTAAGCACTGGAGTCCAAAACTGCACTGCATACTCCAGATGAGGCCTCACCAGGGACCTATAAAGAGGCATAATTATGTTTTCATCCCTTGAGTTAATGCCCTTTTTTATGCAAGACAGAACTTTTTTTGCTTTAGTAGCCGCAGAATGACACTGCCCAGAATTAGACAAGTCCAGTATCTTATCCTTTATAACCCTAAAGCTTTCCTACCACTGACATCAGACTAACTGGCCTATAGTTTTGCCAGATCTCAATGAATCCTGAAAAATTAAATAAAGAGGTTTGGCAATCACAGAGCTAAGCTCGCTATCTACCCTGGGATGAATACCATCTGGCCCCGGACCGTTGTTAATCTTAACATGTTCTAGTCTCTTTTGATTTTTTGCCATTTTGCGAATTTTTCGGCGAAGCGAAACGACGCAAATTCGCCCATCACTAGTAGACAGATGAAAAATATGAGTTCAGAATCTGCGCTTTTATTTTGTTTTCATCAACCAGCTGACCCCCCTCTGATAGTAAAGGTCCCACCCCTTCCTCCTTCATTTTTTTTACTATTAACATATTTAAAAAATATTTTTTTTTTTTTTTACAGCTTGCTGCAATATCCTTTTCCATATCCATTTTAGCTTGCCTTATAGCTTCTTTGCATGATTTATTGGCCTCCTTGTACCTTATAAATGATTCGGCTGTCCCAGCTAACTTGAAAGCCTTAAAAGCACGTCTTTTCCTACCCACCTCACCAACAACACTTCTATAACCAAAAAGGTTTTGCTTTGCAACGACGTTCCTTGCTTGCAAGTGAAATATACTTACAAGTATATTTATTAAGCAGCATTTTAAAGACTTCCCATTTTTGTTCTGTGTTTAATCCTGTGAAAAGCATTTCCCACTTAATATGTTGCAGAGATGCCCTTATACGGTCAAAGTTTGCACGTCTGAAATTTAGTGTTTTAGTTACTCCCTTATAAAATTGCTTCTGCAACAGAGACCATGTTATGATCACTATTCCCTAAATGCTCACCCACACAAATGTTAGAGATGAGTTATTACAAGGTCCAAAAGAGAGTTATTCCTAGTAGGTTCTTGAACGAGCTGGAATAAAAAGTTGTCATTCAGCATATTTACAAACCTACTAGTTTTTTCTGTCTTGGCAACCCCATTACCCCAGTCAATGTCTGGATAATTGAAGTCATAGCAACAACTTGACCCAGCTGTGAAGCCAGCAAGTGTCGACTCGCTCTGGAGCTGCCAAGCTGCAGTTTTTATCAGCCTGTGTATGACCAGCTTTATCTTAATGGCCGACAGGGAGATCTGTTGCCCGCGATAAATATGCACGAATGTAAGCGACAAATCTCCCAAAAATGCTTCTCCTCTGGCAATAATTGAAATTTCTGGTGATAAAACCTACACATCCAGAAGTTTCCTCGCAAGGAAACTTCATGCCACTTTGGGACAAATTTTTACCATAGTTGATTGTAATTATTGCCGGCAGAGAAGCATTTTAGGAGATTTGTGGTGCAGTTTTATCACTGGCGACAAATCTTACTGTCAGCCATTACCCTTACACAGAGTTATCTGCACTTCATCTAAACATTTGCTGAAGCGTACATGGTTTTTTATAAGGAATCAAGTGGAGCATCTTTGAAGCAGCATAGTTATGGATCTGTTTCTGTCCATATAGTCTTTCATACACAGATGATGTGATGAACGCAGAATGAACGTTTAGCGTTATTATTAAAAACCCAATTAGAAAAGAAATTCATAAAAACAAATTTTAATTGAAAGAAGTTTGTCTGTCCCTCTAATCACTGTACTGCTCGGTCTGACTGCAATTTAATGTGTAAGGGCTAAAGGTTTCATCAGTTAGTGTCTGATAATATAATCACTAATACTATTATATTAATAATAATATACCTCAACCCACATACTAGGGTTCTGGTCCTTTTGAGCAAGTAGACCATGAATCCACACTTGACAAAGGGCATTTTTGCTCGAAACATGTTGTGTGAATAAAAGGATTTTTTGCAGCAAAGTTCTGCGTCTACCTTGGCCTGTTTCACTAACTATATCTTCAATCCACACCAATAAGCGTATATTAAAGTGATATATTGTAAAATAAAACAATGGATTGTTACACAACTTGCCTACATCCTGTTGAGCAGGTTTTCTCGCATACAGTAAATTGATTTTAAAGTCCCCACAGCAGACATAGGACTTAGTAGTCACAGGAAACCCTTTCTTATGATAATTAGGGTTTCATGTAAGTTCCCTGCGCAACTGCTTTCCTATTAAAATTAAAAACCAAGATGGCAATTTCTTACATCTGATAATATCAATAATATCAGTGGTGTGTACAATGCACACCCAACGCATAACATACAGTATCTTCTTGCTCTGTATGCTACTTCTGTGCACACCTCTGGTTCTGAAACAGGGAATCTTCAGGAAAAGAGGAGGAGGAATGTACTTCCCCAGTCTGACCAACACCAAACCCTACCCTGCAATGGTTGGCCAAATTCCCCCCAAAATTGCCCAACCAGTGGTAAACCCCCAGCAGATGTTGGGTCTACTCAAACATCACTAGAACTCCGATCTTGAACAAATGTGCTCATCAGATACTATATTTTAAAAATATTTACTGACTGCACATAGATCTGAGGTGCAGTAAGTATTTCTCAACAATATTTGCAACATGGCTTAGTGTGTTGGTCCTCAGCCACTAATAGTACAGATCTTGGTCTTTTTGGGCATGCTTGGGTCATATTTTGCAAGACGTAAGGTCTCTCAGTTGATGGGTAGTGTGGCTTACTCCTTTCTGTGAATCTAGACTAAATCTCTGAATTTCACATTTAAAAGGGTGCCTGTATTATGTTAACATTTTTTTAAAGATTTTATTTTTTAAGTTTCATAATAAACACAACCAACTTTACAAGTTAAACAAACTTAGAGAGGAAAATGAAGGAAACCAAGATTATGGAAAGGAAAGAGAGAGATTCTCAAGGGCCTTGAGAGGAAGGTTTAGTAGCTTACTCGTCTATATGCTTGAGTATCTGTACACCACATTTTTATATTTGCATTGTTACCCAGGTACCCCACACTGCATCAATATGTTAACATTTTTAAGTATATATCTGGCCACTTATATCAAGTAAAGGGTTTGGTGGGCAAGGGTATGCTAACATATCAGCAGGATATAACCAGTTTCTGCCTTGGTGATGGTGATTGTTCAACCTGGGAAATATTATTGCCTTTGGTAAACATCTTACAGTTCAGGGTTATGCTAGCAAATAAGCAACCTTTTCTCTGTGCCACAGAGCCAACATGGTCTCCCAGCATCAGTCCTTTAGAGCATTACAAGTAATACACTATATATCATCATTAAAGGATCACCGGGAGACTGCCAGGCATAACATATCCTTTTTTGAACGGTGGTACACCCACCCATCTAGCCAAATCCGTATGGTCTCCACTTTATTCTCAGCCCTTAATAACCTATCAAACCCTAGGCAACATGCATATGTTCGGGCATGGGAAAAGGACAACATCTACCTATGACCCCGAAATTTGGACGAAATGTTGGGAAATCACCAAATCTAGCTCCATAAAAACTGTATTGTTGGAAGACTCCTATAAAGTACTATTCAGATAGTATTTGACACCTGAAAGAATAGCCAAAAGTGTGACATCAGCTGATCCCAACTGCTTTAAAGGCTGTCCACAAACTGGTTCAATGTATCACATCTGGTGGACGTGCCTCAAGGTGGTTAACATACATAATATTATCTTTGTTTTACTTTATTGTTTTATTCTTTGAGTATTATAATGCAATAGCATAATGTAAAAATCTACATGTTACAAACTTACCTCAAGTAGACATGATATATCTTTGTATTACATGTTTAAAAATATTGTTGAAAAACTGAATATTTAAAAGTCTATGGGAGATTGCTTTCCTCTAATTCTGAGCTTTCTGAATAACGGGTTTCCTGGATAATAGATACCATAATTGTACTTTCTGTACAAGGAATTAAAAATGCAATTTAGTTGACCACTGCTGTTAGTTGGGAGCCAAGCCTATATTTACAGACAAAAAAAAAAAAAAAAGATCTTCTGTACTGACCTATATCAATATACTAAGGGCATTTCAATGTTTAATGCCTAAAGCTACTAAAAATGTCCACTCCTGTAAGCAAAACATCTATACATATATTGCAAATTCTTTACTACTATTTCCTGTATATCTTAATGTCCTTAATATATTGATATGAGCAAGTTTAGATAATCTGGATTATATGAATATTTTTGTTTGCACAACAAAATGCTTCATATTTACATAGTTACATAGTTTGTTGCATAGTAAAATTGGCTTGAAAAAAGAGTCCATCAAGTTCAACCAAAAACCCAGCATCCATACACATCCCTCCATACCTTCACATAAATTATATACACCCATATCTAAACTAACTATAGAGTAATTATATTATGTCTGTCCGAAAAATCATCCAAGCCACTCTTAAAAGCATTAACAGAATCAGCCATCACAACATCACCCGGTAGTGCATTCCACAACCTCCCACAACCTCACTGTCCTCACTTTGAAGAACCACCTACGTTGCTTCAAATGAAAGTTCTTTTCTTCTAGTTTTCTAGTATGGGTAAAAGGTCCTCTATTTGTCTATAATGTCCTCTAATGTACTTGTAAAGTGTAATCATGTCCCCTCGCAAGCGCCTTTTTTCCAGAGAAAACAACCCCAACCTTGACAGTCTACCCTCATAATTTAAATCTTCCATCCCTCTAACCAGTTTAGTTGCATGTCTCTGCACTCTTTCCAGCTCATCTATATGCCTCTTAAGGACTGCAGTCCAAAACTGCACTGCATACTCCAGGTGAGGCTTTACCAGGGACATATAGCGGCATATTTATGTCTTTGTCCCTTGAGTTAATGCCCTTTTTTATGCAAGACAGAACTTTATTTGCTTTAGTGGCCCCAGAATGACACTGCCCAGAATAAGACAACTTATCTGCAAAAACCCCTTGATTCTTCACAGTTAAGTAAACCCCCCAACACACTGCCATTTAGTGTATAACTTGCATTTATATTATTACATTTTGTATATATTTAATAAAATTATTATATTTTTTTTAGGTAAAGTAAGGTGGCAAGACTTTAATCAAGATGCTTATGTCGGAGCTACTGTAGTACGACCTGGCCAGGATGCCTATGCACGGAACAAGTTTAATCAAGTGGAAAGTGATAAACTCCTCATGGACCGAAGTGTCCAAGACACGAGGCATGAACAGTACGTAAGCAAATTTTTATAAACGTGTGTGTGTGTGCGTAAGTGCGTGCGTGCGTGTAAGTATATATACCAGTACACACCCTTTAAACATGTCTGTCAAAAGAGAACATGCCTGACAGTAAGCAAGAGAGAGCCCTGCATGTCAGTTCAGTTAAATGCGTCTCTCTTTAAAATGCCACCCTTTGTGTAATGCCACCTTGGACTGGCATGAGAAGGCATGACTTGCCATCTGCATCATCCATAATTACACAGGTGTTTGTCATGGGTCAAGTCTCATGTTACCTGACTAAAATAAAAACAAACAATGACTTGAGAGAAGTCTTAATTTATTTTTTATGTGATAATAGAATAGTAATAGAGCAGGGTTCTGCTACCTCAAGGTATAACAATCCACGAGGAGTATCTGTAAGTTCCACTACATAATTGGATTCACCTGAACAGTAGTTATTGCATATGAAGTTTATATGAATATTTGAATTGCCTGCGACATGTGACCCCCCTCCGCACCAAAAGATGGAGATCAAGACAAAGGATTGACATCAGATTGTCTAATACAGTGTTTCGTTTTTGGTTGTAGAAGATATTTTAGCCAATATGAACATATACAGACATATTGTATATATTGCACGTAATATTCATATTAACACTCTAAAACGTTTTTATTTTTAAGATGTCGTAAAAAAACATGGAGGGTTGATTTACCAGCAACCAGTGTTGTTATCACATTTCATAACGAAGCCAGGTCTGCCTTACTGCGCACAATAATCAGGTAGTATGCTCTTATAGTTGAAGATTTATGTCCAATGGTGTGCTTTTATGCTGCATAAAGTTATGATCTGTAATAATGCTCCAAATGGTGTGTTTATTCACTTAGGCAATGTTTCACTGCAGGATAGAGCACATCTATTCAATTTATTTTCATCATTCAATTTTTTTTTATAATCAATATCATGAACTATATTCGTAAACTCTCATAATGCAAACTGATACACACAAAATGGAACATATCAAGATTTAGTTTCTTTTCCCGAAGTTAGAAACACTACTTTGGGACATAAATTGCTATGATATTTTTTCAGTTTAAAAACAAATCCAGAGCTAAATGGCTTTGCTGGATTAGCTAACAGTTAAGAAAATAATGTAAAATAGTAATGATACAACCATAGGCTAATTACACATGCCATTTTCTCAGCTGGCAGAAAAACACTGTTGAAGAAAATGGCAATCTGCTCCTTAACTAGCCTTTGCTCTGTAGCACAGACAGGAGCAGACTTCTACTTGTCATTTTGCATGAATAGCGAATTTTTACTGGAAAATGCTTGTGTGCAGAGAAAAAATGTACCTGTGCCATTAGCTTTAGTACCTTAAATGTTAGAAACCAAAAAGGAAAGAAAAGGATGCAGCAAAATTTGTAAATTTGTCAAAGTAACACCAATCCCTGAAAGTTTTATTAGACTATTAGTGGTTAAAAAAAAAATGCAGTTGCTTATTTACATGGGACTTAGAAAGCAATCAATCTAAATTTAGTATTATCTTCAGTATATAGAGTAGAGCAGAGGTTCTTGAACCCCTTTGAGGTCCAACATTTTATTATTTAGGGCATTATTACTGTCCAGTGTTGCCCCCTCCCCCCTTTCCTTGGTGACCAACACATGCTCTGTACAGTTTGTGTAAGAGCGAATCACTTCCCCTCAGCTCCACCAGTGTCTGGCTGCGGACTGGAGGAATATTCTTGTTTTAATATATGGGCAACTGTGGGCATCCCCCCTACAGCTGTTGCCCTAGGCAAGGACCCACAGGTGCCTATATATAAATATTGGGCTGCTTTCCTTCACTACCAACGTGTAAAAATACACGTATTATCATATAATATATTCCAGAATTGCCATTTGTGTACACGTGTCAAATTACAGGACTAGTCACTTCGTACATGTGAAGAATTGCTCAGATATAGCTTAATTAAACAAAGCCAATTAAGTAAACATTTGTATAAGAGTTGTCTTTCAATAAAATAACTAACATTTATTTGCATGCCAAAATATTGTTGCCTGTCTTTCAAATGTAATGTAAAAGCAAAGACTAAAATGGGGGATGAAGGTTTTTTAAACAAGATACAATTTATATTAAGCCTTGAATAGTAGAGTGATTTTGCAAACAAAATCGGTCACCTCTGTTGATGTACAACACAGGCTTTTTGTTTGCGATTTTGTTTTTGATTCTGGAATTTGATCTATTTTATGTTGCTGGTCAGCAGGATTTGATGGTCTTTCATTTTTATTTCAGTGTATTAAAAAAAAGCCCAGTGCACCTTATCAAGGAAATTATTCTTGTTGATGACTACAGTGATATTGGTGAGTTTAACTGCTTATTTATCAGATGTATATAGTATAATGATAATTGACTCACGCAAATAATAATTTAATAATATATGAATTTCACTATATAGAAAGGTGCCTTGAATATTTCAGAAAAGCTGTCCTCAAACAAGATTTTTTCTTATGTGCTTGAAAAGTATATTCAGGAATTAGTGAATGAGAAGTTGTTGGTTTTTTTGTTTTGTATTTATGGTTATGTCAGTATGTGTTTTTGGCACTCTGCTGCTTGTCGAAAGACAAACTCTTTTCTAGTACTGTACATGTAAGGGACCTGTTATCCAGAATGTTCGGGACCTGGGGTTTTCCAGATAATGGATCTTTCCATAATTTGGATCTTCATACCTTAAGTCTACTAGAAAATCATGTAAACCTTAAATAAACCAAATAACCTGGTTTTGCTTCCAATAAGGATTAATTAAATATTAGTTTGGATCAAGTACAAGGTACTGTTTTATTATTACAGAGAAAAAGGAAATTTTTAAAAAAAATTTGGATTATTTGATTATAATGAAGTCTATGGGAGAAGACCTCTACCTGTACATCATAAATTACAGAAACACATTTACTGCAACTCCTTAGTATACATGGGCTTTCTGCATAAAGGGTTTGCGAATAAGGGATCCAATACCTATAGTATAGTGCAATCATAAAAACAGTTGCAATACAGCTTTGTGCAAAGTATGCAATATTAAATTTGTCTTTTAAAGGAGAAGGAAGGGTTAAAACTAAGTAAGCTTTATCAGAAAGGTCTATATAAATACACCAGTAAACCCCCAAAGTAATGTTGCTCTGAGTCCCCTGTCAAAAGAAACAGCACATTTCTTTCCTTCTATTGTGTACTCATGGGCTTCTGTATCAGACTTCCTGTTTTCATCTTAAACTTCATTGCCCTGGGCAAGAGCATGCTCAGTTTGCTCCTCTCCCCCACCCCTCCCTTTTCTACTGTAATCTGAGCCCAGAGCAGGGAGAGACTCAGGCAGGAAGTGATGTCATATCACGTTAATACTGCAGCTCCTATTCTAGACAAACAGAGAGTTTCTAGAGCTTTTTACTCAGGTATGGTAAAACATTCTACAGAATAAATATAGCATTCTAGCTTGTACTATTGCAGCTAATCTATTGGCAATAAAATGCCTCTGTAGCTTTCCTTCTCCTTTAAACTAATTTGAGGACTTACTTAAGGAAAGGACACGCTGGCTTCAAATTTACTTTGCACTTTTGTTCTGTACTGAGTCTTCCAAAAGAGAGTGTAACACACAGTATGTAACCAAAAGCACTTAAACATTCGCAAATTTTGTGTACCTTATAAACTAGAAAAGACAACTGATATTAATTATGTATATTTTTACACCTATTAATTTTGATTTTATACAACCATTTCTGTAAGTGTATAATGTAAGATGGACACATTTTATTGCATCATGCTTGATTGCAGATTTTTAATTCATTGATTTTGGATCCATTTAATTTGCCTAGATTACTTAAATCTTAATTTGATCACTTAAACTTGTTTACATGTTTTACAGCTGAAGATGGGGCTCTGCTTGAAAAGATTGAAAAAGTACGTGTACTTAGAAATGATAGACGAGAAGGTCAGTATAATAGTAACTTAGTTTTAAAGTAACTGAAGCAAGATTGTTATAACAAAGGTTGCATTTTGCAAGCTTCTGATGTCTTCAGAATCAGCCCTAGCCTGTCAGTTCATTCAGGCACTGCCAGTGTAGAACTGGCTGACCCAGTAGGTTGGAATGCATTATCTCCCATCTGAGCTCAGTTGTTCTTTGTGTGTGTGTGTGTTGCAGAGGATGCACTGAAATACAAAAAAAACAAAAAACCTATACCCTTTTTGATTTTCACTGTAGTCATACTTCTATTCATCTTCCTGTCTCTCATTTATTCCACTTTCTGAATGATAGGACAACATAAACGCTAGTAACCAGATAGCTGCTGAAATTCCAAACCGGATACTAGAGCGATGAACAAAAATAATATAAAATTAAAGACCAATTGTAATTTTTCAGACTTTTCTTTATACTAAAAGTTAATTTAAAGACCCACAATCCCCTTTTTTTGGATGCTGCACTCTTTGTAATGTTACACAGTACCATAGAATATGTCAGCACTAGAAACTATATTAAGAGATATACTGAAAAATTATAAATGAACCAGTGGTATATTTTCTTTTATGGAGCTTAGGTATTTAAAGGAGGATAAACACCAAAATGAAAACCACTCATGTAAATTGACAAACTGGTTGTTATATTTGACATGAAAAGGATTTCTTTGAAGAAGTCCTTGTTTTTATAGAAGTGTGTTGTGCTGTCAGACAAGTTGGGGCTTTGTTTACACAACCTCTATGTTGCTCAGTGGCATTTCCAATAATACATATTTATGATTTGTCAAAAGCCCTAAAGAAATAAAGAAACCATAGGTATTTTCAAAGAAGAATATCATGCTTTTCTGCCAAAAATGTTGAATTTTGAGAAGTGCAGGCTAAGAGGGTTATTTATCAAAGGTCACATTTTAGAGGTTTTTTTTACTTCAAATGGTTTCTTATTGAAGAAAAAACTGTGATGGAAAAGACTTGATTCGTGGAGTTCAAGTTGCGGAACCTGAAAACTAGAATTAATCGAGTTTTTAGCTGAAAAAAAACTTGAATGACTCAAGTTGGGGTGTAATAAATCCTGAAAATTTTTAGTTTTTTTTTTTACCCGAAAATTAGATTTTGGCCAAAACAATAGCCTCAAAAACTAGAATTTTCATGGAAATCGCAACTCTATCCTTAATAAATCTGTCCCTAAATAATTTTATATTTATTTAGGGCATTTTCAGTTGT
This sequence comes from Xenopus laevis, assembly GCF_017654675.1. Taxonomy (NCBI): domain Eukaryota; kingdom Metazoa; phylum Chordata; class Amphibia; order Anura; family Pipidae; genus Xenopus; species Xenopus laevis. The sequence continues at coordinate 54,303,929 of NC_054379.1, read as the reverse complement.
CCGTTTTACTAGTCCAGTAAAATCCAGTTGTTTTGTGTAGTACACCATGTAAGATTTATTTTATTTAATTTTGTTCCAGTAATTTGTATGAAAGAACAGAATATGTTCATTAAATTGTAGGTCTATATAGCTGTTAAAAATATGTTCTCTCTCCTCGTAGGTCTTATGCGTTCTCGTGTAAAGGGTGCAGATGCAGCACAATCAAAAGTTCTTACGTTTTTGGACAGCCATTGTGAATGTAATGAACGCTGGTTGGAACCTCTGTTAGAAAGGGTTGCTGAGGTAATTTAATTTAAATTTTTGTTTAGCGTTAGCCTTTAGGGAACAGCATTGCCTGAATTTTGGTTCTGGATAGTAGTTCCGATACTGGTATTTAGCATTCTGCCTGTCTTAAAAAATAAACCTGGTTATAAGAACCACATGGAAGATCTTGATCAACCTTTTTGGACACTACTGGTCTAATTAAAGCTTTAGCTTTTTGTCTCAGACCCATTTTTGGGCCCCTTTTAGGTTAAAAAATAATGAACGTGGGGGCGGAGTCAACAGCCGAACTAGTAGAATGCACCAGCCTAAGCTCCGGAGCATACCCGAACTTGGTTGGCTGCAATAAAACACACACAAAAAAAAGTTCTCGCCCCAGACCAGCACTGGATCATTAATGGAACTGCCCGGTGCAGACAGAATTCGGCCACTTCCTGCACTGAGCAGCGCTTGTAGCTCTCAAGGGCACATTTGGATCCGCACCCCCCGTGACTGGCCTCCAGGTTAACAAACAGACGGGACCCCCAGCTCCAGAGAGACATCCGCGCAGGTTAGTGGGTCAAATAACAACCGGGCCCCTAGCTCTCAGCCTGATAGTGGACCCCACACTGCCCACGTGGGAGAGATGCTGTTTTGGAGAGTATTACTGATAAGCTGAAGTCCCAGGGAAGTCTCCCCATTCAGCAACAGTGGGACATAACCCCATAGGGTATAGCTTGGTTGCAAATCTGTATGAACTGAACACCCCAGAAACTGTACCATAAGAGAAACGGGGAGCAGTACGAATCGAGCAATATAAACCACAGGTAGTGCATAGACAGTGGCCCCCTCCCCTCATCAAAACGGGAGACATATATAGCCAGTTCAGCAATCTACCTAGAAACCCAACCTGCAAGAGTTGCCATAATAAAAGAAAAATAACCAACTACAACAACCCATACAAACTGGATAACTTGTAAGGAGGCCGGTACACGTTAAAACAGATGGGAGCTAGACAGCGGCCCATGTAACCGCAGAGATCAAGCCCTGACATATCATATCAGACAAAGGTGGTGGACCATAAACTACCTACTTTAACAATACACTCCTATAGATCATCAAATGTAAATATAACTGAAGATGACAGGAGCACGAAATAAACATACCCCATAATACTTAACTTCATAAGTCAAGAAAGACATTAAACAACGTGACAACACTAACGCAGCTGCCATGGAAATTTCACAAGCAGAAGAGACCTTCTCTCAAACATCCACATCCCATGCGTTATGCTTAGCGAAATTAGACCTTACAGAAGGACTAAACACATTATTCCACAAAATGCAATCTTTTTTTAAGGCGGATGTACAACAAACAGTAACAAATTTAACAAAAGAGATCAACTCCATTGGCACTCGAGTAATGATCTGGAAACAAACCATGATGCCATCATAGTAGAACAAAGCACTCTAAAACACAAATCTCAACGTTACAGAATACAACCCAGATCTTTTACTGATACTAGGTTTCCAAGAAACCCAGACCATAAAAGATGACCAGAGCCAATATATCATACAAGGCACTCTCTTAGGCAAGGAATACAACATAGTTAACATCTTCGCCCTCTCAGAGAATCAAAAGAGTTTCTTCCACTCCTTTTTCACACAGAGAAATAATATAGCCTTTGGTAAGTATTAATAATGGGAGATTTCAACATGGTAATATCCACTACTCTCGATAAAAACCCTCCTCTAGATTATACTCACAAACCCCCAGCTATTTTCACAAAGTCCCTTAAGTCGTTAGCCTTAGTCGATGCTTGGCGAGCTCTAAACCCCACTGCCAGAAATGAAACCTTCTTTTCCCACCCACATAAAGTGTACTCTCGCATCGACTATATCTTTACCCCAATCCACTTGCTTTCGCGCATCACAGTAACCAGTATACATGCCATTGCGTGGTCAGACCACGCAGCAATAGCAATAACAGTTAAAACTTCAATCAAGTCTAAGCCCTAGAATCAACTGTCGATTAAATGAAGCACTACTATCGAACCCAGAGATCAGTGAACATGTAGCTAATGATTTACAAGAATATTTCCTCTTACTTGAACCCTGCTTTATCAATGAGCATCATATGGGCAGCCCATAAAGCAACCATGAGAGGATCCTTTATTAAACTGGGTTGCAAATATAAAAGAATCTGCCAACAAAAAAATAACAAAATTAACTGCAGACCTTAAACAAACTGAAAACTTGAATAAACAAAATTCAAATCCGGCCCTAATTAAACCGCTACAGACCATCCAAGCAGACCTCACCAAACATCTAATGGAAGACGCAGATAAATCTATTTGATGGTCCAAACAAAAACTATTCATCCATAGAGACAAACCTGATACTATGCTTGCCCGGAAACTAAACAAATATTCGCTATTACCCCAAATCACAGCAATCCAAAATTGCCAGGGAGTATTAACCTCCCTTCAATTCTTCAAATTTTTCATCATTTTTATAGCTAATTATATAGCTCCCCACAGGAAAAAAACACCCAGAAAGAATATTTTCCTCATTAAACCTTCAGAAACTAAATGAACAGGAACTAGAGGCACTAAACACAGAGATTACAACAGATAAAGTAAGTGAAGCTATCAAACACATGAATGCTAAATCAAGCCCTAGTCCGGATGGTTTGCCATAACATAACTATAAGAAATTTGCAGCTCTCCATATACCCCATTTAACAGCAACATTCAAGAAAATACTTGAAGGTCATGCAATCCCCCCTGAGATGCTAGACAGCTAGAGGCTACTATTTGTCTTATTAGATCTTATTAGATCTCAAAAAAGTGTTTGACACAGTCAACTGGAGACACATGTATCGCTGCTTTCAGTTGTTTGGAATTAAGGGTAAATTTATTAATAGAAAATGTGTCTTATATTCCAACCCTTGGGCAAGAATTAAATGCATGGGACTTCTTTCTTCTAACTTTATAATAGCCAGGGGCACGCGCCAAGGCTGCCCTCTTTCCCCACTTTTACTTGTTCCCGAGGATGCAAAGAGATTGGGGACTACAAACATATTTGGTGAACTTGCCCCATAGCTGTAACTTATTGGAGAGAAATTTTTAAGATAATAGAGAAGGTTTTCAGCAAATCCATACCTATGGATATATGCATAGCATTACTGGCTCTTCCATTGAAAGAACTCAGAGTCAAATTCTAGCAATAGCCAGAATCACCCTGGCAAAGCAATGGTTTAAAATTTACATCACCACACAAGGATTACAGGAAAGACACAGAACTGTTGTGCTTAACAGATTTATTGACAGATACAATAGGAAAGCATATTGAAATATGGACACCAAGGAATATATACAATAAAACTATGTGACAAACACAATTAGAATAGATAAATCCGGCAACAATATTGGTAGAACACAGACAAACTATTAAACTGTGTACCCCCCTTATTAATATCCCCCCACCCGAATAACTGTCCTTAACATAAATAATGTTGAAACTATTTGCGAAATAACTTGTGTTGGGAAAAAAAACAAAAATAAATAAAAAAATAAAAAATGAATGTGCCAAATGTCAACTACAGACTTTCAGGTTGCTGTATCTATCACTGCTTTGATCCCTCTTTGGGGGACAGCTCCTCATTGTAGCATCTTATAGCCTACGGTCATAGCCTTCAATAAGCCATTCATAATTCATTTTCACATCTGTTGCTAAGCATGAGAAACAGAATGTGTAAACCAGATTATTTTTCTCTTATTTTTTTTTTTGCATGTTGGCAATCATAGATACAACACAATATACTGTTTAACGATGCATTTCTTTTTCATCTCATTACGTACTAGAATGTTGTAGTAGTTAGTGTATCCTAATAATGGTTCAGCATCAAGATAACTGGACATATGTGCATAGATTTTGATAGGGTAATATAGGTGCATATTATTATGGCCTGTTTAGAGAAAACAAATCATGCATGTTAGTTTATTTATTTTGCTTATACCTGTAATCTATTTTTTGTAAAATTTTACTACAATTTTAATTTTATGTTTTAGGACCGGACTAGAGTTGTGTCTCCTATAATTGATGTCATTAACATGGACAATTTCCAGTATGTTGGAGCATCAGCTGATTTGAAAGGCGGTATGTATAAATCAGAATCACAACTTCAGTTTAGAGGTATTTATGTATGCTTCTGTATTGTCCTTTTGACAACATTTATCTGTTTTTTTAATTCGTTCTTATTTAAATTGACATTTGTAGGTACAGTGGCTTTTCTTTCTTAACACAACTCTTCTATATGGGTCCTTCATCCTTTGCACAGAATACATTGAAAATTGAACTGCACTTGTGCTACCCCATAAAAGGTCAAATCTTCAAATTAAGCGTTGTTATGGTTCAAACACCCTTTGAGTAAACACTTCACATGTTTATATAGTCAGTTTTAATATATAAGGTTTAATTAAAATTATGTGCACAGAAATGTCATGTTTATTCGTTCAGTTAAATTAAAACTGTTTGCTAACAGGTGTCTCTTTAGGAGAACTAAAGCTTCACTAAAGAACTATGGTAAAAATGTTGTAAATTATGTTTTGGGCTTTTATACCAGCCCAGGGTAACCACAGCCCTTTAGCAGTGAAAAGCTTTGAAGCCAAAGATGCCCCAGTAGCTTCCCATCTTCTTTTCTGCTGATTCACTGCACATGCTCTGTGCTGCTGTCACTTACTGAGCATAGGGGATGATGTACAATATACAACTTTTAAAGAATATTACAATTTCATATCATATTTATTATAATACACAAGTTTTAGTGAGTAGTGACAAAAATTACATCACTACTCACCATTTATAACTGATGACATCACTAGTCACCGTATATAATAGATAAAACACCAAATCAGTCACCCAACAGCATGTAGGCATTTTTTTTTTTTAACAATATTTTCATTTAATGAGTATTTATATTGATCAAATTGAACCAGAGATACTCTTTCCTGTGTAATTGACATAAATAAGATAATTTCAGAATAGACAGATTTGATTTAACTAATCAGTGTGTTTTTATTTATAATTGGGTTCTTATTCACATTGTTTTTCTGTTCATGCGTTAGTACAGGTATGGGACCAGTTAATCAGAAAGCGCTGAATTACGGGCCATCTCCCAAACAAACTAACAAACAAATAATTCTAATGTTTAGAAATTACAGTATTTCCTTTTTCTCTGTAATAATTAAACCTTACCTTGTACTCCATCTTAACTAAAATATAATTCATCCTAATTGGAGGCAAACCAATCCTATTGGTTTAGTGTTTAAATTATATTTTCATAGACTTCAGAGAGATACAAATTACAGAAAGATCCCTTATCTGGAAGACACCAAGTCCTGAATATTCTAGATTACAGGTCCCATATCTGTAGTATGTAAAAATCTTACAATATTTATTAATTTTTTCAGGTTTTGACTGGAATTTGGTTTTTAAATGGGACTATATGACACCCGAACAAAGAAGAGGCAGACAAGGAAATCCAGTAGCTCCAATTAAGTATGTTTCTTTTTTTTTCATTAATGTTCATGCTTGATAAATCAAACCCATTATTTTATGTACAGTTTACAAAACCACATTCGTGCCCAATAAAAGTAAGAATTAAAAAAACAGTAGGTATATGGACAACTACGAAAAATTTAAATGTGATCTCATATGCTGTACCCAAACTGTAAAAATACATGTACAATTGCACACATCTCAATATTTGTTAATAATTCACATTTTGTTAATCCCAATCAACTAGATTACATTACAAAAATGAATTAAAGAAGAAATAATCATGAATGCTAATGTGTTATTATCTAACCACAGCAGACTCATTTAGTTGCCTAGTTTGATAGGACTACTTACATCCTTAGGTCTATGATATTGGTTATTTCTCCACCTTGCTTGCATTCTCAGACAGGACTGTGATGGCAAAGACACACATCAAGAGGGAAACCATAAAATTGTATCATATTCGGTGGTGAGTTCATATTGCTAGGCAAATGCTTAAGCAGACAGTGAAGAGTTTAGTGATTTAAATACAACATTAACACTGAAAGTCGGCCAAATGTTGATCGGGCAGGGTTAAAAATCCTGTCGGATCGCGGCCACATCTATTCATTGATGTGATCCCGCGATCCAGTTGCCCTAGGGCCCACGATCGTATCAGCCCGATATCCCCCACCTCAATGTGGGCATATCAGGGAGAGATCCACTCGTTTGTCAACATCACCAAAAGAGAGGTTCTCCCTGTGTATGGCCACCTAAAGAATCGATCTAAAGGGCCAGAGTTGCTTTGAGGATCCCATGCTGTCACTCTTCAGAGGAGAGTCAAACAGAAGCACAACTTGCAATTGGCCACCTTAAATACATTTTCTCATGATTGGACACACCTGCCTATGAAGTTCAAGGCTTATGGGGCTAATCCAACCAATTTGGTGTTGCCAGTAATCAGTATTGAGCAGTTACATGCATTCAAATTAGCAAAATTACAAGGGAACTCACATTTTTGCACAGCCAGTTTTTCACATTTGATTTAATTTCATACAACTGAATACTGCTTCACTAAAAAGCTTTATTCAGAAAACACCCAAGTATTCCTGGAAAAGAAAAGACATACCACTGTTATCTTTTTCGTTCAAAGTGGAGTAAATTATTATGCAGGCTGAGAGGGGTTCCCAAACTTTTTCATATGACTGTATATACACATATATTTGACATTGATATACAGAGGCTTTCTTGATAACTTTTCCTTCTGTATGACAGTCACATGGTTTTAGGGGTTTGGATTTGGTTTCTCCAGGCTTTTGAATCTGAATCCTGCTGAAAAAATGCTAGGATATGTCTGAATCCAGGATTCTGTACATCCCTAATTTTAATTTGTTTTTGTTTTTTTAAGAATCATAAAAACTGTTGGTTTGTAAAGGTTTAACAGCAGGTTTTCAGGAAATATATAAACTGTAGGGTCATGTGATATCTGCTATGCGTATGTTTCTTGGCATTTTCCAGTGCAAAAATGTTTTGTACTGTTTCCCTTTTCCTGGCTTCCAGCAGTATCCCCACTGAGTAGTTAAAATTGCTTTAGTATACAGGAATATTTGCCATTCATTACATTGAGAAGAACACAGAGTGTGTTGCTGAATTAAACAGCATGGCAGTTATTGGCATTCTTTAAGAGAATGCCAATTCTTGTATATGTATATGGTAACCTAGGCACAATGGGTACTCTCTTGTCTGAAACAAACAGATGCACAATTTAAACAAGATCAAGTGACCAATTGCTTCTTATTTTGCTGTGATAGCATTTTCTTATAAGTAACTGGTCCCATATAAAATGTACAGTTCATCCTGTGTGAAAATATTTAGTGGTGCATAATTTTTTAATATTTTATTTATTTTTTTTGGTTTGTTTTTACTATAGAACTCCAATGATTGCAGGGGGGCTGTTTGTGATGGATAAACCATACTTTGAAGAATTAGGGAAGTATGATATGATGATGGATGTTTGGGGTGGTGAAAATTTGGGTAAGTGTGCAGTCTGTTTACCATTTGTTATCAACTTTTCTTTGTTGTATTTCTCATCAGGACATGTCACGCTACTAAAGTGCTAAATTTAAAGTGTGAAAGTTTGGCAAATTATCACCACAATTTTCAGAAAGAATTCAGAAAGAATTTATGGCAGGAGAAAAACCTTGTGTTTTTCTCTCACAAAAAAGAGGATTTAATATTTTCAGTAAATATGTGTTGTTAGACGAGGAGTAAATACATACTTGCTACCGATGAGTTTTCATGCACTTGCCCTTAATCAACTGGTCCTTTGATGTAAAGGACCAGTAACATCAAAAAATTAAAAAATTCGTTAGTATACATTGAAAAATAAAGACCAACACAAATCAAACTTTTAAATTGCAAAGCCTTTATTAAAAAATAACTTACTGAAACTCCACTTCCGTTCTTCTTGAGAATTGGCGACCATCCATTCTGCAGCAGTTGATTTCGCCTCCCTGGCTATCTCTCCTGGCCGCTGTGCTCTGCCGGCAAGGTGGGGCAGCACTTCTAAGTGATGCACATGTATCCTCCAGCCGACGTCGCCATTGCCTGCAAGTTGCTCCGCACTTCCCAGCATTGCTCCTCCGTCTCACCCTGGCATGTTTTTTTCTTCCCGAACCCCCAGCCTCTGCACTGCGCTGCCCCGTCTCCCTCCTCCTGTGCTGCCTGATTTTTACAAGGAGATTGAAGTGAGCTGCTGCACCTTGGACTGTAACTCTGTTCTGAAGATTGTAGTTGCACACACAGAGCCAGACAGCGCCGGGCAATACACACAGAGCCAGACAGCGCCGGGCAATACATAAGCATAGCACTGGGAATTAGCACTTACCCCCGCAGCACCTACAAGTTCTACCTTCCTGCTATCACCTTTGACACCTTTCTCCAGTGGCCAAAGATCAATCGGGTTCTCCGAAATCAACTGCTGTAGAATGGATGGTCGCCCTTTCGCCTTTTCTCAAGAAGAACGGAAGTGGAGTTTCAGTAAGTTATTTTTTTAATAAAGGCTTTGCAATTTAAAAGTTTGATTTGTGTTGGTCTTTATTTTTCAACGTATACTAACGAATTTTTAAAAAAAAATTTTGATGTTACTGGTCCTTTAAGTCCTGCGTTGTCCTTTTTCTTATTGTCTATATTTTGTCTATATTGTATAAGGAAAATAGATTTGTGCAAAATACAGGTATAAATACTTCAATAGAACCTGTTTTAGTCTGTTAAAAGATAGTAACCTTGGGAGAAGGTTCATTTTTCAACAGGACCGTGATCCCAAACACAAGGCCAAAGTGACATTAGAGTGGCTCAGTAACAAAAGCTGAATGCCCCTGATCACAATCCAGCTAAGAATTTGTGGCAGTATATGAAAATTGAGGTACACAAACATCATTCAACTAAGAACATGGAGAAGATCTGCCTGTCACTTTTTTCCTTTGCAGTATCGCCAGATTTCATTCCTTTTTTTAATTTCTTCCTTTACTGAAACATTTACCAATGCATTCATTCTATCCCACCGAGGCTACTGGCAGCTTTACTAGCTGGCTTTCCAGACTTTTTGTATATTTAATTCTGCTGCTATAATTCTTTTTCTCCCCACCAAGAGGAACAGCTTCTTCACTATTGCAATCTTTCTTAGTTGCCCATTAAAAAATAACCAACAATAAACATTTTCTCAACTTTTACACTTGACTCACTAGAGTTCACTTGTGGCTTGTTGGATGCCTATTTCAACATTGTGTTACTATTTGCCTCAGGAAAAGTTTCTGTCATACCAGTGTGCTGTTAAGTTAGTTTACTCGCTTCTATTTTTATTACAGGCAACAGCTGTTTGTATGGCTTGCAGTTGTTTCAGCTGTGCCATCTGGTTTCCAGTGTGGCTTTCTACTACTGCTCTGCAGTAACGTAGAGCAGTGGCTTTGTTTGTTTTTTTTACTGTAGGGCAGGGAAATCTGCAGAATCACTTTTAGTAATTGTTCTAATATATTATTTCACAAATCCGTTGCCTTTCTGACACAATTATTTTCTGTTTTAACTTAGAAATCTCATTCCGTGTGTGGCAGTGCGGTGGGAGCCTTGAAATTGTCCCTTGCAGTAGGGTAGGCCATGTGTTTCGAAAACAGCATCCATATACATTCCCCGGAGGCAGTGGAACTGTGTTTGCCAGGTAAATATTAAGTGGATGTACTTAATGATCTTTTTTTTTTATTATTAGTTTTAGTAAACAAGCAAACATAATATGTTATAATGCCAAGCCAAGGTTACATTCCAGTAAAAATCAGAAAATGGTTGCACAGGTGTGGTGAACAGAATCATATGAGGTTAAACTAGGTATTGTGCATTAGCCTGTTTGTCCAGGAAGTCTAGCCCTGCTTTACACCACGGGGTCCAAATTGTATCAAATTTCCTGTGTGTCCCTTGCTTCTGAGGTAAGTTTAATTAGGGGTGTAACTTTGTTGACCAATTGCTTCTATGTTTTAACGGTTGGTGGGCAGGAGTACATAGTGATATCTGTTCTTGCATAGAACAGAAGGGATCGGAATCTGTAACTGGTATATTTGGATATCATAAACTCATCCAGGACCCCCAGGAGACATATAAGAGGAGAAACAACATTGGTAAAGTCTAAGACCTCAACCAGAATCTTGAGAATCTTTGACCAGTACCTGGCTATAACGGGACAGGACCAGATCATGTGGAAGAATGTGGCTTGTGGGATATTATACCAGGGACAGGCGGTATCTGGTCTTCTACCCATGGCATGGAGCCTCACTGGAGTAATGTAGTGTTGGTGTAATATCTTAAATTGGATAAGCTGGTCTCTAGTTGAGATCAAGTAGTCCTAACCGTTCTCGGTTGCTTCCTCCCAGTCCTCTTGGATCATTGGAGGGATATCGATGAGCTAGTGATTTTTGGCTGTCTTGAAGTGTTTGTGGCACATAGAAATGATAATTTGGTAGGGACAGGTGTTTGACATGTGTTGTATGGTAGAGGAGGACATGTTTAGTGTTAAAGGAGAACTAAAGCATAACTAAAGAAGTAGGCTAGAAATGTTGTACATTTTGTTTTGGGCTTCTGTACCAGCCCAAAGCAGCCACAGCCCTTTAGCAAGGAAGATTTGTGCCTCCAAAGATGCCCCAGTAGCTCCCCATCTTCTTTTCTGATTCACTGCACATGTGCTGTGCTGTTGTCACTTGCTGAGCTTAGGGACCCACTCACGATATACAGCACACAGAGAATATAACTGTCATAATAAAAGGTCGATTAGTTATTAATACAGATAATTACTACATGGCAGCACAGAAACTAGTGCAAATAGCATGAGAATTTAATAATCAGCCCTGTAGCATCAGCTTATATTGCAAGCCAACCTTGTTTTTTGCTTCATAATTTTCAACAATCCCTAAATTGAAGTGTGGTTTATAGGTTTGACACTTCAACAATAGTTGTTCGTAGGAAAGAAAGGTATGAAGTCCTCAAGGTGGCGTAAGTGTGGCAGTAAAGCGTTGTCCCATAAGCCTGGGAGATAAGAGTGGGAGCCCTATTTTGTGTAGTTTGAAAGTGACTGCCCCAGAGGGTAGGTGTGGAAGGTAAATTTTTTTTAACCCCCTCCAGTGAACCAAGGATTAGAGCTTGAAGTGTCCTATTTGAGTTATATGGATCTGGAAGGTTGTAGGTTTTGAAGTGCCAGGCCCCCTAAATACTAAGATACCATGGCCTTTTTCCATGAGGTGTTTTCTGTACTACAAGAAGGGAATAAGGATTTTGTTAATGTCTTGGAAGACCTTGGCTGTAATATATGTATATAATATGGAACACATAAAGAAACTTTCAAGGTATATAATACTAAATAGATGCAACCCCATAAGGTATAGGTAATTTACCCCAGTTAGCAAGGTCAGCTATCATCGAGTTAATGGTAGGGTTAAGATTAAGGGACACATTGACCCAGGTCAGGGTGAATAGTGATACCAAGAAACTTGAAGAAGGGTAACACTGGGTGGGAGAGGTGGGGGTTGAGATTTGTGCATGGAATAAAGCAGGGACTTGTGCAGGTTAATGTGTAGTCCTGAAAACTGGCCAAATAAATGTACCATTTGTAAGAGGGCAGCCTGCATCTGCGAGGTATATTATAAGATTGTCTGCAAACAGGGAGATTTTCTCGACAATTGTGTGGAAGGTGAGGCCCTGAATGTTTTTTGGATTCCTGATAAAATAGCTAGGGGTTGTATTGCTAAGGCAGAAAGCATTTGTGAAAGGGGGGCAACCCTGTCTATGGCCCTATTTGAGAGGGAAGAGATAGGAGGTGATACCATTGGCCCTTATTCATGCCATTGGGTTGTTATAAAGGAACTTTCCCCAGGAGATGAACTGCTCACCAGGAGCAAATATCTGGAATACCTCCCAGGTAGGACCATTCTACAGAGTCAAAGGCCATTGATGCAATGACCCTTAACCTTGCTCTGAATGGGGAATCTGCAAATTAGTGTACAAGCGGCAGAGGTTGATGTTAGTGGATCTCCCTGGCATAACGGCTGATTGGTCAGGGTTAATTAGGTCTGCTGTAACCATCTTGAGTCTATTTGCTAGTTGGACCTTTCCCTGGTTTTGGGATGACCACTACCATGGCTTCTGATAAGGATGGGGGAAGTCCCTTAGCATCGAAGGCATATTGTAGGGTTTCCAAGAGGTGGCACTTAATGATCTTTAGCAAAAAATGTACTAGTTATTACTCCACCCATAGGTATTACATCATTGCATTAAAAAGAAGGTGTTGATCATGGTTTTGCTTACATGGAAAAGGCGTATACAAGTTATCGAACACACCGCCACTGGTTTATATATACTGCATTGTGCTACACAGTTTTTTTCCGAATCTTGAGGCCAAATAGAAAACAATATGGGAGTGGGAGGGGGGATTTCTTCCTCTGGATAAAATTACTGTAGTTGGGGATGTGTGATATAAGGAAATAAAAAATGACCATATGAATCTTGTTACAGAAATACTCGAAGGGCTGCAGAGGTTTGGATGGATGATTATAAGAATTTCTACTATGCAGCAGTACCTTCTGCAAGAAATGTACCGTATGGAAAGTAAGTGGATACAGAAAATGTTAACATAGATTACATTATAGACAAATTGCTAATGATACACTGGCTCGTCATTTGGTGTGGTTAAGCCAACCTGTTCCTCTGGTTCTGAAATAGTCTTTTTAACACATTTCTTAAATCAATATAGAAGGGGAATGGATGTAATGCAACATTGCATGGATGCAAACAAGAACTTTCTCTGTTCTTTGGTCGTTAAGTTTTATTTCTGATGGTTATTTTAGCACTTAGTGCACAATCCATTGCATTTCCTTGTACTTTGTTGCTCTTTTAACTTAATTAATAATCTGGAAATTGGAGGTCTGAGGTATGTAGATCGGCATACATCAATCCATATTATATATTATGTAATTGACAGTGCCTGATACTTGATATCATTTTCAGAATGAACTGAGATATAAAAAAAAAACCCCGTTTGTGCTTTTTTACCCCCTTCTAGCATTCAGAGCCGCTTAGAGTTAAAAAAAAACCTGGGATGCAAGCCTTTCAAGTGGTATCTAGAAAATGTTTATCCAGAACTAAGGTGAGATGGGAAGCTTTCTTTTATGAAATTCTTTTTAATTATTTTTTTTCATAATTCTACATTGGAACAATAAATAACCAGTTACTGCTGATGATTTATAACCATATAATTTGAGCTCTGTGCAAAAGAATCTGCATTTTTAAAGACAAGAACCCTGCCTCAAGTGTCAATTTACAAGAAAGGGGAGCTATCCCTGGTAAATTGAAGAACTCCCTTTCTTTTAATTTAACCTCATTGCCCCTATCTGTAGGCCGCATGATCTAGTTGTTGGCTGGGAGAAATCTACTGGTATATGGACAGCTTTGCAGAAGGCTCTAACTTTTTTTCTGTAGCATAAGCTATTATTCTATAGTCTTGCAAATTTACTATGGACAGAGAATAGGCAGAAAGATTTAGAGCCCTATTTACTCATTTTCAAGATCAAGAAAAAAAAAGTGCTGCCAAAAAAATGCGACAAAACTTGTGACTCTCTCCTCTAATGCTAGCTAATAGCATAAAACAATGCGTCAAAATATCCCCACACAATTTTCCACAGAGAAAATGTTGCACACCAACTAGAATCATATTGTTGCATTGATTTTCAATAAGGCTGAAAATCTAAAATGTTTTAATAAACTGGAATAATGAGTTTTTTAGAGAATATTCCCATTGACTTCTATATAATCTCTTACTTCCCTCTAATAAATCCCAAATTTCCAAAAATACTTGTGTGCTTTTTTTTTATAGACGGCTCCCATTGACTTTTTCATAAACTGATGCTTTTAGATGCTGATGTTTTACTTTTCAATTTTTTTGAAATGCAATAAATATTGTACATTCGAGTTTCGAAAGCTTAGTCAACGTCTGGAGTTTTCACTCCATAAAAATTGAATCACTAAGAAAAATCGAATTTGGGGGGGCGTGGCTTGGCACCGAGCAAGATGGACGCATAGCCTAGGGAGCTCCACACCAGTCTCTTTCAAAAGCAAGTAAGCCCGGTCTAAACAGTGCAGAAAAGAAGGGAAGCTTTACAGAAGGACTTACTCACCTCTGGCATTATGGGCAGACACAAAAAATCTAGCTCCCCATTAAAATTAACAACTCTCAAAAGTACCTCACAGGGAACTCACACAGAGCCCACACAAAATGGCACCGCAGCTTCATCAGCTGCAGTTACCTCACAGACACAGATAGCTTTTCCAAATATAAATGAGCAAAGCGGTGAATATAATCAGCCAGTCACAGAGGGCAAATTAAAAGAACTGCTAAACAAATTATGTATAACTCTCCAAAATGACCTGAGACAAACCCTGTCAGAAATAAAGACAGAAATAAGAGGTCTGGGAGATAGAATTACACACTTGGAAAATAAGGCAGAGGAGACTGTTTCTGCACATAACCAAGTTGTGGATATTTGTACTAACTTAGAGGAGGATATTACTACACTACAGAAAAAAGTCATTGATTTAGAAGACCGCTCCCGCAGAAATAACGTGCGGTTCAGAGGAATCCCTGAAGACATTAAAGGTCCAGATTTGATATGTTTTTTAAAGTCCATAACTTTAACAGTACTTACACAGGTCTCAGATCATTTGCTAACTCTAGACCGTGCTCACAGACTGCCAAAATCCCGCAATGCTCCTGCCACAGCACCAAGAGATGTTCTAGTACGATACCATTATTTCCATATAAAGGATGCTTTTCTTAAAGAGCTCAGAAACGTAAAAGATCTACCAGAACAATTCAGAGCTATCCGTATCTTTGCAGATTTATCTGCAGCCACTCTGGCCCAACGTAAAGAATTTGCAGATATAACCACGCTTCTGAGGGCAAATAATATAATATACAAATGGGGCTTTCCAACAAAACTG
Source organism: Xenopus laevis (assembly GCF_017654675.1). NCBI lineage: Eukaryota > Metazoa > Chordata > Amphibia > Anura > Pipidae > Xenopus > Xenopus laevis. The sequence continues at coordinate 54,288,621 of NC_054379.1, read as the reverse complement.
ATAGTAACCAGAAATGGGAATACTTTTGTGTTCAATACACCAGAAGAAGCTCGGGGGTTAACACGTGAATGGGAGCTAACCAACACAGATTCCAATGGAGACCTTCCGGTCAAAAAAAAACCTAGATTAAACGCAGAATGGGGAAAAACACCTGTAAAATGAAATACCCATCAGTGCTAAAATGGATTACAAGTAGCACAGAGACTGGTGGAATTTTTTTTTCTGGGCTAACTTTCTTTAGTCTATCTAACTGTATATATATATACTAGTTTAAACAAATACACGTCCTAGATATAACTGCTCCAACTCATAATTTAATGAGAAAAAATTTGAAAGCTTATATAGAAAATGTTTCATTCTGTATGGACCAAAGTTCACTGACTTTAAATAGTCAGATGGTTATTTTCCTTGATATGTTTTGCTCACTTTTAAGGTTTTGTTTAATAAGTTTTTTTCTGTACCAGGGTAGTACAGCTAGTTACCACTATATCTCATTGCAATGTATTTTACTGCTTTTAGGTCAAGCTATAAAACTCTCTAAAAATGATATGCATAATAAGAGGATATACAATATCCTCTTATTATTGTTCTTTGACTTGATACAATATGTAAGGTATTTCTGGGTTCAGCCTTCCACAAGGTCAGCAAAGCATATTACAAATTTTGAACATGACTACACCAATTAAATTAGTTTCCCTTAACGTTAAGGGTCTTAATATCCCCTTTAAAAGATCTAAAACATTTTCTCATATGAAAAAGCAAAATGCAGATGTAATATTCCTGCAGGAAACTCATTTTAAAAAAGGAGAATCACCACAATTTTCTTCAAAGTATTTCCCACATATATTTCATGCAATGGCACCAGAAAAGAAAAAGGGGTATCCATACTGTTCAACCATAGAATATCTTTTGAATTATTGCACTGTGAGTCTGACCCTGATGGAAGGTACCTAATTCTGACATGTAAATTAAATGATGAACTTTTCACATTGTGTAATGTATATGCTCCAAATACGAAACAAATTAGATTCTTAACATCAATATTTAATAAACTATATAAACAGAAACAGGGGTTTATCATCATAGGTGGAGACTTTAATATCATATCAGACTCCAAAATAGACACTACATCAAATTCAGACAGATATCAAAAATCTAGTCTCAAAAATGGTAAAAAAGGAACAACAGATTCACCCTTCGCCAAAATCCTAGCCCAATTCAATCTCTATGACACTTGGAGGATAATAAACCCTAAAACTATTGATTATACATTCTTTTCACACCCCCATGAGACCTATTCAAGAATAGATTATTTTTTGGTAGATAAAATATTACTACAGTATGTTAAAAAAGCCACCATAGGGAATATAACATGGTCGGATCATGCTCCAATATCAATTTCCGTAAGCGAGCCATTAAATAAGTTTCCAATAAATACGTGGAGGTTAAATGAATCTTTATTAAATAGGATAAGTGATAGAGAATTTTACAATAATAGTTTGAGAGATTATTTTGAGATTAATTCTTCCACAGAAACTCCACTTCAGACACAATGGTGTGCTCACAAAGCTTCCATACGTGGGCTCTTTATTCAAAAAGCTGCCTATTATAAAAAGAAAAACAGGTTGGAAAGAACAATGTTAGAATCAAACCTAACTCTATTAGAAACACAAAACAAACTTAACCCCTCTAAAAATAGAACTAAGGAAATACAACAAATTAGAGAGAAACTTCATAATCTAGATCTCTTTAAATTTGAGTTTTATTTAAGGAAATTAAAAATCCTATAATATTATAAAGGTAATAAGTCAACAGATCATATGGCAAACTATTTAAAAGCAAAGCAACTAAAATCAAAAATCAAAAATATTAAGTTACAGAATGGCAAGATACTCTCTAATCCATTGTCCATTGCTGAAGCATTTGCAAAGTATTATTCAGATCTCTACAACCTAAATAAGGATAATACAGTAACTCAGTCTAACCCACAAAGTATAGATACATATTTAACAACAATAGATTTACCTTGTTTAAATAAGGATCAAGTTTTTTCCCTGAAAGCTCCAATCTCTCAACAAGAAGTTGAATATGCAATAAAATCATCCCCTATAAATAAAGCACCTGGCCCAGATGGATTACCTGTAATATATTATAAAACATTTTCGCAGGTATTAATACCAAAACTCACAGAGTTATATAATTCAATATTATTAGAAGAATATTTCCCCGAAGAAATGTTACAGGCCACGAGTACGGTAATACATAAGGATGGTAAAGATCCATCAAATGTCACAAACTATAGGCCAATTTCTTTGTTAAATTGTGACTTAAAATTTTATGCTAAGATATTAGCAAACAGATTACAAGATATTGTTTGCAATATCATAGACAAAGACCAAGTAGGCTTTATTAAGGGTCGTCAGACACAGGATAATACCAGGCGCTTTATAGATATAATACATGTTATCAGACAATCCAAGGTCCCTACTTTAGTCATGTCTTTAGACGCAGAGAAAGCGTTTGACCGAATATATCATGATCTGATAAAAAGAGTCTTAGATAAGATTGGATGTGACAGCACATTTATACATGCAATTTCTGTATTATATCAAAATCCATCAGCCAGAATAATAAATGAAGGCTTGCTATCTCAAAAAGTTAATATCACAAATGGGACTCGACAGGGTTGCCCCCTTTCTCCATTAATATTTAATCTAACAATAGAAATACTTGCTCAAAAAATTAGAACCTCCAAGGAATTATCGGGTGTTCAAATTGGTCTTAAAGGGGACCCGTCACCCAAAAAAATTATTCAAAATCCTATTTTATCACATTAGTCAAGCAAAATGAACTTTAATTACACTATATAAATTATTTGAATCTTGCTTCCTTCAGTCTGGGATTTCAAAATCATAGCAAGCAGGCAGCAGCCATTTTGTGGACACTGTTTTTAAGACAAGCCTTGTATCATCTCAGAATCTTATTTGTGCACCAGAATAGGGGACCCGATGTCCATCCCGATGCCCTGGTTACACAATTAAATCGTAAAGAGAATGGGGGAATGTGGGGAGAGCAGTGACATCTAGGAAGTGCTGAATGGAAAGTGAAAGTAATTGTCTGCCCCGCCTCTATGCCCATGGCATAGAGGCGGGGCAGACAATATTTGATTGACAGCTGAGATTTTTAAATGAGCTTACAACAGCTATGAATGCTTTAATAAAAAATAGAAATTGGATTTCATGTTTAGTTTGAAAAGGACTTTTATTATACAGATTTATGTGTCTGGGTGACAGGTCCACTTTAAAGATCATCGAGTTGGTCTATACGCAGATGATATTATTATTATTACCTTGTCTAACCCTATAGAGACTCTCCCAAAACTTATGACAATACTACAAGAGTTTGGGAACATATCTTACTATAAAGTAAATGAAAATAAAACCCAGGCATTAATGTTCAATATTTCCAATAAAGACCAATATATCTTGAAACGTCAATTTAAATTTGACTGGCGCAAAGATTACATATCTTATTTAGGCATAAGGTTGACAAAGGACCCTGCAAAATTGCTTGATAGTAATTTTAATCCAATACTAAATACTATTAAAGAAGAAACAGGCAAATGGAAACATTTATTTATTTCATGGTTGGGTAAAATCTCAGTGATAAAAATGATACTGCTTCCAAAATTATTATATGTTTTGCGTACTATTCCCATTACAATCCCATCCTCTTTTTTTGTTAAAGTTTCTAATATGTTCAACCAATTTATATGGAACAATAAAACTCCTAGAGTTGCAACAAGTATTCTGCAGAGAAGTAGATCTATGGCTGGTATTGGAATGCCAAACATTAAGAAATACTATATAGCCAATATTATAAACCAGGCTACAGACTTATCAGTATCTTCACAGTCCAAATGGTCAGAAATAGAGAGGACCCTCATGAACACCTCTTCCTTAGATACAATACTCTGGACAAATGAAAAATTAAATCAAAGACAACTGATGAACTTACCTGCAACTGTAAAGACTGCTATAAGAATATGGAGGGATAATAGAGAAAACACACTATGCTCTCCGTTTCCATCTCCTATGGCACCTATTTCAGTTTTGGAACCAATACTAAACATTGATTTGTCAACATGGGTTAAAAAAGCCCCATTAAAATTAATGGACTTGTACTGTGCAGATGAACTTAAATCCTTCATGTGTCTGAAGAATGAACTATCCTTGGAAAAACATGACTTTCACAAATATTTGCTGATACGGAATTACATAACAACACTTCCTTTTTCTAAACTTAGACCACTATCGAGCTTTGAAAGCTACTTCCATGATGGCTCAAGCATAAAAAAAGGAATGGCAAAGATTTATGGTCTTTTAGGAGAACCAAAGGAAATACAGAAAATCCCACACATGATTAAATGGGAACAAAGATTTAAGAAAAACTATACAATAAGGGAATGGCAAAAGGCTATCTCCAGAACACAACAGTTCACTAGATGTGTTACGCATCAAGAGTGCTATTACAAAATCTTATATAACTGGTATCTAACCCCTTCAAGATTATCAAAAATGTACTCTGGAGCTTCAAATTCCTGTTGGAGATGTGACAAGGACATAGGAGATATGCTCCATATTTGGTGGTCATGTGACAAAATACAGAGATTTTGGCTTAATGTGAGATCTTTGATCACAGAAATAACACAACAAAATATTCCACAGTCTCCAGAAGCTATGCTGCTGAATCTATATGGAAAACTTCCAAATAAAAATATAGAATTTCTGACTTTCCAAATACTGAATGCTTGCAGACTTTTGATTGCTAGAAATTGGAAAAAACAAGAAGTCCCTAGTATTACCCAAGTACAAAGAGAGGTGACCAACAATTTAGGATATGAAGAAGCAGTACCGAGGAATTTAAGGGGAAAAAAACAGTTTTGGAAGCTCAAAAACTTTGGATGTCTAAGGTCAATATCTAGTTTATTTACAGCTTATATGTATTGTATGAATGGTAATTACCCTGAGAGTCATGCAGATATAATACAGGTTACACTACCCTTACCCTTACTATTTTTTTTTCTGTTTGTTTGTTTAATTGTGTGTATATTATTTTGGCTAATGTAATAAGTATGCAATGTTTTGAACCATTATATGCCATATAATGATTTTATTGTTGAAAACTAATAAAAATTGTCAGGATAAAAAAGAAAAATCGAATTTGAATGTTGATCGATCATAGTTTTGTAAGTGATAATAAATAGCTTCTTTCACTAAATGTGAATATTGCTTTTTTTTGTCTGCCAAAGTTACAATATAGGGCAATAAAAAAAGCAATGTAGAACAATGATATACAGTATGCATAGGTTTCATCATCATGTAAAACCCCAAGAGCTTAGATAAACTATATTTGCAGTTTATAAATGTGCAGGCTAGTGTCTTAACCCTACCACTCTGTTTACATGTATTGGTAGGATGGAAATACTCCTTTCTCTGCACATACTAGGTGGACTTTGGGAGAAAATGTGCACCTAAGCCCACCACCCTTTCACATCCTATCTACAAACTGCAAATAATGACCTTAGATCTTTTTATAGACAATAGTGTTTATTAAATTACCACTGAAATAAATCAGTGTTTTATTTATTTATTTATTTTTTACAATGTAACTTTTGGAATATGTTCCCAGGGTTCCTGATCACCAAGATATTGCATTTGGGGCGTTGCAGCAAGGCACAAACTGTTTGGACACATTAGGCCATTTTGCAGATGGAGTAGTTGGGGTTTATGAATGTCACAATGCTGGAGGGAATCAGGTGGGTAGAAGAATAAAATGTTTCCGTTTTTCATATTTTGGAATTTTCTTTTCATGCAGGATGGCATGAAAACAACAATTGTGCAAAACTGAACCAAATCATAATATGTACATTAAATACTATTGTAGTAGTAGCATATTATAAATTCACAAATCAAAACAGTAGCTTTATAGTTTGTATGGAGGAGACTGGCATGTTGCCCTGTGATTTTTAAAGGAAGTTAAATCTCCCAAGTAATATGCATTTAAAGCAACATGTGCTGTTTTCCATATGTAGAGAATGTGCAGGAATGTTAAAAAGTGCAAAAAATGCACCACTTAGGACCCATACAAAATGCATTTGTGCCTGTTTAGTATGCAGCACTTCACTTACAAAGAGCATACTGATAATCCCCTTCTCTGCTCTTTGTTCTACATGTGGAAATGAATCTCTGGTATCAAAACAAAGTGTTCATCACATCACACAAAGAACTGTAGCTCTGTGAGAGTAAATAGAAATAATCAGCAGCTGAAATACTATCTAATTGTATTTTTATTTATTCATTTATTTCATTTATTCAAATGACAATAATCAGGATTATGGAACCCACCAGTAACCAAGGGCAAATGACAAAAGACTGGAAATTGTAGTTCAGGCACTTGATTTGTACTTTGTACAAAGTGATGATAGAGGGTTAAGTTTACAATGTCCGTGACTAACTAAAGTTATCTCTAGCTGGATTTTGCTTGTGCATGCAGATTTTTTTTTCCGGTCCAATAAAAGTAAATAATTCATCACTGTCTGGCAGAGAAAGGTTATAAGGGGATGATTAAAGAACAAGAAAGGGTCTACCATTTTATTCACTCCCCATTTTCTGCTGCATTGCACTTTTTGACTTCTCCTGGTCATACTAGGGTAATAGCTTTTATTAACTTGGTTTTAGCCAAATTATGAGAATCTAAATTCCAGCAACATATCTCCAATGTGATTGTAGACTCAATAGTCATTAATACTGATTCCTGTATAAGAAAACAGTCATTATTAAATGGGAACGCCACAAAAACGTAACTTAATCGTTTTGAAAAGTAAACATAATTTCAAGCAACTTTGCAATATACATCAATTAAAAATATCCAGACTTTTCATGGTTTTTAATGGTTTCTGACAGTTCCCTAAGCCTAGCCCCCTGCTCTCCTGCTGATCTTTCTGACTACTTTGCTGAGCTGGCTGACTAATGTTACTTTGTATCAACAGCCAGCTGTCCTCAGCCTGCATCCTCCAAACCCCACAATTCCCGTCACACGTAATTTATATAAGGAATGGAACATCACAGTGCAATGCATTGTGGGTTATGTAGTTCCTGCATCTCTGTAAGCTGTGGAGAAGTTGTTACAATTTGTAATATCAGTGTTTAGTCCCTCCTTCCCTGCCAGGATTTCAAATGATGCAGAAAGAGAAGAACTGTTAAACAGCTGGATTTCAGCATAGATTTATTCTTTTTGAAGAAACAGGTAACTGATGGTTATATTAGGGGTTTCCTGTGTTATGTGGGCCTCTTTATCAAATTTTGGTTTGGAAGCCAGAGTTCCCCTTTAACTTTGCTGACTGGACAAGGTATTCTTCTATCTATATATATATATATATATATATATATATATATATATATATATATATATATATATATATATATATATATATATATATATATATATATATATATATATATATATTAGGGATGCACCGAATCCAGGATTCGGTTCGGGATTCGGCCAGGATTCTGCCTTTTTCAGCAGGATTCGGATTCGGCCGAATCCTTCTGCCCAGCCGAATCGGAATCCTAATTTGCATATGCAAATTAGGGACGGGAGGGAAATTGCATGACTTTTTGTCAGAAAACAAGGAAGTAAAAAATGTTTTCCCCTTAGCACCCCTAATTTGCATATGCAAATTAGGGTTCGGATTCGGTTCGGTATTCGGCCGAATCTTTCACGAAGGATTCGGGGTTCGGCCGAATCCAAAAAGTGGATTCGGTGCATCCCTAATATATATATATATATATATATATATATATATATATATATATATTAATAATTAGATTTTCTGTTTATCTGCTTTTTAGGAATGGGCTTTAACCAAGGATAAATCAGTGAAACATATGGATCTTTGCCTTACTGTTGTAGACAGGATTCCAGGCTCCCTTATAAAACTTCAAGCCTGTAGAGAAAATGACAGCAGACAGGTAAGCATGTTGCCTAGCTTCTCCAGTTTTTACAAAATTTACCACTTGCGTTGAAGTGATTTATCATGTTTATGACCTGAAGGCAATTCCTGGAGTATGCTGTCTGAAATATAATCCCCCCCCTCCAATAAATATGCTGTACATACATAAAACACATTCTCTTCTACCATTAAAAAAACTGCTTGCTGGTTAAACACCTATCACAATGCTCAGAATTATTCCAAGCAGCAGATTAGAAAATATTTAAGAACCATCCAGGTGGAGGTCCTGTGTTGCCCGGTGGAATAGCGGCTTTGATCCTTTGAGCTTATGCTTGATTGTGATGTGATTGTGATGTTTTTCTAGCTGAGCTCTGTCTCTCACCACTCTATGTGTTTGACACATGGCACTTCTCATTCCTTAACATTATCACTGTCACCAGCACTGGTATTTAAACTTTAAGATGATCCTCATAGGGATCAATAAAGGGTGATTTGGGCCTTTTTGGCCCGTCATCTTTGCCTTTAATGAAATTGGAACTGGCAGTACTATTCTTTCAGCATTCTCCAATAGCTGAATTGGAAACATGTTGCGATATTTGTGAAATTTATCTAATCTATGTGTGTGCTTTCCTCTAGAAATGGGAACAAATCGAAAATAACTCCAAACTGAGGCACGTGGGTAGCAATTTTTGCCTGGATAGTCGAAATGCAAAAACTGGTGGTCTTACAGTAGAAGCCTGCAGCCCTTCCCTGTCACAGCAATGGAAATTCTCTCTTAATCTTCAACAGTAAAATAACTGAAGGGTTTGGGGGCAAGGGGGGGAGGGGACAACAGAAAATATGGAATGGGGGGGTGAGCAAGCGCCATTTCACGGACATTGATTTGAATGCATTGCAGATATTTTTGTCCACCTTTCTGCAAAACTATATACCTCAGTATTCCATCATTGTTTGTGGAGTCATGAGTGTGGGTGGAAGTCTTAGAGAAGAGACACAAAGATGCAGCACCTTTGCACCTCTTCCTCTGTTTGGATTGAAATATCGCATTCTTGCACATGAGGCCTCAATGAGGATTGTAACTTATTATGTGTTGCCACGACAGGAGGTTTGGCTTTGATTTGAGAAGTGGAAAGGTTAAGATGTTTAGGCACATAGGCCTTTTTTTATTTAAAGGGGAAGCAAAAGTGGCATAGTATCTAATAAATATATGGCACTATTCTTTCCCCAGATTCTCTGCTTATATTTGGTTTCTTTGGTGCATTATTATAGTAACACTAATCACTACAACTTTTTCTGAGATGATTATCATGGACTACTGTCGTGCTGTTTCGTGCTTGTTATTCCTTATGTGCAAAATAATGAGAAATGAACGCTACCTTAAAAAAATACTTAACGGAATCAATATTTTATTGGCAAACAACTGCAAAAAATGTGAATTCACTTTAAATCATTTTAAACAGTGTTTACAGCTTATTGGCTTCAGTACATTTAGCAACACAGAAACTTTCATCGCAGTTGCTACAACGGAACCTTTTCCTCTACATTAATTCAGTCTGTCATGCCTTGTGTTCCAGTGTTTTTGGCTTTTCCGTTATATTTATGGCCATTATGTTAGGGAAGGTGTGCGTCCTAACAGAAACATAATAGTCCTTCAGTCACATATTCAGATGTGGTGGCAGTACAGCGAAATTAAATTACAACATAAAAAACATCTAGTTTATATCGGCAAGCCGCTGTATAGTGTCCTTTATGCTGTTTTCTTTTTCCTTTGCTCTCCGCTTGCCTCAATATTGAGTTACTTCATCACCTGAGGTTTGTGCCAAATAAAAATCCTCATTCTGTATTTCTGAAATAAGGGCATTTTAGATTCGGAAAAGCTACTGTCCAGAATACAGTCATGGGGCTCATTTATCAACACTGGGCTAAATTGACCAAGGGCAGTTACCTATAGCAACCAATCAGTGATTTTAAAGCCAGCTGCAAGTAGAACAATGAATGCAGCAATTTGATTGGTTGCCATGGGTTACTGCACAAGGGCACATTTGCCCAGTGTTGATAAATGACCCCCAATGAGTCATTTTCTCATATATATTTAAGTTTAATATATTTCCTCCTTTTTAACATGAGCTCACTTGTTAAATATAAAAAAAAAAATATATATATATATATTTATATATATATATGTTATATATATATATATATATAAATATAGGAGGAAATATATATATTATATTATATATATATATATATATATATATATATATATACACACACACACACATATATATATATATATATATATATATATATATATATATATATATATATATATATATATATATATATATATATATATATATATATATATATATATATATATATATATATATATATATATATATATATATATATATATATATATATCGGACATCCTGATTTCACTGGTTGAGCAGAAAGCACCACCCATAGGCTGGCAGAGTAATTTAAACCCTCCCTCACCTTGTCCATAGTAAATCTGTTCACTGCCCAGGGACTTCAAGTCCCAAAATTCATCACTTCAACATGGAACAATGTGAGGGAGGAATTGTTTGCCAATGCCGGTCATTTTATCTACAGTATAATATATAATTTTTTTTACAGCTGAATGATATTATGTTAACGAGTGGGGTACTTTTCCCCCTAGATGGGTGGTATTACTTATTGGTAAATACTGATTTAAAAAAAAGAGGGACTGGTGTTTTTGTGAGATGCTTCATTCAGAAGTCGTTATATTTCAATTCCATGGCACACCATTATGGGCCATATTGTAATAAAATGATTATGTGATATGTCATGGTTTGTGGGCCTAACAATCCCCTACAGATCTGCATCCAGCTTGTGGGGCAATCCTGTATTATTCCTAACATTTAATTGCTGCCTGTGATTCATATCAAAAGCTCATTCACAGTTAGGCCCATAAATCTTTGGACATAGACAACATTTTTTTATTTTGGTTCTGTACATTACCACAATGAAATTTAAATGAAACAACTCAGATGCAGTTGAACTGCAGACTTTCAGCTTTAATTCAGTGGGTTGAACAAAAAGATTGCATAAATGTGAGGAACTAAATCCTTTTTTAACACAATCACTTCATTTCTGGGGCTCAAAAGTAATTGGACAAATTAAAAAACTGAAAATAAAATGTTCATTTCTAATGCTTGATTGAAAACCCTTTGCTGCCAATGACAGCCTGAAGTCTTGGACATCACCAGATTCTGGGTTTCCTCCTTTTTAATGTTCTGCCAGGTCTTTACTGCAGCTACTTTCAGTTGCTGTTTGTTTGTGGGCCTTTCTGTCCTAAGTTTAGTCTTCAACAAGTGAAATGCATGCTCAATTGGGTTCAGATCAGGTGACTGACTTGGCCATTGGATATCAATAGTCCTACCTCCTGGAGAGTGTTTTACACTTGTTTGGCTGTTGTGAAGGGGTTTCTCTTCATCATGAAAATGATTCTGCGATCATCCACCACTGTTGTCTTCACCAGTGCTTTCTTTCTCAGGATATACCAAACTGTAGATTTTGCCACTCCTAATATTGTAGCAATTTCTCAGGTGGGTTTTTTCTGTTTTTGCATCTTAAGGATGGCTTGTTTCATCTGCGTGGAGAGCTCCTTTGACCACATGTTGTTTGTTAACAGCAAAATCTTCCACAGTCAAACACCCCACCTCAAATCAACTCCAGGGCTTTTATCTGCTTCATTCATAATGAAATCACAAAGGAATTGCCCACACCTGCCCATGAAATAGCCTTTGAGTCAATGGCCCAATTACTTTTGAGCCTCTGAAATGAAGGGATTGTGTTCATTCAAAAGGCTTTAGTTCCTCACATTTTTATGCAATCTTTTTGTTCAACCCACTGAATTATAGCTGAAATTCTGCAGTTCAACTGCAACAACAAACAAGTTGTCTCTGTCCAAATATTTATGGGCCTAACAGTATATTGCAATAAGCTTTGAATAAAGCATCTAATAAGAATCTGGGGAAGTTATTCTCATGTTTATTGAAAGCGAATGGTGGTTGTTGTAAAATTCCTCTAAATCGTGTTGGAATCTGTTTCACAAATAATTTTAAAATAACAAAATTATAACATTGTTTGTAACATTTTCGTAAAGTTGTTTATACAGTGAAACCTCAATTTTACATCCTCATGTTTTAAGTTTTCCAGCTTAATACATTTCCTGATTTTACATTTTCCTGGATTTTACTCCATTTTTTTCTTTTGTCCTGAAAAACATAAAATGGGGGTTCTACTGTGTATATATAACCATGTGCTTGTGAGTCTCGACCTAACCTTCGGCAATTATCCAAGACAAAAAAAGAGAATATTGGGCACACTTCCCCGTAGAGTAAAATAAAAACCACTATTAATTAATACATTAAAATGCACAGGTGGCTGCTGTGGAATGGACGCCTAACATGTTTCAGGAACACCCCTTCATTATAGACACCTGCCTATGATGAAGGGGTATTCCCTAACTCGTTTTGTGAACACCCCGCAATCATAGGCAGGACGCATTGGGCGTCCATTCCACAGCAGCCATCTGTGCTTTTTAATGTTTTAATAAATAGTGTTTTTTATTTCACTTTACGTCGAAGTGTGCCCAATATTCTTTCTTTTTTTGTCCTGAGCACTGCACTACTGACCACAGCATGGCTGTTGTGCTGTTAGGTTGAGGAAACACACTTAGAAAGCATTAACATCTTAAACACTATAAGAAAATCTATTGATCAAAAAGAAATATTGAGCATTCGCTACAGTTTTGTTGATTAGTTCCAGTTCCTCCTTAAAAATGTGATGTATATGGTGATGCAGCATCTTTAACCTATGTTTTTTGGATAAGGTTGTCCTTTTTTTTTTTATAGCAAATAGCAGCAAAACTGGTCTGAGCATTTAAAGCCAATATTTTGAGCAACACTATTCTGCTTTTAGCATATCTATCAAGTAAACAGAAAAAAATGTCATATCAAACGGGGCAATAAAATTGTGCTTGAGACAAGGCAAATAATTAGGGGTTGTTTTAAAGAGCCAGGAACACAAGGAAATTGTAATGCCTTAAATACATTTAAAAACTGAAATGGCCCTTAATGCATTTGCCATTAGGGCTGTGGAATATACAGTGTTTTAATACAAACCACTTTGTTTAATTGAATGGAAAGCACCTGGGTCCCCCAGCACCCTCAATTTGAGTATTAATCTTGCTTGCTGGCTGGCCCGTGGCATTTCCGGATCAGATGAATGGGAAGTTCTCTGAGGAAAGTAGTGGTGTTTGAAGTTAAAATGTTGCATGTGCCATAGCCATTAGTTTGCATATTGAAAAATGTGCATTTTAAACTTACACTTATTTTGAATTAAAAAGATCATGCTTTACTGTTTACAGAACTTTTGGGAGTATTGCATGAATGTGTATTATCTAAAGCTTCCTTCATCCCTACAGGCTGTGTGGGACCTTGTCTAGACAAAAGGTTGCTCTTCGTGCAAGACTTAAATATATTTTTACATTTATGTGATTGAAATATCTTTTATGACAGTTTAATTTCTATATGTCCTCTTTATATGTTATTTGTCCTGTAATTATAACAAAAGACAAACATATATTTTTGAAACAGGAAATATTAAAAACAGAGCCTAAGGATTTAAAGGAGAACTAACCCCTAAAAATGAAAATGGCTAAAAATGACATTTTATATACTGAACAGCCTAAAGTTTCAGCTTGTCAATAGCAGCAATGATCCAGGATTTCAAACTTGTCATAGGGGGTCACCATCTTGGAAAGTGTGAAACTCACATGCTCTGTGGTCTCTGAGCAGCTGTTGAGAAACTAAGCTTAGGGGCCATCGCAAATTAACAAGCAGAAAATTAGATTGGCAGATATAATCTGATGCCACAAGGCTGCTTATTAAAATCTGATGCTAATTGCACTGGTTTCTGTGCTGCCATGTAGTAATTATCTGTATTAATTACTAATCAGTCTTCTATTGTGACATTTATAGTCTGAGTACTGTATATTGTGTCAGTCAGTAAGTGACAGCAGCACAGAGCATGTGGAGTGAATCAGCAGAAAAGAAGATGGGGAGCTACTGGGGCATCTTTGGAGGCACATAACTTTATTGCTAAAGGGCTGTGGTTGCCTTGGGCTGGTATAGAAGCCCAATATATAATGTACAATATTTCTAGCCTATTTCTTTAGTTAAGTTTTAGTTCTCCTTTAAAAAGAATATGTAGCCCTCATTATCAGTACAAACCCAATGTATTTGGCTCATGCTGAACACCGTGATGTTGTATGTCCTTAGCCTGTTTTATCTAACGGTACACATGGAGATTCCGCACAGAGAGAAGCTGCCTAGAATGTGAAACCGTATCTGTCTTTTTGGCGAGTGTTTTTTCCATAAGGGCTGATTATAGGAAATACAGAACATGGCAGAACTGCATTGAATTCTGTGCAAAGATTAAGGTAGACAATCATGTTTAAGCCATGAGTTCATAGATTTCAGCCACAAACTTGCAGTTGGGTGTAAAACAGCTAAATTCTCCATTTGCGTGGGAGAATGATGGAGAGTGTGCTGAGGGCAGGTCTGTAAGGTAGAGACTCCCCTGGGTCTCATCTACCTCCTAGAACTCCTCTTGCTCCTCTCCTGAACAAGCAGTTGATCTAATGTTACATTAGGTCACCAAATTCACCTTATTTGATATAAGCTGCAAATTAAGCATATGCTATTTCAGTCTTTAGAGGATTTGGTACCTACTGTACCTCGCCCATACTTATTGCTGGAGCCTTAAGACTTGAAGCAAAGAAAATCAGTACTACAACAAAACAAAGTAAAAATGCATTTTCAGAGCAGATTACATTATATATAATTATTAAGAGTATTACATACGAAACATGCAATACCACTTTCTTTATGTAGTTTATTTGTTTTAGAAAATCAACATTTTATAGTGATAACCGAGACATTTTCAGGCTTCAGAACACTGCTACACTTGCAATATAATTGTACTATATGTGATGCCCTGATCCAAGGAATCCCTGTAAAGACTTTTCTATCCACCGTAACCTTGTTCTCTGTGGATGTGCCTGTCGTGTCATTTCCACTCGTGCAGTTACACCTTAACACAAGCAGTATTTTTTGTGTAATGTTTTTTTTATAATAATAGAGTTTATAAAGTACGGAGGCTACAGTAAGCTTATCTCGAGTTTCAATCTCCATTTTCTTGCTTGCCGATGAATCCTGCGTATCCTATTCAGTTGATTTTACATTACAACTACCAATCTATTTTTGTTTAGTCTAAACGATATAGGAAACTTACAGATGTGCGCACGTGAATGCATTGTTGTTGGGGGTTGGAAGATACAATGGACTGTATATCTGGTGGAGCAATAGCCGTGAAGATTTTTGCTATTGGTCTTAAGGAAGTTTACATAACATGGTGTGCCAAAGTCATTTGTTGTGATTTCTATTAAAAAAATATATAAATAAAAAAAACAGTAACGGTCCTGAGCGGAGTTAAAACAGAAAACTAAAAGTGTATCTAAAACGCCAGTGTGCAGTGAGCAGAGTCTTTAAAAAAATATTGTGATGTATTCTTATTGTTATCATGGAAGTAATACTGATGTAATAACATTAGTTCTTTTTTTTTTTCCTCTTTACAAAAGTATACTTTGGCGATTGTTCTTTTTTCCAATTTGGTTTAAATAAAATTGTGTCAGCTGTACAGAATATGTACTTGTTAATTTTATAAATACGATGCGTCGTTATGAAGTTTAACTTAAATAAAATACTTTATAGCTATTTGATTCTTTTTCACTCAACGCCAAAAAAACAATTTAAGAACTCACCTGTGTTTTCATGTCAAAAATGACTCTCGAAGGGTGTGCTCCTGTATAGGTTATATCTATTGTGGTTACTCTTTATCAGTTGAGCTCATTTTGATACATATGTGTTTATTTTATGTGTACTTGTGTGAGTGATTGTACACCAAAGATGACTTTAATAGAAGGTATCATTTAGCTTTCATAACATCATGACCCAAAAACTGGGGTTATTTAGTTTGTGAGGTTTTTTCTACCTCTAATAAACTCGCAGCTCTAATGCTCTGCTTACTTATGAAAAAACCCGATTGTAAAATACTCGATTGAATGCAATAGTGGAAAAAAAATAGAATACCTAGAATTTATCGAGTTTTTCAGTGCAATCCACTGTAAAACACCCGAAATTCATGAAGGCAAAAAACATCTTCAAACGGTCAAAGGGACCTCTGCCATTGACTTCTATGATCTGAATGTTTTCATACTATACATGTGCTTTCTATCTCATTTTAACCACTTCATTTAACCATTTGTTTATTGGTAAGCGTAACTGTCAGAAAAGGAGATGTTTTTCTATTAAAACCTTTTAATTTCAGTTTCCCGTAACAACGTTAAAGACAAAACACACACACACCTATCTAGACTCTAACATATATAAACTTTATATATTGTACCAATATCTAGTATATTTTATTATCACAATATCCTTGTATATTATGCCTGTCCAAGAAATCATCCAAGCCACTCTTAAAAGCAGTAACAGAATCAGTCATCACAACATCACCCGGCAGTGCATTCCACAACCTGACTGTGAAGAACCACCTACGTTGCTTCAGATGAAAGTTCTTTTCTTCTAGTCTAAAGGGGTGGCCTCTGGTACGGTGATCCATTCTATGAGTAAAAAGGTCCCCTGCTATTTGTCTATATTGTCCTCTAATGTACTTGTAAAGTGTAATCTTGTCTGCCTTTTCTGCAGAGAGAACAACCTCACCACTTGTCGATAAAATGGATAATGTCCCTAATAGGAGATGTTAAAGGAAAACTTTACCCCCAAAATTAATATTTAAGCAGCAGATGCTCGTGTGACCTAACCTATATATGTTTGTGTGCACCGTGAATCCTACGATCCCAGGGGGTGGCCCTTTATATTTTAAAATGCCAATTTTCTATTTAGGATTACTACAGGTATAGGATCCCTTATCCGGAAACTCGAAAATAGTAGCTTGTACTTGATCCCAACTAAGATATAATTAATCCTTATTGGAAGCAAAACCAGCCTATTGGGTTTATTTAATGTTTAAATGAATTTCTAGTAGACTTAAGGTATGAAAGATCCGTTATCCGGAAAACCCCAGGTCCCGAGAATTCTGGATAACAGGTCCCATACCTGTACTGCTATACTACTAAAAAGGTATATTATTATGTAAATGGTTTATTTAAATAAAGCAGGGTTTTACACATGAGCTGTTTTATGCAATATCTTTTTATAGAGACCTATATTGTTCGAGGGGTATAATTTTCCTTTAAATAATATTTTCATAATGTTATAGTTAAGCAACCATGAATATATGCATGGTTATAGTATAATAAACCAGTGCTACCCAGTTGGAATACCCAGTAAAGTATACAGTGACACCTCTATTTTACATCCAGTGTTTTTAAGTTTTCCCTAATTTTTTTTTGTTGGTCCCATCTATGTATAATGCATAATACATTTCACTGATTTTACAATCACTTGGAATTTACACCATTTTTTTCTGGTCCCCTGAAAAAAGTAAAATTGTGATTCTACTGCAGTGAGTGTAGGGTAAAATGTATTCATATCAATGCTACTTGAATGTAAAGAGTTTATAAATCAAGAACTAAAGAAACACACTCCTTTCTAGACATGTTCAATCTTAAAATGCTTTACATTTTGCTACATAGACCCTAAACCTGTCCAGCTCCCCTGAAAAGACAGACAATTTTTTCATGGGTTCTATTGCTCTAAAAAAGATTTGTGGGCAAAAAATTTTTTGACCACGCCCATTTTATGACTACACCCCCTAATTACCATGTTCATTTTACACAATTTGGCAGTTTTTGAAAGTTTGAACACATTTCTGTGTTTTTTATGTGTTATCACAGCTTTGCTAATGAAGGTGAATTGCCCTTTAAGCTGCAAGTCACAGTTTACCCAAGAGACCTGCTTATCTTTAATTGGGACAATTGCTTCTTTGCTTATCTTAAATTGTTACAAAAGTATCTCTGCCAAAAGCCAATTAAGTTTTAGAAACTTTGTATCTTCTTCTGGCTGTTCAGTGCAGGAAATCAAAGAGAAAGTCGGGACATTTCAGTAACAATCCGGGACTTCTGGTTGAGCTGTCAAAATCGGGACTCTAAAAACTGGATAGTTGGGAGGTATGCTTTTGGGCTGTGATTTTCCCAGACTACATATTTGTTAACTGGGTAGTAAAAGTACAGTTGTTATGTAAATAGAAGCTGTTATGCTTATACATGTAGAGAAAATATAAAACAGCCATCTATGAGTTGAGTACATAGAGTATTCCCTGTTGTAGCAAAGTAGACTCAGTGGGGCTTATTTATAAACACTGGGCAAATTTGCACCTGGGCAGTAACGAGAGACCAGCCAGCTGCAGGCAGCGTCAGACAGGGGGGCTCAGGGCCCACTGGGCCTGCAGCCTAAGGGGCCCCCCAGCCACAGTCCTCTCTGCAATACCCCGAGTGTGCACGTACCTCTTTCAAATGCGTCCGCATCAGGGAGGGGGGTAGGGAGAGGGAGTTGCAGGGAGCGGGTCTGGGCTGGTGGGGCCCATAAGAGCAGGGGCAGTTGGCCCAGTCCGGTAAGGTTGCCATGAGTTAAGGTGGTCATTGAATTACAATTATGATCTTTCCAAGAAAGGTTGTTCGTTTCAACACACACGTGTAGAACTGAAATGTCAGCTATACAGGAAGAAACAATAGAATTCTACCTGTATCTGATGATTCAGCACTAACAATGGCTGATGTTCGGGTGCTCAATCAAAATTTTCTGGGCATCACGATTGACTAGCTGACCGATATCGATCGGCTTATCTCCCACTATACCTGTGCTGAATATCATTCGAAGATTTGTTTAGTGCAATATTATCTGTGTGTTTATGGCAACCTTTATTTCGCGGGTGCAAATTTGCTCAGTGTTTATACTGTAAATCACTTCTGGTGTCTGTGAAGATATCCATGTGATGCACGAGATAACCATTGTGCCTGGAAAGCCTGGCTTTATAATTCTATTGTAAATATTGTAATCCTGTTTATATATTAAATTAACAGTTCAACACAGTGTGTATGTATGAATGTGTATGAGGGCAGATTCCCAATTCTGCTTTTACAATCCAAAATAGAACTACTTCAGGTAAAAGGTAAAGAACCCATTTAAGACTTTGTTTTATTGTTTTATAGTTGGACCTTGGACTTTGCTTGACTAGGAGCGCCACAGTAAATGTAAATAAATGATTCCGTTCAGTCTATCAGCTGACAGACAATTTGTTATGTTATACAATTAAAGCCATTGGTATAGGAGTCAGTTGGCTTTTAGAGGATACCACCATGGGTGATTCCACTTACTGATGGTACATTCCTTTTGGCACACAAAAGCAAGTTTTTACACTTCTGCTTTCCATGGGAAGCCGTGTACTGATTCTCTGGAAGGCAAACGGACTTCAAGTCTCAGAATCCAACACTTGAATATTGAACAAGGTTATGGGGGTTGGATGACTAAGTGGGTAGGAAAATGGTTTCTGAGAGACATTCATGATTCCTTAGATTGAGAGGAAACCACGACTGTAATATTTAAAACAAAAAACAAACCAGTGACTTTATCAAGCTGTGTATTGATTTCAGTGATCACATATCTCTATGTTTAAAAAAAAAAAGTAAATGGAAGCAGCCGTTTGAAAAATGCCTTGGGAAAGTGTTATTTTTTTTCCACATTTTTATTTTTATATTTAAGTTTTTTGTGCTTAATAATCCTCGAACAGTTACGTTTGGAACCTTGAATTTGAAATTTTTGCCCATAAAAACTTAATAAATCTGCTGCTTGGTAAATTTATATCTTATATGTTTTCTATAAGATTTCAAAGGAGGGGTTCATTACATCCCTTTCTATCGCTTTTTTCATCATTATTTAAATAAAGTTAATAAAATAAAACAGTAAGAAAAAAATATAAAATGAAACTGTGGGCAAGAGAGAAACATTAAAGGGGCAGTATACACCTATACACATGAGCACAATAAATTGGGCTATTATTCTACCTATGCAGAATAAGTACAGGTATGGGACCTGTTATCCAGAATGCTCGGGACCTAGGGTTCTCCGGATAACAGATTTGTCCATAATTTGGATCTTCATACCTTTTATCTACTAGAAAATCATGTAAACATTATATAAACCCTATAGGATGGTTTTGTTTACAACAAGGATTAATTAGATCTTAGTTTGGATACTGTTTTATGGGAGATGGTCTTTCCATAATTCAGAGCTTTCTGGATAACGGGTTTCCAGATTACGAATCCCATACCTGTATTTACCTATTATAAGGAGAATCAGAAGGTAGCGATTCCCCACATGTACATGTTGATCCAGAGAAAGGCAAAAAAAACCATTTGAAGCCTCTCCAATTTGCATTTGAAGGAAGGAAGGAATTTTCCCCCTCTGAGAGGCAGTTTCCCCCATAATTGCAGCATATTTGTGGTTGCGAGGGTGTGATTGGCCTGATGTATTGACAGTAGATGCATTAAAATTGCCATAATTGCAGCAGGGGTGGCATAATGTGTTTGGTGGGAGAGTGATGTGTGCACCGTATTCTTGTGGTGTATCTGAGCTACAGTGACTCAAGCAGCCCCTTGCTTTGGAGATGCTGGTAGCTCTAGGGTTTCCACAGCAGTCTGTCTGGGGCAAGAGGCACAATATCACTCATTTTTGCGGCCTTACAATCCCCTATAAGGTTAAATTGGCAATATTATTCTCTAGGGATATTTTTTTAAATCAGCTGTTATATTCTGCTTTAGTTTCCTAATATACACTGTAATTTACTTAACTTGTGCGAAAGTTAAAAAGAAGTAGAATTGATATGAATATCTATGCAGTATTTATCTCTGGGCAGTCAATATCATATGAAAAATCTCTTCACGTACTCACATTCAAGACTTTGCAAGGGCTTTATTTTTGTATGTATTCTTGTATATTCTATGTATGCACATTCTATGTATGCACTAGAGTCCTGTGTGACCTGTGCCAGACCTGGACCCGCCACCCAATAAGTTCCCGTACCTAGTCCCACTACCGACTGGGCTCACAAATAGTTTACTTACCTTCCAACCCAGGACCTGTGAAACTGGAAGTACTGTCACTGTGAACCAGAAGTGACGTGCAGCCAAAGCAGATCGGAGGGGGACTAATTTCCTCAGGGGAGGGAACAATCCCACACCAAGGCAGGTTATCCGTGTAATATCCGCAGGATCAGAGAATGTGAACTTTCTGCCCAAAACCCGATCACATTATGAGTATTCTGTGGGTACCCCACCCAGGACTCTATTAAACTCTAGTATACACCCATTTATTGTACAGCACTATGGAATATGTTGGTGCTTCAGAATAATATTTCTAATGAAACTACTTTAGACATATAGCCTATAAGAAATGACCAGCCTGAACACCGAGTTTCACTAATTATTCTTATTTGCAATTCGGCAGCATTTAAACAGTATTTATCATTCATCAAAACACAATAGACTTAAATAACATTGACAAAAAAAATCAGTGACATAAAAAAGAAAAACATGATAGAATATATTGCACATTAGTTACAGAAAAGGAATTGCCTGAAAATATATAATTTTATTGGTGCAAACTGCCCTCATACAAGCATCAAACTTTCACTCCACAGTTTCTAGATTTTAGTTTGTAAACCTTTAAAAATGCATGGGTTTTGCAAATTCTAACAAAAATTTCAGTGAAGTGATGACTATTAAAACCTCATCATGTGTTTAAAATAATCTGTTACATGTCCTAATGATTCAGTGGTTTACATCACTATATATATATATATATATATATATATATATATATATATATATATATATATATATATATATATATATATATATATATATATGTATATATATATGTATATATATGTATATAAGTAGTAGGCTGGCATAGTTGATGCCAACATCCCTGAATGGCAATCATGAGCTTGCAGCGTCATATTGAGAACAAGAGACTGTAGAGTAGACTGATATCAATGGCATGGCGATGTATCCTCCAGTCCCAGCAGCTCCCGCACAAGTCTGTCCCCAAACTGAGCCCGACTGTATCTTTTCACGTGGTAGGCATCAGACATTTTATAGAGGATGTAGGCATTGTTTATAGCAATGCTGATAGTAAACCAGAACACCTGCTGCCAAGTTTTGTTTGGCTTGTGTGAAATAAAATATCTGCAACAGAAAAGGGGAAAAGGATTAATGAATGCCACAATTTTATCTATCACATGTGTTGGCTTCCATTTTTAAGATTGCAGATAAATTGTTGTTGTTGATGGGAAATGTTGTGCAACTATGCACCATGCTAGCCTGTAGAATAGAGGGCAACAGAAATGCACTTCATCAGATGGGAGGGATGTTGTTGAGAGAGAAATTGGGCATTAGGGTGTACGGCAAGAGAAAATGAAACTAAAATACACCTTTTGAGGATGACACTTTGAGGATGACACTTTAAGAATGACTTTTTAAAAACAATAAAACTTGTTTACAATGCAGGACGCAGCTTTCGGCACTTTGCAGGCCTCTGTACTATGCTTGGGGTGCATAGACCTATGGATCCTCTCACTGACTCACTGCATTTATCAATAGTGAGTCGCAGGTGAGGGGAGGCATGAGGGATCCCCCCTCCCACCCCTTATTGTATGTATCATTCTCTTCGTATTTTAATGTTTATTAGACTAGAAAAGTGGTACCTGGTGTTTGTTCAATCAATAGGCTGACTATAGATTTGGGTATAAGATGCAGAGATGCATGATAAATCTATGTAGTTACTGTGCTTGAGCAATGTTCTACAGTGACCCTGGCTAACTGTGAAATAATTTAAAAGATTGTTGGATACTATGTGCCATGCAATAAACGCCAAGAAAATAAGGGTACATAGAAGAAATTCCAGTGGCACACTGAATGCTGAAAAAAGTGTTAAGTTTATTCACCCAAATACATACAGACAAGGGCTGTCTGTATGTATTTGGGTGAATAAACTTAGCACTTTTTTCAGCATTCAGTGTGCCACTGGAATTTCTTCTATGTATCTACATGACCCACATGGCAGGAGTGGGTTCTCCGGTGTAGCACCTGGTACCACAAAGGGTACATGATCAGGGGTGGAAGCACTCTACCATACTGTTGTGCATAAGAAAATAAGGGTAGTCTGAAGTTCTACAGCAGTATTAGAGGCTGAGCAGCAGCACCATCAAGGAACAGTTCAGTGTAAAAATAAAAACTGGGTAAATAGATGGTTGTGCAAAATTAAAAATGTTTCAATTATAGTTAGTTAGGCAAAAATGTAATGTATACAGTCTGGAGTGAGTGTATGTCTAACAGAACAGAATACAACTTCCTGCTTTTCAGCTCTCTAACTCTGAGTAAGTCAGAGAAGAAAAGGTTAAAACAAAATAAGCCTTATCAGAAAGGTCCAACTAAATATACCAGTAAACCCTCAAAGTAGTGCTGCTCCGAGTCTTCTGTCAAAAGAAAAACTGCATTTCTTTCCTTCTATTGTGTACACATGGGCTTCTGTATCAGATTTCCTGCCTTCAGCTTAAACTTCCTTACCCTGGGTGTGATCATGCTCAGTTTGCTCCTCCCCCCCCCTCCTTTCTCTGCTGTAATCTGAGCCCAGAGCTATAAGTGAGCAGGGAGAGACTCAGGCAGGAAGTAATGTCACACCAAGCTAATACTGCAGCTGCTATCCTAAACAGACAGAGAGCGTATAGAGATTTTTACTCAGGTATGGTAAAACATTCTACAGAATAAATATAGCATTCTAGCTTGCACTATTGCAGCTAATCTATTGGCAATAAAATGCCTCTGTAGCTTTCCTTCTACTTTAAAGGAGAATTCAACCCTGTGGGATAAAACCCCGTACCCCCACCCCACGTAGACCCCCCTCCCTCCTCCCCCCAGGCTAACTACCCCCCTGGGGGAAATGCCCCATACTTTTTACTTACCGCTCGTCACAGATTCTGGCAGCGGACTTCGCGGCATCCATCTTCCGGGTCCTCGGTAAGCTGCCTGGGAGATCGGTATGTTGGCGCAAGCGCAGTTGGAGCAGTTTGCCGGTCTTCAAAAACTGTGCATGCGCCGAAATTGACAGAGATTGTCAATCTCCTACTCATCTTACCGAGGACCCAGAAGATGGATGCGTGGAACTCCGCTGGCAGAAACTGGGCCAAGGGGTAAGTATAAAGTATGGGGCATTTCCCCTGGGGGGCAGATTTCCTGGGGGGAGGGTATGGGATTTTTCCCCACAGGGTTGAATTCTTCTTTAAGGGGAGCCACAAGGGACAAAACTGAGTTTGCAATTAATCCTCAGCAAACGCAAAAGCAAACGGTTATGACCCAAGTGCCCCCATCAAGTCAACGATTGGTTACTGCCTGGTGATCAATCAGTGGAAACCAAGAGAGCTGCAAAGCAGGAGGTTCTGTTCTGTTAGACATCTGACTCCAACCTTTATAGATTACATTTTTGGCTAACTAACTATATTGAATACATGTTTTATTTAGCACAGCCTATCTATTTACCCAGTTTTATTGATATACAGAACAATTCCTTTAAAAGTTTTAACATCTGATCTATTCTTCATAAGTTGAGGGAGTCTAGGATTTATTCCAATGAAGCCTGCCCAACAGTCTGTAGTGATACTGCCTGTCAGTGTATCATCTGGGTTAATGCGCCTATTTAATGTATTATGAGGACAGAGGTAGGAGGTTTTCAAGGTATGGGGTACGCGCATTCATTTCTTACAACCATCTTTAACATCTTGTTAACTTACTTGCTGTATTTATCATCATATTTACAGATGTAACTGAGGTGAGCGGCAAATGCTTCAACTGCCAAAGGACAAGGAATCTCTCCACTCTTTCTTTTAATGATGACTCCTGATAAGGAAATAAACATGTAGGCTAAGAAACTTAGATACAGCTTGAAGCTGTTCTTGAAGTCAGATGAACAGCTGATGAGTAAAGGCTACTCAAAGACTGGCTTGCTATAGGGTTACTAGACAAGTAGCAAACTTACTACCATTTAGCAAATGTATAAATAGTGTAAAAAAAACAAAAACATATTAATCTTTACAATACATATCAATAAATATTTCTTGTTTTCACCCTCAGTGCATTAAATATATACATGTATATATATTATATCCATAATACTACCCTGTCTTTCTACCTTTTACACCACTGATACATCACCAGTTGTTCCCACACCATCCTACAAAATCAACCATGTACTGTAGCTCCAATAGTATAGTTTTAGAAACATTTCACTTTGCACACTTTTTTGTGCTTGCATAGAGGAACCTATTTTCAGGTATACATTTAATTATTTTTCCTTTCTGGCAAAGTACAGAAGCCTATCTTGCTTTATTCCAGGGACTAGCTACACGCTCAAGACCAGTGCCTGCTTCCCATGTAAAGAAAACAGAATCATAGAGATGCCAACCTGGGTGTATTATAAACCACATCACATAACCATATCTCATAGCAATGCTGTCTCCATGTAATCAATTAATCAGATTAAAAAGCATTGCTTTACTGAATATGTAAATATAGTATTAGTATTATTTTTCCTACCACCAGAATCATTCAGATACCCATTTTAAAGGCACTGTTCACCTTTAAAATACATTTTTGGTATGATGTAGCGAGTGATATTCTGAAACAATTTGCAATTGGTTTTCATTTTTTATTATTTGTGGTTTATGAGTTATTTATATTTTTATTCAGCAGCTCTCCAGTTTGCAATTTCAGCAGTCTGGTTGCTAGGCTCCAAATTACCCTATGAATAGAAGAGGGGCTGAATAGAATGATGTGTAATAAAAAGTAGCAATAACAAACATCTGTAACCATACCGAGCATTTCTTTTTTAGATGGTGTCAGTGACCCCCCCCCATTTCAAAGCTAGAAAGAGTCAGAAAATGTAAGCAATTAACACAAAAACTATAAAAAAGAAAAAATGAAGACTAATTGAAAAGTTGCTTAAAATTAGCCAGCCTAGAACATACTAAACCAGGCACATCCTAAGTGTGGCCCGGGGGCCAATTGCGGCCCGTATTCAAATTTAGCCTCTATCATGAAATTAATAATAATGTGGCCCCCCAGCACAGTGCAATCAGGAATTGCGTAGTCATAGCAGTGATATATGGGCACATTAGTGAAATGATCTGCCACTTGGTCTATACTGCTGCCTGTGTGCTGAAGGTGTTAGCAATAGACACGTACTGGCACCTAGAGACACGCTGTTTTCACATACTTCTTTAGGGCTGAAGGTGTCAATAGACGTACTGATGTGCCAGTACAGTAAACTAAAGAAGTATGGCGTCACTACGTTCCAGTACGTGTCTATTGCTAACACCTTCAGCACACAGGCAGCAATATAGACCAAGTGGCAGATCATTTCACTAATGTGCCCAAATATTACTGCTACGATTACTCGATTCCTGTAATTTAATGTTAATGGTTCAAAGAATGTCAGGCTGAATGGTCGGCCCCCAAACATTTTCCCCTCACCAAATCTGGCCCTCGTTGCAAAAAGTTTGGGCACCCCTGTACTAAACGTTAAGGTGAACCACCCTTTTAAATTCAATTTCTACTGCATTGTGATTGTGTTTTTGTATCATGGACTTGCATTTCAGAAAACAATCATGTGGAAATAAGTACAGTCTTCACCACACACTGTATGTTTATACAAAAGCATGTGATATGTTTCTGGCAGTATTTATTTACATTGCATCCATGTATGAATGTTCTTTCCACTCTGTATTTACATTTCACACTGACCTTGCTGAACTGAAGAGTAAGCATTGGTAAGAAAGCGAAAATATCCTCTGTTGTACCAACAAATAAGGGACATGTTTTCCTTCACTCTGATAGTATACTGCCCCCGAGATTGTGGTACTCCTGTGTTACTAAGCATCGATGGAGGAAGTCCAGTGCAGTCACTTTTACGAGAGCTTAATAATCCACAGCAATAAATACCTGTACAAAAGAAATTACAAAATTACAAAAATTAAAAAGAGTAGTAGTTCTGAAGTTAAGTTCAGACAGGTGACTTCTGATTGTGAGGGTGACCATACTAGCTTCTTTGTGTTCCTGTGAGATGCAGAATGCAACTAACATTCCTGTAACTGCAGGAAGGCAGACTGAGGCCTCAGCATCTTAGTAGTAAGCATTTACAGAAATACACACAGCTAGAATAATAATCAAAGGTTCACTTTGCTTTGGCGTGACATGGAATACTGAGGTCATTTTGGAGGCCTTTCCTGTATCTATTAAAACCACCACTAGAGAGTTGCCATCTAATTCTAGTTTTTGTACATTGTGAATAAAGGAAATTATCACCAATGCAAAACAACACTAACACCAAGGGCAAATGGAGCAAATCCACTTCTCTCAGCCTGAAAAAAAATACACAGGTTGAAAACAGCAGAGCCAGCACTCCATCTGCCCTTGGCCTAAACAGCAGTGTTCTTGCTGACTGTCGGCTGAGGAAAGGTGTACTAGGCAGCCCTATGGAGACTAACCTTTTTTATGCCACTGGGGCACCTTGAACCTTAACTGATGTGAGGAAACCATGGAGATGCTATCAAGTCCTTATGCTCACATTTAGGGGCAAATTCACTAAGATTCGTAGTTGCGCCAGGCGTAACTTCGCCGCACTTCGCCAGGCGTAGTTTCGCTAGCGCTCCGCAAAGTCACTAAAATCCGAAGTTGCGCTCAGGGGTAGCGTAAGGTTGCGAAGTTGCGCTAGCGTTGATTCGTTAAGCGAAGCGAAGTTACGCTAGCGATGGTTAATTTGCATACGGCGCCAAATTCAAATTTCAATGGAGGAATATGTAGCAGCACTACAAATGCCTGGGAAACCTTCAAAACATCAAATAAATTTTTTATTTTGCCCTACACATGTGCCCACTGTATAGTTAAGTTGCCATGAGTTAGGAAATGTAGGGGGGAAGGATGTGAGCCCCAAAAAAATTTTCAATCTTTTTCAGCCTATCACCCATAATATAGAAAAAACGCCAGCGTTTTTTGGGACTTAGAAAAAATTTGAACTTTTTTTGAAGCAATCCCTATGTACTCTATTGCGCTTCGCCTGGTCTGAGGTGGCAAAGGAAGTCTAGCGTAAAAGGTAGCGTTCAGTACAATGCGTGCGTTAGTGAATTTGCGTAGTTACGTCTGTTGTGCAAATTCGCCAGGCATAAGTGTGCGAAGTAACACTAGCGAATGTACACCAGCGTTCGTTAGTGAATTTGCGAAGTAACGAAAATGACCAACGCTAGCGAATTGACGCTAGCGTTAGGCGCTTCGCGCTTAGTGAATTTGCCCCTTAGGGTGATAGATCACATTGAAACCTTTTCATACCAGTCTACAACCATTCTCCCAGGCTAAAAGCTCTATATCTGTGGGGTGCATGACCAGTATTGAGTGTTGGTTATGTCAATGTATTTGTGAAATATATGAAACTGGTTTTATATCTACGACAAATTTCAGTCAGAGTTCAAAGTTTAAAGCACAATATTGGAACAGCATTGATGTTCAAAAAAAATAATGACCCACTAATGACTAGAAACCGGGGTGAATGTTCCATCTTAATATTCTTTGACCTTACTTATTGTCCTGGTACTGTTCGCAAATGTTCAAGTCTTTCTAGAAAGGATTTTAAGAGACGATATTCCACTACCCTATTGCTACTAAAATACAATTCCCATGGCTCAGTTTTATCTTTAGGCCATGGGCAAACAGAATGTAGGCTCCACTGCTCTTAGACTGCATATTTTTGCAGGCTGATAGAAGTGAATCTGCCCCTGTCCAATTGATTGGAGCCGTTGCTGCTTGAGAAGATACTTCCTTTTGCATATATGGGCTGACCTCTGCTCCCTGCTCTGCTACTTGTGAGCGTATGAAAGCATATCTAATTCAAATTAATTGAGATGGGGCACAGAGCAGATCCGCTTGTCTCAGCCTGCACAAAATTATGTACACTGAAAGCAGCAGAGCGTACGCATAAATCCAACATCATAGTCAAAGCTTCCATAATTATTCAGATAATACCCAACTTTAAAGTTCTTTGACCCAGATCCTAAATACCCTACATCGTTAATAAACCTTTAACTTTTCCTAAAAGCATATGCCCCTTGGATTTGAGGCACAAGAATATAAAGGGGTCAGTATTCCCTGCTAAAATCTTATGGTGCATGTGCCTTTTTTCAGATTGCAGTTGAACACTATCTGTTCATTCAAGCCTTTTTGGAAAATACAGTCTGAGATGGCCACAGTTTTCTATAGTCATGTAAAACCTTTGCCATCCCATATTCATATAAGTAAATTAAAGGAATATAATACAGGGAGTTATTTAAATCTGCTGTTGTCCAGGTATAATTACTGACTGAACAATTCTTTCCAGGGTTCCAATATTCTACCACAAAGGGACAGATGTATTAAGGTTTGAATGGTAAATTCGTACTCGAATTTCGGAAAAAAATTGTATCAAAACTCATAAATTCGACTTTAAAATCACGAACTCAAATTTAAACTTGGACATGAGATTTATCAAGCCTCAACCATGGAATATTCACTACCTAAAACCTGCCAAATTCATTTACAAGTCAATGACAGAGGTCCGTTGACCCATTTGAAGATGTTCATAGCCTTCTTGACATTCAAGTTTTTTTTGTAGAAAAACTCGAATCGTGTTTCATTCAAGTTCGATTCGAGTTTTCAGGTCAGTAACATTCGTTCTAATTTTAGATGTTCGAATTTTTTCATAAATATGATAACATTCAAGTTTTGAATACATTTGAATTTATTAGAGTAAAAATTCACATAAATTCGACCTTTGATAAATCTGCCCAAAATGTTTTTGCATTAGGAAATGGCTAGGAAAAAAAACATGGCAAATTTATAAGCTACCCATGCACTTTTCAAATATGAGAATAGCATATCCTGAAGTGTTAATGCATGTGATATTTATAACCACATAAAAGATTTAAGGTGCTTATAAAGCTTCATAACATTAAAACTCAGTGACCTAGTTTCAGAGTATGATTATTGTTGCAGCAGTATTTCAATCCACTGACCCCTCCATAGGCCACACTCTAAAAAACAAACAATGACAAAAAAACAACCTTAAAAGCTGGTAGTAAGTGAGCCTTCCATGGGAGACAAACAGCATCAAACTGCAGGTATTTCTTCCATTGGGAATCTGCTCATTACAAATAGCTAATGATCCATGATCACAAGAGAATATGAGAGTAATACCCCCTCCACATAGTTATAACTACCAATTCCACTCTTCTTACAACTGTTATTATGAGCTGTTTATGTAGAATCCTGATGTACAGCCTTCTGTGGAAATGTGTCTTGCTTTTTCCCTTCCCCTGCCTCAGTTTCCTGACACAATGTGGATTGATGGATTGTAAATAAAAACAAGAACTGTCAAATGTTGTTATAAAGTTCAATAGTGCTAGCGAGGGCTGACCTGATTTTTTTAAATTCTCGTATTTTTGCAGTGTAGAGGCCAGGCTTAGCATTTTTCTGAGTTCATGTTTTATCTTTTTTTAAATGCAAATGCTAGTACGGGCTCTACCATTTAACACAGAAGACAAGTGTATTTATACTCACTCAATGTGGTTCATTTTAAGAAGGATTCAGTATTTGTATTAAAAAAAAAAGTCTTAAATAGGGTGTATTGGGTTAAACTTCTCACTATGGACATTAACAGACATACTGGCCTTAACTAATAAGGAAAAGGATGCCTACCAGCGTAACTAACATTGGATTCCTACTGTCCCTCAAATTATTTGCCATCTTTAAAGGAAAACTATAATCCCAAACAATTAAGTTTTCTATTAAAAATATATTGCATAAAACAGCTCATATGTAAAACCCTACTGAATGTAAATAAACCATTTTCATAATAATATACTTTTTTAGTAGTATGTGCCATTGGGTAATCCTAAATAAAAAATATAAATTTAAGAACTAAGGGCCACCACCTGGGATCATGCGATTCGCGGTGCACATAAACAAACCAAACATGTTAGGTCACACGAAGCAATGGTGTGAACAAAGGTGTGTGCTCTTTGGTAGGTATGTGAGGTCTTTAATGCAAATAAAACAGGAAGGCTTCAAAAATTTTCTTTTTTTGGCAAATACAGGTATGGGTCCAGAATGCTTAAGGTTTTCCAGATAACAGATCTTTTTGTAATTTGGATCTTCATACCTTAAGTCTACTAAAAAATCATGTAAACATTAAATAAACCCAATAGGCTGGTTTTACTTTCAATAAGGATTAATTATACCTTAATGTGGATCAAGTACAAGGTACTGTTATATTATCACAGAGAAAAGGGAAATCATTTTTAAACATTTGGATTATTTGGATAAAATAGAATCTATGGGAGGCCATTCTGTAAT
Organism: Xenopus laevis; assembly: GCF_017654675.1. Taxonomy (NCBI): domain Eukaryota; kingdom Metazoa; phylum Chordata; class Amphibia; order Anura; family Pipidae; genus Xenopus; species Xenopus laevis. The sequence continues at coordinate 54,257,038 of NC_054379.1, read as the reverse complement.
TTGGAGCTTTCTGGATAACGGGTTTCCGTTGAACGGATACCATACATGTATAATCCTGTTTTGACCGATCCAAGGGCATTCATTGAGAGATGTTTGTGTAATTGTATTTAGAGGGAAGCACTCACTGCAGATTATAAATTGTTATTAATATGTACGTCATCTAGTATGAAATCCATCTGATCTTGGTCTAAATTTTGCTTATTAATAAATTAATCTCAAAGACAGATTCTGAATAATTATTTTTCGCTGAAAAACATAATAATAATGTGATGTAGCTTTATTCATTTCATTTGAGAATGCATTAACGTTCAGTTAAATAGCAAATGAAACAATGGACTATCCATTCTCTAATATGAATATGGATTAAGCTTTCATTTTCCTCCTCTGGACAGAATTAATCTCATATTTCCTGCATGAAGCCCTCTATATTTGTTTTTTCATAGTTCAGTCTTCGTTTTGCATATTATTATCTTGCCTTTTCTCAAGGCTTATTTTTCCCCTTTTATCATCTTCATAGTCTGTAATAGCACTTTCCATTTTTTTGCTGCTCCATCAACCTCTCTCTGTCAAGGATCTCTTAAATTTTCTCTATCTGCATTATTAGAAAAACTCACTTTACCTACTGGTGCCCCAGCATTGCTAGTGCCTTCTAGTAAGGCTTTCTTGACTGCTATAAAAAGAGGAATACTTTGGGGAAAATAAAAATAATTTATTTTAATCTTTAGTGTTAAAGCTGAGATAACGGACTAATTTATTAAAGCAACTGCTTCCGGTACTATCTTGTCTGTGACAACACACTTTTTGTTTGGAATAAAGCACACTAGATTTTTTCTGGCCCTATAATCTATATTTATGTAAATTAAAATGAATGTACGGTCCAAATATAAAACAATCATCTAAATGTAATTTAGATGATTTACTTTGATTAAATGTGTCTAATGTATTATTAAAACTCTCTTTGGAGTTCCAACCTTCACAGCTCAGTGTGTTCAGAGGATGCCTCATTGTACAGAAACACAGGACAAAATGCTGACCTAGGGTCATACAACAAATACACAAGCTCTCAGCGCTTACTCATTTCTGTGAGCTCTTGGGCCATTAACGGTGGCTGAGTTGCTACCACTCCTTTGTTGCTTCAGAGCCAAGTCAACCAAAAGCAATGTTTTTTCAACTAAGCAGGTATAAATCCAAATTTTGCAAATTGAAAGCACATTTCATTCTGAGTGTTTTCATAATAGTACTGCTTGCTTCTGTCTGCTTTACCAGCCACTACCATGTTAGTTGGAATAATTGTATTCTTACAGATTAGATAAAACACTAACAGAAAAAAACACTTTTCAATGTTCTTCTAATGAAATCCTTTTTTATTCTTTAAACCACAAACAAATAACATATATATAAATAAAACTCTTAAGCACAAACCTTGCTTTTCAAACTCTTCAAACAGACTGAAGCTTGTGATGCTAGGCCCAGTGAAAATGATGTAGTTTTTCCCAGCTGCATTTTGACACAAGTTTTTGGCCACCATGCGATGAAGCTGTGGTTTGTTTTTCAATGTGTCAAGGCCATCTGTGGCACTTCCTTCCTTTAAATGAATGTAAACCTTAAAACAGACCCAAAGACAGAATTACAATTATTACTTGTAAAAGTTAAGGCCACTTCCACATAAGCTAACCAGATATATCCTGTACATCATTTTCAATAGCGGACATCTTTTCTTTCCCATGGTCTGCAAAGCTATGTGGGTTAAGTTAAAGAACACTACTCAAGACAAGTCAAGAGTGAGTTTATTGTCATTTCTTCCATATATGTTTGTACAGTACACAGTGAAAGAAAACAACGTTCCTCTAGGACCATGGTGCTACACACAACATAGATGTCAAAAGTTTATGTTTTTAGCAGCAAAAATGTATAGTGTTCAGTGAATAAGAATGGCTTTGATAAAATGATTTACTTGTCTCCTTGAGTGCAAGGTTACATATGCTTTATAAGTGCAGGATTTGCACATTTGCTCACCAGGTTTTCTGACTCAAAACACTTTGAGGGAGTACAAGGGATGTTATATTAGGATTATTCTAGTCATGTTGTGCATGTGAAAGGAGGGATTTGGTACTGCCTGTTTTTTTTGGATGACATAAAAGTGGGCAGAATATAAAATGTTGCTACAGGTATGAGACATGTTATCCAGAATACATTCTAGCTGGAGAGCAGCCATATCGGGGGGATTAGTCACCAAAAGAAGAGGTGGTTTGTCGCTGGGCGACTAATCTCCCCAAGTAGCCACGTGTGCCACCACCCCGTCCCTAAGTCTGCTAGGAAATCATGTAAACATTAAATAAACCAATAAGGATTAATTATATCTTAGCTTGGATCTTGTACAAGGTACTGTTTTAGTATTACAGAGAAAAGGGAAATCATTTAAAAAAAATTGGATTATTTGGAGTCAATGGGCCTTTCCATAATTCAGAGCTTTCTGGATAATAGGTTTCTGGATAATGGATTTCATACCTGTACTCCAGCATTGTACTCTCTGTATTGGAAGGGACCTTCACTAGAAGTCAAATTAACTCACTGGTGTTGGACAACTTGGAAAATGGGCAGAAAGTAAAAGTCACAGTGTGAAACCATTTTCTTGTGCTGCTGTATGTGACATGTACCTGGCAAATGAATCCGGTAGATGAGCACTGTCTGACCCAGACACTGAACTTTCTCTTTTTCCTTTTGCGCAGCTCTCGTTCCGTGCAGGTAGCAATGAACACAGGGTCTTCATCAATTAAAGGTTCATGTAGTACCTGGTGAATGATATTTAATCATGAATGAATTATTTCTACATTCTCATGAATAAAATAGCAAGGTATCCACATCGGGCAGTACCCAATACCAGGCATTCTACCGTTTTGTAAAACTGTGTGATTTTGTAACTATGTAACAACCCATTTCTGATTTTAGGATAAAGTAAACTAGCTAAAATTGCTAAACAGAACCTCCAGTCATGTTCAAAAGGTTTGTTGAGCACATTTGTGCAAATGTTAAAGGTTTGCTGAATTTTGTAGATCAGAAAAGAACCAAACATAAAAAGGTTTATTAATTACACCACTGCAATGTACAAATGGACCTAAAACTTCTTTGCATCTGCTACGCTGGGAGCAGTGTGATCCTTCTATAGTACAAGTGCACAGTATTCCAGCCTAATAAAAGACTGCACTGCCCCCAGAACCACTCAAATGGAGCGAGAAAGCCATCCGTTAAAGGGCTCATATAGAGAGGTGCAAAATTCATGCATTTAAGCTGCTTTTTTTTTATTCTTTTTTTGAACTCGTGAGCTCATAAAAAGTTGTGCGATTTCAAAGTAAGTTGAGCAATGTTCACAAGCATTTATTCAATTTCATTTGTACAAAACTAAACTAATATGGCTACTATAACAGACTTTACTGTATGTAATTGATTGCTACACTCAACAACCGAAAAACACTTTATCTTCCCAAGAACATTCTTCTTTTCTTTAGCAGAGGCAGGTGTTTACTGATCAGTTACTGGTTATTCACTAGATATCTTAAGGAATAAATTAAGAAAGAGTATAAAACTACCTAAACCAGATAAGATACATTCATATGTTTCCCACAGATAAGACACATTAATATGTTTCCCACAGAATTGGGTTTAATATCTATGCTGATGAAGAAAATGTAAATCTTTATTTATGATGTAATTATTATTTCATTTAGGACCCAGTTGGGCTTGTAACAGCATAGTACAATAGGAGGGCTATATGGTGCGGTGCCCAGCAACTCTATGCCAATAGCATGACAAAAAGCAAGCAAGCTATGCCAGCAACATATTTATAGAAACAATTAATTAGGAACGAAAAAATATTTGTAATTTTTGCAATTCCATAAACAGAACAAACCAGTCTTCTTCATTTTCTTACATTTAGTTACATAGTACGTTAGGTTGAAAAAAAGCATTCATTCAACATCAAGTTTTATATATTACCTTCCTAAATGCAATTAGATCCAGATGAAGGCAAAAAAAAAACTTTTGAAGCCTCTCCAATTTGCTTCAGAGGGGGAAATATTTGCCAATCGAACCAGTCCCTGGATCAACTTGTACTTACAATCAATGTTCCCTCTTAGGTATGCACTTGTGCTAACAAATTTTGAGGCCAACGCACACAGCTTAATTAATTTAAGGACTCCTCCTCCCCTCACTCGAGGTCTTATTTTCCTTCTGCTGATCAGGAAAAGAGGTAACACATTTTAGGAATTATATAATTTTTCTTTTAAGCCTTATCGAGCCGTGGTTGGTCCAGCTGAACTAGTTGTCCCCTCTTGCTGTGAAGCCCCAGGAAGGAGCCTCTCCAAGGGCTGTCATGACCAAGGAAATCCAATTGTGGAATCAGTTAGGTGTGCATGGTTCAGGGAAGGTTGCAGGACAGTGATGTCACTGTGGCAGTCTTTGTTTTGGGCAACTGTCGGTTTTCCTATGGTAGGAAGCATTGGAGGCCATCTTGGTTGTGGCCAAAGTTCGACAACAGAGTGATGAGCTAGGAGGGCTAGGAGCTAGTGATGGCGCCCCTGCTGTTGTGGAATTGCATTTCTTTAGCTTACTGCCCTACAGTTAGTTTAAAGGGATACTGTCATGGGAAAAAACATTTGTTTTCAAAATGCATCAGTTAATAGTGCTGCTCTAGCAGAATTCTGCACTAAAATCTGTGTCTCAAAAGAGCAAACTGATGTTTTAATATTTCGTTTTGAAATGTTACACGGGGTTAGACATATTGTCAGTTTGCCAGCTGCCCCCAGTCATGTGACTTGTGCTCTGATAAACTTTAGTCACTCTTTACTGCTGTACTGCAAGTTGGAGTGATATCACCCCTCCCTTTTCCCCCAGATGCCTAATAACACAAAAATGGGAAGGTAACCAGATAGCAGGTCCCTAACACAAGGTCAATCTAAGAAAAACACTCATTAGTAAAATACAGGTCCCTCTGCGACAAATTCAGTTACATTGAGTAGGAGAAACAACAGCCTGACTTCAACTTCAAAAGGCTATGTAATTCTGGCTGAAGAAATATTGAGCAAGCACTGAAGGAAGGTGTAGAAAGAAAGATCATTCAAGCATTGGATGAATTAAAATTGGCATCTGAATTTGTGTCAGAGGTTTTAGTGGATTCTGTGTGATTATAGGCAAGAGCGATGGGTATGTCAGTTAAAGCAAGAAGGGCTTTGTGGCTAAAACCCTGGGCGGCAGACAGTTCTTCTAAGAATAACTTCCATGTCTTTCCATATATTGGGGGAAGACTTTTTGGAGAGAAACTGGATGAAACCGTAAAGAAGATTTCATCAGGGAAAAGCACTTTTTGCTACAGGAGAAGAAGGAGAGACATTCGAATAGACAGTTTTCATTGAAGGACTTTCATGGTTCTGGGGATAGGAGATTTTTTCGTGAGTCCAAAGCCTACCATCCCAGAAGAAAGTTTAGTAGAGGAACCTCGTGGAGGGCTTCCCCTCAGGGAGCGTGGTGGGCGTCCCCGCCAGCCCACTGGACCAGCATGTATCCTTGCACTGCTGGTATGGAAATTGAGAGCAGGCACTTCGTCAACAGATCACGTTGCCAATTATACTTCCCCCAGCAGAATAAAGATGCCTGAAGGTTTATCTGGAAAAGACCAAACCTTTTCAAAAAGAAATCAGTTATTTGTGGTCCCAGCAGAGCCTAGAAATGCACACCAAGTGGAAACAGCAACACTCTCTCTAGATGGGTGGTCATCGAGAAGGCGTACAGTATTAAGGGGATTCCAGTACCTGGTGGATTGAAAGCGCATTCAATGAGATCAGTAGCTACTTCATGGGCAGCTGACGCACTGGTTTTTATGGGCCAGATCTGTGCAGTAGCATCCTGGTCATCTTGGGGAACTTTCATAAGACGTTAAAAACTAGATGTAAAATCAGTGGCTGAAGCTTCTTTTGGTGACTCTGTGTTGAGCTATTGCAAGATGTTTATTCTTTTCACTGAAGTTTTTTTCAATCAGAGATATGTGTTGGTGCTTGGCTATTGGTATCCCTCCCGAGTTATTTCTAGGATAAATCCATATGTGTGCTGCCATTGGGATAGCTGAGAAAAAAGGAGAATTCCTATCATACTTACCGTAATTTTCTTTTCCACGCTATCATACATGGCAGCATAGATTAAAGTTGGGTTAGCAATATGGCTAGATATAAGACAGTAAGTGAGACGAGGTGGAATCCTTTAATTAAATGGGGGGGTGGATCCTTCTGTCCCACTGGTGAGTGGGGAACTACCCCATATGTGTGCTGTCCTAGATTATAGCTGGGAAAAGCAAATTGTGGTAAGTATGATAGGAATTTTCCTTTTTTTCTACTGTATCTAAACTAGCCAACTGATACAAAATCCATCAGTCTCCCAAGTTCACCCATCAAGGAAACTAAAGCTTAAAAAGGCAAAAGCTGCAGGAGGTATACTTTACAAATGTTGGTCCCAAAAAGTATAAAACCTAGATACTGACAACATCACTTTCTCAATGATAGCTAAGAAATTAATTTTCAGTGATCTTTTGAATATTTTCCAAGAACAGGGACACTGAATAGCTTTAAGATCTTAGCATTTGTATTTAGAATCTGTGGCCTGCTGTATGCTTGCATGCGGTGGGTATGAATGCAACTGAGATTTGAGCTTAGATGTCAGCTTGAGACCTAGGGGGTTATTTAGGAACATAAGTGCCATTACAATTTTTGGTCACAAATTAAGTTTTTTACCCACAATTCTGCATCCCCCCAAAGCATTCCAACAGGAATGCAGGAGCATGCTAGGTTGTGTCCACCAAAGGTACCATACGATGCAACAATACAGAGAGAAATTAGCAACCGTTAAACCGTAGGAAAACTATGCCTCAAAACAATGCAGGTCTCTTTAAAAATATCAAGCATTAAAAACTCAAATTTCAAATTGAAAAAATGGCGAAATTTAAATTCAAAAAGACCAACCGAAATTAAGTTGAAGGTTTTTTTTGGTTGAATAGGTCCATTTTCTATCGAATAGGTCCATATTCGGCCGAATTCGAATCATACGGATCAAAGGAATAGTGCATTCAATCGAATTCGATTCAAAGTTTTTCCCGAAAAAACCTTAGATTTTTTCCACCAATTGACTCCAAATAGGTTCTAGGAGGTCCCCCATGCATTTCGTCAGGTTTTAGATGGTGAATGGTAGAAGTTGAATTTTTAAATAGAGAGTACATGATAAATTTCGATATTCGAATTTTTGAATTTCTTTCAAATTCGAATCGAATTTGAACTATTCCCTAGTCGAAGTACACAAAAAATAGCTCAAAATTCAAATTTTTTTCATTTGAAAATTCAACTCGACCTTTGATAAATCTGCCCCCTAAGGTATGAAGAGCAAAATGACTGAAAGTTCCATTATCCGGAGATCCCCAAGTGCCATAATAGGTCCCATACCTATAGTATGTGCCATTGGGTAATCCTAAATAAAAAATTGCCATTTTAAAAACTAAAGTCCACCCCGTTGGATCCTAAGATTCATGGTGCACACAAACAAACCATACATGTTAGGTCACATGAGCCAATTTACACAAACCTCTGTGCATTGGCACTTTGAGTAACATCAATGCGCACCCAATTTTGTGTCCAAACTAGCAATTTTCACTTGCTTTACATTTGTTTAATGAAGATGAGAGAAAGCTTACCTGGGTTTGTGAAGGCTTGAAACAAGAGTCAAAGCAATTCTGGAGAGAGTCAAGAAAAGGTTGAATTTTGTAAAGGCCGTGAGTTGTCTGACTGGACCGAAAGGCCACAATATGGAAATATTTTAGAATCTTTTCAAACCTTGATTGTGTCATAGCAAGAGCAATGCTTCTGTTACTGTAAAACCCCCCACTCCATATGCTGAGTACCGACTCACAATGGTGAGTGCTAGTTGATATCATGTAGCCAAAAAAATATTTCATTTCTGCCAGTGTCACATCCGTCCAGGCATCATCACTTCCAAACTTTTCTTGGTATTTCTTGGCATACATGTTGGTTTGTGTCACCATGTTCTTTATAACATTGTCAGGGACAAACAGTTGAAAAAAATCCATTACACTGGATGTGGGTGGCATTTTACGTGTCGGCCCTTTAAAACAGACAAAACAAGCATTAATTCAAATGATACATATCTTGTACTCATAACATACAGCTGCATTTTAAGTTGTGTTTAAAATGACATATTCTAATTTAGTTCAAATGTGTATTTAAAAATATGTGATTTTCTGGGGTGATCTTACTGTTTACGAATGATACGACAATTCATAAGCATATGCATTTTTATTACTGTATATGATTCTCTAAATACCACATATTTTGGTAATTCTAGGCATACTGGGTAACAAACTGATGATACTGTAAAATAAAAGTTTTGAGGCAAAATGGCGGAAATGGCGCCCATTGACTCCAATAGGAGAAAAAAATGATGTGCGTTAAAAAAGAAAATGACGAGCGTTGGCAAATTTTCACCGGCAGCGAATTTCTTGCCCAATCGGGTCAAATTCCCCCATCCCTAACCATCAACAATTCAGTTTCTAGCATGAGGTGCCCAGAACTGAAATGATGGTCATCTTCAGCAAATTCTGCGGTTTGGTTATTTAGAGTTGACAGCAATTTTTATCTATTTCAACCAAATGTGTACTTTCCACTGCACTTTCCAAGATCAACTTAGTTTAAAGGGATACTGTCATGGGAAAATTTTTTTTTCAAAATGAATCAGTTAATAGTGCTACTCCAGCAGAATTCTGCACTGAAATCCATTTCTCAAAAGAGCAAACAGATTTTTTTTATATTCAATTTTGAAATCTGACATGGGGCTAGACATTTTGTCAATTTCCCAGCTGCCCCTGGTACTAAGTTATACTGACACGTCCATATTTTTTTTTTTATAGGAAAGTGTCTAGATCAGTTCAAAAACATGCCATTCCCAGCTCTATTAATAAAGGCAGCACCTGCATTCTCCCCAGCCTATGTGTACTCCTAATACTCCAGTGCAGCTTCCATACCAGGCTGGGGACTGTGCTATAGAATCCAGAAAACAGGTCCCAGACCTCAGGTTAAGAAAAGCTCTAGCTGAGTCTTACTAAATGTTCTCTCAAGCCTTTATGCACAGTAGTTCATAAATTCTACAGCTCTGCCACAAAACTACAAATGCTACAAGACATTATGTAAAGGTGTATACTTTGTTTCTTGGATTACATATCAGGCTAAGTGTCTATATTTCTGGGTTACACGCAACCCTATGGGAAAAACATGTTGCCTAGCAATCCATAAAAAGTTATTTAGGAACACGGTGCAGTGTGCAAATCACCATATTTATATTTACCAGTTATGCAGCTATTGCAGCATAATTCAAGCCAAACAAATTGGGTCAATGCAAATGAGTTTGTTTGCAAATTGTGTGCAAGTCACAGCTAGCATCTCCAGAGAGGGAATTGTCATTAAAACAGCAATAGCATATGATTATTTTGGAGTGACTTTGATCCAGGGAAACCTGGAATTACTGCTGCATTCAGGTTGATGGTAGTTCCAGGGTTCCTGATGCAGGACTGAAGCAAAAGTTAGGGCACCTATATAAATGCAAATGACATTTGGATGCATGAATGGGAGGTGATTTTGTTCACTATTCCGCCAACTGGTTTAACATCTTTACTTTCCTAATCTCATCTGTTGCGATAATTTCAATAAAGGCCACTTATCAGTTCTAATGGCATACAGGCAAAAAAACACAGCCCAAAACCATCTCTGTGAAGACACACTGCAGATTGTCCCATTTCTCCGCAGGTGGTTTTTATAGAGGTGGAGGAAAGCAGATCCACTCTTATATGCACACCCCATTATTGACAAGCCTGTGGTTGGGATGTGTAGTTAGTTATATGGAATTGATATCGGTGCAAAAACAAAAATTTTATTAAGTAAGCAATTCAGTGCCGATATCCCCGCCACATACCTCCCAACTGTCCCGTATTTCTCGGGACAGTTCCGATTTTGACAGCTCAACCCACAGTCCTGGATTGTTACTGAAATGTCCTGACTTTCTCTTTGATCTCCTGCACTGAACAGCCAGAAAAAGATAAGTTTCTAAGATGTAATTGGCTTTTGGCAGAGAGCCCACAATATGTGGCAGGTGCTCGTAGATACTTTTGTAACAAAAGTACTTTTAAGATAAGCAAAGAAACAATTGTGACTGTTTAAGATAAGCAGGTCTCTTGGGGAAACTGTGACTTGCAGCTTCACCTTCATGAGCAAAACGGTAACAACACATAAAAACCACAAAAATGTGTTCAAACTTTCATAACCTGACAAATTTTGTAAAATGAACATGGTAATTAAGAGGTGTGGCCACAAAATGGGCATAGTCAAAAATGTTGCAGCGATCTGTGGGGTATGCCTCAGTTTACAGGCTGACACTGGGCCTGTCAATGGAATTACGAGGGGGGGGTTGCTCTAAACAGATCTAAACAGATCTGCTTTCCACCGCTTTTATTTAAATTTTATTTAATTATTTGTGCCAGGGCTTGTCAGGCAATAGTTAGCTAATAAACTAGACTTAAAGGTAATAGGGTGTTTTCTGGAGCTTTGGTGACATTTTTGTTACTTAAAAAAGTGGTGCTGTAATGAATAGGCAGTTTTAGATGCTTTATTAGTATTATTGTTTGTAATAATGATGTTCATATTTCTGTGACATTCCTTGCTGAACCATTGCTTAAAGGGGAACTTAAAGTCATAAAATAGAATAATACTAGAAATGCTGTTTCTTAGTCAGGTTTTCAATAAATTGGGTTGCACCTTTAAAGAAACTGCAAATGCATAATGTCCGAGCTGGTTTACCCAAAAGCAGGATTACTGAATGTTTCCTGATACGCTTATGAACATTCCAAAGCATTACAAGATACAAGCTTTTTAATCTGTGCCGCATAACAATAATATGTTCAGAAGAACAGCCAAACTAATTATAATTACATAATATGCCAAGTACATTTTGTTCTCAAAACAAATGGTATCACATGGGCACCATATGGGCCTTAATTTCAACCCACATTTGTTCTGACAAGCACCACTCTGGCTTCTCTTCAGTTACAAAAATATTAGACTAGAAGACAGAATAGAACTTTAATTGGTAGCAGTGTCAGATATTCTGTATTTCTGCTAGTGGCTAATAAGATACAAATGCAAATTAATACAAATTAATAACAGCACAAAAAATTGGGCATTCATTTGGTTTCCATATTATTTATCCATTCTTTTAAGTTGAATCTTAAGGTACTTGTAATGATTAAGGTACACGTGGCTGGCTACCAGGACAAAGGTTCAAATTCATCACTGTTTCTCATCTGTTATAGAGGTGGATTTATCAATTTTTTTAAATTTAAGGAGGAAAAAAACATTATTGCAGGAAAAAAATGTACTTTTTTATTCTTAAGCACTAGCTTATTTAAGAAAAATACTCTTGACACAATAGTAATCGTCATGATTTCTGCGAAAAGAAAAAAAGCAACATACATTTTTCTTTTTCTTTTCCTTTTCACTTTTCCTTTTTTTTCAAAGAGGCTGGGAAAAATAAAGATCTATTTTTCTTCTCTTTTCACATTTTCTTTGATAGATAAAAAAAATAGACTATAGGAAAATGCCCCCTTTTTAAAGCAGCCCCGCCAAAGCTTGTACAGAGATAACATAAGCAATGCAAAAGGTACAAAAGTAAAAGAAATGTTTTAGTACCGGCAGTTAATGACAAGCTTGTAATTGGTTTAAAGGATTAAAAGGGCTTTTCAAGGGAAACTGTTCATTTAACCTCTAAGATGCTAATGATTTTCACACCCACAGTTAAAAGGCACATTTATCAAAGGTCGAATTTCGAAATTTATTAAAAAAAAAATCTAATTTTTTTTAAACTTTTAAACTCGGATGAATGGAATCGACTCGAAAACTCGAATCGAATTTGATTAGAATTTTAAAAACTCGATTTGAAAAAAAACTTGAATGTCAGGTTGCAAACAACTCAAAATTGATCCCTGGACCTCTCCCATTGATTTATACAGCAATTCTGCAGTTCGAAAATCAAATTCAACATTTTTTTAATAAAAACTCGAATCTAATTTGAATAACTCCCTAGTCGAATTTGACAGTTTTGACCAAAAAATTTTTTTTTCAATTTCGACCCTTGATAAATCTGCCCTGTAGTGTATTTTGACCCCTCTGGTGGTGCTCAAATGTATAAATTGAGCTGACTTTTCAGCTGTCACTTGTACAGTCAGTCAGTATGTTGCTGGTTTGTGGCAGCCACAAAAAAATAACCATATAGCCTAAAATATTTGTTTTGCTGAATTTAAAAACTGCTTTTTAAAAATGCAATCATATGCACAGAGATCAAAACTCAGTGTTGCACAGACGACTGTCAAATATTCTGTCCAGTTCGGTGCCATCAGTAAAAACTGACCATCCAACAGACTCAAACCAGCTGGGCTTTGCAATAAGTACCAATAGGATACCAAAGACAGTATTCTCTAGGTCACTGCAATTTGAAATTCTATCAAAACCAATGTATTTATAATACCCCTAAAAGGAACATGTTGTGGCTAAAGATGCTTGAAAATAAAAGGATAAATCTAACAGCGGCATAATTAGATATTACTGTACCCCACAACAAATATATTTTTACAGCCTTACAAACGTCAGCCCCCCCCCCCAAAGGTCAGCCCTAGGACAGCCTGGTAACCCTAGAAAAGGCAGAGATTTCTTTGCTGATGAGTAAAAAATACTGATAAAAATGCAACTAATAGGATGAATAACTAACTGCACTGACTCTGGATGGATATTCCGCATGTAATTTTTTTCAGTGATTTAGTGTATCTGGGTGAAAAGATAACGCATTTAATAAAAGAATGACTTCTCCCACAGATGTGTATATTATTTATACTTTTCTCAAATACATAAATACATGCGTGAAAGCAAAGGCATATTTTAGTGCAATATGTACCCTGTGGGAAACAATGGAGTATAACAAGTATACCAGGGCCCAGTACTGCCCAATCTACAGCCCTTTTCTGAAAAACAACTAGCAGCAATTATCAGTAAGGCAGATGGAATTTGTTACGGATAGCTCGCTCACCCATTATTATTTCATCTTTCAGTTAACTTTTATTATGTTATAGAATGGCCGATTCTAAGCAACTTTTCAATTGGTCTTCATTATTTATTTTTAATACTTTTGACTCTTTCCCGCTTTTGAATGGGGTTCACTGATCTCATCTAAAAAACAAAAGCTTTGTAAGGCTACAACTTTAAAGTTATTGCTACATTTTATTACTCATCTTTCTATTCAGGCCTTCTCCTATTCATATTCCAGTCTCATATTCAAGACATTGCAAGGGTAATTTGTACCATAGCAACAAGATTGCTGAAAATTGCAAACTGTTGAGCTGCTGAATAACAAGCTAAATAACACAAAAAATAATAAATTACAACCAGATTGATTTTTTGTCACAAAACAAGGAAGTAAAAATTTTTTCCCCTTCCTACCCCTAATTTGAATATGCAAATTTGGATTTGGATTCAGTTCGGTATTCGGCTGAATCTTTTGCGATGGATTTGAGGGTTCGGCCGAATCCAAAATAGTGGATTAGGTGCATCCCTAATTAAAGTTAATTTAAAGGTGCATAATCCTTTTCATTCAACTAAAGGCCTGATTAAGCATATCCTATTTTATTAGTGGTATGACCAGGGCCGTTCCTGCCATGAGGAAAAGTGACCACCTTGCCTTAGTCGGCAGTGAACGGCCAGTTACAAGGGACGGCAAAAAGACGACGGTTTTTAAACCAGAAATTCGTCTCAGCTAGTGCAGGATGCGCAGTACACGCTCGGTGCACTAGCGATGCAGCCCTTTTGACCCACTCCGATGCTAAACTTTTACGTGCGGAGCGGGAGAGGGGCATATCGGGGTTGCTGCCTCAGGTGGCAGCAGCCCACGGATCGCCCCGGGTATGACACAGTAGTGATGTGCTCCCTCATTTGCGGGTCGCAGGCCTGTTCCCCCCACACTTTGTGACATCATCGGCAGGGGGCGCGGGTCTATAAAAAGGATGGGGAAAGTCGAGCGTGGGTGGGCGTGGATTGAGGGATGTCGGGTCCTGGAAAACTGGACCCGCACATCAGTATGACACAGGGCTAATGTTTTCCCTATCCAGCAGCCCTTTGCGACTTACATCTAGATGTAATGGCACAGAACCTTTTGCACTTACCCTTTAGGTTTCCTCAAGTACAACCCCTACTTCTCCAAGCTGCAGGTATTGTTTATTCAGAGTGTGCCACCCCTGCAGGGTGCTATATGTGCATGCACCATTTGCCCTGGGGCCGGGCATCAGCCACTACATGCTCATATACATTTACAGCAGAGTAGAACTGGAAGAACCAGAATGATAGGGGGTGCATGTGAGCTACAATCAATGTGCAAAGGGGTGCTGACTGTGAGAAATAGCACAGTAGAACTATGCCATAGATACAATACTGAGAAAAGCCCAGCCTTTGGTAACAAATAGTTAAGTGGTCATGGAAGACACTGAAATAGATCAGGGTAATACTAAAGAAGCTAAAATCTAAATATTCCATGTCCACATGCTTCAGGAGCCATTAAGAAACACTGCCAAATGCTAGAACAGAGAGACAAAGGGAGATTAACCAGTGACTGGCTGTAACACACACAATGACATTCACAGGGCCAGTCTGGTTAACTTTAAATCCTATTTAATCACGGCAACCGTAAATATGTTATAGGAGTGTTAAATAAACCTAACGTATTTAAAGGGGAACTTCCCCTTAAGAAAAATTTAGTCTACTTATGACACCTGGATACATGACAGACATTGGAAACAGAAATAGGAAGAAAAAAAAAGTACAATACATTAAAGAACAATAAAAGTTAAAAATACTGGCAGGGCAGTGCAAATCTGATATGAATACACTGGTAGATATCTGCTGATTTGGGCCCTTTAGACCTATATGCCAGTGTAATGGGATTTCAGATGGGCCCAACTGACTGATATTTGGCCAAAAATCGTTCACATGTCGATTGGGAAGGTTTGATTTTCCTTCCCGCGGATCATGGACCACATCGTCTTTTTCATGCAGTGAACACTTCAAAGCACTCGTATATCCACCGTTGTAATCTGATTGTTCAGCCCTAGGGACAACAATCAAATTAAAGCCCCATAGGTGGCTTATTTGGCGACCTTGTCAAACTTGTGGATCTTATAGTGTATGGACACCTTAAAGAACACCCTGGAGCAAAAAATCTGTAAATGATCCCAGATTTTTTGAAAGTCACCTGTATTTATAACCCTGGCTTAAGTGTTGCAGCTTTAGTATGGCCCAGATTCAGTTCGATATTTCTTTAAGAGGTTAGTGATTTTGGTCTCCACCCACATTATTTTTCATTGTCCTTTAAATGTATTCAAAATGAATACATCAGAAACGAAGGAAGCAGGCATAGCAAGTGGTGTACAAATTTCACTGGTGTACCTAGAGTTTCTGCTAAGGTGTGGCTATACAATCCATCATAGTGTTTGTTTACACCAAAATCAATAAACGAAACCTGTATGTAAATAAAAGGAGATTTTATTGCTAGCTCCAGTGAATGAAGCTCCTTTTGGCAATTTGCCCTTTAGTCATTATGCCAGCATGACTGTTTTCCTTTTCTCTTGTCTGTGACAGTGAATAATCACACTGTATTCTGCATTCGGATTCCTGTGCCTAATGCACATTATTTATCAGACATTCAAGGAACAAAATTAGTATGACATCTCTACCCGTTTCTAAATGATTATTCATATATAGTGATTCCAAGCTGTGGCACTACTATCATTACATAGTTACTGCTATCATGCCCTTTATATTGTATAAATCTACAAATAACTTCAAAATCAACACATATTTGCTTATATTAATATATGATAGTATAGCTCTATCGTGACATCACATCTTTACAGGGCTGCCATCAGAGTGGGTCAAGGGACCCGTGGCAAAGTTGTAATTCTAAATGTTGCAAAAGGGGTGGGGCTTGTGGTGATTTTGCCATAATTGGATGGATCAATGTTGTGGCCATACATGCAAGAAATATTTTTTTTTTTTATCATATGTGGGCTCCATTTTACTTGTTGGTACGGCCAATGTCAGCTAATAACTGGCCCCCCTGGGATAGGATCCTACTAACTTAGCAGTATGGGGCTCCATGATTACTGATGGTGGCCCTGCATAAGAACTAGGATACTGGGGCACTGTGGTCACCACTATTTGGAGTAGAAATCAAAATGGCACCTCCTTATTTTGGGTTGCTTACTACTCGCATCCCACTGATAACTTGGTTATCACCTAAAATGCAGCAGTCAATATACCATCTGCGTTTTTCTGACTTATTCCATTTTATATTTATATATATATATATATATATATATAAACCTTCAGGCTGCCTCAATTCTAGGGTTTAAAAAATGCAGCAGAAATTCATCATGAATGTCACTGCCTTCAAGCCACACCTTTAAAAGTATCTATGAAAACAATTACGAATTGCTCTCAGATCTTACCCAGGTTGGGCTAATATTAAATATATAAACACAGACAGTAGGGTTACCACCTTTTCTGGAAAAAAATACTTGATTGTTTTTATGGTTTTTCCCTATAAATAACATGGCATCAAGCAACGTTTTTACCAGCCAGACGGGTAAAACACAGGCCATGTGGCAACCCTAACAGCGAGAGATAGACAATATGTAAGAGGCATGTTTATCATTTTAACACTAATTGTGTATTAGCTGTTGTATAATGGAGTGGTTTTCCTCCTGAGATGAATGAAATAATTGTGCAACAGCCCTGGCAGGTAGAAAAACCAAAAGACAAATGACTGGACATGTCAGGGTGACTTTGCAGGTAATGGCGCATCCTATGGTTAATGCTACAGTATATATTTCTCAATAGAATCTATATGACAGCAGCACCCTGTAAGTCAGAATGTGTGGCCACTGGTAGGATACAGCAGAATTTGGAACTTGCTATAAGAGACGGTGCCACAGCTCTGCTGTTGGACTAATACGAAGTACTAACCCGGCCCTGTCCCCGCCCAAAGTGTTGGGGCGGCTCAGCCCTGTTAGAGGTGAACTGAGATTAATGGGATGAGCGGAAGATTAGAAGGGGCTGATGTAAAGCCAATAAGGAAGCGGTACCCGGTTGCAAGTGAGAGGCATAAACCCAAAGCTCAGGCTCCAGGCGCGCCCTCTCATAATGTGCCCGGGTTTCACTAGTCCTGCTGGGTCAATACATATCTCTCGCTGCAATACAGAAATGCCTCTCCGCTGTCTCTTACCGCTGGTGTCGCTGAAATAAGGGGCGTCTCTGTCCTGCAGGGTGTGGGTCCAGCCCTCCTCCTTCTCCAGGTTGTCTATGGGCACTTGCTGCTCCGCATCCCCTTCCTCACGCCTATTCCCTTCTCTCTCTTCTCTGAGCAGCGACTCCCCTCCTGTATCGCCATCAGTACAGTCCCGCTGCTCCTCTCTTCCCTCGGCCCTCGGCGTACCATGCGCTGTTCTAATGCCCAAATCGCCATCAGCCACATTCCTGGCCACCTCTCCAACCTCGCGCTGGCCCAGTGGATGCGGCTTCTTTCTACCTCCCCCATTGTCATCGTCAGTGGAGCAGCCCGAGGCTGAGGTGGGTGAATCAGGCGAGGTGCTATAGAAGGGGTTCCCGCTGCTGCTGTCATCTCCAGACTCGCCACATAGATCATCAGAAATCTGCAGGCTCTCGTATCGGGAGCGGGCGGCTTCCAGCAGGGACAGAGCAGACTTCTTATTGCCCGACAGATCCGCTCTCTTCATCATTGTGACGCTCCCGAGTGATCGCTGGGCTCCAGCCGCCTCCCCTGTCTCTCTAGGGCTCTGGGCAGGATTAAGGCAGAGCTGATGTCACAAACGAGTCCGAAATGAACGAGCACTCCCTGCTCCTCCTACTGTGTGTGGTCTGGCTCGCTCCATCCCACATGTGGCCAACCTGCCGGGGGATCGTGGGATTTGTAGTTCAAGAAAAACTGAATGGACGCTGATTGCACATCACATCATCAGAGGCAGAGCAGCGTGTGATTGGCAAATGCCTTGTAAATTTTCAGAGCATATTAAGGATATCAGCTGCTCCATCCTGCTCTACTCTCTGCCTGTGTGGTTGCCATGGAGAAGGATGGGGGTGGGCGGGCTTTTTCAAACCAGAAGCAGCTCAGTAGCACAGTGACAAACTGTAGCAAGAGTTCTCTCCTAGTGTGCAACAATAAACGTTTTGGAAGTAGAATTGAGAGTCTGCGTTTGTGCTATGTCTTTCTTCTGTCCTCCATCCCCTGTTATAATCTTGTATTGCAATTTATAGCTTTTCGTTGCTTCTTTTATGTGCTATCTTAATAAATTATTTTTGTTTGCTTCTGTGTGTTTAGTATTAATCATGAAATTGGCCCCACTTTTATTCTGCCATGTGTCCTGGTAGCATTATACATGTAATGGCCTCAGCACTGCAGTTATTCTGCCATGTGTTCTGCTACTATCAGGGCCACCATCAGAAATCATGGGGCCCCATATGACAAAAATTTCTGGGCCAAGCCCACCACCCCAGGCCTCGCCCTAGACCCCGCCCCCACATAGGGTTGCCACCCGTCCGGTATTTTACCGGCCTAGCCTGTAAAACACCTGCCGGGGCCGGTATTACAAATTTACCGGCAATGTAGTTGCCGGTAATTTGTAATACCATTTACAAAATCCCCTGCACGTCGATGAAAACTTACATTTTCGTCGGCTTCTTTTTTTTTTTAAAAGGTGGCAACCCTACCCCCGCACCACAGTAAAAAAAGCCACACAAACATGGGCGATAAAAACCCATTGGTTATTAGGGACCAGGGCCCCCTTACAAGTTAAAAATACAATTGGTGGTCAGGGGTCAAATAGAAAATTTAAAAAAAAAACAGGAATCCCCCCCCCATACAAGTTAAAAAAAAACATTGGTGGTCAAGGCGCCCATAGAATATTTTTTAAAAATTGGTAGCCATGGGCCTAATAACATTTTTAAAAAAACACATTGACCCACCTTCATGCCCCAGCCCGGTACGACTGTACCCCCTTTACCCCCTAATGGTGGTCCAGCTTAGCACTGTAGAGTGGCAGCCAATTACCAGCTAGGCGACCTGACAGGGAACCGCATCTTATCTTTCAGTGTGGGAAAACAGGGCCTTTTAAAAAATTAAATATGATCCCTTAACTACAGGACTGTGTAGAGCTAACCTCTTTGGTACCCATCATGTGCTATATTCACACACAGAAGGTGTTAAATCCCCAAGTGGTACGGTCCAACACCACTCTCACAAGAAAAGTTGTACAGTCAACAGCCAAGAAAATTGGTATGGTCCGACACCCCTCAATAAAAAGTGGTATGGTCCATGGTAAAGACCTCCTTTGGCAAAATAGCACATGAAGAGTACCAAATAGCTCTACACAGTCCTGTAGTTAAGGTAGTGGTAGTGGTAGTTTAATTTTTTTTAAAAGGCCTGTTTTCCCATACTGAAAGAACCCAGATCGACGAAGACTCGGAGTGCTGAAGACCTGAAATACCGAAGACCTAAAGCAACTAAGACCTGAAGCGTCGAAGACCCAAAGCCACAATGAGACCCGAAGCCACAGAAGGAGCTGAAGCTAAATCTACGAAGCCGAGAAAAAAGCCAAAGCCGAAGAAAAAAAAAAGTGCAGGCACAAGTCACATGACCAGGGGCAGCTGGGAAATTGACAAAATGTCTAGCCCCCATGTCAGATTTCAAAATTGAATATAAAAAAATCTGTTTGCTCTTTTGAGAAATGGATTTCAGTGCAGAATTCTGCTGGAGTAGCACTATTAACTGGTGCGTTTTGACAAAAACATGTTTTCCGATGACAGGATCCCTTTAAGCCCCAGGCCACCAATGTATTATTCTAATCCTCTATAGGCCACCAATTTTTTTTCTTTTTTTTTTTTTTGAACTGAAATGTTTTATTGAGTTTACATGGAAATCAAGCTCAATAACAAATAGAGATATGGTTTTCTATTAAAGGGGAACTATTAAAATGTAATATAAGCTTCAGCATACTGAAATAAGACATTTTCTAAATATAATCAATTAAATATTTTGCATTGTTTCTGAAATAATTAAGTTTATATTTACTATTCCTCTCTGTTTCTCTTCATTCTCTCTTCGTGCAGCAGTTGGGTGTCAGATGAATAAATGATCCAATATATCTTATAGGGGGGTTACCTTTCCTAGCAGATGTATTAGAGCTCACTCAAATAACTGATTTCAGTACAAACAAAATCTAACAAAATAACAGCTTTTTGAACAAATACTGCATGTAGAGAGACATGATGTCTGGTGATCTTAATAGAGTACGCTCTAATACATCTTCTAGGCAAAATTAACCCCCGACTCTAACTGTCAATGACTATCTGCAGGGTCGGACTGCTGTCCCTGGGCCCCCCTCTGCCCCCCGGCACGCTGGTGCACTGGGCTGCGTGAGAGAGCCGGCGAGATGTGCAGGATGTGAGTGCGCGCACAAGAGGAAAATTTTTGCTTCAACTGCCCGGCAAAGGGTGGTCGAAGGAAGAAGGGACCATGAAGTGTGTATCTGGCCCGGCGGGCCCACAAGAGCCTGGGGCTCACTGGGTTTTTTCCCGGTGTCCCACCGGCCCAGTCAGACCCTGACCCTGCATGAAGAGAGAATGAAGAGAAACAGATACTGAGAGAGGAATAGTGAACATAAAATTGATTATTTTAGAAACGGTACAGAATATTTAATTGATTATATTTAGAAAGTTTCTTATTTCAGTATGGGGGAGCTTGTATTTTAATTTTCGCAATAGTTCCTCTTTGAGCATATTACATCACAGAGATGTTGCAAAATAAAAAAAGTGGAAGAGAAAAGAAAAAGAGAAAAAATAAACAAAAGGAATAAGTTCAAATATAGAACATTGGAAAGCAGTGGCTGGGTTTTTTTCTTGTTCTGTCTAGCTAAGAGCATAAATATTAAGGTATACTTATGCATATATAGAAGAGAAGAGCAGTGGGTCATTTTCATGGGCTAGCCAGAAAAGCCAGATTTTGTCATATGCCTACATATCATTCTGTAATCTGTAGCAGATAGGTCAGTTTTTCGTTGGTTGCTATATTGATTATAGGGAAGGGTGGCTTTTTTCCAGTGGCTTGCAATGATAAGTCTAGACGCCATTTGAATATGTTGTCTAGAATATAAAGTCTGTGTGCTGAATTTGTAAACTTTGTAAATGAGGTTTCTGCCCTAGGAGTATAACCGGGGGTCTTTCTTGACTGGGGTATGTAGCACTTTCGACAGTAGGTGGCAAAATGAGTCCCAGAAAGTAGATGCATTGTGCCTTCCTCTGAAGCAGTGTGAGTCACATTAAAAGTATATTTTATTTAGCACTTTTATCGATGTTTCCCTGTTAGTTACACAAGTGCTTCCTCAGTTGGCTGTTAGGCTACATTGGGACCACTGTTTATTTGATAAAGTTAACCCAAGATCTGTTTCCAACTTGAGCATATAGTTCAGTTTGGCATTATTAGGTAGCCTTTGATTGAGTATTTTGTATTTAAGGCTCAGTGTTCCTGGGGTCAGCGACATTAGCCGGCATACTGTTTCACAGCTGCACGCGGTTATGGTGTCATGTTCACAACGTTTTGCTTGTCTTCTTGCATAGTTTAAAAGTTGCGTAGTCCTATATGCTTCTTGTGGGGGTGGGTTATATCTCTGCATCAGTTGTGCTTGTGTTAGTGGTTTGCCTCCTTGAGTTAGCGAGTATAGTGTGGTAGCTCCTTTATGTTGCCACCAGGTAAACGCCAGTTTGGAAACTCCCGGGGGAAATTCCGGATTATTTGTTAGTGGTTCCAGGAGAGATGGGGATGACACTAAGCAATGCTTCTCCTATTTGCCAGTAGCATAATAAGGTCACCAATTTTTTAAAAAATATTCTATGGGCGTCCTGACCACAAATGTTATTTTTTCACTTGTAAGGGGTGGGGGGGGGTCCTGGCCACCAATATTTTTTTTTTTTGTTAAATTTTCTATTGGGCACCTGACCACCAATTGTATTTTTAACTTGTAAGGAGGCCTGGCCCCTGAGAACAAATGGGTTTTTAGAGCCCATGTTTGTGTGGCTTTTTTACTGTGGTGTGGGGGTCTAGTGCAGGGCCTGTGGTGGTGGTCATGGCCCAGGGGCCCCAGTAATTTTTGTCATATGGGGCCCCATGATTTCTGATGGTGGTCCTGCTGCATATTAAGCTTTCAGCTGCACTCTATGGCTTATGCATGCAGTTTGATAATAAAAGCAACAGTAGAGGACAGATGTTCGCCTCACCAAAAAAAACAAAAAAATCACCCTCTGCCTGTGATTAAAGCTGGCCATAGATGTAAAGATTTTTAAAAGATCTTTTCGTTATCGTGAGACCAAGATTATCTTGAAACGATTGCTTAAATGTATGATTTGTTCATATACTAAAAAGACCATTTAAAGCGATATTGTCTAGTTGAAGCCAGGAAAACTGAGGGGAGCTGCCTGCTTGGCCCTGAAAACATAGATAGATTTCACTGTGACTTGATGAAAATTTTTTAACCTGGCCGATCAATTCTGACAGACGAAAAATCGTTAGATGCACAATCGTTCTATTCCCACTAACCTCACAATAATTTGATGGAAGAAAAATCTTTGCGTCTATGGGGACCTTTAGTTGGGGGAACCTGTCACAGTAAAAATGTCTTAATCTACTATATGATTAAAGGTTAAAAAATTTAACTTTGGCATTGTATTTAAGCAGTATCTGGGGCATTATGCATCAAAGTGACACTGTGTTTATTTAACGGGAGTGAATTTGCAAGCAGTTTGATAATTAAACCAACAGTAGAGGACATCTGTTCGCCTCCCCAAACAAACAAAATCATCCTCTGTCTATTATTAATTCTGGTGAACCTGTGACAGTTTTTACATGAGCAAATTAGGCACATTTAATCTACATACAGTGTTCTGTTAATGTGTGATTCTACAGTGACAGCTTGCAGGTGGGTTCAGTACAAATTGCTGTGGTTCAGCACACCACATAATAAACATTCAGCTGTACTCTATGGTGTAGGACTGCTCTAGAAAATTGCCACGGCACGCATAGGGCAGATTTATCAAAGGTTGAAGTAAAAAACTTCAAATTTCGAAGTTATTTTCGGGTACTTTTACTAGGGAATAGTCCAACTTCGATTCGAATTTGAAAAAACTTCGAAATTCGAAGGTCGAATTTTTTTGAAGTACTGTTGAAGTACTGTCTCTTTAAAACTTCGACTTCGACCATACGCCTCCTAAAAGCTGTCAAAGTGCTGTTTTAGCCTATGGGGGACCCCCTAGAACCTGTATGGAGGCAATTGGGGGAGTTTGGGAGATCGAAGGTCGAAGTTAAAAAACTTTGAATCGAAGTACGATCGTACGATTTGAAGAACGATCGTACGATTCGAAGTAGGCCAGATTCGGCCTACTTCGACCCAAAAAAAACTTCGACCTTCATTCGATTGGTCTTTTTGAATTCGAAGTTTGAAGTTTTTTTAACTTCGACCTTTGATAAATATGCCCCATAGTGTTCCACCTGGTTCTTTTTTTGGGACCCCCATCCAAAACAATCTTCTGCTGCCTATGCATCACATATTGACACTCCCTTGCACATACTTCAACATGGAACCTTTCTAAAAAGCTTCCCAGTGCAAAAAGAGCTAAACTAAATCTTAACTAAAGAGGTAGGCAAGAACTGTTGTACATTATGTTTTGTGCTTCTGTACCAGCCCAAGGCAACCACAGCCCTTTAGCAGAAAAGTTATGTGCCTCCAAAGATGCCTCAGTAGCTCCCCATCTTCTTCTTCTACTGATTCGCTGCACATGCTCAGTGCTACTGTCACTTACTGAGTTTAGGGACAGACGCAAAATATACAGTACACATAAAATATAAATGTCACAATATAAGACTGATTAGAAATTAATACAGATAATTACTACATGGCAGCACAGAAACCAATGCAACTGGCTTCAGATTTCATAATCAGCCTTGTAGCATGAGATTATATTACAGACCAACCTCATTTTCTGCTTGATAATTTGCAATTAGCTGCTCAACGGCTGCTCAGAGCCCACTGAGCATGTTAGTGTCGCAGACACTTTCCAAGATGGTGACCCCCTGTGAAAAGTTTGAAGTCCTTTATCACTGCTGCTACTGAAAAGCTTAAACTTTAGGCTAGTGCAATAACTTCAGTATATAAAATGTAGCATTTTTAGCCATATAAATTTTAGGGATTAGTTCCCAGCTCAGGTACAATGTATTGGATGCCGTTGCAGTTTAATCTGATCCCATGTACAGCACCAATATATTCCATTTGAGCTCTGTATCCCAGAGAGAAGTGCTTAAGGTGGCCATAGACACACAGATCCTATCGTACGAATCGAGGATTCGTATGATTTTCGGATTATGTGTGGCGTGTGCGGTCATCTTTCGTCCAGCAGAGATCGGTCGTTTGGTCGATCAGTCAGGGTTGATTTTGACCCGACCGATCCCGCCAGAGCCCTTTGCGCATCGTAATCGGATCGTTCGGCCGTACGCCCGAACAATCAGATTACCCCCGATATAGCCATGCCCGTTAATGGCATATCGGGGAAAGATCCACTCGTTTGGTGATGTTGCCAAACGAGCGGATCTTTGCATCTATGGCCACCTTTAGTTCTGGGACAGTCATTATTCACAGGCTCATATCCACCTTAAGTACCCCACATTTCTCCTAAAGAGGCAAGACTTTTCCATACACTAAATGGGGATCTCAGATGGTTTAGAACAATCTGGCAGGATGTTTTTTCCGTAAAGGGAAAGTTTATAAAGATGCAATTATTTTAATCCCAAAACATAATAAATGTTAAGTACATGGTTCGGCTTCATCATTATACAGGCTCATCAGCCTTTAATTAAGGCATGCAAAGCCAGACTCAAAGGCAAAATTACCTGTTATTTTATATTTTTGGGGGGATGTGATGGCTTATACTGACATTTTGGCGATGCCAGGCAGAATAATATTCATTGTACTGTATCCATGTTGTGTAAGGTGATCCTTAGTCAACGGCACTTGGGACGGTTTGTTGCCTGTGATTAATCTCGGGAGACAAAACTTCCTGTGTGTCATTACCCTAAAATTATAGACAGAAATAAGGCAGAAACATACTTTTTGTTTGTACCACTATCTTGACTGTTTTACTTTACACTTAAGTTTAGTTAATGTAGTTATTTTCAGATAGTTCCCCAGAAATGACTTTTTTCAGATACTTTCTATTTTACATTTGTGATCGTTTTCTTATATTGAAGTTAAAGGGGTGAAACTGTTAGTATGATGTAGAGAGGGATATTCTGAGACAATTTGGAATTGGTTTTCACTTTTTATTATTTGTGGTTTTTGAGTTATTTAGTCTTTTATTCAGCAGCTCTCCAGTTTGTAATTTCAGTCCAAATTACCTTAGCAACCATACATTGATTTGAATAAGAGACTGGAATATGAATAGGAGAGGCCAGAATAAAAGGTGAGGAATAAAAAGTAACAATAACAGTACATTTGTAGCCCTGCAGAGCTTTTGTTTTTTTAGGATGGGGTTAGTGACCCCCCCCCCTATCATTTGAAAGCTGGAATTTGTCAGAATAAGAAGGCAAATAATGAAAAAACTATAAGAAATAAATAATGAAGACCAATTGAAAAGTTGCTTAGAATTGGTCATTCTATAACATACTAAATGTTTCATTTATCACCTTGTCTTTCTGAAGCAGCCCGGGGGGGGGGCTGGGTCTCCAACTTTGCAAACTGTTCTAAATTGATACATTAGTTGATTCATTTATTATCTGGCCCTGCTGAAAAACATTTTGGAGTTTCATTAAAGGAACAGATACACCAAAAAATTAAAGTGTTTTAAAGTAATTAACATAAAATTTACTGTTAGCAGGCACTGGTAAAAGCTGTGTGTTTGCTTAAGAAAGACTGCTATAGTTTATATCAACAAGACGCGCCGGGAGAATTAAGCAGCTACTCACCTCCCGGCATGCCTCTCTTCGTGTGCACAGGCGCGCACTTTCGTCTGATTCCCTGGCGCTGGCGCTCTGACACTGGTGCTTTGACGCTGGTGTCATGATGTCATTAATCAGCGCCAATTTCAAACTTTGGTGCCAAACTCCTCTTTAAAGGAGAAGGAAAGCCCCAGGGCGCAAAACCCCTCCCCCCTCCCCTGTGTTGCCCCCCCTCCCTCCTCCCCCCTGGCCTACCTGTCCCCCTGGGCAAATGCCCCTAACTTGTTACTCACCCCTCTGCGCAGGTTCTGTCCACGGAGTTCACAGTCGCCATCTTCTCCCACGCGCGTCTTCTTCCTGCTCTGACTGGCGTCTTCTGGCGCATGCGCAGTAGTAACAGGTACCGGTACAGCTCTACTGCGCATGCGCCGAATGTCACGAAGTTTTCCGATTTCAATTCGGCGCATGCGCAATAGAGCTGTACCGGTACCTGTTCCTACTGCGCATGCGCCAGAAGACGCCGGTCAGAGCAGGAAGAAGATGGCGACTGTGAACTCCGTGGACAGAACCTGCGCAGAGGGGTGAGTAACAAGTTAGGGGCATTTGCCCAGGGGGACAGGTAGGCCAGGGGGGAGGAGGGAGGGGGGGCAACACAGGGGAGGGGGGAGGGGTTTTGCGCCCTGGGGCTTTCCTGGGGCACGTGAGTGTGACAGGGGCAGGCTGGGCAAACTTCACTGACTACCAATGAATTCAATAACTTTAGGTAAATTTCACTGACCCCAAATAAACTGAATAATTGATTCATTAATCATTTTAACTATTTATATAAACTACTTATTATAGAGTAGCATCAACTATATAATATAATATATTAATTCATTTACTTAATTATATACAGGTGAGCTAACTTTTTTAGCAATTTTCAACCTAAATAAGAACTTTAAAGTTAGAGACAATTCCCCTTTAAGATAACATCTGATTATATTTGGGAATATTAATATTTCTTCTATTAAAACACGATATAACTGTAGCACCTCCGGCAGATTATTATACAAATCACGTGTATGCAGCCGGAAGAGGATAAGGAATCCTACACCAGGGAAGGGTCAAGAATGGGCTCTGTGTGTGGGGGTAATTTGATTTAACAACAGTTATACCTGACCCTGTGCTTATGTACACTGGGGGGTTATTTATCAAAATCCGAATTTTTCTGATTATTTAATTTAAAAAGGTCTGACCAAACTAAAATCCACAATTTGACCATATTGGTAATTAAAACTCGATTTAATCGGATCAGCGAAAACCCGAATCATGCGATTTTTTTTCAGGCTTTTTCCCGAAAAGTCAGAATTTTTTGGATTTTTGCCCGAAATGCCCAAAATAGTCAGATTTTCAGGCTAATTCCAGCACAGACCACAAAAACTTCCAAATAGGATAGCAACCTCTCCCATTGACTTACTGTATATACAACCTCGGCAGGAAATGGCAGATTTTCGGATTCAGACTTTTGCAGCCTTTTTTTTTCCACTAAAAATTCGGGATTTTAATAAATATCCCCCTTGGTGTAAACGCACCCCCATTTTAGCAGATAATTGATGTCAGTGCTCCTGGGAAAACAAACAGGCTTGATGGCAAGCTTCTACTTGATTAGCAGCTAACCACCACTTTCCACCACCTTTGCGATGAGTTTATCTCTGGCTTTCTTTGTCCAAAGACTTTCATATAACATTCCAGATTATTACATTTATGGATGGGTCACTCTTAAAGGGGTGGTTCACCTTTAAGTTAACTTTTAGTATGTTATAGAATGGCTAATTTTAAGCAACTTTTCAATTGTCCTTTATTTTTACTTTTTTTTATATATTTAATTATTTGCCTTCTTCTTCTGAGTTTTTCCAGCTTTATAGAAAGTGCATTTTTGGCCTACAAAGAGCTGTTGAGCTAAAGCCTGCCTAGCATTAAAAATTGTGCCAATATTTAGGAAACCAGTTAAAACAGAAAATGAATGTTAATTAGAAGTGCAGAGATCACTCTGGATAGATTTATATCAATAAAGCAGTGAGATTGAGGGATCAGACCTGACTCACAGTTTGGGTTTCAAATTATCACACAGGTGTTCAGTTGGTTTGAGGTCAGAGCTATGTACAGTAGTGATGTGTATGTAGATTTTTCCTCGACCCCCACCCGCCCCCTGCCAACCTGAACCTGGCCTGGCCTGCTCCCTCCCCTTTATTTATAGACCCGCGCCCAACCCACAGTGATGTCACGAAAGAGGCAGAGCATGCGTGAGCCTATAAATACAATTTTTTTGCGGTAGCCATCCTGAACACACCTGACCTGGGGTAAACCAGCGGGTTTGAGGCTGGCCCAAACTTCACAAATGTACAGGGTAGTCAAGTCTTTCACAGGCTTTGTGCATGTGGCATTTCTGTGCTGAAAAGAGCTTTCCTCAAACTATTGCTATAAAGTAGGCAGCATAGAATGCAATTGTATGCTGTAGTTTAAAAGTTTAATTGAACCAGAAGCTCTGCCCCAAAGAATGGAAAACAAACTCGATCAAGCTCCTGCACAGAACTTACCTTGTGCCTTCACGACTACACAGGATCTACCTGTCTTGCGACCCGCTCTGCTTCAGGGGCTGCCAAGTCACAGGCTCAATGCTTCACATATGGTGGACCTGCTCCACTGTCTCAAAATTCTGGGATCGTATCACTCACCTATTGTCCAAAATCCTACACACTGACTTTCCCAAAGACCCAGCCACCTTGCTCCTGGGAAAAAAACCAGCTAGATTGGCCAACTCGGCTCATAGACTGTCATAACACATTCTCACAGCCGCCAGGTTGATTATTGCTCGCAACTGTAAAAAGCCTACTATCCCTATACTCATGCTTAAAACTAAGATAATTGATATAGCAGCTAACGAAAGAATGTCTTATATGTTGCAGAATGATTTGGAAGCCTACGATAAGATTTGGTTGCCCTGGATAGCATATGAAAACGATCCCTTGCTTTTCTCAGCATTGTATGTATAATCTGTTGACTTTCCCCCTGGGTCTCCAAGCTGCCTATAACCTTGAAAATGCCCACGACCATTGTTTTTATTTGCTCTGATACCTAGCCCAGCCGCCGTCTCTACCTTATTTACCTATTCATTTATTTATTTATTTAGTTATTTATTTACTTTTTTTTTTTTCTCTCCTCTTTCTTTCCCCCTTTCTTTCCCCCTTTTCTTTATTGTTGCTTTTACTATCCATTTTACTCCATGTTATCTTATTGCTCTGTTATTCCTGACTGAACTTACATATGATATCTTAAGATTTTCTGTGACTGTACTCATGCAATAACATGTTGATTTTTTTTTTTATTTATTGGAAAATCAATAAAACATTTCAGTTTAAAAAAAAGAATGGAAAACAAACTTTACCATCCACATTATGCACTCTGGCAGGTAGTGTTCTCATAGAAATGCTGACACTTTTATCCCTAAGCGGTGCCTGGGATAGTTGGAGCCTATTTATCATTAAAAAAAAACAAAAATTTGTATGTAAAAATATTCCACTTAAAATTCAGGAATAAGTAGCAGCAGATGCTTGTTACATTGTTTTTCCTGCGTAAATACACTGCATGATAAATAGGCCCCTATATATAGCCAGTGCATTTTACATTGAAATATATGGGAAGAGACAGCTGGCGGGCAAGGATATTTTCATTGCTATGGTTTCCTGACAGGACAACAGTGAATAAAATGTCCGGTATGCCATTGGCTTAAAGAGTTGACAAGGAAAACACGCTAACGGGGAATTCACAAAAGTGTCGCCAAACAGTAAAATTTTTTAAGCACAACAAGTTTACATCTTATAGGTTTATGGATTGGTCAAAATGCTGCCAAATGTAAAAAGTGTTGTATACACTTAAAGGAACATACATTTTAAGCCAGAATCAACAGGTCTTATTTTTTTATTTATTCAGTCGCAATCAATCAACATACGTAGAAGGATCACCGGCACACAGGAGTTTAGTTAAGCAGGGCAAGCCCTTGCAATTTTATTAAATGCAGTGCAACGTTTCGGGGCACGCCCCTTTGTCAAGCATAATGTGGACGTAGTGCAGGCATTATTTAAATAGTGTTCAATTAACATATAATTAACAACCATGTGGTAAAAAAGTAAAAAATTTCATATAAATAAATACATACAAAAACATTTCAGACCCAAGTCCCCATGGGTAATTAGAATTGGTGCCCACAATCTTTTGGCCATATACAAAGATTATTTATTAAAATAATTGAACTATTGATGCCAAGCACCACTGCTTTAATGCTTTGTTGATTGTGACTGTCCAGAATACGATATGAACTATTACTGGTATGCTGCTACAATAGCATTTTGAAACTAAATGAACTTGATCAGGTCTGGTAGGATAAGGGTTACCATAAACTGACAAATAACTAGAATAACTAGATGATATGAAGTTTGGCAATGGAAAATGGAAAAACCAAGGTTGTGTTCTGTGAGTATTCTATAAACACTGCACTTATTTTTATTGCTTTTTTTGTGTCTATTGAGCAATGAGTAATTAACATTAACATTTATCAAGACAAGATCCCTTGAATGTCTTTTCTTTAATGCAGTATTTTTTAAATGTAATCTGAGTACATTGTATGTTATTTCTTGCCATGGCGTACCATGAGGCCTATGGGCTCTTGTGGGAAATTTGGACTTGGACCCCAGACTAGAGGCTCCCAATTCCCACCAAACTTTTCATCTCAGTCCTTCTACGCAACTCATATTCCCTAAACTAGAGATTGTAACATGTTTTAAGTTCAGACCTCCTTTTGTGGATCAACATTTACTCTGACTCCCCCATTTGCTCAACATATAGATGAAAACATGATAAAACTCTCCTAAAGTTCCAGGAATATCCAAGACATTTTAGAAACCCACATTTCCCAAACTTACCTTCTCCCACTGCAATTACACTCATGCAAGGTTTCCCTTAAAAAAAGAAAGACTTATGAAAGAGATATGAATGTAAAGGCTCACACATTTAAATGAAGACACTGACAAGTTTAAATAATCGCTGTCACACACATTTGCAAGCTGGATTTAGAAAATGTTTCTACTTTTGCTGCACCAAAGAAAGAACTAATGAAATCGTAATGGATTCTCTCTTACATCCCAAGTATGCAACCCCCCCTCCCTGTCAGTCCTTTCCCCACCTCCCTCTACACCTCCCCTCAAAACTAACAGAGGGGTAGTGTGGAATCCAGATACAGTTCCCCTCACAGACTGAAGTGAAATATCTTGGCAGCTCTGCCTGACCATGGATTACAAATTTCTCCTGATCCTGCTCAGCAGTCTTTTACTTCTAGGTAAGAATTAACTATCAACATTGTTGAAGGAAAGCATATCGTTTGTAGTGGGGATAGTAAACCAACAGCCCTCCAACTCTGGCTAAATTATAATTCCCAGCATCCATTGGTAGCTCTCTAAACCTGGAAGACTTGCTCTTTTGACATCTGTGCTTTATATGGATAAGAGTGTTCATGGAAGTTGTTTGATGTTTTATATAGTGTTTGTGTAAATAGATATACTGTATGTACTATAAAACGTCACATTGTGAGTCTAGGTGCCTAAAGAATGCTGCTAGTTTTACAAAGGTTACTTGTTCCTCCTATTCCTTCCATTGCTAGAAGGAATGGGTTCCATTCACTCAAATATTTTTTTGTGTGTTGGAATGCATATAGAAGACACCACGTGCATTTGTAAAAACCCAAAGCCTTTTTGAAAATTTGAATTTTAGCATTTTTTCTGATTTGACCCTATATACATTATTATTTTCACCAAACAACAATATGATATTGTGTATGATATAGGAAACACTGAAATTATAAGAAATAACAACTATAGCTTTGATCCTGGGCTGGTGGCACAGTTCAGCTCTGCTGAATTTGTGTGCACTTGTGTTCACAGGGCTGTAATCACCTGCAAGTGCTTGGAAAGACCAAATTCTGGCCAGAAAAAGCACACTAGAATGTCCTCTGCCCCAAATTCGCTCCATGTGTACACCTGTAGACAGCTTACAGTCATGTCTAGGGTTGCTGCCTTTTTTGGAAAAAAATACCGGCCTTCCTGTATATTTAGATTTTTTCCCTATTAGTAACATTGGGGCCAAGCATAATTTTTACCTGTCAGGCCAGTAAAATAATGGCCAGGTGGCAACCGTAGGCATGTCAACGTGAACATGGAATGGGGGGTGGGGGCTGAATCAAAGACACAGTGGCTCAGCTACAAAAGAAGCAGACCCCATGGCTGTGAGGGGATGGGGCCCTGATCTGTTTCCTCTGTATGGATCCCCGCAGGTAACCTTGATGCACTCAAAATTGTGGGTCACTACAGATTTTTTTGTGTGTCATGGTTGATCCATGATTTTTTTTTCAATGTTGCGGGTGACCTGTGATTGTTTCCATGTTTCGGGTGACCCGTGATTTCAGGGGGGGGGTCCTGGATAAGGGGTCCTGGGCCCCCATAGTTATGCCATTGCAAAGCCTCCTTAATTATCATGAAAATTTTATAATTTAATATTATACTCAAAATAAATCTTTATATGTTGTCTGAAAACAATGTATAGTGAAAGAGCACAGCTCTTATACTATTTTTTTTCATTCTTGTACATACCAATACAGAATAAATAAAATGCTGCTAGTATACAGTACTGAAAAACAACACAGTTCACACTTTTTGAAGTGCTGAACCTGCATTTTACCTATTAAAATCACATCAAGTCGAGAAGTCAAAAAAGGAAAAAATACATAACTTGACACATTTCTTGATACATTACTTGATAAATTACTTGATACATTACTTATCTTTGGCCTTGCTGAGCAAAATTCTGTTTTTCATTAGACAGCTGTTATAGCTGATACAATATGGATCAATTACAACAACCCCTTTAAAACTGGTAGCCAGACTAAAAGGGCAGATGGCAAAAGTATGTAACATACAAACACATTGCTTTATTCTGTAACTAAGACTTTTATATTAATGATTACTGGAAAGCTTGAAACTGGTAATTATAATGTTGAGGTAGGATGCTTTAAAGGAGAAGGAAAGCTACAGAGGCATTTTATTGCCAATAGATTAGCTGCAATAGTGCAAGCTAGAATGCTATATTTATTCTGTAGAATGTTTTACCATACCTGAGTAAAAAGCTCTAGAAACTCTGTTTGTTTAGAATAGGAGCTGCAGTATTAATGTGGTGTGACATCACTTCCTGCCTGAGTCTCTCCCTGCTCTGGGCTCAGATTACAGTAGAGAAAGGAGAAGTGGGCGGAGAGGAGCAAACTGAGCATGCTCTTGCCCAGGGCAATGAGGTTTAAGATGAAGGCAGGAAGTCTGATACAGAAGCCCATGTGTACACAATAGAAGGAAAGAAATGCAGTATTTCTTTTGACAGGGGACTCAGAGCAACATTACTTTGGGGGTTTACTGGTATATTTAGATGGACCTTTCTGATAAGGCTTACTTAGTTTTAACCTTTCCTTCTCCTTTAAACAGGTCAGAAATGGATCAAATAAGAGGGAGCTAAACTCTTATTGTGTTTTTCATGGAGAAGCTTTATCAGCAATTTGCAGGGACGTGTTATTCTGTAGCCCAGTTGGGCAATTAACACATTCTGTTGTGGCACTTGCTCGCTGGAGTGTGGGAATCCCTAAATCAATTCACTGCTTTGCTCTGCTGAAAGCATTCAACATTTGGACTGTATCGCTCACCGAAAAAGCATAAATATTTTGAGTTAGTATTCCAGGGAAAACATTCAGAATACTTAATTCTTTGAGTTTTATTGGTTGCCCTGAAATTCTACATAAAGCTTTCTTTCACATGGAATAACAGATCCTTACTATTGAATGTGTCCAACTAAATTGGGAAAGCAGCACAGTCTCCTATAAAAACACAATTTAGGGATTACAAAGCAAAGAATTATATTAAAGATGTGTTTTAGTAAACTGCTTTGAAGATTCATCAGCTTTAAGGTTAGTAGCCTAAGCCTTCTTACAAGTGCACTCACAAACATGGCATCAGCCTGTAAGCACAATTTAGGGATTACAAAACTCAGGGAGTGGATTTTGGCATGAAAAAAAGAGTTGAGCCAAAATCTGTTCTGTGGGTACACTCACAGGCTGAGTGCACTTGTAATAAGGAACAGTTTGATACTGTGTATATATATATATATATATATATATATATATATATATATATATATATATATATATATATATATATATAGGTATTTACCCACAATTACAGTGGAATGGTTTCAAGTGGTGGCACATGATTTTTTGACACTTTGTAGAACACTGCTAATTCATATCAATTTTACATTAAGGACAAGTAAAGCCTTAATCACCCCTCAGTGATTATAATTTTTAACTTCAGACCCCCTACTCTTTAAAATCACATAGCCCGGTTGCTATTTTTGTGAGCGCTGCCATCTTCTTGCCTATCTTTCACAATTGTTGGGGGTCCTGGGACTCTAGTCACATACCTCTTTTGCCTTCTCCAACTCCGGCCCTGCACTTCAAAGTCAACTGATGGTGACAGAAGAGTTGTGTGTGTGACAGTAAGGGAGGTTGAAGTTGCCAACTATACAGGAGAAAAGTTGTGGAGAGATAGATGTTATCGGGAATGGGGGTACAGTTGTGGAACAAGTGGGAGGATGCAAACTGGGGCTTGCCTTGGATTCCATTGAGCTTTGGCCTGGCTCTGAAGCCTGTGATCTCTTGTGGGTCTCTTAGACTGTAAAATGAGAAAATACATTTTGGCTCTACTGCACATGCCAACAGTGCTGAGCTGTATCAAATATCACAGGGACCCAACCACCCACCCCCATCCACCCTGAAAAGATGGAAATCTTTGATAAATGAAGCTCTCCCACTCTATAAACTGACCTATCTGAGCCGAGGCTGCCCAGACAAATTTGACAAAGTCTGGGGCCCATGGGCAGACACCCTGGACTCAGCTACAGCACAATAGAACAGAATAAATAGCACTAAGGAAAGGAACATCTATGTAAACTGGGTAATATACACATGTAAAGAAGGAATGTTTTATTGTGCCCATCTGCAAATATGCTGTTGTACTAAAAAAAAAAATAAAAAAAAAAAAAGATCACAGGGACAGCAAACAAGATGCCAGTACAGTGCTCACTATAATAGTACTAGTTACAGTAGCTAATGTTAATGCTACTGATAAGTACAGTCAAACCAATGATTTTACATATCCTGAGTTTGTTTTTGCATGGGAGCATTTGCTGGATTTTAACATACGTTTGTTAGGGGCCTATTCAAGATTCCTTGTACTTTTCAGCAAATGCAATCTTTAAGTAATCCCTACACGAGTTTCCTAACAAATGCAGGGTTTCGAGCCAAAAAGGCTCTGCAATTTCTGTAATTTTTTGTAAATTTAACTGAATGGGCTTTTATACCAAAGAAAAACTTAAGTAGATTTTAGGTTCAGTTTATGCCATTTTTACCACTTTTTAAAAGATTTCCAATTACTTTTTTGTTGTTGTTGATTTTTATATCTTAAATAAAACCTGCATGTGTAATGTATTCATTTGTTTGCTCCAGTTGAAAGTGATGACAAAGAAAAGGCGAGCACAGCTACAGATAAGAAAGGGCCAAAGAAAACCCCGATTACAACTGCAGTAAAATCCTCCCCAAAGAAACCTAAACAAGAAAGCCGCCAGAAAATCAAGCCAACTACTTCGACAAGTCAAGTGCAGAACACTGGGTCTATCCTTTCTCAGGTTCTCCAAAGAGGGAAATATCAGCAGGTGGGAGATAGTATAACTGTAAAGGCTGATCAGACCTTGGATCTGAGATGTAAAGGAACATCTGTGCGATGGAATTACCCACAATACCTACATGAGGATGATGAAGGAAGGCTCAAGCAAGTATCTGAACACTTTAATATATTGTGCTATGTGGGAGGCTTATATTAAATAAAGAAGTGTCACAAGTTACCATACACCATGACAAATAAGGAAAAATTATACTGATCTTGGTAGCCATCATTGTACTGTACATGTTCTCCTATTGTACTCCCCTACAATAGGAGAGCCACATTTCCTGTTTAAGAATGGATGTTCAGCTCTTAAAGGGGTGGTTCATCTTTAAGTTAACTTAGATATGTTAGAATAATGGCTAATTCTAAGCAACTTTTCAGTTGGTTGTCGTTATGTATTTGTTATAGTTATTATTTGCCTACTTCTTCTGACTCTTTCCAGCTTTCAAATGCGGGTCACTGATCCCATCTAAAAACAAATGCTTTGTAAGGCTACAAAATGTATTGTTATTGATTTTTATTTCTCAGCTTTCTTTTTGGGTCCTTCCCTCTTCATATCCCAGTCTCTTAATTAAAATAGTGCAAGGTTGCTAAGGTAGCAACCAGACTACTGAAATTGCAAACTAGAGAGCTGCTGAATAAAAAGCTAAATGAACCACAAATAAAACCAATTGAAATTGCACCACAATATCACTATCTACATCATACCAAATATAAATTTAAAGGTGAACAACCTCTTTAAAGTTAACACCTGATGGCTTTTTGCTATACCTGGTAAAATGCCAGTGGCGTAACCAGATGTTACTGGTCCCCACAGCACATTCATTTTAGGGCCCCTAACATATCCAGATTGCCCTGTTTTACCAATAAATGTTGAAATTGCTAATTATTTGAGCCTCATGGGGCCACCTATGCCTCCTGGGCCCCCTGCAGCCACAGGATCTGCTTCCTCTATAGTTAAGCCCCTGGTTATTGGGCCCCACAGCAAATTAATTTTAGAGCCCCCCTAAATAAGCAGAGGTTTGTCCTGTTTTACCAATGCATAGTAAAAATGGCTCATTAATTAGGGCTTTGCAGCCTCACAATCTGCTTCCTTTGTAGATATGCCCCTGAGAAGCAGCATTCTGACCTTGACTCATGGCAGAAGCACCCCTGACACTATTATACTTTAACTGATCTAAAGGAAAAAAGATATTTTAGGAATCATTGGAATCCATCATACCAATTTCAATTTAGAATAAAAGTCTTTCTTCCACTGCAAGAGACAACTACAGAACATAATCAAACAAGTGCTGCAATGTCTTGTTCAAGAATGAGCTGAAATCCCTCCAGGACCACATTACCTGCATACATTCACAGGTCACTTCTGCACTTGGCACTGGCAGAAAATTCAAAATGCTGTCAAAATCGCAGCTCCACACAGTTCTCAGTAAAGTGGGAATAAATGGAATCAACTCGGGAAGGTGTAACTGGGGGCAGGTTTTGAGGTGCAGGCAAATGGGGGTGGGGTACAAGCAGGGGACAGGAGTATAAATCTGTCCCTGTACAGTACTTTAATATACATGATTCATTGCATCAGTGGAAAACAAGGATCGGAAACCCTGCAGCAGATGTATCATACATATTGACCTTGAATAAGAGGTTTGAGGGTTATTTCCTCATTTATTCCATTTGTAAAGACTCTATTAAAATACATTTTGCCAACTTGTAGCAGGACAAAATCAAAATAAGCCCATGGCTGCTAATCAGGAGACGCCTGTTGTACTCAGACTGGACACACACTTACCTCTAAACTGTGAGACTAAAGCAAATGAGTGAGAGTACCATGCAGTGCTGCTTAGTTGCTGTGCAACCTTATATGCCTATCTGTTTATACTCTAAGTTGCTTTACCTGCCTACCTCACAGCTCCCTTGTGGCACAGCACACATGATTTGCTATACACTGCATCACATGACCAATGCATTATTGCCTGAATCTGCTTACTTGAGTTGCTTCAACATGCAAGGGATCTCTGTCATAAGGCCCTTTCCCTTAGCACCTTTAAGGGACCTGTCACCCAGACATAAAAAGCTGTTTAATAAAAGTCCTTTTCAAATTAAACATGAAACTCAAATTCTTTTTTTAATAAAACATTCATACCGGTTATAAACTTGCATAAAGATATCAGCTATCATATATTGCCTACCCCTCCTTGCCTTAATAAGTGTCCACAAAATGGCACCTGCCTGCTTGCTGTGATTGTGAATTCCAAGACTAAAAGGACAACTGAAGTTTATTTTGCTTGACTAACAACATAAATTATTTCTTAGGGTAACAAGTCCCCTTTAATTGAGCCAGTGCAGAATTGTGAAGTGAATTTTCTAGAGGTTTGGACACATGGAGTGGGGCTATCCTATTATATTCTGACATGTTCTAACATGACAATTCAAAATGCTTTATCCTCTAGGATCAAAGCTACTTGGTAATAGGTATTTTTCCATTTAAAGTAATTAATATATTTTCAAAATTCTGTTTCTAATCCTATTTCATCTTTTTATTTCAGGATCAAACATTTTGGCAAATACAGTCAGCTTCTGCTCATAAATACCACAGCTGCAGATACTGGTGAATTTAGTTGTGGGGGCTATCAGTGTAAAACAGAGGGCTGCCATGATGGTGAAGAGAAAACAGGAAAGACTTTTGTATTTGTTACAGGTAAGTACAGGTAACGAGTTAGCACAAGCAATGTAGTAACTACAAAGGAAGCAGACTCTGTAGCCACAGGGGGTGCCCGGGTCTTCTTCCTCTGTACAGGAATTTTTTTTTTACTGGGTGGCCTAGGCCCCCAAAGCTACACCACTGAACACAAGATGTCAGGGTGAGATCCAAGCTCATCTCATATTCCAGCAGGGTCTCTGGCCTGCTGGGGATCTTCTTTCATCTGTAAAAACAGAGAACAGAAGTTCTTAGTAAGGCCCAGGGGACTTATATTCAACTCACAATCTGACGAGAAAATCATCAAGGTAATTCAGACTCATTCAACTTAAGATTCCAAAACAAATATCTGCAAGTCAAAACTCTGAATCCATCAAACTGGTTGGTCAACATCAGCTTAAAACAGGGGTGCCCAGACTTTGCCACACTATGATCTACTCTTGCCATCCGAACTCTGTCATGAGATCTACCATCTACCGTTCGGTGCAAGCCACAAGAAAAAGTATCAGTAAAATATGGTGGTACATATAGAAAAAATGCTGTCTGTTACTGGTTTCCATTTAAAAACACTCAGCAGCATCAAAGAGAAAGTTCCTGAGCAGTATGGGCCCTTCATCATTAGCCTATTATGAACCACATTAATGCACTTTTTTGTTTAAGGGTAGAACTACATGGGAAATTTTGGTCCGATCCGATGCCTCGTGAAAAAACACTGGCGTCAAGTCGGATGCGACAAAGATAAGGTTAGTTGAAGGAATGTTGGATGTGGTCGCAGCATGCATCTGACACGGCACGACTGTCGGATGAGACACTGCATGCTGCGTCTGCATCCGAAAATAGTGTCATGACGGATGCACGACGGATGCATCCGTCATTTTTATTTCTTACCTTATTTCCGGCGCATCCGACTTGACACCAGCATTTCGTCGCATGGCGTCGGATTGGACCTAAATCGCCCACGTAGTTCTACCCTAATAGTCATTGTTGACAAGAGAAATCCATTTGCTTTCCTGTTTACTGATTAGTATGAAAATAGGCTCTCATGTATGTAGTTAAAGGACCAGAAACTTTAAAAAAATTAATTGTTTTAAAGTAACAAAAATATAATGCAGTGTTGCCTTGCACTAGTAAAACTGATGTGTTTGCTTCAGAAACACTACTATTGTTTATATAAATAAGCTGCTGTGTAGCAATGGGGATAGCCATTCAAAGGAGAAAAGGCTCAAGTTACACAGCAGATAGCAGATAAGCTCTGTAGAAAATAATGGTGTTATCTGTTATCCATTATTTATCCTTTGCCATATAGGCTTTTTCCAATTTCCATCATTGCTACACAGCAGCTTGTTTATATAAACTATGGTTTATAGAAATAAGAGCAAGGTAACACTACATGATATTTTCATTGCTTTAAAATGCTTAGATTTTTTGGTGTTACTGTTCCTTTAAGGAAGTAGTTAGCTTTTAGTGCACTGGAATCTAATGGCCTTAGAGCAGAGATGGTCTGCCTGACAGCCCCCACTGATCTATTGCTAATTACTGCCTCCAAGAGAAATAAAACAGAAAATAAGCAGATGTACTGACCCTGTGAGATGGCAGTGAATAGTCTGCACAAGCTGCTGCTTAGCTTATCAGGAGAGTGCTCCGCTTCTTTTTGAGCGCTCTCTCTGCTGCAGTTCAGTTGCTATGGGGACCAATGTACGGAGGCCAGGCGGGGACAACTTTCTATTCCAAGCTGAATCTACGCAAACTTATAGCAGGTGCAGCCGCACTCAAAAGCTACGGTTTGTTAAAGGGAAAACATCAATTGCAGTCTACCAGAAACTTTAAAGTGAACGACTGATTGACTCAATCAGTTCAAGTTTTCCTCCTTGATTGCATTCATTGAAGTTTTTTACATTTGGGTTTTTTCATAAATAAGCAAACATTTGAGTTGTGAGTTTATTCAAGGTAGAAAAAATCTCACAGATGTCACAAACTCAACCTTTAATTAATAACCCCCTAAATATTCTTCAGAATCTTATCTGGATACATCATTTGAATGTGTTCTGTGTATCATCATCCTTTATTTATTTAGCACCGGCAAATTACACAGAGCTTTACATTAATTTATAGATCTTACAATGTAAAGGGTTGGGGTATAATTAAAACACAATGATTATAGAAACAAATGTGTGATATATGATACATTAATGTATTAAAGACATACAAATATAATTCCCAGACGACAGTGTAGAAACTCAGAATCTAATTTAAAAAATTCTGTAAATGTTCCTTCAATATCATTTAGTAGGCTAGCAAACAAAAGTCAAGTTATAAGCTATGAAAGAAGCAGTGAATTAAGTAACATCTGAGGCCCCTCCAATACAACTGAAACAACTGAAAAAGAAAGAAACCAAACCATCTCAGCTTTTATACTTCATGTGCGAGACCAATCTAGAGAATCTCTTAAAGGAGAAGTAATTGAAGTTTCCAAAGAGGATTCATCTTTCCACAGTCACCAGCAAAATAGGTTGGGAAGCATATTTGAATCATCGCTAATTTTGGGGCAGATGGAATCAGCAAAATGGCATGCATTAAACTGATGATAACTGATGTTAAGTCGAAGTCGCACTTTTGAAGTTTGGCAGTCACCTTAAACAGAAACCAGTCATTATAAACCTAGATAGCATGACTACAGTATAGGGATGCACCGAATCCACTATTTGGGATTCGGCCAAATCCCCGAATCCTTGGTGAAAGATTCGGCCTAATACCGAACCCGAATTTGCATATGCAAATTAGGGGCAGGAAAGGAAAAAGTGGGAAAAATTATTTTTTTGTGACGAGAAGTCACGTGAATTCAATACCCACCCCTAATTTACATATGCAAATTCAGATTCGGTTCGGCCAGGCACAAGGATTCGGCCGAA
Source organism: Xenopus laevis (assembly GCF_017654675.1). Classification (NCBI taxonomy): domain Eukaryota; kingdom Metazoa; phylum Chordata; class Amphibia; order Anura; family Pipidae; genus Xenopus; species Xenopus laevis. The sequence continues at coordinate 54,215,402 of NC_054379.1, read as the reverse complement.
TCCTGTTGAAAAAGGCCAAATCCTGTCCAAATCCCGAACCGAATCCTGGATTTGGTGCATCCCTACTACAGTAAGACATAAAATCAAACAAGGGGGCAACAGGTATCATTCACTTCTCTTGTTACAAGAAATATTCTACTGTGCAGAGTGACATCTGTTGAACCAGTCAGTTACACATGTTATTCTCTATAATTCCTATGATTTCAAGTATAGGAAAAAAAAGCTGAACTCAGAATTTTTCTTTTTGATGCCCCAGGAGGTTTTGGGTTCCTCAGCTATTCAGTCTAGTGATATATCCTTCATCTAAGATCCCTGTACATAAAATTAAAAATATAGGTCCTCCGTGGGATTTAAATCTGGTGTTCCAAATTCAGACAATGCATCCATTTGAACCTATGGAATTAGTTCTGATAGTTCTGATGTGTGATCACTATTATAAAGATAGACTTTGTTTGTTGGCCAACTAGGATTTGTGTAGGAGATTTGTATAGTAGGATAACAACACTTTGAATACATCTGTATAGGTCAATAAAGCAAACTCCACAGGATCTTAAAGTGATACTGACACTAAAAATATTTCAAAAAATATAAATCTACATGAAAAGTTAACTATAGGTCATATTGATCGTTTTTTTCTGATAGTTCTGCTTTTGTAAGTAATTGTTACTTAAAGTTCCTAAACCTTACTGTTTTGCTGACCTGACTGTCTCTGCTCAACTTGTCAGTTAGAGTTTCTAATGCTAATAGACTCCTGATGCACAAATATGGCAGCCCCCTCACAGGGAAAAAAGGGGGTAAGAAAGGTAATGTAAAAGCACCAGGCAAATACTTTTATGGCAAAATTATAAATAGCATTCAAAGATAATGTTATGATAGATATTTAAAAAGTTTATTTTCTGGTTTCAGTATTTCTTTAAAGTGTTTTTTCACATTTGTGTTAACTTTTAGTATGATGTAGATATTCTGAGACAATTTGCAATTGGTTTTTTAGCTGTTATTCAGCAGCTCTCCGGTATGCAATTTCAGCAATCTAGTTGCTAGGGTCCAAATTACCCTAGCAACCATGCAGGGGTGTGCCAAGGGCTAGGCAGAGTAGGCACGTGTCTAGGGCACAAAGCTGGGGGGGTGCCAGGCACGTACCTGCTCCGTTGCCTACCCCAAGCCTGGTCCCCTCTCTCCCTTGCGCAATATCTGTCTTTTTGAATCCTGCTCATGTGCGCCCTCTTGCGTCAACTTGCACAGGCGATCCATGCATGCGCGCCAGTGGCAATCTGCATGTGTGCGTCAGCGTCATTCTGTGCATGCACGCCAATGTCAATCTGCACATGCGCCCGCAAACTTCCATGCGTGCTGTCAGCCGTCACCACCACTGTCCAGGTTGCCTAGGGCGCCTGCCCGGCTTGGCCCGGCTTTGCAACATGCATTAATTTGATTTAGACATTGGAATATGTATATGGGAGGGTCTGAATAAACAAATAAAAAGAAGCAATAACAATACATGTGTAGCCTTGCAAAGCATTTGTTTTTTTAAATGGAGTCAGTGACCCCCATTTGAAAGCTGGAAAGAGTCACAAGAAGACAAATAATTCAAAAACTATGACAAATAAATAATGAAGACCAATTGAAAAGTTGCTTAGAATTATAACATACTAAAAGTTAACTTGAAGGTGAACCACCCCTTTAAGGCAGCCATACATTGACTTTTTTGATTTTTTAAATGCTATACGATTGGTTGGCTCATGGACCAAATGAATAGATAAAGCATGAGTGTATGGCCATCTTTCTATTGTGCCACTCATTTAGGGCAAAAAAGCAGCTGGAAGTGAAGAGGAACTGTATCTCCCCTTCGCTTTCTTATCTGCCAATGCATCGTGCAGACACTGACATGGTATATCAGCAGTTGAAGCTTTTAATCCTGTCTGAACGTTGACCCAACTAATATATGTACATAGTAAATATGTATCATTCAGCATCATCCAGCCAGTATACACATACCTATAATGGTACAAAATTTATTTTTTGGTAGTATTGTCAGTACGTTTGGCTAACTTTACATATCAATCTTTACATCATGACACATGGACAACCATATATTCCTTCTTCTCTTTCTCAATGCAGACCCTCAAGAGCTCTTTGTTCCAACAGAAGACTATTATGTGGTTATCCAGCTGCGTACTAGACAACCCACTCTGCTACCCTGCCAAGTCACTAACCCCCAAGCCAAGGTGACATTACACCGTGAATTTCCCCCTGAACAGATAAACGTTGATGGAGTAAAAATCACCTATGATGTCAAAAAAGGTTTCATCATTTATCAGCCTCATCCATCTCTTGCCGGGTCGTTGTATTGCATTGCAGAGTGGGGAAACCTACGACAGATGTCAACAAAATACATGCTGATATATGTCCACTGTAAGGATTATTTTTGTTTAATATTTGGACTAAGACGTTATATTAATATTTGTGAAATGTGACGTTTGATTTGAATATTAAAGCAAATTGAATGTGAGGTATTAGAGCAGCCATGAGATAGCTCAGGGCCAGAAGAGATATACAAATACACAGGCAGCAGTCTAGGCATGAAAACATATGTTGTATATTACACAGCAAGCAGTTCAGCAAGTATTACTTGATTAATGTTTACACTTATCTTACTTTACACTTGCTGAATTGCCGATTAAATGAGTTGTGCTCAGGAAGGCGAATCCTTGCAAACTGGAAACAATCCTACATATTAAATCCAGTGGTTTTCCGGATAAGGGATCTTTGTGTAATTTGGATCACCTTAAACCTATTAAAAATCACTTAAACATTCAACCCTATAGGATTGTTTTGCCGCCAATGGGAATTCATGCAGCTTAGTTACCATCAGGTACAAGGTACTGGTTTATAATTATAGGGAAAAAGAAAATCATTTAAAAATTAGAATTATTTGCTTATAATGGACTCTATGGGAGACGGCCTCTCCATAATTGAACTTTCTGGATTACATGTTTCCAGATAAGGGATCTGATTTCTGTTTTATATTTTTTTAGTAATGTGAAAAAGACATTTTGCACTCTTCAAATCTGTGGTTTTACATATTAATTTTATTTATATAGTGCAGACATAGTCCATTGCGAAAGGGGTAGATAGTCCGAAATGTAGTGTGGAGATCTCAATCATATTCATATATATAATTCACATCAGTGCGTGCCCAAGTGGAATTTACAATCTAAGGTCTCTTTTACATTCACACACTATGGTCAAATGTAGGAGCCAATTAACACGCCTGTATGTTTTTGGAATGTGGGAGGGAACCCGCGTAGACAAGGAGAGAACCAATTAGCCAGTTTTTTTCCATGTAGCTGTGACTAGAATAATTTTGTACAGGCAAAACTTATTCACATAGAACTTCAGCATTTGACTTCTCAGTCAAAGTGTCTGGAATTCAACTTGAACTTCTATGATTATTTTCAGATCCATCATCTTTACCCAAACCTGTGATAGCAGCCTCTTCAAGTTCAGTTCGTGCCGGAGAAAATTTTGTTGTTACATGTACAGTTGTGGGCGAACTGGAGATCAGCATGGAATTTGACTGGAAGTTCCCAGGGCAGCAGGTAAGGCCTAGTTCTAAATTCAGATGAGTTGAACAACGGACGTTTAGACAATGCTAGATGATAGATGCTTAAAGGGGTTGTTCACCTTTGAATTAATGGTTAGTATGAAGTAGAGAGTGATTTCTGAGAAAAATTGCAATTGTTTTTTATTTTTTTTTATCATTTGTGGCTTTTGAGCTATTTAGCTCTTTATTCACAAGCTCTCCAGATAAATTGTGAAGACTAGTTGAAAAGTTACTTAGAATTGGCCTTTCTATAACATACTAAAAATTAACCTTTGAATTAACTTTTAGTATGATGTAGAGAGTGGTATTCTGAGACCATTTTTATTTGGTTTTCATTTATTTGTATTCAGAGAAGCCAAGTAAAAACTGGAAAGCACACCTGCAAACGTGTCATATTGTTACAGGTCCTTTATTCATATGAAAGAAAACTGATCTGTACAGTATTGTAATGCAATATTGTACGTATTTAAATGCTAACAAACAAGGGAAAGTTGTGCTCACCACTATTTTTTAAAACCATTAGGCGGGGGTGCAATGAGGCTGTGACCACAAAATACATATAGTCAAATACAAGAGTCCTCTGCACTCAACCCATTATCAATATATTTAAGACAGCGACATTTTGTGCATACTGCTACTAAAAAATGCCTTACCCTTTAAACAAAACAGGGATTGTTTGTCCATATATTGCAATATATTTAAGCTGGCCAACTACGTCAAAGTCATCCCATATCTGGCCAGTCCTATGCTCAATTTTATCTGATTCATTAAGAATTCTATTGCTTCATTATACATTTCACAAAGGGACTTGGTTTTACCTGCAACTTAACTTGCTGCTTTCAAAGTAAACCTCCATACTTGGCTGCCCTTTTATTAGACACCAGTGGGATCACCTGACTATAGCTGGGAAGGGTGGGAGCTACAACATGGAGCTGGTCACTGCTCCTGTATAAACTATAACAAACAAGGGAAAGTTGTGCTCACCACTATTTTTTAAAACCATTAGGCGGGGGTGCGATGAGGCTGTGACCACAAAATACATATAGTCAAATACAAGAGTCCTCTGCACTCAACCCATTATCAATATATTTAAGACAGCGACATTTTGTGCATACTGCTACTAAAAAATGCCTTACCCTTTAAACAAAACAGGGATTGTTTGTCCATATATTGCAATATATTTAAGCTGGCCAACTACGTCAGTCATCCCATATCTGGCAAGTCCTATGCTCAATTTTCATCTGATTCATTAAGAATTCTATGGTTTAATTATACATTTTATAAAAGGGACGAATACGTTTTACCTGCAACTTACTAGCTGCTTTCAAAGTAAACCTCCCAAACTTGGCTGCCCTTTTATTAGACACCAGTGGGATCACCTGACTATAGTTGGAGGGGGTGGGAGCTACAACATGGAGCTGGTCACTGCTCCTGTATAACTATAACAAACAAGGGAAAGTTGTGCTCACCACTAGTTTTTAAAATCATTAGGCGGGGGTGCAATGAGGGTGTGACCACAAAAAACATATAGACAAATACAAGATTCCTCTGCACTCAACCCATTATCAATATATTTAAGACAGCGACATTTTGTGCATACTGCTACTAAAAAATGCCTTACCCTTTAAACAAAACAGGGATTGTTTGTCCATATATTGCAATACAATCCCTGTTTTGTTTAAAGGGTAAGGCATTTTTTAGTAGCAGTATGCACAAAATGTCGCTGTCTTAAATATATTGATAATGGGTTGAGTGCAGAGGACTCTTGTATTTGACTATATGTATTTTGTGGTCACAGCCTCATTGCACCCCCGCCTAATGGTTTTAAAAAATAGTGGTGAGTACAACTTTCCCTTGTTTGTTATAGTTTATACAGGAGCAGTGACCAGCTCCATGTTGTAGCTCCCACCCTTCCCAGCTATAGTCAGGTGATCCCACTGGTGTCTAATAAAAGGGCAGCCAAGTATGGAGGTTTACTTTGAAAGCAGCAAGTTAAGTTGCAGGTAAAACCAAGTTCCTTTGTAAAATGTATAATGAAGCAATAGAATTCTTAATGAATCAGATAAAATTGAGCATAGGACTGGCCAGATATGGGATGACTTTGACGTAGTTGGCCAGCTTAAATATATTGCAATATATGGACAAACAATCCCTGTTTTGTTTAAAGGGTAAGGCATTTTTTAGTAGCAGTATACACAAAATGTCGCTGTCTTAAATATATTGATAATGGGTTGAGTGCAGAGGACTCTTGTATTTGACTATACGTATTTAAATGCAACAAATTATCTATGTATTACTGTTTTTTACATGTATGTCTTTACTACAGATTGGAAGGCCTCTATATGTCAGAGAAAGTACTCACCAGACAAGACAGGGCGGACAGTTAATGCAAGAATCTCTGAGTGTTCTGAGTATAGATGAAGCTCGGGCTGTGGATGATGGAACTTACACCTGCACTGCCCAAAACCTGCAGGGTAGCACAACAGTAACTACAAAAGTCACTGTGTTACCTTCAGCAGTCAGAGGAAGGAATCAAAGGTAACATACATTGTCCCTCAGTTTATGATGTAATATGTATTTCTTAGACAAAAATTCAAGATGCCAGTGCAACTCTAAGCATTATCCTATGTGTGTGGATTATAAAGTAACTTCTATTAAGAATACACAGTACTCACCTCAGTAAATGTACTGCTGTGTTGCCAATAGAAAGTCCAGTCATAGTAATGCAGAATATATTGGATAAGAACACCTTCAAGGTTTTTTTTTCATGCAGCAATATAGCTTTTCTGAAACAACCATCAAATCTTTCATACTGAACCACGTCGGGCCCAGTGCCTAAGTTCCCTGGTGAAGTTCACCATCTTGCAGCACGATGAAAAACATTTAAGCTCATTTATGAACTGCAAGTGCAGTTGCAAAACTTTAGCAGAGATCATTGTGAGAATCAGAGCCATGTATTAAAGTTACATGTATGGGATCCGTTATCTGGAAACCCATTATCCAGAAAGCTCCAAATTACTGGAAGGCGTCTCCCATTTTATCCAAATAATTCAAATGTTTAAAAAAAGGATTTCCTTTTTCTCTGGAATAATCAAACAGTACTTTGTATGTTATCCAAATTAACATTATCAATCCTTATTGGAGGCAAAACAAGCCTGTTGGGTTTAATATAGTTTTATATAATTTTTTTAGTAGACTTAAGGTATGAAGATCCAAATTATGGAAAGATCTGTTATCCAGAAAACCCCAGATCCTGAGCATTCTTGGTAATAGGTCCCGTACCTATACTTGTATCTAAAGCAGCTTATACTTCTGCTTAATTATGCATGATGCTGTTGCAATGCTTCCTGTATGGAATCGTTGCACCTACTGATGCAGCATACTTGTGCCTTAACAATTGAGATGCAAACACACACATGCAATTGCGTGCATTTCAATGCATCAACTGCAATTGCACTAGGTATATCTCCACCTCAAGCCTGCTATTACACTAGAATTATGGGGGAAATGCATTGTCGATAAAAACACTGCAAATTGTGCTCAATATTGTACTTCGCACACTGTACTTGTGCGTATTGAGCTCTATTATTTTATAAAAGAAAACACAATTCTAAGCAACTTTGCAATATACATTCATTACAATTGTTCTATGGTTTTGTACATGTATTGTTATTGACGGTGTCTGTCCCTTTCTATTCTCTGCCCTGGTGGCTCAAATTGTCGATACAATGTAAGACAAGTCCTATGATTAACAGAGCAGTATCAGTTTATTGCATTATAACAGGATTTTGGCATTTATAGATAAAGTTAATATGAGTGTCCATTACACAGCCATCATTTCCCTTTCTGGTTTCTATTTCTCTATGAGAATTTTTCTCTTAGGTTTTTACACTTTGCCCTTTGTCTTAAATATTGTTTTTGCCTGTATTCTGTCTCCTAGGAGCACGGCTTAATTTTGGATGGACCAGAAGGAAGTCGCTATTATTTTAAGACAAGAAATTTTTGGAATGTTTTCAAGATTGTTCTTTTCATTCAGATGCTTGCTGAATATCTACAATTAATGAATTAACTGAATCCTGCAAAAATGATGCAGCTGAGTGGAGGATACATTAATAAATGGAATGCACATTTTTCTCATACATTACGCTGTTGAAATGATATTATATGGAAAACAGTTCATTTCTTTTTTAAATATGAATATTTCTTTGGTCTGTATGTTTTGCATAGTGTAGACTTAAAACATGGTTTTTTTTCCACAAATACATGCGCCCAAACATTTATTTACTATTCTTATAAAGATATTTTGTATGTTTAGCATATACCGGTTTTTAAATAAAGTGGTAATAAATTTATAATCCTATAACCAACATGTAATTTATAATCTTATAAACAGAAACTTCTGATGTCAGAGGTAGACATTTCTAACTTATCAGTAACCACTTAGCCAGTCTCATTTTATAACACTGCAAACCTTCACCATTGTCAGTTGCAGTCTTTCTGAACAATCTTTTGATAAAGGAGTAGAGCTGCTACATTTTGACAATGTACAGCTGAGCCCAAATAATGATTGTACAGTACTTTGTATGATTTGTAGTCTTCATACATGGCTGAATAAAAGACTGAAATAGAAGCACAGCATTTTATAGTAGCACACAGTGTCCTCATTTAAATTAGGGACTCATAATAAACCATGGGAAATGCAGTCTTTCTGCATGTTAGTCTAAGGCTATTTGGGCTTTCTCAGGCCATAAAAGGTTAATGTCTGGCTATACAGAAGAACAAGGGTTACACAAGGCAGGGCCTTTGCTAAGTGTAAGTTATGAAGGAAAGAATACAATGGTATTCTACAGTATGTATGTGTTTTCTGCTATGTAACCTGATCCTTGAATGGCTACTCCCATGGATACACAGCAGCTTGTTTATTATATAAACTATAGAAGTCTTTCTGAAGCAAACATGCCAGTTGTACCATTGTAGGGCATCAATTAATTACTTTAATGCACTTTTATTTTTTTTGGTATTACCGTTCCTTTGAAGTGAAGTAAGACAATAATGCAAATATGTAAATTAAGTAACTAAATATATGGGCATCTGGCCAGAAACTGGGGAAGGTAGGGCTTTAAAGCCATAGGGCTATACTAAACGTATGGGTTCCTATATTAGTGATGAAAGAAACATTAGCTGACTGTAACTTTCTACCCATGCTGTATGCTTAGGAGATCACACCTCTCATCTCTCATATACTCACTTATTTTTAAATGCTGAAAATCAGTCAGTGATGTTGTAGCAGATGGGACCTGTTCATGACTGCAATATAAATGACTGGTGTTAATCATGTGAATTCTAAATGTACATGAATAATTGGCTAAAGTGTCGATAGCAATCAATGGTATGGTATTGAGCTAAAGAAATTATGTTCTGCTACTGTAACACATTCATTAACTGGTTAGGGGTGATTCTTAAGATAAATGCCTCTGTTGCACATAGCCATGTACTGTAGCTTGGGTAGATTTGTTAAATGTAAAAACATTATTCTTACACAAGTAAATTAGACATATAAGTATATCTTAGCGAATCTTGTAAAGAGTGTTTTTACCCATTGATTGCACTGACCAGCAATCTTTGCAAAGGCACCTGGAAATATTAGTGGCTTGAGCATCAAAGCGGCCAATCAGCTTGAATTTGCACTGCAGTTTTGGGGTGGATTTCACTTCAAAGATATTGTAGGTATGGGACCAGGGTAGATTCCTGTGCGGATCAATTTTTGAAACACGACCCAGACCCGCATTTTTACCCGCAAGTGCCTTATGCGGAACCCAATCCACTGACCATCAACAACAGGAAGTTCTGCCGCTGAATACCGGAAGTCAAATCATTAGAAGTAAACATGGTCAGTAAAGGAGTAAAACTCACTATTTATTTAAGACTCGCAGAAGCGCCAACCTGCGTCTATACCCACACCTGAAAGTTCTACACGCAGTTTACCTGTTTTTTTTTGTGGGTAATCCGTGGGTACCCAACCCACTGCAGCACTCTAACCTGGACTTTTTCTTTCTGTAATTTGGATCTTCATACCTTAAGTCTGCTAAAGAATCATGTAAACATTAAACCCATAGGCTGGTTTTGCTTCCAATAAGGATTAATTCTATCTTACTTGGAATCAAATACAAAGTAGTGTTTTATTATTACAGAGAAAATGTAATTTTAAAAATATGGATTATTTAAATAAAATGGAGTCTATGGAATACAGACTTTCCATACATTGGGGGCTTTCTGGATAACAGATCCCATACTGGTACAGGATTAGACTAACTGGAATTGGAAAAATAGGAGAAAATACAGATATCTGAAGCAAAATGGAGGTTTTTAAGGAGCTGGGTTCTCTGGGTCAGACAGGAGGTAAATAGGTATTATGGGAGATGATGAATCTGATATCTTTGGTGTGCTTGGGGCCTCCTCAGATTATCTCAGTAACAACAATATAACCATGTCAGATTCATAGCTGCTACATGTAAGTGGGTAGAAATAGACTTCACCATAGGTTGCCTGAATCTGTGACTAAAGCTGGCCATAGACGCAAAGATCCGATCGTACGAATCCTCAATTCATACGATTTTCAGACCGTGTGTGGAGAGTCCCGACATTTTTCGCCCCATGGAGATCTGTCATTTGGTCGATCAGCCAGGTTAAAAGATTTCTGTTGGCTGCCGATAATTTCTCTACATGTATTGCCGATTGGATGATCTTCAGTGGGAGACTGTCACCAACTTTTGTCGGACATAACTTTCATATGATTGCGGTCAGGGGCAGAACATCGGCTGATCTGTTCTTTTACTACTTTATTTGGTCTGAATGGTTAGTGGCAGATCGGGAGATGGGGAAGTCCGATCATTCCAGGATTCGAACGATCGGATCTTTGCATCTACGGCCAGCTTAAGGGGAAAGCTTACTGGTAGTGCAGCAGTGCAAACTGAAACAGGAAAGACACTGAAATGGGCAGTGTGAACTAAATATTTAGTATGATGTACACAGCGATACACAGTACAAATCTGCAATTGTTCTTTGTTTGTTCTTTTAATATTTGTGCATTTATTCATTCATTATTTAAACTTCTTGCACTGCAGCTGCCAGAATAGAATTTAAACTGTGGCTTGGGTCTATCTTACTCATTTATTTTCCTTTTCAGAGCTATACAGGCTATTTTTAATCCCGGGATCTACTTTTATGCTGTGCATGACAATCCCTTAATTAAGAACAGGTAAGTACTAGCAAATAATGGCCATTACTCAGTCTGCCCATGGAAGTAGAGAAAAACTCTTCGATATACTAGAGCATATTTTACAGCACCTTAGTTTTGGTGTTCCTCACTTGTTTGGAGCTTTAATAAGGCGACTGATGGCCTACTTCAGCACCTAATAGTGATGGGCAGGTTCAGGTCGGCTCTCTGTCAAAAAAGAAAGCCCTCTCCTAAGGCTCCTCTCTGTGTTGTTTTTTTGTCCATCAGTTTTCTGACAATTGATTTTACTGGTGGATTTTGTAAAATGCAGTAACCCTACAGTTACTTTTACCCACACTACATAAAGACAATAAAGCATAAAAAACATATATCCCCTTTGCCTGGACATCTGGCTCCAAGAAAGTGTGGGCACAATGTAACGGATCACATTACTGAAACCATAAACAGAAATGGGTACCATAAAACAGCTTATCACAAAAACTGGCAAATATGTTACACGTAAGCCTAGAAAGAATGTATTTATGTATTTATAGAAATTACTCAGGATTTGCCTCAGAAACTGTAACCAGCATAATAACGGCACCTCAGGATTTGCCTCAGAAACTGTAACCAGTATAATAATAGCCCCTTAAATGCTGATCACTGGTCATAGAAAACCCTTCCACAGACTCCAGTATATTCATCCAAAGGAGAAAGAGTCAAATCCAAAAAAAATCATAAGCAAGTGAAAATATAAATGGAATAAAATATCAATTAAAGCTTTGTAGATTTTTTTAAAATTCTGAACATCATAGTAAATATTGAATTCTTCTGACAGTTACATAAATTAACTAAAATTAAGTTAATTAAGATCAATTTAAATTAACTAAATTAAGTAACCTAAATCCAACCTTGGGAATACCGTAATTGTAAATCCCAACGAGAATGTCCTGCATTCAAAGTTATGACTCTCAAGCAAGCAATAGAAAATAAATGGAACAGGATCTCCTACAATTGTGTGTCACTTTACTACACAGTTTCCATCATATCCAAGGTTAGTCTGTATTTTCTTCTTTACAGCTCTTTACAGATAAGATCTCCTGACAACTTCTGTAAACCTCTACCAGACAATCCATTCGGGGCTTGGAGCTCTGTATATGGAAAACAGAAAATGTTTAAAAAAAAAAAACAGGTTATTTCATTTTCATAAAATGGTTGCCTGAAACAGAAGAAAATAGCTGGCCATATATGGCAATAAAAGGTATGAGATGGTCCCTCCAGACTGAGTCAACTGCTTATTTATTTGCAGGTTTGTTAAACCTGTCATTGTGTCAATGTATTCTTCATCAACTGGCTTCTCTATGCCCTCTGTATAATTCAATCATTCATCCCTGGAGCCAGCTCTTGGGTACCCAAATCAAATCAGGTACACTTTGGAGATGTCGCCAAACAAGTGTATCTCACAGTATATGGCCAACTTAAGCAAATAGATTGTATTACTTTTGCCATTTTTAAAGCAGGTTACTCCTTTAAAGGACTTTAGTTTTCCCTACACTGCTAATAGGTGTGGCCTAGCAGAGCAGGGATATGGTATGTTATCACTGATGCATGATCACTCAAATAGGTCTGTAAATAGAACTCTCCCTGTAATAAGTATATTAAATATAAGGTCTAGTGGCCCTTTAAGAACAATTGCATAGATAGACATGCGGGGAAAAAGGCGAGTGGATCCGCTCCCATCTGCTTGTTGCTGTAACTGCACTGACAGGCACAACAACAGCCAGTGTACACACACAAAGCAGATTTTATCAAGAAAATGTGAAAGTATGCATTTTGCAACAAAATCCACTCTGTGTGTACACTTATAGCATGGAGCAGATAGTCTTAGATTGCTTAGAAACACAGGTGGAGAACATTCTGGTGTGCAATTAGCCTAGTAGATGCATACTTATGCATTTTCTCCAAATCTATATCATCAAACACACAGCATGGTTTAGCGCTATTCCTCCTTCTGGTACGAAAGACTGACTGACCAATAAAAAAAAAAACCTATAAAATGACAGGTCCCTTCTCTCTTCTAGGATATACCAAAGCTAAAAAAACCATAACTTTAACAAGTGTTTATAGTACCTTCCTATCAAAGAATGCACCTACAGAAATAGAAATATTCAACTCGATTAACAAAATGTATTTGGGCCAGACCACTCACTTTTGAGATATCCAAAGGTACATGTTCCCCTTTTCTGCCAAGGCAATGGCAACAGATCCTGTAGAATGTTAAATTTTGAAAGTAGTTTCCTCTTACCTACTTGGGGTGTAGAAATAATGGTTGTGTTGGCACACACTAACTTTAGTGCTAGATGTGGCCATAGTGACCCTCCACCTGGTGTACTGAGCCCTGGCTACTTTTTCCCCCTGTTACAGACCCTTACAAATTCATTTCCTTACCTGAAACACAGGCACAATTTCTGAAATTCCTTTTGGGTCTGTGGGATCTTTAAGCAGTATGCATAAGTAGTAGACAACCTTTTGCTGAAAGAAACCAGATAGTAGTTAGGTAGCAAGTTAGAAGGAAAAAGAAGAAAAATATGTTGTATAATACAGATCTTAAATATAACTTTGCTGATCTCCATAGGTAATGTTTTCAAGATTTCCCACAAAACGTGAAAAATACATTTCTATTTAACCTCACAAGTAATATAACTATGGTATAACAACTACATATGCAGAAATCAGCTACTTTCAATTAAAGGGAATTGTCAACCCAAAAAATATTTTTTGCCAAATAACAGAAAACAGAATTATTAGCAACTTTGAAATATACATTCATTACAATTTTTCCTATGGTTTAAGTTACAGTGGTGTGAAAAAATATTTGCCCCCTTCCTGAATTCTTATTCTTTTGCATGTTTGTCACACTTAAATGTTTCTGCTCATCATAAACCGTTAACTATTAGTCAAAGATAACATAATTGAGCACAAAATGCAGTTTTTAAATGAAGGTTTACGTTATTAAGGGAGAAAAAAAACTCCAAATCTACATGGGCCTGTGTGAAAAAGTGATTGCCCCCCCTTGTTAAAAAATAACTTAACTGTGGTTTATCACACCTGAGTTCAATTTCAAAGGTTATAAAGCCATTTCTATAGCTTTGGGACTCCAGCGAACCACAGTGAGAGCCATTATCCACAAATGGCAAAAACATGGAACAGTGGTGAACCTTCCCAGGAATGGCCGGCCGACCAAAATTACCCCAAGAGCGCAGAGACAACTCATCCGAGAGGCCACAAAAGACCCCAGGACAACATCTAAAGAACTGCAGGCCTCACTTGCCTCAATTAAGGTCAGTGTTCACGACTCCTCCATAAGAAAGAGACTGGGCAAAAATGGCCTGCATGGCAGATTTCCAAGGCGCAAACCACTTTTAAGCAAAAAGAACATTAAGGCTCGTCTCAATTTTGCTAAAAAACATCTCAATGATTGCCAAGACTTTTGGGAAAATACCTTGTGGACCGACGAGACAAAAGTTGAACTTTTTGGAAGGTGCGCGTCCCGTTACATCTGGCGTAAAAGTAACACAGCATTTCAGAAAAAGAACATCATACCAACAGTAAAATATGGTGGTGGTAGTGTGATGGTCTGGGGTTGTTTTGCTGCTTCAGGACCTGGAAGACTTGCTGTGATAGATGGAACCATGAATTCTACTGTCTACCAAAAAATCCTGAAGGAGAATGTCCGGCCATCTGTTCGTCAACTCAAGCTGAAGCGATCTTGGGTGCTGCAGCAGGACAATGACCCAAAACACACCAGCAAATCCACCTCTGAATGGCTGAAGAAAAACAAAATGAAGACTTTGGAGTGGCCTAGTCAAAGTCCTGACCTGAATCCTATTGAGATGTTGTGGCATGACCTTAAAAAGGCGGTTCATGCTAGAAAACCCTCAAATAAAGCTGAATTACAACAATTCTGCAAAGATGAGTGGGCCAAAATTCCTCCAGAGCGCTGTAAAAGACTCGTTGCAAGTTATCGCAAACGCTTGATTGCAGTTATTGCTGCTAAGGGTGGCCCAACCAGTTATTAGGTTCAGGGGGCAATTACTTTTTCATACAGGTTTGGATTTCTTTTCTCCCTAAATAATAAAAACCCTCATTAAAAAACTGCATTTTGTGTTTACTTGTGTTATCTTTGACCAATAGTTAAATGTGTTTGATGATCAGAAACATTTTGTGTGACAAACATGCAAAAGAATAAGAAATCAGGAAGGGGGCAAATAGTTTTTCACACCACTGTATGTGTATTTATTTCTATTGAAAGCGGTGTTTGTCTGTCCCTTTCTAGTTCTGTCCCGATGGCTCAGACTGTTGATACAATGTAAGACAACTCAGTTGATTAACAGACCTGTCTTTGCTGGGGATCTAATTTGATCATTAATAGTTTTTTGAGTTTTTTCCCCTGATTGCATACAATCGAGTTTTTTACATTTAGGGTTTTTCATAAATAAGCAAACATTTGAGTTGTGAGTTTATTGGATGTAAAAAAAACTCACAAACTCGACCATTGATAAATAACCCCCTTAAGATCCAATCATACGAATCCTTGACAGGTTAGAAAATTTCTGTAGGCTGCGTGTATTGCCGATCTGACAATCTTCAGTGGGAGACTAGCTTTTGTCGGACGTAACTTTCGTACGATTGCTGTAGGGGCAGAACATCGGCTGATCTGTTCTTTTACTACTTTATTTGATCTGAAAGGTTAGTGTCAGATCAAGAGATGGGGAAGTCCGATAAGTCAGATTGTTCGAGGATTCTAACAATCAGATCTTTGCATCTATGGCCTGCTTTAGAGTTGGTTCAGCCAAATCCC
This sequence comes from Xenopus laevis, assembly GCF_017654675.1. Lineage (NCBI taxonomy): Eukaryota > Metazoa > Chordata > Amphibia > Anura > Pipidae > Xenopus > Xenopus laevis. The sequence goes on along the minus strand of NC_054379.1, from coordinate 54,199,721 downwards.
AATAGTTTCTGATTTAAAATAAAGTCTGAACCTTCTAATTTTTATAAATACATATATGGGATCCCTTGTCCACAAACCAGTTATCCAGAGAGCTCTGAATTACAGGAAGGCCATCTTCCATACCTAAGGTTATTTTCTGTGTTTTACACTCCAAGTGTTTTACGTTTCCTGGTCTTTTAAGGCAATAGGACATTATCATTTTAAGAAAAAAAAAACATTTTTTAAAGAGAGAATTGTGATAGTGTCCCTTATATATGCTATTTTGATTATGTAAAAAATGGTCTCCTACCATAAAGAATGCTTCATTGATAACAACATCTTTAACTCTGCACATTTCTATGAACACTGTGCTTTCTTTACCCGACGCAAATGAGGTTGTCAACTGAATTCCAAGGCTGCCGATGAGCAGTACAGACTCCTGGTCAATCTTCATGAAATGGAGGTAGAGTAGCAGGCCAAAAATGGTGCACATGATTGCAGCAGACAAAACAAGTGTGTTCTATATAGGAAAACAGATAAAGAAGTGGTTAGTTATAGCTACTCTTCTACAGTACAAAAAAAAACAAAACAATATTTCATGTTCACTTCTCAATGAAACTCCAATTGTGTATACACATCTTTTGTCAGTTACTGGGTCTTATAAGCCGACGCCAACGTAGGCATCCCCCTTGTCCTACCTCGAATGAACGAATAACTTGAATGCTTTCTAATTTTAAAAAAAAAATTTATTAAAAGAAACTCAATGAATTCAGGATGAACCCCATGAAAACTCGAAATAATAGGAAAAAAAGACCTCAAATTGCTCCAAACCCCCTCCCCAACAATTCAAGCATTTAAAGAAAAAAAAAGGTTTTTTTAACCTGACAATTCAATGGAAAATACCCTTGAAAACTTGCATCTTTTAGGGCACAGGGTTTTCACTAGGGATGCACCGAATCCAGGATTCGGTTCGGGATTCAGCCAGGATTCGGCCGAATCCTTCTGCCTAGCCTAACCGAATCCTAATTTGCATATGCAAATTAGGGGCAGGGAGGGAATGACTTTATGTCATAAAACAAGGAAGTAAAAATTGTTTTCCCCTTCCCACCCCTAATTTGCATATGCAAATTAGGATTCGGTTCTGTATTAGGCCAAATATTTCGAGAAGGATTCGGGGGTTCGGCCGAATCCAAAATAGTGGATTCGGTGCATCCCTAGTTTTCACTACCTAGTGGTGCATTTTGCTTCATATAAAAGTGAGAGCACCACTTTGTCTGCCTGTATGCGGCATTTGTGTGGGTGTCACTAAATGTTATTCTGCCAATGTACACTAATAATCATTTCATCAACATTATTTTCCTATTATTCCCTGGTAGTCACTAGGCCAATTTAGATGTGGGCATGGTGTGTGACAGTTATATATGTCCTATTGTACTATAATGTGCTTGCCTGCATGAAGTACGATACATATATACAGCTGCGTGAGCCTGGCCAGACTGAATGGCGGTGATTTCTGTAAGTACACTCTGTTAACTGCGTTCCAGAATGCAGACATGCAGTGGCGTAACTAGATGCTACTGGGCCTCTCAGCAAATAAATTTTAGGGTCTCCAATTTATCCAGAGGTTGTACTTTTTTATCAATATATGTTGAAATTGCTCATTAATATACCTCCTCCTATACCCCTGCTGCCACAGGGTCTGCTTCCTCTGTAGTTACCCCTGCAGATATGTCATTGCACAAGTATGATTTCTATTGGTGTTTCCAACTAGCAAGAAAGTGAAAGTGCCTTCCCCATGAGTCTCTCAGCTGTTTCTATGAGGTAGGAACACAATAGGAAATACCCTCTTGCCATGAAAGTATATACAAACTTTACTGAAGAATCCCATCAGTAGAATTTATTACTCTACAGGATAGAGGTGAACATAAATTCCCCTAAGGTGATGCGTTCCATCAAAGGGAAAGCATGAGCTAGTGCAGTAAAAGGGGCTGTTCATCTTTCAAATAAACTTTTGGAATGATATAGAGAGTGAAATCCTGAGACAATTTGGAATTTGTTTTTATATTTTATTATATTTGGTTTTGCGTTATTTATCATTTGATTCAGCAGCTTTCCAGTCTGCAATTTCAGTAATCGGGTTGCTAGAGTCCAAATTACCCTAGCAACCATGCACTGATTTTAAGAAGAGATTGGAATATGGATAAGAAAGGGCCTGCATAGAAAGATGAGTAATAAAAAGTAGCAATAACAATAAATGTGTAGCCTTACAGAGCATTTGTTGTTTAGATGGGGTCAGTGACCTCCTTTTGAAAGTTGGAAAGAGCCAGAAGAGGGTAAATTAAAAAAAAACTGTAAAAAAGAAAAAATGAAGACCAATTGAAAAGTTGCTTAGAACTGGCCATTCTACAACATACTAAAAGTTAACTTAAAGGTGAACCACCCCTTTAAGGAACAGACTTTGTTAACTCAGTGTTGGCAGTGGAATGCTGCTCTGTAGGAACTGTAACAGCGTCACAAGTAGGAGAGAGGGAGATACAGGCTCTGTTTGACACCCAGTCAGCCAGTTTTTACTTAGTGGAGTGAAGTTTAGTCCCCCCCCCCCACACACACACACACTACCGGGGCTTGAACTTTGATAAGCGAGTGAAGCAGGACACAACAGCCTAATAGAAATGAAGCAGATAATAAACACAAGGTATGTTTTCAAAGCAGCAGACCTCCGTGCAAGCGAATACAGCGTATGCCACGAGCCATACTGCACAGGTGGATGACGTTACGGATCGAATTGACAGCTTGGGACAGACGACACTGAATTCCCTGCAGGAGCCGCTGTGGGCTTCTTGGTGCAGCGTGATCTTCCCGCCGTGCACGTCCTGAAACTCTTTAGTCTCCATCCTCCTCGCTCTCTTCCACAGCTTCACCTGCAAAATGTCACACTGACTGCAACGCGGTCAGCTATGGTTTAGCCCTTTGTTTGGGGGAGGAACAGCCCTTATCTGTTCTGAAACGAAGGGTTACTTCATGTTTGTCCAGCTGCTGTAAAAAAAAAAAAAAAAAGCCACGCCTCTTTTCACATCCTCCTCTCAGCGAGGGATTCAGATGGAAGTCTGTGCAGTGTAGCGTGAAGGTTACCAGACACTAACAGGGGACGTTGTGTAATGGTTAAATCATTTACAACAAGACAGAGAAAGGAAATGGATTGTGACTGGGAGAAGATGCACATATTTGATATAAAGGACTTGAATGTTAAATATGTTTTGATATAAACCTCTACCTCAGGATTTGGGGCAGTTCACTGTGTCGCTGGATGTTTGTAGGGATTGAAGGGATCACTGCTTCTGAATTTCTGTGGGGTGAGGGGGGATCACAGTCAATTAATGTCAGCTAGACTGTATTCAATATTTCGACACCCAAAACTCTCAAACAATTACTGTGCAACAATGGCAAGATAAAAATGAAAGGCAAGACATACTGACACGGCTATAATAATATTATATTCATTAACCATAAACAGCTTTGCTTTTCTGCCATGCACTGAAAGTCTCCCTTAACCCTTTAAGTGCCACAGATCGTAGAATCTACGTTCTGTGGATCAAAGGACCAAAGTGCCACAGATCGTAGATTCTACGATCTCCAGCACTTCCGGGTTCCAGTGCGCAGCGGTTGCATTTAAAACCGCAAGCGCACGTTAGATGCCGGCAGAACCCCCTAGGCAACGAGCAAAACCGGTCATACTCACCGGTCTCCCCACCGATCGTCGCTGGAACCAATAGGAGCGCAGGGCGCACGCAGGGCGCATGGCTGTGACGCGCTCCTGCTGCCCAAATAAATCCAGCCCTCCTGACGCCTCCCCTTTCACTCCTACTGCGCACTTGTGTCTGTTGGAGCCCTCCTGCTGCCTTCCTGCGGTTCTCCTGCTGGTTTGGTCGCCTTGATTGCCTGCCTTGGATTCAGTGAGCTGAACTACAACACCCTTACACCTTTTATTTTACTTGTTTCCTTCTAATCTCTCTAAATTTGTTTTTTTTTTTTTGAATATTTTTTTCTTCTGTCTTTATCATTTAGCACACTTTTGTACACTCACACACTTACAGGCATCTTTGCCAAGCACACACTCACACTCACACACACACTCACACACACACTCACACTTCTACACTTTTTCTTTCCCCTATACTTCTTTTCTTTTCTTTCTTTCTTTGCTTTCTTTAGTAGTTGGTTTTTTTTTTGCTAAAACTTTATTTCTACTCTTGTTCTATAATTATCTGCTTTATTTTATTGTATTTTTGCAGTTTTTTACCATTTTCATTGTTGCTTTGTGTTTTATATCTATTATATTGCATTTTCACTTTTATTTGCTGTTTGGTGCCTTTACAGTGACGTTGGTGGATCAAGGTTTCTAACCACCAATTTCATTCCAATAGCTGTTATTTTTATTGTCTTAGCTGATTTTTATTATATTTTGTTGTTTTATTCTGCTTTGCCCTTTGCTGCTTGTTTAGTGCCCCCAAAAAAGTTTGCCTTTGCAGTGACGCTGGTTGGTCTAGGTTTCTGGCCCCTGATTTCATTCCAATAGCTGTTGGTTTTTGTGCTTTAGCTGATTTTTATTACATTTTGTTGTTTTATTCTGTTTTTCATTTGCATTGCCCTTTGCTACTTGTTTAGTGCCCCAAAAAAAGTTGTTTGCAGTGACGCTGGTTGGTTTAGGTTTCTGGCCCCCGATTTCATTCCAATAGCTGTTGGTTTTAGTGCTTTGGGTGATTTTATTCCAGACTGTTCCTTTGCCCTGTTTGCTTGTTTAGTGCCCCCAAAAGGTTCTTTTTCGATTTTGGGCACGTGCAGTGTCTTGTCTGTAATCTATTCTGTAGATTTCTGGAAGGAGTTCAAGTTCTAGTTTTTTTTCTTATATTTTGTTGTTTTATTCTGCTTTGCCCTTTGCTGCTTGTTTAGTGCCCCCAAAAAAGTTTGCCTTTGCAGTGACGCTGGTTGGTCTAGGTTTCTGGCCCCTGATTTCATTCCAATAGCTGTTGGTTTTTATTGCTTTAGCTGATTTTTATTACATTTTGTTGTTTTATTCTGTTTTTCATTTGCATTGCCCTTTGCTACTTGTTTAGTGCCCCAAAAAAAGTTGTTTGCAGTGACGCTGGTTGGTTTAGGTTTCTGGCCCCCGATTTCATTCCAATAGCTGTTGGTTTTAGTGCTTTGGGTGATTTTATTCCAGACTGTTCCTTTGCCCTGTTTGCTTGTTTAGTGCCCCCAAAAGATTCTTTTCGATTTTGGGCACGTGCAGTGTCTTGTCTGTAATCTATTCTGTAGATTTCTGGAAGGAGTTCAAGTTCTAGTTTTTTTTCTTCTTCTGATTGTTTGTATTAGCAGGGGTTAACTGTTGGTCAAATCTTGCTGCCTTCTTTTTTTCCTTCTTCTTGGTGTTTGTATTAGCAGGGGTTAACTGTTGGTCAGATCTTGCTGCCTTCTTTTTTTTTTTTATTCTTGTTGTTTATTTTAGCAGGGGTTAACTGTTGGTCAGATCTTGCTGCCTTCTTTTTTTTCTTTTTCTTCTGGTTGTTTGTTTTAGCAGTGGTTAACTGTTGGTCAGATCTTGCTGCCTTCTTTTTTTTCCTTTTTCTTCTGGTTGTTTTAGCAGTGGTTAACTGTTGGTCAGATCTTGCTGCCTTCTTTTTTTCTTTTTCTTCTGGTTGTTTGTTTAGCAGTGGTTAACTGTTGGTCAGATCTTGCTGCCTTCTTTTTTTTCCTTTTTCTTCTGGTTTGTTTTAGCAGTGGTTAACTGTTGGTCAGATCTTGCTGCCTTCTTTTTTTTCTTTTTCTTCTGGTTGTTTGTTTAGCAGTGGTTAACTGTTGGTCAGATCTTGCTGCCTTCTTTTTTTTCCTTTTTCTTCTGGTTGTTTGTTTAGCAGTGGTTAACTGTTGGTCAGATCTTGCTGCCTTCTTTTTTTTCCTTTTTCTTCTGGTTGTTTGTTTTAGCAGTGGTTAACTGTTGGTCAGATCTTGCTGCCTTCTTTTTTTTCCTTTTTCTTCTGGTTGTTTGTTTTAGCAGTGGTTAACTGTTGGTCAGATCTTGCTGCCTTTTTTTTCTGGTTGTTTGTATTAGCAGTTGGTCAAATCTTGCTGGATTGGATTTAGGAGCTTCTTGCTTTGCAGTTGTTACTAGTTTTGCAGTGGTCTGTATTTTTCTGGCACAATGGCCAAACGGTTTTATACCGCTGCAGAAGCGGCTAGGTATTGTGAGGACTCCAGCTCAGAGGAATTTAGCAATTCTGATTCGGAGTATGTCCCATCTAATGACTCTACTGATGAATCAGAGGTTGGTGATAGCAGCACTATTAGCGCAGAGGCTAGTAGTGGCGGCACACTTACTGCTGAAGAAGTAGAAGAAGAGGGAGAGGCTGGTGGCAGTGTGCCAGATGCACCCATGGAGGTAGAAGAGGGTGAGGGTAGTGGTGATGCAGCAGTTGGAGCGCCTATGTGGGGGCCTCCCTGTAATTATGCCCCTGAAATTCCCCCATTCACTGCAGTCACGGGCGTCAAGGTGGACACCACTAACTTTGAAATCCTAGATTTCTTCAATCTTTTTATCACAGAGGCCATCCTACAGGACATGGTCCATTACACAAATTTATACGCTGAGCAGTATCTTGCCAGCCACCCTATACCAGGGTATTCAAGAGCCCAGGCGTGGTATCCCACTACTGTAAATGAAATCAAAAGATTCCTGGCGCTCACATTGGCAATGGGACTCGTAGAACGCAACACCTTAGCTTCATACTGGGATACCACTACAGTCCTTTCCATCCCTCTTTTTTCAGCCGTTATGCCAAGAAACCGTTATCAAATTTTACTGCGGTTTCTTCATTTTAACGACAATGCAGCGGCTGTTCCCCCTAATGAGCCCGGTTACGACAGGCTTTACAAATTGAGGCCCCTTATAGATAGCCTGTCTCAGCGCTTCACAGAGGTCTACTCCCCCTCCCAAAATATATGTGTGGACGAGTCCCTTTTGCTCTTCAAAGGGCGCCTAAAATTTCGCCAATACATCCCTAGTAAGCGTGCTCGATATGGGATGAAATTTTACAAACTCTGTGAAAGCAGCTCGGGCTATACTAGTTTTTTCATGATCTACGAGGGAAAGGACACTAATTTGGACCCCCCCGGCTGTCCCCTTGACTTGACTGTCAGTGGTAAAATTGTCTGGGAGCTCATATCTCCACTGTTGGGCCAAGGTTACCACTTATACGTGGATAACTTTTACACAAGCATCCCCTTATTCAGAACCCTTTACTGGTTGGACACCCCAGCTTGTGGCACTGTTAGGCGTAACCGCAGAGGACTGCCCAAGGAACTGGTGGATAAGAAATTGAAACGTGGAGAAGTACATGCTCTAAGAAGCGATGAGCTCCTGGCATTAAAATTTGCAGACACCAAAAATGTTTTTATGCTTACTACTATCCACAATGAGAGTGTAGTTGTCCAACACAGAAGTGGTGATAGGCCCGCAAAATCAAAGCCACTCTGTTGTAAAGAATATAGTAAGCATATGGGTGGCGTCGATAAAACCGACCAAATCCAAACTTATTACGACGCCACCAGAAAAACCAGGGCCTGGTACAAAAAAGCCGCAATTTATATGATCCAAATGGCCCTTTATAATTCTTATGTCGTTTACAAAACGGCAGTACCAGGCCCAAAATTGAGTTTTTACAATTATCTGCTGCAGCTGCTCCCTGCCCTTTTGTTTGGTGATTTACAGGAGGTTCCAGAAATGCCTGGCAATGACAATGTTGCCCGAATGGTGGGTAAGCATTTCATTGCCCAAATTCCACCAACTCCTAATAAAAGATATGCCCAGAGAGCTTGTAAGGTTTGCCGTTCCAGGGGTGTTAGAAAAGATGTGCGGTATTTTTGTCCCAAGTGTCCTAGCAAGCCTGCTTTGTGTTTCGAACCCTGTTTTGAGGTGTACCACACTGTGGTACACTACGAGAGGGCTTGAATTCTGTATTGTGTTGGTAGGTTAGGGCTCTCTGGGTTTGTTGGTGGTAAAAGGATTTAGTAAATCTGTATAGTAAACTTGGCATGCTCTAGGTTTTATGCACATGCTAGCAGTAGCTGTTTAGGTGTGCTGGCAGAGTGATACTTTTCTTTTTTTTGTTTTTTTTTGTGGAGTGGTTTTTCAGATTCAAGCCCCCCTATTGAGATCTAACATTTTGGCAGGTCCCTACTTCGCTTATAACTAGGTATAGATGTTGTTAATAAAAAAAAAAGTTTGACAAGGCAAACAATGACAGTTTTTTTTCTGTATAGTAGTGATCTTTGATTTTTTTATATAGGATTTGGCACTGGGTGAGCAGTGCAATGTAGCAGTAAAAACTTGTATGTAGTTTTGTTCTTAGTCTAAATCAAAAAACCACACTAGCACACGAGACTTGTATCTGCAGGGCAAGCCCTTGCAAAGGTTTTTACTGCCGTGGTGCCACCGCAGTAAAAACCTTTGCTAGGGCTTGCCCTGCAGATACAAGACGTTACTAGGAGGCCACCGTATCCTCCATTCACTGTGCACCGAGCAAAGCTATATACCTGCACAACGGGTGTGCGAGTGTCTACTCCAATTGTTCTTAGTCTAGGCATTCAGCTTTTGTGTTGAGCAATGGTGTTTTAGACCAGTTGTGTTATGGATAGCACTTCTATTGCGCTGGTGGTAAATAGCAAAATGAGGTGCTGGTTGGCGAGAGGGCACACGATAGAACTTGTGGTGCGTGATGAATACGTGGGATGATGTGCATCTCTAATGCTGATGCTACAAGTCTTTTATTTTACTGGCACCTCAAAAGCTCGTCTATCAGCGCAGTTATCTATAGTTTTGTCTGTATTTCTGAGCAACATTTGCATTTGTTTTTGTAGATTTAGGTATCTCTGGATTTGTGAGTATTTCAGCTGCTAATGCCCCAATCCTCATTGTTGCCACCTAAATTCCTAAACTTCTTAGGACACTTGCATAATTTATGGGCCAAATTTACTATGGTTTCTGTTGGAAAATGTATTTGTAAATGTGGTACAGATTTTGTCATTGGCGAAATAGTGTAGGAAGAAGCAAAGGAATTCGTATCGTAACACCACAGGACAGATGGAACTCAAAGACACTCCACTACAATATATCCGAATAGGTGAGTGAAATATATTTTGGGGTAGTAGCACCCAGATGCAGATCCATAAAGTGCTCCCAAAATTCCCTGGGAGATAAATCTTAACTTTGTATACTATCTTTTCCTTTATTTCAGACCAAAGCAGAGTTCTGCAATGCAGAATGTGGCCAAAATTCTCCACGCAGTAAAGCATGAATGGCATCTCTGAATAGTTGAAGGTGTTTATTTTCAAGAAATCTTAGTTTTTGGGGGTTATTTCATCAGTAAGGGACAGTTTCAGATGATATATGGATACATGCACCTAAATTCACAGCACCAATATTACGCATTGTCCCTGTTTTGGGATGTTTGGTGGCTGTGTCTCTATGTTTATGCATACATATGGGGTATCATTTTATTCAGGGGACTTGCAGATTGTTATTGAGCAGGTTTTTGTTAGTTACCATGGAAACTTAGGGGGAAATCTAAGTTTGTATATCTTTTTTTCCTTTATTTCAGACCAAGTCTCGGATTTCTACGAAGGACTGCGGCCACAATTCTCCGTGTAGAAAAGTAAGAATGGCATCTTTGAATATCTAATGAAGTGTACTTTTCAAAAATATATGGTTTGTGGGGGTTATTTAACAGAAAAGGTGCAGTTTAGGATTAGAAAAGTTGAGAACCTCGTATAAATTCGCAGCCCCAATATTATGCATTGTCCCTGTTTTGGAGTGTTTTGTGGCTGTGTCTCTATGTGTATCCATACATAGGGGGTATCATTTCATTCAGGGGACTTGCAGATTGTTATTGAGCAGGTTTTTGGTAGTTACCATGGATACTTAGGGAGAAATCTAGCTTTGTATATCTTTTTTCCTTTATTTCAGGCCAAGTCTCGGACTTCTACGAAGGACTGCGGCCACAATTCTCCGTGTAGAAAAGTAAGAATGGCATCTTTGAATATCTAATGAAGTGTACTTTTCAAAATATATGGTTTGTGGGGGTTTAACAGAAAAGGTGCAGTTTAGGATGAGAAAAGTTGAGAACCTCATATAAATTCGCAGCCCCAATATTATGCATTGTCCCTGTTTTGGGGTGTTTGGTGGCTGTGTCTCTATGTGTATCCATACATAGGGGGTATCATTTCATTCAGGGGGACTTGCAGATTGTTATTGAGCAGGTTTTTGGTAGTTACCATGGATAGTTAGGGAGAAATCTAGCTTTGTATATCTTTTTTCCTTTATTTCAGACCAAGTCTCGGACTTCTACGAAGGACTGCGGCCACAATTCTCCGTGTAGAAAAGCAAGAATGGTGTCTTTGAATAGCTGAAGAAGTGTACTTTACGGTAATATATGGTTTGTGGGGGTTATTTCAGAGTTTGGGGGTGTTTAGACTGAAAAACCACAAGTAGTACACATAGAGCGCAGCCCCCAGATTTTCAACTGCAATTGCCCTTCTGCATTGCTCCTGTTTTGGGGTGTTTGGTGGCTGCGTCTCTATGTGTATCCATACATAGGGGGTATCATTTCATTCAGGGGGACTTGCAGATTGTTATTGAGCAGGTTTTTGGTAGTTACCATGGATAGTTAGGGAGAAATCTAGCTTTGTATATCTTTTTCCTTTATTTCAGACCAAGTCTCGGACTTCTGCGAAGGACTGCGGCCACAATTCTCCGTGTAGAAAAGCAAGAATGGCGTCTTTGAATAGCTGAAGAAGTGCACTTTACGGTAATATATGGTTTGTGGGGGTTATTTCAGAGTTTGGGGGTGTTTAGACTGAAAAACCGCAAGTAGTACACATAGAGCGCAGCCCCCAGATTTTCAACTGCAATTGCCCTTCTGCATTGCTCCTGTTTTAGGGTGTTTGGTGGCTGCGTCTCTATGTGTATCCATACATAGGGGGTATCATTTCATTCAGGGGGACTTGCAGATTGTTATTGAGCAGGTTTTTGGTAGTTACCATGGATAGTTAGGGAGAAATCTAGCTTTGTATATCTTTTTTCCTTTATTTCAGACCAAGTCTCGGACTTCTGCGAAGGACTGCGGCCACAATTCTCTGTGTAGAAAAGCAAGAATGGCGTCTTTGAATAGCTGAAGAAGTGTACTTTACGGTAATATATGGTTTGTGGGGGTTATTTCAGAGTTTAGGGGTGTTTAGACTGAAAAACCACAAGTAGTACACATAGAGCGCAGCCCCCAGATTTTCAACTGCAATTGCCCTTCTGCATTGCTCCTGTTTTGGGGTGTTTGGTGGCTGCGTCTCTATGTGTATCCATACATAGGGGGTATCGTTTCATTCAGGGGGACTTGCAGATTGTTATTGAGCAGGTTTTTGGTAGTTACCATGGATAGTTAGGAGAAATCTAGCTTTGTATATCTTTTTTCCTTTATTTCAGACCAAGTCTCGGACTTCTGCGAAGGACTGCGGCCACAATTCTCCGTGTAGAAAAGCAAGAATGGCGTCTTTGAATAGCTGAAGAAGTGCACTTTACGGTAATATATGGTTTGTGGGGGTTATTTCAGAGTTTGGGGGTGTTTAGACTGAAAAACCGCAAGTAGTACACATAGAGCGCAGCCCCCAGATTTTCAACTGCAATTGCCCTTCTGCATTGCTCCTGTTTTGGGGTGTTTGGTGGCTGCGTCTCTATGTGTATCCATACATAGGGGGTATCATTTCATTCAGGGGGACTTGCAGATTGTTATTGAGCAGGTTTTTGGTAGTTACCATGGATAGTTAGGGAGAAATCTAGCTTTGTATATCTTTTTTCCTTTATTTCAGACCAAGTCTCGGACTTCTGCGAAGGACTGCGGCCACAATTCTCTGTGTAGAAAAGCAAGAATGGCGTCTTTGAATAGCTGAAGAAGTGTACTTTACGGTAATATATGGTTTGTGGGGGTTATTTCAGAGTTTAGGGGTGTTTAGACTGAAAAACCACAAGTAGTACACATAGAGCGCAGCCCCCAGATTTTCAACTGCAATTGCCCTTCTGCATTGCTCCTGTTTTGGGGTGTTTGGTGGCTGCGTCTCTATGTGTATCCATACATAGGGGGTATCGTTTCATTCAGGGGGACTTGCAGATTGTTATTGAGCAGGTTTTTGGTAGTTACCATGGATAGTTAGGGAGAAATCTAGCTTTGTATATCTTTTTTCCTTTATTTCAGACCAAGTCTCGGACTTCTGCGAAGGACTGCGGCCACAATTCTCCGTGTAGAAAAGCAAGAATGGCGTCTTTGAATAGCTGAAGAAGTGCACTTTACGGTAATATATGGTTTGTGGGGGTTATTTCAGAGTTTGGGGGTGTTTAGACTGAAAAACCGCAAGTAGTACACATAGAGCGCAGCCCCCAGATTTTCAACTGCAATTGCCCTTCTGCATTGCTCCTGTTTTGGGGTGTTTGGTGGCTGCGTCTCTATGTGTATCCATACATAGGGGGTATCATTTCATTCAGGGGGACTTGCAGATTGTTATTGAGCAGGTTTTTGGTAGTTACCATGGATAGTTAGGGAGAAATCTAGCTTTGTATATCTTTTTTCCTTTATTTCAGACCAAGTCTCGGACTTCTGCGAAGGACTGCGGCCACAATTCTCTGTGTAGAAAAGCAAGAATGGCGTCTTTGAATAGCTGAAGAAGTGTACTTTACGGTAATATATGGTTTGTGGGGGTTATTTCAGAGTTTAGGGGTGTTTAGACTGAAAAACCACAAGTAGTACACATAGAGCGCAGCCCCCAGATTTTCAACTGCAATTGCCCTTCTGCATTGCTCCTGTTTTGGGGTGTTTGGTGGCTGCGTCTCTATGTGTATCCATACATAGGGGTATCGTTTCATTCAGGGGACTTGCAGATTGTTATTGAGCAGGTTTTTGGTAGTTACCATGGATAGTTAGGGAGAAATCTAGCTTTGTATATCTTTTTTCCTTTATTTCAGACCAAGTCTCGGACTTCTGCGAAGGACTGCGGCCACAATTCTCCGTGTAGAAAAGCAAGAATGGCGTCTTTGAATAGCTGAAGAAGTGCACTTTACGGTAATATATAGTTTGTGGGGGTTATTTCAGAGTTTGGGGGTGTTTAGACTGAAAAACCACAAGTAGTACACATAGAGCGCAGCCCCCAGATTTTCAACTGCAATTGCCCTTCTGCATTGCTCCTGTTTTGGGGTGTTTGGTGGCTGCGTCTCTATGTGTATCCATACATAGGGGTATCATTTCATTCAGGGGGACTTGCAGATTGTTATTGAGCAGGTTTTTGGTAGTTACCATGGATAGTTAGGGAGAAATCTAGCTTTGTATATCTGTTTTCCTTTATTTCAGACCAAGTCTCGGAATTCTACGAAGGACTGCGGCCACAATTCTCCGTGTAGAAAAGCAAGAATGGCGTCTTTGAATAGCTGAAGAAGTGCACTTTACGGTAATATATGGTTTGTGGGGGTTATTTCAGAGTTGGGGGTGTTTAGACTGAAAAACCACAAGTAGTACACATAGAGCGCAGCCCCCAGATTTTCAACTGCAATTGTCCTTCTGCATTGCTCCTGTTTTGGGGTGTTTGGTGGCTGCGTCTCTATGTGTATCCATACATAGGGGTATCATTTCATTCAGGGGGACTTGCAGATTGTTATTGAGCAGGTTTTTGGTAGTTACCATGGATAGTTAGGGAGAAATCTAGCTTTGTATATCTTTTTTCCTTTATTTCAGACCAAGTCTCGGACTTCTACGAAGGACTGCGGCCACAATTCTCCGTGTAGAAAAGCAAGAATGGCGTCTTTGAATAGCTGAAGAAGTGCACTTTACGGTAATATATGGTTTGTGGGGGTTATTTCAGAGTTTGGGGGTGTTTAGACTGAAAAACCACAAGTAGTACACATAGAGCGCAGCCCCCAGATTTTCAACTGCAATTGTCCTTCTGCATTGCTCCTGTTTTGGGGTGTTTGGTGGCTGCGTCTCTATGTGTATCCATACATAGGGGGTATCATTTCATTCAGGGGGACTTGCAGATTGTTATTGAGCAGGTTTTTGGTAGTTACCATGGATAGTTAGGGAGAAATCTAGCTTTGTATATCTTTTTTCCTTTATTTCAGACCAAGTCTCGGACTTCTACGAAGGACTGCGGCCACAATTCTCCGTGTAGAAAAGCAAGAATGGCGTCTTTGAATAGCTGAAGAAGTGCACTTTACGGTAATATATGGTTTGTGGGGGTTATTTCAGAGTTTGGGGGTGTTTAGACTGAAAAAACGCAAGTAGTACACATAGAGCGCAGCCCCCAGATTTTCAACTGCAATTGCCCTTCTGCATTGCTCCTGTTTTGGGGTGTTTGGTGGCTGCGTCTCTATGTGTATCCATACATAGGGGGTATCATTTCATTCAGGGGGACTTGCAGATTGTTATTGAGCAGGTTTTTGGTAGTTACCATGGATAGTTAGGGAGAAATCTAGCTTTGTATATCTTTTTCCTTTATTTCAGGCCAAGTCTCGGACTTCTACGAAGGACTGCGGCCACAATTCTCCGTGTAGAAAAGCGAGAATGGCATCTTTGAATAGCTGAAGAAGTGTACTTTTCGGTAATGTATGGTTTGTGGGGGTTATTTCACATTTTGGGGGGTGTTTAGATGGAAAAACTGCAAGTAGTACACATAGAGCGCAGTCCCCAGATTTTCAACTGCAATTGCCCTTATGCATTGCTCCTGTTTTGGGGTGTTTGGTGGCTGCGTCTCTATGTGTATCCATACATATGGGGTATTGTTTTATTCATGAGAAGTTTGTCTTTCAAATTGTCTGTGGTTTCAACATTTATAACCGTGTTGTTTTGTCAGATTTACATTTGATCCTGCGTCTAAGTTTACATTTTAGAAAAAAACTAAAAATGCAACAAAAAAGCTCTAAATTTCATGATGCGCTGGTAAAATGTATTTCAATTTTGAGTAAAAAATACAGCACCCCTACAAACCTGAAGGTCTGTTGTTTCTAAAAATACCAAACTTGAAGGGATAATTTAAATTTACATATAAGTTATGCTGCATCAACTGTTACATGTGCTTATCTACTTTGTTCTGGTGTAAAATTCTAGAAAATGCTGATTTAGTTTGGGGGTTACTCCTGGACAAAAAAAGTGGGTTACTGATACATATTTGGTATCGTTGGACTTGGCAGGATCACGGCTTTTACAAACACAAAAAAATGCTCGTAAAATCAACTTTTCTGTGGAAAAAAAACTCAAGATATACTCCATTTTTTAATAATTTTTTTTTTTTTTTTACATATTTCACCCCAAAATACACACTAAATCTCCAGAAAAGTTGCAAAATTACACTTGCATGTCAAAGTCCAATTTATAACGAAAAAAACAATATATAATTTTCCTAGTTTCATGGAGGTTTTCCTACAGAAAAACCTTGTTAAACTGAACAAGTACCAAATGCTTAAAAAACGTCTGGCATTTCGCGTACCAGAAATGTGAAATTCTGCTGGCACTTAAAGGGTTAATGGAGAATAATGTAATGGACAACTTGGGAACAATAAATTGTATAGAAACTGTTGCCTTGGTGTTTCATGAGCTGACGGAAAATGTGGAGCGTCCAGTCAAGTAATAGAACATGTGATAACGGTCATGAGAGGGACTTCTATTTAAGGAGAGGATCATTGCCCCTAAATCTTTTTAAAGGACCAGTAACACCAAGTTAGTTTAACACTTACTTCCCCCCAAACTTCTATATAAGTCAGGCTTACTCTCCCCTTTGGTTTTCTTTTTAAATCTTGAGCTTCAATCTGACTTCCAAAGTGCTTCATAACAGAATGTGAAATGACGGCCGCTTGAATTCCTCTGTGTGCTGAACCAGAAGTCGGCTTCACATGGATGACCTAAAACACCTAAGCTTTTTTTTTTTTAAGCATCTGCAGTTCAAATGTCTGTTTCTTTTCCTTCAGACAGCTTTGGGGGTAATATTGTGAGCATATATAATAAAGGAACAATTCAGTGTAAAATTAAAACACTGGGTAAATAGATAGACTGTCACCCATCATTTATAGTAGCTTGGGTAGTGGGGCCATCGCTCCCAAAATTGCCCCACTGCCTACCAATCTAACTGCTTGGGGAGCTGCTTGTCATGAAACTGTTCCAAATGGCATCTGTGTGACAAGCAGGAATGGGGGGGGGGTAATTTAAGGCAACTTGGCATTACATTCCTGCAACAAATACACTATGATTGTATAAGATACATTGTGCTCTCTGGGTATTACTTTCTAAACATGTGAAATTTCTGTAATTGTACACGGGAACTGCAGTCTGTTGAGAGGCACTGAACATATATTCAAATAAACTCAGTATTAATTGGATACAGATACCTAGATATTACACTTATACAGGGTATCACCTGAAAATGGGTTTCTGATGGCAGCCCTGACCCCCAGTCAACTACCACATGTGGGTGTCAAAGTGCCTAAAATCTCCCCATATGCCATTTCTAATGGGAGTGAGACCATACAAACTTATATTTATAAGGCAATGGGTGTTTGGTTTACTTGTTGTTACATTTGAAGCATTAGACAATTTTTTCTGCCTCTGCTGTAAATGCCAACGGTCATTTGCCAACTGTCATGTTCCAACGGTCGCACTCATTCTAGCAACAGTCAGTGGCCTCAGCACTAGAGTGGGTGACAGTTTAGAGAGGCTTAAGTAGAAAGACTAGTAGCACAAATCAGAAGAATAAATGTCTGCCCTTAGGATTCCTGGCATTATGGGTGCAGGGGCACTGATCAGTACACAGCTGGTTATAGGAAGCAGGCACACTAGGTACATGCAGGGGGAAAGGGAAACCAATAGGAATATGGAGATGACCCCTGTATTAATATAATCAAGGATTCATAGAGCATGATGGGATCTGTAGTGCTGTTACAAGCCCACCCTGATCTTGACATTATAAGCAATACAAATGCTACCTACC
This sequence comes from Xenopus laevis, assembly GCF_017654675.1. Taxonomy (NCBI): domain Eukaryota; kingdom Metazoa; phylum Chordata; class Amphibia; order Anura; family Pipidae; genus Xenopus; species Xenopus laevis. The sequence goes on along the minus strand of NC_054379.1, from coordinate 54,182,681 downwards.
TCTTATGGTCAACCCTTATAATGCATCATGGGAGATGATGAAGGCCCTTTCCACATGCCAGTGATAAAAGCCTACATCCTGATTGCCTAACATTTTTGTTAGCTAAGTAGCACACACAACAGCAGTCAGGCTCCCTCACTTCCAATTACAGCCTTATAGTGAGTGCATTATGGGATCTGTAGTTTATGCATTGGCATACTATTTTTAATCACATGTAGAAGGATAAAGAGCTGACTGCTATTTAGGGCATCGGGGGCTCTAGAAGTGTCAGGGTCCACATGCCCCATTATGCTCCTGCTCACAATCTCTTATTATTTCTCCCCAAAAAGTGAAATATTCCGAGCGATTTTCGAGAGACCGATTTGAGAGAGAAAATGATTGTGAGAGAGACAGCAAAAGAAGAAGAGAGAGAGAAGCAAAGAGAAGAGAGAAGACAAAGAAGAAAGAAGACCTTGAGTGACCCCTGCCAGAGATTAATAACATCTTCTCATTTGGGATCCTCTGGACAAAGGTACTGGTCCTGTATTTCCCCCTCTATAATATGCACTTGCAACAGTAAGGTTAGCTTATCCCTTGGCTGTAGGAGTTGCCATGCTGCTCATTATAGATGTAGCTATAGCTGTTCTTCTTTAGTCTCACTTTTGTGAGTTGGGGGATTTATCTTTAGTCTGTCCCTGCAGTCCCCCTTGGTTGGCCCACTATTGTCCCTGAAATTCAATGTACAGTCCCCACCCCAGCAATGTACTTTATCCCACTAGTATAAACATGACTGTATGCTTTTCTATTCCAGGGCACCCCTAACATGGGACTCCCTTGGAAAATTTCCAGGGTGGGACAAATTATGTATTATGTAATTTAAGGTAGGTGGGCAGCCAATCGGAGCATTTGAATAGTTCCAGTTCAACAGGTTCAGTAGAAGCACAAATAAAAAGGGGCATAATATCATGTCAGATAAATCATATTAGTAAATGTGCTTGCTCCTATGTGCTGTCCCTATACATATGGCATCTCTCCACATTAACTCTAACCTTCCCAAATCTCTATTTTATATTGCAGGGGTGTCGGAGATGGGCATGTGTTCAAGCAAGGACCGCCTTTACATAAAAGGCTATCGCCAGGTAAGGCTGCTCTCTAAAGTGGCTGCTGACAAAGGTACCCAAGGGGTTAAAGGGAATACTAACCCAATTATTAACATTGTGTATCTTTCATGTAAATGTCATTAAATAGAAATATAACAGGGTTTAGTTTAGTGTTTGCCCTGAGCGTTACATTTCCCATATTTAGAGTTAGAACTTACTAGTGAGAGTTGCCATGTTATTTGCTCTGTTTGTAGAGATCATGGTTACATAGTATACATAGTTACATAGTTAAATCTGGTTGAAAAAAGACAAAGTCCATCAAGTTCAACCCCTCCAAATGAAAACCCAGCAAACATACACACACCCCTCCATACTTTCACATAAATTATATATACACATATCTATACTAACTATAGAGTTTAGTATCACAATAGCCTTTGATATTATGTCTGTCCAAAACATCATCCAAACCCCTCTTAAAGGCATTAACTGAATCAGCCATCACATCACCCAGCAGTGCATTCCACAACCTCACTGTCCTGACTGTGAAGAACCACCTACGTTGTTTCAAATGAAAGTTCTTTTCTTCTAGTCTAAAGGGGTACGGTGATCCACTTTATGGGTAAAAAGGTCCCCTGCTATTTGTCTATAATGTCCTCTAATGTACTTGTAAAGTGTAATCATGTCCCCTCGCAAGCGCCTTTTTTTCCAGAGAAAACAACCCCAAGCTTGACAGTCTACCCTCATAATTTAAGTCTTCCATCCCTCTAACCAATTTAGTAGCGCGTCTCTGCACTCTCTCCAGCTCATTTATATCCCTCTTAAGGACTGGAGTCCAAAACTGCACTGCATACTCCAGATGAGGCCTCACCAGGGACCTATAAAGAGGCATAATTATGTTTTCTTCCCTTGAGTTAATGCACTTTTGTTATGCAAGACAGAACTTTATTTGCTTTAGTAGACACAGAATGACACTGCCCAGAATTAGACAACTTGTTATCTACAAAAACCCATAGATCCTCATTTATAGAAACTCCCCACACACTGCCATTTAGTGTATAACTTGTATTTATATTATTTTGCATAACCTTGCAATTATTAACATTGAACCTCATTTTTCAGTTTGCTGCCCAGTTTCACAACTTTTAGCCAGTTCTCTATCCAGGTACAAGTAACCTTTTGTGTGGCACTGTATCAAAAGCTTTTGCAAAGCCTAAGTAAATCATATCCACTGCCATCCCAGAATCGAGGTCCCTGCTTACCTTCTCATAAAAATAAATTATTTTAGTCTGGCAAGATCTATTACGCATAAAACCATGCTGGCACACACTCATAGTATTATGATTTGCTATAAAGTCCATCCTTTATGAACCCTTCGAAAAGCTTTCCTACCACTGACATCAGACTAACTGGTCTATAGTTTTGAGGCTGAGAACGGGATCCTTTTTTGAATAGAGGCACCACATTAGCAATTTGCCATTCTCTCAGCATTATGCCAGACCTCAATAAATCCTGAAAAAAGAGGTTTGGCAATCACAGAGCTAAGCTCGCTAAGTTCCCTGGGATGTATACCATCTGGGCCCAGACCTTTGTTAATCTTAAAGGGATACTGTCATGGGAAAAAAAAAATTTCAAAATGAATCAGTTAATAGTGCTGCTCCAGCAGAATTCTGCACTGCAATCCATTTCTCAAAAGAGCAAACAGATTTTTTTATATTCAATTTTGAAATCTGACATGGGGCTAGACATTTTGTCAATTTCCCAGCTGCCCCTGGTCATGTGACTTGTGCCTGCACTTTAGGAGAGAAATGCTTTATGGCAGGCTGCTGTTTTTCCTTCTCAATGTAACTGAATGTGTCTCAGTGGGAGACTGTTGTTTGGCTGCTGGGGGGGAAAGGGAGGGGGGTGATATCACTCCAACTTGCAGTACAGCAGTAAAGAGTGATTGAAGTTTATCAGAGCACAAGTCACATGACTTGGGGCAGCTGGGAAATTGACAAAATGTCTAGCCCCATGTCAGATTTCAAAATTGAATATAAAAAAATCTGTTTGCTCTTTTGAGAAATGGATTTCAGTGCAGAATTCTGCTGGAGCAGCACTATTAACTGATTCATTTTGAAAAAAATGTTTTTTCCCATGACAGTATCCCTTTAACATGTTCAAAGTCTCTTTTGAATTTCCTCATGTGTGAACCATGCATCATTAGTTGTATTACTAAAATTGGGACTATTAAGAAGGAAACCTTCATTAACTGGCTCCTCATTTGTGTAGACAGACGAAAAATATGAGTTCAGAATCTGTGCATTTATTTGGTTTTCATCAACCAGCTGACTACCCTCTGTTACTAAAGGTCCCACCCCTTCCTGCTTCATTTTTTTACTATTAACTTATTTAAAAAATAATTTTGGATTATTTTTTAAAAAATATCCTTTTCCATATCAATTTTAGCTTGCCTTATAGCTTCTTTGCATGATTTATTGGCCTCCTTGTACCTTATAAAGGATTTGGCTGTCCCAGCTAACTTGAAAGCCTTAAAAGCATGTCTTTTCTTACCCACCTCAACACCAACACTTCTATTGAACCAAAAAGCTTTTGCTTTGCAATGACGATCAATGTAACAGCTCCCCTAGTGGTAATAAATACATATTGTTTTGCTAATTGTGACTATGGGAAGAAATTGTCACTTTCATTATTACTGGGGATTAAACACAAACTGCTGGAAACCTTAATGTCTTCTTGTTTCTTACATTTCTCTAGGGCTCACAGTGGATCTACAGGAAGGAGGAGAGGATCTGTAAGATCACTGATTTGGAGAGCATGAGGAGGGACATCATTGGCGAAATAAAATGGACAAGCTATGATTATTGTATAGCTAGAGACAGCCTGGAATTAACAAGGTGGTGGAAAATCAGATTTATGGCTGAGGTCCTGCAGGACAAGATGAAGGCCAAAGCCCAACTGAAATCCCTCTACAAACAACTAAAGGAGATAAACTGGGCAATTTTCAGGAAGTACATGGAAACATATCCAGGTACAGTATCTAATGAATATATTTGTTCAATTATTACTATTTTGTAATAGGGCTGATGTATTGAAAGCCATTGCAATGCTGTGATTTTGTAAAAAAACAACCACAAAAAGAACATATAAATCCTGCACAGCTGAAACCTATTGAGATGCCATAGAAACTAATAGGAAGTGTATCTTCATCATTTTGGCAAGGAGTTGGGATTGGGATCAAATTACTTGAAAATGCAGAGAACCCTGCGATTTGCAACTTGTCCCATAATCGCAGAGAGAAATGGTACATTCGCATTTAGTAATGTTAATTAAAATCCCCCAAAATGTTATAGAAATTCTACAGAGATATCACTTGCTAAGGTAAAATGCTTGGGTACAAGTTTAACGTTATTTTGTTTGGTTTTGCAGAGAGCCCACCAGCCGCCAGCACCTTCACAGTTTACACGGTACCATGTATCGATGCACCTCTGTGTAGGTGATCTTCATGACACAGAGATGAGTGAGCCATTCTCAATTCCACAGCGGTGCCTCTACTCCAATACACCATGATTCCACCAGTGATGCTCCCCCCTTACACCTAAAATATGGTTCCCTAGGCAGGAGCACCCTTCGGCCACTTGGTAGACCCTGCATTCCTTTTCAATCCATCCCTCAAACTGCAGAAGCCGGGTCTGCAGGCTGCCTGGGGTCCAATGGAAAGACGAGGAATGCCGGGTTCACGTTGTAGCTTAATGGTGCTCATGTATATGCAGCCATATTCCCTTCTATTTTAGTTCCCTCCACCGCAATTCCAACCACAGTGTCCCTTATTTCCCCAATTATTTCTACTGTAATTCCACCAGCATTGCTTACACTTACACCTAAAATATGGTTCCATAGACAGGAGTACCCTCAAGCCAATCGGTAGACCCTGCATTCCTTTTCACTCCATCCCTCAGACTGCAGTAGTCAGGTCTGCAGGCTGCTTGGGGTCCAATGGAATGGAGTGGAATGCAGTGTTCATCTAGCAGCTTAAAGGCGCTCCCGTGTATATGTAGCCATATTCCCCTCTGTTCCATTTCCCTCCACCGTAATTTCACCAGTGCTGCCCCCCTTACACCTAAAATATGGTTTCAGACACAAGAGCCACATAAGCCACTCAGTAGACACTGCATTCCTTTCCATTCCATCCTTCAAGACTGCTAAAGCTGGGTTCTGCAGGCTGCCTGGGGTCCAATGGAATGACAAGGAATGCAGTGTTCACCTTGTAGCTTAAAGGTGCTCTTGTGTATGCAGCCAGATTCCCTTCTATTTAAGTTCCCTCCACCGCATTTCCAACCACAGTGTCCCTTATTTCCCCAATTATTTCTACCGTAATTCCACCAGCGGTGCCACACTTACACCTAAAATATGGTTTCATAGACAAGAGCACCCTTAAGCCACTCAGTAGACCCTGCATTCCATTCCTCAAGACTGCTGAAGCTGGGTTCTGCAGGCTGCCTGGGGTCTAATGGAATGGAGAGCAGTGTTCACCTTGTAGCTTAAAGGTGCTCGTGTGTATGCTGCCATATTACCTTCTATATCCATTCCCTCCATTGCAATTCCAACCATAGTGTCCCTTCTTTCCCCCTAAATACGGTTCCATAGACAGGAGCACCTTTAAGCAACTCGGTAGACCCTGCATTCCTGTCCACTCCATCCCTCAGACTGCAGAAGCCAGGTCTACAGGCTGCCTGGGGTCCAATAGAATGGAATGTAGTGTTCACCTTGTAGCTTAAAGGCGCTCATGTGTATGCTGCCATATTCCTTTCTGTTTCCCTCACCCTGCTTCCCTTGATTTAATTTGGTGCATTGATCCTGGGAGCAAATCCGATCGCCGTTAAGGGGTCAGGAAGGAATTTTTCCTTCTAGTAAGCAGATTGTCCCAAGCTTGCCAGAGGTTTTTTGCCTTCCTCTGGATCAAATAGCGCAGTTTATCTAATTATTATCAATAAAACTGTGACTTACACAGATTTAACATCAAGTTGCTTGTATGTAAAGTCATGCACTTGGGATGTAAAAATATCCACTTAACAAAGAATTCTCCCCTCTATACTCACCTCTAATTAGATGGGTTTTCTCCAGAACAGGCACCCTGTACAAGCGATCAGGAAAGCTATAGCCACAATCTATCAATGTAACCTGGAAAAAAGAAGACAAGGTTTATTAATCAACTTAGATGCAGATAAAGCATTTGATAGGATCTCGCACACATATACGACGACTTCTGAAATTCCAACACTTTGGGATACACATGCTTAATCTTTGCAAAGTCTTATATGACTCACCTCAAACCTTCCTGTCAGATAATGGGTATAACTCAGAAAAATTTAGAATTCAATAAGGAACCAGGCAGGGTTGCCCCCTCTCCCCTCTATTATTTAACATAGCGTTAGACCCTTTAATACAACATCTCCTTCTTAATAAAATCTTTCAAGGAATCCCTCTGGGACACAAAACAAAAAATAACAGCTTTCGCAGATGATATCTTATTATTTATTCAACATCCCCAAACAGAATTGGCTGCAATTTTAGACACCATCAAACTCTTTAGTACATTCGCAGGCTTCTGAATAAATCAGACTAAATCAGAAGCACTGGATATTGGTGTCAAAGGAACAAATAACAGGAATGACTTTCCATTTACTTTAGCAAGATCACATATAACATATTTGGGCATTAAACTACCAAAAAAACATACAGAATTATACTGAACATTCACCATACTATAGAATAGATAATACACAACAAGAACTCAAAAAATGGGAGACGTTGAACTAGGTAGAATTCATTTAATAAAAATGATTGTTTTCCCCAAAATACTATATCAACTGCAGATGTTACCGTACAGCATAAAACCCTCAGATTATAAAAGATTACTCAAAACACTTCGCACCTTTATATGGAAACAAAAAAGACCTAGGATAAGCCTGTTTAAGTTGCAACAAACTAAAGAGATGGGTGGGGTAAATTTCCCAAACATACGTGAATACAATGAGGCATCACTACATTTCGCAGGTGATTGTATCTACAATAGAAATGTATATACCTCAACATAACTTGATCAAATACTGACAGGAGGCCTGTTGCTTAATTTCTTAGCTAAAAGACATTCCTCAAGATATGCATGAACTTCCCCTATTCATAGACACATACAAAACTTGGAATACAGTAAGGCACAGATTTAAACTCACATCAGGCAAATCCATCTATCTCACATGGATGGGTAACCAAAAAATTTCCAATGGGGAAAAATAATAGAACATTACTGAACTGGCAAAATCAAAACTTGAGATTGATCAAAGATGTTGCTACTGACAAATTCACCATAGAAATTCCCATTTCTATCTGAGGACTACCTACTCTCTATTCAAATTCTACATTTTACTACAAAAACTCTACAACATCTACAACATCTCAGATCAATAAAAATAACCCAATAAATACATTATGGCCCAGAGGCACTACAGTTAAGACTACATCTCAAATCTATCGTACAATTAGGACCATATTATTAATTGAAACTCCAAAAAATGTTATAAGCAAATAGCCCTTAGTAACTCCGCAGACAGAAGCTGCTAAGATACTCCAATTTCACACTAAGACTATGCAAACGCTTTCTACTAGTAAATATCAGGAAATGTCTCTACAGATACTACATCAATCGTATCTGACACCACTTCGAAGACATCATATAGATACTACAAATACAGACAAATGCCTGAGATGCCAGAAACCTAGAGCTGACCTCGTACACTGTCTATGGCTTTGCCCTAGTATCCAAAAATTATGGGGAGAAGTTCAGGGATATTGGAAATCTCTAACACAACAAACTGCACCCTTTACATTAACATGGGCAATTTTTGGAATACCCCCCCCACAATTAAAACGTACACGTTCGGAGAGACTCTTAGCAGAAAGATTAACTGCTGCAACCAGGAAAACTATTTTACATCACTGGCTTTCTTCATCTGCCCCCCCCTGCTCTCATCAGTCAAACAAAAACTCCATCACATTTTTCATATGGATTGGCTGGAATCTATGACAAATAAAGAACAGCATACAGAAAAAAATTTCTTAACTTGGATGAGTTATATAGCCTTCCTTCCCACACACATTAAACACCTAACTATTTACTCATTTAGACACACTACCTGCTTTGACATAGAATTACTATCTAACAATCCCACCATACAGGAAACAGATCTATACATCCAGATCCTTTCTCATTCACAGGAACAGATCCATCGATCACCCCCCAGGAGTCGCCAGATAAACCGGATGTTACATTCAAATTGTTAATTATTTTCAAACTATGATGTAAGGAAATATTGTTGTTTTAACCTTAAACCCTTAAAGGGACTGCACTAGGCAAATCCATAATGGAGACGGAGCTTGGCGTCTTTTTATATAATAAACTTGGCTGTAGCAAACAATGCAGGTCAGCAGCATCAAGGGCAAATAAGGTCTTGAGCTTTATTAAAAGGGGCATAGATTCACTGGAGTAGGGGTTCATTCTTCTACTTTATAGAGCACTGGTAAGGCCCCATCTAGAATATGCTGTACCGTTTTGGTCTCCATCACTCAAACAGGACATTATTGAATTAGAGAGGGTAACTAAGCTGGTAAAAGGTATGGAAAATCTTAGCTATCACACTGGAGAAGAGGCGCTAAAATCGATACACAATCCTAGGAACGTGTCAGTATCAGGTGCTGCACCCACAATAGTTCCCCTCAAAGCCACCGCCAGCCTTGCAAACCTGCGTTGACCTGACCCTTTGACACTGCTAAAAGATCTTCTGTGCTGTTTCAGTGACACTGGTCTGGGGACGGCACAATCCTTCCATAGGCTAATTACAAATGAAAACAGAACTTCAGCCTATGGAAGGATCACTCCGCCCCCAGCACAGCATCACGGAAGCAAGGCAGAAGATCCATTAGTAGTGTCAGAGGGTCGTCTGCTTTTTTCAGCCTAACTTACTATACTATATTATACCATGTTACTGTGTCAAAGATTTGTTGTCTGATCCTGCTACATGTATATTTTTCAATAAAATTATAAATAAAATGACCTTTTTCAGTTAATTTTTAGAAGTTTAAAGGTAACTTTACCTACTTGGCTTGAAATAGACCCTGCACAATGTTACACTTGTCAAAGTCAGCCTTAGTTGATAGTACAGGTATGCTCGGGACCTGGGATTTTCCGGATAATGGATCTTTCTGTAATTTGGATCTTCATACTTTAAGTCTACTAGAAAATCATGTAAAAATTAAGTAGCCAGACTAATGGCTTCCACTGATCACCTTTGGCCAGGTAAGGTACAGGGGAAACAGGCCATGCCTACTTGAAAATTCAGGGATAGCAATATAAGTGAACCACTACCATAGCTGTCTGCTCATTTAGAGTAGCGTTTATGGAAACAACATAAAAACACCAGATCATAGGCAGGATGTTATGTTACCCCCAGGCTGCCTCTGGACCCTATAGTTGGTGCCTTGGAGAAACTTAAAGAAATGTGAATCACAGTATTCATCCATTGGCAACTCTAAACAAACCTTGACAGACTTAAAGGATTTTTAGATTGGATAGGAATTAGCTTGTTCTTATATGAACTGACTAATTTCTATCCATTTACTAAACCTGTCAGGTAATTGCCCAATACAGATGGTTCCTGTACTGTTAGAAAAGGTCCTTAGACAGTATATGAATTAGCTAGTTTCCATCTCTTTACTGGACCTGTCAGGTATTTGTCTAATACAGATGGTTTCTGTACTGTTAGAGAAGGTCCTTAGACAGGATAGAAATTAGTTTGTTCTTATATGAACTGTCTAGTTTTCAGTGGCATAACTACTGGGGGAGCAAAGGGTGCAATTGCACCCGGGTCTGCTCCCCCTCTGGGCCCGCCGGAGATCGGGCTGCAGTGTGGTAGTCCCGACAAAAATCGCGGTGGTAAGTAATCTGCGCATCTAGAGGGGTGGGGGAGGGGCCTGGGTGCACATCTTGCGCCCTGGCCCGGAAGACTCTAGTTACGTTACTGCTAGTTCCTATCCCTTTACTGGACCTGTCAAGGTTTTTGCCTAATACAGATGGTCCCTGTACTGTTAGAGAAGGTCCTTAGACAGGATGGGAATTAGCTTGTTGACATATGAGCTGACTAATTTCTATCCCTTTACTGGACCTTGTGTCAGGTAATTGCCTAATACAGATGGTCCTTGTACTGTTAGAGAAGGTCCATAGACAGGATGGGAATTAGCTTGGATGAACTGACTAGTTTCTATCCCTTTACTTGACCTCATATGAAATAGCAGTAAAACAGTCTAACACAGATGATGGATTTCACACATCTTATATATGAATAACTAAGTACTATCTCTAAAAATGGCAGAAATATGTCCTTTAATGAGTTGCAAATAGTTTTCTATCTATTTAACATACCATAAGGTTAATATATTGTGAGGGCCTTTATAAGGATGAGAAATAGCTAGCTCTATTAGAACAGACTAGAGTCTATCCTTTGGGACCTTACTTTGAAGGTCCTTGTACTGGATGGCATTTAGCTTTGTCATTATAAACTGGACTAATTCCTATACTTTCCTGGTACCTCACCATTAGAGGCATTAGGTCCTTTCTAGGGATAGAAACTAGCTCACTGCCATATGAATCATCTATTTCCTATCCACTAGAGGGACAGTCCTTTCCAGGGATAGGAACTAGTCGCTACCCTTTCTGTTCTGATTTCAGCCTTATGAAACCCAAACAATAATCTGGCCAATACTGTACATGTAAAGCATTTAAATACTATGATACTCACCTTTCTTATTATCACAGATACAAAAAAGAGCAAATCAATCAAAAACAAGATTTTGTTTTTCTAAATTAGCATTGCTGTATTTCAGAGCTTTCTGGATAACTGATTTCTATATAATAGATCTCATAACTGTAATTAAAGGACTGGACTTAATCATCAAACAGAATATAGGGATGTCATCTGTGTGGTTTTGAACTGGGCATCAACACTTAAAACACTGGATTGAAATCCAGCCAGTTGCATCTAAGTGATGCAATAACCTTGCCCTGGTGTCATAACTCCACCAACATCATTGTGTCCATGTCTGATGTCATCATGCCTGTTCCTACATCACTGCCTCACCCCAATTGTTATCTACCCTGCCCCCCATGTTCGGGTTTAGCCATCAGCAAAGGTGGTAACCCAATATACGACCCATAATTGACATGAACATACTGTTTGCAGTACAAATGATGGGGCAAATAGATCAGAAATCACAGTTTTTGTCTGGCTATCCAGAAGCAACATATTCGTTCAGAGAAAAAGTGGAGATCTGATTTTTTTTTTTTAGCTCTGCTCAAAATGACAGATACCAGAACATGTTTGCAACATAAATGAAGGGAATATCAGTAACGGAACTAGGTGGGGGCGGGTCCTGGTGCAGGCCGTGCAGCCGGGCCTGCCCCCACCCTCGTCCGTGTGATTTTTCTCTGCAGCTGCAGCGCGTGCGATCTGCCGGGTGCAGGCCCTGGCCCAGTTGCACCCCCTGCTCCCCCGGTAGTTACGCCCCTGGGGAATATAATGATTTACAGACTTCACATTGGGATAAGCAGGACACCTCCATAGTGCTCTTTAAAAATATATTTATAAGGACATTCAGGGCTGCCATGGGGGCGGTGGTTGTTCCTATGGATTTTGTTTCTTCACAAGGGGGGGGTTGTACTTGGATGAGCCAGGCCCCCTCTACTATTAGTGAGCATCTTGTTGCTGGAGAAGAGAGGGAGCGGGAGCTGCAGTTCCTGAAAAGGCTATAATGTGCAATACCCACACAGCCCTACCAGAGTCATAGAATAACAATTGCAATAATAACAATTATGATCTTTCCTGCGATTACTGGTAGATCTAAATTCTGGAAAGATCTGGAAAACCCCAGGTCCCATGCTGGGGACCTGGGGTTTTCCAGATGTTGCGCCCACCTGGCAACATCTGGGAGTAAATATGGGGGAAGATAGGTATTGCCCGTTAACGGAGTATGCAGGGACCAGGCTGTAGAAGTACCCCAGGTAAAACCCCAGGTCCCATGGATAAGAGATCTTATACCTGTACAAGGAAAAATTTAAGAATTTTACTGTTTTTTTTATTTGAATAAACTCAAAAACTTACCAAATAAAAAAAAAACTGGAATACAGGTACCATACAGGTATGTCACTTGTTATCCAGAATGCTTGAGCTTGACCTAATAAGGAATTGTTTGAAGAGATAGCCAGGTTCCCCAAATAGCTTAATTTTTTTCTGGGCAACCTCTAGCCAGATAGGTCAGTTTCTGGTTTGAAAGAGAGTCATTTATCACCTTTTGCCAAAATTGTGTTGAAGGTGGGTTTAGGTTGCATTGAGATAGCTTTTTTTTGTATAGTATAGCAGCTGCAGGTAACACATTCTGAAGTAGAAACTTAGCTCAGGTCCCCTGTTAACCCCAGCAGACAGAGTTCTGGTGAGCGAATATATTTGGAAACGCAAGCTTTTCATTTATATATTGTATTGTGCTCCAGAATTTGGATTACCGGACAGGACCAGAATATATGGAACATAGTGCCTGTATCTCTCTGCACTTGGGGCAAATGTTATAACACATTTTCGTAGATTTTTGCCAGACTGTACGAAGTTAAATAGACTCTAGTTAGAAATTTTATTTGTATATACCTGTCCCTCATAGAGATAGAAAGTTGTGTGACAAGTTTAAGCGCATCTTTCCATTTCCATATCTCTCCTCCATTTGTCCCTGACTCTCTCTAGAGGAGAGGACCAGTGGTAGATAGTATAGTATATAGCCAGGATAAGGGTTTTGTCAGGTCTTTCCTGTATAAATAGGTCTCAAGAGTTGTCACCTCTAGGCTTACAGGTCTAACTGGAACTGCACATGAAAGGCGTGGCATATTTGCAAATATCTAAATAGCATATCTGGTTGGGGGTGAACTTCTCGTCGTATTGTATCATAGCCTTTGCATTCACCCCCAGAAACTATGTCTCCAAGAGTTTTTATCCCCAGCTGCGCCCACCTGGCAACATCTGGGAGTAAATATGGGGGAAGATAGGTATTGCCCGTTAACGGAGTATGCAGAGACCAGGCGGTAGAAGTACCCCAGGCCTGTTTTTGAGACTTCTTAAAGGCTTGTACCACCGTAGACACATAGGAGTAATCGTGACATAGTTAGGTGAGATACCTCAATAGAGAAGTTTAGCAAGAACCTCAAGGGAGCCTATTATTGCGGCCTCTAAGACCACTGCTGAGTTACTCAAATCAGGAACCAACCACTAATGGGCATAGACCTTTGCTGTTTCCAAAGACACTACAATTTGTTTACTACTTTTTCATACATTATCATGCTGGACCTCCAAGTTAGTAAATAGTCATCTCACATTAATATTTGTGGGTATAAAGCCTGTCTAATCCAGGTGTAATAGTTCAGACGCGACTAATTTAAGTCAGTTGGCAAAGATCTTGGCAAAGATCTTTACATCGCAGTTAGGTAGGGATATGGGCCAGTAAGAATTGCGTCAGGGGGTTTACCTTCCATAAGGATTAGGGTGATATAAGTATCATAGCAGAGTCAGGTAGAGCTTTTGTTCTAATAATCCCACGGAAAAGGTCTAACAGTTTAGGGGCCAGGAAGTCAACATATTTCTTATACCATTCTATTGGGATTCCATCCGGGCCAGGCTTTTTGCCCGTGGGGAACCCATAAATCGCTTCTTTAATTTCATCAAGCGTGATATCTTGGTCTAGCGGAAAAACTAGGTCTGGGTACCTCTGGAAAATCGACTGTGTTTAAGTATTCTTTAAAGGAGAATTCAACCCCTTATTTAAACCTACCCCCCTACCCTACATAGACCCCCTCCAGGCTAGCTGCTACCCCGGGTGTATGCCCCTAACTTTTTACTTACCCCTCGGTGCAGATTCAGGGCATCGGAGTTCACAGCCACCATTGTCTTCTTCTGTAATCTTCGGGTCTTCTTCTGGCGCTTCAGCAATTTTCATGAATTTCAGCCCATGCGCAGTTGTTCTGGACCAGCAGACTGCTCCAACTGCACATGTGCCGATATGGCAATTACTTCCTGAAGATTACCGAAGAGTAGAAGATGGTGCCCGTGAACTCCGCTAGACAGAATCTGCACCGAGAGGTAAGTAAAAAGTTAGGGGCATTTACCCAGGTAGCATCTAGGCTGGGGGGGAGGAGGGAGGGGGGTCTATGTAGGGTAGGGTTTTTTTTAATAAGGGGTTGAATTCTCATTTAAGTCCCTCTAGTGAGATGTCTGGGGTGATTGATATGTAGATTGAAAATACTTCTAAAATTGTTATGTCACACCCCCTGGCTAGTAGGGCCAACAATTTCCCATTTTTATCTCCCTTATAGTACCAAGCAGCCACTCTGTAAAGTTCACAAGTGAATATTTTTCTATTAAGAGTAAATCAACATCCCTCTGAGCAGTTTGCATAACCTGTTTAGTTGCATCAGATTTGTTTAGTTCTTCTTCTGCTCTAGCTAGAGTATTTCAGGTAAGAGTAAGAGCCTGCTCCCCTCTCTGCGGGTTAATTTAATCAGGGAGATACATGCACCCCTTGTATAGGCCCTACCAGCATCCCACCCATCGTATAGTCCTCTGCAGTGCCCTGTTTAGCTCCCAATATTGTGTCAGCGGGGGGGGATCGCTCACTCATTTTGGGATTAGCTATCCTCTTGGGGGGTAGTCTTCATTTATCCCCTTGGCCTTGAGGGGTCCTACCCAGGGACAATGACAGGGGGCATGATCAGAACACATCCTACTGTTTCATTATTATAGAGAAAAAGGGAATCATTTTTAATAATTTTAAATATTTTATTAAAATGGTGTCTGAAATCATTTAGAATTTTCTGGATAACAAGTTTCCCTTAACTGTAAAAATGCCTCAAAAAAAATCAAATGCATTGAATTTGTATTCAACTCATCATATTCAATGGCTTTACCAACTGTCAAAAACATTTTTGATAAACTCGAATTGAAAAAATCTTTAATTTTGCTTTGGACAACTCTCGTGGACTTCTACATGAACTTGGCAGCTTTTAGATGCCAGATTTTTACATTCATTTTATTTGCCTTCTGATTATTTCCAGCTTTCAAATAAGGGTCACTGAGTCCATCTAAAAAAACAAATGCTTTGTAAAGCTACAAATGTATTGTTATTGCTACTTTATATCACTAATCTTTCTATTCAGGCCCTCTCCTATTCATATTCCAGTCTCTTCTTCACATTGCAAATTGTGAACCACCCCTTTAAGATGTCATGCATAAAGTCCACAGATGGAAATGTTGAATAAATCATAAATTCAGCTCTTTACAGCACAAGACCTGCAAGTGCAGTCGTTTTATTTTCTTTCTACTTTTATTCCAAGGAAAATAGGAATCTCTGAATCATATATATGTGTATTATTGACGCTATGTTTGTTGGTTTAGTTTAAAAACAGACATGATCTTTGGTAAGTATTAGAAAAATGAAACCATTTTATTAAATATAGCAAAACAAAAATAAAAGATGATCCTTTCAGATATATATGCATTATATAATTAAATATGGTTTCATTTCATAGCTAGACATTTGCTTCATAAAAGTTCAATGAAAATGTAGAAGAGTGTAACTCCGTATGTACTGTACTACTGTAAATCAAGTTTCATAGAAATTATTGTATTATTAGCATACTATTTAGAAAATAGTTATTAAAGTTAAACAATATCCCAAGAAAATGTATTCTGTATTTGCTTGTTCCTTGGCAGTATAAACCAACTCTGTAAGTATTTGAAAGCTTTTTATGCCATTTTTCTGCAAGCCCAGTTCCTCGACCTAGAAAACAAAAAACAAACAAGTGTTAGCTATTTGATGATTTATACATATGAATGTAACAGTTCATTCATACTATTTCCTGCAGCATCAATGAGGCACCTAATAAAAGACCATACATTTCAAATTAAGAAAATGTTTGAACATATTTAGTTGTGAGATTATGGGTGAAATCTGTGGTTTTGTTATATAATAATACTACCTTTACACATGATTATGCTGCACTGTGACGTGATGGAGGTTAAAACTAAGTTGTACAATAAGTAATTTAAGAACCAGTAACATAAAAACACTTTATATATATATATATATATATATATATATATATATATATATATACACATCAGTGCTTGAGTTGGGGTGGGATGCGGCGGGATGGCATGCCGTTACTTTTTTATAATGACCGTTCTCCATCCCGCCAGGCGGGATGGAGCGATTGTTAATACCGGAGCTATGTTTTTGTAGACTGAAAGGTGATCTGTCCAATTATATGAGAAGCGCCAAATATTTGACACCCTATTGGCTGGGTGGGCCCTGAATGCTAATAAATAGTTGCGCACTGCAGGCACGCCAGACACGCAGCATGAGGAGGGTGTGGAGTGGTGCTGCAGGAGTGTGAGGGCTGGGCCTGGCTGCAGTCAATCTTGGCTGATGTAAATAAACGGTTTACTATTACCTGTCCTGCGGTCCACAATCTCCTGCTGAGTCAAGGGAATCTGGAATCCACTTGCGTGGATGAACTCAGCATGTGCCTTTTCACTGTGTGGGGTTTGCTGTGGGTCATGGGTCCCATGAGCTGCGCAGAGAGTGCCCCTAGTTAGTTCACAGGTACATTCGGACAGGGGGGGCAACAATGGTTGCACCTCTGTGTCCCACTGCGCAGCCAACCCTTTGCCCTGCTGTTACCATTCTATTTACCTCCCCTGCCTCCTGCTGATGTGAGGAGGACATCTTTATTCTGGCACGCACGTGGCAACTCCTGATTGTTATGTAATTTTGATGCAAAGCAGCAAAGGCATATAAAAATGTCCAGGGACCTAAAAACCATTTCCATTGCGATTTTTTTTTTTATTTTGTGGATTTTTTATTATTAAGTTATTGGCTTTTTTATTCAGCTGTCCAGTTTGCAGTTTCAGCCACCTGGTTGCTAGGTTCCAAGTTACCCTAGCAACCATGCATTGATTTGAATTTTAACACAGATGCCTACAACAATGTTTAAATTGTATTTTTTAATGTGCCAATTAATTTGAAAACCATAAATATGGGAGTTTAATTTTAGTATGATTTAGAGCGATATTCTTAGACAATTTGCAATTGGTTTTTAATTTTTTATTATTTGTGGTTTTTGAGTTATTTTGCTTTTTTATTCAGCAGCTAGCAATTTCAACAGTTTGCTAGGATACAAATTACCCTAGCAACGATGCATTGATTTGAATTGAGTGTGGATTGTTTTTATTTTCTTATAATGAATTAATTCTTATATCTAGAGTAGATCAATTTATTTATTGCACCACACTTTTTAAATAGGTCCTTATCTGACTTATGAAATGTTATTATATTCATTAATTCTGTGAATGCACTTTATTCATTGCTACTTTTAAGTAGCACGCTATATTGATTGTGGATCCTATTAATTTCACCTGAGTAAGTCTGATTATGAACTTGTATTGGAATGAATTTAAATATTAGCGATTAGCTTGATAACATTCATTTGAAATATGCACTAAATAGCACTTTATATTTAATTAGTCTGGGAATTGATGGGTCCTGTTTAAAATATTTATGTATGAAATAATTGGGCTGCACTGCACTTTAATTTAAGTCTGTGATAAGGGAACTTCAGTTTGCCCTTCTTTTGCACCGATGTACAATCCGGATTCCTTTCATGTCCCCTATGCACAGTCTCTGCTGCTGTGACTCTGACCTCCCCTTTTGTGTGACAGTCTGTGATGGGGAAAATGATGAGATTTAGAGGTTGGCTGGTTGGTTGGGGCATACTAGATGATACACCGATAGATAGATACTAGATAGATAAATAGATAGATACTAGATAGAAATAGATAGATGATGGATAGATAATAGACAGATAGAAAGAGATGATAGATAAGATAGATAATTGACAGATAAATTGATAGAAAGAAAAAGATGATAGATAGAGATGATAAATAGACAGATAGATAACAGACAGATAGATATATAGATAGATACTAGATAGAAATAGATAGATGATAGATAGATAATAGACAGATAGATAGAAAGAGATGATAGATAAGATAGATAATAGACAGATAAATAGATAGAAAGAAAGAGATGATAGACAGATAATAGACAGAATCTATCATCTATCGATTTATCTATTATCTATCATCTATTTCTTTCTATCTATTTATCTGTCTTATCTATCTATTGTTTATCATCTCTTTCTATCTATCTGTCTATTATCTATCTGTCATCTATCTATCTCTATCTAGTATCTATCTATTTATCCATCTTGAATCTATCATTCTATCTATCTATCTATCTATCTATCTATCTATCTATCTATCTATCTATCTAAAGATAGATATCTAGGATCTATCATCTATTTTAGATGCTAGATACTTGATATATATCTATATAATACACAAAAGCCATGAATATCCTGTAAATTATATCCTTATAAACGGTGAGTAGTGATGTCATCAGTTATAAATGGTGAGTAGTGATGTCATTTCTGTCACATGTCTCACTAAAATTCGTGTATTATAATAAATAAAGTACCCCCAGTTGTAAAATATGAGGATATTATAAGTTAATGGTCATGAAACTCCTCGGTAACTTATAATATCCTTATATTTTCAAGAGGGGGTACTTTATTCACTATATATAGAACGAGATAGATTATAGATAAGAGATACTAGATAGATAAATAGATAGAGATACTAGATAGATACAGATAGAATGATAGATACAAGATAGATAAATAGATAGATACTAGATAGAGATAGATAGATGATAGATAATAGACAGATAGATAGATACTAGATAGAGATAGATAGATGATAGATAGATAATAGACAGATAGATAGAAAGAGATGATAAATAATAGATAGATAATCATAACACAGATAGATAGAAAGAAAGATGATAGAGATGATAGATAATAGATAAAGAGACAGATAAAGAGAGAGATGACAGATGGATAGAGGATTATTAGATGATAGATAGAAAGAGAGATAGTGATAGATAAAGGGGCTTGAGGGTTTGCAATCATAACTAGACAGAAGCATTGCCACTAACAACAGTATTAGTAAAGTACACTGTGTCACTGAGAGGAGCAGTTGTGTTTGGCAGAGCACCAGACCAGACTGCAGCACTGGGAGAAGCAGCTCTCAGATGCCCCAACCAACCAGCCAACCTCTAAATCTCATCATTTTCCCCATCACAGACTGTCACACAAAAGGGGAGGTCGGAGTCACAGCAGCAGAGCCTGTGCATAGGGGACATGAAGGGAATCCGGATTGTACATCGGTGCAAAAAAAGGGCAAACTGAAGTTCCCTTATCACAGACTTACATTAAAGTGCAGTGCAGCCCAATTATTTCATACATAAATATTTTAAACAGGACCCATCAATTCCCAGACCAATTAAATATAAAGTGCTATTTAGTGCATATATCAAATGAATGTTATCAAGCTAATCGCTAATATTTAAATTTAATAATTAGACTCACTCAGGTGCAATTAATAGGATCCACAATCAATATAACGTGCTACTTAAAAGTAGCAATGAATAAAGTGCATTCACAGAATTAATGAATATAATAACATTTCATAAGTCAGATAAGGACCTATTTAAAAAGTGTGGTGCAATAAATAAATTGATCTACTAGATATAAGAATAAATTCATTATAAGAAAATAAAAACAATCCACACTCAATTCAAATCAATGCATCGTTGCTAGGGTAATTTGTATCCTAGCAAACTGTTGAAATTGCTAGCTGCTGAATAAAAAAGCAAAATAACTCAAAAACCACAAATAATAAAAAATTAAAAACCAATTGCAAATTGTCTCAGAATATCGCTCTAAATCATACTAAAATTAAACTCCCATATTTATGGTTTTCAAATTAATTGGCACATTAAAAAATACAATTTAAACATTGTTGTAGGCATCTGTGTTAAAATTCAAATCAATGCATGGTTGCTAGGGTAACTTGGAACCTAGCAACCAGGTGGCTGAAACTGCAAACTGGACAGCTGAATAAAAAAGCCAATAACTTAATAATAAAAAATCAACAAAATAAAAAAAAAAATAAGAAATTGCAATGGAAATGGTTTTTAGGTCCCTGGACATTTGTATATGCCTTTGCTGCTTTGCATCAAAATTACATAACAATCAGGAGTTGCCACGTGTGTGCTAGAATAAAGATGTCCTCCTCACATCAGCAGGAGGCAGGGGAGGTAAATAGAATGGTAACAGCAGGGCAAAGGGTTGGCTGCGCAGTGGGACACAGAGGTGCAACCATTGTTGCCACCCCTGTCCGAATGTACCTGTGAACTAGCTAGGGGCACTCTCTGTGCAGCTCATGGGACCCATCACCCGCAGCAAACCCCACACCGTGAAAAGGAGTTCATCAACGCAAGTGGATTCCAGATTCTCACCCCTTAACGCCTCACCCTCCGGACCAGGCCACCATCAATCTGTTCCGTAGCGCATTTGTTGTGCGCCTGCGGCAGCCGCGGCGGCAACGCATGTCGGCCAGGCCCAGCCAGTAAGGGCTGGGTAAAAGAAATTAATGGGCTGGTGACCGGATGCGGAGGTTCAGGTAGCGCGGGGCCCGGCAATTAGCACTATAATATTTGCCAGGAAGTCAGACAAAATTTGCCCAAACACCCCCCACCCTTGACTCAGCAGGAGATTGTGGACCGCAGGACAGGTAATAGTAAACCGTTTACTTACATCAGCCAAGATTGACTGCAACCAGGCCCAGCCCTCACACTCCGGCAGCACCACTCCACACCCTCCTCACGCTGCGTGTCTGGCGCGCATGCAGTGCGCAGCTATTTATTAGCATTCAGGGCCCGCCCAGCCAATAGGGTGTCAAATATTTGGAGCTTCTCATATAATTGGACAGATAACCTGTCAGTCAGTGTCGGACTGGCCCGGCAGGATACCGGGAAAAAACCCGGTGGGCCCCGACCCTCGTGGGCCCCCGCCGGGCCAGAACCCTTCTCCAGATATTTCCAATCGGCAAAAATACATTTTTTTTTCGGGCGATGCGCGCCGAGTGGCGTGCCGAACGGCGTTCTTGCGCATGCGCGCCGAGCGGCGCTGTTGCGCATGCGCGCCGAGCGGCGCTGTTGCTGGCCCGACGCGTTTTAGTAGGGGGGCGGGGGGTCGGAGGGGGGCCCCTGGACAGCAGTCCCGGTGGGCCCCGGGCCCCCCAGTCCGACCCTGCTGTCAGTCTACAAAAACAGCGCCAAAAAAAGGGGGAAAAAAACATAGCTCCGATATTAACAATCGCTCCATCCCGCCTGGCGGGATGGAGAACGGTCATTTTAAAAAAGTAACAGCATGCCATCCCGCCGCATCGCGCCCCAATTCAAGCACTGCCTATATCCTACTTTGCTATCAGAACACAACACAAACACCTGCTGGAGAAGATCTGCGAGGAACAATATACTGCCATTTTAACACTAAAAATGCTTTTACATCAAATTTACCATAGGCTATGTATAAGGGTGATTTGATATGCTCGTATATGCCACATCCTACTTAAAAGGGTTGTTCGCCTTTGGGTTAACCTTTAGTCTGATGTAGAGAGTGATATTCTGAGACAATTTGTAATTTGGTTTTTACTTTTTATTATTTGCGTTTTTGAGCTATTTAGCTTCTTTTTCAGCAGCTCTCCAGTTTGCAATTTGAGCAATCTGGTTGCTAGAATACAAATAATCCTAGCAACCATGCATTCATTTAAATGAGAGACTGGAATATGAATAGGAGAGGGCCTGAATAGAAGATGAATAATAAAAAGTAGCAGTAACAATATATGTGTAGCCTTTAAAGGAGAATTCAACCCCCTAGGGGCAAAAATCCCTTCCCTGCATAGGCCCCCCTCCCGGCCTACCTCCCCCCCCGAGCAAATGCCCCTAACTTGTTACTTACCCCTCCTTCTAGGTCCACTCCAGCGGAGTTCACGGCAGCCATCTTCTCCCGAGCGCTCTTCTTCCTGTAGTCATCGGCATTTGGTGGCGCATGCGCAGTAGGAGGCATTTGCTGGTTCTGATCTACTGTGAATGCGCCGAAAGTCACAAAGTTTCAGAAAAAGAAATTGGAAACTTCGTGACTTTCGGGCGCATGCGCAGTAGCTCCGTACCATTAAATGCCTTCAACTGTGCTTGCGCCCGAAAGTCACAAAGTTTCCTATTTCTTTTTCGGAAACTTTGTGACTTTCAGCGCATTCGCAGTAGATCAGAACCAGCAAATGCCTCCTACTGCGCATGCACCACCAAATGCCGATGACTACAGGAAGAAGAGCGCTCGGGAGAAGATGGCTGCCGTGAACTCTGCTGAAGACCAATTGAAAAGTTGCTTAGAATTGGCCATTCTATAACATATTAAAAGATAACTTGAAGGTGAACCACCCCTTTAAATAGCTGGTATCAATTGTAAACTGTGTGTGACTGTTACCTGTCCAAGCAGAGTAATTATATAGCCAAGGTTCTTGTAAGCACCACCGACGAGGGTGCTGTAATGTTATCCCAGAGAGTTGTAGTTGATCGAGAACAGGCAAAAGTTTTGCCTGTTCTTGTTCAACTACAACTCCCTGAAATAGCTGGGTATGTCACAATATTGCAATAAAACCAGTGTCTGACAATAACAGCAGTAAAGAAGAACTCTAGTGCAAAACACTCTCAAGCAAGCACGGATAAAATGTATATAGGGAAATATCAAATGGTAAATGAAGCATGAGTGCAATAATGCATTCGTTTATAAACAGGACTCGAAAATTCGAACCTTCATGAATTCTTCTTTGTCGAAGCACATAGAGGGAGAGCACAGTGGAAGCTGCATCATAACTCTCTCTATCAGGCTCCTTCCGCTGTGGCATACGTCAAACTTCACAGCACATCAGCACTTCTGTCAACTACTCTCCTATAGCCAAGGAGGAAAGAACCGAGATTCAGATAGGTCTGTGTTACAGCAGCGACACCTTCAGGGTCCAGCAGTAATTACAATAGCCTCGCTCATACAGATTGCTGACTACAGCCTAAATACGGGAAAGGGATATCCATCACACGTGATGTTTCTCTTTTTTGCCTCGATAGTCGATACCAGGCCCAGACTGGCCATCTGTGAGTTCAGGACAATTCATGAATGGATGGTCTGTTTGTAATATAAATGGGCCAGACAGGGGCCTTTCTATTATGTAAATTGGCTGTCCTAGTCAAGGCCCTATCGAGGATGGCCCGCCCAACCCTATCCTCACTAACCAATTAAAGAGAACTGCACAGAGGCAGGCATTTCATAGCGTGGGAAGCTGACTGTGCACATCTTGGAAGCAGCAGCTTTTTCAGGCTAGGCCAGGTTAGGCAAGTGAAGTTAGGAATGAAGCTTTTTTGTAGCGATAGCACAACTCATGTGCTTGAAGTGTAGGAAAGCTTTTGGGGCAAATTCACTAACCTTCAATAATTCGCCAGCGACGGCTTCGCTCACAGCACAACTCTTCGGCAGGCGTAAATTTGCCAGGGACAAAAAATCCGAAGTTGAGTCCAGGGTGCCGAACTCTGGTGAAGTTGCGCTAGCGTTATTGCGCCAAGCGAAGTTACACTGGCGTTGGCTAATTTGCATATTGCGGGAAGTTAAAGTTGAATGGACGTATATGTTGCAGCAACATTACACTACACAAGCCCAGGAAACATTAATAAAATACAGTTGTTATATTGCCCTACACATGTGCCCAGTGTATAGTTTATGTGCCATATGTTAGGAAATGTAGGGGGGAGCCTGGGTACCATAAATGTTTTTACGGACTTTTGCAGCCTATCACCCTGAAAAAGTAAAAGACGCCAGTGTCAGTGGTGTAACTACCGGGGGAGCAGGGGGTGCAATTGGGCCAGGGCCCGCACCCCCTCAGGGCCCCCCGGCAGCTTGCACGTCACTGGATTCCAGCCGAAAATAGCGTACGGAGGGGGGGTGGGGGGCCCGGCTGCGTGTCCCGCGCCAGGGCCCCTCCCCCTCTAGTTACGTTACTGGCCAGCGTTTTTTGGGACTAAGAAACATTTTCAACTATTTTTTGAGGAAGTCCTATCCAACTCTATTGCACCTTGCCTGGTCTGAGGTGGCGAAGGAAAGACTGGCGCAAGAAGTTTCGTTCAGTAAAATCCGCATCTTAGTGAATTTGCGTAGTTACGTCCCTTCGCCAGAGCACAACTTCACCAGGCGTAAGGGAGCGAATAAATAACTACTTGTCTATCTTCTTCGCTAGCAAAGTTACACCTGCTCCCGTTAGTAAATCGGTGAAGTAACTAAATGACGTCACGCTGGCGAATTTTCACTAACGGTCACTTCGCCCCTTAATAAATTTGCCCCTAGTTGTAACAATGAATGTAGCAGATTCTGCCTGCTGAGGAGGGGTGGGGCCAGCACAGAAGAAGCAATGTTCAGCCTGACAAGTAAAAAAAAAACCTGTGTGTTCACTTCACAAAACCCTGTAAACTGTTGCTTATTTCTAAGTTTATTGCTGTTTTCTGAGAGTTTCAGCAAGTATCTGGCATAGGCTATGTGTGCTAGGTTTCCTATTTTGATCCTGATAATTTTCAGTCCTTAAACCTGTGCCTGTAATTGGTATTTAACTATCACTTTCAACATTACAGCAATATTTTCAAGCCTGTAGGGCCACAGACTGATCAGTCTTAATTCAAAGGCTGGAGCTAGAGTCCTGCAGCAGGTCGGGTACCCACAAAAACCTGCGGCACCCTGCGGGTTTTGGTTAGAAGTTCCGGGTGTGGGTATAGACGTGTGTCTTCTCAATAGCGATTTTTACTCCTTTTTTCTGATCACGTCTACTTCCAATGATGTCACTTCCGGTCTACAATGACATCACGTCCTGTTTTACTCCTTTTCTTCTGAACACACCTACTTCCGATGATGTCACATCAGGTTTACAATGACAGCATTTCCTGTTTCTTGATGGTTAGCATGTCCGGGTTGCGGATAAGGTACTTGCGGGTCGGGTAGCTGGTAAGAATGTGGGTCCGGGTTGTGGATTGCAGGTTGTGGGTATTGGTCGAGTACTGGTTCAAAAAATGGACCCGCGCAGGACTGTAGCTGGAGCTATCTAGCACTTCTATTTACTACAAATACCACCCAACATTTTGAAAATCGAAAGGACATAATGTTTTGACCACGCCTGTTTTATAGCCCTACCCCTAATTACCATGTCAATTTTACAAAATTTGTCAGGTTATGGAAAGTTTGAACACATTTCTGGGGGTTTTAGGGTCATGTTTTATGTGTTATTACAGTTTTGCTAATGAAGGTGAATTGCCCTTTAAGCTGCAAGTCACAGTTTTCCAGAAAGACCTGCTTATTGTAAATAGTTACAATTGTTACTTTGCTTATCTTAAAAAAAATCGCGAAAAAAATCGGACAGCTGGGAGGTATGCTACACTTATATGCCACTTTAGTTAGTTTTTCAAGGGACATTAACAATATTGTTATTGCTATTGACTATATGGCCACTTATGAAGGGAGATGGTAAATGCATAATGGTTGAAAAAATGCTTAGTCACCGTTTCTGTCTTTTTCAGATCATTCCAAGCTCTTTCAGTTTTCTGATGAACCTTGTATAGTGCCCCTTTACTTTATGGTGAACGTTGTCAGCAATTGCACATGCTCTAATGAGTAAGCTAATTTCCTGTAATAATAATGTGTACAGTGCACCACTTGTTTGTTAAATGTAAGCTGAGTGTGTTAGATTTATTGCAACTGTTTGAGCACTATGGTTCAAGTAGCATTTTAATCATCAGATTGCTGTCAAGAAGAACTGCAGCAACCAAAACACTGTTAATTGCTTGGAAACACTTACCCTGCGAATTAACCCTCGATATTCGACTAGGAATTGAAATCCTTCGACTTCGAATATCGAAGTCGAAGGATTTAGCGCAAATTCTGCGATCGTACGATCGAAGGATTATTCCTTCGATCGAACGATTAAATCCTTCGAATCGAACGATTCGAAGGATTTAAATCCAACGATCGAAGGAATATCCTTCGATCAAAAAAACTTAGGCAAGCCTATGGGGACCTTCCCCATAGGCTAACATTGACTTCGGTAGCTTTTATCTGCCGAACTAGGGGGTCGAAGTTTTTTTTAAAGAGACAGTACTTCGACTATCGAATGGTCGAATAGTCGAACGATTTTTAGTTCGCATCCTTCGATTCGAAGTCGTAGTCGAAGGTCGAAGTAGCCCATTCGATGGTCGAAGTAGCCCAAAAAATACTTCGAAATTCGAAGTTTTTTTACTTCGAATCCTTCACTCGAATTTAGTGAATCGGCCCCTTAAACATTTCTTGACAAGAGCTTTGCAGCAGTTACAAATACATTATATGTAATGCCTGCCGGATTTACTGTGCACTCTACAAGAAATTCAGATGTTAAGAGTGTGCACAGTGTGTGTGCCGGTGGGGGAGAAGGCTGGCGGTGCTGTCAGAGGTGCTGCCCTCAGGTGGTGGTGCCCCAGAAGTTACCAGGGGTGGAAAAAAAGCTGCTCTTGACTACTTTAAGGGTGGAACTCCACGGGCGATTTCGGGCCAATCCAATGCAGAATTTTAAGGGTGGTATGCAGCCAAGCTGCATCAGAATGACATACATGTATAAGCCGTGGAGACACGCAAGAGATTTGATCCCAACTTGCCCGTGATGTATGGATATCAGAAAATTGGAGGAAGGTGCGCTAAAACGTATACCTATACCTAAAAAGAAAAGAAGCAATCCCAAGAAGCAATCCCAATAGTGCAGTAGCCTTTTAACACGAATTGTAAATAGTATATCGGAACTATGTACAAAAATTGTGCGATCAGCGTGCCTTTCTATAACCGATGATTCTGTCTGTTTTTGTAGTGTGAGAGGCTGTGCCCATTGAGAAAAAACTGAAATAGGTGCGATTGTATGTGCGATTGAAGAGAGGAGCTAGGTAACGAGCGGATCTTTTCCCGATATGCCATTAACGAGCATGGCTATATTGGGGGTAATCTGAATGTTTGGCCGTACATCCGAACAATCCGATTACGATGCGCAATGGGCTCCGGGGGATCGGTCGGGTCAAAATCAAACCTGTCCGATTGACCTAAGGTCCGATCTCCGCCGGACAAAAGATGTTGGCACTCATCACACACGATCCAAAAATCGTACGGATCTGTGCGTCTATGGCCAGCTTTATGTATGCACTTACAGACTAATTTAAGACCAACGCGTTTCGTATTTGAAAATACTTCCTCAGGGGCAAAATTACCCACACTCCACTTCAGTGATATTTATCTGATCAGTGGGTGGTTCTATCAATTTGCATAATTAATACTTTTAATTTGTTAAAAGGAGAAAGAGCATTTAATATGTATCAATTTTTTTAAAATTATGTATAAAGATTTAAAAAAGAAGAAGGGGACCAGCTTGCACTTTGCTGATCAATAAATAAATAAATAATTAAGAAACAAATTAATCATTTAAAAAAGCATTTTAAATCAATTTAAATGTTCAAGCCTCTGGGTGTGAGTGTTTTTAATTTGTGGAGCCAGAAGGTTTCTTCTTTAGATATTAATTTAATTATATCACTCCCACGCCTTTTTCTGAACTATCCCCACAAAAGTTAATAAAGAAGGATCTGAATTATGGTGGATTATTTTGGCTTTTTGGATGGATATCAGCCCAAACATGCTAGAGTTTCAGGCCGATTTGCACATTGTTAGTTGGGAAGCTAATGGTAGGGACTGTCATAAAATATCAAGCAGAAAATTAGATTTGCTATATAAACTGATGCCACAGGGTGGATGTTTATATTCTGATGCTAACTGCACTGAACTTCTGAACTGCTGTGTAATGAGAATTGTAATTAATTACTAATAAACTGGCATGGTTTCCACTACCACCTCTATGCTGACGATACTCAGATCTATGGGGTATATTTATCAAAGAGTGAAGTTAATAGTGAAATTCCGCCACCCTCCATTCATTTCTATGGGATTTTTATAGGTGTATTTATCAAAGGGTGAACTTTCACTTTCACCCATTGATAAATACGCCTTTCAAAATCCCATAGAAATGAATTGAGAGCTGCGGAATTTCACTCTAGTGGCGGAACTTCACTCTTTGATAAATTTACCCCTATCTCTCCTCTCCTGATCTCAACCCAGAACTCCTAACTCGGGTCTCTCCTGCCTGACCACTATCTCTACTTAGATGTCGCAACACTACCTTAAATTAAACCTCTCTAAAACGGAAATGGTTCTTTTTCCTCCAACTAACACCAGTAACATCCCCGAAGTATCCAACATAGCTAACAACTACACTATCATCCTATCTCCCCAGGCCCAGTGCCTTGGGGTTATCCTATATTCTGCCCTCTCCTTAACTCCTCATATCCAGTCACTTACTACTAGACTACTGTAACTCTCTTTTAATTGGTCTTCCCCGCCAGAGACTGTCACCTCTCCAGTCCATAATGAACAGTGCCGCGAGGCTTGTACACCTTAGCAACCGCTCCTCCTCTGCTGTGCCACTCTGCTATTCCCTGCATTGGCTTCCACTATCTTTCAGAATTAAATTCAAATTAATGACCCTGACATTCAAAGAACTTCATAACTCTACCCCTAACTACATCTCTACATACTCACCCAACCGCTTACTACGCTCCTCTACTGACCTGCTACTCACCTCAGCAA
Source organism: Xenopus laevis (assembly GCF_017654675.1). Taxonomy (NCBI): domain Eukaryota; kingdom Metazoa; phylum Chordata; class Amphibia; order Anura; family Pipidae; genus Xenopus; species Xenopus laevis. The sequence continues at coordinate 54,153,758 of NC_054379.1, read as the reverse complement.
CCGCTCCTCCTCTGCCATGCCACTCTGTCAATCCCTGCAATGGCTTCCACTACCTTTCAGTACTAATAATCCTGACATTCATAGCACTTCATAACTCTTCCCCACCCTACATCTCTGAACTCATCTCTATATACTCACCCAACCCATTACTACACTCCTCTACTGACCTGCTACTCAACTCTTCTTTCATTACCTCGTAACATGCTCGCATTCAAGACTTTGCATGGGCTGCACCCCTCCTCTAGAATTCTCTCCCACGTTCTGCTTTCAAGAAATCAATTAAAACGCACTTATTTAGAGAAGCCTACCCTCACTCTGCTTAACTACCAAATGCAATACCATATACAGTACCACATCTCTTACCCACTTAATTCTGATCTTGCCCACTCCCACACCTTGTGTATTATTCCCTTTAGATTGTAAGATCTTTTTGCACAGGGCTATTCCTCACCTTTTGTATTGGTATTGGTTGTGATGTATGTAACTCCATATGTTCTATGTATATAATTCTTGTGGTTTAGTTGTATAAACACATTTAATTTACAGTGCTGCAAAATATGTTGTCGCTATATAAATACATACCGTATATACTCGAGTATAAGCCGATCCGAGTATAAGCCAAGGTACCTAATTTTACCTATGAAAACTGGGAAAACTTATTGACTCTAGTATAAGCCTAGACACAACTACAGCCCTGTCTCCCAGCAGCGCACATTCCGCCAAAGAGACCCCCCCAGCGATCAACCGGACTTCTTTGCAAAGTTGATGGTGACAGAGAATTGCCAAACGGATTACTGTGTGCATTGTCCCACTGTCCCACTACCATGTGCAGAGGGTGCTGTGTGATATTGCCATCACTGTTAATCTTTCATATAACCAACAGAGGGCACTGTGTGATATTGCCATCACTGTTAATCTTTCATATAACCAACAGAGGGCGCTGTGTGATATTGCAGTCACTGTTATTCTTTCATATAACCAACAGAGGGCGCTGTGTGATATTGCAGTCACTGTTATTATTTCATATAACCAACAGATGGCGCTGTATGATATTGCAGTCACTGTTATTCTTTCATATAACCAACAGAGGGCGAACTGTTATTTTTTCATATAACCAACAGATGGCGCTGTGTGATATTGCAGTCACTGCTATTCTTTCATATAACCAACAGAGGGTGCACTGTTATTCTTTGATATAACCAACAGAGGGTGCTGTGTGATATTGCAGTCACTGTTATTCTTTGATATAACCAACAGATGGCGCACTGTTATTCTTTCATATAACCAACAGAGGGCGCACTGTTATTCTTTCATATAACCAACAGAGGGTGCTGTGTGATATTGCAGTCACTGTTATTCTTTCATATAACCAACCGAGGGCGCGCTGTTATTCTTTTATATAACCAACAGAGGGTGCTGTGTGATATTGCAGTCACTGTTATTCTTTCATATAACCAACAGAGGGCGCACTGTTATTCTTTCATATAACCAACAGAGGGCGCTGTGTGATATTGCAGTCTCTCCCAAAGCGAACTGTTGGTATAGGAATGATTAAAAGTGACTGCAATCTCAGCTACTGCCCGCTGACCCGAATATAAGCCGAGGTAGACTTTTTCAGCACATTTTGGATGCTGAAAAACTCGGCTTATATATATATATATATATATATATATATATATATATATATATATATATATATATATATATATATATATATTCTTGCGCTGTTTGGCGCCCTTTACTTTACTGCTAAAGAGCTATGGTACATAACATACAACATTTCTGCCCTACTTTTTTTTTTAAGATTTAAATCTCCTTTAATGTGTCTAGGGATAATTTGTTCCCAGATGAGCCAGCTTCATAGAATGTGAACATTTTGGAGTAGGAACTGTTAAGCTAACTTTTAGTATGTTATAGAAAGTTTCAATTCTAAGCAACTTTTCAATTGGTCTTCATTATTTATTTGTTATGGTTTTTTAATTATTTGCCTTCTTCTTTTGACTCTTTTGACTCTTTCTTTTGATGTCCCCATCTAAAAAACAAATGTTCTTTGAGGCTACAACTTTATTGTTATTGCAATTTTCTGTTACTCATCTTTCTAATCATGTCTTCTCCTATTCATATTCTAGTCTCGTATTCAAATCAGTACATGGTTGCTGGGGTAATTTGGACCCTAGTAGATTGCTCAAATTTCAAACTGGAGAGCTGCTGAATAAGAAGCTGAATAGCTCAAAAAACACAAATCATAAAAACTGAAAACCAATTGCAAATTGTCTCACAATATCACACTCTTTACATCATACTAAAAGTTAACAACCCCATTTAACTGTGAACTGAAATTCCTAATAGTTATTTATCAACCTCTCTAATTTTTCTCTTATTCATATTAAAGGGAAACAATCATAAAATCATATACATGCTGAAAAGCTTATGTAAAATAATGCAATTTTATCAAAATATGTGTTTTTTTCACCATTTAAGAGATAATGCATTAGTGTTGCCATTTCTATTTCTGAACGAAAAAACTCTGGCACTCAAGGCAAGTGAAATGCAGGGTTCCCCCTTGCTTTATTTCTTGTGCTGCCCTTTGTATTTTAACCTCGCTACTGACAGCTAGGGTTGCCATCTTTGCTGGAAAAAAATACCGGCCTTCCTATATATTTATCTTTTTTCCCTATTAATAACATTGGGATCAACCATCATTTTTACCACCCAGGTGACAACCCTACTGACAGCTCACCAAATTCCTTGTTGCCGACTTCAAGATGGGAGCAGGGTCGGACTGGGGGGCCCAGGGCCCACCGGGACTGCTGGTCAAGGGCCCCCCGCCCCCCTACTGCGCCGCACCGAGTTCGGCCGCTCGAACGCCGCCATGCGCATGCGCGAGCGGCGCTTCTCGTGCGCATGTGCGAGCGGCAAAGCGCATCGGCGAAAACTTTTTTTCCCAAAATTTTTATATGTAGAGGGGGTCTGGCCCGGCGGGGGCCCACCGGGTTTTTTCCCGGTGTCCCGCCGGGCCAGTCCGACACTGGATGGGAGAAACATATGCTTTAGCCAATAGTGGAATCGCTTTGATGGAGGAATCACAGCACTTCTTACATTGGACCCCCAACATGACACTAAGCTTCTGGATGTGTCCCCCAAGGCCCACCATGCACACACTTGCATGCACATGTTCACCTTCTTTTTTCCATCAGTCTTCATCGTTGCACTGCTGTGTTTCAAAAAGGCTCCGTGGAGGGGGCTGGCACACCCTGTAGTCCAGGTAATTATATCGCTGTATATCAATGTAACAATTTTTTCGAGTGCAGCACAATCAGCACATGCTCCTTCAACATTAGAAAAACTCACCTGGCTCAGAAGATGTTACTGTCAAGCAATATCACTCACTCCCTCCACCAATTATAAAGATAAAGTGGCAGAAGTTTTTTTTCTGCAGCTTTTTTTTTTTTTTACTGTTTTATTTTTTTTTTTGCTCAAAAAAAAATTTGTTTTATTTTGTTTACCAGGTGTACAACAGATATATGCATGGTTGATAGTATTTTACAATTCAAAGTCATATGTATATAGAGTAATGCTTAGCAGTACAGGATCAGGTTCACATGCATGGAGGGTACCATAATACAGTACAGATTTATAGGTAGGTGCATAAACAACAGTTCTGGGGACTAATAGTGTTTGGTTGACAACAAGGGACCTGTAGTTCCAGAGGGCTCTATGTTGCCCCACCCAACCCTATCTGTGGCCTAGACCTTACTAACACCAAGAAGAGCATTCTCCATTTAGTTTGGATTTTCAGTCCACCATTGCCAGATATTAATGAACTTGCCGAGGTGACCTTGCTTGGACCCTATTGCATACTCCACTGTGGCAAGGTCTGACATTGCTCTGTGCCACTCCTGTATAGTAGGGGGGGAAATGTCTTTCCAGTGTAGGTTGAGGATTCTCCTAGCTTGGAATAGGGCTTTGGTTATGAAAACTTTCTTGGGGAATTCCAGGTTAGTGTTTAGGTCCAGAGTCAGTAGGCATGACCTGGCCAAACAATCACTCCACCCGGGGGCAGCCCTCGTTAGCCAGTCACATACATCTCCCCAATACTGTCTAATGCTCGCACATTCCCATAGTGTATGCAACAGGGTGGCTATTTCTGTCCCGCACCTTGGACATATTGGGGATGGAAGTACCTTCATTCTGTATAGTCTCTGTACAGTAAAGTATGACCTGTGTATTAGGTAGAGCTGTTGTAGGTGGTGGCGAGGAGACATGGAGACCAGAAGTGGCGTGGTCATAAGCCATTTCCATTGTTCATCAGTGATGACCCCTAGGTCTGTTTCCCAAGTCTCTCTAGTTGGGAAGGTCCTATCATTGTGTGTTTTTTCCTGCATCCTTTTATAAATTTTAGAAACCTTACCCCTTTGGTTGTGATCTGCTAGTATGTCCATTATTGGTGAGTTTGCTAACTGAATATGTTGCTTGGAGGATTGGGATTTTAAGATAGAGCTCAGTCTGTGGTGCATTAGCCATTGTGCTTGGGGGAGGTTTCTCTCGCTCTGGAGTTCATGGAAGGTCCTGACGTTACCTTCGGACCACACATCTTCGAGAGTTGTGAGGCCTAGATCTAACCATACCTGGGGTGGGTTAAAGGGGACTAAGCCTGGAAATACCCCGTTGCCCCATATGGGAGTCTGTGGCAAGAGGTTCGTATATCGGATTGTTGCATGGGCTAGATGCAGGATTTTCCCCTGCAGTTTAGATAATGAGGAGACTGGGCCTCTGGGTTTTTTCACCAGGAGGGCTCGCCAGGGGTGTTCTAGACATTTTGTGGCCTGGGTCCACATGTTGTAGAGAGGTGGAGAGATTTTCTGATGCAACATGGGTGAGATATGGGTAAGTTGAGCGGCTAGATAGTATAGGTGGAGGTCGGGAAAAGCCATACCTCCCTGGTCTCTCGCTCTCATCAGGTTTGTGAGGCGAAGCCTAGCTCTCGACTTGCCCCATATGAATTTGTTCAACAACGTATTGATTTTCAAAAAAGTTGCCTTAGGGATGTATACTGGGGAGTGCCATAGGGTGTACAGGAGCTTAGGTAGTATGAACATTTTTGTCAGGTGGATTTTACCTGCAGGGCCCAGTGGAAGCGAGCTCCAAGATTTACATTTGTCTTGCACCCATCCTATCAATGGGTTCACGTTGAGTGCCTTGAACTGATCGAGGGGGAGTGCAATTTTAACTCCTAGGTACGTGAACTCAGAGGCAATATGGAGGGGGCAGGTGGTTGGAGGCCCTGCTCTGCCTTGCTTGTCTACCAGGAAAAGCGTTGACTTGGTGCTGCTGGTAATTAACCCCGATATTTCCCCAAAGTCGTGCGTAAGTGTCATCAGGGCCTCGACAGAGGGGCCCGTGTCCCCCAGGTATACCAGGGTGTCGTCAGCGTATAGCTGGATTTTGTTGTCTGGCCCACTGCCACCTAAGCCCCTGATTTGAGGGTGGAGCCTGACTGCCTGGGCAAAAGGTTCGATGGCTATGGCAAACAGCAGGGGGGACAAGGGACAACCCTGCCGCGTGCCCCTGGTCAGGGAGAAACTGGGGGTTGAAATAGAGTTAATACGGAGCGTGGCTTGAGGGGACTTATATAGGAGTTTAACTCTTGCAATAAATTTAGGGCCCAGACCGAAGCTCTCCAGCACACGCCACAGGTATGGCCATTCGACTGTGTCAAATGCCTTGGCGATATCTAACGCAGCTATAGCTCTGTGGCCTGTGCTGTTGAGTGCCTCCTCGAGAGTGAGATATAGTCTTCTGGTGTTTAGGGCCGGGGTTTTTCCTGGGATGAATCCTATTTGGTCCGGGTGGATTATTTCGGTGATCACTTTGCCTAGTCTCTTAGCCAGGACTTTAGCGTATATTTTTACGTCGGCTGTTAGCAGTGATATGGGCCTGAATGATTCGCATTTTTGCGGGTCTTTGCCCGGCTTGGGTAAGAGAATTATAGCTGCCTCGTACAGGGATTCGGGGAAATGCCCCTGTTGGAGTGCTTCACGATAAAGTTGCAGAAGTAGGGGGGTTAGGGTTCTGCCATGCCTCTTATATAGCTCGATTGGTATACCATCTGAGCCAGCGGCCTTGCCCAGGGGAAAGGAGTCAATTGCCTCTTGTATTTCACTGCTGGAGATTTCTTCCTCTAGGAAGTCACTGAGCTCCCGTGGCAATTTAGGGAGCCCCAAGGGGGTTAGGAATGTTTTTATCTCATCGTCTGAGGCTTGCAGTTTGGAGGCATATAGGTCTTTATAGAAGCATACCAATATTTCTTTTATTTTGTCTGGGTCTGACTGAAGGATACCTTCGTGATCCCTCAGAGCTGGTATGGGTGGGGGGGATGTGTGTGCTTTTGCTAGGTGGGCAAGTAGCCTGCCCGGTTTTTCCCCATGTTCGTAAACATTGATCTTTGAGAAGAAGTGTTTACGCTGGGCTTTTTGGGCTAGGTACTGCGAGTATTGCTCTTGGGCTTCTCTTAGCTGCTTAAGGGCCTCAGGGGATGGGTTTTCAGCGGCCTGGGTATCTAGTTGGGAGACTTGTTTTTCTAGGGCCCTTTCTGCTTGTCGGGATTGGGCTTTGTATGCTGAAATTTCAGCTGATATAGAGTTTCTAAGATAGGATTTTAGGGAATCCCAAAATGGGAGAATCAGGTCTACACTTTGGTTTAGCTCCAGATAATCCTGTAAGTATCCCTCTACTGCTTCCACGTTATCTAAAATATTTAACCAGACTGGGTTAATCGTAGGTCTAGGTCGTTCAATTCTATAGGGGAATTGCAGACGTATTTGTAGGGGGGCATGGTCGGAAATGCCTCTGGGCAAATAACAGGTTTGCCTCACCATTGGGATCGCTAGGGCATTGACAAACACCATGTCGATTCTGGAGAGAGCATAATGTGACGTAGTGAAGCAAGAGTATTGCCGAGAGTCTGGGTTGGCTTGTCTCCATGGGTCGAACAACGCCATGGATGACATGAACCTGTTCAGAACTGTAGTGGAAGGCGAGGGGATAGCCTGGTTTCTGTGCATCCTATCTATATTAGGGGACAAAACCTCATTAAAGTCACCAGCTATTATAGTGAGTGCATGCGGATGTTGCACTAGTAAGCCGGCTATGGTCCGCAGCACTGTTGGTTCGAACGGGGGAGGAATGTATACATTCACCAGCAATACCTCGCTTGTATAGATATAGCAATGGAGAAATATATATCTCCCTTTTGGATCAGATTTAAGGTTGATGAACCTGAAGGGGACTGTTTTGCCTATCAAAATCGAAACCCCTGAGGAGTGCGTGGAAAAGGTGGCATGGAAGGCCCATCCAATCCAAGGCCTTTTGAGGGACAGGGTCTTAGACCCCACCAAGTGGGTCTCCTGCAAGAAGGCAATTGTTGTGGAATGGGATTTTAAGAAGTCATGGACTAGCCTTCTTTTAATTGGGTCATTTAGGCCCCTTACATTCCAGCTTGTTAAGGCCACTGCCATTTTCCTGTAGAGTTGTGGGCATACCATACAAATATCAATACATTTTTGCACATATCAAACAAACATTTTTGAGCTAACTGCGTAAACTTGTATAAACCTGTTACCCCCTTAAAACCCCCCTCCCCTTCCGCCCAATCCCCAACTGAGGGCAGAATTTGTACCCAAACCAAAAAGTGGTGAAAAGACATCTCATGTGGGGTAGAGCATACCACCGTAGTGAGCTGTGTTAAACAACGTCTGTTGGGGATATCTTCTGGAGAGCAAAGGGACCGCCTTTTACCCCTATGCCTCAACTGGGTTGCAGCTTGCGGTGACTGTATGACGTCCCTTGAGTTGTTTTAGCAGTAAATTGTGGTGATTTAGCCTTGTGGTAGGAGTAGGCTTTCAGGGGTGGGTGGCCTCAGCCACTGATTGTTCTGCTGTATGCTGTCACCAAGCCCCCCTCCCCCCCCTCGGCCAGGCAGACAGTTGAAAAAAAAAAAAAAATAGTAGCCATTATATTTCAGGGGCGCTGGTGCCGCGACTCCAGCAGGGGAGAACAGGGGCCCCAGCGGCCCGGGTATTACCCTGTTGCCTGGGTTGTAACTGCTGGGCTGGTTGTGAGCTTGCGCTCATACTCACAGTTAAGCGGGACTATGGGACTCTGAGTCTCAAGCAGGGATTCCTCTCGCATCCATCCAGGCGTTGAGCTCCTGGGGCGAGGTGAAGAAGTGCGTATTACCGCCTGCGAGGACACGGAGACGCGCCGGATACAGCATGGCGTAGTTGATTCCAGCCGCCCGTAACCTGTTTTTCCCGCTCTGAAAGACTGCTCGCTGGCGCTGTACCTCCATTGAGTAGTCTGCAAATATAGAAACGGTGGCCGCTTCGTAGCGGAGAGGGCCCCGGGTTCTTGCCAGTGTTAGAATTTTGTCCCTGTCTCTCGCGTTCAGGAGACGGGCTATCAGGGGTCTGGGGGGGGCCCCTGGGGGGGACCTCCGTGTGGGGATTCTGTGGGCTCTCTCTATGGCAAAGGTGGCTGACAGGTGTGTTGCTCCGAAGGTCTCCTTTAGCCATCCTTCGATAAAGGCCTCTGGTGCATTGCCTTCTGCCTGTTCGGGGAACCCCACAAATCTGAGGTTGTTGCGCCTCAAGCGGTTTTCTAGGTCGTCTGCCTTGCGCTGACCGTCAGACAGTAGTTTTCTGACCTCACGGTATTGTTCTGGGAGGTCACGGCAGTTATCTTCCAGCGTACTCACTCGGGCTTCCACTTCGGTTGTGCGGACCCTCAGCCGCTGCAAGTCGCCTTTGATGATCGACAGGTCGATCCGTATTTCCTCCGTCTTGGTCTGTATTAGTGCGGTGCAGGAGGTGTTTGCAGATTTGATTTCAGCCATAATGTCGCCTAGCGTAGGTTCTGGTGTTACCGGCGGGTCGCAGGTGTCGGTTGGCGGGTTGCCCTCTTGTTCTGCTCGCTGGCTCTCGGCAGTGGTTCCAGGCTGATCTGCGGCCTGCTCATCCTCACCGCCATTTTGTGACTCTTCGCGGGCAAACTTTTCCAGGCGAGATGCTGCCTCCGACGCTCTTTTCTGCGCTTTGGTGTACCCCATAATTTGCCTCTGGGGTAAAGGGTGCCACAGGTGCTCGTGTGGCTCCGTTCTGAGCGAGTTAGTGCTGCTTAATCAGGGTTTGTAGCAGGGTCTATGGCGGAGCTCTCCTAGATGCGTGCTCTCACATCGGCAGTTAGGCCACGCCCCCTTTTCTGCAGCTTTTACAGCCAAGATCTATGAGTTATCTCATTACTTCTAGCATATAGGAGCCTTCAAATGTAGGGTCAATCTTACACATTAAAAATTACCCTTTCTGCAATCACATTTTGATTATACATTGCCCACTCATTCTGATTATATGGTCTGTGCTGAATGGCATATGAAACACGTGCTTAATCAGCTTCAGTTGCGAAATGGGCACCTCCCATACTGAACCCTTCCAGAATCAGTCATTTTTCATGGCACTAGCTTTCAGACTTTTTGGTCCAGAGCCTTTAAGGCTGTGCTTCACAACAACTTTTTTCACCCAGGAGAAACATTCAGATGTAAAAAGAGTTGAGGAGCAACACAAGCATGAACAATGTTCCTGGATGGTGCCAAATAAGGGATGTGATTGGCTATTGGTAACCCCTATGTGGACTGGCAGCCGACAGGAGGTTATGTTTGGCAGTACATCTGGTTTTTATGCAACCAAAATTTGCCTCCAAGCCAGGAATTGAAAAATAAGCACCTGGTTTGAGGCTACTGAGAGCAACATGTTGCTCACAAACTACTGGTTGGGGATCACTGTTCTAGGACTATCTAAAGGTGACACTCATATTACCTTATCAAACTATTTTTCGTACAATATTCAGTATGTGTATGGTGGGAGAAGAAGCCTTGGACATCTGCTCCTTTGAAAGTGCCAAAACATCAGCAAAACATTAATGCTGACTAGAGATAGATAGAAGTAGAATTATTTTTTGTTAATGATCATAATTGTAATTTGTATGGTCACCTTAAGAGCAGGGCTGGATTTACATAGCGGGCCCAGGGCCCGTACAACAAAATTTTCAGGGCCCCCTGGGCCCTGCCCACACTTGCGCCCAAGCCCCACCCCATATCCCGCCCACTTCACATCACAGTTAAAAGACCACACAGACATCAGAGCTAAAAAAGTAACCCCCCCACACACAAGTTATAAAAAGCTATTGATGGTCAGGGCCCCCTTATAAGTTAAAAAAACATTGGCGCCAGGGCACCCCATAAAAGTTTTTTTAAAAAATCATTGGTGCCAGGCCCCCCCCTTGCAAGTAAAAAAAAAAAAATTAGGGCCCCAAAGAATATTTTTAAAAAAAACATTGGTGCCAGGACCCCCCTTACAAGTTAAAAAAAATTGGAGCCCCAAATTTTTTTTAAAAAAAAAATCATTGGTACAGGGGCCCCCTTACAAGTTAAAAAAAACTGGGGCCTCAAAATTGTTTTTTTTAAAAAAAACATTGGTGCCAGGGCCCCCCTTACAAGTTAAAAAAAAGTTGGGGCCCCAAAAAATATTTAAAAAAAAAAAACGTTGGTGGCAGGGGCCAATAGAATATTAAAATAATACATTGGTGGCCAGGTGATTAAAAAAAAAGGACTTTAATTTCGGCTGTTTTCGTGACTTCGGGTCTTTTTACCACTTTGTGATTTCGGCTTCGGCTATTGTCATAGCTTCGGGTCTTTTCACCACTTCAGGAGTTCGGCTTCAGCTGTTTTCGTGACTTTGGGTCCTTCGGCTGTTAGGCTTTTCGGCACTTCCGCATTTCGGCTGTTTGGGACTTGAGAAATGGCGACACGGCTCGGGCGCTCTTAAGGGGGGTCCGGCTCTTTAAAAAGTGCAGCACTGCCGGGCCCCCATTCATGCCCGGGCCCGGGACACTTGTCCCCCTGTCCCCCCCTGATGGCGGCCCCTAGGCCCACTGCTGTTCGTCACCCCTGTCCCGTCCTCTTTATTCTTGCAAATTTTCATGATCAGGACAGGAGCAATGGGGATTGGCGCACGGGAAATTTAAAAAATGATGTTTCTACTGTGCATCTCCAGTGTTTTTGAACCAATGTGGGTGTGGTTGGGCAGCATGCCACACCCTAAAATCCTGCCGCCCTAGGCCTTGGTGGCCTTTCCACAAATCCGGGCCTACTTAAGGGTCTGGCCACACGGGCAGATTCGGGGAGTTTAGTCGCCAGCAGACAAATCTCTTCTTCTTTGCGGAGACTAATCTCACCGGTCTGCCTTCCGCCGGCTAAAATGTAAATCGCCTAAGGGCAGGCACATGAAGCGCTTCATTTTCCGAAGTCGCCCAAAGTTTCCTTGTGAGGCAATTACAGGCGACTTCGAAAAATTAATCGTTCCGTGTGCCTGACCCCAGGCGATTTACATTTTAGATGGCGGAAGGCAGATCGGGGAGATTAGTCGCCGCAAAGAAGAGGAGATTTGTCGCCTGGCGAATCTGCCCATGTGGCCAGACCCAAAGAGAGCAAATAGGCATTATTCTCAAATTTCACCCTAAATGGCCTTGGATGGTTTCCTATATTGCTCTGGGCTTCCCGGGTGGGGGGAATTTTGTTAACAGTGCTCCATGTTATAATAACTACACCCATCCTCTCAGTAAATATAGTCAGACTATTAAAAGAAATGTCTAGCTACGTGTCAAAACACATTATACTATCAATTCATTATTCCAAATTGCACTACATTCAGGCAATCTGTGGATTCTGGCAAATGCCAGAGAGGCTGTTGTAAGATGCCATAGACCGTCACTATTTTTTGGGCCTGTGCAGGTTTTTTTGTGCCTTTGTGTACTTGAAATCCTAGGGTCTATTTTGATTCTCAATCCAGGCCTGACTAAGTTCCTTATTGTGTAGGTCTCTTCTGTTCCATACACCACCCTGCATTTTGGTAAGGAACTTTGGCAAAAGTTGCCAAAGATGATAGCAAGTTAAAAAAAAATTCTTAAAGGTTCCTGTAGGACAGATATAATACTAAGGATAATTTACAACATAATCATTAATCGTAATCCATAGCAGCCAATCAGTGATTAGTTTTTCCAGCCAAGAGCAGGTAAGAACAATAAAAGCAAAAACCCACCCAATGTTTGACAGCCTACGGCTAGGTTCCTGTTTTCATCAAAATTAAGCAAGATTGGGAAAAGATTTGTAGGATCCAACAGCCAAAGACCTACAGTAAGTAAAGTAAAATATTATATATATATATATATATATATATATATATATATATATATATATATATATATATATATACTGTATATATATATATATATATATATATATTCATAGCCCATCTAAACTAGGTGTATACTGAGTGATAGAGGAGATACAATTACTCTGCCCTTTTTTTATTGTCATAAGATCTGTCATAAACTGGACAGCTGTCAATGATCACTGAATCTGATACAGGAGATTTGTATTCTGCAGCTCTGTTTATTTATGAAAAGGAAGCAGGATCTGGATAAAAAAATAAAATTGCGTAATAAAGCATAGAAACTATCCTTTCAAAAAAAGCTTGAGGTCTTTAGACTGAACACATGGTGATTGAATACAGTCATGCATATTATGCATTTCTTGCTTCCTACAATTCATGTACATTTTTATGAAAATAGCATAAAACATTGAGTTTCCTTGGAGTAGCAGCCACTGCAGTGCTTAAGTCATCTAGAAGAGCTGCCTGCATGATGTATTATGTGGGTGGTCTTAGAAAAAAACACAACACTGCCAGCTCCCTCTCCCAGTTCTGCCTACGCCTACATCCGAGGAGCAGCTGGTTTAATTTTACTAGGTCCAGGGGCAGAGATCAAACAAATCACCAGCAAACAATGCAATGACATCATCCATGCATAGCATACAAAGCTCCTGTCGTTATTGCTTGTTCACCTGGTACTGATGTACGAAGGGTGTAGGACAAAGACATGGATCCTGATTATGCATCCTTTGAAAGCTCCCTATGCAATGAATTTAAGGATTTCTGCAAGAAAATTAGCGAATCTTACAATGAATTAAAAGAGGATTTAACACCCTACAGAGATGATCGATTTTACAGGTATTGTAACAAATAAATGAAAGGAGCTGTAGAAAGGGAAAGCAGGTGCCATTTACAATGGTTATAATACACAAATATGTACTATTAATAATATTGTACTATGCTGTTATCTTGATTGATAAAGATGTTAGAAGTGATATTTTTGCATGTTGTCTATGTCTTAGGTTTGTAGCTAAACCCATAGATATACACACAATAACATATGTCCGTATGTAACAGAAGGCTTTAATGTTTGCACCAGATGACAAGGACATTAAAAATAAACATTCTGCTCAAATATGGGGGGGAGTTTGTGGATAAAGGATTTTTCTTTAATTTGTATTATACCAACTTTATGTTTCCTTAAAACATTTAGATATACCCAGTAACATTATTTTCCACCAATACAGGTTTAGTCTAGCGTAAAAGTAATTTAAAAATGTTTAATTATTTGCTCAAAATGAACCCTTTACTAGACCAAACAGCCACATCATTAACAGAGGAAGATAAGCTGCTTCAGTAATTATCACCTTGTAAGCATACAGACCTAGAATGGTAAAAGTCCCACACTGCTCCACTGATCTGTAATAAAGTATAATCTTAAACGTACAAGCTTATTCCTGAAATATGTACATAGAGTATACCTGTTCACACACTAGTAGTTTTGTTTAACTAGAGGGTACAGTATATTAAAAGAAAGAAACTGTAATTCTATGCTACTTTATAGTATAATTCAAAACTGTCAGTGGGTCTAAAGTTATTTCTACATGTATTTGCAACTGAAAACAGTATTTGTTCAGCCCTCTCTGTTCTCTGCTTTTGAAAAATGTATCGCCGTTAGTAGTGATGGGTGAATCTCACCCGTTTCTCTTTGCCAAAAATTTGTGAAACAGCGAAAATTCGTCCAAAATGCATTAAAGTCTATGACCATGGAATATTTTATAGCATGATGCGTCGCGTCAAGTTACGTTTTTTTGACGCATACATTTTTTTCACCCATTGGAGTGTATAGGAGTCATTTTGCAGTGAAACTCTGAGAAAATATCAGTTATCCTCCTGGTCTTTTATTTGCTACATTGTTTCAGCAGTCATAACCAGTGTTGCAGAAAATGTAGAGACAGAAAGATATTGTTTTTAGTAACAATTAATTATTGCACATATATTATTTGGGATTTTTTTTTGTCAGCAACAGCCCTGTTGCTATCCCCACCTACTTTACCTGTCCTATGCTCAATGTAGGTTAAAAGAGAATTCAACCTATGGGGGAAAAAAAAACATCTCTCTTCCCCCCAGACGAACTACCCCCGGGGGAAATGCCCCATACTTTTTACTTACGCCTCGGCGCAGATTTTTCCAGCGGAGTTCCACGCATCCATCTTCTGAGTCCTCGGTGCGCTGACTGGGAGATCGGTATTTTTGCACATGCGCAGCTGGAGCAGTTTGCCAGTTTGCAACAACTGCGTATGCGCAGAATTACACAGAAATTGCCGATCTCCCACTCAGCGCACCGAGGACTCGGAAAATGTATGCGTGGAACTCCGCTGGAAGAATCTGCGCCGAGGGGTAAGTACAAAGTATGTGCCATTTCCCTGGGGGGGGGGGTAGTTAGCCTGGGGGGAGGAGGGAGGTCTACCTGGGGTGGGGGTAAGGGTTTTTTTTCCCACAGGTTGAATTCTCCTTTAAGGGTCAGCCCCATCACTTGTGTAGATTGCACAACTGAACTGTCTGCACTTAGAAAAACTGAAAAGGGATCTCTTACCAGGATAGGTAAATTGCTACCCCTGGTAAAGTGTCACCTGAGTCAAGGTTGCAACTATGCCTTGTGACAAAAAAACACCCCTGCACAAATTTGCATCTATGGAATTTGTAAACAAGCATTTTTCTCTCAACAATAAAACATACTTAACTTAAAGGGGAACTATCCCGACAATAACATTAATTTAATAATAAGCTTCAGTATAGTGAAATAAGAAATACATTCAATTAAAAATTCGGCACTATTCCTGAAATAATCAAGTTTATCTTCACTCTCCCTCTCTCACCGTCTGTTTCTCGTCATTCTCTCTTCATGCAGAAGTTGGGTGTCAGATATTCATTGACAGTTAGATTCAATACTAATATATCTTATAGGGGGGCTCCTTTTGCCTATAAGATGTATTAGAGCTCTCTCTACTAAAATCACACTCTACATGCAGAATTGTAATGTGCAAAAGGCAGAATGTGCAAAAGGCAGTTATTTTGTTAAATTTTGTTTGTACTGGAATCAGTTATTTGAGTGAGCTCTTATACATCTGCTAGGAAAGGAAGCCCCCCTAAAAGATGTATTGGATCTAACTGTCAATGAATATCTGACACCCAACTGTTGCAGGAAGACAGAATGTAGAGAAATATATGCTGAGAGAGGGATAGCACCACCTACAAGTTAAAAGAATATCATTGGTGGCCAGGTCCCCTACCCTATAAATGAAAAAAACAAACATTTGGCTCCAGGGCCCCCCATAAAAGTTTTTTTTTTTTTTTTTTTAAAAAACATTGGTGGCCTGGAGCAATTTTTCATAATTTTCATACATTTTTATACAAACAGATAATTTCAGAGTAGCTTTGATGTTTGGCAATTATGAGTACATGGTTACCTATTTTGGATTCGACTAAATCTATATTTTTAAAAAATAAATGGTTTCGTGGCATAAACCTACTTTTCCAGGAGTTTTGGCTTTGGAATCTAAAGTATGCCATATTCTGCTGTAGTGTTTTGAAAATTCTGTAATTTACTGCTGGGAGTTTTTGATTTATAGAAGTCAGAAATCTCCATAAAACTATCTGGTATTGGGGCATCCTAGAGACACCAGGCTTTTCCATATTTTTCTTGTAATAAATCCCCATATGATGACAACTAGCATTTTTTATTTTTCTTTGGAACTCTAAATCTTGCTCCAGAAGTGGAAATACAGAACAACTCTGGCAGGTTTAGAAAGCTCAGGTTCTCCTGAAAAAAAGCAATGTATAATTTTCAGAGTTAAACCAAACATTTCCCCCAGGAAATGCCCTAGTGAGAGAGCACAAAATGAAGACATGGCTGGTACTGAGTGCAATTGAAATAGGGCATGCTGCTGGCACTTAATCACACATATGAATGCCTGCAAAAATGTTTATAAATAACATACTTATGCACACAAACATTTTCATGGATGAAAAATAATAGATATACCTCACTCCCTTTTATATTCCTCTGACAGAAGGTTCTGCTGTTATTGAGGGACTGTGTGTCAGTGTGTTAACAGTACATCTATTGCTAAGAGTAGAACAATATCCAAACATACTGTAGGTAATGTGGCAAGTAGATACTACTCTCCCCATATCCCCATGTAGTAATACCACCAGCACTTGAAAATTCAGAATTGGCAGTTCATTCGCAAAAAAAAAGTTGAGGCCAAACACCCAAATGAAAATATAGCATACATAATTTTCATGAGCAAAAACAACTAACCAAAAACAATGCAGAATGCATTAAAGTAACTAAAATCCAATACAACCACTCAATTCTTTTTTAAGTCTAATTAAGTTTTGAATTGAAGTTTTTATGGTTTCCCGCAGCCAATTACATTTTATGGGTGCAAAATGCAAGCACCTATGCAGAACTAAAGACGCAATAAAATGGCCAAAAATGCAACAAAATCACCACAATGGATCCAAAGGAGGTGACTGTAGGAAGGGGCAGACTGGGATTAAAAAGCAAACTTTTCAAAAAAATCTATGCAGCCGACATATAAACGTGTGACATTGGCAAAAAAAGAAAATGGTAGAAATATAGTGTAGTATACTTTGGTAGTGAGCCACCTCTTTGTGCAAAACACTATATTACTTGTGGGTCCCACTCCAACATCCACCAGAAATATAATAAGCCTTGTTTTTTAAGGGTCACCATCAGGGGAAGGTGGGTACTCACAGACGTTTTAATTGATTATACGCCTATCTGTGGGTTTGTTCAATACTCCTATTCCAAGTGCTGTCCGAGTTAAAGGAAGAGGTTTCATATAGTGTAAAAATGTTTCTTTAATAAATAGTGCATAAGTTAAAATCACACTCACATAAACACAAGTAGAATGGGCAAATTGCAGTCTTTTCCAGGTCCGCAATACTCTTGACCGATCCGCTGCGCTTGGGGTTCAGTTTGTTACAAGCAGGCAGAATTTACCCTTAAAAAAAAGGCTAATTATATTTCTGGTGGATGTTGGAGTGGGACCCATAAGTAATATAGTGTTTTGCACAAAGAGGTGGCTGACTACCAAAATACACTACACTATATTTCTACCATTTTCTTTTTTTGTCTTCCCCTGGGCTTCCTTGCGAAGCGCTGTCTTACAGATTATTTGATTTTAAGTTTTTTACCGGTTGGAGAACGGGATAGAAACGGCTACAGGGACGAACGTCTGGAAATCTTAAAAAACCTTTTTCCTTTTTAAGTGTGACATTGGCAGCCAGGCCCCCCCTACAAGTCAAAAAATAAACACTGGTGGGAAGGCTGCCATAAAATTAAAAAACGCATTGGTGGTCAGGCCTCCAGACATAAATGCCAAAAAAAATAATAAATTGGAGGCCACCCCTCCAGTTGAAAAAACCATTGGTGGCCAAGTTCTCCCCCATAAAAGTAGAAAAAGCATTGGTGGCCAGGGTCCCCCCCCATAACATTTAAAAAAAGCCTTGGTGTTCTATGGAAAGTTACCTTTAAAATTTGGCAGGCAGACTTCCTTGACTCCTTTGTTTTCCTGTGCCATTTTTTCTTCAACTTTTTGTCGGCTTCAGCCCCAATCATCTCCCTTCTGTGGCTCTTTGCTTCCCCAGCTCATTAGCCCAACTGGACAGATGGCCAGTCCGGACCTGACTGTAAAGGCCACAAGAAGTACAGGCAGTGGCAGACATGTTGCTGCCACTTGTCTGCTGCTGCTTAGGGGCCCCTTTGCAAGCACACTCAAGGGCCTGGTTGTTTGTCACTTACAGAGCTGTCAACTTTGAAGTCTTCATCACTGGGAGATTTGTGACGCGCTTGAATGTGCAGCCAAGAAAATCCCACGTTTGTGATGTAAATGGAAGTGCATGCACAGAACCTCTTGTGAAACCACAGAAACAACAATGCACAAGTATACGTTGCTCCATACCTCCCAACATTCTGGAACTAGAAAAATGGACAAAGCCGTGCGAAGCGCGGCAACATTTTTACCATGCCCATTTTGTGGCCACACACAGTAATTACCATGCTTACTTTACAAAATTTGAGATCTGCTTATCTTTAATCGATACAATTGCTTCTTTGCTTATCTTAAATTGTTACAAAAGTATCGATGTGCACATGCCACATATTCTGGGCTCTCTGCCAAAAGCCAATTAAGTTTTAGAAACTTTGTATCTGTTTCTGCCTGTTCATTGCAGGAGATCAAAGAGAAAGGAAATTTCACTTACAATCCAGGACTGCGTATTGAGCTGTCAAAATCGGGACTGTCCCACAGAAACCGGGACATTTGGGAGGTATTACTGCTCCATACCTCCCAACATTTTGGAAGTAAAAAGAGGGACAAAAAATTTTTTTCCGCACGTAGCGCAGCAAATTTTTTGATCACACCCCTTTCTGTGGCCACATCCCCCTAATTACCATGTTCGTTTTACAAAATTTGGCAGGTTATGAAAGTTTGAAAATATTTCTCCTTATCTAAACTGTGTTTGAAAATATTTCTCCTTATCTAAACTGTGTTTTTGTGTCTCAAAATTGTTACAAAGTATCTTATTTGCACCTGTTAGCTGTTCTGGGCTCTCTGCTAAAAGCAAATTAAGTGAGAAACTTTGTTTCTTTTTCTGGCTGTTCAGTGCAGAGAAAAGAGGGACTTTCCAGTACAAATGATGGACTGCGGGTTGAGCTGTCAAAAGAGGGACTGTTCTTCCGAAAAAGGGACAGTTGGGAGGTATGCTGCTCTGCTGACGTCACTGAAATGACTTCTGTACATGCACACATGAGATTTTTGCCTGCAAATCCGCAAAATCATCAGAAGTCGTCAGAAATTGGGGAATGCTTGAAATGGAGGGAGTTCACAGTTCTGCACTTCTGTTTGATGTTTCAGGGCTGGGGAACAAGCAGGAAGTGCTGCAGAATGTAGATTCTACATTCTATGGAACTCAAAAGGTTACACTCCAACTACATGCAATAAACTCTCTGCACCCAAAAATCGCTTTTTCTCCCTCCGCACTCTCCCTCCCCTCTCGAAAGGCACAGCAGCTTCACTAGTGAAGTAACTTCAAAAGCTTCATTTTCCGACCAGCACATAACTCCTGGTTCTGCCTCCCCAAGAAAGACACAGGCAAAACCGGTAGCTCAGTGCCGTCCTGCAGTGTCCCCCCTCCTCCCATATTCTCCTCTTGTGTTTTTATGCTTACTGACTTGCTAATATTGTATGTGCTGGGGGAGGGGGTTGATAAGGAAAGAGCAGGAGTTATTATGTGACTTTCGGTGGACCAGAGAACGAGTACTTTGGGGTGAAAAATAAAAAGAGCAGATTTGTGAGCCTCTCAGGAAAAGGAAGCCCATGAATTACCTTTCTGGAGTGTAAAGGGTTACAAAGGCTGAGGAGTGACAGCAGGGACAGCCAATAAGAGTAAGGGCAGTCAGTGAAATACATTTGACTCCTACGCAGAGCTAGCCGGAAGCCAGCCACAAGAGATGCAGTTGTCAGGGGGGCCAGTATAATAACTGAAATATTTTAAAAACTGTATTCAATTTTAATATATTATATTTAGAGAATTGAATAATTAAAATTTTTGCGATAGTTCCCCTTTAAAAAAAAATCACGGGCCAGAAGGCCACTTCCTCTTCCAACAGGACAGGAAGTGATGTCAGCACAGAACCCTCAGCCAACTCTGGCAATTAGCGTGCAGTAATAACAGCAGAGAAGTGACAGCAAGTAGAAACCCGGCTTCACGGGAGTTCGCCATGGAGCCGTAAGTTGTACAGGGTGGGATAGATGGGACTAGTATCGTAACGTATTGGCATTGTGGCATTTAGGATTATGTGATATTCATAAGAGGGAGCCTGTACAATTTTAATGCTGATTTTATGGTTTAGCTTGCGATGCTTGTGACTAATGAAAGAAGGCTTCCATACCCTTTATCCTCGATTGGTTGATATACAAATGGTGTGCTCTCGCTGCATTCTTACATTATATGTTCATTTTTTGTGTACCCAAGAGGTTAACTAAAATTCTTGTTTGGCCACTCCCTAAACATAAATAGCTTATCTTCACATAATATATCATTTGTGAGGCTACTACTACCTTGTTTATTTGTACCCTTAATACAAAATACCGTATATATGTATTCCTTGGTAGGATATATATGCATTCCTTGATAGGACTAAAATGTAAGCATCTTCTGTTATACACAGCAATTGGTAGATAGGATAGCCACGAAGAGGATCAAGTAAACAAGACTTTATTTGCCTTTTATATTTCCCATGGGCAGTTCTGTCTTCGACTTCTTGGAGGGGAGTGTGGTTGCACGCTGTATAACAGTGATGTCTTCCTATTAAGCCAAGAGACACACTTGGCATGCAGCCGTTTAATAGTTAAAACAATAAAACACAAACAATGGTGTCCGTTTACTAAACCGCTGGAACACTTTGCACACAAAAACTCAAATAAATTATCACAAAAAATAAATGAATCACAAAATATGCTATTGCTAGTTTACTAAACAATGAGATATATAAACTTGCAAATATTTTGTAAAATGTTTTAAAATTATTTGATAGCCACTTATCTCATTTAATGAAATCAGCTCAACATAATGGGGGGAATTCACAAAAGTGGAGATAGCCCATTTTTGTAGTAAAAGCGGTGGTAAACTGGTGTAAAATACTGTATAACTGTCCCCCATGTGTCAGAAAAATCTTTTGCTTTGGTTCACCCAATCTTCATTTCACACCTCTGATAGGTGCCCCATTTGGGAATTATTATCATATTAATAGGGATTAACATGCTATAGTCAGGGCACAAGTTTCTGTCTAACCCTATAGGTGTAAAAGCCTTAACAAAAAAAAACAAAGTAAAACATGGATTAAACAAAAAAACGTGTATTTTATATAATTTGACACTTTTATGACGTAGGCTTTACTTATAATAGTATAATATAATATACTTTATATATTTTATTTTTCCACATTTATCTTATTTACTACACAATATAGAGCCTTGTACCCTATCTCCTCCTTGCTGTTTTCTTTAGTTTAGTGGCATTGAAGACTTTATTCTCAGTTTCTACACATACACAGATATCCTGCTCTCTCCCTCCTAACTCCTACTCCCCTTCAGAAAGGCACAAAGAAAGCAAGCAGCTTCGCTAGTGAAGTAACTTCAACAGCTTCCTTCTCCATTCTGTAACCGACCAGCACATAACTCCTGCTCCCCCCCAGAAAGAAACAGGCAAAACCGGTAGCTCTGTGCCATTCTGCAATGTTCCCTGCCACCACACATTCTTGTCTTGCTTACTGACTTGCTAGAATTGGATGTATTGGGGAGGCGGGTTGATAAGCAAAAAGCAGGAGTTATTATGTGACCGGAGAAGGAGCCCTTTTAAGTTACTCTACTATTGCTGGGCTTTCACATGCCTTTCAGGAGGGGAGGGGGTTTTGAAAATAGAAAGAACAGGACATTTGTGTGCCTGTCAGGAAAAGAAGGAAGCCCATGAACTGCCTTTCTGGAGTGTACGGTTACAAAGACTGAGGAGTGACAGCAGGGACAGCCAATGAGAGTGAGGGCAGACCAGTCAGTCAAATACGTTCGATTTCTACGCAGAGCTAGCCAGAAGCCAGGCAGGAGAGATACAGCTGCCAGGGGGCCAGTATAATATTTTAATTATCTTAAACTGTATTGAACTTTTAATACATCATATTTAGAGACTTTAATAACTTGATTCATTTGAATAGTTCATTATCGCAAAAGTTCCCCTTTAAAAATCAGAGAGAGCAGGATAGGATCAAATAAAAAATACTTTATTTGCCCTCTCTTTTTTCCCATGGGAAATGTTGTCTTAGACTACTTGATGGGAGTGTCGTTGCACTATTGTACAATAGTGATGTCTTCCAATTAAGCCAAGAGACACCCTTGTAATGCAGGTTTTAATAGTTAAAAACAATCTACAATATGCTTTGCTTATTGTTTTAAACACAAACCATGGTGTCCATTTACTAAACCGCTGTAACTTTTTTGCACACAAAAACTTAATTAAATTATCACAAAAAATAAAGTAATTACAAAATATGCTATCGCTAGTTTACTAAATGGCGAGAAATAAACTTGCGAATATTTTTTTGTAGAATTATTTGATAGCCACTTATCGCATTTGCTGAAATGAGCACAACATAATGACTTAGTGCCAAGTTTACTATCCAGGGAAGTGGCCCAAATACAAAAATGTTGCCATAATATTCGCAATTTAAAAAAAATTAATTTCTTTGTTTTAATTCACAAAAAGAAAAGGTATACAGAAGAAAATAGGTGCATTCCTCACATTAAAATGGCGATTAAATACGTTTACGACAAAAATTTTCAGGGGCAGGACATATCCAATCAATCAGTGGGATGGCTTGTCTGAAATTACAGGTGTCCGTTGGCTGTGTATTTTTGATTTCTGTAAATTTATGATTTTGTTGGCAACGTTTTCAGTTTCATTGTGATTGGCTAGATTAAAATGTGCATTTATATGATGCAAACAGATCGATTGGTATAACTTGTTCATGATTTTTTTGTTAATATGTTTCTATTGGCAGGGGCTAAGGCTTGTGACTGTGTGAATTGAACTGTGGATTTATGATACATACATGTTTGATTAGGTAAAATGTGTTTATTATGTTGTTGATGGTATCTTCACAATCACCTTGATTTAGTGATTTATGGATAAGTGGTGCCTGGATAAGGGATCCTACATCTGTGTGTATATATCCATGTAGTGTAATATGCCTCAAAATATAGGCTGGTCCCTGTACTGTTCTATATTTAGACTCAGGAATTATTCCATATAACAGTTTTTCTCAAACTGTGAGACAAATATCACTTTTTAGGATTTCTTTGTGTAAGCCCAAGGGGACTTCTTGTCCATATATAACAGCTGCAGCTATCATGACCAATATCTGAACATATCTAATACTGTTGGAACAATCTATAGCTATGGTAGCCACCATAGGAACACCAAGACCCAGAAGGCTCCCATTTACAAAATAGTATCTAAATAGATATGAGTTGTTACATAGTTACCAGTCAGTGGGTAACCCGTAACATGTATGAAGTATTCCATTTGAAAAAAACCTGCAAGATTAGTTACTATGGATTACTATATCTGGAAAAATGTCAGCATGTTAGATTTGTTTACCTTATATAATTAAGGAAACCCTAATTGAAGAATAATATGGTGGATTTGTTCAAATCTGGAGTTACCCAAGGTACAAGTCAGAAAATCCATTATTGTATATACTTGTTGAAAAAAAACTGTTACTTCTTACATAAAGGAAATAATTGGTAGGAATTATTTACATGCAATTCTAGCACTAAGGAGGCCTAAATGCTTCACTCTGTGCACTACTCATTTGACACTGCATCTTTTATACACTGCTCTCTTTATTGTATCATTCTCTCTGCCTGGCAAACTAGACTCCTTTGAATTGCATAGGACCTACATGCACTCCTTGTACAACTTGAACTCCCGCATATTGGGAGCCATTCCGAAAATCGATAAAGAACATGGTCGTTGTGTGAAAAAGGCGGCTTTATTTGAACACACAGTGGAATAATATCGTGCGGTGGATCATGCACTAAACATGCCTCAGTATACTGCATGCTGAACATGCTGTCTTTTGGGTGTAATGAGCCAAACCTTTATTTATAACATTCATATGTTTTGCTCGTTTGTGCAGCATTACTAAAAATTCGATAAAGGTTATCATTTATTTCACACAAAATAAAGTAAACATAGCAAACTCTGTATTAGCCATACCTGAAATACCAAATGAATAAATAGATACAGGTTTTATTAGCAAAACCAGAAATGTTGCATTCTCAATAAGCTAAATGTGCATCCATAGCTCCAGGGAATGTAGCTCTATGTTTTAAATATCACTTCAGGCTTTTCAGACCTGGAAATACTCGATTTACAGAAAAATGAATGTAAGCAGGAACTGTAAGTTTGTTTTACTTCCTCAGTGTTCGGATCACCACAAATTTTTACCTTATGGAGCAAGTATTTGGAAGAGATCTGTGGCACACTGTCTGCCTGGAGAGGTTTGATGCAACTCTGTGCCCTATGATGATGTACTTAGTATTCTTATACCCTGTCAACTGAAGTACATAACCAAGGTTTCCACTGGTGTATGTAGCAGGAAATTCTATTTTAATCGAGGCATCTTTCAAGAATTGGAGCACTGTTTTATTCAGCTTAAATAACAGCTGAACAACTTTATTTAATGTTTATTTAATATGAATGTTCATGTTTTTGAGAAACTATGTATATCCCTTTATAAAATATATTTATGCCATTTATCATGCAAACTTGCCTGTTACATTAAAAGGCTAATACAGATCTCTTTTGGAGCCTTTAGCAAGTAAATTCTGACTCTGTAAAATTATACTCTTCATATGAACCGTACCTTATTTCAGGCCAATAATTACTAGTAGTGATAATCCTGTTTTATTTTTTTTTTAAAGGTTGTTTTATTTGCTTTAATAAACACTACAAAAAAGAAAAAAATATAGTAATATATCAATAAACATGTGTACAGTTGAAACATGTGAAACTGGTCCTGAATTATTTGCTTTCAAATGTTGCAGCATAGATTGAGGTTGAATTAACATCAGAAGTCATTACGGGTACAATGTAAAGCATATGTATTATCCGGTTGCATGATAATTTCTTGGTTGCACGTTTGGGCCAAATTCCCACCAAGGACTCCATATCTGCTGTGCCTCTTGCTTCATGGGTAAGCTTTATTTTGGGTATAGTTGAATCAACTAGGTTAATCCAGGAGTCCTTTGTGGGAGGGGTAGGTCCCATCCAGTGCATAATCACACATTTTTTAGCATAGAATAATAATGCTCTAAACCTTAATCTTGCACAGACAGTGGGTACAAGGTGTTCCACTACACCCAGGAGAGAAACAGTGGGGGAGACTATATGTGGGAACTCCAGTGTGTTCGCTAACAAAGCTATTGCTTGTGACCAGTAAGCATTTATTACTGGGCAAGACCAGATCATGTGTAGAAAGTTGGCTTCTGGAGTTCCACTTCTGGGGCAGGAATCATTGAATCCTGTTTTATTTTTAGACTGATTTTGATTCTGTCAAAAATATATCATACAGATATTACATTTACACTCTCGTATTGGGCACATAATCTCCCACAGTATACAATTTTGTTTTGTCCTCTCTGTTTGTTCAAGCACGGGCACACCAGAGGGCTCATTTATAAAGAGAGAATATAATTGGTGTACTGATAGTAAAATTAAATTTTTATATCATTAATAATAATGTCACACAAATGTTATTAGATCACGCCTCTCAGCTGTTGTGTATTCGCTTATAAAAGTCATGTATTAGAATATAACTGAATTAATCTTTGCAAAATGTGTTGAATAAACAAACGTCCTCAAACCTTGTTCAGCTAACAGCCCTTTTGCTTCTTTCCAGGTTGGCCCCAATGCGACTGTACACCTTATCCAAGCGGCATTTTGTTTTAGTATTTGTTGTGTTTTTCATATGCTTTGGATTAACTCTTTTCATTGGCATTGCTGGTAAGTGTAATTTTTCCATTTTTTGATCATGTCTTGGCTGTAACTTTATTATACACTGCTTTCTTTTTCTGCTTGAAATACATTGCAACATTTTTGGATAGCCACAAATAAAAGTACATTCTTTTCTAACCTACCTCTCTGCCAGGGAATATGAGTGTTTTATGCTTTTTTTGTGGCTTCAATGAAATAATACTCATTTTGCAGGCAAACTATTGGGGGTTATATAGTTACGTTGCATTGCTAATCTTCAATTAAATTACTGTAATTAATTTTGAGTGTCTAGTGAAACCATAGTAAGTAAAAAAAATAATAGTACATTTATTTCCATTGGAAGGCTATTTCTAATATCACACATGGCTTTTTCACAATAATGTGCTTTTTAGCCCCATTTTGAGCAGAGGTCTGCCTGTCACTGCTCTGTGTGCTTCACTCACCACATTTTTGCATTAGTAATAGTGATGGGTGGAGAGCGGTGTTTTGACCACACCTGTTCTTTGCCCGAGGGCAGTGTCCACCAAAATGCCATGTGCAGTAGGCCTTAAAGTACATTATATTTACATGCTTACAAACCCCCTTTTTTACTAGCCCTTTATGGGCTCAGAATTATATGGTAATATCATTTTTTTAATGCTGATTTAAAAGGATGGCTAAAAAGAAAGTAGACAATTGCATTTTGCTCTGCAAAAACAAAAGTGACTATAGCTCAGTTGATCAGATACGTGCCTGGTCTGAACATAAAAGCCTAAACCAATAGATACAGTATGAGCGACCATACATAGTATGGCCATCAGCTGACAGCTCAAATGATAAGTACAGCAGAAAGTGAATGGAAGCTTTGGCTCCTCTTTGTTTTGTTCTACACTGACAAATGTGGTGTGTTGGCCCGATCCACAAACCGAGTGATATCCGTTGTTTATGGATATCGTTTGGATTTGCATGAAACATGTAAAAATGCTTATAAAATCTGTTTTTACAAAATCTGTTATTAAAAAAAAAACATTTTCTGCATAGTATATTATTTAGGTTTTGGTTTTGTAAAATATTAAGCCTGTCACTACCTTAGTGTACATTTTTACTTTGATACTTGTATTTTTCCTTTAAGTAATTCTATTGTGTAATTCATTTGTGATGCATGCCTTTTTAAACTGTAATCTGTTGCTTCATACTAGGACCAAATGTTATTCAAGCCAATTCCACAGGATATGAAGTAGTTAACAAATCTAAGGTAAGTGTGTCATAGTGAAACTATGTACTGTATTCAAAGTATTCTATGAGTTTACATTTAAGACCTCAAAATAGTACAGGTGTAGGATCCGTTATCCGGAAACCCATTATGCAGAAATCTTTACGGCATGGCGGTCTCTCATAGACTCCATTATAAAGAAATGATACAATTTTTTAAAAATGATTTCCTTTTTCTCTGTAATAATAAAACAGTATATTGTACTTGATCCCAACTAAGATATAATTAATCCTTATTGGAAGCAAAACCAGCCTATTGGGTTTATTTAATATTTACATGATTTCTAGTAAACTTAAGGTATTAATATTCAAATTACGGAAAGATCTATTATCCGGAAAACCCCAAGTCCCAAGCAATCTGGATAACCGGTCCCATACCTGTAGTATTTTTTTTTTCAAAATTCTGAAGAGTAGAAATGAAAGTGGCTCTGAATTTACATTGATGGATCTCAATCAAGTTGGAGAATTTTAGGGGGTGTTGAAAAGAACAAAAGTGTCTGAAGTGCTAGTTGCGACAGGGGAGAACATATCTGTTCTGGACTGACCTGTACTGTATGTTACATCATGTTTTCACTGGCATGGATCTACAAACTTGTAAATGCTGTCATATGACACATTTGTCCTATTCCTGGTAATGTCGTTTTGGCTGCAGCAACTCTTTATTTATTTACAGGCACTACAGCCAAGTGTAATCCACTCTGTTTTTTGACTCTTTTTGTATCCCTCTCTCACTCTTCAACATAACATACAGTATGAGGAAACACCCAATTGTGCCCCTCTTTTAATTGGGGCGTATATTTAATACATTATACGGCCTAAAGTGTCTGGACACATTTTTAGTAAAAACCCTATCTATCTATCTATCTATCTATCTATCTATATGCATAATGTTAATATTTAGTGGAGAAGGCATAATGATCTGAGGCTGTTTTCCATGGTTTAGGCTAGGGCCCCTGGCTCCACTGAAAGCAAACATTAAGGCTACAGTGTATAATAATAATAATAATAATAATGTTGATAATTCCGTGCTTCCTACATTGTGGAAACAGTTTGGAGAAGGCTCGTTATTGCTTCAGCACAGAAAAAGCCCCTACAGTTAGGTCCATAAATCTTTGGACATAGACAACTTTTTTTCTAATTTTGGTTCTGTACATTACCACAATGAATTTTAAATGAAACAACTCAGATGCAGTTGAACTGCAGACTTTCAGCTTTTAATTCACTGGGTTTAACAAAAACATTGCATAAAAATGTGAGGAACTAAAGCCTTTTTTAACACAATCACTTCATTTCAGGGGCTCATTTCAAGTAATTGTACAAATTAAAAAACTGAAAATAAAATGTTCATTTCAAATACTTGGTTGAAACCCCTTTGCTGGCAATGACAGCCTGAAGTCTTGAACTCATGGACATCACCAGATTCTGGATTTCCTCCTTTTTAATGCTCTGCCAGGCCTTTGTTTGTGGGCCTTTCTGTACGAAGTTTAGTCTTCAACAAGTGAAATGCATGCTCAATTGGGTTCAGATCGGATGACTGACTTGGCCATTCAACAATATTCCAATTCTTTGCTTTAATAAACTCCTGGCTTGCTTTGGCTGTATGTTTTGGGGCATTGTCCATCTGTATTATCAATTTGACTGCTTTTTTATGCAATCTTTTTGTTCAGCTCACTGAATTAAAGCTGAAAGTCTGAAGTTCAACTGCATCTGAGTTGTTTTATTTCAAATTCATTGTGGTAATGTACAGAACTAAAATTAGAGAAAAGTTGTCTGTCCAAAGTTTTATGGACCTAACTTTATGTGCAGTGAGGGTCATACAGAATGGGTTTACCCAGATAGGAGAACTTGAGTGGCCTGCACATAGCTCAGATTTCAACCCAACTGAACACCTGGGAGAATTCAAACACCAGCTTAGAACCAGGCCTCCTCCAAAATATCAGTGTCAACCTCCCTAATGTTATTGAGGAATGGAAGCAAATCCTTCCAACACTTATTTTTAGCCACCTATAAGTAGCCGCCACTAATAAGACAAGTACCAATAGGTTAGATGAAGTTTGCTCAAGGTGGCCAAAATGCCTTAAAGGAACAGTAAGCATTTTAAAGCAATGCAAATATAATGTACTGTTGTGCTGCACTGGTAAAACTGGTGTGTTCATTAAAAAACACAACTATCGTTTATATAAACAAGCTGCTGTTTAGCCATGGAGAGCAGCCATTCAAAGCTGAAGAAGGAGAAAAGGCACAGGATACACAGCACATAGCTCTGTAGTATACAATGGGATTTTTCAGAATGTATCTATCTATCTGTATCCTGTGTTTGAATGGCTGCCCCCAGGGCTATAGAACAAGCTTGTTTATCTACAGTAGTGTTTCAGAAACAAGCAAACACATTTTACCAGTGGATGGAACACTACATTTATATTATAATTTCTTCAAAACACTTTCATTTTTTAGTGTTACAGTTCCTTTAAAGCGTACCTTTAATACATGCAGTAAAGCCTTCAAAAACAGAAGATATCCACATGTTTTGCATAAAAAAAATTAGGCATTAAATTGGTCACTTAAAGGGAATGTTCAGTTGTTGACAATAGATGTATTTGACCATTTAAACAATATTTACAATTTGGAGTGATTAAAAATATGTATTTTTTTTAAAAAATATCTACCTGTAAAGGTAGCACTGTATAAAGCCTTGGGTCTCTTGGTTCTGCCAGCCAGGGGGCCTCTGACATACACAACACATGAAAGTGTGGGTAATGTTTGCTAGTGCGCATGCCAATTCTTTCCTTGAGCCGATTGTGTGTCTCACATCAGCCAATCAGATCATGGATATGCAAGTGACTGGAGCATGCACAGTAGCAATCCGTACCTGTACTCTGCCTGTAACATCATTCTGACATAGCCTGGACCTTCCACAGCCAGGATGTTGAGACCCTGGCTTGGGAAAACAGAAGAGATCTCAGGATCTATATAGAGCTACCTTTGCCGGTAGATATTTTGAAAATTATAATTTTTTTTATAATTAAGCCAAATTGTGCATATTGTTAAAAGGCCAAATCTGTTTATATTCTAAAACTGTAATATAGGTGAACATCCTTTTTAAATAATTCTAGGTGTAGACATGTAAATTGCTATTTAGTATCCAGAAGTTTGGGTTTAATTGCACATAGACCACCAGCTAAAGGTCTACTGGTATATCCCGATCTACCTTTTGGGCACCCCTGCACTAACCTTTTGGCTTTAGTAAGGTCATGAAAAGGCTATTTATTGTGTTAATGAAAATGTAGATTGCATTCACATTCAGAGGATATGACAAATTTGGTGACGCGTATATGCACACACAATTTTTATTTGTTTTTAATTTACAAATATAAATCGTATATACTACAGGCAGAGGTTATGCAATCTCAGAAATAAAAGCAGTCGCTTTCTTGAAAACTGTAATAAAACTAAATTCAACATGATATTTTATAAAGCGTATAAATCCTTTATTAAATAATCTCTGAGTAACAAAGAAAGATCATTTCTTTGTTGTTTCTAAGGTGGAACCGTTTAAACTGAATTCACCAGTCCTCTCTACATATAACCAACAACTATGGTTGACATGCAGAATCGATCTGGATAAAGCTGATGGTAAGCTCGGATTCATGTATGTATTAATGTAAGCATGGATTCATGTATTTATAGATGTACATTATTATTGTTGCACTGTCAGACTGAGCTTTTGACTTTATTTTCATGCAGACTTCAGTATCCAGACAAATTTTACAATGACTGTGCAAATACATGGTGTAACCCCAGATGCAACAGTGACCTTTATCAGCAGTCCAGAACATACCAGACCAAGAACAATTAGATGTGCACAGGTAAACTTCTCTTTCCAGGGTAAAATTAATACAGATTAATTTAATTTTCCTGATCAGATTTATTTGAGGTATTTTATTATTAAATAAGGCAAAATCTGGGAGTTAGGTTGAGCTTTATAAATTAAAATTGAGATAAATTCGGATTTTAGAAAATAACCCCCTTATTACAATCACTTGAAAAAATGGAATCAGTAAATAGTAATTACATAGTGTGATTAGTGCTTGCACTAGGATAAAAAAGAAACATCAAAAGAAGAAAAACTATGGGGGGAAAAAAGTGTGCATGCATGTGTACACTTGCCAGATTATATACATGGTCTGTTCTATGAGTGTGCGAAAGCCCCACTGCCCCTAATAAACGATGAGAGGTCTATATATCATGCTGTGGAGTGAAACATTATTGGTGGTGTGGCTCATAGCAACCAATCAGATCTTTGCTTTTGTTTTCTAACTGTTGAAAACTAATTGCTGATTGGTTGCTGTGGGCAACATCATCGGTAATGCTTCACTCCACTTTTACACAGCATGATAAATAGGCCCCTCATGTTAATATGTGTTTGTGTGTGTTACCTGGTTTCAGGCACACAGAAGATAATGAAGAACTGCTAAATGGTCCTAGATAAAGTGGGTGAAGTGCTGGCTTATACAGGTGTGGGACCTGTTATCCAGAATGCATGGGTCCTGGGGTCTTCCATTTAAGGGACCTTTCCATAATAGTGGATTTCCATACCTCAAGTATACTAAAAAAAAAAAAATATTTAAACATTGATTAAACCCAGCGGATTTTTTTGCCTCCAACAAGGATTGATTGTATCTTATTTTGGGATCAAGTACAAGGTGCTTTTTTATTATTGGCAAAAAAATACATTTTAAAAAATCTAATCATTTGGTTAAAATGGATTTAATTAGATATGACCCTCATTTTTGCAACTTATGCAAAATTGTTAAGGTATATTTGATATACAGGTATAGGATCCCTTATCCGGAAACCCGATATCCAGAAAGCTCCGAATTATGGAATGCCTGTCTCCCATAGACTCCATTTTATCCAAATATTCCAAATCATTTTCTCTGTAATAATAAAACAGTAGCTTGTACTTGATCCCAACAAAGATATAATGAATCCTTATTGGAAGTAAAACCAGCCTATTGGGCTTATTTAATGTTTAAATGAATTTCTAGTAGACTTAAGGCATGAAGACCCAAATTACGGAAAGATCCGTTATCCGGAGCATTCTGGATATCAGGTCCCATACCTGTACATATATAACTTTAAAGCCTTAACATATGTTAATATTAACTTTTTTTTTTAATCTACTTTAAAAAAAATAAATAAAAAATGCTTGTTCTTTCAAATTATATCACACCTGCCCCCCATCTTTTTATGTCTCCAATAAGGAATAATTATATCCTCGTTGGGATCAAGTCTAAGGTACATTATTATAAAGAAAAAGGAAATATTTAAAAAAATATCGGAATTATTTAATTAAAATTAAGTTTATGGGAGAAGGCCTTCCTGTAATTTAGATCTTTCTGGATAATGGGTTTAAGGGTTAATGCATCCCATTCATGTATATATTTCTTTGTAGCAACATATTAATAATTTTAGTAGCATTTTGTGTTTTTGAATCATTTTGACACCTTTTTCTTTTTTATAGAAATGTGAGGAGATTATAGTAGTTCATCTGGGATATTTGAACTACACTCAATATAAACTTCTTGTCAGCTTTGAAAATTTGAAGCAGTTGTCCATTAAAACAGTAACATTTACTGTAAGTTTTATTAAGAATAATTAATATACATGTAACCCCTTTTTGGGCACCCCCTGTGACAAAGGTTATACATCACACCATTTCTTACCAATTACAGTTCCAGAGTCCCCTTTGCTAGGTGAAACGGTACTGGGAAAACTCTTCTCTGGCAGTGCCTCCACCTAATGGGATCTGGGAATACACCTGCGGGTGGCCCCATTAGGAAAACATTCAATACACACACTTGCTTTATAAAAATATCAACTTTAAATAAGGAAGTGCAGATTAAAGGGGAAACAAACTGAAAAAGTACACATGCATTTAGAAGCATGACCCACTACCCTGGTGACACTGTGCAAGTCCTATCCTGGTAATTCCCTACCAGGCAAAGTCCCACACTACTCCTTTGGTGTGGCAGGCTCACACAGAGCAGAAACAGGCATCCACAGCGATGAGAATCTTTATCCAAGAAATGCAGCTTTGATGAATCTGTAGCTCCCAGCACTGTCTATAGCACAAGCATTTCCACATTCAGTTTTGGAACTCCGGAGCTTCAGACCTTCTTGATCGAGCTCCCAGGCATGGGGTCGCCTACACCAGCGTCAGAGGCCTCCTGCCTCTACATCTTGGCTGCTGGATTCACTCTCTCCTCCAAGAAGTAACATCCAGCAGTAAGACAGCAGAAATCTGTAATGGCTGTCTGAGCACATGGTTCTCCCTTTTATAGTAAAGTGGTGCTCTGGCCCCAGCCCCTGCAAAACCCCATAGCTCAGCCATGTGGCTCTCTGTAGGAAATTAAACCTTTGTGTCCCTACATACAGTTCTAATAAAGCATATAGGTTTATTTATAATATATGTATTAAACTGCACAAAATTGTGACTTTCATTTGTTTCATGAAGGTCTTAAGTCTCTAAGCCCTCCATCAAAATATTTGGTTACATCATGGTGTTAAGCTTTTAATGGACCAGTAACCCATCCTTGAAACCTCCTGCCTATAAAGTGGCCATACCCTATTATCTGTAATATATATTGTTGCTCTGGATCCCAATATTTGGTCAGCCTAGGTCCCCTCTAAGCCTGTTTACTTATGGTCTGTTAGACCATTATGCATGTGTGACTCAGGGGAACACAGGCTTGTGCATGAGGTCAAATACAATTCACGGCTTTCTACAGAACTATAGAATGAAATTCTCTCATATACATACAAACTTTAAAGGGGTTGTTCTCCTTTGCGTTAACTTTAAGTATGATGTAGAGAGTGATATTCTGAGACAATTTTCAATTGTTTTTTTTATTTTTTATTATTTGTGTTTTTTGAGTTATTTAGCTTTTTATTCAGCAGCTCTCCAGTTTGCAATCTGGCTGCTAGGGTCCAAATTACCCTAGCAACTATGCATTGATTTAAATGAGTGGCATATGAATAGGAGAGGGTCTGAATAGAAAGATGAGTAATAAATAGTAACAATATATCTGTAGCCTTGCAGAGCATTTTTAGATGGAGTCAGTGATCCCCTGGATAGTGTTTTAAAGAAAAAGCAAATAATGAAAAAACAAAAAATAACGAAGACCAAGTGAAAAATTGATTAGAATGGCATTCTATATGGGCCATTCTATAGCATACTAGAAGTAAACTTAAAGGTGAACCACCTCTTCAAATGTAGAAAAAAATCAGTTTACATTACTTTATGACACTTAAATGGACCAGTTTGTAATGTCCTATGTTGCATTGATTTCATTTCAATCCAATATGGTGTATTGTTTCTTTCTACAGTGTTCTATTTCTAAAACTGTTTATTTCTTTTTACAGTGGAAAACCTACAATCCAACATTTTCCCAAGTGGAAATTTGGTTTCGCTTTGTGTTTGTTGTGCTCACATTTATGGTGACAGTAAGTTGACTTACAAATCTACACAGAAAAAGTTATTTGTGCCCATTGTGATATTTAAATTAGTGGCAAAAGCAGTGTAACACAATAGAGCTTACCTGATCATTGCCTGGTGGATCCAAGAACGGTGTTCCACTAGTAAAGTGTATATGGTGCCATTTATTCTCTGTGCACAATATAGTGTAATGTTACATCAGATTTAAAACACTGGAAAAACAACACCTTTCGATTGTGTATAATATTAATATGTTTTGGCTAAAAAGGTCCAAACATTATATATGTTTCTAAA
Organism: Xenopus laevis; assembly: GCF_017654675.1. Taxonomy (NCBI): domain Eukaryota; kingdom Metazoa; phylum Chordata; class Amphibia; order Anura; family Pipidae; genus Xenopus; species Xenopus laevis. The sequence continues at coordinate 54,118,811 of NC_054379.1, read as the reverse complement.
GCACAGAGCTTTAACATTTGTTTAAGGCTAAGTTACTCAAACAAATATGCTCGGGAAAAGGAAAGGTTATCATGGCTGTTTAGCCAAGTAAAACTAAAAATATTCTTTCTACAGTTTGAAAGCAGCCATTTCAAATGTAGCTACTGTGCATCAATGCTGATATCTTGATGCTTCTTTGCAGTGTACCTACATTGCAGTTCACACAATCTGCCTCCTGAATGGGCACAATCAGTGGGATTACTAGACATTCTTACCTACATTTTCAAAAAGACATTTTTTCATAATCTAATATTGAAAGTACTCAGGGGCGATCCTGGCCCCTCCGCCGCCTGAGGCAGCAGCAGTTGCTGCTGCCCCCCCTCCCCCAGAAATTCGCTCTTAAAGTACCAGGAGCAGCATTTTTGCTGCCACTGGTACCTAGTGGGGTGCTGCCGCCTGAGGCGACAGCCTCAACTCGCCTCATTGGTGAAGCACCCCTGAAAGTACTTTCAGTCAGTGCACCATTTTATCGTCTATACCTTCTGGGCCCCTGGCTGTTGCAGGGTCTGCTTTTGCTATAGTTACTCCAATGACCATAATTATACTTAATCTTCACAGGAGCACAGCAGCAAGTCACCATGCAACAATTGTTGCTCAGTGATATTAAAATAAATTTTCATGGTTCAAGCCAAATGCTGAACTGTAATTCTGCCTCGCAGCTAAATTTTCCTCCTCTATGAAACTTAATGAAGTTCCTCAGAAGGTTTTGCTGTCTCTGTTACGCACTTGGCTGCAACCTACTTACTGATAAAGAAGACTCATTTGTAAGATATTTCAAGTAATAAACTGGTGTAATTTAGTTATTGCTGCCTAACATCCTACTTAAATTTAGATGATGTTATATCTATATAGAAATGCCCTAGAATGAGTTACTTCTGAAGTGAACTTTAAGGGGATGAAAAGGCATTCCAGTTGTTTTGTGATATATATAAAGATTTTTCCTTTATATAGCATTCAGTCCCCCCTCCACCACCTCAGACAGCCCCACATCCAAAGCTGCAGAAATCTAATTTGTAACCAGCCACACTGTGTTCTCTTTAATGAGAGCCTATAGGAAGTTGGGTATATCGTGACTATGTATGAGCTTGCAAGTAGGGCCCTCGAAGTAGCAGCCCAGGGCCCCAGTCTGACCTTCTATATACATACTTTCAGTCAGGCCCAGACTGGGAATCTGTGGATTCTGGAAAATGGCAGATGGGGTGCTATAAGGTGCCATATACAGTCTAGTGGGCTAGTGGGGAGCTGTTTGGGCCTCTGTGTTCTTAAAATTCTTATTTTGAATACAAGTCCAGACCTGTAATCCAGTTGTCTCCCACTACACATAAAACACAGTGTGGTTGATGACCACATTGATTTCTGCAGCATCTAAGTTTGGGCTGTCTGAGGCAAATGCAGGGCTGGATTTACATAGTGGGTGCCCCTAGGCCCACTGCTGTTTGTTACCCCTGTCCCCTCTCCTTAATTGGTGCACATGCACAAATTTTCATCATCAGGTTGGGAGCACTGGAGATTGATGCACAGGAAATTTAAAAAATAATTGAATCTCCTAAGCAGCCCCAGAACTTCTGAACCGATGTGGTTGGGCAGCATGCCGCCCCCTAAAATCCTGCCACAAATCCAAGCCTGGGCAATATCTTTTTCACAGTAAAAAATAAAAAAAGATATATATTGCAAAACCTCTTCTATTTACAGACTTTAGCATCCCCATTAAGAGAAAACAGAGGGATAAATACATCTTGTTATCTGGCTTTGTTTCGGTATTTTTTGTGCAATATTTATACTATATTTTTGTCCCTTAACTGGTTAACATTTAGAAATGTATGTTTTCTTCGTTTTGTTCATAGTGCCTGTTTGCACATTCTTTGCGGAAGTTCTCAATGAGAGACTGGGGAATAGAACAGAAGTGGATGTCGCTCCTTTTACCACTGCTGCTTCTTTACAATGGTAATGTTCTTATCATACGCTATAAATATGCATTACGCAATATATTTGCTTTAATATAAGCTTATTGTCCCATTTAATGCTTGAATAAAAATCATATTTTGTATGCATGCTTTTATAAAGAATTGCTTTCCTGCCTTAGATGTGTTATGCTATTCCTGTTTTTGTCAATAATAATAATAATATTATAATAATGGTTGTTATTATCATCTGTATTCTGCAACTTTATTTTTGTCCAGAAATTCTGACTTGGTTTCTTTATTCTTTACATTTTTGGGTAAAAACATATGTTTGAGATCTGTACAAAAGCAAAATGCAGAAAAGTATAACATTCTTATTCTATCCTTTGTCTATTTTATGCAAGTTAGCTAGAAATGCAGATTGAAGTAATCGAGAAGCTCTTTTAATTCTCAAGTATTTTTGTGCTTTATTTTAGACCCGTTCTTCCCTCTCACATTTCTGGTAAACAGTTGGTTTCCTGGCATGTTGGATGATCTCTTCCAATCACTTTTCCTTTGTGCACTTCTTCTCTTCTGGCTTTGTGTCTACCATGGAATTAGAGTTCAAGTAAGTTGGACTTTATAAAAGAAACGGGTTTCCAAGGTTTCTGTTTTTACTCTTGCAGCCACATGAAATATTGTAACCTGTACCTTGTTAAAATGATGCAAACCATTAGAGAACTAATAAGAACCTACTAATTGTGTGTCCATTTAAAGGCATTTTGTGTTACTGAAGGCATGCAATGTATATATTTAGACTCTCCGTTAAATGTTAAACTGAGGCGCTTCCTTGTTCCTTGAAGACGAAAAGTCATTTTATACTTGGAGGTGCCAAAAGTTACGCACCCCAAGTGATTGTAATTACTTACCTGACACACTGGGTGGTGCTTATCCACAGAAAACTGCACTGGCTCAGGGTTCTTCCAGCGAGCACCACGGACCAATCCTCTTCCTGCATCTTCTTTCAGCTTGTGGCTGTGCAAGCACAGTAGAACGATTAGTCAAACTTTAACAAAAAACGGGCTATTTTGTTCTGCACATGGGTCTGCCCTGGGAAATTTAAAGAGCGAACAAGCTGGAAGAGGATCGTTCCGTGGTACTACCCGGAAGAACCCTGGGACAGTGCAGTTTTCTGCTGATAGGAGCACCGGCCAAACTTTTGGCACTCCCAAGTATAAAATTACTTTTCTTCTCCTTCAAATAACCACTAATAAGTTGAAATATAAATATGTATTAATGTTTTGATAATCTCTGTAATTAAAATTGAACCAATCCCTGGGGTCCAAATCAACCAGCTAGCGTATCTGCAATTCAGGCATGCCTTCATAGCACAATTTTGCATCAACCAGAGTGGAACTGGTTGCACCAAAAAAAAAGGTATAAAAAACTATATGGAAACTTTCTCTCCACAACCCCTTCACCATTTGCCAAAGCGTATGAGACTTGGCACACAGACATCCCCACTTTAACAGCAGAAGAATGGGAGGAGAGCAAAGGAAAAGCATACCAACATCTCATTGCTACTAGAGGCAGGCTCATCCAGTTTAAGGTGATACACCAACTTCATATTACACTATTACGACTTAGCCAAATGGGCGATGTAAACAAAGCGCACTGTCCAAAATGACGGCAACAGGCCGGTTGGGTACATTCATATGATGTAGGAATGCTCCAAGATAAATATTGGGGTAGAGTAATGTCCCATATCCAGGATAAAACCACCTTCACCAAAATAATGTCTCTACAAGTATGTATATTAGGGGTGGTGGACAAGATTGTCCCACTGATTGCAAGAGAAACCTGTGGCGATCCTTACTGTTCTATGCCAGAATAGCCCTCCTTATGAAGTGGATGAACCCAAAACCACCTTCCCTCCAGTTCTGGCTGGACCTAATCAATAAAAATCTTCATACAACTGACATATCTAGCTAGAGGTTGCCCGGATAAATATGGGAAAATCTAGGAAAAAAAGTCTGGGACTAGTGGACGGAGGCCAATTCCTAATGAGTGTTAGGCCCACCAGGGTAACACTAGATAAACCCAACCCCACTTATAATGTACCCATGTGAGTTGGAACTTGAATGCAATTTAATGTTTAATACTGTATCAACTGCTAATGACTAAAACTGTACCTAATAACCCCCCTTCGTCCTTCTGTACACCTTAAGTTGAAAATAAAATAAACAGTTAAAAAAAAATTGAACCAATCAACCCTTTAATTGCAGCAAAGATGCAATCATGCAATAGGCCATAAATTATTAATACAGGTATAGGATCTGTTAACCGAAAACTCTGTATCCAAATGCTCTGAATTACTGAAAGTCCATCTTCCATAGAGTATTTTATCTAAATAATCAAAAATTTTAAAAATGATTTCCTAACATATAGTAAATCCTTTTTGGAAGCAAAACCAGCCTTTTGGGTTTATTTAACATTTACATAATTTTCTAGTAGACTTAAAGTACCAAATTACAGAGGGATCCCTTATCAGGTCCCAAGTATTTTGGATAATCCAATAACTGCAGCACTCTGATGGTTATAGTGATAATTCAGCATTGTGATTTTATTGGCTCATTTGCTCAAGTAGACAAAAAAGTGGCTACGTTTCGGGCCTCGCAGGGCCCTTTATCAAGCCTTGATAAAGGGCCCTGGGAGGCCTGAAACATTGCCTCTTTTTTGTCTACTTGAGCTAATGAGCCAATAAAATCACAACGCTGAAATATCACTATAACCTTCAGCGTGCTGCAGTTATTGGATTATGCATAGTATTCTCCTGACCCGTGGACGGTTGGGTTAATCACTGCTGAGCACCTGATCGGAAAGGATTATGCACGAGGTTTGAGCGATCCATTATTGTGTCCAAGTATTTTGGATAACTGGTCCCATACATGTATATGCCTATTTCTATAGATTGTCAAAATGCTTTTGGGTATTTGATAACATGATTCAAATTACCCCCGCTTTTCTTGTAAATATTTAGCTCAAAGACATTTTAAGCTTTCATATGCAATATGCTACTACTTTAGCACTAATATAAAGGGGAAATGGGAAATATGAGAGAGATAAAAAAAAAAGGCTGGATAAAGCAAGGCAATAAAAAGCAAGCCATTGTTAAATGACTGTCCCCAAACACCCCCCAAAAATGCCTCTACCTTCTCTCAGACTGTAATTGTACAAAGACCTTTATAAAAATGAGTAAAATTATTATATATTTATCTTTCTTTATTATTGTTCAGTGCCTAAAAGAGGCAGCTGTATATGAAGTTGGAGATTGTAATCCTGTTTGACATGGGTTTGTGATTTTTTTTTTTTTTCCTTGCAGGGTGAAAGAAAGTGCTTGACATTTTATTTACCCAAGCTTTTGATTGTTGGACTCTTATGGCTTGCTTCAGTTACACTTGGAATATGGCAAACGTGAGTATTCAAGATTCAGTACCCAAAGGGCAGACTCCTTATGACATTACCTGCATCAAGGAATTAGAACACTAATGTGATTTCAGATTGGTTGCCATAACTGTATAGATTAAGATATTATGTAAATTATAATTATTGCAGACACAAACAGTACATACATTTCAGTAGTTAAAGGAGACCTGTCATCCAAAAAAATTATTCCAAATTCTATTTCATCACGTTAGCCAAGCAAAATGAACTTTAATTACACAATATAAATTATTTGAATCTTGTTTCCTTCAGTCTGGGAATTCATAAGCATAGCAAGCAGGCAGGAGCCATTTTGTGGACACTGTTATTAAGGCAAGCCTTGCATCATCTCAGAATCTTGTTTGTGCACCAAAACGGGGGACCTGGTGTCCATCCCCATGCACTGATTAAACAATTAAATGTTAGAGAGGGAGAGATGTGAGGAGTGCAGTGACATCTTGTAAGTGCTGAATGGAAAGTGAAAGTAATTGCCTGCCCTGCCTCTATGCTAAGGATTTTTAAATGAGTTTATAACAACTATGAATGATCCAAAAAAAAGAAGAAAAAGAAAATTGTAGTAACCCCACACTATCTGATTTCTTATATATTACCAAAATTCATTTTGGGGATATGTAAGTAATCAGATTGTGTGGATTTACTACTTTATGCTTTTTCTTCTATTTTGGATAATTGTTGACTATTAACTGCACCTCTACATTATCTGGCCAATTAATAGCGAGAATAAGACAAAACTACAAGAATAAATCCCTGGTTTCAACAGCTGTGAATGCTTTTAATAAAAAATAATTTGGATTTCATTTTCAATTTGAAAAGGACTTTTACTACTAATCTCCCCAAATGCCTTCCCGCCGGCAAAAATATTAATCGCCAGTAGGATGGCATACATTTCCAAAGTCGCCCTAAGTTGCCTCACGAGGAAACTTTGGAAATCAGAAGCGATCTTTGTATTCTTGCCAGCAGGAAGGCATTTCGTGGAGATTAGTCGCCCCGAAGAGATTTGTCGCTGGGTGACTAATCTCCCCATCTGCCACTAAACTAAAGGAAAAGGAATGTACTCCCTTGAAGGGGGTCCTTTGATGTATTTCATGCAAGACAAAGCAAAGATAGCTTTCACTCATAAAATTATACGAGTGCACAGAGAAGATAGGTCCTGAGTGTAGTCATATACTCTGTTTTATATTTGTTACTGCTTATTTAAAGGAAACCAAATCATAATTTACCCAAAAGGGATGTATGTTATCATCAAACTTAGATTTACTTGCGTCAATAATCTATACACGTGCCTGTGTAATTTTGTTTTTTTTTATTGTTGTTTTTTTTTTTCAACAGAGTGAATGAGTTGCATGATCCAACTTATCAATACAAAGTGGATACAGGAAATTTTCAGGTAAAACCAAACTTGTGTCTAGCAGACTTGGGGGTTGACACCTAACCAAGGTTCCCTTATTTTCTCAAATTTCCGGGGTGTTTTCCTAGCATTATACGTCAATTTGATTATAGGCAATGTGCCATTTATTAGGTCAATCCATTGCTGAAGTGTAGGGGGGTTTGGGGTTCATCCATTTCATTATTACTAGCTTCTTTGTTTAGAACAAAATAGATCGTAGAAATGTTGTGGATTTTTGTAAGGGTACTGCCTCATCTATAATACCCAATAAACAAGTCTGGGGGACTTAATTCCAGGAAAGGATAGAAACATATTAGTGTATCGGATTACTTCTGACCAATATGCTGCCACTCTAGGACAACTCCATATCAAGTGGAGGAATCCAGCTTCTCCCCTGCTGCATTTTACGCATTTGGCTCCCTCTGATCTACCCATAGCTTCAAGCCTTAGGGGGGTAATGTAAATTTGGTGGATCATTTGAATTGAACCATTCAGTCCCTAAGTGATATTAGGTATGGGTACAAGTTAAAAAATATATTTATTTTAAATTTTTATTATTATTATTAAAAACACTGCTCTTTAAACTGCAATTTTCCATTGGCTTGTCTGTTTCTTTTACTAGGGAATGAAGATTTTCTTTCTCATTGTAGCATCTTTGTACATCTTGTATCTCATGTTTCTAATCATAAGGGCGTGTACAGAGCTGAGGAATATGCCTTATGTTGGTAAGCATATATCACTTATTTATTATAATGAACATTGTAGCTAGAGATATCCCCCCTTTTTTTTTTTTTTTTTTACCACACCCAGATCGGATCAGAACTTTGGTGTCAAAAATACATTTACAACATAGTAATCTATGGTTTTATGAGCTTGTCAAGCACACTTTTTTATAGGAAGTTAGTGGAAAGTTTTGCAAGAGTTTTACAAGAGTATTGCAGTTAGGTATGCACCAAATCCAGAATTCGGTTCAGGAATCAGCTGAATTCAAAACTTTTTCAGTAGGTTTCTTATTCAGCCAGATACAAGTGCATATATGAACTTGAACCCTACTTATATGCAAATTAGGGTTCAGATTCAGTTCGGGATTCAGCTGAAAACTGTGTGAAAGATTTGGGATTCTGCCAAATCCCCAAAATAAAGATTTGATGCATCCCTAATTGCAGTAAATGTAATATTTTGGATACAGCGAGAAAAAGTAAGGGTTAGATAAAACTGAAGCTTAAGAGTTATCAATTTTAATTAGGAAAAACAGAGTATACCACCACAACATTCTCTACTGGTGCCATTTTTTTTAGTTAGTGGTTACAGTGTATGTTTAATGAAATGTCTGAGTTTGCTTAAATCACAAATTCCTCTAGAATATGCTGTGCAACTTTGCTCTCCATTTTACAAAAATATGTTTGGGTACTAGAACGAGCTCTGAAGTTTTTTGCAATATATTAATTGTGTAAATCTAGAAATACAAATGCTGAAATTTAATTCTCCAAAGAAAGGGGGGTTTATTATTTGCAGCACTTTTGATAGACCAAGCCCTGCAGGCTTCTAGATAATACCCCATTGTCTCTTCTAGTAATAGGACCCAAAAGCAAGGTTTGTGCTGCTCCATACTCATTGGGGATACAAGACCCTCTCTAAAACAATAAGAGAATAACCGGAAGTGACAGGGATGGTTGTTAATCACCCTGACACACAGTAACCCTACAGGAAAATCACTAGAGATATACTTTAATAAGATTAGTGTTGAGCATGAATCTCGTTCATACATTTAGCAATGCATGAAAATCTTGCTTACTATGAAGATTCTACATATGTTTGTGACTAGTGCCATTCAAAACACATCATTAATGTTGTATTTAAGTCAAAGGAAAGGTAATATCAGTGCCTCAAAAACATTTCCATTAAAGGGATTTTGTCATGATTTTTATGATGTCGTTTTTATTTATAAATTACACTGTTTATACTGCAAATCACGCTACAATATAAAATTTAATTCTGAACACACACTGAACCAGCAAGTGTATTTTTTTTTTTTGTAATATTTGTGTGTATTCAGCCATCTCAGGTCATTTTGTCTGGTCATGTGCTTTCAGAAAGAGCCAGTGCGGCACTATGTAACTGCTTTCTGGCAGGCAGTTGTTTCTCCTGCTCAATGTAACTGAATGTGTTGCAGTGGGACCTGGATTTTTACTACTGAGTGCTGTTTTTATTTCTACCAGGCAACTGGTTATCATTCAATTGTTCTGTTAGGCTGCTGGGGGGTAGAGAGAGGGTGATATCACTCCAACTTGCAGTACAATAGTGACTGAAATTTATAAGAGCACAAGTAACATGATTGGGAGCACCTGGGAAACTGACTGTCTAGCCCCATGTCAGATTTCAAAATTAAATATAAAAAAATCTGTTTGCTCTTTTGAGAAACGGATTTCAGTGCAGAATTCTGCTGTAGCAGCACTATTAACTGATGCTTTTGAAAAAAAAAATTCCCATGATAGTATCCCTTTAACAAGTTTTTCGATGGTCTCACTCCTTCTGCAATCTACTTAGGTCAGAAATAACACAAGTGCATGTATAAGGCTTAGGCTTCGCCTACTGCACCATCATGTAGTGAGGCAAGGTGTGTGGATTCAAAAACGGTTGAATTATAGAAATAGCTGATGTTTACCAGCAATAAAGAACACCAGGTAGGAGATTCTGCAAACAGAGCTGCACAGCAGAGGCATAGTAACTTTACAGAGTCCATTCTTATGTGCTTAAGTTGTTTGGTACCTTTTCCGTTAATTGACGTCAAGGTGTAAACAATGAAGATTACAATTTTTCACTTTGACTGCGGTTAATTTTGTTGACATTCTTATGTAAATTTACTTTTTCTCATTTCAGACCTGAGATTAAAGTTTCTAACTGCATTGACATTTGTTGTGCTTATTATAAGGTATGACTTCATGGGTTTTTATATGGTTTCCTATGGTTCATAACTGCTCAGTTCCCTTGCACATGTTTACCTGTTTGTTACTGCATCAGCCCCACTGTGTAATACTCTACAGTTCCCCCATACCTGCTGCACTAGGAGGTTGGTGGCTGCCAAGTTTAGCCTGGTCATTTCAGTCCCAAGCTTCATTGCAGAGTCATAGGGTACAAGCATGTTGCGGAAGCCATAACCAGTTCACTTTCCAGTAGCCGATTTATCATTTATTGCATTTTTTTTTTTTGTGTGTGATATGAAGGTAAGGCAAATGAAAGACATTTTTAGGATATCAAAAAATGTCTTCCTGTGCTAGTGGCTGGTTACCATGATTAACAAGTCTCTGTGTGTGAAACTACCCTAAGAATTGGCTTATCAGCTCTCAGCGTTTTTACTGCAGGCTGAGAGAGGATCTTGCTCCCTTCCCCAGCTCCCCAGAGTCAAAGCTCCATGTGCCTTCAACCTAAGCCTAGAACCAGACCATTGTATTTCGAGCCGAAATACGCCCTGCCAACAGAAGGATGATTTGTTTGGCGCAACTGCACTTTGTCTACTGAAATTGCATCCAATTTTCCCAAATAGACACAACTGTTCTTGCAATTTGTTGCAAATTGGGTTCAGTTGCTACAATTATTTTCAAAGTCTGGCTTAATTTCTGGTGTTCTTTGTTTGAGTGACGTCTGCGTGCAATTGGGTGCAAATGGGCTATGTCTGTTGAAGCAGGGTATGAAGGGAACCCTGGAGCTATGGCCTGGTCAGAAGGTGGAGGTAGCACCAGGGTTCCCCTGTGGCAATAGGTGCAGCAGCACATAAATTGTAAAAGAAGGCAGAAAGGCCTGAGCAGTCCTGAGTGTAACTAAAAAGAGCTACTAAGACTGGATTTTGACGCAAAGACCTTTAATGAAAGTGATTTTTGACGTAACTCTCTGCAGGGATAAGCTCAAGTTGCGCAGAACAGAAGTAAATAAGCCCTAATATATCATGTCGTGCTTATTTGCGCTGCTTGGCCTAATGTTACTGCTGCTTGGCCTAATGTTACTGCTGCTTGGCCTAATTTTACTGCTGCTTGGCCTAATTTTACCTCATGTCTAATTTCTTGCAGCATTGTCATCCTTTACCTGAGGTTTGGCGCACAAGTGCTACAGGACAACTTCGTATCTGAGTTGACAACACATTATGAAAATTATATCCTTTTACAACTAGTTAGCACTACTGCTCACGGGTCATTTTGTTGCAAAGACTTCACAGTATTTTAGAAGCAATCACCCTTTTTTTTTTTTTTACAAAGTTTTTTGAGGAAAAGGAAGTCATGACAGACAGAACATGCGTGTTTGTGATATAGTAGTTGTAATGGGGCAAAGCATACTTTCATCCTTCAATGTCTGAATGTAACATTTTAGATAATCAAACAAACCAACAAGTATTTTGCAGTTTTATTTGAGAGAAGCAGTTCCATTGTACATAATCAAATTTTTCAGATTAGATCAAGGTGAACTAATTCAAGACCTGTTCCTCAGGTCCCGAGCATTCTGGATAATAGGTCCCACACATGTAGCTTGCTTTTTGTAAAACTTATAGCTTTTTGTGCAGCAACTCTCCAGTTTGGAATCTCCGTAGCGATCTGGTTGCCTGTGTTCAGTTTTCTTTAGCAGCTGAGCAGAGGTTTGCAAGAAAGACTGAAGGATGAACAGGAGAAGTCCTGAACAATAAAGTAATCGAATGTAAAACTGCAGCCTCGTAGAGTAATAATTATTTTGCCTGACAGGGTCAAGTGCTCACACTTTTAAAGCTGAAAATAGAAGAGGAAGGCACATCATTTAAAAATGTGTTTTTTTGTTGCTATGAATAGGACAGTCTATTACTAAAAGTTAATGTAAAGTGAAATTATCCTTGAAAGGGCTTTGCTGGGGTCACATGTGTCTCTTAGTTATCACATGCCCCAACTGAGATTATCAGCCATATTTTAATTTACCTTCTCTCGTGGTTTGCTAACTTATTCCTTTAAGTATTCCTGGATATACTTTCTTTAACTATCATCACCTGCAGAATTTTTATCATTTTATGGCTTGTTGAACTTCTATCTCTACACGTTGGCTTTTGTTTACTCACCATCTAAGAATGCCCTATACGGTAAGTGCATATATCTTTATAAAACATAATAATGAAACAGCCTGAAACTGAAACATTTCTAGATCAATATGCTAATTTTATGAGGAATGGTAGTGTCATGGGTAGTAAATGACTACCCATAAAAAAACACCCAACATTTTACAAAAATACAACTGCGTGTAAATCTGTTATTTTCTGCTTTTCCTCACATAATGGCATTATATTTTGTTAATAGTGTTAATATACGTGGGTATCTATTTTGCTTTTTCCCAGAATCTCAGCTGAAAGATAATCCAGCATTTTCTATGCTTAATGACTCGGATGATGATGTGATTTATGGGTAAGTCATAGAGGAATTAAAACATTGAAACTGGTTTTATTGATGTTGAGATATATTATTATGTATTTTTAGAGCACCAACATATTGCACAGCGCTATGGACTAGGATTCAAAATATGCCTTGGCATTTCAAGAACAAGAGGCCCCACCAGCCCACTAAATAGCGTGAGCCACAGCCCTGCTGGCATTTGTCAGAATCCACAGATTGCATGGAAATAATTTCATGAATAGATATGTACAGGGATGCTCCTGCGTCAAAAAGTCGCCCCTGTACATTTAAGAGCTGAATTTCTGTTTTTTGAAAAATTGGCTCTGCTAGTGCAGAGAGCGCCATAGCGCTCATTGTACTAGTGACGCAGCCCCCCCTTGAGCCACTCCAAAGTTAAAGCTTTAAGCGAGGAAGGGATGGCAGCCAGGATCACCTCTAGATATGTATGCACACTGAACCTTTGTGCCCAAACTTCCTTTCACTTAGTGCTTCTTACAGCCATGGGTCCAGGTTCACTATATATAAAGTTGTTTCTATAATATAGGCAATAAAGTGGGCAACACTGCAAAAGGAGGTGCAAAAGCAGTCTGTGGGGCTCATTAATAAAGACTTGGCAAATTTGTATCTGGGTAGTATCCCAGAGTAATGAACTTTTCTCAGCCAGCTGCAGTTAAAACAATGAAAGCATGAATATGATGTTGCCCCATCTTTATAAATAACTCCCTATGTGTTTATTGAGAGGCAACAGCTGACTCACACTACTTTTGTTTATATAAATAAACTGCTGTATAGCCATGGGGCAGCCATACAAAGGAGAAAAGGCTCAGGTTACACAGCAGATTGCAGATGAGCTCTGCAGAACATAATGGTGTTATCTGTTATCCACTATTTAACTTGTGCCATATAACCTTTTTTCAATTTCTGCCATTGCTACACACCAGCTTGTTTGTATGAACTAAGAACTAACTAAGAAAACAACACGAAGTACCTCCCTGCAAACAAAAAACGATGTGAACATAATTTTCCCAGTGCAACGTGTATGTTTATCATTTGGATATTGCTATTTTTTTCATTATTCTGTTATTCACAGAAGTGACTATGAAGAAATGCCACTTCAGAATGGACAAGCCATCAGAGCCAAATACAAAGCGGAGTCTGACAGTGACTGAGTTTACAACATAATTATAAGAGCCTTTGAATAGAGCAGAATGCTGCACAGATTTCTTGTGCAAGGCTCCCCTGTTTATCAAAGAAAACTACTCCTTCCACAAATGACTATTTGTTTCCCCTTGATGAATATAAAACTGTATCTAGTGCAAGAAAGGCTTTATGATGGACCACATTATGATGAACAGAAACGTATGTATGAGTGACAGGGTTGATCCTCACTTTAACTGCTACATTTAACCCTGGAAGGACTGTGACATTCTTTTCTCACTAAGGAACTGAACTAGCATGTGTCATAACCTTTATATTCATTCAACATTTTGTTTGTGTATTATACCAAAACTTTTTATTTAACATCCCATCAGTGAAGGACCTGGCACCTTTACTTATCATTCATAGCATTCCGTTTCCTTGTATTTTGCCCCATTAGGGATTCATGTGTTCATAACAATCCACAGTAAAGCACAACCCCATTGTTTGTCTTAGGGCTTGGCTATGTTGTATTTAAAGGCCAGATGGTGGGTGCTGTGCACCGAAAGTCTACACTAGGGTGGGTGTCATAGCTACACTATTGATAACTGCACAGTAAGTGTAAGGGCTGACTAGCCAATACTATTTTAAAACATGCAAATTCTTTATTACAAGTCATAACACATAAGCATCTGGCACTTTGACAGTACAAATGCTTGGGCAGCATTCTCTCCTGTGTAGAGCCTGAGGGTTGGGGGTACCCTATGCTCTCTGCATCTATGGTGTCTGAGCAGAGCAGAGCCTAACCCAAATACTATGGTCCTTCTCTATCTACCTAGAGTAGGGAAGAGGCAGTTTGTAGGGACTCCTGGGAAACCTGGCAATTTCCCAAAAGAAATATAACCAAGGGAATTATGAAGTCCTCCTTTTTGTGTATGTATCAATATCACTTTACAATCAGGCTCTGCAGAAATAAGAAAAACAAAGACAAACATGCTTTTCAGCCTCCCCAGAAACCTCGTTTTTTGCTCTTTTTGTTTTGTCATTTTGGGGATTTTTTTTTTTTACTAATAGTCATAATTTGTGTAGGACACAAGCACTTTTTTTTTAATCTTTGCAGTACATTTGTATGGAATCTCTTATCCTAATACTAATTTAATTGAAGAATTTTGGATAACTGGCCCCTGAATAACAGATCTCCATGCATGTAACAACGAAGCGTATCCCATTTATTTAGCAGTAAAAAGTTAAAATGCAATATTCAGATGCACAGAAAATCCAATCTAGTCCTTACAGAAAAATATTGCAATTATATGCACACTAAGCTTGAGATATAAATGACTTTATTTAAATGGTTTGATGTTTCATCAAATCAGATAAGTGAATATAGCTTTAAAGAGTCTAACTAGCATTAAAAAATGTTGGTTTACAGGGTCTGACCAGGCAGAGTAATTTCTTTGAGCTTTATGTTTTCCAGCTGAAGTGTAAGGGTACTGTATGTTAATTATGCAAAAAGTCAAAAATCAGAAAACGACTTAGCTAGAAAAATAATTTGTCTGTATATGAGTTATTGTGTCAGGTGTGTTTTATTTTCTTGGTTTTTAAATTATTTCAAATTCCAATTAAGTCTTTGTAAGTGTCTAAAAATATTTCGGGGCAGATTTATTAATAAAGTTTTGACTTTGATTCCTGCTAAAAAAAAAATGGGGTAGCCTTTCCCATAGATAGGCTTTATGAAAAATTTCATACATGATACAAACATTAACCGTAAATCTGCCCCATAGTGTTGCCAATCTATTTTAAGTACTAACTACGCTGAACTGACAACATTTTGGTTAGAAGTGCAACTCAGGAATATCTTCATTTTTTCTCCTTTAAATAATTGTATGTATCTTCCTCGCAGTCTTTCATAAATGTAGAAATCATTTATGCTGCTGTGTATTAAGGTTATATGTGTTGTGCTGGAAATCTTTTAAACAGATCAAGAAAAATGAGACGAAAATTAAAATTTATAAGAAAAACTAATGTGTCTGTGCCATCATTCACTTACAAATGTGCACCTTACCAGTGGATAAAAAGTTATTTTACATTCAAAATAGCATTTAGCCTTTGTGTCTTACATTGATTTACAATTTGATAAATACATGTGAGATCCCAAGTCAAAGTTTAGAACAGGGTGTTTTTTTTATCACCATAGCATTTAAATAATTGGTTAAATGAACCTGGCATGAGCCATATATGATGTATTGTTTCCCAGCTGTGTTGAGTCTTGTATTGTATTGAGTATCAAAATGGTAATAAATTCTAATAACTATGAATTAACTAAATGCTATTTTGAATACTATATTCACTCAAATTGCTAATATTGCCTCATTCATTAAGATAAAACTAGTAAAATAACGCAAGTTAAAAACGTTTTACATATAAAATACCCTTTTTTGTTTTTGTTAATCTTTGTTTTAACTTGTTTTTTTTTTTTTTTAAAAAGGTGTTCTTTTTATTGTTTTAAAGTGTAACTGGGATAGGATACAGAAAGAAAGAGGGAAGGGAAGGGGGGGGGGAAGGTACATCAGCAGCGAAAACAACATATGTATGCGCAAAACATACGGCATTGCATTTCTCAAAACATACAATATCATCATGGTAATGTCAATAGATGTGCTTCTAACCAGACACCCCATATTCTCTCAAATTTGTTAGGGTGACCCCTAGCTTCATATGTCAACTTAATTAACGGGAGCATCTTGTTCACATACCCAATCCAGCCCGATCTTTGGGGAGGGTGGGGGGCCATCCAGTGAATGATCCTTAGCTTCTTGGCATAGAAAAGTAGGGATCTGAGTAATATCCTGGTACTACTGAGTGGTACCATATCGTCAACTACACCCAGTAGGCATATTTCGGGGGTTTGTAGAGGGGGCAGGGACAGGACCTCAACAATATACAGTGTGATATCGGACCAATATCTGGAAATGACCGGGCACGACCATACCATGTGCCAAAAGGTTCCATCTGCCACCCCACATCTTTTACACGTGGGAATGGGTAGTCTTCCCATTTTGTGGAGCCTGTTAGGGGTGAGATATATCCGCATCAGAAATTTGTATTGTATTAACCTGTCTCTTAAGCTAATCAAGAATTGGTAGAGTCTGCCCGTTGTCTCTTCCCACTGGTCTTCACTCAGACCGGGCATGTCTACCTGCCATTGCTTATAGGCTGACTGAAAAGGCGAGGCAGTGGATGTCAGGAGGAGTGCATATAAACTCAAGACCATTTTAGCCGTTTCTTCCTTACTTAATTGTGCTAGGACTTTTGGTACCACCATTTCTAGGTCTCCCGAGCCAAATTGTGCCGAAAATATGTGCCGTAGCTGAAGGTACCGAAACATGGGTAAAGTAGGAGTAGCAATCTTATCCCTCAACGCTACCATGTCCATAAACCTTGAGTTGACTACAATATTTGATGTTTTTTGAGGCCCAGTAGCCCATGGCCTCCACATTATAAAACTGCTGTAACTGGGAGTTCCTCCATAGGGGCAACATTGGAGAAAGCATTGGCTGTTTGGTTTTAGTTAGTCTGACCATATATACCCAGGCAGTATAAGGGGCTTTCATACAAGGAGGTAAAGTTGGATAATCCCTAGGCTTTCTATACACATAGTTCCTTAGGGCCTCTAGTGAGCCCAAGAGCCTGGCCTGCAATATAACATTGGGGTTATCTAAGTCCAGAGTTAGCCACCAATTAACATAGCTAAACTGGGCCGCAATATAGTAGAGGTAAAAATTGGGGAGACTCAGGCCCCCCCTGGCATATGGGGCCATCAATCTAGCAGAGGAGATTCTGGCTCCTTTGTTGTTCCACAGGAACGGTGTTATCATTGCTTGAACAGTGGAGCAGATTTGCTTGGATAATGGGGTCGGCGAGTTATCGAACAGGTACAAATATTTTGGCAGGAATACCATTTTTATAATATTTATTCTACCCCACAACGTTAGCGGAAGGGGCCCTCACGCCTGTATAGATTTAGACAGTTGCTGATTAATAGGGATTACGTTTAAGGGAACAAACTGGTCGGGGTCAAGGTGAATATTAATCCCAAGATACCGAAAGGTTGTAACCCACTTTAAGCGGGGGTCCGCCGTCTGGTTCTGTTCAAGGGAGGGTTCTAAGGGAAAAATTACCGACTTAGACCAATTTATGCGAATGCCAGCATATCTCGTAAAGTTGGAAAAAATATTTAGCACCTCTGCCAAGGAGGGGCCTGGGTCCGCCAAATAAAGGAGGACATCATCCGCATAGAGGGATATCCTTTCTTCCACAGGGCCATATTTTAAGCCTGAGAGACGTGGAGACAGGCGGATTTTGGTGGCCAGTGGTTCTATTGCCAAGGCAAATAGGAGCGGTGACAGTGGGCAACCTTGGCGAGTCCCCCTACTCAGAGGAAAGGTGGAGGAGGTAGTGTCATTTACCCGAACTTGTGCTGTGGGATTGTTATAAAGCAACTGGATCCACTTAATGAATTGCTTGCCAAACCCATACTGCTCCAATACCGCCCACAAGTAAGGCCACTCTATCGAGTCAAATGCTTTTTCGGAGTCCAGGGAGACCACCACCCTGGACCCCGAATTGTCATGTGGTACCTGCATGTTATAGTACAATCTCCTTAAATTGACATCTGTGGACCTCTTAGGCATGAACCCTGTCTGGTCGGGATGGATCAGATGTGTGATTATTTGTTGTAGTCTAACCGCCAACACCTTGGCCAGAACTTTTGCATCCACATTTATCAGGGAGATAGGGCGGTAAGACCCACAGAGAGCAGGGTCCTTTCCTTCTTTATGAATTAGTACAATTAGGGCATTGGCAAAGGATGGAGGGAGTCTACCTTCCTGGTTTGACTGCGACAAAATGTCACTCATCGTACCTGCCATTTCGGTGTTCGGTACCACTCTATGGGAAGACCGTCAGGGCCTGGAGATTTAGAAGGGGCCATGGTCGATATCGCCTCACTTATCTCCGCAGCTGTGATGGGGCTATCTAGGAGAGTGGCATGCGAAGCATGCAGCCTAAGAAGGGGAATATCCCCAAGGTAGTCTGTCAGTTGAGTATGGGTATAGTCTACCCTAGAGCGGTACAGAGTGGTGTAATAGTCTGCAAATAAGTTCGCCATCTGTTTCGGATCTGTTATGGAGTCCCCTGAGTCTGAGGTAAGTCTATGTATGATAGTTTGTGACATTGAGGCTTTAGATAGGTATGCCAACAATTTCCCGGATTTTTCCCCTTGCTCAAACCCTCTCTGGGAGGCATACAATAGCTTTTTTTGTGTGGCTTCTGTTAGTTTACATTTCAACTTGGTCTGCGCTAGGACCATTTGGTCATATGTTACATCCGTAGGTGTCTCTACATGGGCCCTCTCAGCCTCCTCAGCCTCCACTGTTGCTAGTTTAACTTCAGATTGGGTCCTAGCTCTCACCGTATTAATAGCCTGTATCAGAGCACCCCTAGAGACAGCTTCAAAGGCGTCCCACAGTATCGGAGAGGATACAGTGCCTTGGTTTTCAGCCCAGTATTGATCTGCGGTCATTTGGACTTTGTCAGAGATTTCCTCTTGAGCAAGCCATATGGGACTAAGCCTCCATCTCCTGGGAGCTGAATAATCACAGGGCTGTAGGGAAATAATTAGAGGGGAGTGATCCGATATTGAGCGAGGCCCATATTGAATATGGCTGATCTTAGCAGCCGTCTCAGGTGTTACTAGGGCTAGATCAATTCTAGAAAGTGTCTGGTGGGTTGCAGAATGACAGGAGTAGGTTTGGGTCGTGGGGTATCGAGCTCGCCAGAGGTCATGTAGGCCCATAGACTCTGCCCAAAGATTCAGTTTGCTAGCTTTGTCGTCCGTGGACTGAAATTTGTCAAGCGCTGGGTTCATTCCACAATTAAAGTCTCCCACCCAACACTGCGGAAGAGGGGGTAGTACAGCTACTTTAGCCAAGATAGTACACAGGAGCTCGGTTGAAAAAGGAGGGGGCAGGTATACATTGATTAACACAAATTCAAACGTGATAAGAGTACAGTGCAAAATGAGAAATCTATCTATCAGTATGGATTTGATGCAGGGTAAAGCGGATGCCCTTTTTCACTAGGATCGAAACCCCTCTTGCATGAGTGGAGAAGGTGGCATGATAGGCCTGCGCCACCCACCCTCTCCTAAGCGCTAAGACTTTCTGAACTGTAAGGTGGGTCTCTTGGAGGCACACTATTGCTGGGGACCATTGCTTAAGGGCCTTGAACAGTAGGGCTCTTTTGAATTTGTCATTGAGACCCCTGACGTTCCATGACACTAAGGTTACGTTAGACATTATCCTGTATGAGATACCGTGACAGATTAGTTGTCTCACTGCTGCATAGGTGGGGGGGAACCTGGGGGAGGGATATGAGGAAAAAGTGGGGGAACCCGAAACTCCCTAACCCGCCCTGTCCACCCTGAAACCTTGGGTGGGCCTTTACCTGTAACAAAACTTTTGCATCGTCCGCTTGGGACATGGCAACCCAACTGTAAAGCATTCAAACGTTATACACTATAATTAGGGTTCAATGAGCCCCTCTGGAATCCGGGTGTAGATACAACCCCCCCATAAGTCCTCAGTCATATGAAGGTGCACCCATGCAAATAATAGGAAACAAAAGACCCATCAGTCCAGATAGATGGTATTGTGGAGAATCATACTCACAGTCCCTTCAGATAATTGAAAAGGATTACCGCAAGACGGAGCCAGGCAGCAACACTGGGAGTAGGGTCCAGATATAAAGTTAGCGTCTCTCCAGCCAGTCCAGTGCATCTTGAGGTGTCGTGAAGAACTTGGCAGACCCGCCGTCGACCACTCTCAACTTAGCAGGGAAGACCGTCGAGTAGGCAATTCCTTTATCTCGCAGCTGTTTTCTGACGTCGGCATACTTAGCTCTTTGCTTCTGCACCTCTATGGTGTAGTCAGGGAAGAAGAGGACTTTAGCATCTCCAAGGATTAGGTCCCCTTTAGAGCGCATCTGACGCAGTATGACATCCCGATCTCTGTAGTTCAGTATCTTCGCTATCATTGTGCGGGGGGGGCACCGGGGGAGGCTGCCGCATCGGTATTCTGTGTGCGCGCTCAATCAAGAACATTTGAGAGAGATGTGTTGCACCCAAGTGATTCCTAATAATATTCTCAAGGAACAGCTCTGGTGCATTACCTTCCTGCCCCTCCGGGACCCCCACAATCCTGATGTTGTTCCGCCTTTGTCTCCCTTCTAGGTCATCAGCTTGTGCTTTGCACTGTTTCAGCTGTTCACGGAGATCAGTGATGGTTTACGGGAGGCTTCTTGTAGTGTCCTCCAGGTCGGATATCCTGCGCTCCGATTCCACTGTACGTTCCCGCAGTCTCTGTAGGTCTTGTCGGAGAAGTGCCAGGTCGACTTTTACCTCCTCCACTCTCGTATCTATTTTTACCTCCACCGCCACTCTCGTGTCCCGGAATGCATTGAGCACTTCCTGGAGTGTAGGTTCCGGCTCAGATTGGGAAGCTGGTGGCGCGGGATCCAGAGACTGCGATGGCGGCGTGTCGGATCTGCTTGTTCGGGCGCCATCTTGATTTTGCAGCCGCACAAATTTGTCGAGCTTGCTGGCAGCCGGCTCGCTCGCTTTCTTGTGGCCCCCCATCAGATGTTGAAGGGTAGGGGAAGAGGCACCTGTTGAAGCTGGTTTGGGTCAGCAGGTTGCACAGGATCGATAGTGTCGGATCGATTGTCCCCGGAGCACTAGAGAAGCGCGTCTCACTACATCGGTGGTTAGGCCACGCCCCCTTAACTTGTTTTGTTAATGAGGTTTTTACACCTATGAGGTCAGACAGAAATTTGTGCCCTGACTATAAAATGCTAATCCCTATTAATATGATAATAAATCTCCAATGGGGCACGTACAATAGGTGTGAAATGAAGATTGGGTGATCCAAAGCAGAACAAATTATTTTAGAATTGATTTGACACATGGAGAAGTTATACTGAGCTTTACTCCGTTTTTTAAAATGACATTTTTGCAACATTTTTATGTGGTTTGAAAGACAAGTGTCTGTAAACTGTCTTTCATTAAAAAAATGAAAGTGGCAGTTGTTTTAGGCGGATTTCTGTTTGTGAATATGTAGAAAGTATTTTACATCAGTTTACCACCACTTTTACTCCAAAAATGGTCTAAATCCACTTTTGTGAATTCCACCCCATTGTGTACATCTGTGAAGTCTTCAAGAGATAATGACACCAGAAATGAAACCTTTTTTTACATCTATCATAACATTGTCTTTGCATGCAATCTATAATGTTGCCATAAAAGTATTTGCAGATGCTTTTACATTACCCATCTGATCCCCCATGTTCCTCTATAAGGGGGCATATTTGTGCAGCGGTGGTCTGTTAGCATTAGAAATTCTAACTGACATGTTGAGAAGGGGCTAACCAGTCAGGTTTAGTATAACTATGAAGATTTTCATTCATCCAGGTCATGGTATATCTAGTATAGGTAAATCTAAAAAAACATCTGGACTTGCTGAGTAATCATTGAAAGCATGTGTTTGCTTGTTTGTTTTGTTTTTTTTAGATTTACCTATACTAGACCGTCAGGTTGACAGACCTAGAAACAATCAACATAAGCTATAGGTAACTTTAAAGGGGCAGATTTATCAAGGGTCGAATTTCGAATAGTGTAAATTCCATGAAACTCGTTTTCAATTTTATTTATTTTTTTAAATAATTATTCACTTATTTATCAAGGTAGTCAAATTTTTGCTATTCGATCGAATAGCTTGTATTCAATTAACTTCCAATTAACTTCGAGTTTTAATATCCTCCCGGGATAGACTGATACATTACAAATTCCTACATCAAGTGTACCTGACGCCTATGAAAATAAATGCATTTGGCAGAAGAGACTATAGCAGCTACCACAGATGCCAAGGCGGCAGATTTCCTGCATATGAGCGCTTCTGAAGAACTGTAACATCGTACCTTTCCACACATCTGGCTCTCCCTCCTCCTTGTACCCCCAATGCTCCTCCTCACTAGTTCACTACTGTATTATGTGAAAAAGTTTATTATTTTAAGATGGACTAGCCATAAAATACCCTCTTAAAAGATGTGACAAAAGCTGGTAAATGCTACACTCCCTATGTTTAAACTTACTTATCTTGCCAGGGGCTGCCCCGTCAAGTTCAACAAAATCTGGCAGCCCTGGATTGATGTGGAAGAACTGATCCTCCTCGATCAATAATTGTCTTTTTAGTAAAAATTCATCAAAAAAACACAATTCGCTAGTAAATGTGACCCATAGTTGGAAGTTCTGGTCTTGATGCCAGAAAAAAAAACTGAAGAGTAATGATGGTCTGGCTTTTCTAAGCACTTTTTAAATATATATTAGTTATTTGTTTAGTTTCACAGCTATTTGGTTTTATTAACCGCTAACGTAATGAAGTAACGACAGTGCCACCTGCTTTGCTTGTCAGTTCCTATAACTGTACAGTCAAAGAGAAATACCCAAAGAAAGAAAACAGAGAAGTGTTATGTACAGGAAGGAGATGGGAAAGGGCATTAGAGACTTCTGATCTCTTTCTTGAGCAGAGCAATATCAAATTTTATTAAGGTTTACTTATCCTTAAGGGTTAGTTCACACGAGGCGATTCAATGAGATTCAGGGAGATTTTGTTGCCTGGCGACTAATCGCTTCTTCTTCTGGACGACAATCTCCCTGAAATGCCTCCTCGTGTCTTCCGATCCGCTATGATAAAAAGTTGCCTGCCCTAAAGCACACGCTGCGCTGCGTTTTCCGAAGTCGCCCCGAAGTTTCCTCGTGAGACAACTTCGGGCAACTTTTGATTGTCGCCCAGAAGAAGAGGTGATTAGTCGCCAGGCGACAAAATCTCCCTGAATGTCCTCGTGTGAACTAACCCTTACGCCTAAAATTTCATTCTTGACAGTTCTGTGTATTTAACTTTGCAGACTGACCACCCAACACTAATGTCCAACCTCAGTAATGTTCTTGTTATATATAAATTTAAAACATGCACAGTATCTCACTTAACACACCACATGTCCTACCTCATGTCAGCCACTCCCTCCTTATGTTCTTGTGGCTGAATGAAAGCAAATTCCACAAACAATGTTCCACCATCTAATGCAAAGCCTTAATGTTTAGGTATATGTATATCCTTTTTTATTCTGATGAAAGTATTTTTTTAATAAAAACAAAAACTGTCAATATCAAAGGCATGACTGATACAGTATCTGCAACATCCATTAATCAGGAGATCATTAATAACATCAGTGGAACAGTTCAGATCATGATATAGATGTACATTAAGGGGCAGATTTATCAAGGGTCGAAGTGGATTCGAGTGAATTTTCAAAGTTCGAATTTCTAAGTAAATTTTTGGATACTTCAACCTTCGAATAGGCTACTACGACTTTGATTCGAAGTAAAATCGTTCGAAAATTCGACCATTCGATAATCAAAGTACTGTCTCTTTAAAAAAAACTGCGACTTCAATAGTTTGCCAAATTAAACCTGCTGAAGTGCTATGTTAGCCTATGGGGATCTTCTAATGCATTTTTCTAAGTTTATTGTAGTCAAAGTAAAATCGATCTCTGAAATCGTTCGACTTGAACGATTTTACTTCGACTGCAAAACGGTCAAATTCGGGGGAAAAAAAACTTCGACTTTGATATTGGAAGTCGAAGTATAGCCATTCGATGGTCGAATTTCGAAGTATATTTCACTTCGAAATTCGACCTTTGAGAAATCTGCCCCCATGTGTTACATACTTCAGTTCAGTGTTTACTACTATATTTATGGGTGTAAAATAGTGTCTTACTGTATGGATATTTTTTCAAATATTAATGTATATTAAAGTGAGCATTCCATTATTGTGTATATATATATATATATATATATATATATATATATATATGTATATATATATATATATATATATATATATATATATATATATATATATGTATATATATATGTATATATATGTATGTATATATATGTATGTATATATATGTATGTATGTATATGTATATATGTATATGTATATATATATGTATATGTATATATATATGTATATATTTATTTTTTGGAAACCAAGTGTATGTATATGGACTGATGACGTCATCAAGGCGCCAAATTTCACATGTGGGGGAGGGTATATAAACACTTCTAATGTATAGCACTGCATCCTTGATAAAGGTCCCCAAGTGGGACCGAAACGTTGGACACAATGCTGTGTTGAATAAAAACACATTTGATTGATCTACAAATGAGTGTGCTGATCCTTCATCATATATATAATACAATATTTGAACGTGCACCTCAGCAAACCAAGAGGAAAGAGTGCGGACACCCATGAGACTTGTATGTATAACATATTGGCGTCCTGCACCTCAACATTGATACATTCATGTGAATACTTTTTATCTACATCGTGGATATGGACAGCGACAGTCAAGGCTCTGTACAAACAGACAGAAAAGAGAACTTCACATCTGAAGAAATACAGAGCATACTGTTTAAAGAAACCTTTACAGACACTTTTGGAAACCTAGGTGCTAAAGAAGCATACTTTGAACTTCTGCGGCTGAAGAAAAAAGAAGTTGAACTATATCTGCACGGCATCTCACTTTCTGACTACTACCGGGAACAGAAAATCCCAAGGGGATTCAGGATCAATAATACACCAACCATCGGCAGAACAAATCCGGACTTCTGCAAACGTTGGTGCAAGATTCTGGATCGGTGCTCTCTGGACTTAATCCTACTAGTCACTGAAGAAGTAGGACGTGAGCTTAAACAGATACGGAGTGAGTTAGAAGTATTTGAGAATATCAATCTACCAACCATCACCGCAGACAAAGACTCTGATTGGTTAGACAGACTGCAAAACCAAGTATCAAAGTACAAAACAGATATACTTGCGTTTAAGAACTCCAAGAAACTACGAGTGAATCAGGATTACAAAGAAGCCAGAGTATATCGGTGGTTACAGGGTAGCGTTCCCTTTAAGAAAAGAGCAGTGACGCGCAGACCGCAAAGACCGCAAAGACCTCTGGGATACCAATCCAGCAGTGAGGGATCGGACAACGACCGAGAGACAAGCACCAGCGGAGGAGCGGAAGCATCGGATCCGGCGTCTACAGCCGCAGCTGCCACCCCTGCATCGCCTTTTTTAGGAAGGGCTCCAGTAACCAGGGACCCAGGAAAGCCACCCGCAGGGCCGGTCGCAAACACCGCAACGGTAACCAGGTCGCAAAGCACGGACAAGCGGCAACACAGGAAGAGATGATCTTCAACCTTTCTTCATACAGGCTCACGGAACCGGAGGCATCATTGCTGCGCAAAGGACTCAGCTTTGTACCAACGGTGAGTAATCACCCATTTGAAAGTACTGTTGACAATTTTAAATTTACCAGGCTACTGAAGCTAAGAGAGAAGCATGAAGGGAAAAGTACTGTAATGAATGGGCAAAGTGAAAAGGCCAGCACAATAACTGAGGGGGAGGGGAACCCATATGAAAGGGCTCTTAAACCTAAGAGTACATACGATCCCCCAAGTAACAATCCCTCAATTAAAATATTTCATCGGTTATTGAATGGGAACACGTCGCGCGAATCACAAAGGGTACACCAGTGGAGAGGTAACTTAACCCCAGACGAAAAAGGAGCGATCAAAAGCCTAAGAGAGAATAAGGAAATAATAATTAAGAATGCAGATAAAGGTGGGGCACTAGTAATAATGGATTATTCATATTACAGATTGGAAATACTGTCCCAGCTATCAGACATTAATAATTATGGGAAGCTCACCTATGATCCGACTAATAAATTTAAAGGGGAACTCACTGCCCTAGTCAAAATAGGGGAAGAACAAGGCTGGCTAACGAAAGAGCTGGCAAGTTATCTTATACCCAGGTACCCTATAGTGCCAGTGATGTACACTTTACCAAAAATTCATAAAAACCTGGAAAGGCCACCAGGGAGACCAATAATATCATCTATTGGCTCCCTGAACGAAAAAACTTCACAATATTTAGATATGTTACTACAGCCATGTATAACAGCCACCAGTAGCTATCTAAAGGATACAACTGATTTCCTCAAAGTAGTGGGAAGTGTTGGGATGCCAGTGGACAATTTAATACTAGCCACCATGGATGTTCAAAGTTTATACACCTGTATACCACACGAGGCAGGACTACAGGCCATAGAAAAGTTGTTGATGCATAACCCCGTATATGCTGGCCCTCCTATAGAATATGTCAAACAATTGCTACAATTTGTACTAACTAATAATTATTTCAAATTTGAAAATCAATTTTATCTCCAACGGACGGGCACTGCCATGGGAGCGAAAGTAGCACCAGTCTATGCCAATGCCTTCATGCATAACTATGAAAATGAACACATTTATGGACATAAACTTTTCCAACGATTTGGCAGTTTCTATAGACGCTATATAGATGACCTGTTCTTTATATGGACAGGGACAGCAGAAGCATTAGAGGAATATGTAACTGGCCTAAATTCAACAGACTCCCCAGTGCGTTTAACGTTGAACTATAACTCACAATGTATCAACTTTTTGGATGTGGAGGTCTATAAACAGGATGGGTCCCTGCAGACACGCATTTACACAAAAACCACAGACAGAAACACGATATTGCACTACAAAAGTAACCATCCCAGACATTTACTTGAATCCCTCCCCAAATCACAAATGTTGAGGGTCATTAGAATAGACAGTGACCCCACACAATGTAAGGAAGACCTGATAAAAATGGGAAACAGGTTCCTAGAAAGGGGATACCCACCCACACTTATCAAGGACACCATGAACTTGGTATCAACTCTGTCAAGGGAACAGTTACTTCAAGGTACTGTAAATACCATACAAGAAACAATTAAAGAAAAAAATGATATTTATTATGTGAGTAAGTTTAATCCTTACAGCAAAGCCACAAAAGAAGCTGTACTCAAACACTGGGAGATGGTGGCCAAAGATGAAACACTAGCCCCTAAGGTTCCAAATAAGCCAAAATTCAGTTATTCACGGAACACTAATTTAAAGGAACACCTAAGCCCCGCCGATCCAGTAACTAAATATACATTACCGAAAACCCAACACTTTTTGTCTGCCCGCCCGGGAGTACATAAATGTACAGGTTGCGTGGTGTGCAACACCCTAATACTGGGGAAGGAATTTAGACACCCCAGAACAGGGAAGAAATACGAGATTAAGCAAAGACTTACATGCACGTCAACTATGGTAATCTACATAATCAAATGCCCTTGCAGTTTAATTTATTGTGGTAAAACCATAAGGCAATTGAAAGAAAGAATCAATATGCATAGGGCCAGCATAAGAGCGGCGTTAGACACAGAAAGGCGGGTTGAGGCTAATAAACAAGACATAGCACAACAACCTGTGGCCAAACACTGGAAGGAGGCAAAGCATGATCCAGCTGCATTCAAATGCATGCCGATCGATCAAATTTCAAAACCACCAAGAGGTGGTAATATTGACAATTTATTATTAAAACGGGAAGCATTTTGGATTCATGAACTCGATTGTGTCATACCAAAGGGGCTTAATGGGCAACTATCATTGAATTGTTTCCTTGAATAAGTGACCAACTCTGATAAAGGCTACTGATAAATATATGCTGATGTGTACTGACAATGGCTTTTCTATCCCATAGGAAAAGCGATACAAAATGTTCTCCTCAATGTCTGTAAGTAATTTGTTTTCCATTTACCTTTTTTTACTTTTTTTACTATTGATTGCAACAATGTTTCACGGATAAAACAAAGTAACCTTTCTTAGAATGGTTATGACAGCCAAGCACAGGAGCACAACACCGCCATCTAATGGTGAAAAAGCAAAAAGACACATCACACTGTAAGAAGCAGAGACTTTATTTTTTGGAAACCAAGTGTATGTATATGGACTGATGACGTCATCAAGGCGCCAAATTTCACATGTGGGGGAGGGTATATAAACACTTCTAATGTATAGCACTGCATCCTTGATAAAGGTCCCCAAGTGGGACCGAAACGTTGGACACAATGCTGTGTTGAATAAAAACACATTTGATTGATCTACAAATGAGTGTGCTGATCCTTCATCATATATATATATATGTATATATATATATATATATATATATATATATGTATGTATATGTAGATATATATATATATGTATATATATATATATATATATATATATATATGTATGTATATGTAGATATATATATATATGTATATATATATATATATATTTATATATATATATATATATATATATATATATATATATATATATATATATATATATATATATAGAAAAAGTACTGGATCAAGCACTCCCACGCTCTAGTTCATCAATTCACCCAGGTGCTATCCATTTGTCTGGTATGTAGAAATATTCATCAATTCCAGATGCACACAAGGATTTTTGGAAATAAAAAACGTAACTTTTATTTAATATATCATTAAAAGAAAACAGGCCTGTTTTCTTTTAATGATATATTAAATAAAAGTTACGTTTTTTATTTCCAAAAATCCTTGTGTGCATCCGGAATTGATGAATATTTCTATATATATATATATATACACACAATCCTCTCCAAAAGAAGCCGCACTGCTCAGGACTTATTGCAAAGTAATATATTTATTAGAAAACCTAACGTTTCGGCTGCAACACCAGCCTTTGTCAAAGTGACACTTTGACAAAGGCTGGTGTTGCAGCCGAAACGTTAGGTTTTCTAATAAATATATTACTTTGCAATAAGTCCTGAGCAGTGCGGCTTCTTTTGGAGAGGATCGTATGCAGCTTTTGTGAGGCGTGCACCCAGGCAATGTGAGGACCATTTATCGTGAGTGCTGGGATTTTGGGGAAGTATATATATATACACACATATATATATATATATATATATAAATATATAATTGGAGCAATTATTTAGAAGCAATGTTTGCAGTTCGTTTACCATATTTTTCTTGAAAATCAAAATGTTACATTGTACTTAGAGGACTTTTCACTCTTCCAATAAAAAGCAATGCCTTTGTTGTGCCTTCAAAGACAACAAAAAAGAATGGCTTGTCAAATTTGATCTCCAGTGGCTCTTGGTCTTTTTTATTCAGTGGGATATGTTGTGCTTTATTTACATGTTCACCACTTTCTTGTAGCTCAAAATGAACTTTATTAATAACCTGAAACAATGGCAAAACAAAAATATTAGTGAGCTCTTAGAAGAAACAACTTTGTTTTAATTCAATGATAAATTAATTAAATAATAAATGTTTAGTGCATGGAGCAGATTCACTAAAGGGTGAAGTTGTTACCACCCGCAGGGACCTCGCCAAATCACTAACAGGTGCAGGTGCCAATGCGCTAGCAAACGGGACCATAGCTAGCGTTCATTCCCACTCTATAGCCAGGCGACTTTTAGCTCTGGCGAACAATCATTACTCCGCAAATTCACTAAAGTGCAGATTTTACTAAACGTTACCTATTTCGCCAGAGTTGACTTTGCTACCTCAGACCAGGCGAAGTGCTAAAAAGAAGCTAGATCTTCTTTAAACTTCTGTCACATCATATCCTATGTGCCGAAAATGCATTAAAGTTCAAAAAACGCTGCCGACTTTTTTTTTTATTTTTAAGCACGGCAAAAGTCCTAACAAACTTTTTTTGGATAACCAGTTTTTCCACACATTTTATAACATATGGAACATTAATTTTACAGTGGGCTCATATGTAGGGCATTATATTAACTCTCTTGTCTTTATTAAGGTTCCCTTAATAAAGTGATTACTTCAAGCATTTGCACCAACATTTATAATAAAGACCTCCATACAACTTTAAATTACCCGCCGTATGCAAATTGACCTAAGCGCAAGATCACCAGCGAATTTTCGATTGGCACATATGAACGCTAGCGCATCTTCGCTATGAAATGCTTGCACTGCCGAAGTAAAGCTAGCGAAAAGTCGCCAGCATTTGTTGTCCAGGGCGCAACTTCGCATATTAGGGAATTAGCGCAGTGGTAGCGAATTTTCACCTGTCGAAGTGGTGAGATGAATGCGAAATGGTCACTGACTACAATTCGCCCTTTAGTGCATCTGCCCCCATGTAATTATGGTTTTATTTACACTTTAATAAATGCTTTTTGTCTGAGGACAAATCAGAATCTCTACAAAAGTAATGATTCAGGCCTTTAAAGGTGTGCATAGGGGGTCACCATCTTGGCTTTTGTTAAAAGTGTCAGTGACACTGCACATGCTCAATGGGTCTGGGCAGCTGTTGAGAATCTAGGCTTAGAGGTCATGAGAAATTATTGAGCAGGTTCCTCTGTCATAAAAGTTGATGCTACAGGGCTGATTATTACATTCTGATGCTAACCAGGTTTCTGAGCTTCCATGTAATGTGGATATGAATACATTTGTAATCAACCTCATATCGTGACATTGCAAATGCTAACTGGTATGTTTCTCAATGTTACCTTTCCAACTGTGAGCTGTACATTGCTTATCTTAGTAAATTCAGCTTTTTTTCCGAGTAGATATGGTAACTCCATGTTGCTAAGAATTTCTTGAATATCATAAGAACTTTCTATTTCCATCTTTGGCAAAGATAGATTGATTTGGCTATAGGAATAAAAAGAAGAAAATGTTAATGTAATTATTCCCTTTGGGGAAAAAGTTGTAATTGATGTGATAAGTTTCCAAAACATAGGTCCTGTAAACAAAAAAGTCCACATATTATGAGTCATATAATTTATTCTACAAACCCAGTTGATCTGTATAAGCAGATGATTTACATTGTGTAAACTAAAATTGCTATCTGAAGCATACTGTAGTCAAGCTGGTGCCTGTTGAACTAGCAGTTTAATGTTTCCACTTTCATTATTGACTTTGTCTAATTAATGCATGGTGAAAGAAATATCAGATTGTGTTCTAAAACTCATACATAGGCATTTACTGTACTTAAAATATTGTAGAACTTTAGGCATTGCCACGAGCATTTGAGGCAGGGAGTGCGAATGACTTTGTGCATGTTGAAGGTGGGGCATATTTAGATTAAAAGTCCCAAATCTCTGCTAATTATAACTAATTATAATTAAATGATGATATGTATTAAGCTGGCTAGGAGGCTCATCAAAATCTCTTAGAAAGCCTTGTTGCTTTGTTTGCAATGTCCACGTTTTTCATTTAGTGGGTCTGTTATCCCACATATAGTACCATGCATCACTTAATTGAATTGTAATTGTGAATTCATTCAAAAAAGTCAAGCTATGGTGGGATATACAATTTCCTTTACAGGGCAGATCACAGTCAATTCAGTAATTACCAGTTCAGAAACAGTTGTATGCATTGTGATTCTGATTCCCTATTTTATTTCAATCTCCCTTTCAGATCACTTTGTTTATGTTTTGGAAATTAATGGCCTCTACATCTCATTTTTCCTAAAACTAATATCATTGATAAGCAGTGGCTTAACTATATATTACTGAGACCCATGGCATATTTAGGTCCCCAAATATTTGGCCTATTCTACCAAGATATATTGACATTGTTCATTAATTATGTCCCCTACACTCCTGGCCCCCCTTGCAACCACAAGGTCTGCTTCCTCTGATGTTATGCCCCCGTTGAAAAGATTGCATTTGTTTTTCTGTAACACTCCCATGAAATAGTTCCCATATAAAAATAATCTTATTGCTACCCAGTAGATAAACCATTAAATACATGCAACAAGATAGAAGTGCCATACCTGCTTGATAGGTTCTCCAGCCATTTCAGAAATGTATCCCAAGAAAGGGAAGACTCTATATTTTCAAGGGTGTTCTCATTTATTGGCTGAATCAATAGCATGAAATCATTTTCACCTAGTGGAACCTTTACTATAACCTGATTCATGTTGATGTCATGCTTATAATGGAACATTCCAGACATTGAAATCATGGAAGTAGCAATTTTTCTGCCTGGCTCAATCCAAAAATCTTGAGGTTCCGGAATTAAATATGAATTTTGCAGTGTGCCTATAAAACATTATTATTATTATTACAATATATAATTAAGTGCATTTCATAGTCCATTATGTTCTAAAGAGTTAATTTTATACTGTGCAGAGCACTGTATTTACATTCTATAGATCCCTTAAAGGAGAAGGAAAGGTTAAAACTAAGTAAGCCTTATCAGAAAGGTCCATCTAAATATACCAGTAAACCCCCCAAGTCGTGCTGCTCTGAGTCCCCTGTCAAAAGAAACACTGCATTTCTTTCCTTCTATTGTGTACACATGGGCTTCTGTATCAGACTTCCTGCCTTCAGCTTAAACCTCATTGCCCTGGGCAAGAGCATGCTCAGTTTGCTCCTCTTCCCCCGCCCCCTCCCTTCTCTACTGTAATCTGAGCCCAGAGCAGGGAGAGACTCAGGCAGGAAGTGATGTCACACCACATTAATACTGCAGCTCCTATCCTAAACAAACAGAGAGTTCTAGAACTTTTTACTCAGGTATGGTAAAACATTCTACAGAATAAATATAGCATTCTAGCTTGCACTATTGCGGCTAATCTATTGGCAATAAAATGCCTCAGTAGCTTTCCTTCTCCTTTAAAATAACTAACCACCATGAGCTTCCTTTGGTGAAAACTGTGTTCCGAATATTTATATTCTCTTCCAGCCCATTTAATCAAAATATAAAATAATTATTTGGTTGACAGCAGGGTATTTATCACTCTAGCTGCATCTGCTGGACTCCAAGTCAATCTAAACTAAAGGAATCATAGAGGTGATGTTACTAGCTGAAAGATAGTACTACAGTTGAGAGTAATGCCCTTCTGCCCACCAGTAAATAGATGGAAAACACAGTAAAGTGCAAACATTGCCTTCTGCACCACTTCATTCAGAATGGTTTAATTTACACCAAAAAGGACAGAAATAATAACTCATTCCAAAATATAGGACAGTGATCCCCAACCAGTGGCTCATGAGTAACATGTTGCTCTCCAATCCATTGGATATTGCTCCCAGTTGCCTTTCAATTGCACCCCCTGCTCCCCCCGGTAGTTCCACCACTGGCTTGGGGGGGGCCCAGGGGAGGTCAGGACACTAGCGTATGGAGCGCAGTGGTGCTCTGTGTGATAGAAGAGCTGAATTTCCCATTTAGAAACCATAAATTAGTCTCTTGGCGCCATTGATAACTAATGGGGTGCTGCTGCCTTAGGCAACTTTCTCAACTCACCTTATTGGTGCAGTGCCCCTGGCTTAAAACAATCTGTACTGCCAAACCAAGCATTCTGTAGGCGACTACTCCACATTGGGATTACCAATAGCAAATCACAGCCCATATTTGTCACCCCAGGAACTTTTTGCATACTTGTGTTGCTCTCCAAATATTTTACATTGAAGTTTGGCTCACGGGTAAAACAGGTTGGGGACCCCTGATATAGGACAAATATACACTGTACAAGTTCGATCTATAAATGCAAACGTAATCGTTGCAGGGTTTCTCAGATCAGTAAATGTTTATATATATATATAAAATCTAATAAATATTGCTTTTGTTTCTGTGTATAAGGAAATTAAAATCCAATGTGTTCCTACCTTTAAAATGGAGATAGCTAGTAAAAAGGATATTGGTAGAGGCATCAACTGGTGTTAATATATATTTGCCTTTTTTCGTTGACCGAGTGTCCAGA
Organism: Xenopus laevis; assembly: GCF_017654675.1. Classification (NCBI taxonomy): domain Eukaryota; kingdom Metazoa; phylum Chordata; class Amphibia; order Anura; family Pipidae; genus Xenopus; species Xenopus laevis. The sequence goes on along the minus strand of NC_054379.1, from coordinate 54,084,683 downwards.
TATTTTTTGATTAAGTCCACAGCTTTGGGGGGATTGGTAAAATCTACCCCTCTCACATAAAATTTATCAGATGAAGGAATCAGATTATGAATAAAGGTTTCAGACAGAGGAACATCTTTGGAGACAAACAGACATGTCATTTTCTGTGACTCAATGCTGTTATCTTTGGAAAAGAGACGGTTATCAATGTGCTTGAGTGTTGAAATGACTTTTAGAGCATCCACTTTAGAGACGCAGTCTTGGTCCCCTGACTGGTGAGCAAATCCTAAAAATGCCTGCAGATCAGCTGAAGTGTGAGTTGAGGCACCCAAGTAAAAAGAAACCAGTGATCCAAATAGATTGGTGAAAGACATAAGGATGGTGTCATCTTTGTGTGTTTCTTTCCATCCATTAAAACACCGAAATCCAACATCATTCACAAGAGATGGTAATATACTCACTCTTTGCCTTTCAACAGTCCCAAGTAGCTTAATTTCTAGAGCTCTTGTGCTTCCCAATGTTTCTTCTTCAGGTGCAATATTTACTTCGATAGAGACTGGAGTGAATGATACTTCTGCTGTGTGATTTTGTTTTTTGACTTTTTCACACTCGTTTTTGTTGTAAGCAAATAGGTTGAACGGGTGAATGTATACACGGTTACTTAATGAGTAACCAAAGCAAATGGAAAGACATAGCCAAATTCTTTGAATGTTCATGATGAATTTCGTATTTTTAAGTCAAAACCTACAAAATATAACGAACAAAAAATCTTCATTCCAGCCCTAGAGATCAGTGTTGGACCAGGTCCACTCTCCAGTCTGAAACTGTTCAGTGGGGTGTGGGCTGCTGGGGGGCCCTGAGGGGGTGCGGGCCCTGGCCCGCTCGCACCCCCTGCTCCCCCGGTAGTTCCGCCACTTGGTAGGGTTTTTTGTTAGTTAAGGGTTGAATTCTCCTTTAACTATTATCTGGTTGCTAGGGTAACTGTCCAGTCAGCATCTTAAATTGCAGAATGTGAATTTAAGTTCTGTCTGGTAGTTGTCCTACATAGTAGTATTCTAAGCGTAGTGCTCAAACTGTGTGTTAGGAGGCAAACATGCAGGTTAATTTTACCCAGAACTGCCAGATCTCTCTCTCTCTCTCTCTCTCTCTCTCTCTCTCTCTCTCTCTCTCTCTCTCTCTCTCTCTCTCTCTCTCTCTCCCTTAATCACAGTTAATGGGATAATTTCATAATTTTAATTGGATTATGACGAAGGCTTCACTGTTGGTGGGTACAAATAATATTTTGCTGTACAAAACAACCACTTACTGTATCTGCACTGAAACTATTGAACAAATTGTAAAAAATGGTTATTTTAATAAAAAGTGCAAAGCTTACCCCAGGTCTAGTAACAACAGCAACCAATGTATTGCTGTAATACCAAGGTATTATTTATTGGTCACCAGTTTAAAAGCATACTGATTTTGTGCTATGAGCTACAAATCATCGTACAAAATTTTCAACTTTTATTACATTGGTCCCTAAGTGCTTTACTCCCAGTGGTGAAAAACAAACATTTAAGAGCCTATGGTTGAACACGTTATTTTGTTGTACCCCAAATTGTAAACACGTGTTTATGAAACTATGGCATTCACCATACGCTGAGATTCCTTTTTTGTGTAAATGGTAAAATCTCTATTTATAAAATAGGCCAGATTCCATAGAGTTAGTGAGAGCTATGATTTGCAAAAGTTGCAACAAAAATAAATGTTTTGGATTAAGAAATTAGATACCAAGAGGTTTTAATGATTTTTGGATAATGAAATGTTTCCTGTAAATTAACCGTGGATGAGCATGATACTAATTGGAATGTCCTTGATGCCATAGATTTTGTATCCTTGCCCTAGTCCTAATCTTAAATTTTCTGAATACAGATAATGGTAATTTATGGACAAGCTTTATTTCTTGTTTATGTTTCTTTGTCTAGATTTATGTTTTATTGAACAGTGTGATAGAGTGAGCTGCTAGACTGGTACTATAAAGCACTACCATATTATTGGTCATCCTCATGTCATTTATTTCATTTTATTACAGCCTATGGACTTGATTACTAAACTTGGGCTTTACTCACTGGTGGACTTACATGTATTTCATACATGTATTACATATTATGCAAAAATTATGGGTATGTTTTTGTATTTTGGGGTGGGTGTGTACTTCATATGTCACTTATTCTAACACACCTTAAATACATGTTCTCACTTTCAGTCTCTGATTTGTGGAAAGGCCACAAAGGCCCAGGCCTAAGGCAGCACAAATTTAGGGATAGCATGCAGCCCAGCCACTTCTACATTTTTTTATTGTAGAATAGATTTACATTTCCTGATCGCTGTCAAAAACCAGAGGAATGCGCCTGTGCAAACAATTGCAGGGGAGGAAGCAAATGTGAGTGAGCTGAGTGGAGCAGAAGCGAGTGAGCACAGATGGCCATCCAAGGGGGACTTGGCCCTAGCTAAGGGTCCACCAAGAAACAATATCAGAACCCCAACGGTATCTCACTAATCAGGGACACAGTGACAGGGGCAGGATTAGGTAGGTCCTTGAATCCCTTTGATGTGTGTTGCATCCCGGGACAGACACCTGTATCACAAGAGGCCCACTGACTAAAGAGAATGTCAACAAGCTGGGCACTGGGAGAAGCAACCTGAACCCTGTACTGTTTTAATAGAAATGGTGCCCATGTGAATAACTGAAAAACTGTGATAAACAGTGAATTGACAGAGAATAAAGTTGTTCCTGAGTTCATCTGTTATTTAGGGGTGGAATTTAAATTATTTGTAAGTGCTAACCCAAAGTCTCCTTGCAATGGTAGTGTGTGGTAAAGGGCTAATTCAGCCCTCATATACTGCTTTTATATTTGTAGGGACCCGTAGGGTTAATTTCCTATCCATTTTAATCCACATGGTTTGGAAACCCTGTTTAGATTTAACTACAGGGTTTCTCACGGCCTGGAAAAGGGGCTAAAGCCCTTGTGCTGGTGCAGCATGGCAGATACTGGAGGTTGCCACAAGGTGTACCACTATAAAAGAAGAGCCATGTGCTCAGACATGCAGTTTCATTGAGATTTGGTCTTACTGCTGACTGATATTTCACTGAGGAAAAAGTGAATCTAAACCGGCAAAATGTAGGCTAAAGGGGAGTTCGATACGCCTGCCAAAGCTGAGGCAGAACACTCAAATACCTGGAAGTTCAACCATGTGGGTTTTGAGCTTGGAAATGCTAGTTTGAGTGCTCACACTATGGAGAGTGTTGAGAGTTGTAGTTCAGCAGTGGAAGTCTTAAGTGCTCGCGCTATAGACAGCATTAGGAGCTGGATGTAAGGAGGAAAAGGGTTATCGAGAGTGTTGGGAGCAATACCCTGGAGGATAACACAAGCTGCATATCTTTCATGGAATGGATTCATCTATGTGGATGCCTGCTACAGCTCTGGGTGAGCCTACCCATCTGAGTAAATCCCCAGAGTGAGTGATGCCCTGGGGAGCGTAGAAAAAGAGAGGATCCAGCATATTTCCATTTGTGACATGGGCTTTGTTTATGCCTGCTTTGAGGGAGCCAATACTAAATCCGGAGGGAGAGGTAGTTTAGGCTGATAGTGCTACTTGGGACCCATTGTACTCATTGGGGATAAGGGGCTAAGATTCTTATTCTTCCAATGGAGTAGTGTGGGACTTTGCCTGGTAGGGAATTACCAGGATGGGACTGGCACAGGATTCCCAGGGTTGTGGGTTATACTATGGAAATGCATAATTGTAATGTGATTTTGGTACTTAGCCTTTAAATCTGCATTTATCTTGTATAAAGTTATTTGTTACACCATACAAGTGTGTGTATTGAATGTTTTCCTAATGGGGCCACCCGCAGGTGTATTCCTGGATCCCATTAGGTGGAGGCACTGCCAGAGAAGAGTTTTTCCAGTACCCTTTCACCTAGCAAAGGGAACTCAGGACCTGCAAATGGTAAGAAATAGTATGATGTATAACCTTTGGCACAGGGGGGGGGGTGGCCAAAAATGGGTTACATGTTATACACTGGTGCACCCTGTTACAGCGTCGCAATGACTTACTGACACATTGGAACAAAGCCAAGCAAACTAGTACACTTGCATAACCAGATCTAATCTGCCTTACACAATGTTACTAACTACACCAACTAAAAAGAAAGCTAACTAGGTTTGTGCAGCCTTTTCAGGTAATGTTCTGTCAAGGTTTCTTTTTGCTTTACATGGTAAGGACACATTTTGATAAATACAGGTAAGGGACATGGCACCCAGAATGCTTGAGACCTGGCGTTTTCTGGATAAGGGATGTTTCCATAATTTGGATCTTAATACTTTAATGCTACTAGAAAAGCATATAAACATAAAAAAAACCCAATAGGCTGGTTTTGTTTACAATAAAGATTAATTATATTTTAGTTTGGATCAAGTACAATGTACTGTTTTATTATTACAGAGAAAAAGGAAATCATTTTAAAAAAATTTGATTATTTGGATAAAATTGAGTTTATGGGAGACGATCTTTCAATAAATCAGAACTTTCTGGACAATGGGTTTCCGGATAACAGATCCCATACCTGTATGCCCCTAATGTATAAACTTGCTAATCTTTCTTTGTGTGTGTGTGTGTGCATAACTCACACCTTTTTATGCTTTAATGGCAAACCGGCACATGAAAATAGTTGTTTCTTGGACAATAACTTTAAAAATGCTATCTTCTCAACTGATAACCAGAGGGACATAATCCGATAAATTAATAGGAATGTTTGTCACTTGGTTTGATTGTGTGATCTTTATGTGTTCTAACATGGTATGTCCAAATGCAGGTTTCAGGTATCATCCTCTCATCCAGGAGGTCTGCACGTTACTTTTTCTGCTACAAAAAACATTGGGACCTGCACATGCAACAGCCCTGGCTGAAGTGCATCATTTCATATTACAATGTATTCGTTTTAACATAGTTTGCAAAAACATTTTTAGGGACAGTCCTTTAATTTTATTTCATAAAACATCAGTCCTCCTCCTGGAACAGTCCACCAATCACTTAATCAGGTTTCAGCATTCTATAGCTTATGAACATATGCAGCCAGACCTGAACCCAGGAATTTTTGAAGGTGCTGAGCTTCATTCTGCTGTTCACTTACCCCAAAACCACAGAATTGTGCCATTCAAGAGTACTCAGCATAGGGTTGGCACCTTTTCCGTTCGGGGAAAACTGGCAGGGGGGCGGGGCGGATGATGTTGGAGGCGGGCCAGTGGCATAGGGGCAGGACTGATGACATTGGGGAGGATGACATCAGGGGCGTGGCTGAAGACACAGCAATCAGCAATTGGCTGATCGCCATGTCATTAACATTAACTGTCAATGTCCTGTCCAGATTTCCTAATTTGGCACTTTTCACCAAGACAGCCCTTCCAAATAGGATTTTCACTTTTTTTACCCGGACAGGTGGCAATCCTAACTCAGCAGCACAGTGTGGCAAAGATTAGAACATGCACTTAAAGGAAAACTATACCCCCCAAACAATGTAGGTCTCTATAAAAAGATATTGCATAAAACAGCTCATGTGTAAAACTCTGCTTCATGTAAACAAGCCATTTTCATAATAATATACATTTCTAGTAGTATGTGCCATTGGGTAATCATAAATAGAAAATTTACATTTTAAAAAATAAGGGCCGGCCCCCTGGGATCGTATGATTCACTGTGCACACAAACAAACCAAACACACTATACTTCTTTGGTCACATGAGCCAATTAACAGACAGAGTTCTGACTTTTGCTTCCACACTTCTTCCTGTTATAGTTAGAGTTGTAGTATTTCTGGTCAGGTGATCTCTGAGGCAGCACACAGACCATCACAAAATGGGGGTTCAAGGCAAGAGATGTAAAAGGGAAATATTTACTTAAATATATATTCCAGTTTAGTAAGATTCTTTAATATGCCACTTAATATGATCTAAACTATCTGTTTCTTAAGTATTCATTTTGGGGGTATAGTTTTCCTTTTAAGTTTTTTTTAAAGGTGCTAAGCTTCAATCTTCCATCTGTTTAAACCACAATCAAACACCTTCCATTTGACCAAGAGATTATGGATACATTTCATAGTATCAATGGACTAAACAACAGGTCACTCTATTAAATGAGAAATCATGCATCTGAGGGATAGTAAAGGTGCTGTGTTTTATTATGTGCAAAACCTGGGTATAGGTCCATAGGCTGAATAACATTGCTGCATTTTCTAACAGCACACATTGCTGAGTGTTTTCTTTAAAATAAATATTTTAAAACTGTAACATGAAATTTCCCAAGTTGCTCAGCTAGACGTATACATTATTATGCAAAGACACATGCTCAAAGGTCCTTTTGGATAATTGTTTAAGTTGGATTCCTAATCTTTTTTTCCTGAACATCAGTCAATAATAAAAGTCCATTATCTCACTGAAACGTCTGTATGTGGTTCCGGGTGTATAACTAAAGGTTATACACTCAGCCTCATACTTTTTTTTTTATCATTAACACCTTAAGACAAAAGTCAATTTTTATAAAGGCATATAATAATTACAACTTTTATATTCTGTAAAACTAGATTTTCTTAGCCATGGCTAGCCATTTAAAATTAAATATTATTAATAATTCAATGTTTCTGATTAAGATTTTCTGTTTGGATATGCACGGTGATTTATTTTGTCTGCTTAATGTTTTTCCCCTATCTGTTTTGCTGGCCAGCAAACCTCTTTAAGGGTTAGTTCACACGAGGAGATTTTGTGACTGTGGCGACTAATCGCCTCTTGTTCTGGGCGACAATCTCCCCGAACTGCCTTAGCGTGTCTTCCCATAGGCTATAACAAAAAGTCACCTGCTCTAAAGCACACGCAACTTCTAGAGGATTTCTAGAACAATATACTTATCCAGGTGGAAAAAAAAACCAGAAAAAAATATTTTTGATAACTTTTCACAGAAAGCACTGTCCCAACTCCATATAAAAAAAACAGGGTACCTTGCAACTACCTATTTTCAGACAGCCACACTTCACTGCTTGCTCTGAGATCAGGAGTTTTTATAAACAGCAATTTGTATGTTACTTAAGTATGCAAGTCTGCCTTTCCCAGCAGCCCATGCTCTTCAAGGCACATTCAGCTACAACAAAGTTGAAATTGTTAACAAAAAAAAAACATTTATACCACACCTACAGGCAGACAAAATAAATCACTGCGCACATCCTAACAGTTTCCGATTAAGATCTTAGATTATGGGGACGATAGGGACAACCTGTATTCTGTATCTGTTAACCAGTTGCACTTTATGTTAGTAACTATATATATATTTACTATTTATTGGCTGTACTGTTTATTTACCCATCTGTACTATTCATCTATTGTAAACTGTACAGCAATGTGTATATGAGTATAGCACACTAAAGACATAATACATACAAAATATAATATTTACAAGTACAAATAGAAGTAATATTTATAGACAATACCTTTGATGAAAGCTGTGATAGGTCTGTTCTTGTTTAATGCACTTAAAATCTGTTGCCAAAATCACACTCACTTCTAATATTTCTTTTAAAATGTCATAACTTTCATTGTTAATCTTTAACTTAGATTTTTGTGTTCTTGTACCTGTTCAGAATGTTCTGTGATGACTTTGTTTGTTACCGGCCATATCATCATCTATGTAATCTTAGTTACTACTGAGCAAACAAATGACATGCCCACCCTCTGTTAATAAGTGTCCTTTGTGTTTATTCTCTTTACTTACAGTACATTCCCCACTATATTTAAACAGTTATGCGCAGTGCTTTATAGTCAAACGTTTATTGTGATTTAAAACAAAAATTTTCAGACCAACCAAGAATCAGCACATATTTACCTGACTCTTGGCCCATTAATTTGTTACAACACTTTGAAATATAGTTTTATGACCATCTGTGAGTTAAGGAACATGAATATACATTATTGCGTGTTTGCTTTTGTTGAATTTGAAGTGATGAAATCTGTTCTTTTTTCCTGTTGATATAGGTGTAGGAGGAAGATTTATATAGTCACTGGCTTCTAAAGGAAATGCCTTCCACCCTAACATACAAACAGGAACACTATGCCTATCTAAGCAAAGTCAAAGTTGTAACAGGAGATCAGGAACTGGCAGATCAAGAAAAATATGAGAACACCCTGGAAGGACCTATATTTGGGAATTGAACCCATGTCTCTAACATCCTGTCAGGGGCGCTGCGCCAATGAGGCGAACTGAGGTGCTCGCCTCAGGCGGCAGCGCCAGATATGCTTACAGAGGTGGCAAAAAGCCGCTCCTGGTACTTTTAAGAGCCGAATTTCCGGTTTTGAAACCAGAAATTTGGCTTTACTAGTGCGAGAGGGTGCAGTTGCGATCTCCGCACTATTGTTCCTGCCTTGGATGCCTCCCCTTCCGATCAGTAAGCAGGCGAGGGGGGGGGTGGCATTTTAGGAGCTGCCTCAGGCGGCTCTGTCATCAGAATCGGCGCTGCATCCTGTTATTTAGAATTTTTGCGCCAAAGCACGGTGCAATGACATCATACGCTGCCACTAAAGAAGAAATCCATGGCACACAGGCTGCTGCAAGCAAGGAACCCCTTGCACGTTTAATGCGGAACGCCGCCACGCCACAAAGCAACGATGTTGTGTGGCATTCATAGGTGCCACCCTCTGGGATTTGAAGCGGATTGCTTTGCAACAGAGTGCTTCTGACAACACACACACAAGCGAACTCAGAAAATCCCTCTTAGACACCACCATTAATGCACAAATAGGTTTATACTGCTGTTCCATCCAATAAATGCAATACTCAAAGTGTACTTTAATTAAATGTAGGCTATTAAAAAAAGTTTCCATTCTTTTGAAAGGAATTTAAATAAACCCATAATGTATTACAGTTGTTGCTCTACCTATGCTGTACCTCAACTACTATTTTCTAATGGGGGACAACTAAAAATGACATATAAAATGTTGCTTTCCCCTCCCTGCCATGGAGCCACTTAAATGAATACATTGGATAGGGAAGCAGTTAGACGTACACTATGCAGCAAAACTAAGAGAAAAAGATTAATCTGTTCATCATCAGACGCCATGCCCAAGACCAAGCAGCAAGTCTCAAACTACAGAAAGCAAGGTTGCACCTTAGAATACCCCAACTGCGAAAATTGAACACAAAAAATAAAAGGTTCCAAGTTCCTAGACCCCATGAGTGTCCTGATGTATACAGGAAGCATGTGGAATTCATGCTTTAAAATAAATGTATAATTTAACTCTGAACCTTACTACAGGCACTACGGGAAGACTTTGTCCCCTTCTGAGGTCGATTGCTTATTTATTGTCCTAGAAATTGTTGTAACTACAATAGAGTAATTGGTACAACACTCAATGTTTCCTCACAATAAGGTTCTTCTGGGCATACTTTAAACAAATGTGCATGTAGAAGTCTGACTCACCTAGCTAACTTGTTGACTTAAATCAGGTCCAGACTGAGAATTAAAATAGGCTCTGGCATTTCAGGTACACAGAGGCTCAATCAGCCCACACAGAGGCCCAAACAGTCCTCACCAGCCCACTAAATACTGACTTTCTATGGCACCTTATAGCAGCCCCTCTGGCATTTGCCAGAACTCACAGATTGCTGGGCCTGACTTAAATTAAATCAAAGTCTGATTCTGAGGATATTTCTTGCCACTGTGCTCCTTATTTTCAGGTATCAGTGCGGTGCCTCAGTTCCTTGGACACTTGGGAATGTATCTCTATATTACTTTAGCAATTTGAAATACAAGAACCTGCACACACAGACTGGGGAATGGCTCTAATTCTTTCTTATTAGGCACAAATGTGATCGATGAAGCATTTAATTGACAAAACACAGCTTCATCAGGATTGAAATTTCTTAAGTTTATCACCATATCAGTGTCATTTTAGTAAAAGGGGTTGTTCACCTTCGAGTTAACTTTTAGTATGATGTAGAAAGTGATATTCTAAGACAATTTGTAATTGGTTTTCATTTTTTATTTGTGGTTTTTGAGTTATTTAGCTTTTTCAGCAATTTGCAATTTCAGCAATATGGTTGCTAAGTTCCAAATTACCCTAACAATCATGTATTTGAATAAAAAACTGTAATATGAATAGGATGAGTAATAAAAATTAGCATTAATGATAAGGAGGTTATTTACTAAAACTTAAATTTTTCTGGACGGGCTTTTTGGGGCAAAAACGCAAACATTTTTCATGTAAAAAATAAACTCAAATGCTGCAAAAAGCCAGACTCCGAAAATCTGCCAGAAATAGAAGGCAAATCATTCAAAAACTATAAAAAATAATGAAGACCAATTGAAAAGTGTCTTAGAATTGGCCATTCTATAACATACTTAAGGTTAACTTAAAAATGACCTTTAAAAAAAACCCCGCCACAAACTTGAGAATAATTAAATACAGCAGAACCCCTATTTTACTTTTTTTATGGGATGTAACACTGAGATTTTGCTGTATACATTTCTGCATTTTGGAACATCATTTCATTAGTAAAACATTTTATCTATTTGAGTTATTTTAACAGTTATTTTAAGCTAAGTTTATGCCCAGCTTCATATTGTGCCTTGTATTCTACTTTTAAAGGTTCTTTCACCTTTGAGTTGTTTTAGTGTGATGTCTGAGGCAATTTGTAATTGGTTTTCATTTTATGTTTTTTGAGTTAATGAGCTTTTTATTCAGTAGCTCTCCAGTTTGCAATCTGGTTGCTATGGTCCGAATTACCCTAGCAAACATGCATTGATTTGAATAAGAGACTGGACTATGAATAGGAGAGAGACTAGAATATGAATAGGAGGGGGACTGGAAATAAAGACGAATTATAAAATGTGGCAATAACAATAAATGTGTAGCCTTACAGAGCATTCGTTTTTTAGGTGAAGTCATTGACCCCCATGTGAAAGCTGAAAAGAGTCAAGAGGCAAATCATTAAAACAACTATTTAAAAAAAGAAGTCCAATTGAAATGTTACTTAGCATTGGCCAATCTAGGTGATCCAGCCCTTTAACATCTATTTTCGTGCAAGTGGAACACCTCAACATTATTATAAAGGTATAGTATTGTGCAAATATTCTACAACTATTATTTTATGCTTGTTGATTTAGATTTGCACGCTGGTTTCAGATGTACTCTTTCACAGGGAAAGTCAGCTGTTCAGGTATGCACTACCTTGTGTACAACCTGGTATAATACAACCAATGTCCAATTGTCCAATCAAGTCAGCCACACTCTCACTCTTCCTCTCTCACTTTCCATAGAGAAATAATTTAAGCATTACACAATGCAATTGTTGCATTCTGATCTTTACAAAGTTCTGGTATTCTGCAAAACCTTTAATTCCATTTTGAATCGGATAATACGTGTGTACGGTTCTCACAGTGTTTTCCAAGCAGATGGACAACTGCAGAAAAATGAGCCTATGATTATGTTCCCATGTGAAGCAAGAAACCGATACGTTGACTGGGTCTCCCTGTATGAATTAGGGCTGTGTGCACCATCTTGATTCTATTGTCATGCTCCAGTTCAGGGGAGGACCTCTAGGACATCCTGAGGCTTCTGTCGACCTTATTTATGTTTTAAAGTTCATTAAAGAATTACAGACAAGTCAAGCTCAGCAAATAAGCAGGCACCAGTCCTCACCCTAACTTGCTTTTAGGCTGCCCCCCCATCACAGTCCCCTGGGAACATTTGCCTAAGCAATAGTTGCAGCCTTCCATTATATAGTTCTATATGTTTTTATATGTGTGTGTTAAGGAGGCCTTGAGTTTGATGGAACTAACTATAAAAACTTCAGAGTTTTAGAAAGCATAGAAAACACAAGTTCATGAATCTTGAATAGTGTCATAACTTGTATACTACTTGAGTTATAAATTATACGACTATTAGTACCCTCCCCTTTTATTTTTTGTATCTCCCTTTGTTTATTTTAAAAACTGAAAATAAAGAATATACAACAAAAATAATTTGAGATGCGTTGACACATGTTTTGTTTAGTTCTTACATATAAATATTGCAAAGGTTTGCCAATAAAAAGAGATGAAAGTCCTCTCTGGAATGAAGTGTAAATAATTTGAAAAGCACAATAAAGCAAAAGCCATTAAAAATGTATACAACCTTCTGTGCCCACTTAGAAAACATTTTTAATGCATTCAAGTATTAGAAAATATCATTTAGTTGCAAATTTTGAGTTTGTGGTACTACAAACAGAAAAAAACAGGTTTAATGAACCATGTAGGCCATTGCTTAACAACAACAACAAAATCATATATAAATAAGGCAGTTTTTCATGTAATATTCAAACATCTATTGCACTGAACACAACAGAACCATCAATACAAGCCAAAAGCCACACTCCCACCTTAACATAAAATGGCTCCCACCCAAATATCAGCAATATTGCATGTAAAAAAAACAATGAAAAAGAAAAATAAACAACAATTTCTAAGAAGGAGCCTCTGTGTAGGCATTTGTTCTGTTGTTTTTCCAGTTTTAATCTTTCCGCTTTTTCACTTGCACTCGGCTTTGTGTTCGCTCCCGTATAAATCATATTTGAAATGTTCCTGTTAAGGTCAAACCTTCGCTCATTTCAGGCGCTGAGTCACATTAGCCAAAGCAACGGCAAAAGCTTGGACAGCTGAAAAGGGATACTGAAAGTCCAAAATATATGCGTTGCCATCAATCCTGCCAAACTGCATTACCTGGATAAAAGAAGGAAAACAATCAGTGACAAAGTACTGGCATTTATTACATGCAAACATGGTGACAATGACAATTATACATTTTACGAAAATATTCCCTTAAATTAATACTGTTATCCGAATAAACCATTTTAATAGTAGTAGAGGTATGGAATCTACTGCATTACCTGAAAACCTGTGGTTTTCTTGATAAAGGTTCTATTTAATTTGAAAAACAAAGGTAATTCAAAATAACGGACATGAAAATCTGTATGTTCGATTTATATACCCACTTATTGTACAGCACTGGAGAATATGTTGACTCTTTATAATGTGTTGTTAATAATATTATTATTATTGTTATTAATATTAATAATAATAGTAATTTGGAACTTCCCAGATAACAAATGGCGAAAGGAATATTTTTTATGTCAGAGATCTCTTTCATCTTATGTGTTTTATTTTATTTTTTTACATTTGATTTAAATTTTTTCCCTAAGCAAAATAAATAAATAAATAAGATCATTTAATAAAATAAGATAATTCACTGGCAGTTGCAAGTGCCTTTAGTCACAGCATATCAGGCTATATATAATATACAAGTATGAAATACACACAGAGCTGCATTCTATGGAGAGTGTCCAGGTGTTTTATATGTTTTGATGGTAACACCGCTCAAACAAATCCTGAAGAGTGTAAGTGGATGCACCGTTTTTATGGTTAATGGTTTATATGCAGCTTTTTAGGCTAGACCATGGCCATTTTGGTTTCTTGTAAGGGGATTATAATATTACCAGGAGCCTTGTGGGGGGGGGGGTCAGCATGCTAGCAGGTTATAATCCTACCTCATATCAACATCCCCATATGCCTGATACCATTGCAATTGCCCATAATTCTCCTTTCTATGCATGATAGCATATTTACTACAGAAAGCTCTCTATGGAAATGCTGGCATATTTTGTACCAGGGTAGTATTCATAAAAAGGCCAGTTTAACTTGTAATACGTGATCAAGATTGTGAAGCATAGTCTCCCCCCCCCCTTTCAGGGTTAATATCCTTCAGGTCCATCGTTAGTGTAGCTACAGGGTTTAAGCAATACCTCAGTATAAAAAAAGAGCATTAAAGGAACAGTTCAGTGCAAAAATAAAAACTGGGCAACATTTTTTTCAATATGTTAGCCAAAAATGTCATCTACAAAGGCTGGAGTGAATGGATATCTAATATAAGAGTCAGAACACTACTTTCTACTTTGCAGCTCTCTAGCCTGTTAACAGTCAATCACTTGAAGGCCGTATGGGACATAACTGTTACGTTAGTCTGGTTTTGAATCCTGAATGCTAAGGATCAAAATCAAACTAACAGTTACGTCCCATATGGCCCCCATTTTTAAGTCACTGACAAACCAAAAGGTTAGAGATATAAAGAGGAGGAAGTTGGGTTCTGGCTATAATGTTAGATATCCAGTCACTCCAGTCTTTATAGACTATATTTTTGACTAAATAACTATATTGAAAATGTTTTTTATTTTGCACAGCATCTATTTACCCAGTTTTATTTTCACACTGAACTGTTCAGAATATCAGTTCAAATGACGTAGATATAAAATCGTACATAAAAAATATACATCAGAATATCAAATGACGTAGGTATAAAATGGTTTGATGCTAATCTAAACTTACCTGTCTTCCTTCCAGTTCAATCTGGAAATTTTTGGCAGATTCTTGAGTTACTCTTCCTCCAAAGTCCAACTGATAGACCTGCGTTGCCTCGTTCCATAGAGGTTGTTTATTTGCCATGACATAAACAAACCCTTGGCTCCCCAAGCGTCCATCATCTTTTTCATTAGCCTTTCGGCACTTAAATTCATCTAGATCGCTCGCTGTCCTAAGATTTCTTTTTGTTTTCCACCCTTTTTTATTGCTCTGGCTCTGGTTCATTAGTTCATCTCCGCTGATGAAGAGTTCAGGCTCGCTCTCTGAACTATCCTGAAACTCATTTGTCTTATTCAACTTCTTTGATTTTAGCTGGTCTTTTTGACTTTTGACTTTCTTCTTTTCTCTTCCTAGTCTGGGACTGGCAATAAGGGAATTAAAGTCACCCAAAGTTCTTGCATCCTTTTTCACTTTGCCTTCAGTGATAGCTTGCACATTCCCTTCCTCCGCTCTGCTGTCTATGCGCTTTCTGTTTTTCTTAGCAAACTTGTCTGTTCGCTGGGGAACTGGGCTCTCTGTTAATGACAAAACCTCTTGGAAATTATCAGCTGTTTCCACCATAACCTCTGTACCTACATTATTTTGAAGTTCTGGCTGAGGAGGAGATAAAACAGTCTTTTCTGGCACCATGTGAGGCTTTGGTGGAAGGGCAGCCTGGACATTCTGCACTGGTGGGCATGCATTATAACTGTTCCATGGGTGCAAAGCTATCGCAGGAAGCTGTAAACCATTACAAGTACTATTGCCAGGATACATCGGGGGCAATGGGCAACAAGGTAGGCTGGGTGGATATGCTGGCTGTAGAACTATTGTTGGTTCTTGCTGCACAAACTGTGGTGGGGATAAAGCTTCTTTTGGGGAACAAGGATTTTGAATTTGCTGATGAGGCGGAGGTACACTGTAAGCCCCAGTATATGGTATTCCAACTCCATAATTTGCTTGAAATGTAGAAATGGGACTGGTTGGAGACTTTGGGGAAATAAATGGCACACGTGACATATCTAAATGCTGGTTTTGACCAATGATAAGTGGAGGAGGCCTCTTAGGAATAGGCAATGTGTTATGAGCAGTCCTTTCCTGCGGGACCCAAATATTCTCACTTACTCTAGGGTCCCACTGATAAGGTGGGGGTCGTTTTATAGTTAGTCCTGTCTCAGCAAAGTTTAAATGCCTTACTGGTTTGTCTACTGGGAAATGCTGTGAAACAGCCTCATCTTCAGTGAATGCAGAGTTAATATATTCTGTCCTGTCTCTGTAGCTTTCAGCTGGACTTAACAGGTTATATGAGGACTGGGAAGCTAAAGGAGTTGTGCTGGCAGAGTGCACTATGACTGAACTCTGTTGCGAGCCAATCCCTGTTGATAAATCAGGCCGAATATTTCCAGCACTAATTGTGTTGGTGCTCATATTGCCAGTATAATTGCTGCTACTCATCACACCAGTGCCGCTACTGCATTGGCTGCAAGTATACAATGCTGTGGGAGTCCTTTGCTGGAACTGGGCAGGAACAACGTTGCTTTTTGATTTGGGTGGATGCTGCAGTGGTGCTCTCTGGTTGTCCACTATCTGGGCCATTTTCAGAGCAGCTTCCCGACTATTCCTTCGGAGAGTAGCATGAATAAGACTGCTATCTATCCTCTGAGCCACATTCCTTCCTTGAGCAAGCTGTGCAGCTATTTCTGGGTATGGTGGTGGATCCCCAGATGGAATAGAATAACGAGGAACAGTGAGTCTGTTCAGTGTAGCACTGGTGCAAGGCTGCTTAATTTTCTTTTCAGTTGCAGACACCCTTAATGTAGCAGAGCTACCTGGCCCTTGAAGTGTATATGTATTTTGAGTACAGAGCATTCGCGTTCGTGGTCTGCATACCTCTTCAACATTTCCACTGCTGTCAAATGTTGTAATTCGCTCATATCCCAGAGGGGGCTGGTAGTGGGGATTTGAGAAGAGAGAGAATTCACTTTTCTTTGAACAAATATCCACAGGTGGCTGAGAGATAGGAGGAGGTGGTGCTGCTGATGTTGGAGGAGCTGGAATAGTTCCAGGGTATGGTGGAGGTGGATTCAGTTTGTTGATTTGCATTTCCTGAACAGCTGTAAATACAACAGCATCACCTTCTGCATACTGAGGTATAGTGCGCAAAGGTTTTGTCTTCTGCAGATGTTCATGGTCCCTTTCACTGTGATCTATAATTGACATCTGCGCAGACCCTTGGGGTTGGTGTGCCATATGCAAGGGAGGTTGTGGTGGCTGTATCAAGCGGCCCATTTCAACTCCACCAAATATTACCTGTCCTGGGTTGGAGTACCGATTTGGAGCTGGATATGGAACAGCACTTTCTGCTGGGTGATCTAGTGGTGGTGCAGCAGCTACCATTTGATTGGCAAGAACATCCAACTGTACATTCTGATTGGCTAGCAAAGACTGAACCAAGCCTATGCTTTGAGTTGGTGACATCGCTTGAGCTGAGCTATGAATGGGTGCAATTGGAATATTCACAGTGCAAGGGGGATTGTTCTCAGGGGCCCCAGATGTTCCAGTTACTAAAAGAAGAATAATACAAAGGAAAGTTAACAACAACAAACCAAATTTACTTTAACAATATAATACTATTTCTTAATAATTAATATCTATGAAACAACAGGACTCACAAAACAAATAATCCAAGCAAGATAAATAAAGGGACACAAACAAAACTAATATAAATGGTTTACAAGTATCTTTAGACCATTTTCAAAGCCTTATTATAATCATGTTTATTATCATGTAAAGTCTGTCCTGCTCAGTCCTATTCCCTAGGCATAACTGACATAACTAGGCTGGGGTAGGATTATAATCTGACAGTAAACTCCTTGAGGTTTGCTTCCAATCTGAAGTTCAACCAGACACATCTCTCAGTATTTGGCTGTTTGGTTTAGTGACCTGCAACCCCAACCTAGTTTAATAGAGGTCTGCTGAGGTAGTGTCACTGAATGTTTGATCTATATTCTTTTTAAATTAGCAAACAAATGATGGTGTATCTGTGGCAATATTTATTACTTTATGCATATAGTCATGCATTTTTAATCATCTCCTCAAAACTGACTTTTTTATAAAAATGCTAGTATTCTGCATTTGCTGACAAATGTGCGATGTTTTTACAAGCCAAAAAAGAAAGACAAAATATAACAAGCACACATTTTCTGGTTAAGCTGCTAATTGCTACTCATTGATTGGGAAATATTTCCACGGGAGCACAGATGCATTAGCTTTGTGACAAAGGAGATAAAAAAGAGGATACACGCTTGCCTGGTAAATCATCCTCATCTTCACTGAAAACATTGGTATTAAATACCGGCAAATTGATATAGTCCATTGATATTTTCCGTACTTCCGGAAGGTAGATGGTCATTTGCCTTGGTTGGAGGTGCAGCAAGCTTGTTTTATAAATAACTGGGACCAAAGGGAGGGAAAAATGTTAGCATGGACAAACTGGAAAAAGTGCAAGACATAAGTACTTGTTTCAAAAGCAGCTAATTCACTATTTAATATTAAATATGATGCTTTTCAAATCAGAAGCATAGGATCAGAATTATCAACATGTGAGATTAGAGTTTATCACAGAAACATTCTCCCACTTTCTAGTCATTCCTATGGGATTTTTAGAAGTGTATTTATCAATGGATTAAAGTCAGAATACCTAAACCTGACTGAAGACACTACTTGCTGTAAAAACTCCCACCCTATCTCCATCCTAAATATAGACTTAACATTATTGGCTAAAATTATGGTCACAAGACTGTAAATAATGCTTGCAATAAAGATGTTCAAAGACCAATTCTGGATTCATTACATAAAGACAGGTCACACATATTTTTAGGATTCTTAGCCTGATCCATGTAGCCAAAAAAACGGAACACCATCAATGCATTTATCCCTTGACCTGGAAAAAGCATTGTGATACTATTTCATGGTAACATTTGAATGAGGTGTTGAAATCTTATAATTTTCCCCAATCTTTCTAACAAATAATTTCAGTCTTATATAATCTCTCTAAATTGAAAGCCAACCACATGGGCTTTAGCTCCATAGAATTTAATATCCAGATAGGCAACAGACAGGGGTGCTCTTTGTCCCCTGTTATTTGCCCAAGCAATAGAGCCCCTGGGTCAGGCCCTTATACTGACTCTATCTAACCCCATGTCCTCTTTACCATATCTTTAAAAAACACTTTCCACTTTTGCTAAATTGTCAGGCCTTGAGGTAAATCCCACCAAATCAGAAGCCCTTAATATTAATTCCCCAGACCACTACAAGAAATTACAGGAGATCAAATTTGAATTTTTAGTGGCAACCAAAAACTTAGGTGTGAATTTATCACATTATGCAACAATGGCAATAGATATCAAAACTAAAGTATATCAAGTTATGAACATGATAAAGTCTTGGGAAGGACAAGTAATAGCACTTAAAATGTCTATAGACAAATACAAGAGTCCTCTGCACTCAACCCATTATCAATATATTTAAGACAGAGACGTTTTGTGCATACTGCTACTGAAAAATGCGGTTTTGTGGTCACAGCTTCATTGCACCCCCGCCTAATGGTTTTAAAAATTAGGGGTGAGCACAGCTTTCCCTTGTTTGTTATACTTAAAATGTCTGCAATCCTTTATAATTATATTTATTCTGTACCTCACCAACTTCACTCCCAAAGGTATTATTAGACACCACACTGAAAGCTTTCAACAGCTTCATATGGAATGGAAAAAGAACCAGATTAAACTTTACCACAGCCTGTTGCCGCTGCTACAAAGGTGACCTAGGTATCCCAAACCTAAATTGTTATCTGGCGGCCCAGTTGACTCAAATAATCCCCTGGCATCAGACTTCAGAAACTCTGCTTTGGTTCACAATAGAACAAGACCACTATTTCAACCCCCAAAACACTAAATAAACCAATAATAGCACACAAGTGTGGACCCAAGCTAAAGGCCTATATCTTCTCCACACAAACCAGCTACCCATTTACTTAATAATGAAGATATCTATATGTGTGTATATATATATATATATATATATATATATATATATATATATATATATATATATATATATATAAAATACACAAAAGCCATGAATATCCTGTAAATTATATCCTTATAAACGGAGAGTTCTGATGTCATCAGTTATAAACGTTGAGTTCTGATGTCATTTCTGTCACATGACTCACTGAAACTTGTGTATTATAATAAAATACCCCCAGTTGCAAAATATGAGGATATTAGAAGTTACCTAGGAGTTCCATGACCTGTATATGGTCATGAAATTCCTCGGTAACTTATATTATCTTTATATTTTACAATAGGGGGTACTTTATTCAATATATATATATATATATATATATATATATATATATATATATATATATATATATATATATATATATATATATATATATATATATATATAAAATATTTTCTTAGCAAAATCTCCATTAATATTTGATTGAGTGCTTGGGAAGCAATTTATTTACCCAAGCTTATGTGGCACAGTGAGTGCAAGCCTTTTGACCAGCACAGAATGCGCACATTGACACAACAAATCTGACAACACAAATAAAGCAAAAGCTTAATTAAGTCATATTGAGGATATAAACATATACATATAATTTGTATGTGTATTTATAAAAATTCTATGATTTCTTCAATACCATTTTTGTCACTGTCCTAATAAATATAAAAAGGTGAAATATCACATACCTGCACCAAGATTGGCTGGAAGGAAGGCTGCCAAACCTACAATCTTAAATTTGGTTCCCCATATGTTGGAGGTGACCTGAGCCAGGTAGTTATGCTGAAGCAAAAAATATATCATAACATTTTAAAGAATTTAGCATTAGAGAATGAAATAGCAAAAATTACAGAAACAACTGAACTGCTCATAACTGCATGTTGTTTTCTTCTCTCTATAGCCGTTTCCTTGCATACAGTATATATTACAAGGTATGATTTTTTTTTCCTTTATTCACAATTGTATTATAGCTACTTTTAAAAATACATATCTGACAAGATATAGGCCTGTCACATGTTGTATTTTCTCATAAACCACCTGTTAGTGAACACACAAAGCACATTTTAGAACAAAAACACAAAGTATACATTTCCGTGCCAAAAACTACCCTAATGTATCAGTATTCACTGATGTAAGGCAGAGCTTGCAGCACTATTAAGCAGGCCCTTTGAAAAGACCACGTAAAATGC
This sequence comes from Xenopus laevis, assembly GCF_017654675.1. Lineage (NCBI taxonomy): Eukaryota > Metazoa > Chordata > Amphibia > Anura > Pipidae > Xenopus > Xenopus laevis. Next base: position 54,063,989 of record NC_054379.1, on the reverse strand, counting down.
ATCGAACACATTCTTCACAATTTTCTGTGGGGGATAATTTGTCAGATATTTAAGGAATTTAACTTTGTCTATTTTGTGTTATCTCCTGTCAGGGATGGTCCGTTGCACCTTATATGAAGCCCTTTCTGATTTTAGCTTTATTACTTAAGATGATTTTAGAGTAGCAATGGTTTCATGATTTATTTCAAGCTAAGCATCAATTATAAACAGAATCATGAAGATGTGATAATACTCTTGATCCAGAGAGTATTTTGCACTTTATTTGCACTTGGCAATATGCAGCAGCACATAGGCACTATATATGTTATAAAAGTTACTGCACCAGGTATTGTTTTCTGAGGTTCCCTACAGAAACCATTTTTCAGCTGATCCAGCAAAGGGAGCTGCAATCAAAAATCAACATCACGTTTACAGCACTGATTAAACTTTTCTGTTTTAATTATACCTGTGTGATGTCTTCCAAAGGAAACTCTCTGCGAGTTAAACTGGGTGAGCCAATAGATGGCTTCCTTATAGGTAGCCGTGGAGATCTTGAAATTTCTTGGGCAGCCCGAGGTAACTTTGGTGATTTACGAGCTTCTATGTTAATTCTATGAAAAAAAAAGTTGTTTTGATGATTGCGTAAAAAATGGTTTACAGAATGGTGGATAAATATTCTTATAAAGAACTGACTGTACACAGAGAGGATTACGGGGCTTACTGTCTACTAATCCTTTCAAATACATGTATTTGGTGACTTGCCTCTGGGGTAAATTCACATTTAAATTGGCTTTCAGAATAATTTAGCCAATGATATTCTGAGACAATATGCTGGTTTTAAATTTGTGTTTTAAAAATTCAGTTTTTTTGTTCAGCAGCTCTCCAATTTATCTCAGCAACTAGACAGTGGTTTGACGAAGAGACCGGAATATGAATAAGAGAGAGTGTGAAAAGAAAATTAACAAAAGTAACAACAGATATGCAGCCTCATTGTTGCAAAAGAATATGACATTCAATAACATACTTAAAGGGATTCTGTCATGATTTTTATGGTGTTGTTTTTATTTCTAAATTAAACTGCAAACAATTCACTCTACCATATAAAATTTAATTCCTGAACCAACAAGTGTATTTTTTTTTTTTGTTGTAATATCGGTGTGTAGCCATTTTACCTGGTCATGTGCTTTCAGAAAGAGCCAGTGCTGCGCGATGGAACTGCTTTCTGACAGGAGTAAAGAGTAACTAACGTTTATCAGAGAACAAGTCACATGACTGGGGGCAACTGGGAAACTGACAATACGTCTAGCCCCATGTCAGATTTCAAAATGAAATATAAATAAATCAGTTTTCAGTGCAGAAAACAGATTTCAGTGCAGAAGTCTGCTGGAGCAGCACTATTAACAGAAGCATTTTGAAAAAACATGTTTTCCCATGACAGTATCCCTTTAAAGTTAATGTAAAGGTAAAAAAAATCGGGCATATCTTTTCCTTTACAAGTGGACACACAAAACTGTGATTCAGACTTAACATTTTGAAAGCAGACACAATATAATAATGCAATAAGCAGCTACAAGCAGATCGAACACTTTTTCAAAAAAGTTTATTCGTACAGTTCCTTCAGACCTGTGGCAGTACAAACCTTACATAAATCATGCTTCATGCTGCAGGTTTAAATAACAGGGGGAATTAAAATTGGAAGTTAAAGCAGCCTGTGAAGTGGTTGTGGCAATCCAACAGCTCCTGGCTACTTGAAAGATATAAACATGCTAGAAATTATGTCAAGATTTTAAGGTAAATCCAAGATAAATAAACTAGTGCAACTAAATTTGCCTTTTGCACGTTTGACTGCAACCGGCTGTGTTAGCTCCTGCTGGAAATGTCAGCTACTAGATAGTCTCTGGTTTCCTATGTGACAGCACCATGAGGAAATAAAGCTAGCTGCTCATGCTGTAATGTGTAAACTGGCATATACCTAGGAAAATGAAGCTCTCTTAAAGGGGTTGTTCACCTTCCAAACACTTTGTTCAGTTTAGTTTGTTAGTTAGTTTTCAGATTGTTCACCAGAAATAAAGACTTTCTACAGACTGCTTTCCAATTTTTTTTTTTTGCCATTTTCCAAAATCAAATTTTAAAGCTTCATGCTCATATCTTTGGTGTTTCAGACTGGCAGCTCAGTAATTCAGGTGCAGATCTTGAGCTGTTACAATTTTGCAACATTTAGGGGCACATTTACTAAGGGTTGAATTTTGAAGAGAAAAAACGTTGAAATTCGACCATCGAATTGCAGTAGTACGATATTCGAAGTCGAAGTTTTTTTTGATCGAATATGGCCATATGCGATCTAAGTAAAATCGTTAGATCAATTTTCAAAAAAAAACTTTGACTTCTAAAAACTTAGCCAAATGTTGGCTACAGGTTCTAGGAGGTCCCCATTGGCTAACATAGCAATTCGGCAGGTTTAAGGTGGCGAAGTGTTGAAGTCGAAGTTTTTTAAAGAGACAGTATTTCGATTTTCGAATGGTCGGATATTCAAAGTTTTTCCATTCGAATCAAAGTTGAATTTGGCCTATTCAATGGTCGAATTACTTAGAAATTTGAAGTTTTTCAAACAGCTTCAGGCCGAGCTCTTCCTACCTCCCAGCCTGCCAATCTAAGTATGTGGCACTTCTGCTTCCGTCTATATATAGACGCATGCCTGCCCCTGTGGGCGCAGGTATATAAGGAGAAGCAGAGCAACGGTTAGGGTCGGGTGCAGAGGGACAGGTTAGGGTCAGGCACATCACTGTCTGGAGTATTAGCAACTATTGTATCAATTATAACAGATGCCTTTAATGAAACCTAGGGATTCTGCTCAGCAGGGCCAAAGATAAGAAATGTATAAACTAAATGTATCAATTTAGAGCAGTTTACAGGGTCGGCAGCTGCTTTAGAAAGACAAAAGAAGGTGAAAAATGAAACTTTACACTTCAATATCAGAAAAACGATCACACAGAAAATAGAAATTAATTGGAAAAAGTCTTTATTTATGGTGAACTATCTGAAACTAACTGAACGGAAGAACAGTGTTGGATGGTGAACAACCCATTTAAGTATATGCCCTAGCAATATGCCTCTAGTTTAAGCAATACTCATAGAGGTCTTCATTTAACTAGTTTTGCTCACTATTCAGCTTCTACAAGTCTCATTTGATACTCTTCAACTATAACTCTTTCCCACAGAATATTGCATATTCCAACCCAGCTAGTAAGTAATAAGTAAATTATTATTTGCCCCCTAATGTGTATGTCTGAGGTTTACTTTACACTGAACATCTTTTTAAAGGAGAATTCAACCCCTTATTAAAAAAAAAACCCTACCCTACATAGACCCCCTCCCTCCTCCCCCCCAGCCTAGCTGCTACCCCGGGTAAATGCCCCTAACTTTTAACTTACCCCTCAGTGCAGATTCAGGGCATTGGAGTTCACGGCAGACATCTTCTTTGGTAATCTTCAGGTCTTCTTCTGGCGCTTCAGCAATTTCCATGACTTATGGCACATGCGCAGTTGTTTGGGGCCGGCAGACTGCTCCAACTGCACATGTGGCGATACGGCACTTACTTCCCAAAGATTACCGAAGAGAAGAAGATGGTGCCCGTGAACTCCGTTGGACAGAATCTGCACCGACAGGTAAGTAAAAAGTTAGGGGCATTTACCCGGAGTAGCAGCTAGGTTGGGGGGGGGGGAAGGAGGGTCTATGTAGGGTAGGATTTTTTTTATAAGGGGTTGAATTCTCCTTTAAGCAATGCTTACAAGTACTGTCCGTATACAGTCTTATATGTATACTACCTTATTTCACTACAGATGTCAAGTTGTGAGCATATTCAATTAGGTAAAGTCTGCATACAGGCAGGTATGTTTACATATGGGTCTCTGCAAATAGGTTATCATGCAGTTATGCTCCTATGCAATTGACTGTTGATGTATTTCTATTCTACGAATATTCAGCTGTGCATACTGTATGCATATGACCAGGGGTAGTTTTCAGAAAAAGTTATAAAAGAAAAACCTGGGTAGCTTAGGTGACTTGCTAGCTCTTGAAATCTTTGGAGACTTTTTGGCTGCCCAGTCATCACTCAGTTCTATGTCACTGGAATCCGAGCAGTTACAACTGTCAATCACTGACGTGATCAATCCATTACCATAGATTTCATCTACAAATGAAGCAAAGGATAGAACATATACATTATATTGCTAAAAGCATATAGAATGATCACAGTAGATACCTGTAAACCTTGTAATACAAATTACCTAACATATGTGGGATATAGTGCACATTTTGCTTGCCTAGTAACACAAAGCCACTAACTCCATCCCCGCTCGTTCCCCTGCCCCTAGGCAATGAGCAGAGTGGGTGAACCAGTGGCCCCTGGGGCACGATTGCAAAAGGGCCCTGAAGCAGCAGCAGGCATGTGAAATCTTCGTGCCCTGCTGCTGCACAATCTTCCTGGACCGCCAATGCTGTCCCCTGACCGGATCCAAGGTGCTTCCTGCTCTTTGTGGGAGCTCCTCCAGATTTTCAGCCTCTACCCCAGGTCAGTGTTACAGACACACAAAAACACACATTTATTACACTAATACACACTTTCACGCCACTTGCGCACACAAACATAACACTCAATTTGCGTGCACACACACACATACACACTTACAAAATTTAAAACTTATTGCCACTGCAAATAGCATATTCGATAACCGCACTGCGCAATACCTTTTTATATATATACAATTTTATTGCATTTTCAGCGCTGCATAGGTGTTGTTTGCTTGATTCAGTCCATAAAACCTATTTGGCCAAGCTAAAATATTCAAACTGTGATTTTGACTGATTATTACACTAGGTGAAAAAACCCCATACATTTTTGTGGTTTTATTGGATTTTAGTGATATTATTGGATTTTAGTGATTTTATTGTATTTTACACTGTTCTTTGTTACTTGCTTTGCCCATGGAAATTTTGCCTGCTATATATACACATTTGGGCCCTCTGTATGCTACATAGTTTGGTAAATCTATACATAATGGGCATCACAAAGCTTGCATTATACCCAATTTACGTGTCCCACATTTCATAATGTACATTATGAAATGTAGGGCACGTAATTGGGTAAAATGCAAGCTTTGTAACCTAAACCTACTGTTCCAGGATTTATTGGCTTTGGAATCCAAAGTACCCCATATTCTAATATAGTGCTTTGAAATTTGGTAATTTGGGAGTTTTTGATCTATAAAAGTCAGAAATCTTCATAAAACTATACAAAGCTGGTATTGGCATGTTTGAGACACTTGCGGTTTTCCAAATAAGATGAATATTTGCGCATAAAATAAAATATTTTTCTGGTATAAATCCATATATTGTAAAAAAAAAAAATTGCAATTTTTCAATATCTTTTTGTAGTCAGAGCTCTAAATCTTGTTCCAAAAGTGGAAATACACAAAGACTCAGGCAGATTTAGAAAGCCCAGGTTCTCCTGTATAGTTTTCCTAGGTAAACTAAAAAACTGTCAAAAACCGTCTGGCAGAGTGCAAATGAAATGCTAAGTTCTGCTGGTACTTAAAGTGTTAATTATATTGTACATTTCTCATTGTGCAGCACTTTCCTTGTTCTACTTAAATAATTAGCTTTAATATGATATAATGAACATTCTTAAAAAACAACTCATTTACATTAGGAATGTATGGTACACACTGGCAGCATAAAAGGAAATGACTGAGATCCAAATGTGCACAGCTGAACATGAAATTACTGAATGTTGGATAATGTTTGAGTTTATGAGCAACCGAGTTTTGTTTTCATTTGAAGTTATTCCAAATTTTTTTCGGTGTGCTTATTTATAATTGTTAGAATCCATCCCAGAACTGTGCAGAAAGCCTTTGACGTGCCAAGTCGTGTATGGTCGGATTTCAAGCTTCATAACAAAAGCAGTGACAATTATTTATCAGATAATTGGCAAGAAGCCATGAAACCTCAATCAGTTCCCTTCCTCTAAAATCAATTGTTACAGGTCTCAGATAAATAAAAGAGTTGACTGCAAACATTTAATTGCAAACAATCACAAATTAGATATTCCCCAGTGATTGGCTTAAACACTTCAGCTAATTACATTACACGCCACTTCCCGTTCAGGCAACGTTCTGTTTCAATGCAATAGGGCTAATCTACATGGGAGATCTTGCTGGTCAGATTTTTTTAAGTGGAGCTTTTTTTTTTTTGCACTCTTTATGACTTCCATATACTCCTTACTGCCTTAATATTTTCGCACACCCATCCTTGGCCCTCACTAGGTTTGACTTTCTTCCCTGCTCTGCTGTATGCTGCCTCTCTCCTTTTTAAGTTGTCCTGTTTAATTTTCTTTTCATTTTGTGTTATCCAGAAGAAGAAACAAATAAAACAGGTAGGCTGAGATGAGCAATGGAGAGGAAAAATATAGTAGTGAATGGAAAATTCACAGATAAATGTGTAGCATGCATGGATAGATGTGTGGTGGATAAGAAGCAAAATCAACATATATTTAGGGAAGACTGAGAAAATGAGTGGACAAATTAACCAGCCTAACTGGGAAGAATGAGAATAGATACAGAAAAACAGACAGTTAATTATAGACTATAATAAATATGGCCCCCTCCACTCCTGTCTCTAGTGAGGTGAAGCAGGTTGTGATTACATAGAATTAGCAGATATGTCCCACTGGTGAGGTGAGCTTCACTGATTCTCCTGTTCAACTATAACCCTGTTTCTAAAAAAGTAGGGACACTTTAAAAAGTAAATAAAAAGAGAATGTGATGACTTGCAAATCAATTAAATTCTATATTTAACTGCAAATAGTACAAAGGCAACATATAAAATGACTGAGGGGAAGATGAGCAGTTTCTATAGACAGCAGCAGGCATGGAATAAGGCAATAGTACTAAAGTTTATTGTCAGTGAAAGCTCCAGATTTGTCCTAATATTGTAATGTCTTGTGTATATTATTTGTGCCTGCAATGTATATGTGTGTGTTTTACTTAGTATATCTGATTCTGCATTTGTGTGTTTGGACCTGACCCAGATATCTTTGTGCTGCTGCCTAATGAATTGTGTATTATTGTGTTTGCTAAGTATGGTCACAATTTCTCTACTTGTGCAACGTCTGCTTTTGTTGAGTGCCTATTATAAGCCTATATATATATATATATATATATATATATATATGTGTGTGTGTGTGTGTATGAGTGTCTTTGTGCACCTGCCTGAGTCTCTGATTGAGTAAAGCTCGTGTACACTGCTGGCAGGACCTGCACCCTATTTATTCTTCCCTGTGATATGAGCGCTCAGCTTTACAACTGGCACTGTGTATCTATCCAGCCTTGTCTTCTAGGGGCATTATTAATGAAACTGGCACCATTTTTATTTGCACTATATTAATTCTGGTGTGTTTTCTGGTGTTATTCTGCACTGTGTTTATTGAATTAAGACCACGTTTACACTGTGATGTAGTTAGTTCTATTATACACAGAGCTGACCCTATTACCACATGGAGACAATTTACATGACATTGGCACTGAAACTCTATTCTGGGGCATTGCATTTCAGATTGGCACTGCATTGTATGTGCTTGGATGAAGTGCGACTGGACTATGAAACAATAATTGCATTTATAGCTGTAATTAACCTTCTCAAACCAAAATATCACCCTGTGCCTGCACCACTACTGGAGCTCCCAGTACTACTGTCCATCTCATGCTAGTGCCACACATGATGTTTATTGGCTTCAACCCAATTACTTATGTATCTGCAATGAGAGGGCACTGTTTCAGCCTGGGTAAATATACACAAAATGTGTTTCAGGACAAATGCATGTTTTTAATCCAAAATCTGCTCTGTGTATGCACCCAGGCCAAAACTGTGCCTGTTAATATAGAGGCAAAAGTGAGTGGGTTCCAGCAGATCAGTTGTTTCTCACTAGTCTGAGACAGTAAGTGCAACTGTGTGAATCAATGCAAGTGTGTAGTAAGAAAAACTACAGTTACTGACCATGACTGACTGATGCACTGTTTCACCTGCTAATAAGTGTGTGCCCAAGGCATTATTTGCTTGTAAAGTGGATAAAGATGGCCACATTGATTCAGAGTTATGACTCATTATTTCCTCTGCACTGCATTTTTCTTTTTACCATCAGGCTATTTAAAAATTTAGCTGACCAGTAGTTATATCTTTCAAGTGTATTAACAATTCCATTCCTAGATATGTGTCTTTGCCATGAAAATATTTGAAGACATTTTACTTGTGATGCTTTTAGCTACTTGCCCAGCCTTGAAAAATTTTCTGTGGATGCCCAAGCGCAGAGTCCCTAACGATTACTTTTCAAAATTGCACTGGGAACCTGTATGCTAAATTTTTAGCCAGAGGATATTTGATGTACAGAGTAATGGTAAAGGAACCCTTAAACATTTATTCTAAATTTCTCAAATCCAAAGGACTAGGATCTACTAGACTTTATTAGTGAAACGTGGTAGGAGACCCTAACACTAACAAACGCTCACATTACTTCACCTACAAGAGAATGGGAGAGTGGGAGGATCTCAAAGGCATCACACATCACACTATACTAAATATATTTGTCTACATTTAAACATGCTTCTTCCACAAGCTGTGATATCATTTTAAAAAGTGATGTTTTTGTTAAGAAAATTAATCACCTGTTTTTGCATCTGTTTTGGGATCCATAATAACAAATTCAGGACGCAGCTTGCTGATTCTTCTCCCTTTAAGGACAGGGACTAACCCACCTAGGTACTCCAGGTACAAAGTATAGCATGGACCTCCAACTTCTGGGTCATCTTCTGTTCGTTTCATGGTGCAGTGCAATCTCTCATTACCTGAGGTTGGGTAGCTGACAAAATCCCTCATATTGTTTGGATCAGGTATGGGAGGCTTGCAAAGAGAAAACAATTACATAAGAAAAATACATTTAATAATTTGTGAGGTTTTACTGGCTTTTTCTACTTTGAATAAACTCACAATTTAAAAATACTAGAATGTTTGCTTATTAAAAAAAATCTGAATGAATAAACAATTGTGGAAAAAAACTCTAATACTTTGAATTTGTGAGTTTACAAGCTAAAAAATAAACTTGAAAAACTTGCAAATCTTAAATAAAAAATGGCTTGAACTTTTTTTTATTTCTCTTTAGGATTTCAGCATATTATTTTACAGATATAAAATAAAATAGAACAAAAAAAAGAAGGAAAGATTTCAAGACATGAACATTGCATTTTTAAGGTGGTGTTGATCACAGAAGCACCCATACAAAAAAACAAACATAATACCCAGGCAGTATCATCTCGTGGAAAGGAGAAAATGGCTTGAATTTTGACCAGACAATCCCATTTTGAATTTGTGAGTTTTTGTGCAAAAAAATTTTGAATACTGGCAAAAAATTGAATTTGAAAAATTGTTTATAAATAACCCCTTAATAATACTCAACTATAAATTATAATGTTTGCCATTAGTTATTATGAGTGTGTGGAAATGCTATGCCCTCCTATGGACCTAGGTGAGACTTAAAGTCTGCAGAAGCATAACAGAAGCACTGTATACTTTATATAGAGAAGCAAACAGAACCGGCCAAATAGCATATGACTATTGACAAATATAACCACTTTAAACATTGTCACCTGTTTGTGATCATTTGCCAATTAAGGAAATATGAGCATGTAATATATTCTGATTTTGCATATAGTTAACTCTAATAACCTTATTCTTCTGACTCATTCCAGTACACCAGGCAGACAAACCTAGAAAATTTTACAGCATCGGACACTGGGTTATATTATTTAGCCCACTGTCTAGGATATTCTTATTTGTTCATAGTTAAGCTTGGAATAGTCATATCAATCCTTTGTTTTCCAGAATACATTTTCTAAAATACGCCTGCAATTAATATACAAAAATACATGCTCAAGTACTGGGGTTTGAGAGTGCCTCCACAAACTACAAGAAGCAGTTACCTTAATTGTTGGTATGAAAGCAGTAGTGAGGTATGAGCAGAGCCGGGGAGGGAGGTTTAGTTTGCAGATATCCTTGTCATCGCTCAAAGAGCTGGCAATTGTTTGCTGACATAAAAGCTGAAGACTGGCCACTCTGTGCTCCACACGTACAACATAAAGAGCAGGGCCTGAGGCAAGGAACAGGCGGGAGTCTCTGTGGCCCCAGCAAATGGATGTGATTGGACGCTACAGAAGGAACATATATTAATCAATGATAATAGACATGCACATGCAAAATTTTTCAAATACCCTACTATTATTAGAAATATTTTCCAAGGTTTTTGGACCCTTTTCAAAATGTTACATAAGAACAAAAGCTTTACACACCCACTAACAAATCTAATACTGGTGCCAAATAATACTTCAACATAGCATCTCTAAGCACAACAGTAAAATCTGCAATTCATAACTTACTCAAAATCAGATGTATGATATAATTACCAAACGTGACCACATGACGTCATTATACCTTACCGAGTATTAAAATAGTGTAACAATGGAAATCTGTTAAAAGAGCAATATATACCGTGTTCAACATGAGAAAAATAATTAGGCCTTTTAATGAAAAAGTATTCTTCCTATTCATTCAACTAAAAACTTTTTGTTAAATTATAAAGCACAAACATATGTGCCTTTCCCTCCACTTTAATCAGAGGAATTTGTTTAATTATAGAAAATGAGCACTGTATAAAGGCTATGGCACAAAAGATCTTTTGATGAGTGTAAAATGGCGACACTTAAAATAGGCAAGCATTTCAGAGCCGTGATCTATATGGAGAAGGGTATTTTAACTGATTTTCTGCATGTATTATTATTATTACCATGTTTTTATAAAGCGCCAATATATTCCACAGTGCTGTAAAACAAATGGGTGTATACAATGAATACATACAAATAAGGTGTCAACTGTGACTATTTAAAAAACTAGGGTTACCAACTACAATGTTTAAAGGGGTGGTTCACCTTTACTTAACTTTTAGTATGTTATAGAATTGCTAATTCTAAGCAACCTTTCAATTGGTTTTCATTTTTTCTTTTATCTTTATAGTTTTTGAATTATTTAGCGTCTTCTGAATCTTTTCAGCTTTCAAATGGGGTTCACCACCGCCATTCAAATACTCTATAAGGCTACAAATTTATTGTTATTGATACATTTTATTATTCCAGTCTCTTATGCAAATCAATGAATGGTTGCTAGGGTAGTTTGGACCCTAGCAAACAGATTGCTGAAACGGCACAGCTGCTGAATAAAAAGCTCAATAAAAATTAAAACCAATTCCTAATTGTCCCAACACATCACTTTCTACATCATACTAATAGTTCAGTGTTGTCCAACTTATATGGTACAGAGGGCTGGAATTTTTCTAATCTACATGGTGGAATGGAAGCCAGTGTTAGCCACTCCCTGTTTTTAGACCACACCCACTTTAAACCACACCCATGTTACCGCAAGACCATGTCCACATTAATAGCACACCAAAAAAACAGATGGTTGGTGCTCACTGCAGGGATCAGGGCCTGAACTAGGGATTGGCTGAGTAGGCGGCTGTCTAGGACACCATCATTGAGGAGCGCACATTTAATAGGGTTTTTTTTACTGTTTTTCAAGCGTTTATTTAATAATTTGTTTCAGTAATCATGGTCAAACAGTCAGGTGGAATCCCCCTCCTTCACCTTCTCCCTCTTACCAGCAAGTAATAGCTCCTTCTGTGCGGTGCGGCAGTTCAGCGTGACATGCTTATACGCGTCAATGACGTCACTGATGCGGTTGAGTGGCAGAGAGCTGGCGGCCTGCTTGGTGTGGCTCGCGCTTGCTGCTCTCAGCCTTGCACAGTTGCACTGAACTGAAGACATTCTTTCTATTACTGTGAAAGTGTGAAGCTTCCTGCTGGCACAGCCAGGTACAGATTTGGCCCGGGGGCCATATGTTTGCCATTGCTGCTGGGCTGGGCGCTGGCACAGGTACATAAATACTTGGGGGCAATATGATGTGATCAGAATTATTTTTGGCTGCTGCTGGCACAGGTAAAGATTGGGGGCAATATGATGGCTGCTGGAGGGCTGTATGATTGATGGCTGCTGAGCTTGCTGGTACAGGTATGGGGGGGCAGTATAATGGATGGCTACTGGCACCGGTATGGGGGGGCAGTATGATGGATGGCTGCTTGCACGGGGGGGGCTGTATTATGGATGGCTGCTGGTCTTGCTGGTACAGGGGGCAGTAATATAAATGAAAAAGTGTTGTACATTTTCTTGCTTTCTTTATTTAAAAACCATCATTGTAAGGAGGGAAATGGTGATGCAGGACAGGGGGGCACTGGTTGAAGCTCTTGCCTAGGGTGCCAAGCTACCTTGCCACTCATATGTGAAAAAGGTTAAGTCATATTAAGACATACCCTTAAATCCATATGCCTCCTCCTCCTCTGTGTATAATACAGTACCCCATCATATGATTAAACACCTTAGGGGCCACTAACAATAATTTTCAAATACTAACATACCCCAAGATCAAATACCAGGCTTATGTTCCATAGGGATCATAGGTCAGGCAGAGTATGGCAAACACAGGTGCAAAGAGCAGGCAACGTATGACACACACAGGGAGCATAGGGAATACAGAACAGAGCAGGAGACAGGAAAATTAGGACCACTAGAATATGTACTACATACAGTGACGCAGTGCTGGTGCTCCATTAGCATTTTGTATAAAGTGTGAACAGGTGAAAAATGTGGGCAGTTTCAGTCTGGGTCTCAGGTGTGAACAGTACATGTTTTTAGGATTTGAACCATAGAGGTGTCACAAATGTGAACAATGCAGGGGGGGGGATTACAAGTGTGAACAATACAGGGGATTACAGTGTGAATTTGAGGTTTAAACTATGCAGGGGCCAGTTAATCTCTGTAGTGATACCTTTTAAAGATTACATGTGGTAAGCAGACACAGCAGGAAGACTTTGATGTGGAGGACCACATAAGGGAGGTTGCGGGCCCGCCGCCAGTTGGACAGCCCTGTAATAGGTCATTAAAGGTGAACACCCCCTTTAATGGAGAAGGAAAGGTTAAAACTAAGTAAGCTTTATCAGAAAGGCCTATATAAAAACACCAGTAAATCTTCAAAGTAATGCTGCTCAGAGTCATCTGTGAAAAAAAACACTGCATTTCTGTCCTTCTATTGTGTACATATGGACTTCTGTTTCAGACTTCCTTCTTTAAACTTTCAGGGCAGGGCATTAGCATGCTCAATTTGCTTCTCTCCCCCTCCCTCCCTGCTGTAATCTGAGCTCAGAGCTATGAGTGAGAAGAGAGAGAATAAAGGCAGGAAGTGATGTCTCACCAAGCTAATATGGCAGCTGCTATCCTGCTATCCTGGTTTGCTAAAGCATTCTACAGAATAAATACATTTTTATAGCTTGCACTATTGTGGCTAATCTATTGGCAATAAACTGTTTCTGTAGCTTTCCTTCTTATTTAATAAGTGACATATTAAAGTACCACTTTAAGATGAACAGTTCATACTGTGCTACAGTAAGACAGTGCTGGTGCCCCTACAGCAGTTTATATAAGGTGTGAACAGGTGCACAATGTGGGCAGTTTCAGTCTGGGTCTGAGGTGTGCATAGTATGGGTCTTTAAGGGTGTGAAAAATAGAGGCGTTACAGGTGTGAATAATACATGATTTTACTGTCTGAATTTGAGGTGTAAACAACGCAGGGGCCAGTTAATCACAGCACTGATACCTTTTATGGGTGGAGGTACACAATGCTATTTGGGGGAGATTAGTCACCCATCTACAAATTGCCTCTTCTTCGGGCGACTAATCTCCCCGCAATGCCTTCCAGCAGCCTAGAATCTAAATCGCAGGCGGGATGGCACTCGGATCGCTTCGTTGTTCGAAAGTCGCCCGACATTTCCTCGTACAGCACTGGTCTACAAGAAGGCCTTGAAGACAGGCACACATCTCTTATCAAAACATATGGATTTCTTGTTGCCTCAGCAGGATTTACAGCTCCTTCCTTGTAAGTCCAAGCAGGCACTCCTTATCTGTACAAGGTCAGCTACTTTGTGTTTTATAGACACAGTGAAATAAGCAGTAAATGGACACATAAGCAATGCAGTTATACCTAATAAAATCCACTGCAATATAATCAGGGGCTGCATTTCCTTTAAAGATGCAGAGAGTCAATTTTCTTATCAATAATTTTCCCATTAAACAAACCCCATATTTGAAGTATATGTAAAGTTCCTAGAACCAACAGGCTTTATCTCCTGTGTCACTCTTCTCCTAATTTTTTTCCCCTGAAGCTGAAGAAAAGGTATATCAGTAAGAGTGATGGCCAATGACTCTGGGCTGCTTATTTCTCACAATCTGGTTAGAGACCTCAATATCTTAGTTAAAACCATGAATGTTTCCAGGTAAGACCATAAAGAAGTTTAGCTTAAAGATAATTTCTATATTAGTATTTTGTCCACAAATTTGCATTCATTTTTACCTGAACTGGGGTTTCCAGAGTGTAGACATGTTCTCCACGTACATTGTAAAACTTGATAAGTGCGCTTTTCAGAGAGTTGCCATTGACATGCTCGGGAAGCAGGTTCTGTTTCTCCATTCCTGCAACTGCAAGCAAGTCTCCTTGGGTGCACCACTGGACCACAACATCTGCAAAAGGTCATATAAATTCACTTACAGTGAAACCTCAATTTTACATACAATAATTTTAAATTGAAAAGAAGTCCTAACTGCAAAAATAACAATATCAAGTTAGTAGAAGCCAGTATCGGCGAAACGAGTCAGCGGTGAGAGTGGAAGCCAGAGGAGAACTCAGCACTTGCAGGCTTGCAGACTTCGAGAAGGGCAGAAACAAAAGTGGTAATCCAACTATGCAAAAGCAATTTCCTTAAAGGCATATTTCATTGCGATGTTTGTTGAGTGATTTTAGCATTAAAACATAAGGATTTTACACAACTGACTGTACAATTGTCCTGCAGCAAGAACATGAGGAGGAGAAGGAGTGGAGATTTATAGTTCTACTAGAGCTTTTACGTCCAGATTGGTCTGTAAGCAGAAGTACAGTTGGGAACTGAATCACTTGAGGTATTCACTTTGGGATAATATTAACACAGAGTTTGACTATATTCACTGTTACTGCATAAAGAGATACTGACACCAGAAATTAAACCTTTTATTTTATATCTATCTAGCAGGAGCCTATTTTCTTCCAGGTCTGTTAATCAGCTGTCTTCTGCTATATTGCTTCAGTAGCTAAAACCATTTGTGCAGCAAATATAAACAGTAAGATAGATACTACTTTCAATAGCAATTACATTTTAAATGTTTTAATTATTAATGTGTATTGGAAGGTTGCTTAAAATTCAATTTCATTATGCAAAACTTTTTCAGTTGCTTTTCCAGTTGAGATCAATTTATTCTGTCCTGTTGGTGTATTGCGATTTATCATGGGGACTCACTGGTCATGCTCTTGTATCCAGATTCGTCCTAGCTGCTGGGGAGTTTATTAAGTGGTTATGAAAGGGGTCAATGATTTGAGAAAAAAAAAGCCCCTCTTACCTTTCAAACCTGAGCGAACTATTGTTGGTGATAGATCATCGTAGTTGTTCATTAAACGAATGTCTCCTGAAGTGAAGCCAACAGTGAGAAGTGGCTTGATGTTTTCTATTGGGATAGGAAATGCAGCTGGGCCATCTGCAACATACAGTTAAAAGTAAAATGGAAAGCGTACTATAACAATTTACTAAACCAGTGGCTAATGCATAAAATGGTATCATTTTCAATCAACTTTCATTCAAAATATATTCACTTCAATAGGCTAAATGACTTCTAAATTAATGGAATAAGCATAAAAAGAACTTGATTATGAGCACCAGCAGTTATCTGCTCCAGTCGTCATATCTTAACAGTTTGATGGAATTTAAGTGCAAATTGAATTCGGCTCTTTGGATAGAATACCCTTTAATAAACTGTCAACAGCCATCTGCAGCTGCTGAAATAACCCCTAAATATTTTGTTTCTGTGAAAATTAATTTAAAAGTTTTGTGTTTAAACATAAGATGTTTAGACACCATGTATGCATGGATTGCCAACTTAACTGTAATTTAAACTTTTCTGGAAATGTTCATGTCAATGCTCAGGTGACAGACAGAAGCCCAAAGCATGTGCTGGGAACCAGCAGAAAAAGTAAAGAGCTGTGGTGTCCTTGGGCTGGAACAGTTGCTTGATTGTTTGCTCAACTTTCCAGCTACATTTATCAACAAACTCCATAATGTTGTTGCAAAATATAAAAAGCTGGATTTTATGTTGACATGATACAGTGTATTTAGTAGATATATTCCTACAAATCCTGACAACATTTGAACATCTTCAAATGGTTCAAGGGACCTCTTCCATTGACTTCTGCATGACTTCGACAGGTTTTAGCTGTAGTATTTTCAGGTTTGAGCTATTTCCAACTAAAATAAATCAAAAAATATTTGAGTTTTTTTTCAACCCCGAAAAATTCAAGTTTTGACTGAGAACTACCCTTAAAAACTCAGATTTTCCGGTTTATATACAACTCAACCATCAAAAACGAATTCTGCTTTGAAGAGAGGTCCAACACTTAAATAAAAATTAATGTAGGCTACGCAGCAACATTACACTGCCCTGTAATTCAAATCCCTTCTGCATGCATGCAAATGATCTGTAAATCACAGCAATCCACAAGTATAGCATGTCAGTTTTTCCTTCCTTGAATTACCTTGAGGTGGAGAGTAGTCATCGGAATCAGTGTCGCTCTCACTGCTGTCTTCAACCAAGAAACTGGGGTAATTCCAGGACATGTTCACAATCCCATCTGATTCATGTAACAAGACATGGGCAAGCATCCTACCATGGCAGTCCATAACTATGACCTGGCCATCAGCTGTGCCAAACAGCACCTGTACACACACAAAAAACAAAATAGTGAAACAAACAAAATTTTGTGTAAAATATAAGGCATTCCAACAAGACAAATACAGGTGTCACTATTAGATGTAAACGCAAACACATAAGTGCTGCCTCTCAGCTGGATGAATAATTGGGCAGAAAAAGTAACATTTGTGGGACACAGACTGCCATAACATGCTCACATCTGTGGGCTAATGATTGAGCCTCGCTATGGTAGGTAACATCCCCTGAAAAAAGACTTGGAAAAGAGGAGGTTACAGATTATAGGCAGTATCTATAAATGTTTATGATAAATACCTTATTCACAAGCTTAGGGGGTATTCAAGTGATTTTGCTATGGGTTCCACTTCCTTGCAACTTTTCATGGACTGGATGCTTAAAAGGGTTGCAGATTCCCTAAAGGGCGAAGTGACTAACGCTAGCGAAAATTCGCGAGAGTGATGTAATTTCGGAACTTTTAAAAAACAAAGACCAATTGAAAGTTGCTTAGAACTGGCCATTGTATATCATACCAAACTTTAACTCAAAGGTGAACTCCTTTAATAAAATTGCTACAGAAATCATTATTATTTTCTTCCTTACTTTATATATTTGATTCATTTGTGAGTTCCTTAAACTAAAATATTGTTTTCAACAACACACTCATGCCGAGTTTCAGCAATTTGCAAATATTACTGCAAAAAAAACTTAAAAAATGAGAAAAAATATTAATAAAAATGAATTACTAAGTTTACTTCTTAGTGTAGAGTACTATTTAAATCAGCCACACTTCCCATTTAAATGTTAATAGAAACGTTAATGCATGTTGCTATACATTAAGTAGGGATACCATATCACTTGCAAATAGGGACATGTCACTTAATGCGACCCTGCAACTTTCTTTTATTACGTTTCCCTTGATTGTCAAGATATCTGGTAACCTCACATTGAAAGAGAACTAAACCCAAAAACAAATGTCTAGAAATTCAATATTGTATGTATTATATTGCACAAGCTTGAATGCTCAGCATCTCTATAATGATCCAGTTGTTACAGGACCTCCCCATCTTGGATTTTGCTGGGTGCGCCAGTGACACAGCACATGTTCAGTGTGTATAGGGCGGCTGTTGATAAACTAAGAGGCAGATTTAGAATGTGAGAGCTCACCACAGAACAAACCCACCTACTTTCTATTCATTCCTAAAGAATTTTTACAAGCATATTTATCAAATGATGAACAGAACAGATCTAAAAGTTCTGGACTAGCATTAAAAATAGGCCCTGGCATTTTGGGTACACAGAGCCCCAAACAGCCCCATGCCAGATCACTAAATAGTGACTGTCTATAGCATCTTACAGCAGCCCCTTTGGCATTTGTCAGAACCCACAGATTGCCAGTCCAGGCCTAACATTCACCCCCTGATAAATACACTTCTAAAAATGTCATAGGAATGAATAAAAATTGGGTGAATTTTTCTGTGGTTACCTCTAATTTCACATTTTGATAAATCTGACTTTAAGTTTAGAAATTGTCAAAAATCACGAAGTTGAATATAAAGATTTGTCTGGCATAGAAGCTGATGCTACAAGGCTGATTTTAAAGTTCTGATGCCAAGTGCACAGGTTTCTAAACTCCCATGTAAGGTGAATCTGAATTAATTACTAATCAGCCTTGCATAGTGACTTTTTATGCTACATATACAATACAGATATGGGATCTGTTATTTGGAAACCCATTATCCAGAAAGTTTTGAATTACACTAAGGCCCTCTCCCATAGACTTCATTTTAATCAATTAATTCACATTTTTTAAAAAGTATTTTTTATCTGTAATGATAAAACTGTACCTTGTACTTTATCCCAACTAAGATATAATTAATCCTTATTGAATACAAAACAATCTTATTAGGTTTATTTCATGTTTACATCATTTTTAGAAGACTTAGGGCCTGGTATTCCAATTACAGAAAGACCCGTTATCTGGAAAACCCCTGGTCCTGAACATTCTGGTTAAAAGAAACCTGTATAGTGTAACTTGTTCTTTAGAGATACTGACAGCAGACAATAACCTTTTTTTATATCCATCATAACATTATCTTTGAATGCTATTTATAATTTTGCCAGATGCTTTTACATTACCTTTCTTACCCCCATGTTCCTCTATGAGGGGGTTGCCATATTTGTGCAGCAGTAGTCGATTAGCATTAGAAACTCTAACGGACAGAATGAGATGGGACAGTCGTTTTGGCAAAACACTCAGGTTTAGGAACTTCAAGTAATAATTACTTACAAAAGCAGAACTATCAGCAAAATACGATCAACGTGACCTATATGTAACTTCTAATGTAGATTAATATTTTGAAAAGAAAATTTTTAGTGTCAGTATCACTATAAGCTCAGGTAACAGACAGCAGCACAGAGCATGTAAAGTGAATCTGCAGAGCAGAAAAGTAGATGGGGAGTTACTTGGGCATCTTTGGAAACACAGATCTTCCCTGCTTAAGGGCTGTAGTGGCCTTGGGCTGGTACAGAATCACAAAAATGCCCAGCTGTTCTACTTTAAGTAAAGACTCCTATTCTGGAAACGCTAGGTCCCAGGCACTCTGTCTTAACAGATCCCATACCAGACCTGTGCATAACAGGGTCATTTTAGGCTCAATAAAGGACTGGTGACGTAAAAAAATTTTAAGTGTAAAATTTAAAGTGTAAAGTTTGTATCTGTTCATCCTGGACCTACAAATAAACTACTTCTTGTCAATAAATGACCTATTTTATATCAAATAGCATTTTTATTTTAAACTGAAATCATTGTGTCTGCTGTATAAACCTGTGCCTTTTTGCCCTATTCAACATGCAAGGCTGCATCCATGGCTACAGAGAGTATACTGTATTTATACACTATATATTCCATAATTCTAGTGTATTTATACACTATATAGTAGTGTTTGTAAAGCAAACATATTTTTTTACCAATAAAATTTATGTACATAAATACTCTTGCGTTTTTGCACTGTGTGTGTGTCTGTGTCTGGGCTGACGCAGTTTCCGGGGGCAGGCAAGGAAGATAGCTCATGCCAGCATAGAACAAAAAAAGCAAGCTGAGATTCAGCCCTGGGTGGCATTGCCCTAACCCCTATAACTTACCATAGTGTACAATGGTGCAGTAACTGATGGCATATAAGAACTGTTGCAAACGTTGCACCTTTTATTTCATAAGTCACAACAAAACAAAGACACATTAGTTGTCCCCTGCAGTTTTACAATTAAAGGTCCAACAAGCTCTGAAAACATACAATCTCAAAGCAACAGAATGAAAAGCTGCTCATTAAAGAGCCCCTCTGGTGGGGGGGAAAGGAGCTCTGTGAAAGCAAAGCCAAGCAGTGTCGACAGGGAGATTGACTTTTTGTTCACCAGGACAGCCTGTAATTCTGGCGTTAATCCTGTGTGCCCGAGCAACAGAATACATGATGTATTTAATGAGGAGAAATGATCTGTGGAGCATATGCTGAGGCCACAGACCAGGCTGTACAGGAACATCCAGATCTATTACTGGAAAATGAAAATATCAGTGGATGAGGGGGGGGATGGAGGCAGGGCCGCCATTAGAAATCACAGGGCCCCGTACAACATTTTCAGAGCCCCCTGGGCCCCGCCCATGCTAGCGCCCAAGCCACACCCCAGATCCCGCCCACTCCACCCAAGCCCCACTCCATCCCGCCCAAAGACCACACAGACATCAGCATTAAAAAGTAACCCCCCCCCCACAAGTTATAAAAAGCTATTGATAGTCAGGGCCCCCTTATAAGTTAAAAAAAAACAACAACATTGGTGCCAGGGTCTCCCTTACAAGTTAAAATTTGGGGCCCCAAAAATCTTTAAAAAAAGAAAACATTGGTGGCAGGGGCCTATATAATATTAAAATAATACATTGGTGGCCAGGGGATTAAAAAAAAACCCACATTGGTGTTCAGTATAATTGAACTCGTGGCTTCAGCACTTCAACTTCGCCTCCTTTCGTGACTTTGGGTCTTTTCGCAGCTTCAGGACTTCAATATCGGCTGTTTTCGTGACTTTGGGTCTTTTTGCCAGTTCGGGACTTCGGTTTCGGCTATTTTCGTGACTTCGGGTCTTTTCGCAGCTTCAGGACTTCAATATCGGCTGTTTTCGTGACTTTGGGGTCTTTTTGCCAGTTCGGGACTTCGGTTTCGGCTAATTTCGTGACTTCGGGTCTTTTCGCCGCTTTGGGAGTTCTGTTTTTGTGGCTTCGGGTCCTTCGGTACTTCCGCTTTTCGGCTGTTCGCTATGGGCGCACGAACGGCTTCGGTGCTCTCAAGGGGGGCCCTGCTCTTTTCAAAACTGCAGCACTGCCGGGCCCCTCTTCATGCCCGGGCACAGGACACTTGTCCCCCCTGATGGTGGCCCTGGGTGGAGGAATGGTTAGTGTAGGCAGAAAATGTTTAATCACACCTGGCTACTCTGTAAACTCATACTAGTTTTTACATAATCTATGAGGGTAATGTACAAGAGACAGGGATTTTGGCAGACTGACATACTGTTGTTAGCAATTGCACACTGCCTGTTGAACAAACTGCCTGCTAGAGACAATAACAAACTCAAGGCAAAAATACACAAAGCTGATGAGAAACACTGTGAAACAGAATTAATGCTAAAGTTCATAACACAGTCCTTGTGGGATAGGCCAAAATGGAACAGGAGGGATCAGAATTTTGCAAGAAAAACATGGATGTGTAGCATTTCATTTATGCTTGCTGAAAAAAAGACTCTGCCTTGCAAATAGCAAGATCCCCTCAATGAGTATTGCTTTCAATCAATACGGATGGTTTGGCTGCACTTAACTTTTTCTGTCTGTCAACCCATCTACCTTAATTAAACATGCATAACCGCTAGTTGACCTAGAAGAAATAGTCCATCTGAAACCATCTCTAGTTTGCCTGGGGAAAACAAGCCTCTGCAATACCCCACTAAGAAGTCTATTCCAAGAAGAAAATGTACCAATGACAACCACCCTCTATACATTATCCTTTAATCCCTAATTAGTTAATTATAAAAAAAAAATACATTTGTTGGACACTATCTGTCCAACACAAAGCCATGCTGATTACTTGTACTTGCCTCCAGAACATAATGTTGAATGTGTAATGAATAATGTGCCCACCACATAGGTCAAATCTACCATCCTATAATTTCCATCAATCAAAATCAGAGAGGAATCAGTTGGTTGATGAGAGTAGGGAAAAGCAGGAATTCTGAACTGTTGTTTTTTATATGTCTATGCAATTGAGAAACCAACTAATGAAGGCTTTCTTTTTAAAACGCCCAATTCTAATATTATAGGTATTGATAGATGGGTCACTCAGTTGGAAATTTAAAAGAAACTTGAACATGTAAAGGTAAACAAAGATCCTGGACTTGATGGTATTAATCACGGGGTATTAAACGAGTTTAGCTCTGTGATTGCCAAACCTTATTACTTAATTTTCCAGGATTCATTGAGGTTTGGCATAGTGCCAAGAGACTGGCGAATTGCTAATGTGGTGCTGCTAGGGATCCTATTCTCAGCCTGGAAACTAAAGACCTGTAAGTCTGTGGTAGGAAAGCTTTTGGAATGGGTAAGAAGGCATAATATACTTGACTACATTGAAAATAACAATACAATGAGTTTGTGCCAAAATGGTTTTATGTGTAACAGATCTTGCCAAACTAATTTAATTTGCTTTTATGAGGAGGTTGAACTTTGAATTTGATACAGTACTACACAGAAGGTTAAAGGGCACCTGTTTGGAAAAATGTTATGCCCAACCAAAGGTGCGGGATAATAGAGTCCGTATTCTGGTTGGGGATAACAGCAGTTTCAAAAAAAAAAAAAAGGCCCCCGCCAGCGCTAGGCTACCTGCACCGGGAAGGAGTTCCCGGTGTGAGCAGCGATGTCTGGTCACTCGCATGCACATAAATAAAAGCTGCCCTGAATTGCACATTATGGGCATGCACGCGACTTCACATGCGCGTCATGCGCATGTGAGTGACCAGACATGGCTGCTAGCACCAGGAGCTCCCTACCGGTGCGGGTAGCCTAACTACTGTAATCCCCAAACGGAATGCAGGCTCTATTAGCCTGCATCTTTGGTTGGGGATAAAATTTTTACCCAACAAGTGCCCTTTAATGGTTAAATTAAGGAATATTGGCCTGGAACTTTGCATTTGTACTCGGATAGAGAACTGGCGGAAGGACAGATTACAAAGAGTAGTGGTAAATGGAACATTTTGTATTTGGACCAGTGTTCTTAGTCAAGTACCGTACTTGGTCTTTTGCTTTTTAACTTGTTTATTATTGACTTAGAAATGGCCATGGAAAGTGCTATTTCTAATTTTGCTTATGATACTAAATTGTTCAAAATTATAGGTTCCATGAAGAATGTGGTCACTTTGTAGAGTGAACTGACTGGATTGGGAAAACTGGGCAGCAAACTGGCAAATGAAGTTCAGTGTTGATAAGTGAAATAATAGAAAGAAGAAATAACATAAATGTGAGTTGTCTAATTTCAGGCAGTGTCATTCCATGGCTACTACACCAAATAATACTCTGTACAAGTACATTAGAGGACAGATAGTGGGGGATTTTTTTTTACCATAAAAAGGATCAATGCACCAGAGGCTACTTTCATTTAAAGCAGTGTAGGTGGTTCTTCATATGGTGAGGGCAATGTGGTTTTGGAATGCACTGCTATGTGATCTTATGATGGCAGATTCTAGTAATTCATAATCCATCCATCCATTTTACTTTACTTTAAAGTAAATTGTGCAAAATATTTGTCCCAATTTCCCCTTTTCTCCCCAACACCCCTTATGCCACTTGATGGTCCAACACTCTGCGACCCACCACCCATGTTACTAAAGTTTACTCAGTTATTTTGCACAGAAAACCATATTTAACATGAGAGGTTACTGTATCTGCATTGTTGATACAAACACAACACTGCTGTAGTTACACTGATCCTTCACCCATATACATATGTACACTCTCCAATTTAGCAGATCTGGTAGGTCCAGTCTCCATACAAACATGGCTGACTAGCCTTCTCAGTGCTATATCCTAGAAGTCTATGGGAAACGCTGTGCATAAGTGACAGAGAGGCCACCTCTGAAAAATTCTTGCTAAAAAAATTCTGATTGAAACATTTCCCATAGATCAATATGTTAAATGGAGAACGTTACTGGATTGTTTTAACTATTGCTGTTTTCCATCTGAAGAGGCAAAATTAAATGAAACAAATTAAGAAGCGCTAATTAACTTTTAAAAAAAATGTTAAAGGGAATATGAGAAAAAAATGTCAGGCTTGGGCAGATTTCTTTCAGGTCTGAATATTTCTAGTTGATATGTGCTGCTCCATGTTTCATTTTAAATTGAAAATTGCCTTAATGGAATGTCAACACTGTCCTGTCTTTGCGGGGGAACCAAGACTTTTGCTACATTGTTTAAAAAGTAAAAATCAGGAGTAAGGCAAATGCTGCTTTCAACTGTTTTTACAAATAACTTTAAAAGCACTAAAAAATGTTTGATAAATGTATAGTAAAAAGTTGCTTAGTTTTCTTTTATTAGCCAATTTTTTATATTGGGGTTGACTTGCCCTTTAACTGCTATAGTATACCATTAAAATACACTGCCTTCAAAAAAGGGACCTCAACAAGACACTAAAAACACCTAGCTTATTCCTTTATCTTTGTCATGTTATTTTAATGGCCATGTTTGAGCCAATCTTCCTGGACAGCAACATAACTGCAACTCTAGTTGTCATAAATATACATCTTTGTTAGCTCTGTTGTCTGTAGGAAACAGTTTATGCTTTTTGATTCTGTTTTATATTTGTAATATGTTTACATGTGCTAGCAGGTAGAAAATAAATATAAGCAAATAGTACATGTAATATGGATATTTGGCCTTTATTTATACAATGAAATTAAAAATATGGTCAAGTAATTTGACATGTTCAGAGTACAGGGTACATATCACAGCATATTTTATTCATACCCTGCAATAGAAATGCAGAAACATAAACACACATCTAAAAATATAAATATCAAACAAGTCATGTTTATATATGTAAGGTTGGTTTAAATAGTTATAAATAATGCCTTTGCCCTAATGTGAATACCCTTGAATATCTGTGTGTCTGTACTGCCTTTTAAAAACAAAGCAGGGCTTAAAAAATATAATATTGTAGTTTATATTGTTATAATACACAAAAACCATGAATATCTTGTAAATTATATCCTTATAAATGGTGAGTTCTGATGTCATTTCTGTCACATGACTCACTAAAATTTGTGTATTATAATAAATAAAGTACCCCCACAGTTGCAAAATATGAGGATATTAGAAGTTACTTCGGAGTTTCATCAACTGTATAAAATATCGGCCTTTGGCCTCGTGTTTTTATATGGTCATGAAACTCCTCGGTAACTTATAATATCCTTATATTTTACAAGAGGGGGTACTTTATTCACTATATAATACACAAAAGCCATGAATATCTTGTAAATTATATCCTTATAAGCGGCGAGTACTGATGTCATCAGTTATAAAGTTTATAAAAAGCTTCTCTCTTAAAAAAAAGTTTATTACTTCTGGGTTAATGTCAATTTTATTACCGTAAGTAAACCAGCAGAAACTAACTATAAACTTAAGTCTAGTTCTAATATAAATCATCTTGTTATACACAGCAGAAGGAGTTATAAAAAATGTTATAGCTTCATTCATTATGTCCTGGATGAGACAGTTTTGGTCAAAACTGTTCTGTATGTCACACATACATGAATATAGTTTCATAAAAATATTGTCACACATATTACCATATAAAAAAATCTGGAATGCAAAGAAATATAAAAGCCTGTCAAAAGAATATATATACACAAGAAAACTGCTGTGGTTTTCCTAGTATATTTAATAGTGCTGTTACATAAACACAATAGTCGGTTAAATAAAATGTTAGGATCAAAAAAAAAAAACACACTAAGATATCTTTGAATATGATGTCCACAAGTAGATTATTAGTTAAAGCGGGCAAACACACAGAAGTATGAAATGTTTCAAACAGTATTTGTTGTCCAGGAGGCATTTGCATATTTATATATGGATATAAATGGAGCACAGTCATGTGAACAGTTATAAAAAGTGCTTACTGTGGGATCCACTAAATCTTATGTATTAAAAGAAAAAATATAACTCTCTCTCTCTCTCAACAGGCACCTCAGAGTTTTATAACCTGCATAAAAGCACTTCATGTGCAGCCTTGTGTTGTGTGTGGAAACTTCTAATATCCCCTATAATTTACGGTAGAGGTACATTGTAACCTATATAAATTAGGATCAGAGTAAGGTAACTGACATTTTCCCTTATGTTTTATGGCACAAATGAGTAAACAAACCTGCTGGTCATCCGGTGTCCAGATTCCACAGGTGATTTGACTTTCCAAGTTAATCTCCGATGACCAGTGTCTCTGACCACTCACAGAGCCCACCAGCACAAATCCATCTCTGTAGGAAATCAGTGCTTGTGTCCCATCATGGCTCCACGTAAAGTCACTAACCTTTTGTGGGAAAAAAAAGTGTTTATGCAAGTCCCCCAAAACAGAAATAAAGTAAAAGAGGGCTACTAAAAATGCAGCAATGTAACTACCCCAACTGCTTCTTAGTGTCACTTGTAAGACAAGACCTACACCATTATTTATAATAAATAATTAAAGAAGCAAAACTGTTACAAACAGGCAACAATCCTTAAAGGGATACTGCTGCCAAATATAGGGATTTTCAGGCACCTTATCGCCCGTAGAAGCAGAGATTTCCTGTGAGCGACAAAGCAAACTGTATGTCATTGCACTTGCAGTTCTGATTAACTTTACTGCTGTATGGAATGCACATGATGGATTTGTAGAAGTGCACAACACACCGGGGTACTTAATAAAGTAGTAGATGTACTGACTGTGACAGAATATAACAGAAAAAAATCAGAGTTATGTAAAAATCACTAGGGGTGTCAAATTATTTGGAAGTACTTGCGGAGCCTAATGCCGCCATCTACTTTCTTCTCCCAGGTGTCCACTTATGCAATTACTCAGGCACAGTACTGAAATGTTGGGAAAAGTTCTGTGCTGCCCATGTGTGCTCAAACTGACAGAGGCTGCCTTAAAAAGTGGAAGAAGAATATGGTATGGAGTTTACAGGTAAGTGACTAGAATCACTGGGGGTGCCTAACAATCAGCTCCATTTCTGGGTGGCAGCAGCCCTTATGCCACCCACCCCATCCGCACCACTCTTAAAACTTTAGCATCAGAGCAGGTCAAAGGGGGGGCCACATCGCTAATGCAGAGAGCACTATGGCACTAAAAACCGGAAATTCGGCTCTTTTGAAGCCCCTGGTAACTGGCTGCTTTCTAAAACCTGAGGCAAGATTCTTACCTTGACTCATGGCAAGAGTGGCCCTGCTAACAATTTTGCACCCCCCATTGTTTTAACTTCTCCTTGGGGCTCATTTATAAACACTGGGCAAATCTGCACCTGGGCAGTAACCCATAGCAACCAATCAATGATTAGCTTTTTTTAGTCAGCTGCAGGTTGAGCACTGAAAGCAATCATCTGATTGGTTGTTATGGGTTACTGCCCAGGAGCAAATTTGCCCAGTGTTTATAAATGAGCCCAGTGTCTTTTAAATCAGTTCATATACATAGCTTTAGATGCCGTGTACTTACCTGGAATTATGCCTTGTATCAGCATAAATATGAGATTCATAAACAAATCCAATGCAGAAAAAGGACATTTTTTGCAGGGCAGTTTGCCTGGCATATTTTTACGACTAGTTTTTTTTTTTTTTAAATCCCTACTTGCCTCCTTTTTCTCCCATCCACACATTTTTTTTTTTGACTGCTGAATTTTTTTTATTATTTATTTATTTTATTATTCAATAACATACAGGAAAAGAAGTAAAAGATTTACAGCAATTGTGTTGTTTTTCCATGGTTGGTATACATTGCTTTTTTAAAAAAAAAAACAAAAAAAAACAAAACATAGCGTAACGTTGTCAATATAGCAAATTGTATATACGCATAGTGGAAAATAAGAGATACCATTATGAATAAAAGGGAAAGAAAGAAAAGAAGAAGAAAAAGATAATTATAAAAAAAAGATAATAAAAAACAACATAAACAAATACTATAATAATATTTGTATCCATGGGGGTATCTGCAGTCTGTGTTAAGGTATACTTATACATATATAAGGGCTAGTACAAAATCAGGTCGTCAATTTCTTATCTCTTTTGGTAGCTAGTTTTGCATTCTTATGTTATCCACCCCCTGTAATGGGTCCATGGATCCCATATCTTATAGAATGTTTCTAGGTATCTAGAAGGTATCTAGTTCTCCCTACAAAGGTAAGTTTTTCCATCACCAGATAATTATCAAGCCTGGTTTTGACTTGCTGGAGGTCAAGTGGATATGTTTTCCAAGCCTTATCTATGGCCAGACATTTTTTTTTTCATGGGGTGAATTTTTTTGCACACTGCTTTCTACTTGGCAAATGACCCCTCTTTTCTTACATATACAGTATTCATTCAGTATCAGTATTTATACCATTATCTAGAAAATTGTTAAAATGTTTTTTAACATTGCCCATAGCCTTCTATAGGGCTGTTCTTTTGGTCTTAAATACCAATTTCCTGGAAGGTTTAGACAATGTTAAATACTGATTTTGATCCAGCATATTGAATTAATCTGACTTGATAGGTCAGTTGGAAATATTTTTTAAGAACTCCTTAAATATTCCTAAGAAAAGCTGAGAAATCCTTCAAGAAATCTGAAGGATTTTCAGTTCAGTTTTGATAAATCTCGGTTCGGTTCGCGCAGCTAATATTTTAAGAGACAAGGCAGATATTTGATTTAATCAAGCTACTGACCCAGTGACACCAATATTTTACAGCTGTTAAATTGCTATTTTAGGCAATGACTCAACTCAGTAGAAGCCTAAACTTTATAACATATTTTATACAAATTGACAGATTTGTGAAGTGATATGAACATGCTATTATTTTCATAATTCCTACTTGTTGCTTACCTGTGCTCCCCGATCATTGACCAGTTCCACAGACCATCGCCCTTCATATTGAATCCAAACAAATATCCCTCCATCTGCATCACAGGTTGCCAGCTTTTGAAAAGGTTCGTTCCATCTCACTAATACCACCTGGAAACCAGCACAAATAAGATTTATCAACATTATCAATCACTTTCTACACAGACTTAGCATTTCTCTCTATGCTTCATTACCTCCAAATTTAACTTCTCAAGTATAAGCAAAGACATCTATTTATCATAGTGCAAATCTCCCTGGTCCAGTTGGCATCAAATACAGCTAAATACAAACAATAAAAAAATGACAGATGGCATTGCAGATGAGATGTGAAGTTAACCACAATATTGTACTATCTGGGCAGAATAAAAGTCTTTTTGCATTTATTTACATGCATTTTATAAATAAACTTCCTTTGTTATGGTTACCACATGGAGCAGTACGAATGTATCATAAATCATCTACATTCTGTTTCCTGCTGCAACCTTTGCCATGACAAAAAATATTCCTCCCAATATTTCAGGCAAATATCAGGATGCCACCCAACTATTTACCCACTTGCTCACAAACCCTCCCCAGTATGTCCCAATTATCACAGGAATCAACACATTGTATATGGTTTAGCTCTTTTGTGTTGATGTATTTATTGTATTTATATAGCACTCTAGATATATTTCTGCAGCTCTATAGAGATATTTACTTCAGTCCCTGCCCCAGGGAGGTTACAGTCTAATTTCCCTATTAAATGTATCTATTAATTTTATATTTAACAAGCCTGGGTGTCTTTGGAGTTCAGGAGGAAAGCAGAGTTTAAATTTGAAGGAAGAAGGGGCACATGGACCTGAAATGTAGACAGTCAAAAGGGTGGTCCAGGTGCACCAACCCCATCCTCAGCATTAGTGATGGGCGAATTTATTCGCCAGGCGCGAATTCGCGGCGAATTTGCGCGATTCGCGGCAGGCGAATAAATTCGCAAAACGCCCGCGAAAATTCGCAAAACGCCCGTGAAAATTCGCGAAAAAAATTCGCCGGCGTCAAAATTTTTTTCCGAAAAAACGGACGCCGGCGTCAAACACGGGCGCTGTTTCGCGAATTTTTCGCCGTTTCGCAAATTTCGCGCGAAATTCGCGAATTTTTCGGCGAAGCGAAACGGCGCAAATTCGCCCATCACTACTCAGCATAAGAAGCAATAATCTGTCAACAGCAAAAAATATGGGCACTCAGGCACTCAAGGATTAAACACACAGACACAGGGAGAACATCCATGCAGATAGTGCCCAAGCCAGAATTGAACTCAGGACCCCATCATTCTGTCCACAATATATGCAGATAAAGGTATTTTAAAACACATGTATAAAAACCGATCACTGTGTCAAACAGTTGAACACTATTCTGTTCTATGGTGTGTTAAACATCAGCACCAAATTAATATTCTCAAAACATTAACAAGCACTGTGTTAAATTAAAAACAATTTAAGTTAAATGGAGGATTGCTTATTCAAATCTATTAATTTCAGTGGAAGCAACTGTTCCAGCGTGGATAAAGAGTTTTGTAAATATCACAGGTTCATTCAGTATATAAAACATTGTTAAAGACTGATTACATACATTGGTCTTTGATTTTTTTTGATAAAAAGTAGAATGCTTTGCTTATATTTACTGAGTAATACATCGGACTTTGACATCCCATGTTTTAAATACAATTAAATACAATATTGCAGCTTATAAATTAATACCCCATCAATTGAATTAGGAATCAAAATATGCTTATTTGGAATTTTGGCAAGATAAACACTTTAGAAAATATGTTTTCATCTCAGTACAGGTATGGGATCCGTTATCCGGATGCCTGTTATCCAGAAAGCTCCAAATTATGGAAAGGTGGTCTCCCATAGACTCCATTTTATCCAAATAATCCAAGTTTTTAAAAATGATTTCCTTTTTCTCTGTAATAATAAACCAGTACCTTGTACTTGATCCAAACCAAGAGATAATTAATCCTTATTGGAAGTTGGTTTTATTTTATGTTTCCATGATTTTCTAGTAGAGTTAAGGTATGAAGATCCAAATTACAGAAAGATACATTATCCAGAATACCCTAGGTCCTAAGCATTCTGGATAACAGGTCCCATACCTATAGTATTTTTATTGGTGTTATAGTATATTTGTCTACATTAAGATCCCAAAGTAAACAAAATGATGAATAACTCATTGGGTGTGTGTTTTCTGGCCTATCGGTTGAAGCAAATCGCATTGAGGAACTAATGATTCAGACAATTTTTCGCACACAAATAAACTATTGCACAGTGGAAATGTATCTGTATCTTTTGGTAAAAATACCAATAGTTGCACGTTACAATAGTACACATTTGTAAGAAAAAAAAATACTATAGTTGGTAAATAGGCCTCAGAAGTTGATATAAGTAACCCATGAAACATAAGAATTACTCAGAAAGAGGGCCAGTTCAAAACAAATGAAAACCATGTGTTGAGAAACAAGATTAAGTGTGGGTATGAAAAGTTTTTACTGCCTTATCATGTACAGTGTACCAAACAGTTAAAATACCATTATGGGTCTTAGGTATAACAAATGGAAGCATGTAATTAATGCTCAATGGCTTTCATATGTCTATTGCAGGGGACTGCAAACTGTTTTTTTTTTTTAACGGAAAGCTTAGGTTTTTCTTTAGATGGATCTAAACATGAAGAACATAGCAGTGGCATGTCACTAATAGTATGCTGCCTTCCGATTTACCCAGATGATGTCCCCTAATGCTTTACTCTTAATACCTTGTGCTTTTATCACAGCTTTGCTCTTGTATGCACAGCGTCACTAGTAACACATTTCTTTATTCTGTTCTCAGGATAGCATCCTAATTACCCATGCACCAGAGGAGGCACCAGACACTGATTAGCAGCACTAGATCTTGCTCTAACACCGCATATAATGTAAGTCTGCATTCTTAAACAGCAGGAGGAAAGGTCTAACATAAAGAGTCAATTATCAGAGACGTGATGTTACAGTTTAAAGGAAGAGGAAGCAGAACTCTACAGTGCTGTCGGTGTTTCATGACATTAGGTATTCTTAATGTCTTCATTCTCAAAGCATTTTGCATTAACTGATGAGGAAAAAGAATAAAAAATACAGTGATTGCTATTATTACTTTATATAGAACCTACATGTTACACAGAAATTGTTTGTCAATCTCTGTCTCAGTTCAGAATTCAATGTCCCTAGCATCCACTTACACCCACACATGTACAAGTGGTAAAGGGTGGTTCACTTTTAAGTTAATTTTTAGTATGTTAAAGGATGACCAATTCTAAGCAACTTTTTCATTGGTCTTCATTATTTTTTTTTTATTGTTTTTGAATTATTTGTCTTCTTTTTCTAAGTCTTTCCAGCTTTCAAATGGGGGTCACTGACGCCATCTAAAACAAATGCTCTATAACACTATAAATGTATTGTTTTTGCTACTTTTTATTACTCATCTTTCTATTCAGACCCTCTCCTATTAATAATCCAGTCTTTTTTTTTTTTTTTTAATCAATGCATAGTTCCTAGGGTAATTCAGACCCTGAAATTGCAAAATAGACAACTACTGAATTAAAAACCAAATAACTCAAAAACCATAAAAAAAGAAAACAATACAAATAGTCTCCGAATATCACTCTCTATATCATACTAAAAGTAAAGCCAATGAACATGATTTTGTTGTGTGTGGGGAAACTTTTCATGGTGACATGGACAGGACTTGATGGACATGTCTTTTTTTTAACCTCAACTACAGTTATGTAACATTCAGATGAGGTCCTAGTCAGTGTTAACTCCAGTAATGCTAAGCACTTGTTCCACTATCCAAAAAATAAATATATATATACATATGTACAAATACCATACAAACAACAAAAAATACATAATAGAGTTTAACCGGGCCCCAGGCAGTTGAATGTTGAATTACGTGTGCACCAAACGGGACTTCTTTGGATATATATATATACATATACATATATATACACACACACATTTATAGTTAGGTCCATAAATCTTTTGACAGACAACTTTTTTTGGTTCTGTACATTAGCTAGGGATGCACCGAATCCAGGATTCAGTTCGGGATTCGGCCTGTTTCAGCAGGATTCGGCCCTCTGCCAGGCCGAACCGAATCCTAATTTGCATAAGCAAATTAGGGGTGGGGAGGCAAATCACGTGACTTTTTGTTAGAAGTAAAAAAAAAAAATCCCCTTCCCCCGTTCGGATTCGGCCAAATCTTTAACGAAGGATTCGGGGGTTCGGTCGAATCCAAAATAGTGGATTCGGTGCATCCCAAACATTAGCACAATGATTTTTAAATGAAACAACTCAGATGCAGTTGAACCGCAGACTTTCCGCTTTAATTCAGTGGGTTGAACAAAACGATTGCATAAAAATTTGAGTAACTAAAGCTTTTTTTTTTTTAACACAATAACTTCATTTCAGGGGCTCAAAAGAAATTGGACAATTGACTCAAAGGCTATTTCATGGGCAGGTGTGGGCAAATCCTTGGTTATGTCATTATAAATGAAGCAGATAAAAGCCCTGGAGTTGATTTGTAAGGGGGGGGGTGTTTGTATGTTGAAGATTTTGCTGTGAACAGACAACATGCGGTCAAAGGAGCTCTCCATGCAGGTGAAACAAGCCATCCTTAAGCTGCAAAAACAGAAAAAAAAACTCTGAAAAAATTGCTACAATATTAGGAGTGGCAAAATCTACAGTTTGGTACATTCTGAGAAAGAAAGAAAGAAAGAAAGAAAGAAAGAAAGAAAGAAAGAAAGAAAGAAAGAAAGAAAGAAAGAAAGAAAGAAAGAAAGAAAGAAAGAAAGAAAGAAAGAAAGAAAGAAAGAAAGAAAGAAAGAAAGAAAGAAAGGAAGAAAGGAAGTACTGGTGAACTCAGCAATGCAAAAAGACCTGGATGTCCACGAAAGACAACAGTGGTGGATGATAGCCGAATTATTTCCATGGTGAAGAGAAACCCCTTCACAACAGCCAAACAAGTGAACAACACTCTCAAGGAGGTAGGTGTATCAATATCCAAGTCTACCATAGAGAAGACTGCATGAAAGTAAATACACAGGGTGCACTGCAAGGTGCAAGCCACTCATAAGCATCAAGAATAGAAAGGCTAGATTGAACTTTGCTAAAAAAAACCATCTAAAAAAGCCAACACAGTTCTGGAAAAACATTCTTTGGACAGATGAAACCAAGATCAACCTCTACCAGAATGATGGCAAGAAAAAAAAAGTATGGAAAAGGCGTGGAACAGCTCATGATCCAAAACATACCACATCATCTATAAAACATGTCGGAGGCAGTGTGTTGGCTTGGGCGTGCATGGCTGCCAGTGGCACTGGGACACTAGTGTTTATCGATGATGTGACACAGGACAGAAGCAGCCGAATGAATTCTGAGGTGCTCAGAGACACTGTCTGCTCAAATTCAGCTAAATGCAGTTAAATTGATTGGGAGGTGTTTCATAATACAGATGCACAATGAACCCAAAATACAGCAACCCAGGAGATTATTAAAGCAAAGAAGTGGAATATTCTTGAATGGCCAAGTCACTCATCCGATCTGAACCCAATTGAGCAAGCATTTCACTTGTTGAAGACTAGACTTGAGACAGAAAGGCCCACAAACAAACCGCAACTGAAAGTCGATGCAGTAAAGGCAGAATCTAGTGATATCCATGAGTTCAAGACATCAGGCTGTCATTGTCAGCAAAGGGTTTTAGAAATGAAACCAAGTATTAGAAATTAAAATGTGATTTTCAGTTTTTTAATTTGTCCAATTACCTTTGAGTCCCAGAAATGAAGTGATTGTGTTAAAAAAAGGCTTTAGTTCCTCACATTTTTATGCAATCTTTTTGTTCAACCCACTGAAATAAAGTGTGTGTGTGTGTGTGTGTGTCTGCTTGTATATATCTGTGGACCAAATGCATTTACAGGTAAAGACTCTGTTTTCCATAAACCCTTAATTCAGAATGTTCAAAAAATTCCACACATGCAACCCAAATGCAACACAGATTACATTCATGGTTATCGCAAAACATCATGTTGGGATACTCAGGCCGCCAAAAAAGGACAATCTTTTGGAGGTCTAAGAATACTGTATACCTAAAGAATACAGACAACAATAAATAACAGTTTTTACTAAATCAATATTTGCTAGGAAACCACTAAGAATCCTGCATAATTCCCCATTCCGTCTTTGATTAATCTGCTCCTAAATATGTTTTATGATTTGGTTATCATATAATTTTTTTTTTACAGATTTTGTTAATATTTAAAAACATAAACCCGTAGTTTTGTGGACAATTAAGGGGCTACTGTTCTTGTATAATTACCCCTTTTTATATTCAAGCTATGGAACACAGGGATATCTTGGACAAGTAAAAGAAAAGAAAAAAATAAAATATGTCTGAAGTTGCATCCCATTAATTTGTATGGGAAAATCTGAAAATACTCATTCAAACAATTGCTGTACATGTGAATAGGGGTGAAAATCATGGCCACCAAACTTAAGCGTTTGATGTCTCCAGTGTTCCACAGCCAGAGGAAATGTAGTACATTCTTTCAGATTTTGAGCAGCCGCACTGTGGCCCTGGAAAAAAAAACCCTATGCAGTTTTTAGTTAAAAGGGCCAAATATTTATCCATTCAATGACTACAAGCCCCAGAACCAAAATGTTTCTTTTTAAGCACAATACAAATGCCTGGAGTAGAAGAGAACTTTGCAAATATTCAAGTGACAGTGCAAATTATGAGAAATGGTCTCAATAAGCAGGACCCCATAGAACGAAACCAAAGAAAAAAATTAATAAAAGTGAAAAAAAACAAGAATTTAAAGTACAGGTATGGGATCAGTTATCTGGAAATCCATTATCCAGAAAACTCAGAATTACGGAAAGACCGTCTCCCATAGACTCCATTTTATCCAAACAATACAAATTTCAAAAAATTTCATTAAAACAGCGCCTTCTACTTGATCCACAATAAGATATAATGAATCCTTATTGGAAGCAAAAGCAACCTATTGGGTTAAGGTTTAGTAGATGTTAGGTATGAAGTTTCAAACTACAGAAAGATCCTTATCAGGAAAACCCTAGGTCCTGAGCATTCTGGATAACAGAACCCACACCTGTATAGTGTCACAACAAGTACAGAAAATATAAAATGCAGTCAATACAAATGAGGGGCATCCCCCTCATTACATGTCTACTACATTTCTACTGGTATATCATAAGCATCATCCATATTCGAGCTTGCAGCTCTCTTATGTATTCAGATGTTACATGTGAAGTGTAGCTTCACCCATAACTCCCAACATTTTTGAAATAGAAAGAGGGACAAAAAGTTTTGCAGCTCTCCACCCGTTGGAAATTTTTGACCATGCCCATTTTTGTGGCAACACCCCCTAATTAGCATGTTCATTTTACAAAATTTGGCAATATATGAAAGTTTGAACACATTTATGTGTTTTTTATGGGTTATTACAGTTTTGCTAATAAAGGTGAAATTACATTTTTTTATCAAAACCTTGCTATTATTGGGTGGGAGAATTAGGCACAAAATTATGCATGTGCTAATATGTTATGCATTACAGCAAAGCACCTCTGCTAATGCACCACTGTGCATATTATTCTGTGCAATAGTCGGTTTTAACCCTTTCCCTGCCAGCCGTTTTGTCCTAGATGCGAACATCTACTGCCAAGCAGTTTTTAGATATTTTGCACTCTTTCACTTTAAGGGCCTTTCCTGGGGTGGTCTTTTAGTTAACCCAGGAAAACAATGTATTGTTTTTTTCAGGACAACCTGAACTTTCACAATATGCAAGAATTTTGGTGTAATTCTACTTCTCTAATAAAATATTGGATTCTAAGTGTCAAATAAAATGAAAAAAATCATGTTGCACGAAGAACAATCACATATATCAGAAACATCATTCATTTTATGTACGAGAACACAGCCGATTTAGAAAGGTCTATGTCTCCTGAACGCGACAATACCAAATATATATAGTTTTATGGAGATTTCTCACTTGTATAGCTCAAAATCTACAAGCAGTACACAACCAAATTTCCAAAGCAACACTTCCCAAACGGCATACTTTTGATTTCAAGGCCAAACATTCCGCTAACAGTAGGTTTACCCTAGAAAACTACCCATTACTAGAAAGAACAGATTCTGGTGAATCAAAAATGGGTAGAAATATCTTTGTACTCCAAACCACCAAGTTGCAATTGTTTCCTAAAGTTATAATGTTTTATAGAAATTGGTGAATTTTTTGAAAAATGACCTCAAAGCTTCCACTCTACAGCAACATATCTCCCACACATCATTAGGTATCAATGTAAAACACCCCAAATATAAAATCCTGGGTCCACTGAACAGTTTGATGCCCAATATGAATAGATGTACCCAAGCACGTGGCATAGGAGGCCCCAAAAGGAAGACCCCCCATTTGTTCTGTCATTTCAGATACTGCAAAATCAACACATTTACATCGTTTTGGGGGGCGGCAAAGGTAGAAAAAAGTATGTTCACCCCAGAAAACCATATATTTTCGGAAAGTACACATTCCCCTGAATCCAAATTGGGTATGCATGTCTTTCTACACCAAAGTACCAAGCGGCAAACCATTACTAAAGTTGGTGATTTTGGCGACATTTCCAAAAATCACTTAAAAATTTCTACCCTGCAGCATCGTATTACCCACATACTTTTAGGTATCAAGACAAATCACCCCAAATATGAAAGCCTAGGGTCCTCTGAACAGTTTGATGCCCAATATGTATAGGTGTACCCAAGCAAGTGGCATATAGAGGCCTGAAAAGGAAGACCCCATATGGTCTGTCATTTCAGATACTGCAAAATCAACACATTTACATCGTTTTGGGGGGCGGCAAAGGTAGAAAAAAGTAAGTTCACCCCAGAAAACCATATATTTTCGGAAAGTACACATTGCCACGAATCTAAATTGGGTATGCATGTCTTTGTACTACAAAGTACCAAGCCGCAAATCATTCCTAAATTTGGTGATTTTGGTGACATTTCCAAAAATCACTTAAAAATGTCTACCCTGCAGCATCGTATTTCCCACATACTTTTAGGTATCAAGAGAAATCACCCCAAATATGAAAGCCTAGGGTCCTCTGAACAGTTTGATGCCCAATATATATAGGTGTACCCAAGCACGTGGCATATAGGGGCCCCAAAAGGAAGACTCCCATATGGTCTGTCATTTGAGGTACTGCAAAATCAACACATTTACATCGTTTTGGGGGGGGGGCAAAAGTAGAAAACAGTAAGTTCACCCCAGAAAACCATATATTTTCGGAAAGTACACATTCCAACGAATCCAAATTGGGTATGCATGTCTTTCTACGCCAAAGTACCAAGCCGCAAATCATTCCTAAATTTGGTGATTTAGGTGACATTTCCAAAAATCACCTCAAAATATCTACCCTGCAGCATCGTATTACCCACATACTTTTAGGTATCAAGACAAATCACCCCAAATATGAAAGCCTAGGGTCCTCTGAACAGTTTGATGCCCAATATGTATAGGTGTACCGAAGCATGTGGCATATAGGGGCCCTAAAAGGAAGACCCCCATATAGTCTGACATTTCAGGTACTGCAAAATCAACACATTTACATTGTTTTGGGGGGGCAAAAGTAGAAAACAGTAAGTTCACCCCAGAAAACCATATATTTTCGGAAAGTACACATTCCCACGAATTCAAATTGGGTATGCATGTCTTTCTACGCCAAAGTACCAAGCCGCAAATCATTCCTAAATTTGGTGATTTAGGTGACATTTCCAAAAATCACCTCAAAATATCTACCCTGCAGCATCGTATTACCCACATACTTTTAGGTATCAAGACAAATCACCCCAAATATGAAAGCCTAGGGTCCTCTGAACAGTTTGATGCCCGATATGTATAGGTGTACCCAAGCACGTGGCATACAGGGGCCCCAAAAGGAAGACCCCCATATAGTCTGTCATTTCAGATACTGCAAAATCAACACATTTACATCGTTTTGGGGGGGGGCAAAAGTAGAAAACAGTAAGTTCACCCCAGAAAACCATATATTTTCGGAAAGTACACATTCCAACGAATCCAAATTGGGTATGCATGTCTTTCTACGCCAAAGTACCAAGCCGCAAATCATTCCTAAATTTGGTGATTTAGGTGACATTTCCAAAAATCACCTCAAAATATCTACCCTGCAGCATCGTATTACCCACATACTTTTAGGTATCAAGACAAATCACCCCAAATATGAAAGCCTAGGGTCCTCTGAACAGTTTGATGCCCGATATGTATAGGTGTACCCAAGCACGTGGCATACAGGGGCCCCAAAAGGAAGACCCCATATAGTCTGTCATTTCAGGTACTGCAAAATCAACACATTTACATCGTTTTGGGGGGGGGCAAAAGTAGAAAACAGTAAGTTCACCCCAGAAAACCATATATTTTCGGAAAGTACACATTCCAACGAATCCAAATTGGGTATGCATGTCTTTCTACGCCAAAGTACCAAGCCGCAAATCATTCCTAAATTTGGTGATTTAGGTGACATTTCCAAAAATCACCTCAAAATATCTACCCTGCAGCATCGTCTTACCCACATACTTTTAGGTATCAAGAGAAATCACCCCAAATATGAAAGCCTAGGGTCCTCTGAACAGTTTGATGCCCAATATGTATAGTTGTACCCAAGCACGTGGCATACAGGGGCCCCAAAAGGAAGACCCCATATAGTCTGTCATTTCAGGTACTGCAAAATCAACACATTTACATCGTTTTGGGGGGGGCAAAAGTAGAAAACAGTAAGTTCACCCCAGAAAACCATATATTTTCGGAAAGTACACATTCCAACGAATCCAAATTGGGTATGCATGTCTTTCTACGCCAAAGTACCAAGCCGCAAATCATTCCTAAATTTGGTGATTTAGGTGACATTTCCAAAAATCACCTCAAAATATCTACCCTGCAGCATCGTATTACCCACATACTTTTAGGTATCAAGAGAAATCACCCCAAATATGAAAGCCTAGGGTCCTCTGAACAGTTTGATGCCCGATATGTATAGGTGTACCCCAGCACGTGGCATACAGGGGCCCCAAAAGGAAGACCCCCATATAGTCTGTCATTTCAGGTACTGCAAAATCAACACATTTACATCGTTTTGGGGGGGGGCAAAAGTAGAAAACAGTAAGTTCACCCCAGAAAACCATATATTTTCGGAAAGTACACATTCCAACGAATCCAAATTGGGTATGCATGTCTTTCTACGCCAAAGTACCAAGCCGCAAATCATTCCTAAATCTGGTGATTTTGGTGACATTTCCAAAAATGACCTCAAAATATCTACTCTGCAGCATCGTATTACCCACATACTTTTAGGTATCAAGAGAAATCACCCCAAATATGAAAGCCTAGGGTCCTCTGAACAGTTTGATGCCCGATATGTATAGGTGTACCCAAGCACGTGGCATATAGGGGCCCTAAAATGAAGACCCCTCCTTGTATGTTCTGTCATTTCAGGTACTGCAAAATCAACACATTTACATCGTTTTGGGGGGGGCAAAGGTAGAAAAAAGTAAGTTCACCCCAGAAAACCATATATTTTCGGAAAGTACACATTCCCACGAATCTAAATTGGGTATGCATGTCTTTCTACTACAAAGTACCAAGCCGCAAACCATTCCTAAATTTGGTGATTTTGGGGACATTTCCAAAAATGACTTCAAAATTTCGACCCTGCAGCATCGTATTACCCACATACTTTTAGGTATCAAGACAAATCACCCCAAATATGAAAGCCTGGGGTCCTCTGAACAGTTTGATGCCCAATATGTATAGGTGTACCCAAGCACGTGGCGTATAGGGGCCGCAAAACGAAGACCCCCATATGGTCTGTCATTTCAGGTACTGCAAAATCAACACATTTACATTGTTTTGAGGGGGGCAAATGTAGAAAAAAGTAAGTTCACCCCAGAAAACCATATATTTTTGGAAAGTACACATTCCCACGAATTCAAATTGGGTATGCATGTCTTTCTACGCAAAAGTACCAAGCCGCAAATCATTCCTAAATTTGGTGATTTAGGTGACATTTCCAAAAATCACCTCAAAATATCTACCCTGAAGCATCGTATTACCCACATACTTTTAGGTATCAAGAGAAATCACCCCAAATATGAAAGCCTAGGGTGCTCTGAACAGTTTGATGCCCGATATGTATAGGTGTACCCAAGCACGTGGCATACAGGGGCCCCAAAAGGAAGACCCCCATATAGTTGTCATTTCAGGTACTGCAAAATCAACACATTTACATCGTTTTGGGGGGGGCAAAAGTAGAAAACAGTAAGTTCACCCCAGAAAACCATATATTTTCGGAAAGTACACATTCCAACGAATCCAAATTGGGTATGCATGTCTTTCTACGCCAAAGTACCAAGCCACAAATCATTCCTAAATTTGGTGATTTAGGTGACATTTCCAAAAATCACCTCAAAATATCTACCCTGCAGCATCGTATTACCCACATACTTTTAGGTATCAAGACAAATCACCCCAAATATGAAAGCCTAGGGTCCTCTGAACAGTTTGATGCCCAATATGTATAGATGTACCCAAGCACGTGGCATATAGGGGCCCCAAAAGGAAGACCCCCATATGGTCTGTCATTTCAGGTACTGCAAAATCAACACATATACATAGTTTTGGGGGGAGCAAAGGTAAAAAAAAGTGCATTCACCCCAGAAAACCATATATTTTCGGAAAGTACACATTCCCACGAATCCAAATTGGGTATGCATGTCCTTGTACTCCAAAGTACCAAGCCGCAAGCCTTTCCTAAATTTGGCGATAAAAGCAACAGTTTTTACATTTTTGAAAATTGCCTAAAAATATTGCAATTGGCCGCATTTATCTCACCCAATTTCTTACATACAATTCTAAAACACCATAAATACTGATGCCAAGGGTCAATTGAACCGTTTGATGCCCAATATGCATTGATATACCAAGGCAGCTGGCATGTGCGGACCCAAAATGAAAATAGTGCATATGATTTTTCTCTGCTGCCGATTCGCCTTCTGTGAACATAGACCCTTGACTTCATATTATATGCCTCAAGACCCTCCTAACAGCAAAGACCCCCCCAAAACCATATATTTTTGGAAAGTACACATTCTGACGAATCCAAAAAAGATAAAGACGTCTTTCTACACCAAACTGCAAAGCTTTTCTAAACGCAGAGGTTTTTACATTTCTGAAAATCGCCTAAAATTGTTGCAGTTTGCCGCATTTATCACACACACTGTTTTACGTATAAAGAAAAATCACCCTAAATATGGACGTCAGAGGTCTACTAAATAGTTTGATGCCCAATATGCATAGATTTACCAAAGTATGTGGCGTGTACAGACCCCAAATGAAAAACATGCCTATGAATTTTCACGCTAGCCAACTAAGCTGCAGAAAAGAGAGCCCCAACTGTGCGTTATGTGCCATAAGACCCCAAAACTGTAAAAAGACCCCCAGAAACCCATATATTTTTGGAAAGCATATATTCTGGCGAATCAAACTAAGTAAAATAAATCTTTCTATACCAAAGCACCAAACAGCAAAACTATACTAAAGATACATAAGGAACAATAATGCATGGATAAAATTGCAATAAAACCACAAAAATAGCGTAAATCAATGAAATAACAAAATAATTGATCCGGCAGCGTAATTAGTGGCCGAAATCGATTATCCAATAGTCACGCTGTCAAAATAACATGCTTTTAGGCAAAACAAACAGTACAATGAATAAGTAAAAAAAAAAAAAAAACCCTGTTTGTGAGTTTTTGTGTATACATATTTGTGCACTAATAAAAGTTGTCTGAGTGTGCAAATACATGTAATT
This sequence comes from Xenopus laevis, assembly GCF_017654675.1. NCBI lineage: Eukaryota > Metazoa > Chordata > Amphibia > Anura > Pipidae > Xenopus > Xenopus laevis. The sequence continues at coordinate 54,020,918 of NC_054379.1, read as the reverse complement.
AAGTGTAAATAAGTGTACAAAATCGACTAAGTGTGCTAAAATAAAAAAATAAAAAATAAAAAAACACAAATTTTTACTAAAATGTTCATGTAAGTGTATAAATGTACTGTAGGTATGTGTAAGTGCAGGTAAGTGTGTAAAAAAAAGTGCACTTACCGTTTTTGTAGCAGGAGGATCGCTGGAACCGAAGGACGACTCCTGGCAGCGTGTCTGCAGAGTTACTGCGCAGCAGGAAGTGACTGGGCGCGTGGTGCGACGAGGAGGAGGTAAGCCAGCAGCAGCAGCGCTTACATTGCGCTTCTGCTACTTTGAAGTCGGATCTGCGACAATCGCGTCGCAGATCCGACTTGACAGCCCCCCAGCCACGTTGCCCAGGGGGCTGTCTACCCTCCTGACTCTCTGCAGAGGCGGCAAAAGCCGCCGATGCAGAGAGAAGGGCTCAGCTGCAAAAGAACGTACGAGGTACGTTCTTGGCAGCCTGAGCCCTGAACTGCCAGCACGTACGCCGTACGTGCTTGGCGGTTAAAGGGTTAAACCTGCTAATGACAAGGTAGTAAACATACAAATGATCTATGCACATGATACCCAGTAATGTTCTTATATTGTGTCCCTGAAATCCTTTGTGAATTAAAGGCATAAAAGTATGTCATTAATGATGTAACATGTGCATTAGACAGGCCCACATTTTTTGTCTGTGCTATTTCATCACGTGGTGCAAATTATAAAGTATAATTAAAAATAAAATAAAAAATATGGCACAGGATTTTTGTTCACCTAGCGGCAGATGTATCAAGGGTCGAATTTCGAGGGGTTAAATCCCTCGAAATTCGACTAGGAATCGAATAGGGAATTTGGGCAAATTTACGCGCTGGCGTATAGTCGAATGGGCGAATATTCGCCCGGCGAATAGTCGTACGATCGAATATTCGATCGAAGGATTTTCATTCGATCGAATTGAATCGATCGAATGCCTTTTTATTAGATCAAAAACGTAGAAAAAAAGCCTATGGGACTTTCCCATAGGCTTTTAAAGCAATTCGGTAGGTTTAATTTGGCGAAGTAGGCAGTCAAAGTATTTTTAAAAGAGACGGTACTTTGACTATCGAATGGGAGAATAGTTGCAGCATTTTTTTGCTCGATCTATTTGAATCATTCTACTCAGGCGAATTTACGCCAATTCGATAGTCGATGAGCACAAAAAACTACTCGAAATTCGAAAGAGCAGGAACGCTAATTAACAAATCCTATAACTGGGCAGCGTCTAGATGGCCAGGGCGCCCTTTTATTTTCAAATTTGGCGCCATTGGTGACAACATTGTGTCAGCATCCATGTACGCCATTTTGGGAGCGACGCGGCGGAGAAGGGTGCGCCGTCCGGAGCTCCAGGCGGCGTTCCTGACACCTAATACTTTGTCTCGGAGACCTGAATGTTTGTTATTCATACAGTAGCTTTTTGAATTTCACTTCAATAATGTAATGCCACCTACCAATAATAATAAAACACATTGCTGATTTGTCAACATAGGAACTAAATTGCACATGTGCAGCTGCAAAAGTAACCAGCAGACTAGTTTGGTTGCATGTTTAAAATATAAACTACATTATGTTTTATAACATCAATGTTCGCCTACATTATTAACACAAATTACTTTCCAAAGCACGGATTATAAATGACATCACTAAACACCATTTATATAGTGAATAAAGTACCCCCTCTTGTAAAATATAAGGCTATTATAAGTTACCGACCATATAAAAACATGAGGCCGAAGACAGAGTGCTTCTATACAGGTCATGGAACTCCGAGTTGACTTCAATATCCTCATATTTAGCAACAGGGGGTACTTTATTTATTATACTACACAAGTTTTAATGAGTCATGTGACAAAAATGACATCACTAAGCTCCGATTATAACTGATGACATCACTAAGCACAGTTTACTAGGATATACTTTACAGGATACTCATGGCTCTTGTGATATATTTTACAGGATAATTGTGGTAATTGTTTACAAATATTTGTAATAAATCTGCTTCTGTATTAATATTACTGTTTTATCTCACTAATGTATATGGGATCAATTCTGCCCTATGGTTTTTGATTTGCTATTTTAAGAAACATGAATTTTATGCCTACAAAGGCAATTCATTTTGTATTGCTAAATACATGCAAGAGTTAACATAGTTGCAGCTACACAACTGTACGGAAACATAGCTTTATATAACCTGAATATATAAGCAGCACAGAAACTGGAAGGAAATGTACTTTATTTTAAAACACAGAATCCTAATTTCACAACATTACTGTAACACAAACTGCCACACTAGGGCGCATTCGAATTTACTCACAACTCAAATGGGATATATCCGATCGGATACAAATAACCCGAAAATTCTAATCAAATTTGAATCGAGTTTTCCTCAGAAAAAAATTTTAATGTCAGGAAGGCAATTAACATATTCAAATTGTTCAACTGACCTCTGCCATCGACTTGTAAATGAACGCAGCAGGTTTTAGGTGGCGAATATTCCAGGGTCGATGTGTGATGAATCTCACCTTCTAATTTACATTCGAGTTGGTGCTTTTATATTCAAATAAAATCAGAAAATTTTAATTTACCATTTGAACCTTAAAAAAATCTGCCCATATGTGTGTATCAAAATTATAAGTATGACACGGCACCTCTCATTGAAACAGGAATCTCACTGAAAATCATATCACTTATGTAGTTATTTTTATCATTTCATCTATATTAACTGTATTGCTTGTTTGTATTCTCACTTTATATATGCGGTGCTATGTAAATAAATAAAATACACTACAGTAATTATCCTTTCTTTGCAAACTACTGACCCCAGTATCTTCCCGAATATGAAATTGAGAACCAATCTTCAAAAAAGAATTGAGGTGGTGACATGACAACTCCCTAGGCAGATTGGAAACCTGTTTAGAGAACAGAACAAGTCTGTCTATAGAGTCTATAATGCTTTCTTTCAGGCACATATATATAGAGCCTTACTTTAGCGTTCAGTGACTGTTTGCTCTCAGTCCCAGAAAGAAAAAGACCTGTTCAATCCAAAGCCATTAACAGATCACAGCAACGCTTCACATCTCACCCTTTTCATTTTTGTGCTTTGACAAATATTTCTTTTAACATCACCTTTTTAAAACAGGGGTACAAAAGGTCCTTTCTCCCAATACCGATGTGACAGGTTTTATTCATGCATTAAGCCTCGACAGGGTGCAGCAAGATGCTGAGGAATGCCATTAACTACAGTAGTGTAGTATATAATACTGTTTTAACTCTGTACTTGGAAGAGATCAACCCGTAACGGCCGGAATGTAAGTGCACTGCTGCTTTTAAAACACTTTTAAGATACTAAATGTAATTGTATCAAGTATATTTTTATAAACATTTAACATTTTTCATACATCGTAAATCAACCGTGCAGCACCCCACTGTACAGGTCATCCACTCTCTTCTTAGATAACATGCCTGCCTGCTGTTCCCAAAATGGGAACGTGCTTGCTCCTCCCTCCCATTTTAAGGAAAATAAAAGGGTAGTTAATCTTCATATTAACTTTTTGTAATATGGTTTTTCAGTTATTTAGGTTTTTGTTCAGCAACTTTCCAGTTTGGTACAGCTTTCCAGTTTGGTATTTCAGGAACTATAGGGTTGCTAGGGTCTTATTTACCCTGACAACCAACCAGTGATTTGAATGAGAGACTCAAACATGAATAGGAGAGGCCCGAATAGAAAGATAATGAATTAAAAGTAATAACAACAATTAAAGTGTAGCCCCATAGAGAAATATTTTATTTTTTTGCTGCAGGGGTCAGTAACCCCCATTTGAAAGCTGGAAAGAGGCAGAAGAGGAAGGCAAATAAATCAAAGTTAGAAGGAACAGGACATGCTATAACACTAAAATCTAACCTAAGGCAAACCACCCTTAAAGAACTTTCATATTCTAGGCGTAAAATGACAGTAGCAATGCAAATACTGTATATTCATTTTTAGTAGGATTCACCCACAGCCATATGCTGCTTCAGTTTCACTTTTGCCTCACAACTGTATTAACCCTTTCAGTGCCCGTCAATCACAGATCACGTGCATATTTTCTGTGTGCCCTGGATATGGGGCACTTGCTCAAAATGCCACTGTGTGTGCCCCATAAGACACCTAAGCAGTACACTGCGGGAAGATTCAAAAGTGTATAGATGGCGTGTCATTTTTTCTCCCTTTGCTTTATTTTTGGGACTACAGCATTTTACTTTATTTGCATTGCCATGGTAACCTGCCGGCATTAGAGACAACTGTGCATGCATTGAAGGGATATGAACCTGGATGATTACAGGCATACTAAATAGTGCAGAGCAGTGCTGTGAGTATGCTAAATTTTACTTCTCCTTTAAACACACTTTTTTTTTTATACATGATTTTTTACATGGTGCTCTTGCACTAAAAGAAATCAATACCCTACTGTATGTTTCCACAGATGTTTCACTAAAGGAAATCATTATTTCTATTTCAGAAGCTAATTCCTCCCTGGATACACATTACTATGTTTAATTAATTTTATATCAAGAAAAGGAGCACAAGGGACCTCAGAACACACAAGGTATTTAACGGCCCAGAACCACTGATTTATGTTTGTAACCCCATAACCTTATCCCACATGGAAGAATTTTGTTACTTATCCCCATTCAGAGCACAAGCACATGATGTGTAATAAAATATATACACAATTTAGCCATATTCTGTGAAATACAATAACACCAAAGTCATCTGTCAACACATTAACATTAAAATAATCAAATAGACAGCTCTGTAGTCACAATATTTTGTTTATGAATCTGGAATGTGAATGAACACGCCTGGAATATTATACTGAGACCAAATGTCCCGTTCTTTTGAAAGCTCAACCTGCAGTGCAAGTCTCTCGTTTGTACTGGAAAGTCCCATTTTTCTTTGCACTGAACAACCAGATAAAGAAACAAAGTTTCTAACTTAATTGGCTTTTGGCAGAGAGTCCAGAATAGCCACAGCTTCAGATAAGATACTTTTGTAACAATTTTGAGATAGCAAATAAGTAATTGTAACATTATAAGATAACAGGTCCCTTGGAAGGAGTTTAAGCTTCTCAGCTTAAAGGGCAATTCACTTTGAAATTCTCCCTTGGGACAAGTTTAAACTTCTCAGCTTAAAGGGCAATTCACCTTCATTAGCAAAACTGCAATAACTGAAAAAAACCACAGAAATATGTTCAAACTTTGATAACCTGCCAACTACGCGCGCCAACTTTTTTGTCCCTCTTTTTATTTCCAAAATGCTGGGAGGTATGCTTCAATGCTTTATAAATTATTTCGCATAAAGGAGGTGGAATTGTTAGATTTTAAAGGGGTTGTTCACTTTTGAGTTAACTTTTAGCATGATGTAGAGCGTGATAGTCGGAGACAATTTACAATTGGTTTAGATTTTTTATTATTTGTAAATTTGGTTATTTAGTTTTTTAGTTATTTAGTTTTTTAGTTAGCAGTTCTCCAGTTCGCAATTTCAGAAATCTGGTTACTATGGTCCAAATTACCCTTGCAACCATGCATTGATTTGAATAAGAGACTGGAATATGAATAGGAGAGGCAGGGCCGGATTTACCCTCCTTGCCCCCCTAGGCCCAGCTACTGTGCCGCCGCCCCCCCCCGCGTGCATTTTCTGGATGTGAACTTCGCAGCAGCATAATCATTGTAGTTCCTATTTCTCAGCAGACATCACAGCAGTATTTTTCATTATTTATATAATTAATTAAATTAAATAAACGTTTTAACCTACCAACTGTTAGAGACTGAGTTTCAATTTAAAAAGTACAGGTCAGTAAATGTCTGCCAGACTGCCACAGTGAATGATTTTAGTTGCAGGCTTGCAGCCAAGCCTGGGGGCGGGCAGCCAGCCAAATTCTCAAGCACAGCACTCCGTTTGGGGGGCTCCTGTCCTGTGTGCTGGCGCCTGTTGCGCTCAACTTGCACTGTGCACATGCAACAGGCACGGCTCACCTGACGTCACACGCTCAGTAAGAGTCGCAGCTCCCCCTCCCTACTCCTCCTATCCTATTCCGTCTGAGAGTGGTGCTACGTCTGCGCCGAGAGACGATAGCGCAATCACGTGACGGGGTGACGTCACCGCGCACAGTGCATACTGAACCGGAAGAGATCCCCACTGACACACAGGACAGGCGCACAGGCACAGCAATGTGGGGGCCGGGGGTGGGTGGTTCGGACTGTTTTGGAATTGGGATTGACCAGCGGTCCATAACCGTTTTACAATTACTGTGGGTTATAGAGAATGTTAGGGGGCGCCTGCTTGCCGCCCCTAACATCTTGCCGCCCTAGGCCCGGGCCTAGGGGGCCTTTCCCTAAATCTGGGCTTGAGGAGAGGGTCTAAATGGAAAGATAAGCAGTCAAAAGTAGCAATAGCAATACATTTATAGCGTTACAATGCATTTGTTTTTTAGATGGAGTCTGTGGCTGGACAGAAGGAACAAAACACATAATAAAAAAAAATAAAGAAATAAATAATGAAGACCAACTGAAAAGGTTTTTAGAATTAGCCATTCTATAATATACAGGTATTGGACCAGTTATCCAGAATGTTTGGAACCTGTGATTTTCCAGATAATGGATCTTTCCATAGTTTGGATCTGCATACCTTAAGTCTACTAAAAAAATCATGTAAACATGAAATAAACCCAATAGGCTGTTTTTTCCTATTATGAATTATATCTTAGTTTGGATCAAGTACAATGTACTGCTTTAGAGAAAAAGGAATCCATTTTAAAAATGTGGATTATTTGGATAAAATGGAGTCTACGGGAAACGGTTAATCTGTAATTTGGATCTTTCTGGATAATGGGTTTCCACATAACAGATCCTATACCTGTATTTAGAGTAGGGATGCACCGAATCCACTATTTTGGATTCGGCCAAACCCCCGAATCCTTCACAAAGGATTCGGCCGAATACCGAACCAAATTCTAATTTGCATGGGCAAATTAGGTTTGGGAAGGGAAAAACATTTTTTACTTCCTTGTTTTGTGACAAAAAGTGATGCGATTTCCTTCTCCGCTCCTAATTTGCATATGCAGATTAGGATTCAGACTCAGTTCGGCCAGACAGAAGGATTCGGCCGAATCCTGGATTCGGTGCATCCCTAATTTAACTTAATGTCAAAACCCCACTGCAGAATTCTTACATATTATTTGGATGTGCCACATCTAGACTTACCTCAAGTTGTTTCCCCTAAAGCAGGGGTCAGCAACCTTTCCTATCAAAAGAGCCATTGTGCCCCCTCTTCCACTAAAACATAACACTGCTTATAAACTTTTAAAAAAGTTTTAACCTTTTTTTTTAAATATTAACTGTTACAACAACAAAAGTGCAATGTGTAGGCCTACTTTGAAATAAATTAAACACTGAATAGCCCTATTAAATGCTAGTGTTCTCATATCTTTAAAGGTGACAGCTATGGATGTCATTAAAATATGCGTCACGTCCACGTCTATAGCCCTCGCACCTGCTGCAGCTGGGTGTGCGACCGTGGTAAGAACCATGATGAATCATCTTGCCAAGAGTCGGTCTTGCCTGGGATGTCTATACAACCCTGGCACCTGCTGGTGGCTTCTTGAGCCGCCAGCAGGTGCGAGGGCTGTATAGACGTTGTGACAAGAAAAGCCGCAGCAAGCAGCATGAAGAGCCACATGAGGCTCCGGAGCCGCAGGTTGCCTACCCCTGCCCTAAAGCTTGCCTACTAGGGGTTATAGATGACCTTGTCCCCCAGAGCTATACCAGAATACTTTATTGAACTTTACTATTCTGTGCAAGGAAAGCTATTGTTTTTACACTGGTTACAACCCAAGCCTCCCTCGATTAACTATTGATTAAACCTTGTTAATCGTATGCTCCCATTGCCTAAATTGACATACAAAGCACGTGGCCTACCGGATAATTTCTTGAGAGTTTCTGGAATGTTACATGCTTGATAAACTATATTCTTCTGTCATAACCATCTTATTGTATTGCCAATTGCTAAAATAAAAACCCTTTAAAACAAAAGTTACCTTAAAGGTGAACCACCCCTTTAAGTGTCTTTAAAGGGGACCCGTCACCCAAAAAAATGATTCAACATCCTATTTTATCACATTAATCAAGCAAAATGAACTTTAATTACACTATATAAATTATTTAATTCTTGCTTCCTTCAGTCTGGGATTTCAAAATTATAGCAAGCAGGCAGCAGCCATTTTGTGGTCACTGTTATTAAGACAAGCCTTGTATCATCTCAGAATCTTGTTTGTGCACCAGAATGGGGGACCCAATGTCCATCCCCATGCACTGGTTACACAATTAAATGGTGAAGAGAACGGGGGAATGTGTGGAGAGCAGTGACATCTAGGAAGTGCTGAATGGAAAGTGAACGTAATTGTCTGCCCCGCCTCTATGCCACTGGCATAGAGGAGTGGCAGACGATATTTGATTGACTGCTGAGATTTTTAAATGAGCTTACAACCGCTTTGAATGCTTTAATAAAAAATAGAAATTGGATTTCATGTTTAATTTGAAAAGGACTTTTATTATACAAATTTTTTTGTCTGGGTGACAGGCCCACTTTAATTGGTCCCAGTTAATTAAGAACTACAATATGTGCAAAGTATTTCAGGCTTTTGTCCCAGGTCAATATATGTCACTATGATTTTTCCCGAGACAATAATTTCAGCAAAATATCTAAAGTTTGAATTTTCTGGGAATGCTATTATATTGGCATTGGGTGCCAAGTGTGTTGCTGGTTTTTATACAGGCTTTACTTAAACATGCACCTAACTAACTAATCTCAAAATGCAAGCCAAAAACATTAAAAGCTTTCATTTTGATTTAGAAGTTTTGCTAAGGATAACAAAATGTAAGCATACATATAAAGTAGGGATGCACCGAATCCAGGATTCGGTTTGGGATTCGGCCTTTTTCAGCAGGATTCTGATTCTGCCAAATCCTTCTGTCCGGCCGAACCGAACCCAAATTTGCATATGCAAATTAGGGGCGGAGAGGGAAATCGCGTGACTTTTTATCACAAAACAAGGAAGTAAAAATGTTTTCCCCTTCCCACTCCTAATTTGCATATGCAAATTAGGATTTGGATTGGTATTCAAAATAGTGGATTCGGTGCATCCCTAATATAAATTATTTAATTCTTGCTTCCTTCAGTCTGGGATTTCAAAATTATAGCAAGCAGGCAGCAGCCATTTTGTGGACACTGTTATTAAGACAAGCCTTGTATCATCTCAGAATCTTGTTTGTGCACCAGAATGGGGGACCCAATGTCCATCCCCATGCACTGGTTACACAATTAAATGGTGAAGAGAATGGGGGAATGTGTGGAGAGCAGTGACATCTAGGAAGTGCTGAATGGAAAGTGAACGTAATTGTCTGCCCCGCCTCTATGCCACTGGCATAGAGGAGTGGCAGACGATATTTGATTGACCGCTGAGATTTTTAAATGAGCTTACAACCGCTTTGAATGCTTTAATAAAAAATAGAAATTGGATTTCATGTTTAATTTGAAAATAACTTTTATTATACAAATTTTTTTGTCTGGGTGACAGGCCCACTTTAAATGGTCCCAGTTAATTAAGAACTACAATATGTGCAAAGTATTTCAGGCTTTTGTCCCAGGTCAATATATGTCACTATGATTTTTCCCGAGACAATAATTTCAGCAAAATATCTAAAGTTTGAATTTTCTGGGAATGCTATTATATTGGCATTGGGTGCCAAGTGTGTTGCTGGTTTTTATACAGGCTTTACTTAAACATGCACCTAACTAACTAATCTCAAAATGCAAGCCAAAAACATTAAAAGCATTCATTTTGATTTAGAAGTTTTGTTAAGGATAACAAAATGTAAGCATACATATAAAGTAGGGATGCACCGAATCCAGGATTCGGTTTGGGATTCGGCCTTTTTCAGCAGGATTCTGATTCTGCCAAATCCTTCTGTCCGGCCGAACCGAACCCAAATTTGCATATGCAAATTAGGGGCGGAGAGGGAAATTGCGTGACTTTTTATCACAAAACAAGGAAGTAAAAATGTTTTCCCCTTCCCACTCCTAATTTGCATATGCAAATTAGGATTTGGATTGGTATTCAAAATAGTGGATTCGGTGCATCCCTAATATAAAGGCTATTACTAATTGCCAAAAGTACATGGATCATTATGTAATGTGCTGAGGAAAATGTTGGAGCTTTATAAATAGAGCATTATATAATAATAAGTATAGGATGTGGTCAACAACCGCCACATTTTGTTTCCTCAAATACCAATGAAAATATGTGAACTATAAGATTACATAGGTGACTAACTCACGATGCCCTGTCTGACAGAACTGCCTCTGGTCATGGAGCAAAAGGTGTGCAAGCTAATTTTTTAACACATCATTGCAGCATGTAGCTCCTATGGCTGTGTTCAGTGTTTTTGGGGGGGGGGGACACAACCATAGAGAAGCGTGTATAAATAGGTGCTTTTCTAAATAGAATTTGAATGTACCCAATTCTGTGCTCACATTTGCATTGATATTTGTAACTGTAAATGAGCATTACAGTTAGCATTTTCAAAAGAAGGTCTGTGTTCCTTCAAATTGCACGCCCATGTTGAGGTGCCTTCCATTGCTTCAAAGAACTTCTGTCCTGGTGAGCCTTTGTGGCCTTTCTGCAAATATGGGGCGGGTTGACATGTGACATTAAACACTCTCAAGAAATAAGGGAAACCAGTATACCCAGAAATGTAGAAAAAATCGCCACATGACATGGTGGGTCCAGGTGCACATGTCCCAGAACTTCAACTCCTTCAACAGGGAGGATCATAAAACTAATGTTACCAGTCTGGCACAAAACTTGACCACAGTTAATTATTAGCTGCTGTTTAGTTTTTATTTAAAAGAGACTCCAACACCAAATTTTGCAACAAGATAAAAGCCTTACACGTTTCATGCCTAAATGCGGCACTTAATGATCACATGTGATATTGCCATACTGTAATGCTCTTTTATTAGCTCAATTAGCAAAAGATGTCAATTTCAAGAACTTTTATACATTTATGTTTAGGTCTAATTGGACTAATTGAACAGTGTAATGTAACTGTAATATCAGCTAAGTTTAATCAATAACCTGTAACATACTAAACAATTCTTTCCTACTACCAATTTTTTTATCTTAATGCTTTTGCTTCATCACCGAATTTTTATATGATCTATTCTTTATACTTAGTTATTAATCATTTGTAGCACTTTATACACATTTTGTAAGCTAGGTCTTTTACTAAATGGTTAAAGGTTGATACATTAGTTGATACAGTGCTTAGCAATATCTAGGATATGACATCAACTAATCTACTAATTGCACTTTAGTAAAGGGAGCCACTAGGGACTGAAGCTGCAGCTCATGTTTAGGCTGATAAATGTAGCAAACGATAACAGTTTAGATAGTCAGAGCTGACAGTAACAAAATCAATTCATTTTTTGAAACATAAATTTTAGAAAAACGAAAAACCATAAAAAAAAAAAAGGAATTATTTCTGGTGTACTATTGGATATGTCCACTCACCACCATCATTTTAATATACCCTATAACCGTGTACTCTAAAGAAAGTACAAAATCAACCAGCATATCATCTAACTGCAATTTAGACACAAATAACTTCATACCGCTAGTCAAATGCCATGCATTTATGAGATGTCCGAGTGACCTAGCCCAGGGGGAAATCAAGATTTTCAATAAAAGCTTGCATATAGATGGCAGATTCATGGGTAATCAATTTTCTTTTTAAAACTGGCAAAGAGCTGAAAGTGTGTTTTTTTTTTAACTCTTTTTAACTTTTTTTAACTTTTTAACTTAAGATGAAGATCAACATTTTATTCTGTAATTGGTTAATATCCTTATATAATTGGGAAATGGTAGGGCTTTAAATAATTTAGTCAATACTGCCATTCAGACTGTGCCTGTAGGTCTCAACCCATATAGTTCCTAATTTGAATAACATTCCTTATACAATTTCTCCTATACTGTCAAAGCAGGGCCCCACCTCCAAAGTGATAGAGCAGTATAAAGACCCAGTGCCAGTATAAAAGTGAAGTCACAACGATGCCTAGAACTTATTTCAGATTGACTGGTTGTGTTGTTGTGAGGGAGCACGCTATCCTTATAGTGTATGAAGTCTCAGCTCAGAATTGATTAAATTGGACATTTTCTGAAAAAAAAAATGTCAGGAACATAGATTCACGGATGCAGTTCAAGTAGCGATTAGAGAGAGTGGTAGGGGCTGGGGATCAGAAAAAGGCCCTACTAGCTATTGATGGTTCAGCAGGCAATGATGTGTTTAATACCTGCATTATTACAGGGAAGAAAAAGATAATTACTAATGTGTCATAGCCTGATTTGTACAATATACTGGGCACAGGCTTAATAAAGCATATGAAGGTTACGTATGCAAATGCAATGTGCAACCTGAAACAGAATTTATTGAAGAACACGTATCTAATTAAAAATGAAAGATTTTTGACAAGGCTAAATCAATTCACTGATTTTACAAGTGATTGTATAGGAAGTAAAATATGCATACACTGTGCATTTCTGCCCACGGTAAATAATGCAAACTGTTTATTCACCATTTACCTTTGCTTTGTGAATGCTACAGCTGCTGTCATAATTTTAATATAATCAAAATACTAACAAGAGAGCGGGGGTTTCTAACACCTATTACAATAGATCACTTGACTGTAGAGAAAGCCTTATTAAAGGAGAACTAAAGCTTAACTAAAGAAGTACGCCAGAAATGTCGTACATTATGTTTTGGGCTTCTCTACCAACCCAAGGCAACCACAACCCTTTAGCAAGGAAGATCTGTGTCCCAAAGATAACCCAGTAGCTCCCCATCTTCTTTTCTGCTGATTCACTGCACATGCTCTATGCTGCTGTCAGTTACTGATCTTAGGGAACAATTCAAAATATACAGTACATATAGAATATAAATGTCACAGTACAAGGCTGATTAGTAAGTAATACAGATAATTACTACATGGCAGCACTGAAACCAGTGCAACTAGCACCAGAATCTAATAATCAGCCCTGCAGCAGTTTTTATTACAGGCCTGCAGATATTGTTTCCAAGATGGTGACCCCTGTGAAAAGTTTGAATTCCTGGATCATTGCTGCTATTGAGAAGCAAACATGTTAGGCTGGTGCAGTATATAAAATATGGCATTTTTAGCGATATTCATTTTTAGGGTTTAGTTCCCCTTTAAAGCGAAGGTATTCACATGCCTCATGCTTCAAATTCAGCTTTCATTCAAAGCCTACTTACTTCTCATTCAAAGAATGAGACAAAAGTCTAATTTATGTCTCTGTGGCCACCAACACATTCCAAGTTACTGGCTTTCAAACTTTCAGATACCCTGGTTTATTCTAGTTCACTGTCATCTGTGCTAAGTATTGAAATATGGTTTCTAAGGGGTAGGATTTGCAGAGTAACCAAACAGAAGAACCAGAGATGTTAGGGTGAGAAGGGTTGAAGAGACTCAAAATACATGCTTTAATATATAAACTATATAATATTCAAGCTGTGTCTGTGCTAGGGAAACAGTGTTGTTGGCAACAAGAATAGTTAGAGATAGTTAAATCCTCACAGTTTTTTTGGTAATTCTAATCACGAGTGGCCACCACCTAAAGAAAAGATGATGTGCTGCAGCGCAACAGCATTCAAATATGCGCGTGGGGGTGGGCACAGGAGTTTGGAAGATGCTAGGACTGCTAGGAGGGCCCTTGGTGTCACAGCCCTGGTGGGCCCCCAATGCTCCATTCTGACCCTGGGTGGATAGCAAGAGGTATGTACCGTATATACTCGAGTATAAGCCGACCCGAGTATAAGCCGAGGTACCAAATTGTACCTACGAAAACTGGGAAAACTTATTGACTCTAGTATAAGCCTAGACACAACTACAGCCCTGTCTCCCAGCAGCGCACATTCCGCCAAAGCGACCCCCCCATCGATCAACCGGACTTCTTTGCAAAGTTGATGGTGACAGAGAATTGCCAAATGGATTACTGTGTGCATTGTCCCACTGTCCCACTACCATGTGCAGAGGGTGCTGTGTGATATTGCCATCACTGTAAATCTTTCGTATAACCAACAGAGGGCGCTGTGTGATATTGCCATCACTGTTAATCTTTCATATAACCAACAGAGGGCGCTGTGTGATATTGCAGTCACTGTTATTCTTTCATATAACCAGCAGATGGCGCTGTGTGATATTGCAGTCACTGTTATTCTTTCATATAACCAACAGAGGGTGCACTGTTATTTTTTCATATAACCAACAGAGGGTGATGTGTGATATTGCAGTCACTGTTATTCTTTCATATAACCAACAGATAGCGCTGTGTGATATTGCAGTCACTGTTATTCTTTCATATAACCAACAGAGGGTGCACTGTTATTTTTTCATATAACCAACAGAGGGCGATGTGTGATATTGCAGTCACTGTTATTCTTTCATATAACCAACAGAGGGTGCTGTGTGATATTGCAGTCACTGTTATTCTTTCATATAACCAACAGAGGGCGCACTGTTATTATTTCATATAACCAACAGATGGCGCTGTGTGATATTGCAGTCACTGTTATTCTTTCATATAACCAACAGAGGGCTCACTGTTATTCTTTCATATAACCAACAGAGGGCGCTGTGTGATATTGCAGTCTCTCCCCAAGCGAACTGTTGGTATAGGAATGATTAGAAGTGACTGCAATCTCAGCTACTGCCCGTTGACCCTAGTATAAGTCGAGGTAGACTTTTTCAGCACATTTTGGATGCTGAAAAACTCGGCTTATGCTCGAGTATATACGGTCTATATAAAAACCATGTGTACTGCCAAACAGACCCACCTTCTAGTCTGGCAGTTCACATGGGGATACCAAATAACCAATTATAACCTTTATTGGGCACCCCTAGGAACTTTTTTATATTTAAATGTGGCTCACAAATAAAAAGGGTTCAGGACTCCTGCCCTAGAACCTTCCTGGGCCATTCATTCATGCATGTTGCTGGGTTACGACTGCACACTAATTGCATTAAATGTAATGCTATCAGTTTTTGTTAAAGGAGAAGGAAAGCTCCAAGACAGTTTATTGCCAAAAGATTAGCCACAATAGTGCAAGCTAGAACGCTATTTCATTCTGCAGAATGCTTTACCATACTTGAGTAAACAGCTCTAGACACTGTCTCTGTTTGTTTAGGATAGAAGCTGCCATATAACCTTGGTGTGACATCACTTCCTGCCTGAGTCTCTCCCTGCTCACTTACAGCTCTGAGCTCAGATTACAGCAGGGATGGGAGAAGGGAGGGGGAAAGGAGCAAACTGAGCATGCTCAAGCCCTGCCCTGGAGGTTTATACTGAAAACAGTAAGTCTGATGTGTACACAATAAAAGGAAAGAAATGCTGTGTTTCTTTTGACAGAGGACTCAGAGCAGCATTAATTTGAGGGTTTACTGGTGTATAAAGCTTACTTAATTTTAGCCTTTCCTTCTCCTTTAACCTTATACTAGAATCCTATTTTGTGGCAGCATCCTCCTCCACCCTTGTATAACAGTGAATCTGCTCCCCACAATTCTTCTACAAAGCACAAGACAGGACTTCCTCAAACACACTCTACTCCCCCTGTGTAGAATCAGCGCTACTCACAATAATCACATATAACTCTGTACAACATAATGCCAGTTCTTCTCCAAATGTCACCTCACCTCTGTTAAATACAGTGGGGCTCATCTGCAATTAGTCTGCTACAGGTACAATAAAAGTAAATAGTCTGAAAGTAAATATCAGTTTTGTAGAGTGACATCCACCCCACCATCTTTGTAAAATATTTTTAAACCTTCACCAACTGTCTAAAGGTCACTGTATGAGCTTATACACATTCATTGTCAATTTTTAACCTATATTCCCTTTTACCCCTCTGTTTCTCTTTTCTTCTAGTAAGCTTTTTTGGGCACAGCCCTCTTTACTTCTTGTATTGGTTATTGGCTGTTCTTTTATGTTTTCTTGTATGTTTAATGTATACACCCATTTACTGCTCAATGTGAGCAGTAAAGGGTAAGAGAGAGAAGGCAGAGTAAAAGCCTGTTTGTTACTTAAAAGATTCTGGAAAAGAGACATTTTCCCTGGAGAGGTATTGTTACCCATTTAGAATTCCTTTTTTTGGGGGGGGGGGGGGGAACTCAGTAGGAGACCTAACATTGTAATGGCCAAAAACACTTCAATAAAAACCCAAACACTTTTCTTCCAAAGAACAATCTGGTCTCACTCCATATATACAGACAGAAATATTAAGAGAAAGATCTTTGTGCACAATAATACATGCCCTAAGCTCAAATAAATGAAAGATAAGTATATTGTACTTAGTATATAGCTCTGTGAGCTATATGAATTATCAATTTCCAGGATTTCTATTTATATACTAGTAGAACTATAGTCAGTCAGTAAAGGAAGATAATGCATTTCGATTATTTTTCAAAACAATATTGTCTTACCTACCAACTGTTGCTGTTTTTGCAGTATGGTCTTAAAATGTAAACCCAGAATGGGTTGGGCTTATTGAAATATATGTGGTGTTTGGAAACAGAAAAAAGACTTGAGAAGTGAGCACAAACTGGGTAGATCAGGATTAAGAGTGTTCAGAGTTTTGAAGGAACAAGCCAGTACTAACAGAAATTAAGGAGTACAAATCGTCTGTGTTTCAAAAACTTCCCTTAAGCTGCCCCAGCCCAGCAGTACATCCTCATGATGGGTCTTTCACTCATGCTGGGCTGGTTCTGTCATTCAACAATAGGCTGGACTACTGTTAATATGACCATAGTCAAGGCCCCCTTCATTGCATTGGCATTTCCAGAAAGGGGCTCACCTGTCACAAGCAGCATCTTCCATAAGTAGAATATTTACCATTATTTTCAGTTAATAAAGGCCATATTGACTCTGATGTGATTTTCCTTGAGAGCAGAGCAGTGTTTATAACACCACATGTGCCATAACAATAAACATTTGCCTTTAAATGTGTTATTGGGAGTTTATATAAGAGACTACCATTATTTCCCTTGTATTCATTGGTTTCCCCTCACAATGTTAGAGTAGCTAGGGCTACCAACTTTCTTTAAGGAAAAGTCCAACCTCACCAATAGGGGAAAAGGTGATTTTATTATTACATTTTCCTGTAACGTTTTAACACTCGGCCTTCAACTGCTAAGTATTTTACTCTCCCAAGGAAATGTAAGGGCCTGGAAGCCATAAATAGACAGACATTTTGTTATTTTGCTGGAAACACTAAAAGCCAGTTAACAAAATAATCAAACATATACATATTCTTGGAACCCCCAAAAAAACATACAATTGAAGTTTTGACATAAGACTATAAAAAGCAATAGATTAATACTTCTATGTACATATACGTTTATATAAATTTAAAGGGAATATACAGCTTTTGTTTTGCATATATAAAGAAAATTAATTTTAAACAACATTAAATTGTAAATTAATTAAAACACTTCAATGATCTAGTGTGGCTATAAGACTTACACACAGCTTCCTGTTTCTATATGAAGATCATGGGTAAACAAATACTACAAGAAGAATGACAAGCAAGCTCACACCTGCTCTATGTAAAAAAAAGGTATTTGTAGTATTATAAGAAAGAATACTAATACCAAAGCAGGCTAAACAATCCAAACAATATATATGGTTACTGGAGAGACTGCATTGTAATCCATACAAACAATAGGCTTATTAGCCCTACCTTGGTGATCATTTCATTTTCTATTAGAAAATGAAATTTTGCTGTGTGGTGCATTGTTTACAAAGAATTCTATAACAACATAAACTATTGCAAAATGCAAGGATTTAAAAATCTCCTGATTTCCATTATACTGTATACAGTATATGGCTCTGATGTGGGTTCAAATATCTTCTAATTTTACAAAGGGGGGAACCTTAATTTTTTTCCCTTATATAATAACCACATTTCAGTGTGGCATATAGTGCTAGCACTATAACTGGTAAGGGCTCTATATGGGCAGGCTTAAGGTCGAGGAAAAAAAAAACCGTGACAAAATCCACCATAGTTTTTTTCCCGAATGCACTGTTATTTAAGAAAAAACCATGACAAAATATTCTTGCATGCATTTTTCTCTCAGTAAAAAAGTCACAAACAAGTGAGAATCACATTGTTCCATTCATTTTAATGAGGCTAAAAAAAAAAAAAAGTTTTAATGAACTGGGAAAATAAAGAAAAGAAGTTTAGAAACTATTTCCGTTAACTTCTATTTAACCACTTGCTAAGCTTTTTGGGAGTATTCTTTACAGTTTTTTCATCAATAAATCCCAACTGTCGGTTGTATCAGAAAATACTTGCTTGTATTTTTTTTTTTTGATAAATCAACCCCTTAGTGAACTAAAGGTTATTTATCGTTCCTGCATATTAGAAGGCAATGAAAGCCTATGACAATTTGAGGTTCGTCAGATGGCAGGCTCTACCTGCATAGTGCATTATTTTAAACTAATACCAGTCAAACGTATCCCTTATAGGCTTATATTATAGTTTTAGTGCTCAAAAATGTTATACTCCCTTTTCAGATACAGCTAAATATATGGCACTTCTTGTCCCCCAGGGGCAACAACAAAGCTTGTTGCGGCTCCTTCTGGTCTGCAACTGGGGCATATCTGTAAGTTGCTGCACTATAGATCTAGACATGTGAATGATGTCACTTGGTTTAATCATCAACATTTGGATTCTACACCCCAATGATAGCCGTGGAGTTTTATTTATATGACTTTACCTCAGTCTTTGCAGGGTAGAGGTTGTGATCCTCCAAAATGTATATAAAGAATCCAAAGTTCATGGAAATGAAATGACACCTATGGGGTATTAACTAAAACTTGAATTTATCAACTTTTTTTTAATTAAAACTCCCACTAATTTAACAAATTTATGAAAATATCAGCTCAAAAAAAGGTGAGGGAAAAGTTTCAACAAAATCGTACAACAATTCGAATCGTACAGATTTTTTCAAGTTTGAATCCCGAATCAAATGATTTTTTCAAGTTGTCGCCCCAATAACCCTGACTTTTTCAGATTATCGTATGAAAACCACCATAGCTCATGATTTTAAGAAACATCTTCAAATTTTAAAAGGGACATGTCATTGACATCTACATTACCATGACAAATTTTTGTATTAAGTAGTTTTGGATTCGGATTTTTAGCAGCTTTAGGTTATAATAAATCACTTAAAATTCAAGTTATTTTTTTCCTCTTAAATTCAAGTTTTTCGCCTATAAAAAGTCAACCAGAAAAAAAACAAGGCTTCATAAATAGGCCCCCTAGTATAGATAAATTCATAATGTACTGAACAAAAATTGTTTAATTGGTGCAATGTAATTTTCCTACCGCACACCTGTAATTCACCAATACTGCAATGGTGGTGCTATTCTTCTGTTGGCCCGGCAAGGTCCCTTACCAACGCATATGTGTAGAAACAGATCCGCAGAGACTACAGATTATGCAGTCGGGGAATGGACCCCTTTTATTTTGCCACCATGGTGGCATAATAAAAAGGGTCCCTTCTCCGTCTGCATAATATGGAGTGTGTGCGGATGCATTTTTACACGTATGGCTCATTTAATTGGTGCCACTTGTTTTCTTTTCCTTTGCTGTGCCCTTATGATTTTAATGCTCCAAGGGCTTTGAACTCAAAATTAAATTTTTGTATCGGAAACCCATCGGTAACCTAAGAATTCTGTAGCCAGCTGTTCTGCTCAGCAGATTTTACTGCTCCAGCAGATTTCTGCAAGAGGGATCAATAAACTGCTGAGTAGAACCACAGAATACAGTCTTCTTTTTCAGCACACACTAATCAATAGCAGATATACCAGAATCACTTGGCATGGCAGGTAAATATTACCTGCTTTTTATTTAACCAGTTAAGATTTACATTTTTACTACTTATGGACAAATGGCAGATCAAACATGCAAACGTTTCTTGTGATAATTAACCAGTAGAGGCAAACATTTCAACAGCACCAGTTGCTCAGTAATAATGAATTTGCCAATACCTTCAGGAATTTCACTAACGAATTGGTGGCAAATTGTCTGATTAAAAATGTTGCTAAGATTAATAGAGGCAATTCATAATTATGTTCAACGCAAGCTTAATAACCTGGCTTTCTATTTCAAAAACGCTTCCTATGAATTTAATAAAAGAATAAATGGTAAAAAAGTGTACCTATAATATTAAACTCCCAATACCTTGACTCAAGAGAACCACTGTGAGAGCAGACAGGGTTATTTATTCACCAAATCCCACCTAGTATAAAAGTGGAACGTATTCCTCCTTCTTTGTATTCTGAGAGCACAAGAAGCTTAGAAGGTGACTCAGGAATCTTACTACTGGTTGCACTGGAACACTTAAAGTGGAACTAAATACATCAAATACTCTGAATTACTTTTGGATCAAAAATTAAGACATTCGTTTGAAAAGGTTATACTGCAAAACACATATTTAATATTAATAAATTATCTCACCTCACTGTTGTGGCCTCGAAGATTGAAATTAGTTCTTTGTGGAGTGTTTCTGTCTCTGCGGCAATGGCTCAATGTGAATGTTACCCCTACAACTCCTCTTCCATTTCCTGTAGCCAGCCACCCCTCCTCATAGTAACGTCTCCTACAAACAGGTTTCTCTTTCTCACTTTTTGGGACTCTTCCTTTCCAGGAAAGGCATAAGATGTTCGAATCACTGCAGAGAACAGGCCCATGCTCTACAGATGCATACATGCTTAGGAAAGTCTCGGAGCAACCCCCCTCGTAAAAAAAAATATAATAAATAAGGAAATAAATCAATTTCTCAAAGTCAGGTGCATTTAAGTTTGTTTCGAGCTCTTAAAATTTTAAAGCTGACCTTGAGCATTAAAAAAGGTCAGTGCCGATGCACATCTTCTTAATGCATAGTAACAGATATCTATTTACAAAAAGATGATGGCAATTTGGCTTAGAAAATCTCCCAGCACTCTGGATTTTCTTCATGAAGGTTATAGGGCTTGAATGGTCCTTTGGGGATACAGTGCCATTATTCCAGCTTTCTTTGACAGGTTTCTCTTTAAACAGAAGTGCCTCTCTGCAGGCTTCATACAACCTGAGATTCCAGTTTCAGGTAAGCAATGGCACTGTGCAGAAACCAAATGGACATGATTCCAGAAAGGTGAGGATTGTAGAGAATTACGATTCAAGTAATTTAAGGCTTTACGATCTTCATTTTCGTTTACAGCCAACAACTGCTTCAGTGTTTTGTTTTCTTACTTTGTGCCATGCTCTGGCATATTTTGCCTACTAAAACAGAACAGATTTGCATAAAAAAGCAGAAGAAGAAGGCACACAGACTGTGCAAAATTAGTGCCAGGCTGGCAATTCCCCCACTTAACAGCTATCTTGTTGCATGTGAACTAAAGTTGAGTTCTTTCACTTCGAGCCTTAGAACCTATCAAGATTCAGAGGATGATGTTGTGTATAAAAAACAGTATTTCCTCCATTTTATTTTGTTACAGAATTTGAACTATTAAACCTATATCAGTTTGAGTTAGAACAGTGATCAAATGGTTTAATTATTCACTTTATTTTTTCTAAAAAAAAAAAAAAGAAGAGGGATTTGCCTATATTGTATCAAACTAAAACATAGGTATAAAACGGGAAATGGAACAAGTGCAAAACGTTGCAGTAGTCAATATTCCCACACAATTTCACTAGGACGACCAAGATTTCACCTTTTCGTGATGCTGTTAACCTATTTTGATATCTGTTGTCTTAGTTTTTTCCAGCCCTATTTTTTATGACAGTCCTTGTATTATCACTTGACATTACTGTAGCAGGTTGACACAGGAGAAAACAAGGGTTTCTTTAAGCCATTCAAAGAAGTGAGTAGACCTTTGACATAAATAGAAATGTACATGAATCTGATTGCCCAGTTTACTCAATGCACAGTGAAGTCTCTTTGTCATCTAAATGACAAGATCTATGTCTCAGTATTTTAAGTTGCTTTCTTCCAGTCCATGGCCAAATAGCAGCTGATGTTTATTGGTCTCTGTTTCAGTTCACTTTGTGAGTTCTTTTTCCGTTATGTTTGAGATCAAGTACTATGCCCTTTTTTGAGTTAAGGAAGAAGAAATCTGACAGTGCAGTTCGTGTACATTTTTGCAGGCCAAAATGGACACAATTAGTCCAGAGCTTGCAATCTAGTCAGCTTATTGCAGTGATTAATTTAGGATAATGCATTTCAATAAAAGTCGGTGTTGGTGAATTCTTGCAGATGCCTAGAAACAAGCAAAAAGTAAATTACAAAAATTCAATTTTATCAACAAAAATCACATCTTCTTCTGAAACCCAATAGATCCGTCAGTAACCACTTTTGTTTAATTTCACATAAGTTTAATGTATTCATATATTACTATACATTATATAATCAGTGTGGAAAGGGTTGTATAAAATTCCACAAAATTTGATGGAAACAATAATATATATATATATATATATATATATATATATATATATATATATATATATATATATATATATATATATATATATATATATATATATATATATATATATATAGATGGTGATAAATATATACATATTATATGATTCCCTAATCATAATCCAAACAGATATGAGACCTGTTCTCGACAATGCTTGGGACCTGGGCTTTTCCGGATAACGGATTTTTCCACTAGAAAATCATGTAAACATTAAATAAACCCAATAGGCTGGTTTTGCGCCAAGATTAATTATATCTTAGTTTGGACCAAGTACAAGGTACTGTTTTATTAGTACAAAGAAAAAGGAAATAATTTTTAAAAATTTGGATTATTTCGCTAATTTGCTAATTCCTAACCCACACCTGACACATTCTAAAGTGCTCTTATTATTAAAACCTGCACCAACCCTGACTCCTCTCTAATGATTCATATAAGGGTTGGCTCAATCATCATAAGGACATATCATCAGCACAATAACATCACCAAAGGGAAGGGGACCTGCCCAAACCTGTACCAGGGACTTGCGTTCTTGGCCTGAACCTGCACAACCATCACTATGTTTTTTATTGTCCTCTGAAAGTTCAATTGATAATATTTGTGTTGGGCAAAGGTGCATATAAGATGTACGCTACCCTTTAAGGACTGCAACACATCAGGTATTTTCTTTGCAACACATCAGGTATATTAATGCTGAAGGAGAAAATGTTGTTTTGCTCCTTCCTTTAGTGTGCACCAAGAGGCACAGCATCCACCTTTTAGTTCACATAATTATGTCTGTGAACACGGATAGGCCAGAAAGCAGAAGTTTGTTGCCTCTTGTGACATAGCCTTAAATGCCCGAAGACATCTGAACTGCTTAAAACGATTCCATAAGTCAGTTCAGGCTCACTGCAGCTTCACTTCTACATGGTTAACTGTTCTGCTGACTCAAGGCGTCCATAAGGAAAGACCACATATCCTTTCTGCGCAGTTTGCCTACAGGCCGATTAGACAAATAGCATTCAATTGCCCACACAAGGTATGGCAGCCATACTATTTGATGATTGCTTGTATGCCTTAGAGTAGGACTCCACGAGGGATTTTGTCACGATCCGACGCGCTGCGACAAAACGCATGCGAATTGTCGCATGCGACAAAAATAAGGAAAGATATAGAATTGTCGTATGGTGTCGCAGCGCTGATCCGACAGTCGGATCAACGCTGCGACACCATACGACAATTCTATCTCTTGCCTTATTTTTGTCGCATGCGTTTTGTCGCAGCGCGTCGCATCGCGACAAAATCGATCGTGGAGTCCTACCTTAAAGCGTGACTTCAGAAAAATTTAATTACACAGAAATCTGTCAACAGCAGAGGAGGAGACTACTCTCCTCATGAGTCATTGCACACATGGGTATGTATGCAAGCAGGCAACACCAATTTACAACAAGGCAGCAGCTTTTAGCCAGGTTCTGGATCCTTTGTGTTGGGCTACAGGAAAGCAAGGCAGTACTTTAGATATTAAATAGCAAAAAATACAGAGGAAAAAATAAAACATATACAGTCCAGCGGTTGCACAATAAACACACAGAGGACATATCCTAAACTGTGGTACAATATACATGTGGCATTTTGACTGTATCTGTTAAAAAATGATTCATGTGCCTTAGGCATTAAAGTTAAAGTGCAAGTATTACTTCCCCTTTAATGAATGTTTTATTTGTGCAGTGTACAATCCAGAGTGCAGTTGTATATTTTTGGCCTTGGCCTGGGATATTACTCTACTAAGAGAGCATGTAAAAAATGTGATTGTTCTGTCATGAACATGGATTTTACCACAAATTATAAGGCATTCTATTGTTTCAAAGAAACACTGGATCTGGAATGATGAACTGTTTAGACAATACATTGTGGGAAAACTAATTGTTTTTAAAGTGTTTTGGGCAACAGGTCTCCATCGTTGCACCGTAGTTCATATTGCTGGGGTCCTGGGATTTTTTAGGACCATGTTTTTCAGGTGCACTTGTTCCCTCCCACAATCCAAAGTCATACTCATTGGTTGACTGGCTCCTGATAAAACTGATGCTAGATGCGTTTGTGAGATAGGGACGGGGTCAGACTGATGATTCACATTAGTTCTTAATCAAGTGGAACTTAAAATCTCTTATTTGTCCATGTATAGAGTCAAAACTATGGCCTCCCCAAATGATATCTGATGGAAGCTTGGTCAGATATTGATTGGGACCTTGGGAATATATCATCAGACAAGAAGTGCACGAGAGCTTGGATGCAGACCTCTCACAAAGGGTCTTCACTGGCCTCATGTTATGATTTTTATGACAAATGCTTAGATTAATTTAGTCCACTAAAACTGCTTCATGGGGGCATGGCTGGCCGCTTGTGTTGTAGCACACAACTTACAGGTGCTCCTGGGGCAGCGCCACCAAAACCTGGCCCCCCATACGCAATCAAGGAGCATACCTCTCCAGCAGCACTGGGAAAGACTCTGCTGGCCTGCCGAGTCCTGGGGGTGTAAAAATTAACCAGCTGGGGCTTCGGACTGCCAAGATATCAACGTGGCCTGCACCTGCGACGGGGCCTCAAGTAGATGCATAGGAAAGAAAACCTGCGCCCACAGGTAGCGCGCAGCCAAAAAACTCGGCACAAGTGGACCCACACTCCCCTTGCTACATATTGCATAAATTTGACCCCAGGGGTGCCCCCTTCTCCCCAAAACACAGTTCAAACTGGGATAAAGTCTGCCAACCACGTAACTGGAGCCCATATAACCAAGCCTGACACAGACCTCAGGCCCTCCCTGTCTAGCAGAAGCAAGACATTGGAAGCAGTCAAGTATTCTGCTCCAGTTTTAACTCCCCCCTGAAACGGACTCTACAAGCCCAACAGACCAGCAGTCCAGCTCTGCCCAAACGCACGCCACTGCATTCACTGGGTTTGACCCCTGATAAAAGGGGTAGAGAAAGACTTTCCTTTCAAGAACACCTGCAGCTTGGGCCCACAACCAGCACCAAAATGATATGTTGATGTTACTGTAAACCTGGTGTCCAAGGTATTGCACGCAATCTACAGGTCACGCATACACAGAGGCACACCATAATACTCTCTAACTGTGGGCAAGTACGGTCCTAAACAGAAAACCCTAGAACAGTATACCAAGAAGACAGACAAAGGACCTGGCTCCCCACCCAGAGTCTCCCTCACTGACATCTCTGCAATCGGACCCTGGAGTACAGATCCTACTTGAAGCTATTGCAGAGACCAAAACAGCCCTCTCTACACAAATTGAGGAAATAAATATGGATGTATTGCTGCTCAGAGCAGATCTCCAGACAGTACGGGAAAGAGTAACCAGTGGAGGGACGTGTTTCTGGGTTAGAAGACAGGTGTGACCCACTACCAAACCAGATACAGCAACTTACCCAACAGGTACGTACCCAGGCAGACCTTCTGGAGGATTATGAAAATCAATGAGAAACAACCTGAGAATAATTTGTCTCCCCGAAAGAGAGGGTCGGATAAAAGACACCCTAGGAGCGAATACCCTATTCTCCTTCTATGTGGTAGAACACCCCAACAGATCCCAGGGAGATCGCCTATTCCCGGGGCACCCCGGAGAGCCTTCTTGATGCGTTTACTAAACTATAGAGACTGCAACACCATACTGACTCTGGAAAGGGACAAACGGGACCTTGTTTACGAGGACAGTAGAATACCCCAACTACTCGTCCAATGTACAAAAGAAACGCAACGCCTTTGTGGGAGTCAAGAGAAGACTGCGGGAGATGCAACTAAAGTATGGCACAGGGACATCGGTGGGGGGTGACGTGGGCTTCTCAGAGAGGACTCTGAAACATTCTTCAGAATGCTACACTTCTCAAAGACAATACGGTAAAAGGGTCAACTAACCAGTATGGGATAGGAGGACTAAGCTAAAATAATTTGTAAAAAACTGTATGCAGACAATGATTTGATAATCTCATGATGGCAATGGCAGGGGCACACCAGTTATTTGGTTCATGGGTGCCTTTAGGTGGAGCGTTCTCCATGTTATAGTTAAGAGAAAAAAACCTGCCTAGTTATATCGTAGGGCAGG
This sequence comes from Xenopus laevis, assembly GCF_017654675.1. Taxonomy (NCBI): domain Eukaryota; kingdom Metazoa; phylum Chordata; class Amphibia; order Anura; family Pipidae; genus Xenopus; species Xenopus laevis. The sequence goes on along the minus strand of NC_054379.1, from coordinate 53,994,155 downwards.
GTGGGTATGGGAATGTTAAAGGGGAACTATCGTGAAAATCAATATTTAATATAAGCTTCCTCATACCGAATCAATTAAAAATTCTGCATTGTTTCTGAAATAATCAAGCTTATCTTCAATATCCCTCTCTCAGCATCTGTTTCTCTTCATTCAGTCTTCATGCAGCAGTTGGGTGTCAGATATTCATTGAAAGTTATATATATCTTATAGGGGACTCCCTTTCCTAGCAGGTGAATTAGAGCTCACTCAAATAACTGATTCAATACAAACACAATCTAACAAAATAGCTGCCTTTTTGCACAAATTCTGCAAGTAGAGAGACAGGATTTCTGGTGATTTTAATAGAGTGAGCTGTAATACCTCTTCTAGGCAAAAGGAGCCCCCCTATAAGATATATTGCATCATTCATCTGATACCCAAATCTTGAATGAAGACAGAATGAGGAGAAACAGATACCATTTTCGCGATAGTTCCCCTTTAATGTTAATATGCATTTTATTTTCACTGCTTGGTTACATAGTTACATAGTTAAATTGGGTTGAAAAAAGAAAAAGTCCATCAAGTTGAACCCCTCCAAATGAAAACCCAGCATCCATACACACACCCCTCCCTACTTTTACATAAATTCTATATACCCATACATATACTAACTATAGAGCTTAGTATCACAATAGCCTTTGATATTATGTCTGTCCAAAAAATCATCCAAGCCATTCTTAAAGGCATTAACTGGATCAGCCATCACAACATCACCCGGCAGTGCATTCCACAACCTCACTGTCCTGACTGTGAAGAACCCCCTACGTTGCTTCAATTGAAAGTTCTTTTCTTCTAGTCTGAAGGGTACGGTGATCCTCTTTATGGGTAAAAAGGTCCCCTGCCATTTGCCTATAATGTCCTCTAATGTACTTGTAAAGTGTAATCATGTCCCCTCGCAAGCGCCTTTTTTCCAGAGAAAACAACCCCAACCTTGACAGTCTACCCTCATAATTTAAGTCTTCCATCCCTCTAACCAATTTAGTTGCACGTCTCTGCACTCTCTCCAGCTCATTTATATCCCTCTTAAGGACTGGAGTCCAAAACTGCACTGCATATTCCAGATGAGGCCTTACCAGGGACCTATAAAGAGGCATAATTATGTTTTCATCCCTTGAGTTAATGCCCTTTTTTATGCAAGAAAGAACTTTATTTGCTTTAGTAGCCACAGAATGACACTGCCCAGAATTAGACAACGTGTTATCTACAAAGACCCCTAGATCCTTCTCAATTAAGGAAACTCCCAACACACTGCCATTTAGTGTATAACTTGCATTTATATTATTTTTGCCAAAGTGCATAACCTTGTATTTATCAACATTGAACCTCATTTTCCAGTTTGCTGCGCAGTTTTCCAGTTTAGACAAATAACTCTGCAAAGTGGCAGCATCCTGCATGGAACCTATAGTTCTGCACAATTTAGTATCATCTGCAAAAATAGAAACAGTACTTTCAATGCCCACCTCCAGGTCATTAATAAACAAGTTGGAAAGCAAGGGACCTAGTACAGAGCCCTGCGGTACTCCACTAACAACACTGGTCCAATTAGAAAATGTTCCATTTACCACCACTCTTTGTAGTCTATCTTTTAGCCAGTTCTCTATCCAGGTACAAATACTATGTTCCAGGCCAACATTCCTTAATTTAACCAGTAACCTTTTGTGTGGCACTGTATCAAATGCTTTAGCAAATTCTAAGTAAATCACATCCACTGCCACCCCAGAATCGAGGTCTCTACTTACATTCTCATAAAAAGAAATGAAGTTAGTCTGGCAAGATCTATTACGCATAAAACCATGCTGGCACAAACTCATAGTATTGTGATTTGCTATGAAGTCCAGTATCTTATCCTTTATTAACCCTTCGAAAAGCTTTCCTACCACTGACGTCAGACTAACTGGCCTATAGTTTTGAGGCTGAGAACGGGACCCTTTTTTGAATAGAGGCACCACATTAGCAATTCGCCAGTCTCTCGGCACTATGCCAGATCTCAATGAATCCTGAAAAATTAAGTAAAGAGGTTTGGCAATCACAGAGCTAAGCTCGCTAATTACCCTGGGATGAATACCATCTGGCCCTGGACCTTTGTTAATCTTAACATGTTCTAGTCTCTTTTGAATTTCTTCATGTGTGAACCATGCATCATTAGTTGTATTACTAGAATTGGGACTGTTAAGAAGGAAACCTTCACTTATTGGTTCCTCATTTGTGTAGACAGATGAAAAATATGAGTTCAGAATTTGCGCTTTTATTTTGTTTTCATCAACCAGCTGACCCCCCTCTGATAGTAAGGGTCCCACCCCTTCCTGCTTCATTTTTTTACTATTAACATATTTAAAAAATAATTTTGGATTTTTTTTACTGCTTGCTGCAATATCCTTTTCGATAGCAATTTTAGCTTGCCTTATAGCTTCTTTGCATGATTTATTGGCCTCCTTGTACCTTATAAATGTTTCGGCTGTACCAGCTAACTTGAAAGCCTTAAAAGCACGTCTTTTCTTACCCACCTCAACACCAACGCTTCTATTGAACCAAAAAGGTTTTGCTTTGCAACGACGTTCCTTGCTTACAAGTGGAATATACTGACAAGTATATTTATTAAGCAACATTTTAAAGACTTCCCATTTTTGTTCTGTATTTAACCCTGTGAAAAGCATTTCCCACTTAATATGTTTGCACGTCTGAAATTTAGTGTTTTAGTTACTACCTTCTGCAACAGAATCTCAAAGGAGACCATGTTATGATCACTATTCCCTAAATGCTCACCCACACAAATGTTAGAGATGAGTTCAGTATTGTTTTTCTATTCTTCTATTTTCTCCTCCCCCTCCAAGCCTCCTCTTTGTGGCCGTGGAACCTACAAATTGGCCTCACTCAAGTTAAGTGGTGGGGCAGGCGATCATATGTGGTAGGGGTTTGCAAACGTAGGTGTACTGGGTCTGGGATAACCCGCAGAATAGCGAGGGCATATAACACCCGCCATGGCTTCCCTTAAATTTATCTTCTGGAATGTCAAGGGACTAGATTCCAAAATAAAGTGACGTCTTAACGAAATACAGATCTTGTATTGCTACAAGAAACACACCTGGTGGGTAGCAGGGTGCTTGCACTAAAAAAAGTGTGGGTGGCAAAGGTACTACATGCCTCTTTCTCCACGTACTCCTGTGGGTGGCTATGCTCATTGATAAATATGCCAACCTCAGTAGTCAAAATGTCTGTATGGACCTGCAGGGTAGAATTGTATTAATACGTGGCAAAATAATCCATATGTAATTGGTATATGGTGGGTCAGACTATCATATGTGATAGAGGTATGCAAACGTAGGAATGTATGGTGGTGTACTGGGTCTGGGATAACCCGTGAAATAGCAAGGGTATATAACACCCGCCATTGCTTCCCTTAAATTTATCTTCTGGAATGTCGGATTCTAAAATTAAGCGAGGTCTTAACGAAAACCAGATCTTGTATTGCTACAAGAAACAAGCCTAGTGGGTAGCAGGGTGCTTGCACTAAAAAAAGCGTGGGTGGCCACGGTACTACATGCCTCTTTCTCCACGTACTCCTGTGGGTGGCTATACTCATTGGTATATATGCCAACCTCAGTATTAAAAAATGTCTGTACGGACTTGCAGGATAGATATGTATTAATACAAGGCAAAATAATCCATTTGTAATTGCTTGTGTATACCTGCCCCCTCCCCCAGCGAAATTAGACATCCTCTCTGAATCAGACTTGCCCCCACAGAGGTAACAACAAGCCCACTAGCCAACTGGTGCACAACCTACAGACCCCTGGAGACACAAATTTCCAAGCAAAAAAACATACTCCTGTTATTCTGCCTCCTACAAGGCCACCTCCAGAATAGATCTGGCACTAATTTCTAGACCTATCCTAGCAGAGGTGGCCGAATCCAACTACTTCCCAAGTGGAATTTCAGACCATGCCCCTCCTGATGCTTAGCTTGCACTCCCAGAAAGATACCCACTCCCCACAATGGAGACTACATCCTCGGTGGCTCCAGGTCCCAGAGGTGCAAGATCAAATGATCAATGAAGTTGTTGAATTCTGGTCACTAAATGAGGGCTCGGCAGCCACACCCATAGTGTGGGAGGCATCCAAGGCCTTCCTGAGAGGCTCCTGCATGGCCACCTACAGGAAACAAAATGTACAGTTGGAGGAAGCAATTAGCCTCGCAGAAGGGGAGTTAGCTGGGACCCCCTCACCACATAACTTCCAGCAGGTCTCCAAGGCCCATAGAAATTACCATCATCATTTGCTTGATAAAACCCAAAAGAAGCTTCTGTACTCCAACCATCTCTTATTTGAGAAAGGCAACAAGGGAGGAAAGCTTTTAGCATTTCTCCTGCGGAAAAAATAACCGCCCTGGCCCCCATCACGAAGGTTCGCTCCCGTATGGGGGATCTGCGAGACACTCCTATAAGCATTAATGACAGCTTCGCTCAATTCTACCAAACACTCTCAGTCCACACAAAATGAGCACACCCGGGGCTAAGAGATTACCTAAAAAACACCCCGCTTGAAAGATTAGCAATACAAGACAGGCAACTCCTGGAAGAGCTACTGTCGATAACTGAAATTAAGGATGCCAAATCCGCATTCCCTACTTGGAAAACACCAGGACTAGACGGCATCCCAATGGAATGGTACAAACTTAATGTGGACACCCTGGCCCCTAGGCTTCTTCATCTCTATGAGGAGGTCCTAGTAAATGGAACTCTACCACCATCCCTTAGAGAAGCCTTAATAGTCATGATACCTAAGATTGTGCTGCCTACCGACCCATTTCACTACTTTCTAATGATATTAAAATTTTGGCAAAAGGTCTAGCCAACCGGCTTACCAAGGTAATATAGTCAGTGCTGCATCCTAAGGCTTTATGCCAAGCTAGATTTAGCCCGGTTAGGGGGCTACCCTGGGGTAGTGGTCTCCCTAGATATTAGGAAGGTGTTTGATTCAGTAGAATAGAGATACTTATGGGAAGTGATGGCAGTTATGGGATTCGGGCCTACATTTACACGCTGGGTTCAGTTGCGCTACACCAATCCAATAGCCAGAATTCATACTAACAAACTGGTGTCTGATCCCTTTGCCCTAGGGACTGGTATGAGGCAGGGGTGCTCAGTCTCCCCTTATCTCTTTGCACTGGCTATAGAGCCTCTAGAGGCATCAATCAGAGCATGCCCGCAGCTCAAGGGTCTGAATAGCGCGAAGAGCGAATATCCTTTAATATCATTTAAGTACCTGGGAGTCTGGGTCAGTCCAGAACCGCACAAATTCAGAGAATTATAACCTATATCCAGCAATACAGCAGACAAGTATTAATCTCACGCACTGGGTAGGCCTCCCGCTTAATCTACTAGGACATATTAAACTTATTAAAATGGTAATATTGCCCAAACTATTATACCTTTTTCACAACTCTCCAACCCCCCCCGAGCATGACTTGCTCCTTTACATGGGCCAATAAGCAGCATCGTATCAGCTTCAAACCCTAATAGCTCCAAGAAATGGAGGGTTGTCGATGCCACACTTTCTCCTTTACTACCTAGCCTCCCAACTACTCTATGTGGCCTGGTGGTTTTTCCCCTCAGCTGACAATGCTGCCTTCCCCGTATCAGCAGAGGCAGCGGGGTCCACTGAATCACTCCCTACCGGGGGACTATCCAAAGGGGCTGCCCCCCTTCTACTCTTTCAATAATTGTCCGTTGCCGCACCTCCCTTCCTCTCCTATGATTCTCCTGCCTGGTGGTGCTGATCCCTCTAGGCGGGGAATATTGTTGTGCGACTCTTCCTCAAAAAACTTCGAACCCCTTCTACTCTTAACATGTTACCCGGGATATAGACAAAAGCCCTCAAATATGACAAAGAGATACAAGTCTCCCCTTTTACACCTATATGGTATAATCCTCATCTGAGCCACTTCACCTCATCCCTGACCCATCACGGTGGGCAAAATATAAAATTAAATATCTGGGGCAGCTATGAGAACCAAAGTCTGAAGTCCTACGAAACTCTTACAGCAGAATTCAACCTCCCTGGGACTATGTGTACCTCCAACTCAGGCATGCAGCAAATATTAAGTTCCCAAGTTCACCCAAGATCTCTCTCTCAGCCCTTGAGAAAGTGCTCAGGGCACAGGTTCAGAAAGGCTTGACCTCCCGTATATATATTCCATTATAAACATGCAGAGGGGCAACCCGTTCGCACAAAGCTATACTAAATGGGCGCCTGATATACCACAGTTAGATTCAGAGGACATCACTCACTCATATTTGCCCTCTGTAATTGGTAACAATGAAATACAATATCGCACGATACACAGAACCTATCTCACACCAGCGAGACTACACATTAAAGGAGAAGGAAAGGTTAAAACTAAGTAAGCCTTATCAGAAAGGCCAATCTAAATATACCAGTAAACCCCCAAAGTAATGTTCCTCTGAGTCCCCTGTCAAAAGAAACACTGCATTTCTTTCCTTCTATTGTGTACACATGGGCTTCTGTATCAGACTTCCTGCCTTCAGCTTAAACCTTTTTGCCCTGGGCAAGAGCATGCTCAGTTTGCTCCTCTTCCCCTCCCCCCTCCCTTCTCTACTGTAATCTGAGCCCAGAGCAGGGAGAGACTCAGGCAGGAAGTGATGTAACACCACATTAATACTGCAGCTCCTAACTTTAAACAAACAGAGAGTTTCTAGAGCATTTTACTCAGGTATGGTAAAACATTCTACAGAATAAATATAGCATTCTAGCTTGCACTGTTGCAGCTAATCTATTGGCAATAAAATGCCTCCGTAGCTTTTCTTCTCCTTTAATGGGTCTTATGTCAAACAATGCTTTAAATGTGGAGCCAGCCAGGTACATTTTCGCATGCTTTCTGGACTTGCCCACTAATCGATAAATTTTGGCCAAAAGTAACACAACAAACCCTTGATATGCCAAATGTGCGATCCCCTGAGGTTTGTCTTCTGGGACTGGTGGAAAACATGGTGCCTGAAAAGCATCGGCGCACTCTCCTTCGTCTTTTGTACTTCTTTGCTAGAAAACAATTACCCTCTTATGGAAACTGCCCACTGCAACTACCTTAAAAAGATCAAAATCTCTGATTAACAAGGCTCTTCCCCTCTACAAGTTGACATACATGAGTAGAGGCTGCCCGGACAAATTTGGGAAAGACTGGGGCCCGTGGGCTGACACTCTAGACTCCACAGAACAACAGTTACATGTTTCTGCACTAGGCATCCTCCAAGGCCTATCCCCAACCCCCACCCATTTCTGTTTTGTTAAATAAAAACTAAAGGTTTGACTTTTCACAATAGCAAAGTTTGCTACCGGCAAAATTTATAATAATATTATAATAAATACGAAACGGATATGTATGTTAACAAGTATTGTTTTATTATATCAATTGCTTTATGTGTGAAGATGTTCAAACAAATAAATAAAAACCTTAAAAAAGAAAAAACTGCCTAGAAGTTTCCACGACAGAAAATAATTACTCAACCCAAATCATCCTAATACATCGTCTAAGTGGAGGCATCTCCACAGTTTAGTAACATAACTACTTCAGTATAGTCATAATACAGAAAACTATAGGTTTCAGATTATAAGGGACTATAAATCACTTCATATCTGACTTTGTATTAAAGCCAAATGCTTACAAACTAAATGATCAAAATAAATTGTATGCATGGTTGATATTTTCTTGTGATCTCAAAGAACATTAAGGTAGAGGAAATAGTAGAGTTACACCTCAACTATATTGGGTGGCGTATTTGCAGGGGTCTTGAGTTCAATTCCACCTTCTCACAGTGTCTGTGTGGGTTTACTCCTGGTACTCTTGTTACCTTCCACACTTCACAAACATATATTTAGGTTATTTGGCTCATTATTCACAATGTGTGAATATGCTAGGGACTGTAGATGTAAACTATACTGGGGCAGGGACTGATGCAAATGATGTATAATCGCTGTAAAGCCCCCGGCAGGGGAAAAAATACAGTTATCCAGTCATTGTATGCTGATAATACACTTACTACTGTTTTCTATGGCATCTTGGCTTATGGTTTTAGGTGGCTTAATTTTGACGTTTAATTTGAGGGTTTTTTTAAAATAATCTATGAGATGTACTCTAAAACCAGCTCGATTTAGGTAGCAGACTAAATTGAGGCAATGAAATTGTCCCCAGTAAATCCATGAAAAAGGACTGTATCCCCACAATGTGGTTTTCACCCAACGACATTCAGGTCAATTAATCTCTGGTTAAGCTCCAACCAGATATTGGGTAGGTCTCATTTTGCCCTATAAACAGGCCAAGAAGCTGTGTTGGGTGGCACATAAAGTGGGCAATATATGAGCCCATGTATAGTTAAAGCTTAATATGTGTAGTTAAAGGGGTGCTTTTGGTATGTTAACTGAATGGCTAACTCTAAGCAACTTTCAACTGGCCTTCATTTTTTCTTTTTTTTAATCATTTTTAAATTATTTGCTTTTTTCTTTTGACTCATGGCAGATTTGAAATAGGGGTCACTGACCCCATCTAAAACAAATGTTCTATAAGGCTACAGATGTATTGTTATTGCTACCTTTTATTAATCCTTTTTCTCTTGTCTCTTATTAAATGGAATGCATGGTTGCTAGGGTAATTTGGACCCAAGCAACCAGATTTCTGACATTGCAATATGTTTATTGTTAAATTATTTTATGATATTCATCTAAATAACTAAGGAAATCAATATATGTTACAATGTGACTACATACAGTAATACTGCAGTCTGGGAATTGTCCAGTAACTGCAGCCCCTGAGTAATGTCAATGCTACTGATTATGCTTCATTTTATAATTGAAAATAAAAAATGTTAATAAAAAAATAAAAAAAAGCTTAATAACTAAACAAAAAAACAAATAATGAAAGATAAAAAAACAGTTGCAATTTTTTTCAGAATATCACTCTCTACATCATACTAAAAGTTAATTTAAAGGTGAACACCCCCTTTAATTCTATATTAAGACTTTTTAAACAGTGGACAGGAATATTGTCTACAAATGATCACAACAATACAAATGAATGTGTACACCTCTGTGGTCCCATTCCCATGCTTGTTTCCTAATGTGCCATTTCACAGTTAATTCAGATTTTTAAAAAGGGAAATAATGCTTGAGTGATCGCTTGCAAAGCACCAACTGGATAATTGCTGCAGATGGAGAATGCAAGTTGTAATGCAAGGAGCCATACAGGTAACCATTTGTTTTGCGCTAGCAAAAAACCTTTGTATTAATGATTTTAAAATCTCTCAAACTCCATCTCTCCAACTCTATTATAGATGGGCCTCCACTCCAAAAACTGGCACAATGATAAAACCTGGCAAATGTCCTTCTATAACTAAAGCAAATCAGCTTCATGCTTTATGTGCTAAATGCAAAGAAACTATATAAATGAGTTGGTGGCAGCCATGCACTTTATTTCTGTCTCATTATAAAGAGAATCCCATGAGCATTTGCATACAGTATTCTAGTTTATAGGCCAGACAGGACTGGGACTATGAAAAGTATATTACATAGCACATTTCTGAAGATAGTTCTGTGATCATTTTTTTCAAAGTAACTTTTACAATAAGAAGTACAACTCATACAAACTGTGCAATGGTTTCTAATTTGGGGTCCTGGGTTCATTAATTATATGTTTTGGGTCATTTTAGACTTAATTTTACGTAAACTCTGGGGTCAACGATCGGATTATAATTGCTGCTATGCTGACAGTCTAATTGAGGACATCATCAACATGCAGATGCAGACCTCAATCTGAGGGGAAAATCAGATTTGCCTGATCAAAATCTGCCCAATTTTCAGCCAGAGATCACCCAGGCAGACTCGTTGAAGGGGCCCCATACATGGGCAGAAAAGCTGCCAAATCAGCTGCTTAGAAGCATTATTCACTTTTGAGTCAACTTTTATAAAAGGTCGAGCTTGATGGACATGTGTCTTTTTGACCAAACTTACTATGTTACTATGTAACTTATATATGAACCACCACCTTAAAGGAGAAGGAAGGACTGTATTTAAAATGTAGGAACCCCCAAGTGATTATATATCCTTACCTCACACCCCGGGTCAGTGCTTCTATCAGCAGAAAACTGCACCGGTCCGGGGGTTCTTCTAGCAAGCACCATCGAGTGATCGCCTTCCTTCTTATTATTTCTTTTCGCGGGTGCACATGCGCAGTAGCACAGAAAGCCAAACTTTAACATAGTTGGCTATTTCATTCTACTGTGCATGTGTCTGCCCTGGGAAATTTGAAGAAACAAGAAGAAGGAAGCAGATCTGGACTGGTGCAGTTTTCTCATGATAGGAGTACCGGCCCAGAGTGTCAAGTAAGTATATACAATCACTAAGGGGTGCCTAACTTTTGGCACTCCCAATTTATGCGTTCCTTTAATTCTTCATAAACACAAAGCTGATGATAAAATGAGTAAATTTGCTTCAGAGCAGTAACCCAGAGCAATCAGAATCTCTGCTAGCTACTGATTTGCTGAATGGTTGCTAGGGGTTACTGCACTACTGCAAATGAGACCAGTATTAGTCAAGCCCAACAGACACTCTCCTTATTAAAATAAGCATTTAAACCCTTGGCTACAGGAAAACAATGGGCAGGGTAATCACCCATGTATGTGGCCCTGGCCTTAAAAGATCAGCAAACACTGATGTAGAAACCTACAATGCATTATGTAACAATGCTATACATTTATAAATACATATTTTTAAGTTGGGTTATACCATTCAAATGATAAGATTTCTGTTTGTACATCAGCATATCAAATAATGGAAATTTGCATCCTTCCTAATCAATCTTACATGAAATTATACAAGCATGGGATTTGTTATTCAGAAACCCGTTATCCAGAAAGCTCCCATAGACTCCATTTTATCCAAATAGTCCAAATTCTTTTTAAAAAAATCCTTTTTCTCTGTATTAATAAAACAGTAAATTTTACTTGCTACAAACCAAGATATGATGAATCCTTATTGGAAGCAAACCCCGCCTAATAGGTTTCATTCATGTTTACATGATTTTCTAGTAGACATAAGGTATGAATATCCAAATTATGGAAAAGTCCGTTATCCAGAAAACCCCAGGTCCCAAGCATTGTGGATAACAAGTGCCCATACCTGTATAGGAAATAATGTACCCCCTGTTGTAAAATATCATGATATTAAAGAGAAGTGGGGTGTTTAAACACAGTGTCAAAGGTGACATCTGATGCAATTTGCTTTTGTTTATTACCTGTATATAGAGAATAATGTTCACTTTATTGTAAAATACACAAGGATTAATGCAACCACTGCTGTAAAATATTAAATGTTAATGAGGAGTTTCATAGCCATATAAAGGCACAAAGCCAAAGGCCGCTATACATGTCAAGGAAATCCAAAATGACTTCTAATATCCCTATTATTTAATAATACACAATTTTCATTGAGTAGTGTGACATCACTGAACAACAATTGTAACTGATGACATCACTATTTATAAGGATACATTTTTCAGGATATTTATATCACACAGAGATCATATGTTTTATTAAAAGGTAATACAAAGGGTAATCACACACACACATATATATGTATATATATATATATATATATATATATATATATATATATATATATATATATATATATATATATATATATATATATATATATATATACACATATATACACACACACATACAAATGTAGCCAAACGCTCACACTCAATCCAGTCTTCTGTTATAGATAAAGGCCCAAATATCGGCTGAAACTTTGGATACACAAGTATGAATATTAGTGTGTATTATAGATTCTTCTGAACACACATATTCCTTATAACAAAAGATTCAACAACCACACAAAGGCTTGCCTCTCTATATACTTCACACTGACATCGGACAAAAAACGATTTTAAAAAGAGCAAAGAGCACACAATCATTTCTAGGTGTATTTGTTTGCATACAGCTTTTGCTCCTACAATCTAGGAAGAATGAAATAAAACAAAATACAGGTTGCCATTTACTGAATGTGCTAGCAGCACTCCCCTCCCTTTTTCATATACAGGCGTTTCCAGCTGTGCAGAAGCCCAAACACAACACATTGGCAATTGTTTGTAGACACTACTTGTGTTCTGCCAAAAGGAACATTGTCTGAAGAGGCATATAAAATACATAGATAGCCTGATTGATAATCCTTATGTTTCAAAACACAGGACAGAGCTCTAGTTTCTACACCCCTCGCACACTAAGGGGCAATGAACATAGTAACAGTCTGGCACTCTAATAGCCGGTTTTCGCTTCACACAGTGTTGTCCACGAATATAAAAGGAATAAAAAAAAAGTCTATCTATTTGCGAATAGAATTTAGAACATGACAGCCCACGTCATCAATAGAAGGAAGTACACTAGTAACATACAGACTGATACATCTGGTCTCCCCCAGTCACCATTATTATTATGTATGTGTTTTCTGGTCTCCAGTCGTGCGCGGTCCTACAACTCTAGTGACACTGTCTGACGGTGCTGCGTTGTACGAGATGCACGGGGAGCGCACGGTACAGAAGCAGCGCATAGAAATGCATCAATACACACACACACACTGCACACTAACACACAGCTCCATACGCCTGCTGCTGCTGCCACATTCTAGCTGCATGCTCTGCCTCTAACACCATTCCACAGACCTGCCCAACACGGATTTCAATTCAACCTCTATATTATTCATTGTAAAGCTACAACCTCATACAAATACACGTTAAGCGTATAGAACCTTACCCTTTTGCAGAAACGAAGCTCCCCTGCTTGTCTAGTGTCTTCTGTGCAAGGGCCTCTCTCTCTCCTCCTCTCCCCCCTCTACAGAGAGCACGTGATCCCGGTCACATGACTGTATTTCCCAAGCCTTCCCAGTGCTTCAGGCTGTCTGTCACTTCCCCCACCCTCCCTCTCTGGCAGCTCCTGTTGTGTGACTGTATTAGGAGACATGATGTAAACTGGCTGCATACTCCCAGCAGACAGGCTGTGCTTGCTGCTGTTACTACAGGCTGGACAGAATCCCAGCAAAGGCTCAGGCTGTCTAGTAGTAGCTCAAAGTCTGCAAATACATATTTATTCATTTGAATGTGGGACCGACGCTTGCATCATGTATAGGCAAAGCTATCAAGACTGCTCAGTTGGGCTTGGGAAGCTTTTAGCTGCTCGGTGTCATAGAAATCACAGCTGTCAGTGTGTGGGAATTATATGAGCCGTCAATGTGCGCACGCGAGCCATTAGCCCCTGGCTTTGTGTGGAGGTGCAGTGCAGTGCTCCTCTCAGTGAAGCAGTTTGTCACATAAAATGTAGGACACTGCGTCAAAAAAAGAAATAACCTTTATATCTCCCCACCAAATGGAGCTATGTACAAATGCAAAAGGACAGTGATATATTAAGATTTCTCACTAGTGATAAAATGGTGGTTATCTTCCATAATCCACGTTTTTTAAAGGGAACCGAGCATTGACCTAATCCTCCATCAGATTTACAGTAATCAAACAATGCTGGGGACATTTCACTTTCAAAATCAAAAATAGTACAGGAATGGGACCTGGTATCCAGAATGCTCGGGACATGGAGTTTTCCGGATAATGGATCTATCCATAATTCGGATCTTCATGCCTTAAATCTGCTAGAAAATCATGTAAACATTACAGGGCAGATTTATCAAAGGTCGAGGTGAATTTTCAAATAAAAAAATTCAAATTTTGAGCTATTTTTTGTGTTCTTCCACTAGGATAGTCCAAATTCAATGTGAATTTGAAAAAAATACTGTACTGTCTCTTTAAAAATTCGACTTCGACCATTCTCCATCTAAAACCTGCCGAATTGCTGTTTTAGCCTAAGGGGGGCCTCCTATGACCTATTTGGAGTTAATTGGTGGACTTTGAAAAGTTTTTTTGGGGAAAAACTTCAAATCGAATTTGGTCGAATACCTTCGATTTGTACGATTCAAATTCAGCCGAATATGGACCTACTCGATCAAAAATGGACCTATTCAACCAAAAAAAAAAACTTCGACTTAATTTTGGTTGGTCTTTTTGAATTAGAATTTCGAAGGTTTTTCAGTTCGAAATTCGACCCTTGATAAATATGCCCCTAAATAAATCCATTAGGATGGTTTTGCTTCCAATAAGGATTCATTATATCGTAGTTTGGGTCAAGTAAAAGATGCTGTTTTATTATTACATTGGAAAAGGAAATCATTTTTGAATATTTGGATAAAATGGAGTCATGGCCTTCCCATAATTCAGAACTTTCTGGATAACGGGTTTCCGGATAATGGATCCCATACCTGTATAAGACATCAATGTGAGATTAAAAAGCAAACAAGCAAAAAATAAAATGCAGTATCCAAAACTATTGGGGCTGCTGGGAATTTAGTAACCATCTGGGGTAAAGTTGCAATGAATTCCGGATTCAGTCTTAAAGGGGTGATTCACATTTACATTAACTTTTAGCTTTATTTATGTTATAGTATGGCTAATTCTATGCAACTTTTCAATTGGTCTTAATTATTTATTTTTTTAATATATTTTTTTAATTATTTGCCTTTTTCTCTGTACAAAAGTTCTGTAAGGCTACAAATGTATGTTATTGCTACTTTGTATTACTTATCCTTCTATTTAGGTATCTCCAATTTATATTCCAGTCCCTTATTTAAGTCAATGCATGGTTGCTAAGGTTATGTGGACCCTAGCAACCATGTTGCTGAAATTGCAAACTGGACAGCTGCAGAATAAAAACCTAAATAACTCATAAACCACAAATAATAAAAAATGAAAACAAAATGTAAATGTTCTCAGAATATCACTCTTTACATCAGGGGTCCCCAACCTTTTATACCTGTGAGCCACATTGAAGTGTTAAAAGAGTTGGGGAGAAACACAAGCATAAAAAATGTTCCTGGGCACGGCTGATCCTATCAAATGTGGGGCCCAATTGGGACCATGTTGGCGGGGCCCCTAGACAAAGTACAAAATAGAAAGGAAAGGGGCAGACAAGGTAAGAGAGTGAGAGGGATGAAATAGGGGCACATAATAGGGGCACACAGGGTAAGAGAGAGAGGGAGGAAATAGGAGAGTGGACTGGGCCAATTAGTTTGGGGCAGGCTTGGTTGGATTGGGGGCAGGCAGGGCCTATCAAGGTTGGAAGAAAGCTGGGCCTATGAGAGTTGGGGGCAGGCTAGACCTATGGAGTTGGGGGATAGGCTGGCTTATCAGAGTTGGGGGTGGGCTGGACCTATGGATTTGGGGATGGGCTGGACTCTCAAAGTTGGGGGCAGGCCAGGCAGCATTATGTGCTGAGGGAAATATTATCTGTGCTGCCCTGTGGTGCGGGGCCCCCCCAGAGGTGCGGGGCCCTATTGGGCCCAATTGGTCCAATAGGCCTAAGGCCGGCCCTGTTCCTGGGGTACCAAATAAGGGCTGTGATTGGCTATTAAGTAGACCCTATATGAACTGGCAGACTACAGGTAGGGTTGCCACCCGGCCGGTATTTTACCGGCCTAGCCGGTAAAATACTGGCCAAGGCCGGGGCCGGTATTACAAATTTACCGGCAATGTAGCTGCCGCTAAATTTGTAATACGATTAAAAGGAGCCCTCAACCTGCCCCCAATCCCCTGGAACATCCCTGGAACTTACCTTTTCTCTTACTTCTTCTAGCGTCCGTGGTGTCCGTGGCATGGCCCCGCCCCTTTTGACATCACGGCCTGCCCCTATTGATGTCATGGCCCACTCCTTTGTGTCCTCGCCCCCCAGCAGCCGGTAAAAGATTTTTAAAAAGGTGGCAACACTAACTACAGGAGGGTCTGGTATGCAACCAAAACGTGTCTCCAAGCCAAAAATTCAAAAATAAGCATCTGCTTTGAGACCACTGGGAGCAACATCCAAGGGGTCGGAAAGCAACATGTTGCTCATGAGCCAACGGTTGGGGATCACTGCTCTACATCATACTAAAAGTTAATTTAAAGGTGAACAACCCCTTTAAAGTCATTCAAAGCTCTTGACACAACACAAAAAAAGTTAATTGGTACACTTTTATTATTGCTAATGTAATTTAGGATTTGGTTTTTCATTTGGCAGAATATTTTGTGGAGTAAAATGAGACGTAACTATATGGCCATATAAAGACAATCAGGTGTATAAGGGGCGATAATGGTATTCCCACTTTTCTGTTGTTACAATTGATTGGTTGGATTGGAACAGCATGTAGTGAAGAGCTGCAGGTCCTCTTCTCTTTCTCATCTGCCTATGCACCATGCATTGGCAGATGCCGTTTGCCTGATCTCCAAACCAACCAATATCCATAGTACAATTCTGTACAACATTATTTGTCTGTGTGTGGTCAGCTATGAACATATGCTTGAGAATTTGAAGGGAGATCTAGCTCTCCAAATAAACCATGAGTAGACAACAATGTAAAAATAAAAACTATATTATAATATAGTACAATATTTCTACAACACCCTTTGTGATCTCACACAGTTAAAAAGAAGTGTGTATTCCTGTTGCTTTCTCAACACCAACACTTTTGTATCCACCATGTGAAATCCCTTCCCTTTAAAGGCACAGTGGAAGTGTTTTAAAGTAATGAAAATATCATGTACTGTTGCCCTGCACTGGTAAAACTGATCTGTTTGTTTCAGAAACACTACTATAATTCATATAAATAAGCTGCTGTGTAGCAATGGTGGAAATTGAAAAAAGGCTATATGGAACAGGTTAAATAATGGATAACATATAACACCATTATGTTCTACAGAATTTATCTACTATCTGCTGTGTAACCCGAGACATTTATCCTTTGAATGGCTGCCCCCATTGCTACACAACAGCTTATTTATATAAACAAAACTAATGTTTCTGAAGCAAACACAGCAGTTTTACCAGTGCAGGGAAACTCTGCATTTTATTTTTATTACTTTAAAACACTTTCATTTTTTTGATGTTACTGTTCCTGGGAGTATCACGTTTTGGAAATGCTACCAGCAGGGACTAAGAAACAGGCCAGGATTAAGTGCAAATTAAACGGACTGGTTTTTAATACTTTTCTTTGGTTTATTTTTAATTGGGTCGCGCTTATTCATTGTTGCTACAGTCAACTTTATATCTTATCCATTCTTCTTTCCATTCTAAGGGGCCGACGATTTGTGGCTTATTAGGTTTAACATAGCCTCCATTAAGATCAGGGCAAGTTAATATACAAGGCCACAGTCTCGGTTACCCTGTCCTGCCTTCTCCTTTGTGGTATCCCAGTCTTAGAAATTAATAGGCAGCTAGCTTTGGGACAGCTCCACCTTCTCGCTTTTCATTATATCCTCTCGCTTTCCTGCAAGACCGTAGCATTTTGTTTAGCCCTTACCCAATTCTGGTCATAATTTAAATCTATTTAGATCTTTTTGAATTAATTTATTTTTCTAGTAGTGTATTGGATATTTAAATGCCTGGCACTTTACTATTCTAGTTTAATTTGTTTTTTTAGAACATCAACTCATTTAATTATAAGCACCTTGTCCAAACTAATTGCACTTTTTAAATGAACTTTGGTAATTTTTAACTTAATTTATTCGAGCTCAATCATGAATTGTTTATGAATTGAAGGTTATTAATTGGGTAACACCTATTGGATAGATGCACTAATTGGCACCTTATATTTATATCTAATATTCATGAATTGGCTGGGGAATTAATTGGTTGATGAATGAATTTATTAGAATTTATTCTAACCTAAGGGAATTGATCTATTGCTAGTCATTAATTTAATCGTTACAAACGGGGTACTTTCCTATTTTTAATAATATTTTTTCTGAGCACTGACCTTCTGATGGTTGTCAGCCCCCGATTGTAACTACTGAGATCTTTTTTTTTTTTTGGTTGTGATTTAAGAGTTCTCCTTTTCTTTTTTCTAAACAAAACTAATGTTTCTGAAGCAAACACAGCAGTTTTACCAGTGCAGGGAAACGCTGCATTTTATTTTCATTACTTTAAAACACTTTTATTTTTTGGATGTTACTGTTCCTGGGAGTATCACGTTTTGGAAATGCTACTAGCAGGGACTAAGAAACTGGCCGGGATTAAGTGCAAATTAAACGGAACTAAATACAGGGCAATTCTAGACGAAAACCTGTTTTGGTAAGCAAGAGACTTGCTACTTTGGAAAATAGCCACCGAACAACAGGACAGCACCCCTAATGACACAATGTGGGTACAGGGCCGGAACTAGAGGTAGGCAGACTGGGGTTGTTTAAAACCAAAAACCTAAATGTCTTAGACTGGCCCAATCAAAGCCAACTGAGAACCTGTGGCATGATTTGATAGATGCTTTTCACCAAGATCTCCATGAAACTTGACAGAAAGTCAGCGATTCTGCCCAGAACTTTTGGCAAATGAGCAAAAGTGGTAGAGATTAATCCCCAAAAAAAAAGAGCTATAGGTGGTTCAATCAAAGGTGGTTCCACCAAGTAGCGACCCTGACAGATGAATAATTATTCCACCAATAAATATAACTTTTGTTTTCCCCTAAAAATATTTGCACCTTCAAAGTGTTAAGTATGCAATGCACTGTATCAGCTAGCATGTCTTTATGCACAGAAAACTTTCTATTATGAACCAGTCCCGGGTTTGTGGTTAGGCCACGCAGATTAACTGGTATATGCAAAATCCACAGTGCTCTGGCATATGTGATGTGGGTGGGAAGGTGCAGCCTAGGAGCACCCGGGCCTGCAAGGAACTGAGCAGAAACCTAGAACATGAGGTTGCAGTGAATTTACTAAGATACTGCTAAAGCATTTACCAGAAGACCACACACAAATTCCATAATAAAGCAAAACTGGTCTTGAACATACAATTTGTACTTGAATAGAGAACAAGCAGAAAGATAGCTTGCAAAGAGTGCAAATAAAATTAACATTTTCTAGTTAGAACAAAGTTGCAATGAGTGACCCATAGCACAGTTTAGGGATGCAGGGCTTGACTGGGCTAGGAAGGACACCCCTTCCCCTACATGTTAGGGAAGGGTTGTGATTGGCCAATGAATTTCCCGGGCCCTGGCAGGGAGAGGCAGAGCTAGGCAGGGTAATGTGGGTCTTACCCTTCGGTCTGGGCAGGACATCAGGGTAACAACAAATGTGTTGTCTTACAGAGCATTAGTTTTTAGATGGAGTCAGTGACCCCTGTTTTAAACCTGTAAAGGGTCAGAAGAGAAAGGCAAATAATGAAAAAAACTATAAAAAATAAATAATGAAGACCAATTGAAAAGTTGCTTAGAATTGGCCAGTCTATAACATACTAAAAAGTTAACGTTAAGGCGAACCACCCTTTTAAAAAAAAAGAAAATAAATAAAGTGTAGTTGTTAATTTGAGGCAGGTGCCTGGATATAGTACTGGTTTGTGATTTTAATTGTTTATGCAGGCAAGTACCATTACAGTACTAGGTTTTTATGCATCATTTTACATATAGTCCCTTTAAGGATATGATTCTAGGTATATATAGTTTAGTTAATCCTTTTTTTTTTTTTTTTTTACAGTGGTTTTAAATGCCCTTCTGTATAGGCTCCCACCGCTGATAGATGTTGGTAAAAGGGGTGGTTCACCTTTACGTTACCTTTTAGTATGTTATAGAATTACTAATTTCTAAGCAACTTTTCAATTAGTCTTAATTATTTATTGTTTATAGTTTATTTGCCTTTTTCTTCCAACTCTTACTAGAGTTCAAATGGGGTCAACTGCAAATGTATTGTCATTGTTTCTGAGCATTTGTTATATGGTGAGCATTTGCTATTCGGTGTGTATTTGGCTATCTATAATAATGTCCATGCGTTGCCACCCACCATCTACCTTTTCTGTATGAAGCAACTATTTGAGCTCTTTTTTAGTAGTTACCACACTGGAGCAAAAAAAGGAAATTAGATTTTGACAAGGTGCAACTTGTTATATCTTGACAGTACAAAAAAAAGATAACTTCAAAAAATATTTTTCAGGTTTATTTTCGTTTGTGACATTTCTATTTACAGTTGCATCATATACCATAATTTTACATAATCAAATATGGTATGCATCACTATAGCAGATTGGAGAGGTTCAAGTGCAAGTGAAGATTATTTACTATAAAGCACAAGTGAAACTATAAAGTGGTCATTGCTTTTCTGTGTTGGCTTCCAGTGCATCATGGATAAACTGAAAAGTACACTGGTAAATAAAGGAATCTTTGCTTTTCGGTTTGCAGATGTTGAGATGGTTTACACCCACAGGAATCAGTGTACCGATGCCCAAATCTGAAACAATGCAAAATAAAATCATCATCATGTACATGCAGTAAATTCATTTGACATAAATATAAACCTGAGCCGTTAATATGTTTTGATATAAATATGTGGAAAAACTGCCTGGCATTAGCTTGGTGTATAAAAACAAAGTGGTCAAACATCACAGAATGTTTCATGATTTTTTTCACTACAGAGCATGGTTAAACCCTAAAAATTAAACTAAAATGCCATGTTTTATATATTGAATTTATTGCAGCAGCCTGAAGTTTCAGCTTCTCATATGCAAAAATAATCCAGGACTTCAAACTTGTCACTGGGGGTCACCACTTTGGAAAGTCTCTGCGAAATGCTCAGTGGGCTCTGAGCAGCTGTTGAGAAGCTAAGCTTAGGGGTTGTTACAAATTATAAAGCAGCAAATAATGTTGGCCTGTAATTTAAACTGATGCTACAGGGCAGATTATTAAATTCTGATGCTTATTGTGCTGGTTTCTGAGCTGCCATGTAGTAGTTATCTGTATTAATTACTACTCAGACTTATACTGAGACATTTATATTCTATTTGTACTGTATATTGTGAGTGTGTCTCTAAGCTCAGTAAGTGACAGCAGCACATGCGCAGTGAATCAGCAGAAAAGAAATTTACTACTGGGGCATCTTTGGAGACATAGATCTTCACGGCTAAAGGGCTGTGGTTGCATTGGGCTGGTACAGAAGCCTAAAACATAATGTACAACATTTCTCGCCTACTTTTTTAGTTAAGCTTTAGTTCTCCTTTAAATACTGATAACCTGGAAAATTCCTACTATGGTACCAACAGTATAAAAAGTTATGATTTCTAAAATGTATAACGTGAAAATCAAGACAACAAAGGAACTATAGTCAAGATAATGTAAAGTGGACTAGGTTGTCACAAAAAGTGATATGAAAAAACTGGCACATTGGACAATGTCAGGTGCTTAATGGCTTTTGTAACTTGCGGGGGGCATTGTCAGGTGATTGTAGCTTACAAACAATTCACTACATAAATCACATACATGAAAGTGTGAACCCTTTAAAATTTTCTATATTTTAATTTGTGTGTGACTTAAAACATTATCTGATTTTCAAAGTCCTAAAAGCATATGAAGAAAACCTACTTAAACAAATGAAACAAAAATTATTATATTTGGTCATGTATTTATTGAAAAAAAATTATCCAACAACATTTCTGGTTGTGGCAAAAGTAAGTAAATCAGTATTTTACTTTTACTCAGTATTTGATGTTACTCCCTTGTGCAGCAATAACTGCAACTAAAATGATTGTAAATAAGGCACCAGGGCCAGATGAAATAAACATCCGGGTTTTAAGAGAGTTTAGCTCAGTTTTAGACCGACCCTACTTCTGATTTTCTCAGACTCACTTTCATCTGGTATAGTACCTATAGATTGGAAAAAATCTGATGTCATTCCAATATTTAAAAATGGATTTACGATGTCAGCCTGGCAATTATAGGCCAGTAAGTTTGACACCTGGGGTGGGCAAATTATTTGAAGGCTTGATAAGGGATCACATTCAAAAAGTTGTCCTAGTGAATGGCATTATGAGCAGCAATCAGCATGGCTTTATCAAGGATAGGTCATGTCAGACAAATTTGATTGCTTTTTATGATGAGGTAAGTAAGATATTGGACAGTGGGGGGGCAGTAGATCTATTTGGATTTTGCCAAAGCATTTGATACCGTGCCCCACAAACGACTGCTTTCTAAACTAAGGTCTGTTGGGCTTAATAAAGTCGTTTGCACATGGATAGAAAACTAGCTACAGGATCGGGTACATAGGGTGGTTGTTAATGGTACATTCTCTATTTGGAGTAAGGTTCTTAGTGGGGTCCCTCAGGGCTCTGTATTGGGTGCACTTTTATTTTACTTGTTCATTAATGACTTAGGGGAGGGTATTGTAAGTAATGTATCAGCGTTTGCAGATGACACAAAACTATCCAGCTCAATTAATTCCATCCAGGATGTGGCATCCTTGCAACACGATCTTGACAAACTGGCAATCTGGGCAGCTAAGTGGCAAATGAGATTCAATGTTGAGAAATGTAAATTCATACACCTGGGATGTAAAAATATCCAAGCCACTTATACCCTTAATGGGACTGCACTAGGCAAATCCATTATGGAAAAGGGCATTGGAGTCCTTGTAGATAATAAACTTGGTTGTAGCAAGCAATGCTAGTCAGCAGCATCAAGAGCAAATAATGTCTTGAGCTGTATTAAAAGGGGCATTAATTAACAACAGGAAGGGGTCATTCTTTCACTGTATAGAGCACTGGTAAGGCCCCATCTAGAATATACCGTACAGTTTTGGTCTCCAGTAGGCAGAAGGGCAACTAAGCTGTTAAAAGGTATGGAAAATATTAGCTATGAGGAAAGACTGGCCAAGTTGTGATTGTTCACGCTGGAGAAGAGGTGCTTAAAGGGATCCTGTCATCGGAAAACGTTTTTTTCAAAACGCATCAGTTAATAGTGCTACTCCAGCAGAATTCTGCACTGAAATCCATTTCTCAAAAAAGCAAACAGATTTTTTTTATATTCAATTTTGAAATCTGACATGGGGCTAGACATTTTGTCAATTTCCCAGCTGCCACTGGTCATGTGACTTGTGCCTGCACTTTAGGAGAGAAATGCTTTCTGGCAGACTGCTGTTTTTCCTTCTCAATGTAACTGAATGTGTCTCAGTGAGACATGAGTTTTTACTATTGAGTGTTGTTCTTAGATCTACCAGGCAGCTGTTATCTTGTGTTAGGGAGCTGCTATCTGGTTACCTTCCCATTGTTCTTTTGTTTGGCTGTTGGGTGGAAAAGGGAGGGGGTGATATCACTCCAACTTCCAGTACAGCAGTAAAGAGTGATTGAAGTTTATCAGAGCACAAGTCACATGACTTGGGGCAGCTGGGAAATTGACAATATGTCTAGCCCCATGTCAGATTTCAAAATTGAATATAAAAAAATCTGCTCTTTTGAGAAATGGATTTCAGTGCAGAATTCTGCTGGAGCAGCACTATTAACTGATGCATTTTTAAAAAATGTTTTTTTCCCATGACAGTATCCCTTTAAGGGGGTTATGATAGCTATTAATAAATATATAAGGGGATCATATAATAATCTCTCTAATGCTTTATTTACCAGTAGGTCTTTCCAGCTAACACAAGAACACCCATTCCGATTAGAAGAAAAGAGGTTGCGCCTTAATATTCGAAAGGGTTTTTTTTACAGTGAGAGCTGTGACGATGAGGAATTCTCTCCCTGAATCAGTTTTATAGGCTAACACATTAGATAGCTTTAAAAAGGTTGGATGGCTTTTTAGCAAGTGAGGGAATACAGGGTTATGGAAAATAGCTCTTTGTACAATTTGATCCAGGGACTAGTCCGCCATTTTTGAGTCAGGAAGGAATTTTCCCCCTCTGAGGCAAATTGGAGAGGCTTCAGATGCGTGTTTTTTTGCCTTCTTTTGGATCAACTAGCAGTTAGGAAGGTTAAAAAAAAATTATTGATGGACGTGTGTCTTTTTTCAACCTAACTTACTATGTTACTATGTAACTGTTGATCAGTCCTGCAAATTGGATTGGAGGAATTTTAGCCCATTCTTCCAAACAGAACAGCTTCAGCTCTTGTTGATGTTGGTGGGTTTCCTTATATGAACCTGTTCACTTTAGGTCTTTCCACAACATTTCAATTGGATTAATATCATGACTTTGACTTGCCTATTCCAAAACAATCACTTTATTCTTCATTAACCATTCTTTGGTAAAGAAGAATATCACCCTGGGTTCCTTTGTAACCCCTTGGACTATTAGACATTTTGCAGTTGGAATTATCTTTGATAGTCGACCACTTCTGGGTAGGGCAACAATGGTCTTGAATTTCCTCCATTTGTACACAAAGTGGTCTGATTGGACTGTTGATCCTGTAACCTTTTCCAGCTTTATGGGCATAAACAACTCTTTTTCTGAGGTCCTCAGACACCAACTTTGTATGAGCCATGATACACATCCACAAATGTGATGTATGCATAATAAGGCTTTGATGGATCTCCTTTCATTAAATAAAACAGCGTCTCTAACTAACACCTGATTATCATCCCACTGACTGAAAACACCAGAGTCTGATTTTGGAGTAAGGTTCTTAGTGGGGTCCCTCAGGGCTCTGTATTGGGTCCACTTTTATTTTACTTGTTCATTAATGACTTAGGGGAGGGTATTGTAAGTAATGTATCAGCGTTTGCAGATAACACAAAACTATCCAGCCCAATTAATTCCATCCAGGATGTGGCATCCTTGCAACACGATCTTGACAAACTGGCAATCTGGGCAGCTAAGTGGCAAATGAGATTCAATGTTGAGAAATGTAAATTCATACACCTGGGATGTAAAAATATCCAAGCCACTTATACCCTTAATGGGACTGCACTAGGCAAATCCATTATGGAAAAGGGCATTGGAGTCCTTGTAGATAATAAACTTGGTTGTAGCAAGCAATGCCAGTCAGCAGCATCAAGAGCAAATAATGTCTTGAGCTGTATTAAAAGGGGCATTAATTAACAACAGGAAGGGGTCATTCTTTCACTGTATAGAGCACTGGTAAGGCCCATCTAGAATATACCGTACAGTTTTGGTCTCCAGTAGGCAGAAGGGCAACCAAGCTGTTAAAAGGTATGGAAAATATTAGCTATGAGGAAAGACTGGCCAAGTTGTGATTGTTCACGCTGGAGAAGAGGTGCTTAAAGGGATCCTGTCATCGGAAAACATGTTTTTTTCAAAACGCATCAGTTAATAGTGTTACTCCAGCAGAATTCTGCACTGAACCATGGGGCTAGACAATATGTCTAGCCCCATGTCAGATTTCAAAATTGAACATAAAAAAAATCTGCTCTTTTGAGAAATGGATTTCAGTGCAGAATTCTGCTGGAGCAGCACTATTAACTGATGCATTTTGAAAAAATGTTTTGTTCCCATGACAGTATCCCTTTAAGGGGGGTATGATAACTATTTATAAATATATAAGGGGATCATATAATAATCTCTCTAATGCTTTATTTACCAGTAGGTCTTTCCAGCTAACACAAGAACACCCATTCCGATTAGAAGAAAAGAGGTTGCGCCTTAATATTCTAAAGGGTTTTTTTTACAGTGAGAGCTGTGAAGATGAGGAATTCTCTCCCTGAATCAGTTTTATAGGCTAACACATTAGATAGCTTTAAAAAGGTTGGATGGCTTTTTAGCAAGTGAGGGAATACAGGGTTATGGAAAATAGCTCTTTGTACAATTTGATCCAGGGACTAGTCCGCCATTTTTGAGTCAGGAAGGAATTTTTCCCCCTCTGAGGCATCAACTAGCAGTTAGGCAGGTTAAAATTGTTATTAGATCTTTTTTTAATAAATACATGTGAATATAAATAAGAAATCACATACCTGCTGATTCTACTGGCACAATGTGTAGTTTCATCATATGGCCCACCTGCGTTGGTGACAATTCTGCAAAACTTATGACTTTAAAATCCTTGTTTTCGGAAAATTGGAGGAATTCATCATTTAGCTTTTTAAGTTCAGGAGAATCTTACGGGAAACAAAAACCCATTATTTTCAAAATGTGTAAAATAAACCATTCCCACACTTTTGTCTCTTACCAGCTTCAACATTGTATGCTCTATTGATCAAGGCCCTTTAACTATACAGTATTAGCAGTATACAGGGGCTACACTACTGTTTTTCATTGGTAGGCATCCTTTGTTTTGTGTTTCTCTGTGGCCACTACTACTTTACACTGCTTTCAAGATTTAAAAGAGGCAATAAGTAAGAAATCACAATGAAGAAAATATGCACAGATTTTAAAATGTACACAGAATAGGTCACAGGTATGGAATAGCAATTCTATTTTTCCTCTTTATTAATAAAAAGGTATATGTAGTACAGGATTGTTTACATATATATATATATATATATATATATATATATATATATATATATATATATATAATGAAGAAAAGAGTCCGCACTCATGGGTCTTTGCGATGCAAAAAGTTTAGGAGCCGAAACGTCGAATAAACACTAAGAAGTTTTTTGCATCACAAAGACCCATGAGTGCGGACTCTTTTCTTCATTGATTGTACTATTGTTTGTTCCAGCACCTGGGCAGTGACCTAGTTCTCTGGGTGCACCAGGCCCACTCTTCTTTATTTATATATATATATATATATATATATATATATATATATATATATATATATATATATATATATATATATATATATATATATATATATATATATAGATATAGATATAGATATATATATAGATATATATATAGATATATATATAAATACATATATATACTGTATATATATATATATATAGACAATTACAAGAGTCCTCAGCAATTTTCATCTGATTCATTAAGAATTCTATAGTTTCATTATACTGAAATGAAACTATAGAATTCTTAATGAATTCTTAAGATCATAGGACTGGCCAGATATGGGATGACTGACGTAGTTGGCCAGCTTAAATATATTGCAATATATGGACAAACAATCCCTGTTTTGTTTAAAGGGTAAGGCATTTTTCAGTAGCAGTATGCACAAAATGTCTCTGTCTTAAATATATTGATAATGGGTTGAGTGCAGAGGACCTCTTGTAATTGTCTATATGTATTTTGTGGTCACACCCTCATTGCACCCCCGCCTAATGGTTTTAAAAAATAGTGGTGAGCACAACTTTCCCTTGTTTGTTATAGTTATACAGGAGCAGTGACCAGCTCCATGTTGTAGCTCCCACCCCTCCCAGCTATAGTCAGGTGATCCCACTGGTGTCTAATAAAAGGGCAGCCAAGTTTGGGAGTTTTACTTTGAAAGCAGCTAGTGAGTTGCAGGTAAAACTTAGTCCCTTTGTAAAATGTATAATTAAGCAATTGAATTCTTAATGAATCAGATGAAAATTAAGCGTAGGACTGGCCAGATATGGGATGACTTTGACGTAGTTGGCCAGCTTAAATATATTGCAATATATGGACAAACAATCCCTGTGTTGTTTAAAGGGTAAGGCATTTTTTAGTAGCAGTATGCACAAAATGTCGCTGTCTTAAATATATTGATAATGGGTTGAGTGCAGAGGACCTCTTGTAGTTGAATATATGTATTTTGTGGTCACCCTCATTGCACCCCCGCCTAATGGTTTTAAAAAATAGTGGTGAGCACAACTTTCCCTTGTTTGTTTTATATATATATATATATATATATATATATATATATATATATATATATATATATATATATATATATATATATATATATATATATACACACACACACACATATACATACATATATATATATATATACACATATACATACATATATAGCATTTTTTCCCACCAATATTTAAAGCATATAATCCAGTAATCCATTTTGGTGATGTAGAGCAATCATTTAATACTATATTACTCACCCTTACTAAGTTCCTTGACCTCTATAGATGGAAAAAGAAACAGTCTAGCATTGATAGAGTACTCAGCCAGCCGAGATCCATGGTGAGGAACGCTGAAGAATGCCACCCCTCTTGTGTTATTGACCAGATCCTTCATGTCTTCATCCTGTGAAGCCTTCAGAAGCATCTTTTTTACCAACAAACCTAAAGTAACAACATTAAGTTAACTGCGCTATGTATACACAGAGCCAGCTCCTCTGGTCAGGTCTCAGCTGTATACCTACGTACATTGTAAGCAAAAAGGACCCATATTTAAAGACACACTCTGGACAGGGAGAAGGATTGGGTTAAAAGAGGGGTTAAATAAGTCATATATGTGAAAACAGTTTACTCTGTAGTGATACATATTAAAGCTTGCACAAGGTAAACAGTCACGGCAGGCAGACTTCATGTAAGGGGCCGCGCAAGGTGGGGTTGCGGGCCAGCAGTTGGACAGCACTGCTCTGGACAATGAAGGCCAATTTAATTAGGATGAAATTTAGTAAAAAAAGGGGTGGTTCACATTTACGGTAACTTTTAGTATATTATAGAATGGCTAATTCTAAGAAACTTTTCAATTGGTCTTCATTATTTATTTTTTATAGTTTTTTTCTTCTGACTTGCAAATAGGGGTCACTGACCTCATCTAAACATCAAATGCTCTGTAAGGCTACACATTTATTGTTATTGTTAGTTCTGATTACTTATCTTTCTGTTCAGGCTCACTCCTATTATATTTCAGTCTCTTATTCAAATCAATGCATGGTTGCAAGGGGTAATTTGGACCTTAGCAACCAGATGGCTCAAATTGCAAACTGGAGAGCTGCCGCATAAAAAGCGAAATAACCCAAAAACAACAAATAATAAAAAATGAAAACCAATTGCAAATTGTCTCAGAATTTAAATCTCTACATCATACTATCAAAGATGAACAACCCCTGTAATGAAATAATGGCTCGTTCTTTATGTAGCACAACTACAGGATGTCCATCTTAGCCTATGAACTGTAGCCAACTTCTCCTGTTTGTTACTACTTACTGATATGTTATGTACTCTTTAGCCTTTAGTTCTAAAACAAACAAAAAATGTTATACAAAAAAAACACATTTTATAAAAAATAACGTACCTCCCATACTATGTGAAACCCATATTATAGGCCGTTTGCCAACACCAGCATCCTTAAGCTTTTTAAGAAGAGTTATGCTTCTATAATCCAATGATTTTCTAAAACAGAAAAAAGGTGGAAAAAGCATATACAGACATTTCTAGTTATTCCCTGCTTTTGAAAAAGATCATCTATCGATAGCAGGAAGGGTGACCGCAATCATCCTGGAAATTCGGCACCCGATATATAAGTTTGCCGTGCATTAAAAGCCATTGAATAAGTTCCAGATTTTTCATAAATTACAATATGATTTAGTGACATGAACCATACATGTCTCCACATCAAACTTCCTCTACTTGCCCAATGCCTCACAAATGTTGAACATAGATATACATGATACCTGTACATTTACTTTTCTCATAAAAATTACATTTTAAGGCAAACTTCTGGGCAAATCGCCGCCTGGCTGCTATGGTAAACTGGACCTTAGCAACCAGACAGCTGGTAAAATTTCAAACTGGAGAGGGTGTATTTCGTCATGTCAAGGACCCACACTGGCAATGTCAAGTTATACTGAGGCATGTTCTCAAACTAACCTAAACCCCTTTAAGCACTGTAAATCAGGACTGTGGGAGATATACCATTTGCGTTCATCAAAACCCACATATTTATGCTTACCGGTTATTGTCTGCAGGGCATCTGGATTTCCAGTCACTGAGCTGTGTGTCATATTCAACAGACAGTATTCTTAAGTCAGGAGAATCTGCTGCCAGCCAGGACTTAAAAAAAATTAAAGCATTTTTAAAACATATTTCACATTATCAGTTATGTCAGTTCTGACCTATCTGTAATTACAGCCCCGGATTTGTGGCAAGGCCACATAGGCCTGGGCCTAGCGCGGCATATTTTGCGGGGTGGTATGCCGCCCAGCCACTCTATGGGAAGCACTGGGGACACGCTGCTCCCCAATGGTCCGGCACTTGCGCACCAGCGCACTTGCACCTGCGTGAGGCAATGCGGGTGGGCGCTAGGACCGCATGGCCTAAGGGCACCCGCCCAGCAAATCCGGTGCTGTGCATTTATGTATCCAATCCACATATGACCTGAGCTCACTTTGTGGCAGTAGTTGCAGTGGGCTGTAGCTTTCATATACTGCTGAGCAAATGAAGCTCTTTTGTAAATATCTATTATTCTCTTTTTAATTAGAAATTAAAATAATGGACAGGTATGGGACCTGTTGTCTAGAATGCTCAGGACCTATTTTCTGGATAACAGATCTTGTCTGTAATTTGGATCTTCATACCTTATGTCTACTAGAAAATCATGTAGCATTAAATAAACCCAAATAGAATGGTTTTGCTTCTAATAGGGACTAATTATAGCTTAGTTTGGATCAAGTACAAGGTACTGTTTTATTATTACAGAAAAAAAGGAAATCATTTTTAAAAATTTTGATTATTTGGATAAAATGGAGTTTAAGGCATTTCTCATACCTGTACAATAGGAATGTCCAAACTATTTCAGCCATTTCAACTAGAAGCTATTGAGAATAAAAGAAGGGTTTTACAACAGACGTATAAACCTGCCATTTACGATAAAAGAATCGCAAAAAGAGTCACAAAGGCAGCTCACAGTCATGTGGATTCAAAACACAGGTTTATAAATAAAAAAGGCTTATGACATGTTCTGCAAAGAATGGTAACTGGTGTTCAAATGCATTACATTTACCTACAAATAAAAACTGGTATATTATGAAAGACGGAATATGCATGTTTGTGCTCATGCTGTCTGAAGAAAGCACCCTTAGCATCAACAAATGGTTTTAGAAAAGGGTTTCATACAAATCCAAGTAGTTGATATACTGATAAAAGCACGTCATTTCAGGACAGGTATGAATGTTCTTATCTCCTGCAGCTTTGTGATATCTTTTTGTTTATAGCCTATATTAGTGTCTATGGCATGTGCATGCCCTGTGCCTCTGGTC
This sequence comes from Xenopus laevis, assembly GCF_017654675.1. Taxonomy (NCBI): domain Eukaryota; kingdom Metazoa; phylum Chordata; class Amphibia; order Anura; family Pipidae; genus Xenopus; species Xenopus laevis. Next base: position 53,963,188 of record NC_054379.1, on the reverse strand, counting down.
TAATATAAGAAGAGGAAGTGTTGGTCAATACATGCTGTGCTTGTGTAGATGATGTCACAGATGAGAGTAGTAGCCATAAACTGGCCATGAAATGCTGGATCATATATGGCATTGTTTTATAGTTTATGTTTTTATTTACTGCAATTTAATAAACACAGAGAAATAAAAAAGTGGTAGAAATTACAAATACGACAAATATGAAGCTAAAGGAGTTAAAAAGAAGTGAAGGTCATAGTTGAAAGTGCTCAAGATATAAAACAATAAGGCACTTCACAGTAATTTTCTTCTCATACTGCCCAGAACCCCTTCCCAGTAGATATCCCATCCCTGTAGATATTCTGAGCGCAACTAAAACTTTAACTGCAATGAAATGTATGTTTTTGTATAGATTAAATATCTAAGTAGTATGAGGATTATATAACAAAGTTCATTACATTGATGACATCCACATGACACTTTCTGGGTAATGGCTTGGTAAGTGTGTCTGCAATCAAGGTCTCTGACAGAGAGTGCTGCACTTCAGCATTGAAATTAATCATTTTGTCCTTTCATCAAAGTCTCTGAAGAGCTTGGTGGAACCTCATATAAGTGAGTTTCCAATATGTACCAAAATAACACATCCTTGATTGACCTTCCCTCAGGATGGGAAATGGTTTATACATATCTAAAATTAAATCCATTACTAGCTGATGTTAATTCTTAATTGCTGGCCCAGTTACTAATAGTATTTCCAAACCACATTACTGTGTATATCCAGACAAAGACATCAGCATTTCTGCAGCCACAAAACCAGAAAATTTTGTAATTATTTCTGGCAGTTTCATTTTTTCAATTTACACAACTGAAAACCTTAACCTTAAAATGCTCTTAAAGAATATTGTAAGTATCCTTTATATGCCTATCTGGACTTTTTTTTTGATTCAACTTCTCTATTTTTTTTTTAATTCAGACAAGGTTTATTAACAAAAAAAAAAAAAAGATCATACATACAGTATTCAAATACAGTGTTCATGGGTTTACATATGTAGACAGTGTTGTATATAAATTATCATTGTACTTATACAGTATTACAACTGGCACATGTGGATTGGGTTCATATAAGTATTTCCTTCCTTTTCTCTCTCTGTGTCTGCCACCCAACTGCAGCGGGGTTCTGCCTGTCTTTGTGCATTTTTGACCCTGTTGTGGGGCCGTGTAGTTCCCACTTCCTTTCGACACCTAATCCTTGATGCATGCTAGCCATACCATCCAAATAGCAGTATATTTTTCCATTCGTCCTGATTGGGTGCACATGTGCTTTTCTAACTCACATTGCTTGGACATAGAGGTTGCCCAGCTAGTAGCTAGGAGAAGTGTTGTGTTTCCACTTCAGGGTGATTTGTCTAGGGGCCATAAATAGCGCCTGTGACAGGAACATCTTAATCGTGTGTAATGTGATTGCTTCAGGGATAATACTCAGAATAAATAACTTAGGGTCCTTCGGACGTTCCATTTCCATACAGGTTGACAGTTTTGCTAGTACCTTCTCCCAGAACTCCGTTATCACCAGGCAATCCCATACTGCATGTATTAATGTTCCCACATTAACCTTACACCTGTGGCTACATCTTGTGCAGTCTATGCCTCGTGTAGTAGGCTCTATGAATCACGTATAGATGCATGAGTCTATATTTTGGGGAAACTGATACCAGGTTGGGTGCTTTGAGAGCTCTCTCCCATTGGTATTCTGTAAGTTGTTCAAGATCCAACTGGCCTTGCACTTAAGTGGGACTTTTCCCAGCTTCCCACCCATTAATAGTTTGTACACCTGGGATATTTTACCTTTGGATTTTGTACTCAATACCTCTTGCGTAACTTTTGTGTGCCCTATCACTATTGGCTTTTTCCCGTTATACATCTTCAATGTTGCACTGATTGCGTGGTAGGTTAACCATTGTGTGTTTGAGAGGCCCTGTTGGGCTTTCAGGTCAATAAATGAGATCATTCGGTCACCCAACCACACATTCTCCAGGATTAATTTATCTGTGGTTGCCCATTCAGCTGGAGGGGTCATTCTTGCAAGCTTGAGGAAGAGTTTATTACCCCATATTGGGGTGCTAGGATGTAGGCATTGGTCCCCTGTTAACATCTGGGCTTTGTACCAAATTTTGTTACACATATTTACAATCTCGTTATTTGTAGTGAAGCCGCAAGCTAATAGGGCGTGTATTGGCTCTGACCTATCTGGAGTGATGGCTCTCCACAACTTATATAGTGGTTGATCTGTTTGGTCATCTAGCATTGTGGGGGTATCATTTAATCAAGCATATCTTTCTGGCTTGACCTACCGGTAAATTATCCCACGCTTTACACTTTTTCAGTGACCATCTTAAGTAGTGGGGGTAACATTTAAGTCCAAGTATCTGTGCATTGATAGTGATACCATTATACCAAGATACTTAAACCAATCCACCACCCTCAAATGGACAATCTGGTTGTCTCCTGGGCCTAGAGGGTCCACCAAAAACAGTACTGATTTTGTTATACTGGTCTTTAGTACTGCTATTTCCCCGAATTTCTGGGTGACTGTTATTAGCTGCTGTAGGGAATTTCCCCTGTCTCACAGGTATATTAATGTGTCATCAGCGTACAATTGTACTTTTTCATGTATTTTACCCACTTGGAAACCCTTTATCTATGGATTTTCTCTTATGGCCTGGGCAAATGGCTCTATAGTGAGAGCAAACAGGAGTGGGGACAGGGGACAGCCCTGGCGGGTGCCCCTGTTTACATTGTAGGAGGAGGTATTCCCATCATTTATTCTAATAGATGCGGAGGGGGCTGTATATAAAAGGCAGACAAGTGTGGTAAAGTGAGGGCCTATGTTGAACCTCTCCAGGGTTTTCCACAGATACGGCCATTCAACCGTATCAAAGGCCTTTGCTATGTCTAGCGCAGACACTGCTCTGGTTTCTGGTCCATCTGTTTTAAGGGACAGGTTAATGAATAACCTTCTGATATTGTGGGCTGTCATTTTGTTTGGTATGAATCCTGTTTGGTCAGGCTTAACCATCAGGGTGATGACTTTTCGTAGTCTGCAAGCCAGAATTTTTGCTAAAATTTTTACGTCTGCATTCAGTAAGGAGATGGGTCTGTATGATTCAGGGAGTGTGGGGTCTTTTTCCAGGTTTCCCTATTAGGACTATGGTGGCCTCATACATTGAGGTTGGCAGTCGCCTTTGGGTTGCAGCAAATTGATATACTGATAGTAGCTTAGGGGCTATTACTTTGGTGTGACTAATAATTCTATGGGGATCCCATCAGCACCTGCTGCCTTGCCCATGGGAAAGGAGTTAATAGTTTCTGTAATTTCTTCCATTGTTATTTCTGCTTCTAAGAACTGACTATATTCCTGTGGTAGTGCAGGAAGCGTGATGCTATCTAAGAAGGTGTATATAAAGCTTACTGCCTCAGGCAGTTGGGAGGAGTATAGCAAGGAATAGAATTGCATAAGTGTCTGTTTGATCTCGTCTGGGTCTGTAGTTAATGCACCTTGTGCATTTTTGTGGTTGCCGTAGGTGGGTTTTGTGCAGACGCCACATATGAAACTTGTTTCCCTGCCCGTTCCCCCTGCTCAAACACCCTTGCTTTGGAGAACAGGTGCTTATGCTGCGCTATGTCATGCATTAGCTTAGCGTACTGTTCTTGTATAGTTTTCAGCTGCTCTGCTGATGCTGCTGTGGGGTGTTCCACCAATTCTTTCTCCATCTCTAGCATCTTTTTTTCCAGTTTGTGTTTTTAGAGCAATAACCTCTGCATTGAGAGTGCCTCTTAGATAGGCTTTGAAGGCATCCCATATAGTAAGCTGGTCTGTGCTCAGTAGGTTCAGCTTGAAAAATTCTGCTATCGTCTGGTCTAACTGTAATTGGTTATTCAACAGGTTTAGTTATATGGGATTAAATGACCATCTTGGTGGTTGTGGAGTCCTGGCTAGCTCTAGGTTTAAGACTAGTGGTGTATGATCTGATACTCCTGTCGCTCTATAGGAAATATGGCTTAATAATGGTAAAGTTTTGTGAGTCACCAGGGCCATGTCGATTCTGGACATGGTTAAGTTTGAGGCTGAGAAACAAGAGTAATGTTGGGTTACAGGGTGTGTATGCCTCCAGGCTTCCACCAATCCCAGGGAGCTCACTAGGTTATTGAAATTTGTGTGTTTTTCCCTTTTTGTGTCATCTGTCTAGTTCGGGGTTCAGCACTGTGTTGTAGTCTCCCATTGCAATCAAGTATGCTCTGGGGTGGGACCCCTGAAACTCTGCTAATTGAGTCACTATGTCATCCTTATAAGGAGGGGGAATGTATACAGATGCAATTTTTACCTCGTATTTAGCGATGTACCCGTGCACAAATGAATCTTCCCAATGGGTCCGTGCGTATGTTTTGTAGTTGAAAGGGTACTGTTTTTGCAATAAATATTGTCACCCCTAAAGAATGGGTTGTGTGTGTAGCATGGTAGTGCCAGCCAACCCATGGTTTTTTAATGGATAGAATCTTGCTCCCTTCTAAGCGAGTTTCCTGTAGGCATACCAACTTGGCATTTTCCCTTTTGATATAATCTATTATCAGCCGCCTCTTGATCGGGTCATTCAGCCCCCTACCATTCCAACTTAATACCTTATACGATCATTTCCAATGACTTATGTATCTACACATTTGCTTTAAAGATATACTGGTTTTACAGCTGAGAAATGCATCTTTTTGAGTCATTTTTAACAACATTGCCTTGCCTGACATAAACATCCAACAAAAAAATTCCTGTCCCATTGTTTCCCTCCCCATCTACCCTATCCCCAACTTGGGGTAGATTTCAGCCCTTAACAGATATAAGATATAACAGATATAAAGCACTTTGTCAATGAATTGAGGCTGGTTCGCCTGCTGAGCCCCTAATTTGGGAACTTGGCACAGAATTTCAGGATAATTAGCCTAGGCAACGGAGCGTTCAGCAAATGCGACTCCTCACATCGGCTGCTGGCCACGCACCTCAACTTCTCTATTTACATTATATTTAATTTCTTACTCCTACTGCTTTGCAGATTTGAGGTAAATGAGCCATTTACCATATTTTTTTATAGTGATATTCTATTTCCTCATGCCGACATTTGATTTCTTTGAATCTTTCTTTTGTCAACTAACTGACCTGTAACAGCAGTTCTGTAAGTGCCTAAGACTGAAATTAAAAAAAAATGTGAAATCGCTGCCTAAAAACTATACTGCAATCTTAATGTAAAGTATGCAGAAAGAAAGAAATTAGAACTACTAGTAAATACAATCCTTAACCGTATGAAGTCAATATAGATCACTTATATAGAGGCATGCGCAAGCACTGGAGCACCAAAAAGGGAAAATAGCTTCCCTTTGCAATGAAATATACTATGTACTTGAGCCTAATCCTTGCACTTTTTTAGTGCTGGGAAGCAAGGAATTCCGGTACCTAAGCTAAATATAGTAAACATAGAAACATGCATTTTTATGATCATAGGATTACTGTACTTCTGGACTAGTTAAGAAAGCCACGTACATATAGTACATAATTTCTAGGCAAATCTTTTGTAAATCTTTTTTCTTACTGCAAAAATATAATGTAATAACCCAAACCTTTGGCCAGCATTCTGTATAGTCATCTTCTTGGGCAGCACTTTCATCCAATGGTTCATCTCTGTCTTGCTGTCGCCATGTTTTGAAGGCTGCACCCAGGAGGCCATGAATAAAAAGAACATCAGCCCTAATGGGCTGGCTGTGGAGAGAGAACTTAATTTAATGAAGAATGTACAACTGAGTTATATTTTTTGTTATTAAAATACTAAGTTAGTCAGCGACTTGAAGGGGGGGGGACATGGGACATAACTGTTCAGTTGGTTGGTTTGCTTTTGATCCTTAGCATTCAGGTCAGATTCAATAGCAAACAGTTATGACTCATGTCCCCCCTTAAGTCACTGACTAATTACTGACTGGCAACCAACCAGAGAGCTGCACAGGAGGATTGTATTCTGGCTATTATGTTAGACATTTGGTCACCCCAGCCTTTATAGATTACATTTTTTTGGCTAACTAACTATATTGAAATTTTTTTTTTTAAAACTAACTATATTGAATTTTTTTTTTACTTTACACATCATATGTATTTATATTTTATTTTCACAGTGAACAATTCCTGCTTCTCTTTATGTCCTCTTTTACAATTAACTTTTTTTTTATTGTTCAGTTACTAAACTCCTCCCAATTGTCGCTTATCTTACAAAATTCACTTGCTCTTCTCTGTCCTGTTTTCCATCTTTTTTTTTCTTTACTCAAGCCTACCATATAGGCATCCAAGTTTTAGTTGATAATATACGTTTCCATCAGTGCTAGTGTAAGAATACATGTAACATAAAACAGAACTGAAATAAGTTAATGAAAATTAGTCAAGTTATCTAGTACAGGATTAGTACTTTATCATTGGATACTTCCTAACATACACCCTTCCTCACCTATTGCGATGTTGGGGGTGCAGGACATATATTCCATCGTGGTATTTTTCATTTACAGTGTCCCTGTCCAGGTTGGCAAGGACCCTTGCTGCGTGAGATGACTGAATAACATAAGGTGACTTCATTGCTTCAGCCAGTATGGAAATCCAGCCTACAGTAAAAGCAATAGTGCATTATTTAAAGGAGCATCCACAACAATAAGTACTCCAAGTATGAAAATTGTATGTATGTGTTTTTTAGAATTCATACTATATTTAATGGGTGAAATTTTTCAAATGTTTTTGTTGCTTATTTTTCTGTATATGTATTAATACCATTGTTTTCTCTATGGATTTTCTGTTATCTATAATATGTAGATGTATAATATGTATCTAGAAAAATAACACCACACATCTGCATAATGTGACATCATCAGAATCATGTTGGCGTGCATACCAGGCACTCGAGTGAGATGGAGAGCTGCTGTCATAAATCTTTACACATCACTGTGAGTGGTTTGGAATGTGCCACACTTTTACCTATATTAAGCCCACGCTCTTTCATTAGTAAGAAAGTTGTTCAAACGATCTTTGTGCTGCTGCTGAGGAAAGAGTCTGTGCTCCATACAGGTACATTCCAAACTATTGCTCTGTTTACAAACATCTCGTTGCCTCTTCCTACTTACATCCCCCAAATCTGTACAAGCTAATTCATCTTCTGTCACAGTTCTGTCACCGCAGAATTTAGCAGAGTACATTACATAGTGATAATTTGCTGATGAGAATCTTAACTTCCAATAGGTAGTTGTTTTGGGGTCAGTACTGCGCTGTGTTTATTGAGCTATACAGAGAGCAAAATCTAAATAAAAATGTACATGCAGTACCCTAGTGGAACTAATACTGTGATTCATTATAGTTAATAAATGATTGATGATGTATCACATAATCTAGCTCCACTCCGTGTAAAGTATAAGCAATAGGTATGCACAGAATCCAGGATTCGGTTTAGGATCCAGCCTTTTTCAGCAGGATTGGGATTCGGCCGAATCCTTCTGCCTGTCTGAACCGAATCCATATCCTAATCTGCATATTAAAATTAGCTGTGGGGAGGGAAATTGTGTGACTTTTTTTGCATATGCAAATTAGGATTCAAATTCGGTTCAATATTCGGCCGAATCTTTCATGAAGGATTCGGAGGTTTGGCCGAATCCAAAATAGTGGATTCGGTGTATCCCTAATAAGCAATGACCCAATTTATATGTAACAGGTTTTTAATGTGGCTCATGTGCTGTATGAGCTATGGCTATTCACATATAGCTGCCCGGAATATTTTAAATGACAACTGCTAGGAAATATTTAATAGAATGTAGTCTTAGTATAATATGATCTCAATTTCTGTTTCAGTTGTTTTCAGACTTTTTGATTTCAAGGGCCATTTTTATGGTCCAACATATGGTCAGAACCCTATAAACGCAAAACACAGTTACATACATGTTTGAAAACTGTAATATCTGTCTGCTATAGTTTAGGAACAGTTCAGTGTAAAAATAAAAACTAAATAGATAGTAAATGTTTCTAATACAGTAAGTTAGACAAAAATATAATCGATAAAGGCTGGGTTCGAGTCTTGCAGCGGGTCGGGTACCCAAAGGATTACCGGCAAAAAAAGCAGGCACCCTGCGGAATGAGGGGAGGATGTGGGGGAGGTGTGGTTATAGCCGCGGGTCTGCGGGTCTCGGGTCTGGTTGCGGGTCTCATCTAAATTTCTTGTCTTATGTAATATTGTCTATATTTTACTCCTTTTAAAGTTTTACAAAACTTGTTTCTGTCCCCGCCGACTTTTGATGACGTCACTTCTGGTTTGCAGCACCATCACTTCCCGTTTGATGGTGGTCGGAGTGTTGCGGGTCGGGATAAGGCAGTTGCAGGTCCAGGTCGGGTAGCGGATCAAAGCGGGTTGCGGTTCTGGTCGCGGGTTGTAGGTTTCGGGGTCTTAGAAATTGGTTCCGTGCAGGACTCTAGCTGGGGTGACTGGATGTCTATCATAACAGAATACAACTTCCTGCTTTTCAGCTCTCTAACTCTCTATTCAGCGACTTAAAGGGGGCCACATGGGACATAACTTCAGTGAGTCTGCAATTGATTCTTACTATACAGCTTAGATTCAAATGTAACAGTTATGACCCATGTGGCCTCCCCTCAAATCACTGATTGGTTACTGCCTGGTAACCAATGGATATACAATCACCTCATATTTACATCCTAACTATTTTCCATTAACAAATGTCACCCTTATTAGCCTTATTAGCCAGGCTTGATACCCCATCCCGTTAATCACCCCCACCAGGACAGGACAGTCCAACAGACAACTATGTTCACTCTTTTCTATTGTGTATTAACTTCAGTCACTCTTTACCGCTGTACTGCAAGTTCGAGTCAAATTACAAATTTTAAGTGGCTGTAAAGCCACCCTGGCAATTTTCCTTTTTTTTTTTTTTTTCCAATACACACCTCCCTTGCTATCCATAACTACAGAGCTACCCAGCAGTGTTGGCCCCACTTTTAGGAGGTACTTTACTAAAACTCAATGTTATCTCTGTTTTTTATTAAAACAAATTCAACCAAACTCCCATTCATGAATTGAACTCATTTATCAATAGCTGTTGAAAAAGTCAGAGTGAAAAAATGTCACAACAAAATTGGGCGTCAATTCGAACCGTACAATTGACACTCCAGAAACTCAACTCTCTATCGAATTATCAAAGAGAAAACTCGTGTGGCTCTGAAGTTCTGGATGCACAATGGGCCACAGTTAAGTTGGTGCAAGTGTTACTGATGTAGTTAGGGACAAATCAGAAAAATGTCAGTAAAATGTTACGTAAAAGACAAAATCTGGAAACAAAATTCACAGAAGTGGAGACCTTTTAAAACCTTGCATTTGGTTGTACCATATGTAATGCCAAAATCTGATTGGTCAGACCGATTAGCAGGCTGTTGTAAGAAGGGAACAACGTTTACTGATCAAAAAGTATAGATGATCACCCTCTAGGTAAAAGGATTGCGCCAAACTTTAATTTATTTTACTTATAGGGTCAACATACCCCACAGCTCAAGGAATTATCACTAAATTCTGTTCATAAAATTGTCATCTACATAATGTAATCTTCATTACTGGTATATAAGATGCACATCAGTAATATTTTATGATCCAGATTATAATGATGTTCTTACAGATGGTTTATATTGTGCATTATCCATAATGCAACATTTAAACAAGTTCTACTGCTGAATTACCTGAGTCAACAATTTCTGAATGTAGATTTTCGTGCAAAGCCAGGTTGCCAATGATACGCATTATAGTCCTTTGTATTTTCTGTGCATCTTTTCGAAGCAAATATATTCTTTGCAAAAGTTGAAGTCCTCCACCTGACACTATTTTCTCACAGTGAGAAGGGATCTGTATGATTCATTAAAAAAACAAGTTATCGAAACTCCAGAATACTTTGATGAGACAAATCTTAGCTGCTGCACGAACCAATTTAGCGAAACACTGGCTACAATACGCTATTGATACTCATGTTGTCATTGCAAAAATTACTCAAACACAGAATATGTTATATTTAACGGCTTTATTGGAAGACAGGGTAGAGAGACATATGCAAATTTGGGCCCCATGGGATTCGTTTCTGCAACCTTGAGCAAAACAATAAGTTTAATGTATGTTATACTACATGGAATTGTACTGATGTGTTCTACTTTCACTGTTCTATACTGGAAAAGATATTTACGTTATCCTCTGTCAATGTATCTATTTTTGAAAAATAAAAGAGATTATAAAAAAAAAAAAAAACAAGTTATCAGACAAGACAACTATATGTAAATTATATAGTGAATAAAGTATCCCCTCTTGTAAAATATAAGGATATTATAAGTTACCGAGGAGTTTCATGACCATAAAAAAGTACGAGGCCGAAGGCCGAGTGCTTTTATACAGGTCATGGAACTCCGAGGTAACTTATAATATCCTCATATTTTACAACTGGGGGTACTTTATTAATTATAATACACAAATTTTAGTGAGTCATGTGACAGAAATTACATCACTAATCACCGTTTATAACTGATGACATCACTACTCACCGTTTATAAGGATATAATTTACAAGATATTCATGGCTTTTGTGTATTATAACCAGATAAAACCAAAACATAAATGCCAAATGACATATTTACATTACCTTAGAATGCTTCAACAAAGCTTGTAAACTCGACAGCTCTACTTTCTCCGATGGCACAGAGCTGAGACTTTCAGCATAAGGAAGTCCATTCCCTCCAAAGCACCACAACCCTCTCTGTTAAACCCACTCAAAAGTTATTAAATTTCCTTATCACTGTTTTACACAGCAATGAAAACGTACTGTATGTGTTTGGGAAACAGAAAAGTGGTAAGAATTAACCAGAATTTAAAATGTATACAAGAGTGATAAGCACTTACAAGGACAAAAGTCTGGAAGATATCTCTTGGAATAGGTAATTTATAATATAAATAACTGGACATTTCTTTTGCCATAAATGTACGGTATGTATATTCATTATTTACATAGTACTACTTGTATAAACAACACTGTTATTGAAATGCACCTATGTTTACCTATGTCATAAATGTTTTTTTGCATGTGTCCTCCATGACAGGTATTCTACAATATTACCATGCTTCCTGCTTAGGCACGTTATATTGCTTATAGTGAAGTGCGGGCCGCCCAATACCTGCAGCACTCCACTTGCGGTGGACGACTTCCTGCTTCTGGCCCAATCCCTTTTGTGACTTCATCGGCAGGTTGGGTCAGCATGGAAGGAGGCGGGTGTGGGCCGGCTTAGGTGCAGGTAAAAAAAAAACTCGACCCGAACATATCACTAATCCCTTATCCGGAAACCCCAGGTCCCGAGCATTCTGGATAAGAGGAATTATATCTGTAGTAAGTTAAATGAGTTGCTGAAGTTGCTAAAGGCAGTGACTGAAATTCAGTCGGACTTGAATCAGGCAGCCTGTCTATATAGGATACCAGCCATAGAGGAAACGCATGGCTGGCAGTTACATAAAGCTGTGCATCCCACCCTTATGTGTATTGTAATATACTTGTCATGGAGGCATCCATATGTAATAAACACACATAAACAAAGAAGCTAAGCTGTGAATGTATTGTTATGTATTATATATGATATAGCTTGAACCTATAGGCAATTTCACTTACCCTTTGATCTACAACTGACTGGCTGCTCTCTCTTAGGGCAAGTGATGTTAAGTATTTTACACACCGATCTAATTCTGTTTGAGGTAGAGAAGAAAGCAGCTGACGGAGTCCATTTTCTATTGAATAATTCTGTATGAATGTAAGGGAAGTAAGGGAATATATTAGAATCAATGGTTAAAAACATTTTGGCAAACCCTTAGAAATTATAGTATGTTTTCTTAAGGGGTGGTTCACCTTTAGCTTAACTTTTAGTATGTTATAGAAATTCTAATCAACTTTTCAACTGGCCTTCATTTATTTATTTTTTTTATAGATTTGAATCATTTGCTTTCTTCTTCTGACTCTTTCCAGCTTTTAAATGGGGCTACACATGTATTGTTTTTGCTACTTGTATAACTCTTTCTATTCAGGCCTTCTCCTATTCATATTCCAGTCTCTTATTCAAATCAGTGCATGGTTGCTACGGTAATATGGATCCTAGCAACTGAAATTGCAAACAGAAGAGCTGCTGTACAAAAAGCTAAATAACTCAGAAACCACAAATAATAATTAATTAAAGCAAATTGTCTCAGAATATAATTCTCTGCATCATACTAAAGGTAATTTAAAAGTGAATAACCCCTTTAAAAGGAGAATTCTCACCTGAAATGGAATATTCTCCACAATATCACATAAAACAGACTTGTGATAGTTTTGAGGAATTGTCCCCTGATATGTTTGGTATTGCCAAAACAATACCCCAGACCTGCCAGGCCAGGTGAAGATAGTTATGGCAGGTCAGGTGAAGATAGTTATGGCAGGTCATATAGAGAAGGATGGTGGAAAGGGAAAAGGCAACACATAACAAAGCCATTCCAAATGACTTCCGTTATCTACAGTTCATACACCTCTTGTTATGTTACTTAGACATATACAAGGGGAAACATTTAAAACACAATATGTTGACCCTTTAAACTACAGTATTTCTGCTCAACTTACATCATTAACTTTTGGCAGTGTGGGAGGTGGAAGGAAAAATCGAAGATCTGTGTTTTTGCTGCGGGCTAAACCAATGGTGGTTTGTTTATCACATGCTTGTGCCACGGTCCTGTACTGGTAGTCTGCAATAGTAAGCAATGGTTTCAGAATGTTATTGCTGCAACTAAAGATAGGACAAAACGAAAACAGTAAGTAAACATGTATATTCGTGGCACTTTCCAGAAGCATTCCACAGAGTGACACATAATTGCCAATACAGGCTAAACACACTTGTTTTACATTAAAAATGTTAATAATGAAAGATTATCAAAAACATAAGTAAAATTATTACTATGCCAGTGATGTATTCCAGCCATTTCTTCAACTGCTTTTAAACGGACTGTTTTATCCTGTGACTGTGCATTCTTCATTAGAATCCATTGGAACCATTCATGATCTTCCACACTTGATAAGTTGTAATGCTCTTAAAAAAAAGAAACATTATTTAATTTTATTGTCCATTCACTGGATTGGGTACCAGTGGAATACCCACAAAGTGGTCGGGTTTGGAGCAAAAAGTTCCTGATTCCCTAGTCGTGCAGGCAGTCTCTATTATGATTATTTTATATGTGGGTCTCTATTATGATTATTTTATGCTTATATTATTTGCGAGGTTCTGTACTACTGTTTTACTGCTTGTATTACAAAAAAACACGAGAATCCAATCAGCAGAAAACATTACACTAAGGGGCAGATTAATCAATATTTTCATTTTGCTACAATGCAACTAAATTGCATGTTTTAGGTGGTGAGAATCTTCTTTATAGATAAAATGTGATTGTTGGAATAAAAACAAGACTACAATTTGTTCTGCTTCAGTTTACACAAATCATGGCGAAATACAAATATTTATACATCAGCCCCAAGGTAAAGAAATACCTGGAGATAGTAAAACGTGTTTGTATTCTACATAGTGGAATGGATTTTCTCAAGGACTAGCTCAGTGACCACAGCATACTACAGAAATGGACTGTGAGGTATATCTGTTGAAAATATATTATTCAGTTCAGATAACACTGTCAAAGACAACAGCAACAAATGTTAATAAATATTCGACAAGATACCAAAAAAGGGTTCTGTAGAGAAAGCACCTTTGTCATGAGATCTTCTGAAGAGTCTAGCTGATGTTTCAAAAGCTTTCCTTGCTGTTCTATGAAGCTCTCGTTGTACCTTATTTGAAATACCTAAAAACAAAATAAGAAAACTGTAGCAAACGGTTTCCATTCCTTATCTTCCTGGGTTTTTTTAAGTTTACTAAAGTCCTCTTAAACTAGAGATCCACTGATTGCAGTGCTGGAAGCGCTAGGTGGAAGAGATTTTGTACATGGGGCTCTATGAGCCTTTTAGCACTCGCACATTTCACATAGCCCTTGGTAAAGGACCCCTAAATACAACCTATGTTGTGACAATTTATTTCTAGAATGAGAGAGAGAACCTTTCTCATTCTGAATAATGTGCACACATAGCACCTCCAACTTTAGACTGCCATTTTTCAACTAGTAGTAATTAGAATGGCCCAATGCATGAACCACTGATTATAAGTAATACTGACTGCCTAGCAGAGGTTTTATAGGAAGCAATTATCATCCATACTATTACTTACTTAGGGGCAGATGTATGAAGGGTCGAATATCGAGGGTTAATTAACCCTCGATATTCGACTAGGAACTAAAATCGTTCGACTTCGAATATCGAAGTCGAACGATTTAGCGCAAATCCTGCGATCGAACGATCGAAGGATTATTCGTTCGATCGAACGATTAAATCCTTCGAATCGAACGATTCGAAGGATTTTAATACAACGATCGAAGGAATATCCTTCGATCAAAAAATCTCAGGCAAGCCTATGGGGACCTTCCCCATAGGCTAACATTGACTTCGGTAGCTTTTAGCTGCCGAAGTAGGGGGTCGAAGTTTTTCTTAAAGAGACAGTACTTCGACTATCGAATGGTCGAATAGTCGAACGATTTTTAGTTCGAATCGTTCGATTCAAAGTCGAAGTAGTAGTCGAAGGTCGAAGTAGCCCATTCGATGGTCGAATTAGCCCAAAAAACACTTCGAAATTCGAAGTTTTTTTAATTCGAATCCTTCACTCGAGCTTTGTAAATGTGCCCCTTACTATTAGTAGTATATAATTTCCCTGTTTGGTGTTGCAAGGGAAGAAAGTGTGATGTAGATATTGTACTAAACTTGCCAACATATTAAAAGTAAAACTGTGGGCGTTTTAAGCATACTGACCCAACTCTATTTTGCTCAGTTATGTCCAAATTCATCTACAAATCATGCCTTGTGTCTGCTCTCTTTCCACATTATCCTTCTACATTCCCACAGCCTTCTAACTATAGAATGACTTGGAGAAGGATATGAGGGCTAATTTACAAATGCAAGCACAATTGAAAAATGCTAAAATGGACTGAGTACAACTTTAGGTACTATTCATAAAGGTACTGGTGCCTGCACACGCTCATTAGATTCTATTTATGTCAGTGCCAATGCCCCTTTTAGGTCTGCTCTGATATATTGCTTGCAGTTGTGCACATGAACACAATGGAAATATAGAAGTAACACCAAGCTTGGCAGTCATTTAAGGGTTCTGTTAGAGAGCTGTGCTTACACAAAACTAATACTGCATACAGTGAATTGAAGTCATTATAGACACCATGTGGTAAAAGTGATGTCCTTTCCACATAATTCTGTTATGAAAATGCATACCACAACTTGCATAACTTGCATGTGCTTTACCAAAGCAGTTGGTGATTGGTGTCCAAATCATATACAAGTTGTTGTTCATGTAATTTAGCAAATGTCAGCAATGAAGTTAGAATTCTGGGGTAAAAAGATGCAATGTGGGTAAAAACACAGCAATTTGCACTTGAATATTGCACTTTGCACATAGCACTGTATTAATAAAGTCCTTTTCTAGAAGTCGGGGCTGAGGATTATAAAGCATTTGTGAGTACCTTGTGTTATCTTATATGTGTAGAGAAACAGTACAAAAAATAAAAGTCATATAATCTATTCTAATCCCAGTTAAAAGTAGTCTATTAGGAATCTGTTAGAGCACTCAAAAGCAATCAGATCCCACACATGCTACAGATTGGTGTACTCATGTGAGCAATTTTACCAGTCAAGAATAATACAGTAAATACTACCTGTTAGCCGCAAAGAACACGACTCAGAGATTCTGAGATACTATTGATGTGTCACCCTGGAAATCGCTCTGCTCTACTGAAGATGTACCGTATCTACATAGATATAGGATTTCTTTTTTTCCTGCTGCGCTGCTTGAGTGTTAAGAGATAGAGACTTCTTCAAAGATAGAATTTCATGAGATTCTGAGATACTATTGATGTGACTCTCATCCTGGAAATTACTCAGCTGTACTGAAGGTGTATCTACATAAATATAGATTTCGGTTTTTCCTGTTGCACTGCTTGAGTGTTAAAGGGGTGGTTCACATTTAGCTTAACTTTTAGTATGTTATAGAATGGCCAGTTCTAAGCTACTTTTTATCTGGTTTTCATAATTTATTATTTAGTTTATGAATTATTTGCCTTATTTTTTCTTCTTCTTCTTCTGACTCATTCCTACTTTCAAATGGGGGTCACTGACCCCATCTAAAAACAAATGCTCAGTAAGGCTACACATTTATTGTTTCTACTTTTTATCACTCATCTTTCTATTCAGGCCCTCTCCTATTCATATTCCAGTCTCTATATTTAAATCTTTTTTATTAGTTTTCAGTTGCTTATCCAGTACATTTCAATACAAATTTTCTGTACATTTTTTTTTATAGTTTACAACATTCAGATAAAACATGTATGTAATACACTTAAGCATAGTGACGGTATGATTTGTATTTCTTAATATTTGTACAGCTCTGAAAAAAACGTAATAAAACTTTTGATCTTAAATTAACTGCTTGCCTGATTTTTGTTTCTGTTTCTTATTTGATATAATGCTACATTATTTTGATAGGGAATGACCCCTGTCTGACAATAGACCTACATATATCAGATCACAGAGCTACCCTCCTTTTCTCTAAACCAGCCTATAGATTTCAAATACCCTTCTCATGATTCCAGCGTTTATCATATTTTGTTATGTGTTGAATACTCACTGTAGAGCAGGGGTCCCCAAACTTTTCTACCTGTGAGCCACATTTAAATGTAAAATAAGTTGGAGAGCAAGATAATCATGCAAGAATTTCTAGGGGTGCGAAATATGGAATGTTATTGGCAATTGGTAGCCCCTATGTGGACTGGCAGTCTACAGGAGCCTGTTTGGCAGTACACATGGTTTTTATACAAGTAAAACTTGCCTTCAAGCCAGAAATTCAAAAATAAGCACCAGTTTTGAGGCCACTGGGAGCAACATCCAAGGGGTCGGAGAGCAACATGTTGCTCACGAGCCACTGGTTGGGGATCACTGCTGTAGAGCAACAGTAGTAGTAGTCTACCTTATAATGCGAGAGAGGAGGGATCTAACCCAAATGTGGTAGCTCGAGAAGCCCAAAGTTGCCAAATTTGTATAAATTTATTGAGGGTTCCAGATAAAATAGATGTTAATTTCTCATTTACCATTATAGCTGTTATGTGAGCTTTTAATTTCTGAATTGAAAGACAATTTGGCAATCAGCTGTTTGGCTGCTGAAAATATAAACTAATTAGTTTTCTAGAATTGACATTAATGCTAGGAATCCATTGAACAAGGTTAACCAAGGGTCCTTTTGAATATGAATATGGGTAATGGAATCTGTCATACCAAAGACAGAGATAAAAACATTTTATGTAAACGTGTGGGGGTGAAATACCAACGGGTTAACATTTTGTAAGAGGTTTCTACTTGACTTAGATTGATAGAACATTTGTTTGTCCCTTCCCATATGCTCTCCCAGGCCTTAAGGTCTAGTGTTTGATGTAATTGTTGCTCCCATGCTTTAATATAAGATGGAGGGTTCATATTGGTCTGTGATATTAAGGCCTGGTAAAGCAAGGAGATTAGACCTTTTGAGTGGGGATGTTATACACTTAGGGGGTTATTTACTAAACAACGTATGTAAAAATTTCGAAAAATTGGTGATTTTTTTTATAAAATCTGAAATCACAATTTTTTTCGGAATTTATTAAACCCCAGAGGATGGAAAAGTCAGAATCTGAAAATCCGGCATCTCAGACCTGTTGAGGTTGCATTTAAGTCAATGGCAGAAGTCCCAATGATTTTTTGATGTGCGCTGGGTTTTTGGCAATACCCCCAAAGTTTTCAGGCAAAATTCGGATGAAAAATACGAAAAAATCGCGAAAATCTGAATTATTTTTTTTACGTTTTTTTCAGATTGTTTCCTACAAAATTCCTACAAAATTTTCAGGAAAGTGTAAGTGTAATAATAAATAAGCCCAAAAAACCTGTGCGGATTTGGTCGGATTTTCTTTCTGGATAGAATGTTTATGTATAGAATATAAATAATGCTAATCTTGTAAAAAGCTAAACATTTCAGTAGGGGGAGGATGAAATTGAAGGTTCAAAGTTTTCCAAATTCATTCTGCCTTTGGGTTGATACATATCTTTAATATACTGAATGTGATTGGAGTGCCACCATTTGAAGGAGACAGTTTCCAATGCAGATGGGAACTCTGGGTTACCCCAAAGTCAGGTGGCAGGCTTGTGGGAGGTGACCAAATTAGCTGACTGTTTGGTAGAGTCCCAAATGGTCAGAGTATGTTGCATAAAATCTGATATCGCCTTTGGGCGAGATTCTACTTTAATAAAAAAAGAGGGCTGCAGGAGTGATGGGGTAAAATAGTGCTTTTTCAGTCTGAACCCAAATCGGAGGAGGAGTACATCTGTGCTATAGTGGCCAATTGGGCTGCTTGATAATATTTCTGTAAATTAGGAAAGGCAAGACCCTCCATGTCTTTTACCCTTTTGTAACTTTGCCTTTGATATCCTCGATAATCTGAAGGCCCAGATGAAGCTGATGAGACATTTTTGAAAGGTTACCAAATCTTTCTTAGGCACAGGTATAGGTAAAGAATGGAAAATATATAATAGCTTACGTAGGCTTAATGGCGTTAATTCGACCTAGCCACAAAAGTTTGTACCTATTCCATTGGGTCAGTAAGAATTGAATTTTCTTTCACATCGAGGAATAATTCCATTTATAAAGAGTTGCTAATTGTGCCGTAAGATATATTCCAAAATATATGTGAGCTTTCACAGGAATATTCAAAATTCAGTTGCATGAGTTTAATCACATGACCTGGTAGGTTCAGGCTCAATGCTTCCGATTTCGAATTATTAACTGAAAGGCCAGAAATCTGGGCAAACTGATCTAGGCCCTTTAATTTCCTGGCTAATAGTGAGTCTGCTTTGTTGCATTTAGTATAGAATTTTTGGTTGGCCCACCAAATAGTCATATCAGCTTCTCGAAGTTGTAACATTTTTAGTTCAGTAGAAACATCATTTAGTTGACGACGTGTTACAGGGTTAGGATTAACTTTATGTGATTGTTCAAGAATAGAGAATTGGTGTGATAAGGTTTGAAGTCTTAATGTTCTTTCTTTATTAAGTTGGGATGTCATCTGTAAAAAATTAACCCTGCATTACAGCTTTGTGGGCTTCCCATAGGAATACTGGGGATATAAGTTTTCTTGGAAATAGTCAATTAGAGCCTGTTTAGCTCTTTCCAATGTAGTGGGGACCTGTAGCAGAGTATCAGATAATCACCAATTAAAGTTACTCGGTTTAATAACTAAGTTTGTTAAGTGTACGGATGTTGGGGAATGAACAGAGTATATCCGCGTCCTGAACATTTGGCAACAGTACTGCAGACAAAAAGATATGGTCAATTCTATAATAGACTAAAAGTGGGTGTAAATAATATGTACAGTATAGTCTCTTGTAGTCCGGTCTTGTTACCACCAAACATCTGCAACTTGAAGCTCAATTAAGCAGTCTCAAAAACTCTTTGCTGCAGTACCGTCCACAGATGTCTGATCTACAAGATGTGAAGCTGCAGACCTTCTAGCGCAGTGATCCCTAACCAGTAGCTTGTGAGAAACATGTTGCTCTACAACCCCTTGGATGATGCTCCCAGTAGCCTCAAAGCAGGAGCTTATTTTTGAATTCCTGGCTTGGAGGCAAGTTTTGGTTGTATAAAAACCAGGTACACTGCCAAACAGAGCCTCAATGTAGGTTGACAATGCACACAGGGGCTACCAAAAGCCAATAACAGCAGTTATTTGACACCCAAAGAACATTTTTAATGCTAGTGTTGCTCCCCAACTCTTTTACTTCTGAATGTTGCTCACAGCTTCAAAAGTTTGGTGGTCCCTGTTCTACAGTTATCCAATTTAGGGGCCAGACATAAGTTAGTGTCGCCCACTAAAATTAATTCACCTTTTTGATGGCATGATTTTTTTTCTTGTAATGTACTAAAAAAACATGTTGTTGCTGATTTGGGGCATAATAGCAAACTAAGTTGATCGTTATGTCTTGTAGTTTTCCAAATAAATTTTAAAGCGACCATTAGGGTCAGAGATTTGCTTCAAAGTATAGAAATGGAGACCTTTCCGAAAGCAAATAGCTACTCCTTCAGTTTTGAAGGTGCAGTTGCTAAATAAAAGTTTGGGAAATATGTACTTCAAAAGCTTGGGGTGTGGGCTGTGGAAAAATGTGTTTCTTGCAAAAATAGTAAATCAGCATGCATTTTCTGGTAATGATTGAAAGCTAGTACTCTTATGTGGACAGTTTAAACCCTGGGTGTTATGGGAGATAATTTTTAGAGGAGTTGTCATCACATATTCCAGTCTCTAATTCAAATCCCTGCATGGTTGCTATGGTAATTAGTATCCTAGCAACCAGATTGCTAAAACTGCAGACTGTAGAGCTGCTGAAATAAAAGCTAAATACCTAAGAATACAAAAATAATAAAAAAAAATTAAATCCAATTGCAGATTGTCTCAGAGTATCACTCTCTACATCATACTAAACGTTAACTTAAAGGTGAACAACCCCTTTTAATGATAGAGACCTCTTCGGAGATAGAATTTCATATGAGGTTCTTAGATACTATTGATGTGACTCTCACCATGGAAATCGCTCTGCTCTACTGAAGTCGTATCTACATAAATATAGGTTTTCAATTTTTCCTGCTCCGCTGCTTGAGTGTTAAGCGACAGAGACTTCTTCAAAGATAGAATTTCATATGTGATAAAAACACATCCCCTATAAGAAAAAAATATATATACAGAATTACCAAATAGAAAACTATTTTATAGCACTATATTATAAAAAGAGGACTAAATAAGAGTGTAAATTGGGCTTTAAAGGGCAAGGAAAATATAAATCATTGGGGAGTGCCCCGTGATTATGATCGCCAACCCAGTGCGTGTGTCCATATTCACAGAAAAACGCACTGGCAAGGGGTATAATTCTGCCACCTCCATTTTGTGCAGGTGCCTTACAGGGGTCTGAGACAGTGCCCATGCACATTATAGAGATTTGTCTGTTATACAGTGTTGCCTTGCACCATGCACTAAGGGCATGATTTTGCTACCATTCTGTAGCCAGTAAAGTAACTTAAGAGGCAGCAGATCATGCAGGCAGCCTAAATTGAATTTTAAAAGCTAAATTTTGGCCCTATTTGTCATTTGCGTTTGACATACCTGATTATTTATTCAGAAACCTTTCACAGATTACTTTATTCCCTAAATACAGAAATCTAATTTGGGTTGGGCAAGCCCATGCTATGATGAACAGGATATGTTGGTAGAAAAACTTTTAAAGTAGGGTGGGCCTTTCAAAAAGTAACTTGATCTTATAGGTTGGAATATCTGAGAGAATTCTATATCCCTTGATGTGGCTAAATCTGCCTTCTCGTCTGTGATTGGTGCATGCACACAATGTTCTAAACATGGGCAGATGGTGGTCTGGTGTCTAAGGCAGCACCAGACTGAACTACAGCCCTGAACCCTTCTGAGCATGTCATGTGAATATGATTGTTGGTGCAACTATACACATTAAATAAATAGAGAGTATGTACATACCCTAGAAATAATGATCCTGTAATCCTAATAACATTTCCTACAGGAACAAACAGAAAAACGTATAAGGGAACATACAAGTACATTCATTCAATCTACATATGAAAGACAGCAGTATGAGTTTATATAGGATATATATGCAACAGCTGCACATTTATATATTACAGGTAGGGTAAACCAAAATCGTTTCTGGGGTTTATACGTGCATTGGACTGGAACAAGGATGAGGCAGAGCACACTCTTCAATGCTTTTCCAAAAGATAACCCGGTGCACAGAGTAAAGGGTACGGCAATCTCCAGACAGATAATTCAAGTAAAGATATACTGGCACACAGGGCAATAGCAGTGCAGGGTGACCCCTTGCTGTTTATTCGTGCGGACGTGCGACGTTTCGCCCCGAAACGTCCCACGTCCGCACAAATAAACGGCAAGGGGTCATCCTGCACTGCAATTGCCCTGTGTGTCAGTGTATCTTTAATTGGTTTATACTTGCATGCCATTAGCCTTTCGGTAACAGGAAGAAGTGTGGAAGTGAAAACACAGCTGTCTATTCCTTGGCTGATGTAACCTAGCATATTAACTTGCACTTGTCTTGCATGCAACTACAGTGCTTCCTACATGCCAGAGTGCAGAGCATCAGAAAGGCAGCTAGCCCTGTCCTTACCACCTGTCTTTGGTATTTTGGGGGGCTGCTGAGCACTGCTCCTCCACTGCTTTGTACCTTTGCATCTGAATGATGCCAAAGTTATGGGGCAGGTAGGAGGCACAGTATTTGATGGTGAAGCTATATTTTCTTTGTTGTACTTACTAATATCCTTCCAATTTCTCTCTCGCCTTGAAGCAGTGCCAGAGGTGCTGATTTTTCTGAAACAAATCATGTAAGGAGCTGCCACTTGCATACTGTATCTGCACAGAAACAAAACAACTCCAGTTAAAGTATGTAAAGCACAAACTACATTAGGTTGCTAATTCAACAATTTTTACTGTAATACATGTTTTTATTTCTTCAAGCTGTATCCGTTAATGCACTGAAGATATGTTGTATATAGAATGAAAAGGAATTACATGTGAGGTCAGTGACAGACAGGCAAGTATATACCAATGCACTGTAGAGAGCAAATTTGATGCAAATGTTTGCTTTTACCCATAATGCAGTGTATTCTCTAGAATTCTAGCATTATTTCTACTACCAAACAGCATGATCGAGTTGTTTGGTTGAGGAATCACAATAATAAACCAATTATATTTCAAAAATATAGGAAACAATAATACAGTGAAAAGGAATTAGTAAATTACATCATCACATTGGTATATAGTAATCAACTGTAAACAAAATTAGATCTTTTCCTATTTTATACATTCCCCTTATCATGCTTACATTACAAATATGCCATGTCTCTAATTATTTTTCCTGCCTGCAAAAATCACAAACTAATAATTCCTTCAGTATTAGAAATGATCATGCAACAGGTGAATGTGCCACTGTAACTTTAAAAATTAAAGTAATTTCACAATCCAAAAGTGACCATCTGCCGCTCAGTAACCCCCTGTTACTGACCTGTATTAAAAAGAAAGACAAGTTCATACAGCCCTGTTTTAGGACAGTCATTAGGTATAGTTTTAGGGTTAAATTACTAATCTGGTGCCCCAGTTGCTTATCTGAAATCCTTCTAATAAAAAAATCCAACAGCCACGGTAAAGTTCCTTAGTCAACTTTTGCCAGTGTTCTATGTAGCATCATATGCTTAGCACATACATTAAGGAGTGAAGGGTCCACAAAGGGTCCACTTTGGGCACATTTACTAATGCTGGACAAATTTTTATTTGGGTAGTAAACCATGACAACCAAAAGAAATGTTCCTTTTAATGTTCTACATGTGCAGAGTAAGTAAAGACAAGCTCCTGTCTGACAAGTTTTTAATGATTCAGTGAAGGCAACATACTGATCGGGAGAAAAATAATCAATTTATATTAAATACAATAAAACACTGAGTTCAGAGTGCTTCAGAAATGAAAAGCTGTTGAAGCTTTTCTCATGAAGAATTAACTCACTAGGGCTAATTTTTTTTAATACAAATGGAACAGAGAAACACTGTGGATGCAAAACTGCATACACAGAAAGTAGTGCTACACAATCAATCTCATCGCTCCAGTTCAGTGAAAATATAATTTATTTGTGCAACAAGTGAAACAACGTTTCGGGCATAACCAGCCCTTGGTCATATTCAGATATGGACTTTTTATGGACACTGGAAACTTTGAAGATGTATTCTGGACACCTTATCTGAATATGACTAATGCACACAGTTTTTACATGTATTTATTACTGTTTATTTAAGTATTTATGTTGTATGCCACAAGGGTTAATGTGATGAATCACCAAAATGGAGGTGCGAATTCTTTTCTCCCTCCCCCTATTGAGCTATTTAAAGGATTTTATGTTACACTGTGGTTAAGCTTGATAAAGGGCTGGTTATGCCCGAAACGTTGCTTCACTTGTTGCACAAATAAATTATATTTTCACTGCACCGGAGTG
This sequence comes from Xenopus laevis, assembly GCF_017654675.1. NCBI lineage: Eukaryota > Metazoa > Chordata > Amphibia > Anura > Pipidae > Xenopus > Xenopus laevis. The sequence goes on along the minus strand of NC_054379.1, from coordinate 53,938,853 downwards.
CTGCTGAAATATGTTTTGGGACCGTGGATGCAAAACTGAGCACTGTTTTATCCTACTCACAAATGTTCTTGTACAGATACACACTCCTAGATGTCTTGTGGCAATTGCCCGAGCTTGCTCTGATAAATTGTACACAGTGGAATTAACACAATCCAAGGTGTAGGGACAGCAACACAAAAAGTAAGTAATAGCACTTGCCATGATTGATTTACTGACATTTGTAGTAATCCCAGGGTTCCCTAACCAGGTTATGCCTGCATATCCAACTGTCCTGTGTCCAGTGTTTATGCTGGTAATGGTCCTGTGTCCCAGAATTGTTGCCATTCACATACAAATACAATAAGAAATATGAGCTCTTGTGTGCTTATTTGCAAATAAGCCCTACCAACTCCAATTATATCTAGCCAGACTTGATAAGTAGGGCTGCTTGCTAAAAAGTAATTTATATAGTGAAAGATAATATGGAATTGAATAGTGAAGTGTCTCTTAACTTCCCTAAAAAAAACAGAGCAATAACACAATCCTTAAAATATATTTAAAGGGGACCTACTGTATACTTATATTTACGGATATATATATGCCAATTTTGTAAGAATATTAATTTCACTTATTATTATATAAATTAACATTAATATGAACACCCAATTAACAGTCAATTGACAGGCACTTATCACAGAAAACAGTCAGCAATAAGCATGTCACTTGTAGGTCTTTGTAGAGAAAACCCATACAATATAAATGCGAAGTAGGGCTTGTGTTTTGTTCCCCACCGATACAGCTATGAAATGCTCAGTTATATCCCTGTGTGCCATCACCCTGTCTGCACCTTTTTTGTTGTTGTTACAACATATTTCTCTATTGGAAACCTGATTTGACAGATTTGTGTTTAAAAAGTACCCTGGGTATCATTGTCTATTACTGTAGGAAAGGTATTGCCAAGTAAATTGTCAAAGAGGCAATTTCATTCCCAGCTGCTAGTTGTAAATAAGCCATTCCTTATTCTTTCCTAATTCCTTTGTAACAAGAATATAGCCTGTAACCAATTTAGCTAACCCTGCATAAATTCACACAGCTAAATAAAATAGTAAGTGTGTAGCGTGTTAAAAAATAGTTTTGGTATATTTTAGACACAGATCTTCAAACAGAAGAAACACACCACAGGTCCCAATCTCATACCTCTTTCAGACAACCCCAGACTGCACTTTAGTGGCATAATGTAACAGAGCCAGACCCCCCTGCAAAAAAAAACAAACTCCAGGGACCCATCTCGCATCCACCAGTGCATGCACCTTGTGCTCGCGCCTTCATTTGAGGAGGAACAATAGAACAGACCAAATAGCTGTAGTACCACTGACTAAAGTAAAGTGTAAATAAGACTTTTAGATTAAATGGAACTGAAACATCCCTCTTCTTGCAAAATTCCTCTCCTGTATATGCAGAATTCTAGTCATAAAGCAACACAGGACTTGCTAGCTTCCCTCATGCAAGCACAGAATGTGGCTATCACCTTATTATTGGGCATTAAAAACGATTTTAAAAAAGTCATTACAGTACATTAAAGACATATCAAAAAAATTTTTATTTGTAGCCAAAAGATAATGGGATATTACTGAACATGACAACTTTTTATAGCTTTTTGTAACATGGTACAAAATTATCAAATAATAATAAATGTGACTGTACAAGATTCTTGATAAACTCCATATCTGGAGAAGTCTGTGCCAAAACCTTCAATATATTATTAATCTTAGTGTCCTTATTTCTGTGTGACTGGAAAAGAGTTCTGGTCCATCAGCTCTCCAACTTTCTCCTGCAGTATAGCAACTACTTCAGCCAAGATAAAAACATGGGTGTCATCCAGGTCTTGGATAATGAACTTCTTTCCTAAGGCATTGGTCTCGTCCAAGTACAGGAGGAACTGTTTCATTGCTGGATCGCTGTAAAGGGAAACAACATGTTTTAGAAGACAATACACTTAGCAGGTATAAGCCAAAGACTGGTTGATGTTAGCTAATGTATATTTGTCAGGAGAATCAACCTGGCAATAGGCAATGGTGGGGTAATATGAATTAGCAATTATAAATCTTAAATGGGCAGCTCTTAATTTAAATTTATAGCAGCAGCTCTTAATATACAGAGCAGCATAGAGGCACTGATTGCTTTATGCCAAGCCATACTTCCATTTTCACACTGGTTGGTGGAACCTTCCAATCTGAAGTGATACAGCTAATGGATGTCATGCAGCTAAACATGGAAGCTGGCAACACATCTTTAGCTCTGCAGGTTTCCTGTGGCTTTAAAATAATTTTTTAATTTACCCCCTCTTTTTAAGAGTCTATGAAGTCAAGTATTAGAGAAGAAATTATCAACATTTACAAGTATAAACAGTGTGAGGTTATCTAAATAAAGAGGCAGAGATGACTAGATCATTTGTGATATATTTTGAAAATGTTGACCAGTAATTCCCTAAAATAAGAAGAGCTTCTGGACTAAAAGCTTTATCTAGCAATAAGTCCTGTATAATCTCAGGACAAGTACGGACGATTGCTGTACTACTTCAGTACTATAGCATGCTATCCTCGTCAAGTTGTCTTTAACAATGTAACTGTAAATTACAAGTTGAAAACAGAAACAAGCTGCAAATCAGATGCAGGTTAATGTCTCTGTGCATTATACCAAAAGGCCCTATACCGTTACATCCCATTACATTCCATGCTTTAGGAATATATTCTGTCGTATTGCCAGAGATCAATGCTTCTTCAAACAAATTCTGTTAATGCAGGGGAACCCTGCAATTACCACAACCTCAAAGGTGGCAGTTGCTCTAAGCATCCTAATGTGACCAGTGACAAAACAGCGAAATTGCTCCAAAAGATTCGGAAGCAGTAATTTTGCCACAAGCACCACGACTTAAAAGATTGTAGGTGCAATTTTGCAGCTGATTGCATTTACATTTTGATGCATCTGACACAATGGCCCCAAGCACAGCATTTGTGATTGAACTGTGGAAAAAACAGCTGTATCTAAATAAGGGGTTTATGCACTTATGTTAGCTTAAGGGAGAGTCCCACATGACCTAAAAAGGCCACTCATCTTGTTATTTATGCATATGGATGTTCCAAATCAATTTTATTTGTAACATTCTATATGCATAAATAACATTCTATAGAAAGGAGGCCAGAGTAATTATGAAGACATTTTCTTAATGAAATTTAATATAAAACTCTTAACCCTGATCTGCAAGGTTGTCAAATGATCTTTTTGTATGGCTTTATACTCAATACATGAAATAAAGTCTGTTAAGTTATTTTTATTCAGTCCCTCTGCTATTCACATATTCACCCACTTAAACAACTGTTTAGTTGCCTGGTAAAGTAACCATAGCATTCAGGCAGCGGGTACATGTTTGAACTAGAGATTTACTGAACAAAACCGCTAAATAATTCATCCTTATTAGAGAGCAGTGTTTTCCCCTGGTGGTTTTTGTCAGACATTACTCAGAGTGTTGTTTGTAAGCAGTCCAGCTCTGCTCCCATATCTATGCTATGTCACTTACCCTCCCACGTAGAGGTAGGTGTTTCCAGCTATCCCTCACTACACTATTCGCTTCTTTGTAAGAAAGGTGACATGTTTTTGCATGCTTTTGTGTAGCATGCTGCAACACTGTTTCCATACGAATGGTCATTACATGGGCTTTAGCAAGTTGCGATCTCATGTGATTACCCGTACATATATTCCCATCCGGCTGGAAATATTTTCTGGAGCAGATGCAATAATAGCAAGTTAACAAGTAATTAATCTCTGAATAAACACTTAAGTAGTACTCACCATTCCACAAGGACTCCTTTAAGGACATTCACCATTTTTTTAAAGGTGGGTGGTTAAACTGCGTGAAGGTCTTGCGCTTTTTACTTTGTTTAGATCAAGTCCTGGTAATAAGATATGACTGCTAATGAATAGCAGATCTAAAACAAAAAGTAGTTCTAGTTTTAGGAAAAAAACAGTTTGAGCTGGGCAACTGTTCCCATACATTATCCCCTTCATCATTACTTCTGCTTTAGGCCTATGGCACATGGTGGTTTTATCAGATGGCTGAGGAGCATGTGAACCTTGCCAAGGAGCCCATCATTAGTTCTAATGAAAATCACCAGCAGTGATTGGATGGTTTTCATGAAATCTATTGACAGGCTCATTTCATGATTCAAGCATTTTCCTGTTGGCTAAGGGCTCTTACTCACGCGCGTTTTTACCTGCGCTCCCCTGCATTCTGTTTTTCGGCGTTCAGCCGCAGGGGAGCGCAGGAATAGATGCATTTCATTATTTCAAATTGGGCTGTACTCACACAGGCGCGTGTAGGCGCCGAACGCAGGAAAATGCAGCATGTTGCGTCTCAACCTGCGTTCGGCACCTACATGCGCCTGTGTGAGTACAGCCCGATTTGAAATAATGAAATGCGTCTATTCCTGCGCTCCCCTGCGGCTGAACGCCGAAAAACGGAACGCAGGGGATCGCAGGTAAAAAACACTGGTGAAGCATATGCCCCATGAGCCTTAGGACTGTGGCACACTGAGTGGTTTGATTGCTGTAACATTTGTTTGGTGTATTTTAAGGGGATACTTTCATTGGGAAACATGTTGTTTCATTGGGAAGCATGCATCAATTACACTGAATTCATGTTATAGGACCACCCTTTCGAAAAGAAAAAATAGCAAAAGTGGTATAAAGGCTAATCCGTTATTGGCTAACAAAGATAATTATAGCAAGCTTTCAAAAAATTTCACACACACACAACCTTCAGCTTATAGGTCAAACGACCAACAAAAAAGGAATAGCAATCTGTGTTAAAGCGATACGGACACATTTCTATTAGAATCCTAGAACAGTGTCCAGAGGAGGTGCTGGACCTTGAATATTTTCCTCTAAAAGCCCCCCAAAGCTGCCCCAGCCCCGCAAACCTTTGCAAAGCCGACCCTCCGACACTGCAAATGGATATTCTTTGGTTGTTTCAGTAAAGCTGGGCTGGGGGGGTGTGATCCTTCCATAGGCAAAATACAAATGAAAACAGGACTTCAGCCTATGGAAGGATCGTTCCGCCCCCAGCCCAGCGTGACTGAAACAACCACAGAAAATCCGTAGACAGCGTCAGAGGGTCGGCATCACCAAGGTTTGTGGCTTTTAAAGGAAAATATTCGGCATGCAGCACCTTTTTGTTACGGACACATTGATTTTTATAGGAACATGTCAGTATCTCTTTACCAAAGCTTAATTGTAATTAGCTTGAAAAAGGAACTTAAATGTTCTGAATGCTTGATATGATTATCTTAGTTATAAAGGTATAACCTTTATATCACTTTTGTTATTTTTTTTTTATTTCAAAAGGAATGCCCTGGTTGGCACAGTTTAACAACTTTACCTGCAATGACACTGAACTCAGAACACCCCTATCTGCCTGTCACTTTGTCTGTTAGTAACAAATGAACCTCCAAAACATTATATATGGTAAAACGTAATGGGTCGACACCCACAGGATACTGCATAATAAACTGATGTGGCTGCCTACTTCCCAATTATTTTGAAAATACAAATTGTTGAATAAATAATTTCCAAAGAAAACTTTGTAAAATAAGTCTTAAAATCTACACCATGACACTTGTGACATTATCTCTTTAAAGGAGAAGGAAAGTCTCCTGTCAAAAGAAACACTGCATTTCTTTCCTTCTATTGTGTACACATGGGCTTCTGTATCAGACTTCCTGCCTTCAGCTTAAACCTCATTGCCCTGGGCAAGAGCATGCTCAGTTTGCTCCTCTCCGCCCACCCCTCCCTTCTCTACTGTAATCTGAGCCCAGAGCAGGGAGAGACTCAGGCAGGAAGTGATGTCACACCACATTAATACTGCAGCTCCTATTCTAAACAAACAGAGAGTTTCAAGAGCTTTTTACTCAGGTATGGTAAACTATTCTACAGAATAAATATAGCATTCTAGCTTGCACTATTGCAGCTAATCTATTGCCAATAAAATGCCTCCGTAGCTTTCCTTCTCCTTTAAAGAGATTATCATCAGATAATCAGTATCTTAATTGCTTCCCATATTTTCTTTTTCGATACATTTCTTGGAAAAAAAATAGTCATACAGAAAATGTCCTACATTTAAATCCAGAGGCAGCACATTTAAATAAACAGTGTTTTGAGCCAAACAGGACAATTTCTGTTATTTACCATCTGATTTCGTCACTGCTCTTCAACCTGCCCAACAATATATTAGATACGTTTTACATTACAGTTATTAAAAAAGAGAAGGCCCAAATGAGCTGAAAGATAACTACATGTCATTACCTCTCAGATGATCTGAATGGAACCATAAAAGAAATACATACTATACTTGTAACAGGACAGAGAAAATGGACAAGTAAAATCCACCACAATAAATAGACATTAAATAATGTTACATATTCATTTTATTTTACAATACAACAAGTGCTACACATAAAGCACAGTAAATAAAAATAAATGCAGTTTTTAGGGAAATCAACCATTTACCCAATTACAGTACTTCACAGTACTGGAATGAACATGCAGATAGTAGCAGATGAACATTCTATGTCAAAGATGAATTTTATTACTACTTGTATAGTTCTCATTTGATACAGATAGTTTATTCCCTAAACTCTGCCCCTCTCATCATATTTTATAAAGAAAAAAAATCAGTTTAGAGACAGCGATACATATTACATGCAATTTACTCAGATTTGTGCTTGCGTTGGGAAGGGAAACTATATGATTAAGACTTCTTTCTACTTTCACAAGAGTTCTTGCAAGGTAAAGGAAAGAACAGATTTGTACTATGGGTAATACAATTTTTTTAACATTTATTAGCTTTTTCTCTGTACTAATAAAACAGTACCTTGTACTTGATCCAAACTAAGATATAAATAATGCTTATTGGAAGCAAAATCAGCTTTTGAGTTTATTTAATGATTTTCTAATAGACAAGGTATGAAGATCCAAATTATGGAAAGATCCATTATCCGAAAAACCCCAGGTCCCAAGCATTCTGGATAACAGGTCCCATACCTGTATCTAGTTTAATGAAAATAGAAAATAAAGCTATAATAATATACAAATGAAAATAACCTATTATTTTAAGTACAATTAATTTATGACACATACTTTCCATAGGCACTGCAAGTATTTAACCCCTAATGGTTAACAAATTTTACTAACAATCAAAATATAGGTTATCTACCATAATTATTAAATATCCCAGTAGAATATACGCTACAAAATGTATTTGGAGAGTGTTTCTGAGCTCTTTACTCTGCTGGGCAGGCTCTGGCACACTGACCCTGTCATGAGATGCTGGGGACCACACACTAAGCCTGTTAAGAAATGTTGGGGCCACACACTGAACCTGTCATGAAATGCCAGGGGCCCAAACACAAACTAAAGGGGGCCACACAGTGAAACACTCACAAAATGCAGGGAGGGGGCCCACACAGTGCACCCCTCACAAAATGCAGTGTGTCTGTGATGAAATGTTGGTGCACCTTCACCCCTCCTTCGATTATTAAAGGTTTGGGAGTGTATGAAAAGATGTTACGAATAATGATCATAAAATGGTTAAAGTTGTAGCTCCACTCGATGGTGGAAATGCAGTTTACTGTCCAATATCCTGATTATCCTAAGTTCCCTAAACCAGTTGCTTCTCTAAATGGCACACTTGTATTAATGATACAATAAAATGTGTTAACAGCTAATACACTACTCACACAAGCGTGTGTCTCTTAAGCTTTGAAAACCTTGCATTCAACTTGTAAAGAATAGTATGACTGTAGAGTGCAGGTTTATAAGATGTCAATTTACTTACTGTAATTTCTATGCCCAAGTCACCCTCCATGGCAGCATTCACCAACATGAGTATTCCCGCTCACAGACCACCGGACAGGAAAGGGACATTAGTGATGCTTGAATAAATTTATCATGAATGCAACACGGTCTGTAAGACTTTCCTCCCAAATCTAGCATCTTGGGATAATAAGAGATGTAACTTATAGTGATGAATTTACATTTGTAAGGATGACTGTCTGGCTGCCTTACAAATTGTGTCTGGCGGAGCCCTGGTCTCTGCCGCCCAGGAGGCAGCCAGCTCTCTGGTAGAATGAGCCCTCAAGCCCTCTGCCTGCCTTGTGGTATAAGACGATGCAACATACAATCCAGTGACTAATTGTCGATTTTGACGATGCCATCCCTCTCCTTGGACTTCTAATAATGACAAACAACATTTCTGTCTTCCAGTTTTGTACTGGCAAGATAATGAGCTACCACCTGGACCAAATCTAGGGTGTGCCACTTACGTTCTTGTTCATTATTACGATTAGGACAAAAGGAAGGCAAGTGATTGTTGACATCATATTTGGATGGAACTCAAACACTGGTCTCAGAACCATTTTATCCAGAAAAATAAGTGTCAGGCTCTTCCACTTTGGAAGCCGAGAAATTTCCACTAAAAATAGGATTTTCAGGGTAACGTTCCAGTCCAAGGCACTGTCCAGAGGCTCAAAAGTGGCTGATGTCAATACCTTCAGGACTTGAGGCAGGTCCCACAGGGGAATCCTTGGTTTCACAGAAGGACGCACCCTCCTCAACACATTAAAGAAACTAGTAACTAGAGGGTCCTCAGCCCATGACTTGTCGGTCAGTGATGAAAGAGCAGAGTACAACAGACTTTTACGAAGATTCCTCTGGAATCCAGAGAAGAGAAATTCCACCACCGAAACTGCAGAAGGATCTCTAGGATCAACACCCGGTTCTTTAGAAAACTAGGCAAAGCTGGCGCACACACAACAATATTGATTAGAAGTAGGTTCTTTCCTAGATCTTAGCAACAATTCAGTGAGCTCTTTTCCAAGGTCCATACCTGAGAGCCTCTGCCTCTCAACTTCCATGCTGTCAGTGACAATTTGCAAACATCCTGGAAGGGAACTGGATCCTGTGTTAAGAGATCTCACAAGCCGGTAGCCTCATTGGAGGCTCCAATGCATCTGCCTCAGCAGTGAGAAAAAGAGAAACAGCTTGACCAAAACTGGATAACTGCTATTACTAGAGCCCCCCTCCATGTCTATTTTCAAAACCCTCCAAATCATCGGAAAGGGCGGAAAGACATACCTGAACAGCTCAGGGTATCCCCTCTGCACTTCAAGGTACCTTGAAAAGAACTTACTGCATTTTTGATTCTGGTCTGAAGCCGTAAAATCCAGCTCTGGGCTTCCAAAGTTCTGGACTATAGTCCTAAACCCTGAAGAATTGAGGAACCATTCTCCTGGATCTAGCATATTCCAGCTCAAGAAATTGGCCTGGCACATGAGATGCCACCAGACCTGCCAAGTTTGCCTCTACCCAGGACATGATGTGTGACAGCTCTTTGAACAACTGAACACTCTTGGTATCTCCTTGTTTGTGTACATAAGCCACCAACGTTGCATTGTCATACAGAATCTTTACCCATATGTGGGTAAATCTTCTTGCATAGGCTAATATGGCCATCCTTATCACTCTCAGTACTAGCAGATTGGAGAGAAGATGAGCCAGATACCACTGCCCTTGGACAGAGAAATCGTCTAGCATTGCGCCCGAAACTGTTTGTGAGGCAACTATAGACACATTATTGGGCTGTGCTAAAGGCATCCGCCTGGATAAATTCTCTGGAACCAACCACCAGTCCAGACTTGACTTTAAGAAGAAGATTTAATGGCCCCTTATGTGCCACCTCGCCCAACACATTATTTGAATGGTGGAAGAAAAAAGGCCCGGCAGAGACATGCATAACCTTTGCCCGTTGTCTGAAAGACCTCACCCTCGCCTGTAAACTCCATATGCTTCTCCATCGGGTCCTTATAAGCCACTGTGTCATCCACAGACAAGGTGGTCTTAAGAGCCAACTGCTGCATCTACTTTAGGTCGGTTATCCCACAATCTTGCATTGGCCTCATCCACAGGATATTTCTTAGCAAATTTCCCTTGGAAACTCCCATTCTGAATTAACTTCTTAATAGAATCTTGAACTAGAAAAGTTGAAGCATGCTTCTTAACGGAAGGGAATAGTTTATCCGCTGAGGAACTCTTTGCCAACTCCTCAGTAAAAGTCAGGGGGGCTCTTGTAGGGGGCTCTGACCGCCAATGTTTTTTTAAAAACTTTTATGGGGGGGCCCTTAGCGCCTATGTTTTTTTTTTTTAACTTATAGGGGTCCTGACCTCCAATGTTTTTTTAAAAACTTTTATGTGAGACCCTGGCCGCCAATGATTTTTTTTTTTTAACTTCTAATGGGGTCCCGACCACCAATGGCTTTTTATAACTTGTGTGTGTGGGGTTTACCAATTTTATCACTGTCTGTGTGGCTTTTTTACTGTGGTGTAGGGTGGGCGGGGACCAGAAAATGTTGTTGTACAGGGCCCTGTGATTTCTGATGGCAGCCCTGTTTTGGGGGTGTTGAACACTTTTCTCATGGGGAGGTTTTGGACTTTAACACTTTTCTTGGGGGAAGTCAGACCATACCACTTTTCTCTTGGGGGGGTTAGAGCATACCATGTTCCTCCAGGGGTTGTTGGACTGTACTACTTTTCTTGAATGGCTGGTCTTGAACTTGTCAGAATGTACCACTTTCCTCGGTGGGGGACAGACCATACCACTTTTCTCAGGACAGATCATAACACTTCACAACAGGTGGGTTGTTTAACCATACCAATTTTCTCAGGTCGGGTTTTTCGTTGGTGCATTCCAACCCCCCAGAAAAGTGGTATGGTCCGACTGCCCCAAGCAAGGCACTACAGTTCTTCATCTTCCAGTTAAAAGAACAATAGCACTAAAAATGAAAGTGTTTTAAAGGAATGATAACATCATGTACTGTTGCCCTGCACTGGTAAAACTGATCTATTTGCTTCAGAAACACTACTATAGTTTATATAAACAAGCTGCTGTGTAGCCATGGGGGTAGCCATTCAAGCATAGGTACAGAGTAGATAACAGATAAACTCTGAAGAATACTGCTATATGCTACAGAGCTTATCTGTTATCTGCTGTGTCCTGTGCCTTTTCTCCTTTTTCAGCTTTGAATGACTGCCCCCCCCATGGCTACACAGCAGCTTCTTTATGTAAACTATAGTAGAGTTTCTGAGGCAAACACACCAGTTGTACCAGTGCAGCACAAATGTACATTATATTGTCATTCCTTTAAAACACAAATTTTTTGGAGTTACTGTACCTTTAACTTTTATTATGATGCAGAGAGCAATATTCGGGGACAATTTGCAATACATTTTTTATACATGTTTTATTTGTGGTTTTTGAGTTATTTTACTTTTTATTCAGCGGGTCTCCAGTTTGCAATTTCAGCAAGCTGGTTGCTAGGGTCCAAATTACCCTAGCAACCATGCATTGATTGGAATATGAATAGGAGAGGCCTGAATATAAAGATGAATAATAAAATTAGCAATAACAATACATTTGTAGCCTCACAGAACATTTGTTTTTAGATGGTGTCAGTGACCCCCATATGAATTTTGAAGAGTCAGAAGAAGAAGACAAATAATTAAAAATCTAGAAGATGCTTAGAATTAGTCTTACTAAAAGTTAACTTAAAAATGAACCACCCCAAAGAAAAGTGGTACGATATGTCCACCACAAAAATTTGTTCAGTCCTACCCTCCTCTTGGCAAAGGTGGTATGATCAACTCCCCCCTCGATAACAGTGCTACGGTCTGACCCCCCCCCAGAAAAGAGGTACGGCCCAATACCCCCTGTAAAATGGTACAGACCTATACGCCTCCAGAAACGTGGTATTGTTTGACCCCCCTGAAAGAAAATGGTACGGTCTGGACCACCCCGAGATAAGTGATAGAATTTAGAACATGACAGCCCACGTCATCCATAGAAGGAAGTACACTAGTAATCTACAGACTGATACATCTGGTCTCCCCCAAACACCATTATGATTATTGTGTGTGTATGTTCTCTGGTCTCCAGTCGTGCGCGGTCCTACAGCTCCAACTCGACTAGTGAGAAATGCATCAATAGACACACACACACACACACACACACACACACACACACACACACACACACACACTGCACACTAACACACAGCTCCATACCCCTGCTGCTGCCACATTCTAGCTGCATGCTCTGCCTCTAACACCATTCCACAGACCTGCCCAACACGGATTTCAATTCAACCTCTATATTATTCATTGTAAAGCTACAACCTCATACAAATACACGTTAAGCGTATAGAACCTTACCCCTTTTGCAGAAACGAAGCTCCCCTGCTTGTCTAGCGTCTTCTGTGCACGGCCTCTCTCTCCTCCTCTCCCCCCTCTACAGAACATGTGATCCCGGTCACATGACTGTATTTCCCTTCAGGCTCTCTGTCACTTCCCCCACCCTCCCTCTCTGGCAGCTACTGTTGTGTGACTATTAGGAGACATGATGTAAAGGCTGCATACGTGTTATGAAAAGACGGTGTATCTATGTTGCTGAATAAGCTGTTTAAAACTTACTGTGACAGCTGCAGTTAACACAGAGGCATCGGAGAAAGTTTTCAGGGGGAGGAGCGTTTTTTTCTCTCTGCAGTGTGACTGAGTCACATGGGAATGTGCTGACATCATCAACAAGACTTTCCGCTTCATATTCACTTATTGGCTAGCAGAAGAAACCTTTTCATTGGCTGTGTACCTGTTGCTTTAGATTTTGTTGGCACGATCTGACCCCACTCCCCTGTGGAAAAGCAGCTGTATTATAGATCATTTGTATGTACTCCCCTTCCCTCCTCCAGAATATGTAGCAGGAGACATTACAAAGTGATCTTTCCATGAACACTTTGATAAAGAAGCTGTGACTTGCTTACCCCCAACATTTAGGGTTGCCACCTGTTTTGTTGTTTTGACCCCAACAGTTTGGTTTTTCTAAGGCCTGTTCGGGTTTCAACTTTATGTTCTGTTTTTAGCCTTGTGAAACCTGAACAATAATATGGCCAAATGAAAACCAATTAAATACCAAGATACTCACCTTGACATGGCTCAGTTATTATGAAGTGCAGTTAAAGGGGACATATACCATACTTTTGAACTTAGACTTAATCAATTCCTTTTGTAATAAAATTGAATAAAACGTTGTGTCTCATATACCTTTTAGGTGCACTTTCTCTGTTATCTTTGTATTTCTTATCTCGCTCCTCCCTTTCTCTTTATTTCCTGTGCTGGTATCTGCACAGCCAGCTAGGGCGGCCGTCTGTCTTCCCTGTCTTTTTTTCTGCTAGCAGCAGCCACTGAGAAGGACTGGGCGTGCATAGGGGGAGGCGCTGGCTATCGCTGTACTCTTGGTGCCACATCAATCATGCCGAGGTCCTTCTCAGGGCTGCTTGTGCTCGTCCCCGCCCACTTTCTCCTGTGCACTAGCAGACTGCAATGAATCAAGCCAGCAAGGTTTGCTGCACTCGTTCATCATCCTGCTTTTGTTGTTACAAGTTGGGACTAGTGTGTCCTGTGTGTCCAGCGAAACCATATATAGACAAGCTGAAACCATATATTTATCGAGAGTCCGGCGGAGCATGTGGCCCTAGGGCCCTTCAGGACTCACTGGCAGATCACCATGGCCATGGAGAACCAGGCAATCAAATGCTTAAAGGAATTGTTCAGTGTAAAAATAAAAACTGGGTAAATAGATAGGCTGTGCAAAATAAAAAATGTTTCTAATATAGTTAGTTAGCCAAAAATGTAATGTATAAAGGCTGGAGTGATTTGATGAATAACATGTCAGTCTGAACTCTACTTCCTGCTTTTCAGCTCTCTTGGTTTACACTGACTGGTTACCCTGGCTACCAGGCAATAACCAATCAGAGACTTGAGGGGGGGCCACATGGGTCATATCTGTTGCTTTTGAATCTGAGCTGAATGCTGAGGATCAATTACAAACTCACGGAACAGAAATGTACCATGTGGCCCCCCTTCAAGTCGCTGACTAACTCAGTGTTATAGAGCTGAAAAGCAGGAAGTAGGATTCTGGCTGTTTTATTAGACATCTGTTCACTCCAGCCTTTATATATTACATTTTTGGCTAACTAACTATATTAGAAACATTTTTTATTTTGCACAGCCTATCTATTTACCCAGTTTTTATTTTCACACTGAACTATTCCTTTAATTACGTCTCTGCAAAGTTGTGTCCCATCTGCTAGTTCCACTACTTCTTAAAGTGCTTAAAGCCGAGCTCTACAGAAGAGCTGCGAGTGCCGGCGCGTCGTGACAGGGAGCGTTACCATGGTAACGGCATATCTCACAGGCAACCGGCAAGAACTAGAAGTGCGATGTTACAACGCTCCCACGTTGAACTCAATGCTCCCTGTCAATGAAGTGCCGGCGCTCACAGCACTTCTGTAGAGCTCGGCTTTAGGCACTTTGAGTAGTAGTAGTGGAATTAGCAGATAGGGCCGCAACTTTGCAGAGACTTAATAAAGCATTTGATTGCGCGATTCTCCATGGCCACAGTGAGTTTTACAGCTTGCTGCCAGTGAGTCCTGAAGGGCCCTGGGGCCACATGCTTCACCAGACCAATAAGAGAAGGAGAGTTTGAAGGGAGTCAGAGAAGTCGGAAGATACACTTGAAGAAGGCAATAGAAATGATATGCCGCAATAAAAAAAAATGTATATTGGTAGTTCTGCCACAATAATGCTCAGGATAGCATATCTATACACCACTACCACTTAATTTGCCTATGGTATCAAGTAGTGGAATTCCACATTTTTTACTAACAATTTCCTGCATCCACTTATTTCAGCACAATTTCTGAGTATTGTTTTCTGTTACAACTAGATCAGGCAGCAGCAAAGACAGCCATGTGCAGCTGGGAACAGACTCAGGTAGTGGGAGGGGAGGGGTTCTCCGAGCTAAAGCAGATTTCAGCCTGTCAGTCAGTGATGTGAGCATTTCCTGTGAGAGAATGAACAGACACTCCCACACCTCATTTCAGCTTAGACTCTCAGCAGTAAGGATCTCTCTGCAGCTCTGATATAGTGACAGTTTTAGGAGGTAAACTGCTTTCAAAATGCTTTTTTCTCTGCATCATTACACATCTGGGGGTTGGGAGACTACTATATCTGAATATGAAGATTATATGAAATGTCCCCTTTAATTTCTTGTTATTAAAGAAACAGAAATAAGCAAATAAATCAAAAATACGAAATATTTTTTTCTAAATGAGCGTTGCTGTATTTCAGAGCTTTCTGGATAACTGATTTCTGTATAATAGATCCCCATACCTGTAGTTAAAGGACCAGTAACATCAAAAAAATGTTTTTTGAAAATTCATTACTATACAATGAAAAAAAACCACCAATACAAATTAAACTTTAAAATATCAAAGCCTTTATTAAGAAATAACTTACAGAAAGTCCACTTCCTGTCCTCTTCAGAAACGGCAAAAAGGCGACCATCCATCCTGCAGTGATTGATTTCTCCTCCCTGGCTATTCTAGTGACAGCATGCGGCTTCTTCTCCTCCTTGATTCGGGGCCCAGCAGATTCTCGATGAAGAAAGAAGACACCCTGGCAGTGGTGGTGTGCTGGGCTTCCGTGGGTTCGCTGTGTCACCTGCTTTGCAAGAAAGGGTCACTGTTGTGCAGGAGCATGTCTGTCTGCTCAGGGGCAGCCATACGTGGGAATGGAGTCTCCCCCGTGAAGGAACATAGTTTGAATTTCTCACCGCTCCATTTAGAGTTACTCCGGGGCTGGGGGAGGCTGATATACACAAATATAATGCTTCCCCAGCGGACAGCAGTTGGTCTTCCTCTTCCCCTGGGCAATCCTGAGAGGCACGTGATCCTCCCTGAAGTACCCGGGGGTGTCAGCGAGTGGGGGGCTTCCCTGGCCAGAGGCAGGTCCCGGGGGAGGCTGCGGTACATTCCTGAGCTGCCTATAGAGCACAAGCGCATGTTGTTCCCTCCCCAGTCCCCGCGCTCATACTAGAGTCTCTCCTGGCAGCATTGTGCACAGCTTCCCCAGCGGCGGCTCCACGTATACGATTGTCAGTGCCAATTGTCAGAGCTGGGGAAGAGGACAGAGGGGAGGGCTGGGGCCGGCTGGGGATTTCTTTCAATCAAGTGATTTCTCCGTTCCCGCTTATGGCTGCCCCTGAGCAGACAGACATGCTCCTGCACAACAGTGACCCTTTCTTGCAAAGCAGGTGACACAGCGAACCCATGGAATCCCAGCACACCTTTCTGAAGAGGACAGGAAGTGGACTTTCCATAAGTTATTTATAAATAAAGGCTTTGTTATTTTTAAGTTTAATTTGTTGGTGGGTTTTTTTCGTTGTATAGTAACAAATTTTCAAAAAAATGTTTTTGATGTTACTGGTCCTTTAAAGGATTGGTCTTACTCATCAGGCAGAATAGATTGAGGTAGGGTTTCCAGCTGTGTGGGTTTCAACTGGACATCTCAATTTGTCAAAGGACTGTCTGTCTGTTCAAAACTTTCTGTCCCATTTAAAACATTGCGAAAACTGGACAGAAATCCAGCTATTTGCATATAAGTGATGGAATAACTCTGACCCAGCATCATAGCTCCATGACATCATTCTGCCTGCCTCTGATGTCATCATGCCTACCCCAAAATCACTGCTCCACCCCCAATGCTATCTGCCACGCCCCTATTGTTTGGGTTTAGCCACCGGCAAAGGTGGCAACCCTACCAACATTTGTAGCAGGAGACATTAACCCTGCTACAATCTTTCTGCATAAGTTGTTTTCACATAAGACGCTCACTAAAACAAATGCTTCCGATGTTCTCCCCCTTCACTCACTGCCTCACTCCCTCCCGGCAACAGCCGTGGCAGACATTTACATCCCTTCAATCACATTAATCTAAGCTGTTTGTCTGAAGTATGTGGGTCACTAAGATTAAAGAAATGACAACTGAAGAACAGGCAGAATTTTTTTTGATACTTTACCTGTGGCCAGTGCCCCCTTTACATCATTACTTACTTGGATTAAAAGAGATACTTTTACTTGTAAAAAATTATTCCCAAAACAATAATATGTGGGGTGAAGGAGTAAAACAAATCAACGTTTTTAATATTGCTAAAATACAAACTATATCAATACTTATGCCACCAGATTTAGTCACTAATTATGTGATAAAGTGAACTCACAATTTGGTTTAAATAAATTGCTTTTATTTAATGACCTGTCCCATATGTTTAGCAGAAGTCCACGCTGTGCCTAATACATTCTCTCTGAGGTTGTGTGATGTGTTGCACTATAGCTGTGAACACCTCAGGCCCGAATCCGTGGGAAGGACACAAAGACCCGGATCTAAGATGGCATAGAGTCCCCTTTAGTTGGGACACCTAAAGTGGTCCTTTTATGTATTCAGGCAGCTATGTCCCTTTTCCTGGGTCCATGGCAGTTCAAGGTTTGCCCAGTAGGTGGCAGGAGAATATTGTTTAAAAGGGTAGAGCACCATGTGCTCGGGATGGGGTCTTTCCTGGGACCTCACTTCTCTGAGAGGTCGATACAGGTCCTGCGTCTGGGCAGGTAACAGGCCCAAGTTATGGAAAGTTCATGTAGTGTTAAAAGTTTATGTTATAGTCACTCTACGAGCAAAAGATAGTGGTAGGGCAATTTTGAGCAGCTTTTTGGATCCAACAAGGAGAGTAGTTGGGGTTAGCACCCTTGCGGCGATCAAGCTGCCAGACAGGGACATGAGTGGGTGCGCTCAGGAGAAGGGAAAGTGCCAGGGAGTAAGAAACCACCAGTGAGTGGGTGAGCTCAGAGGCTGGAGGTCTGCCAAGGATGCAAGATACCACGAGAGTGGGTGAGCTCAGAGGCTGGAGGTCTGCCAAGACTGCAAGATACCACCAGAGAGTGGGTGAGCTCAGAGGCTGGAGGTCTGCCAAGGATGCAAGATACCACCGGAGAGTGGGTGAGCTCAGAGGCTGGAGGTCTGCCAAGGATGCAAGATATCACCAGAGAGTGGGTGAGCTCAGAGGCTGGAGCTCTGCCAAGGATGCAAGATACCACCAGAGAGTAGGTGAGCACTAGGGAAGGGGGAGCTTCCAGCGAGCAAGATACCACCGTGAGTTAACCTGTGCTGGGGATAGGATCACCAAGACAGGCTGCACTACCTCTGAGAGGGAACTACTTGAAATACCATAAAGAGTGGTTATACAGGAAGATCTATATTGCTGTACTGCTGTGAGCCAATAATCTGCCATTTGTCCAATAAAGAAGTTTTCTGTTTGAAGCAACCACCCTTGACTGCTATTGCTTTCAGCCTGATTGATTTGTACACCAGGAGACACTCAGAATCCACTTTTGGGTTTACCTTGACGTGGTATGGAGGCTTATCAATTTTTTGATCATAACTTTGTAACAAAAAACCCTGTCTTTCTTTTTTTTAGACAGGGGATTATTGTTTTAGACAGGGGATTATTGTATTTAAATATGTTTTAATATGGCTTTAGGAATGCACCCACAACCCTCCTTTTTTGTACCTGAAATGTAGCCGGAAGCTGTGGCTGAGCTTCATGTGGTTAGTGCACCCTCATACCCACCCCTTAATTAACGGTGGACCTATGTCCTTGTTGTTTTTTATTAATCCTTGGTTTGGGCAATTTCTCTCCTTTAAAAGCCACAAATGCTAGCGGCTGGGGAGGCTTTAGCCTTTTTATTTGAAACCAACGCCTATGAGACACTCGTTATATCTGCTGCACTTATCACTAGGTAACACTTTTGCACAGATTCACACACATTACATCTATTACACTCCTCATTTAGCTTTTCCTTTTTCATCTCCTTCTACATCTGTACCCACACCTGTACTTATACTCACACACATACACACACAAGTGTGCACTTATATATACAACTTTACTTTGCCTTCATTATAGTCTCTTTACAATCACTTTTTTTTTTTAAATGGGCGTTGGTCTGGGCAGTCTCCCCTTCAAAAGCCGCATATGCAGGTGGCGGGGGAGGATCTAGTCCACAGATTGAAACCAAGCTTTTATATTTTGATCACAGGTAAACAAGTTAGGGAGTGCCGTATGGGGCTTACCTTGATGTGGTATGGCGGCTTATCAATTTTATGATCATAACTTTGTAACAAAAAACCCTGTTTTTCTTTTTTTAGACAGGGGATTATTGTATTTAAATATGTTTTTATATGGCCTTAGGAATGTACCCACAACCCTCCTTTTTTGTACCTGATATATGGATATCCCCTCCAAGGACATTTTTTCTCCTTTCATTCCTGTTTATTATTGTTGTAAATTGAATTTGATCAGAAATACTATTTTGCACCTTTAACACTAAAAATATATTTCATTATAATCTATATTAACCTGGCAGGAAAGAGTGAATTTACAATTGTTTGGGTTTATATTAAGCTGCTGTCATTTTAACAGATGATGCATGTATTAATAAAACTTCCCTAATGTAAAAAAAAGTTGTCATATTAAAGAGATACTGACACCAGAAATGAAACCATTTTTACATCTATAATAGTATTGGCTTTGTTTGCTAATTATAATTTTGCCATAAAGTATTTCTCAAAGCTTTTACATTATCCATCTGACTCCCCGTGCTCGTCTATGAGGGAGCTACCATATTTGTGCAACAGGAGTCCGTTAGCATTAGAAACTGAGATGGGACAGTCAGGTTGGCAAAACATCCAGGTTAAGGAACTTCAAGTAATAATTATTTACAAAAACAGACCTCTCAGCAAAAAAAATGATCAACATGACCTATAGGTAACTTTGAATGTACATTCATATTTTAAAAAGTAGTTTTTTAGCATCAGTATCAATTTAAGACATAACCGTAAATACATATGCCTCCTCCCCTGTGGCTAACACAGCACCCCCAGCATATGATTAAACACTTTAGGGGCCCCTAACATCAACGCTAACAATCCCCCAGCACAAATACCAGGCTTATGTTCCACAGGCAGAGCAGGGCACACACAGGCAGAGTATGATGCGTTGATGTCATTAGCATGTTCACAAAGTAATTCTTTCTCGAACTGACTAAATAATATAGTTTTCAAATTACAACCAAAACACAATTTTTAAAGATATTTAAGTAGCTTTTCTAATCCAGAATTTCTATGTTATCTATACTTCCTCTTCATCCAGATGGGTCATGCCACCCATCCTCTCCCTTAGTTTAGCATATTAAGGAATTCATGCTTACTGAATTATTTTTTTTACAAATAAAATGCATGGTTAAACTCCACAAAATCAAATTTCTGGCCTCATTCAAAAAGGATCTCTTCTATAGAGTTGTCAACTGGCACTAAAAGCTACTTTCTTTCTTAGAAACTTATCATGGCTTAAAACACTGGACAAAATTAAGCGACTGCTATCTTAGCCACCATCCACCAAACCATAAATGTTATCCCACAGTTGAAGTGCTACCATTATAGGCACCATCCCACAGGCACCATCTCCCTACTTTACCTGCTATCCCACAGCCACAGTCCCTTCCTAGAGACTAGTATCACACTGCTACTATAAGCATAATCTCTCCCTACTGTACCTGCTATCCCACAGCCACAGTCCCTTCCTAGAGACTAGTATCGCACTGCTACTATAGGCACAATCTCTCCCTATCGTACCTGCTATCCCACAACCACAGTCCCTTCCCAGAGACTATTATCCCACTGCTACTATAGGCACCATCCCTCGCTAATATACCTGCTATGCCACAGCACAGTCCCTTCCCAGAGGCTGTTATCCTCACTGCTAATATTTTATACACCAACTATCCCTACTATATATGCTATCCCTCAGCCACAGTCCCTTCCCAGAGTCTATTATCCCCGCTGCTACTATAGGCACCATCTATCCCTACTACACCTGCCATTCATCAGCCACAGTCCCTTCCCATAGACTATTATCCCTCTGCTACTATAGGCACTATCTCTTCCTGCTATACCTGCTATTCTACAGTCCCATTCCCTTCCCAGAGACTATTATGTCACTACTACTACTACTATAGGCACCATCTCTCCCTACTAGACCTGCTATCCCACAGCCACAGTCCCTTCCCAGAGACTATTATGCCACTGCTACTATAGGCACCATCTCTCCCTACTATACCTGCTAACCCATAGTCACAGGCCTTCTTTTGCCCTGAGGGCGTCCTGAGCCCCCTCCCTGTTAAAGAATAGCACGCATGTACATCCTTTCTTCTTGCTGGAGCACTAGCACCTAGTGGCTAGTGCTCCAAAATTAAACTAATTGGCCATACGGCTGGGCAGCATGCCTTCCCTTAATCTGTGCTGCCGTAGGCCGGGTCTTTGCGGCCTCGTCACAATTCCGGGCCTGTCTATATCCATAGCTGTGATCACTATATAGAGGCCATGATCATTACTGATCATTACTGATACTCAAAAGCAAAGCCACTGTGCAGCAAAGAATATTATAAGCATATGAGTGATATTGATAAAATTTACCAGATCCAAATTTATTACAATGCCACCAGAAAAATTAGGGCCTGTTACAAAAAAATAGAATTTACATGATCCACATGGCCCTTGTTGAGTACAAGGCAGCAGTACCAGGCCCCAAATTGTCATATTACAATTATCTGCTGCCGCTGCTCCCTGCTTTATGATTTGGAGATGTAAAGCAGGTTCCAGACATGCCTGGTAATGACAATGTTGCCTAATTGGTGGGTAAACATTTTATTGCACAAATTCCACCAATACATAAAAATGTATGCCCAGAGAGCCAGGAAGGTTTGCCATTCCAATGGCATTAGATCTTTGTTATTATTGCCCTAAGTGTCCCAGCAGGTGCTTGGTGACCAATGACACATGATGGAGCTTGTGCCTTTATGAATCCATTATCTCTTGTACTGATGCCAAAAGTTACTGGCACCTCAAAAGATCACCTTTCAGGGCAGTTATCTGTAGTTTTTTATCTGTATTTTGTAGCAATATTTACTTTAGTTTTTTGACATCTCTGAATTTGTGGTTAGTGTAGGCAGTTTTTTGTACGCTAAAAGTTTTCAAAGGATGGTTTACCCCTTTAGTATGTTTTAGTATAGCTAATTCTAAGCGACTTTCATTTCACTTCATTTTTAATTTTGTATAGTTTTTATTTATATATGGTCTTCTGACCATTTAAAAAGCCAATGCTCTTTAAGGCTACTACAGTATTTTTTTTTTTTTAAATATTTTTATTTGTGTAGTTCTTTGCAGAAATATACCATCACATTACATTCTGTTAATATCAAAATGCATACTCCCGATACATTCACAAAACGGTATATCCCGGCCATGATACAGAACTACATTTTATGTATAAATGCGAAACACCGTTTTCGTTTCAACAATAGTGTCAACAATTTAACATCTTACCACAAATCGAAATACAAAACAAACAGAAAAAAAAACAAAAAAAAAAACGGTCATCATAACCTAACTGGTGGAGACCCAGATACCATGGAGTGAGAATGGAAATCAAGTACATATAGAGTGCCTGACTGCCCCGCTATCGCAACCTATCAAATGGCGCCCGAAACTGTACCATTAAACCTATACCTAATCCAGGGTTGCCAAATTTTGTTAATCGTCTGTAACCTGTCCGTAGCCAACCCCGAGAGCCTTTCATTCACATATATCCAATCGACCTTATTTTTAAACATAGAAGGCTACTACAGTATTTTATTGTTTTCCAAAGCTTTTGGAAATAAGTGCAGAAGATGCTGAAAAGTGGGAGAAGAAAAATAATAGAAAAAATCCTGACTTTTTCAGATTTTCAGCTTATGCAGCAGCACAGCTACGCCAATATCAGAGGCTGACAAAGCAAATTAATCCAGACATGGACGAATATGAGGTGCAGAAAAAGAAGCAATGTGAAATGTTCTACCCATCGTCAGACAGTTTGTACCATGGTACTCATGTACCCTCCCAATTTGGGATTGACAGAATGGTCACAGATCTTGAAAAAAAGATTGGAAAAATGTGAAATATACAGCATACACTGATGATGCCAATATTGACTACATTAATGAGAGAAATTCTAAATTCAACAAGAAGGCAGATATGCCACTGAGAGGAAACAAAACTGGCTCTTCTGGTTCACTTGTTTTTAATCTTGTAAAATATTTACTTAAATCCAGTTCTTAGCAATGTACTGTCTACTCTTTGTCCTAACAGGCATGTTTCAGGCATTTTTTAACAATCCTGGAAAAATAGTTGAGTGTTTTGTTTACATTATCCCTTCCAAAGTAATGTTAATCTGTAAAAAAAAAGTTAACACAGGAGTGTAATTTCCAGTATTTTTGATGCTGGTGCAAGTTTAGCCAATATAGAAATTAGTGAATAGCGGAGAATTCATGTGCCATGGGCCCTAGGCAGGTGCAGTTGCAATTTTAGCATTTGTTGAGTTAGAGATGTTGGGACCTTAAAAGTTGCTACTCATAGGCCCATAACTTGTAGCCTCAAATGGTTACTATTTGCACTAAATATGTTTTCTCTTTTTTTGCAGAAGGCTCTCCTCATTCTCCTGAGGAAGAAGTCTTGCACAGGACCTGCATTGATTGAAGGGAAAGAATACCCCAGTTTTTAAAATAAGCTCATTACATTCTCTACCCCCAGTCTGACCCCAGTCACTGCATTAACCTCTGAATGCCCAGAGGGAAGGGCAGTCCTTCAAGCCATGGTTCCCCAGAGGTTTCCTCCACAGCGGATTTTTCCTCTGCTGAGTGCTGAAGCATGACTCTTCAGGAGCCCAGAGGCTCTGCTAATTATTCCCAATATGTTGTATTTTAACAGCAGTGATCATTTTATAGTAAAATACTTTCTCTGATCTTTGATCGTTCTCTTTATCATTTCATAGGGATTCTCACAGCCTGTTTTGCACACATCTATAAGAATCAGATGGGAGTCATCAGCTCTCCCAGTTCAAACACGAGTTGATATTGATCATGTCTCCATTTTGAAGAAGATAGGGGACAGGAATTTCATGTTATTTAGACAGGAGACCCAGTGGATATTATCACTTGTTACAGTTGCCCCCAAGGGTTTGAAAGAACATTTACTCTTATTGGTTTTTGACTAGTAAGCTACTGTGCTGCACACTTATTTTCTGGTATAACCTTATATACATATTGGATAGGTATGCATGTGCAGTAACTCTCTGTGGAGAGTTGTAAGATGTGCTGTGAATGAGAGAGAGATGCGCATGCATGGGCAGACTTTAAAAATGAAAGTCATGACTCCCTACCCCTTGTGACAACCCCTGCCTCTTCTCTATCCGGGTTGGCCAGTTTCGGCCAAAACTGGGTCGCTGGGAAGGGAAATGGGCTTAGTGGCATGGAAATGGCAGGGAATATGTCATTCCTTTCATATAAGGGGTCTCTGTCTTCGGTCGGGGAAGGAAGGAGTTTATAGGCTGTTGCAAAATATACCTCCAATTACATGCCCACATGTACTGTGGGTCACCTGCAGTCAGGCCCCTATTTGTGGCGAGGCCACAAAGGCCCGGGCCTAGCGTGGCAAAATATTAGGGGTGGCATGCCACCCAGCCCCTTTTTACGGAGCACTGGGGGCGCGCAGCTCACAAGTGCTCTGGTGCATTCGATCACGTGGGATGGAGGTGCTAGGACGGCGTTGCCTAGGGGCACCTGCCCATGAAATTCGGCCCTGCTTGCAGTTTTAGTAGGGGGGTCCCCAGTGTAAACATTTTGCAGGGGTGCTTGTTGGGCAAGCAATCTTATATGAGCTGCAGGTCATCTGCAGTTTCAGCAGGGGGGTCCCTGGTGTAAACATTTTGCAGGGTTCCTTGGGTGACTATAATTACACCACTGGGCCAGAGCCTGCTTCTGCACTAGGCACAAAATATTCTATTTTATGAGCAAACAGTGCTGTGCTGCTGTGAGTACAAATGAGTCTGAATCACGTGGGTTTGTATGTAGGGGATGGGTACTGATTTCACCTGCTGGATGTGTGAGCCATTTTGTTTCTCAAAGCCCCACCCTTGTAACACAGCTCTCCCAGTGCTACTGAATAACTCCCAGCATCCTCCTGGTACCTTTGCCACAGACTGCCTGATGCCTGGTATTCACACACTCTGCCTGTTATACACATACAGGTGATAGAGTCTGCTACTACTACTACTACTACTGCTGTAATTTTTATAGTTTCTCTTTAATATTCAACAGGATACGTTGCTTATAAGTAGGTGGGGATGTACAGCAACACAAAGCTGTGGCCAATGTCAATATTAAGAATCAGGGAGAAGGCGATGTTCATTACCTTCTCTGACAAACAAAACCCTTGGAAAACATACAGCAGTGTTAAATGTGACCTCCACCCAAAAATGGTCTTAAAGCTCTTTGTAAATGTAATTGCTATTACATGCAGTATTTGATTTCCCCTTTCTGTTCTTTGATTCTGAAACAAAACAGATCAGTTCTACTCCAGTTCTGTTAATCAGCTTGTCTCTGCTACAGGTGTTCAGGTCTCAGGAACCGGTAGTGCAGAGAATATAAACATCCAGAGACTGCTTTGAATAGCACTTGTGAAAAAACTGTAAAACTAATGAAAATTTTTTAAAGGAATTGTTCAGTATAAAAATAAAAGCTGAATAAATAGAAAAGCTGTGCAAAATAAAAATTCTATATAGTTAGCCAGAAATGTATTGTATAAAGGCTGGAGTGACTGGATGTGTAACATAATAGCCAGAACACTACTTCCTGCTTCGCAGCTCTCTTGGTTTTCACTGATTGGATACCCTGGTTACCAGGCAGTAACCAATCAATGACTTGAGGGGGCCACAAGGGTCATAACTGTTGCTTTTGAATCTGAGCTGCATGCTGAGGATCAATTGCAAACTCTAAAAGGTAGAGAGTAGTGATGGGCGAATTTGCGCCGTTTCGTTTAGCCGAAAAATTCTCGAATTTTGCGCGAAATGGCGAAAAATTTGTGAATTCGCGCCGGCGTCTCGTTTTTGACGCCGGCGCCCGTTTTTGACGCCGGCAAATTTTTTCCGTGAATTTTCGCGGGCGTTTCGCGAATTTATTCGCTGCCGGCGAATCGCACAAATTCGCCGCGAATTTGCGCCTGGCGAATAAATTCGCCCATCACTAGTAGAGAGATGTGATCTCTAGAGATACTGCTTGTGGTGGTGTCATCCACATTGGTAATTTATTTTCCCGAAAGTGCCAATATACTACTTACAGGCCCCAGAAATTTTAAGAGCCAGCAAGCTCCAATTTTTTTACTGTACTCATATCACTTCCCCCAGATGTTTCACTCCTTAGCATAAGCAGCAAATCTTTTATCCACACTCAGGGTAGAACTCCACAAGCGTTTTTTGGTCGGATCAACGCCCACCAACAAAACGCATGCAACAAGTCGGATGGAGTCGCATGCGTCAAGTGATAGTTGGACTGAATAAAAAGTTGGAGATAACAACTACACAGTCCAACTGTCGGATGAAGACACTGCTTTCTGCATCCACATCCGACAGTTGTGTCGCGTCGGATGTAATGTAGTTTTACCTTCGACGTTTCATTCAGCGCAATTAGAATCTTGACACCTGCGTCTCCATCTGACTTGTTGTGTTTGTTTTGTCGGCGGGCGTCGACTTGACGAAAAATGCTTGTGGAGTTCAACCCTAAGTCGCCAAATGCAATAAAATCTAGAGGAAGAAACAGAGGTTAGTAATATCTTGCATGTGTGGCCTGGGCAAAGGGGACGGCACAGCAAGAACTCCAGAGAGCCAAGTCCAAGACTGACTGAAGAGATATGGATATATTACTGGCTAGGACAGTGATCCCCAACTAGTTGCTCTCCAACCCCTTGGATGTTGCTCCCAGTGGCCTCAAAGCAGGTGCTTATTTTTGAATTCCAGCCTTGGAGGCAAGTTTTATTGCATTAAAACCAGGTGTACAGCCAAACAGAGCCTTAATGTAGGTTCACATTCCACATAGGGGCTATTAAATGGCCAATCACAGTCCTTACTTGGCATTTTTCATGCTTGTGTTGCTCCCCAACTCCTTTTACTTCTGAATGTTGCTCACGGTTTGTAAAGGTTGGGGATCCCTGGGCTAGGATAATGCCTAAAAACGACACAGTGACGTTTACATGCTCCTATCACACAGCCCTTGATGCTAAAGTAAGCATGATGCTACCTTTCCTTTCCCTTTAACAAATGTATATTGGAAAGGTGCACAGAATACATTTTCTTTCGTCATGCACAAAACACTTATTGGATTTAACTCATCCTTTTGGTTGCTACAGTTGTCCCTTCAATACAAATATAATGTTTCCCCACATATCAGTCCCTGGGGCGGACCATTGTGGGTGTAGGGCTCTTCCAGAAGATGAGGTACAGACCATTGCTAGAGGCTTATTTATTTCCAACTTCTTGCTGTAGAAATTGAATTGCATTAGTGCTTTTAGCCTGTTTTGTCCCAAACAGCAATATCCATGCAGACAGCAATACCCATTCAGAGTCTACCATAAAACAGTAAAGGTACTAAAAGATACGTACACAAGTGAACATCCTCTTCACCTTGGCTTTATCACTGATCACATGATATCCATGCCACAGTACACACAGCGCTGCTCCCCCTCGCCCACTTACCTTTCCGGGCAGAAACGCTAGTGCGGATAGCACAATTGCGCTCTCTGCACTAGTAAAGCTGAATTTCCGGTTTAAAGACCAAAAAATTCTTAAAGACACTGGGGGCGGCTTTTTGCCTCCCCTTGAAACCCATCTTGCGCTGCCGCCTGAGGCGAGTTATTGAAACCCGTTATCTGGAAAGCTCTGAATTGCCATCTCCCATAGACTCCATTATAAGCAAATAATTCAAATTTTTAGAAATGATTTCTCTTTTCTCTGTAATAATAACATTCATGTTTAAAGGGGATGTAACCCCAAATAGTTTTGCCTAATGAAAGAAAAAATAATTCTAAGCAACTTTCCAGCATTCATGCTGAAAATAATTTCATGTAAAATGTAAATGCAATCGCAATCTATAACAGTATATGTCTTTCCCTTGCTATTCTCTTCACTGGCCAGTCTCACTTTTAAAACAAAGCAGAAAAAGTCATGGTTTGAGGACAGCTGAATTCTGCTACATTTGTAAATGTGAAGTGACATTTCTTTCTACATGTTATTGTTAAAGGGTTTGTTCACCTTTGATTTAGCTTTGAGTATGATATATAGGGGCAAATTCACGATGCGCCGAAGCGCCTAACGCTAGCGTCAATTCGCTAGCGTTGGGCATTTTCGTTACTTCGCAAATTCACTAACGGACGCTGGCGTAACTTCGCTAGTGTAACTTCGCACCCTTACGCCTGGCGAATTTGCGCAATGGACGTAACTACGCAAAAAACGCTGGCGTTTTTTCTATATTATGGGTGATAGGCTGAAAAAGATTGAAACATTTTTTGGGGCTCCCCTCCTTCCCCCCTACATTTCCTAACTCATTTAACTATACAGTGGGCACATGTGTAGGGCAAAATAAAAATTTTATTTGATGTTTTGAAGGTTTCCCAGGCATTTGTAGTGCTGCTACATATTCCTCCATTGAAATTTGAATTTGGCGCCATATGCAAATTAACCATCGCTAGGGTAACTTTGCTTCGCTTAGCAAATCAACGCTAGCGCAACTTCGCAACCTTACGCTACCCCTAAGCGCAACTTCAGATTTTAGTGAATTTGCGGAGCGCTGGCGAAACTACACCTGGCGCAACTACGAATCTTAGTGAATGTCCCACATAGCGTGATATGCAATTGGTTTTAATTTTTTTTTACTTGTGGTTAGGAGAGGGTCTGAATAGAAAGATTAGTAATAAAAAGTAGCAATAACAATAAATGCGTAGCCTTACAGAGCAAATGTTTTTTAGATGGGATCAGTGAGCCCCATTTGTAAAGTGTATAAAGTCAGAGGAAGGCAAATCATTCAAAAACAAATAATGAAGACCAATTGAAAAGCTGCTTAGATTTGCCCAATCTATAACATACTTAAAGTTAAATTCTGCAAATGTATAACATAGAAAAAATCATTAACTGACCCCTGAGTATTTGTATTTTAACACTTTTTTAATATCCTTAACCTCATTCAGTGTTTTTTTTTGAAGCCTAAAATGCCATGGCACCCTGTCTCATAGAACACAGTGGATGTATACAAACTAGCACCCTGTGCAGCACAGGGGATCAAGTAGACAAGTTGGTGGGCTGAGAAGGACTATTGCTGCCAAATAGTTTGCAGCTCTGCACAGGTAAAATAAACATGGAATCTGAAACTTGCCAAAAAATATGAAGGAGCCGTCACATTGGTTCATCATGCAAAATATAAAGCAAAATAAAAAGCAAAAGCAATAGGTCTACCCTAACTCAGTAATGAACAGGGAGTTATTATCACATAGACCATACGATTGCTCTACATTGCAAATTGCACTAGCGAAATTGTGATTAGCTGTTATGTATCAAACTCTCAGAGGGCCTCCTGATTGCTGTGCTGGCCTCAAAACATTGCGGCTCAGGGGCTGAATATTCCTGCTGTGGTAAATGATAAAACACAACACAGACCTGGTTGATTTCCCTTCTCAGGACAAAGTATGGAGCACCCCTTGTGCACTTTGGTCACGGTACATTTACACTGTTATTACAGCAGAAAACCTGTTAATCCTCTAATGGCTGCTCCTGTGTATTACATTAATGCTCACTATAAACTCTGCTGTTGTGCATTTCATGCATACTCATTCTATACTCTCCTGCTTTTTCTGCCTGCACAATCCCTACAGGAGTTTATACATATCCCCTGTATCCCTTGTACATTACAGGCTAATTCCTTTCAATTCCAAGTCTTCTTTATACTATCCCTTGTGGCTGCTCATTCCATGTTTCCTACCTGCTAGGCTACAACCTCTGATGAATGCATAAAGGAATCCCTACCCTCCCTGTATCATTCCTGCCTACTCTGTTATAGGGTAGTTTATCCATATTATCTGCCTTCTCTATTTAACCAATAAAGGCTGCTCCTGTTCTTTACCAGTCTTATCTATATAATCCCCTATGGTTGCTCCTGTATATCCCGTCTGGTCTGCTTAATCCCTTATGTCTACTCCTGTACAGTTTCCCGGTCTCCCTACCTGCCTGTTCCTGTACATCCAATTGCTCATTCCTGTATATTCCCCTATCCTTTCCCTGTGCTCATTCCTGTATATTCCCCTATCCCTTCCCTATGCTCATTACTGTATATTTCCCCTAGCCTTTCCCTATGCTCATTACTGTATATTCCCCTAGCCTTTTTATTTATTGGTAACTAAATAAACCTGTGTTGCATATTCACATGACTATAAGCTGCCTTTGTGACTCAATCTTTTTTGTATTAAAGGGGTAGACTTGAATAGAAAGATGGGTAATAAAAAGTAGCAATAACAATAAATGTGTAGCTTTACAGAACAATTGTTTTTAGATGGGGTCAGTCATCCCTATTTGAAAGCTGGAAAGAGAAGAAGGCAAATCATTAAAAAGCTATAAAAAAATGAAGAAATGAAGGCCAGTTGAATAGTTGCTTAGAATTGGCCATTCTATAACACAGTAAAAGTGAACCACCCCTTTAAATGGCAGGATTATACATCTGTTGTAAAGCCCTTCTTTTGTTCTCAATAGCTTCCAGTTGAAATGACTAAAACAGTTTCTACATTCTTATTGTACATCAATCGAATTTCTAATTAAAAATAAATGAATATATATTTATAAAGGAGCTTCATCTGCTAAGTAAGAGTGTGTGAGTACTACAGTATACAAAAGTATGAGTATCGGTACACAAGTGGCATCCCCAAGTGATTGTATTTACTTACCTGAAACCCCAGGCCGGTGCTCCTATCAGCAGAAAACTGCACCAGCCCAGGGTTATTCCAGCGAGCACGACTTCTTCTTTCTTAAAATTTCCTGGGGCAGACACATGCGCATTAGAACAAAAAAAAACCAACTTAGTTAAAGTTCAGCTTTTTACTGTAATGCGCATGCACAGCCGCGAGAAGAAAGCCGGAAGAGGATCGCTCCGTGGTGCTCACTGGTATAACCCCGGGCCGGTGCAGTTTTCAGCTGATAGAAGCAATGGCCCAGGGTTTTCAGGTAAGTCAATACAATCACTTGGGGATTCCTAACATTTGGCACCCCCAAGTGGAAGAAGACATTCCTTCTCCTTTATATAAGATACTATTCGAGTTTTGAGGTCATTCGAGGTAAAAAAAAACTGTATCTATCGACCTTTGATAAATCTGCCTGACACTTTTATGCACCCATACTCTTCCACTCCCACACTCTTCTGCTTATATATTCAAATACTTCCATACTCTTCCACTCTCATGCTCCTGCACTTGCTTGCTCTCATACACTCCTACTTCTATGATATCATACTCTCATGCTCCAAATAAGATGATGAGCGGCACTCCGAACAATGATTTTTATTCAATTTAGCGAGAATAGCAATGCCTGAGCCATTTCGGACTACACAGACCAATAA
The DNA here is from genome assembly GCF_017654675.1 of Xenopus laevis. Classification (NCBI taxonomy): domain Eukaryota; kingdom Metazoa; phylum Chordata; class Amphibia; order Anura; family Pipidae; genus Xenopus; species Xenopus laevis. Next base: position 53,907,306 of record NC_054379.1, on the reverse strand, counting down.
TACCAGCATGAATTATACAAATACAGATTAACACCCTCTGCTGGACCTCACAGTTAAAACCAAAACCAATTATTTGCAATATATAGAGTACATATAATCGACTGTACATGTATGGGACCTGTTATCCAGAATGTTTGGGACCTGGGGTTTTCCGGCTAACGGATATTTGTAATTTGGATCTTCATACTTTGTCTACTAGAAATCATGTAAACATTAAATAGGCTGATTTTGCTTCCAATAAGGATTAATTATATCTTAGTTTGGATCAAGTACAAGATACTGTTTTATTTACAGAGAAAAAGAAAATAATTTGTAAAAATTTGGATTATTTAGATAAAATGGATTTTATGGGAGATGGCCTTTCCGTAATTTAGAGCTTTCTGGATAATGGGTTTCCGAATAACAGATCTCATACCTGCATTAAAGACATAAAAAGTAAAACTGGAAAAGAGAATCAATATCATATGTCATGTTTAAACCCTTTGATTTTCTTGTATCCATAGTCAGAATCCTATCTTCCCTTAAGTTAAAAGGACACAGCAAGTCTCCCTTTCTTAAACCTATTGGTACCTGTTCAATTTTCTTTAGACTCTGGTGTACTGATTATCAGTTGCATTTCTGTGGTCTCTGATTCTGTCTTTTAATACTACGTACTGTATGGTCTACATATTGTTTTTCACAATGTTTGCACTGGAACCAATATACAATCCTTTTTGTACTGTATTTGCATTATGTTTTATTGTAATAACATTTCCTGTAACTGTAAAGGTAAAGTGTGTGCTTGCCACACTCATAACTGCCCTTAAATGATAGCAAAGTATCCTTACTTTGACCATGAAGATATTAAACTGGGAGATAATGTATTACTTAGAGTAGGTGCTCTCCTGGATACACCTTTAGACTGGGGTTTTTAAAATAAGATTAAGAATAACAATCCAGCTAATATTGTGAAATTCTGAGCTCAAGTCCGTAATAAAAAAATACAAATATTTTGTTTAGTAGTATTTTTCTCTGGATAATTCCTTACTGTAAGAAGTTTAAGGCAGTCTGAATAGCCTCTTTTTTCAAATTTGAACTGAGAATCTTTACTTATTCACTAAACATTTCTAAGTTAGTACAATTAAGTTTATACCTTACAAACCGATATGTTTATGATGATAACTACTAGCCCATAATATGGTATTGCCTGAAGTGAGTTTAGAATAGATCCTGAGTTCAATCTTTCCAGTGGAAATGTTATCCATAAGAGTTAAATATAGAAAATTAATCTCAGCAGTATCTGATGTCATGGTAAAATGTAAGTTCAAATCATTATCGTTGAAAGAAACTTTCATATAAAGAATATATAATCTATATAGCAGTCGTACCACACAATATGATCACTAAGGGAGTTATGTCCACAGATGTTTGACCACTCCAAGCAAACCATATAGAGGTTGTGTATAAGGGAACAAATTACTTCCCATATCTCTGGAGGTAAAACTCCCCATCAAAGTAAAAAAACTGATGTGACAATAGAAGTTCATGTGATAAAATTGGCTTAAGAAATTTGAAAAAAAAATGTTTTTTTTAAACAATAGGCAACAAGCAGCACAAGACCGATTCAATGAACTCATGTTAAAAAAATGCATATTGCATACATCATTTTTATGCATTGTAAATAAATGACATTTCTCCATGATTTAGGTATTTAGAGCCATACAACCTGCTACAGAAAAAGTCACACACACACACTTTTATGGTTTTTCTAAGTTGCCCTCAGAAATTACCTCTAAGAGCCCTTAATACTGAAAATTGCTTGTAATTTAACATTTAAAGATCAGTTGGCATTCAACGAGTTAAATCACGCTACAATATCTATATATTAGCTCATGTTTGAAAACATACACAACAAATCTTAATATTTGATGTTTTATTATTTTTTAAGGCCTCAGTAACTGCGTAACAGCCATTCTCACCTCAACTGTACTAAAAACACATTTTACAAGAGAATGAGACGTGCCAGAAGTAAAACGCTTTCACGTAAAGATTGCCTATAAGAAATGCTGTAGGTTTAAAAAAATGGCAGGATTTAAATAGGTTAAATGACAGTGGTTTCAAGTTTTGTGAAATCCCCAAGGAGACCCTAAAGTTTTTCAAATTACTGATTAAGTGACTCGGAGCAGTTTCCAGTAAACTCTTCCTTTAATGTTTGAGCACCAGGTGGATGGACGTTCTCACTCGCTGTACTTTCTGTGTTGGAATGCTCGGCATGTCTTTGTACAGACAATCCTCCTTCAGTATTTGTATTATTATTGTTTGATGCATCACCCAACAAGAGGTTACTGTTACTCTGTAAAACCTGAAGGTGAAAAGCAGCAGGAGCAGATTTTTTTCTGCGTGGCGGAGCCTTTGGAATAAATGAATGGTCTTGCATTGGAATAACTTGAGTTGCTGACGATATCTCATCACTTAGTTTCCGTTGATGAATTTTGGCAATCTGAGATGGTGGCAGTGTTCTTGGTTTAGGTACAGGACGTACATTTTGGACATTATTAGAGGCCACAGATTCAGGTATTTGAGGGCTTTTAAATGCAATATTCTGGCCCGTTACATGAGGCTTTACTTCAGGTGCTATCTTTGGTGGAGCATCTTCGAAGTTCATTAAGTCGAGGTCAGAATCCAAGTTGGGTAAAGGGACTGACTGCTTAAGTTTTCCAGCATCACTGATGTTTAAATCGAGTAATATATTATCCACAGTGGCCAGTTGTGTGGAGGATGCAGAATCCAAAGTGCTATTTTGATCTTTTTCCACATCATCCTTACACATTTCTATTTCTGATCTGGTTAGTATAACAGCACTGTGTGACTTTTCAGGATCTACAGAATTTAAATGAACCTCTAGTTTTGGTATGGGCGGTACAGTTGGGGGTAGTTTTGAAGTGCTTGCACAGTCCAAGACATCGACATGAGGCAGTGGCTTAGCAGGAACACCACAAGCTTGTTCATTTGCCTTCTGCTTTGAATTGAAAGCCTGTGGGGATAAAAGAAGGCAAGAAAGCTACAATTAGATCTCACTATCTCAAAGTTTAGTAAAACACAAACCTGGTTGGGTTTCAACCCATACATTGAATGTCTGGTTAGCACTCCTTTTAAAGGGAACTCTTCTCATACACAGAACTTGTTCATTATTTTAGCAGGAGGGGGTTTTGCTGCCTTTTTGCTATCTGCACAAAAGAAAAGGGATGCACCGAATCTACTATTTGGGACTTGGCCAAATCCCCAGAGAAAGATTAGGCAGACTTCCTAACCGAATCCTAATTTGCATTGCATTTGCATATGCAAATTAGGGGCAGGAAAGAATTTAAAACATTCTTCTTTTGTGAAGAAAAGTTAAGTGATTTCCTTACCCGCCCCTAATTTACATATGCAAACTAGGGATCAGATTTGGTTCGATCAGGCACAAGGATTCGGCCGAATCCTGCTGAAAAAGACAGAATCCTGAACCGAAATCTGAATTCGGTGCATCCCTACAAAAGAATACTCTTGCACTAAACATCCAGGGATGCTGCATACTTGTTTGCTACTTAATATAGAGGAAGGTAAAGTCCCCCATTTTGCCCCCTAACTGTATTTGTGGGGCTGCTTCTGAGTGCTTTGAGGAAATTCCTTTTAGCTGGAAAGCAGGGTGCAAAGTGCAAACAAATGACAGATTGTGCCTTTTTTTTCACTTTGCACCCTGCATTACATTTTCTAAATGACCCCTATTGCATTTCTGTTTATACATACTGCATGCACGTGTACTATTTGCAGTCCCACAGATATACACAATTATATGTATTTATAGTGATCTCAGAGACCCTTTACTAGTTTGATGCCCCACTTTAGGCCCAAACTGGCATTTAGAATCAACAGTGGTATTCAGGGCCAGATTTCTTGTTACGGCACCAAGAGGTCGCACCCTGCCAACACCCTTATAAAATCGTGTGTGTGCAGCCTTCAATTTTCTACGAGGCAGGACACGCAGGAGATTTCCTGTATGCCCTGTGAAAACTTAAGGTGCAGATGAGCAGCATGCTGCCCCTTAATATGTGCCACCCTACTCCCGGGCATTTGTGACCTTACACAGAGGCTCAAACAGCCCTCCACCAGCTCACTAAATAGTGACTATCTATGGGACCTCACAGCAGCCCCTTTGGCATTTGCCAGGATCCACAGATTGCCAGTCTGGACCTGCCCCACTTTACAAATAATTGTCTATTTTATCCAGCATGTCTTCTTGTATATTCTATGGAATAATATTACCCATACTATGAGTTATAGTTACATAGTTACATAGTTAAATTGGGTTGAAAAAAGACAAAGTCCATCAAGTTCAACCCCTCCAAATGAAAACCCAGCATCCATACATACACCCATCCCTACTTTTAATTAAATTCTATATACCCATACCTATACTAACTATAGAGCTTAGTATCAGAATAGCCTTTGATATTATGTCTGTCCAAAAAATCATCCAAGCCATTCTTAAAGGCATTAACTGAATCAGCCATCACAACATCACCCGGCAGTGCATTCCACAACCTCACTGTCCTGACTGTGAAGAACCCCCTACGTTGCTTCAAATGAAAGTTCTTTTCTTCTAGTCTAAAGGGGTGGCCTCTGGTACGGTGGTCCACTTTATGGGTAAAAAGGTCCCCTGCCATTTGTCTATAATGTCCTCTAATGTACTTGTAAAGTGTAATCATGTCCCCTCGCAAGTGCCTTTTTTCCAGACAAAACAACCCCAACCTTGACAGTCTACCCTCATAATTTAAGTCTTCCGTCCCTCTAACAAATTTAGTTGCACGTCTCTGCACTCTCTCCAGCTCATTTATATCCCTCTTAAGGACTGGAGTCCAAAACTGAACTGCATACTCCAGATGAGGCCTTACCAGGGAAAACATAATTATGTTTTCATCCCTTGAGTTAATGCCCTTTTTTATGCAAGACAGAACTTTATTTGCTTTAGTAGCCACAGAATGACACTGCCCAGAATTAGACAACGTGTTATCTACAAAGACCCCTAGATCCTTCTCATTTAAGGAAACTCCCAACACACTGCCATTTAGTGTATAACTTGCATTTATATTATTTTTGCCAAAGTGCATAACCTTGCATTTATCAACATTGAACCTCATTTTCCAGTTTGCTGCCCAGTTTTCCAGTTTAGACAAATCACTCTGCAAAGTGGCAGCATCCTGCATGGAACCTATAGTTCTGCACAATTTAGTATCATCTGCAAAAATTGAAACAGTACTTTCAATGCCCACCTCCAGGTCATTAATAAACAAGTTGAAAAGCAAGGGACCTAGTACAGAGCCCTGCGGTACTCCACTAACAACACTGGTCCAATTAGAAAATGTTCCATTTACCACCACTCTTTGTAGTCTATCTTTTAGCCAATTCTCTATCCAGGTACAAATACTATGTTCCAGGCCAACATTCCTTAATTTAACCAGTAACCTTTTGTGTGGCACTGTATCAAATGCTTTAGCAAAGTCTAAGTAAATCACATCCACTGCCATCCCAGAATCGAGGTCTCTACTTACATTCTCATAAAAAGAAATGAAGTTAGTCTGGCAAGATCTATTACGCATAAAACCATGCTGGCACAAACTCATAGTATTGTGATTTGCTATGAAGTCCAGTATCTTATCCTTTATTAACCCTTCGAAAAGCTTTCCTACCACTGACGTCAGACTAACTGGCCTATAGTTTTGAGGCTGAGAACGGGATCCTTTTTTGAATAGAGGCACCACATTAGCAATTCGCCAGTCTCTCTGCACTATGCCAGATCTCAATGAATCCTGAAAAATTAAGTAAAGAGGTTTGGCAATCACAGAGCTAAGCTCGCTAATTACCCTGGGATGAATACCATCTGGCCCTGGACCTTTGTTAATCTTAACATGTTCTAGTCTCTTTTGAATTTCTTCATGTGTGAACCATGCATCATTAGTTGTATTACTAGAATTGGGACTGTTAAGAAGGAAACCTTCACTTACTGGTTCCTCATTTGTGTAGACAGATGAAAAATATGAGTTCAGAATCTGCGCTTTTATTTTTTTTTCATCAACCAGCTGACCCCCCTCTGATAGTAAGGGTCCCACCCCTTCCTGCTTCATTTTTTAACATATTTAAAAAATAATTTTGGATTTTTTTTACTGCTAGCTGCAATATCCTTTTCTATAGCAATTTTAGCTTGCCTTATAGCTTCCTTGCATGATTTATTGGCCTCTTTGTACCTTATAAATGTTTCGGCTGTACCAGCTAACTTGAAAGCCTTAAAAGCACGTCTTTTCTTACCCACCTCAACACCAACGCTTCTATTGAACCAAAAAGGTTTTGCTTTGCAACGACGTTCCTTGCTTACAAGTGGAATATACTGACAAGTATATTTATTAAGCACCATTTTAAAGACTTCCCATTTTTGTTCTGTGTTTAACCCTGTGAAAAGCATTTCCCACTTAATATGTTGCAGAGATGCCCTTATACTGTCAAAGTTTGCACGTCTGAAATTTTGTGTTTTAGTTACTCCCTTATAGAATTGCTTCTGCAACAGAATCTCAAAGGAGACCATGTTATGATCACTATTCCCTAAATGCTCACCCACACAAATGTTAGAGATGAGTTCAGTATTGTTAGTTATTACAAGGTCCAAAAGAGAGTTATTCCAAGTAGGTTCTTGAACGAGCTGGAATAAAAAGTTGTCATTCAGCATATTTACAAACCTACTAGCTTTTTCTGTCTTAGCAACCCCATTACCCCAGTCAATGTCTGGGTAATTGAAGTCACCCATAGTAATAACTTGACCCAGCTGTGAAGCCGCTTGTATCTGCAAGAGTAGCTGGGCTTCATACTCGACACTTATACGAGGTGGTTTATAGCATACACCAATGATAATTCTTTTTGTTACCTTTTGCCCAGTCCAAATCTCTACCCAGAGTGATTCTACACCCTCACCAGTGCCAGCTATTGTTATTTCTTTAGCGCATGGCTTTAATTCAGGCTTTACATACAAACACACCCCTCCACCCTTTTTAATCCCTCTGTCCCTCCTAAAAAGGGTGTAACCATTTAAATTCACAATCCAGTCACATGTTTCATCCCACCAGGTCTCAGTGATACCAATTATATCATAATTTTTAGAGCATGCAATTAATTCCAGGTCTCCCATTTCACCTGACAAACTCCGTGCATTTGCCAGCATACAGCGGAGGTTACTACTTTTACTTTTGAAATTTGCATTACTTAGTGAAGAATTATACGTTAAGTTAGTATTATTCTGTTTTCCTTGTAACAGAGGGACCTCCTTAGCTGGTAAACTGTATGCCCCCCTCACTCCTCCCCCATGACCCCTTACTAACCCCACTGCCCCGTCTACCCTAGCTTCCCCATAATTCGTTATCTCACCCACCCCCCCCCCTTGCCTAGTTTAAACACTCCTCCAACCTCTTAGCCATTCTTTCCCCTAGCACCGCGGACCCCCTTCCATTGAGGTGCAAACCGTCACGACTGTATAGGTTGTACCCCAAGGAAAAATCGGCCCAGTGCTCTAGGAACCCAAACCCTTCCTTCCTGCACCAAGACTTGAGCCACGCATTTAGCTCCCTAAACTCCCGCTGTTTTCCTAAACTTGCACGTGGCACAGGAAAAATTTCAGAAAAGATGACATTGGAAGACCTTTCCTTGATCTTAAAGCCTAGATCCCTGAAATCATTCTTTAAGGTCTTCCATCTACCATTTATTTTGTCATTAGTACCGATATGCACTAAGACAGCTGGGTCATGCCCAGCCCCACCCAATAATTTGTCTATCCGATCAACCACATGCCGAACCCTGGCACCAGGTAGACAGCAAACTGTTACCCTATCCACTTTCCTAATAATTGAGTCCCCTACAACCACAATCTGCTTAGGCCTGACTCTACTCTCCTCCCCACCACTACTAGAGAAACTGGTCTTCCGGCTGTTAGAGATCAGCCCCATCTAGAATTGCCAATCCAGAGTTCATACTCCCATCATCTTCACACAAGCTGGCAAATTTGTTGCGATGTATAATCTCCGGATCAGCCTCCATTTTCCTTTTGCCCACCTTAGATTTTCTAACTGTCACCCAGCTAGCTGCCTCAACATCCTGCTGCTGTTCTGTTCCCCCCAAACTATCTGACCCCGCTAGGTCCTGCTCAGTGAGCAAAAGACTCCTTTCAAGATTGTCAATCGACCGCAAAAAATTGCATTATAATCATATTAATTGTCGTCTTAGAGTTCCTTCACAAATGAAAAGGGATTGCAGCTTTTTAGATGATCAGAGAGCCAGAAAAGGAATTGATCGTGGGCATATAATCCTATACATCACTAATATTAAACTGTGTATTTTTATTATTTTCCGGACATGCCCCACTTTACAAATAATTGTCTATTTTATCCAGCATGTCTTCTTGTATATTCTATAGAATAATATTACCCATACTATGAGTTATAATCATATTAATTGTAGTCTTACAGTTCCTACACAAATAAAAAGGGCTTGCAATTTTTTTAATGATCAGAGAACCAGAAAAGGAATTGATCGTGGGCATATAATCCCATACATCACTATTATTAAACTGTCTATACATTTTTCTTATCCAATAAACATGCTTACAGGTTCAGGCTTCGCTTCAGATTTTTGCTTTGTGCTGGGAACCCTTGGTGGCGGCCTTTGTGGCACCAGAGCTAGCTCTGAGGCTGGGACAACCTTCTGTGGTGAATTCTTTGGCTTTTCATTCAAATTACTGTTTTGTTGACGTACACCAGTCTGAGACACTTCTTGTTTGTCTGAAACATATTAAAATATCTGATGAAAATGAACATGTTCCTGCTTTACAAAAACTCTTGTTTTCAAATGAATAAATAATGAATGGATGAACCGCATACAGTCTGAAAATACATTCCATAAATTAATTATAGCGCAAAATACAATATTTAATACAGTACTCTTGGGTTTCACCTGTTTGAAACAGAGCATTCTCTACATATAATTTTACCATTTAAAGATTAAGTCCATAGTTCTAAAGTCCTTCTGTTGTTACATACCAGACATTTTAATGTTTGCCACAATGGCTGATCTACCCTTGCAACTTGAAGACAATGCATATTGCCTGATAAACAGTGAGTAGATGTTAACTGTCCATCTTTTATTTGGAACCTCCCTTCCATGTGTGGTCAGACATGTGCATACTGATTGAGTCTCCCAGTTCACCTCTTATAGAAAATTTGTGTGATGTAAGATCAGGGGAGACCTCCCCCCATCCGACTATACATAAATGATATGCATAATGAGCAATCTGAAACACTATTCATTAGGCACATGCTTAGAGTCCCAAAATGGCTCCCCAAACCAGTGTTTTCCTCCCAGGGAAGAAGGCATTGTGCAACCTAGAAGCATTTTGTGGCCCAAGTAGTATTGTTTCCCCATAGTATTATTAGCCTAAACCTCAGAAGGAGAAAATGTTCTACTAAGGTGCTCTTTAACATAGTTTACTGTTCTTACCTTTGTTGTTATCCATCAGCCACCGAATAGCTTCTTCTGCCTCCTGAGTTGTAGTGGCCTTAATCTGTTTCACATTGTAAGGTTTGCTGATACCAGACATTGCTAAAGACTTTGACAGAAACAATCCAACAGTTACTATAGGTCATATAAATTATGTTGAACACAGACACTAGGAGTAAAGATGCAGCAATGTGTATCAGTTATATAGGTACTAAGGCACTAACACCATCATCATGCCACATTATAGGTGCCATTTACAATGCACCATGCAGTTTGTAAAGCACTTTGCACACTATGTTCTGCAATGTGCCAAGACATGTAGCATGCCCCTTAAAGGGCATGTAAAGGCAAAAAAATAAAATGTCATTTTTACTTTTTTAATGAAAAAGAAAACTATCTCCAAATACTTTAATTAAAAAAAGTGTACCCTTTTTTTATAAGAAACCTGACTGTATGCAATGAAATTCACCCTTCATATACTGCTGTGGATAGGAATTGTCCCTAACTGCTCTGCAGGGAAACAATCATACTTATGAACAGCAGGCGGAGTTCCCGCCTTACTTCCCAGTCACGCAGAACTCAAGCAGCTTTGTTTGTTTCCATGTAGAGCAGTCAGTGACTATGTAGAGATTTGTGTTGGATTTTATTTTTGCCTTTATATCCCCTTTATTGTTTCGAATTCCAGTTGCAGGGACAAAGATCATGGAGCCAGATTTAAACAGATAAACTGGGATTCTATTTGGAGGATTATTTTGCTGCAGCCACTGGTTCTGCAGAGTTGGAGAAAGTTTGCATCAAACAATACAAAAACTATAAAATCCATATTAGATTACATGACAACACAGGACCCAGTGCAGTCTGCCTATTCTGATTATTAATCAGTCTTGCTGTGTTTGACTTGTGCTGTTTTGATAATCTATGACAATCCCTAAGCGCAGACCACACTGAGCATGTGCACAGTCTTTGTCTTGCAAAGATGTTTAACAAAGTTACAAGATGGTGACCCCCTGTGGCCAACTTTGAAAGCATAAATCATTTGTTTGATTAGGCTTGTGGTGCAGTAAGTTCATGTTATGTTTAGTATACAAAATACAGCATTTCTAGCCTTATTCTATTTTAGACTTTACTTCACCTTTAAAACAAGCACTGCCTGCCCATCCACAAGCAAGAAATTGTGTGGACAACAAAACACTCAGTGTGCCACTGCCCTTACAGCTCATTTATTTTAAAAACTGCAAAAAACAGGTGAATAGCTGTAATGCAATATTCTACCCCATGTGTGAATTTCTATGTCACAAACTTGTACCTGAATTTTGAGCAACAGGGCACTACCTGCACCCAACATTTCTTGGGCCCATGGGGGTTCACCTACATAACCCTCACTAGGGCCCCCTTGTAGTCTACAGTCCAGCACTCTGTGCCTTGGCCCTAAAGCGCCAACAAAGGAAACGCAAGAAAAAAAACAAGAGTGCTCTTGCATTGCACTTTGGGTTCATGCCAGTCCATGTTGTATAGCACAATACAGGTGCAATTTTGCAGCAATAAGGATGCCAACACAGGCACAAATGGGCCATCTGGCAGAAAAAAACACCATGCAAAAAATAGCATGCAATTTTTTAATGAAGCATACACAAAATCGGTTTTGTATCACAATAAAGACAAGGGAGGACATTTTTGCAATGATTGTGACCTTAGCTCCCCCCCACCTAGATTGAAACAATAGCATAGAAAGTTTTCATATCTAGATAATAGATGCTTTCAGACTTACAGGATATTGTGGTGTACCGGAAAAAGGTTTAGCAATTTGCACAGCTGAGGCTTGATGATTGCTTTCTGTCAAAAGAAAAAGACTTGTTAACATACTACCCATAACTGAACACAACAGACACATACCACAGACACATACCACACACACACACACACACACATAAATATATATATATATATATATATATATATATATATATATATATATATATATATATATATATATGTGTGTGTGTGGTATGTGTACACACACACACACAGACTCTGACTTCCAGTTTAGGAATATTTTCTAATGAAATCTGCTTCTAAAAACATGCTTTGTAGTAAGGAATCTATTATTCGGACTGGGTGCATGTTCATTATCTTTATCCTGCTTATTCTTTATGTTTTCCACCAACATACACCAGGCCTGAACCGGATTTTAATAGTAACATTTGTGTTGGTGTTACATATATAGCCTAGAAGTAACGTTGGTTTCACTGTCTTACATATAAGTTCAGTTTCTGCTCAAATGCAATTGCACAGACAGATATCTAAAGCAACAAGGCTTTTTGACAAACCTCTTGTTACAATGCTATACGTTATCAAAATAGGCCAAAGGCAATTCAGAGACAAAATGGCCCCCAACTTCAAAAAATTTTTTTTTAATAAATAAAAAGTTTCACAAAGTAACAATATGCAAGTTGTATTTTTACTACAGAGGGTTTCAAAACAGCAGGAAATCTGAAAGTGCAAAACCAGTGCAAATGCCTTGTCTAACCAGCAGTCTAAAACAAATTCATGTTTTGATATAAACATGGTTTCTTAATCTGTAAAGTAATATGCCTGATATGCAGCCTTACTTGGAGGAGGTGGTCTCTGTGGAGGTCTCTGTGGTGGTGGTGGTGGGCGTGAATGAGGTCTGTTAGGGACTGATAAAGACCTACTTGGCGACCGAGAGCGATACTCCCCAACAGCCTCTAGTTCTTTCTTTAAGGCCATCAAATCTGCATCATCTAAATAACAGCAAATAAAGGGTTATGGCTCAGTCCTACATCTGGCTACTGTCAGATCATGCTAGGTAACTCCTGCCATCCTGCTGCTTCTGGAATTGGTCAAGTTGTTATTGTTAGTGGTGTACCCCTAAGACACAACAATAAAGCACATTCATTCTATATTTAAAAGAGCTGAATGCACTGGCACATTCTTGTTTTTCATACAATATGCCTACTTTAAAATTATTGCCACATTTTTGCTATGATTTCTAAAATTCATTGAAAGACTGTCACCTAAAGATTCATCCAGAGGAAGTCCTAAGCTGGTGTCTCTCCTGCCATTAAATGAAAACTATACCTCCAAAATAAATATTTAAGCAACAGATAGTTTACAACATATTAAGTGGCATATTAAAGAATCTTACCAAATTGTGGTATATATATTTAAGTAAATATTGCCCTTTTTGCCTTGAACCACCATTTTGTGATGGTCTGTGTGCTGCCTCAGTGATCACCTGACCAGAAATACTGCAGCTCTAACTGTAACAGGAAGAAATGTGGAAGTAAAAGCCAGAACTCTGTCTGTGAATTGGCTCATGTTACCGTACAAAAAAAAAGTATATTATTATGAAAAAGGTTGATTTACATGAAGCAGGGTTTTACATATGATCTGTTTTATGCAATTTATTTTTATAGAGGCCTACATTGTTTGGGGGTATAGTTTTCCTTTAATTCGTATTGGTCTACTATTATAAGGTTTGATACAGGCCACACTCTCACTTTCTTGATCAACTTGCCAGTGAGTTTAGTTAAAGGAAAATATTTTACATTAGCAATTAATAAGATAAGAAAACGTGTTATGTAAATAGATTGTACCATGTGTACTCTTTATTTTATATCTGTAGTAAACAAAAAAGTTTTACCTTTGAACGAATGTGGTTTCTTTGAAGTCACTTGGGGAGCCTTCACTGCACACGCTACAGAATCATCTACAGACATGTCACAGACAGCAGAGGGTTTGTTGGTCTCCAGATGCTGCGGCATCAAGTCATCTGCATCATCATCCAATATATCACCTAGGAACAGAATTCTTTAACAACTAATGCAAGAAAGCCACGTAATAGCTCATGAGATAGTGGTCAGACATTGTATCCCATTTTGATACCTCTTAATCATTTTCAAACAGGGTTTGGCACGCCAGTCAGAAAAAAGCAAAACAGGTAACACATTAACATGAATAATAACGGGGAGCAGACAATTAATAAGTGTAAATACAGTGGAACCCCGCTTTTACGGTTTCACAGGGGCCGCTAAAAATTAATTAATTAAGTAAATTTCGGGAAATCTTGAAAAGTGGGAAGAAATGAATGGTGTTAACCTGTGCCGGAGCAGGTGTACTTTTCGGGAAACTGTAATTTCTGGGTATGAAAAAAAGTGGGGTTATACTGTATACTTTGTTCTTTTAATATAGTTCAGAACAAGCATATTGAAAGTTTTGGGAAGAGGAGGACATGACTGGTGGAGAAATGCTACAGCATAAATAACAGAGATTAACTGAAGGTGCAGAGACCTACATTATGAACACCTTTCTCCATTTGTGCATGCCATAGACACTCAGAATACTAGTTTCTTTGATGAAAGGATATTTACTTTTTTGGGCACATGGAGCATGTGAGACAGTATAGCATAGAAGTGTATTGGCCTTACAGCCAAATCTCCACAAATCTTGAGGATACAATGGGGTTATGAGATAAAAAAAATAAGATGCAATGTTTGTCCAGTACAGTACCATACAGCAAGCAATCAGCAGGTATCATTTATTGGTCACCTGTTTAAAAGCAAACATCTTACCTACTTGTTGCCCAAGGTTATTGCTCCTAAACAAATGTAGTGGCTTTTATTAGGCTATGGGCACAAAGGCTGTTGTCAGCGTCTGTTTTCAGCCTGCGTATTTTTGCAGAGAATTTTTTAAGAGAAGCAGATCTGCTCAGTGGTCACACACACAGGCTGAGGTCAGCCCAATTACACAGGCTGAAAACAGCAGCTGACAACAGCCTGTGTGTCCATAGCTTACTGTTTTGTATATTTATACTGATACTTAGGGGCACATTTACTAAAACTCTAATTAATCGCATTGGTTTATAAAAACAAATCCACCCAAACTCCCTTCTATGATTTTAACTAATTTATCAATTTTTCTCAACAAACTCAGAGCAACAAAACAGCATGACAAAATTGAGCATCAATTCAAATTGTACAATTGACGCTCCAAAAACGAATTTTTTTTTATTTTTTGTTGTGAAAACTTGACTTTTATAAATTATCGGATGAAAACCCTAATTTATCCGATTATTCAGTGCGTATCACTATGTCAAGAAACAACATCAGGGACATCTGCCATTGACTTCTACATGACCTTGACAGGTTTGAGATTTAGTAATTTCAGATTTGGATTTTTAACAGCTTTGGGGTATGATAAATCTCTAATAATACGATTTTTCCCTGACCAGAAAAAAAAATCAAGGTTTCATAAAGGGGCCCATAATTTATTGAGGACCTTCACCTTGACTATATCCCTGGACATATAACACCTCTGGGTCTTCTGTCTCATTTACACCACTTTTCCATATACAGTAACAAAAGACACGACAACTTGAAGTGGTTGTAGCCCAAGCATATAGTATTAATGTGGGCGGGAAACAAAGCAATATTGCCTACATTTAATTTGAATGAGGATGACCTGTTAGAACACAGTGCAGATAAATGACACAACACTTTATTGCAGCAATTCCTAAAGTGAATGGGATAGATATTGATGTTTTTGTCCCCCACCCTCAGTTTCAATATGCTAGGGTTATTTTGAGCATGTTGCCATTTCCCTTTTAAATGAATTAATCTAATTCACAGCAGTAATAACATCAAAGACACTTCTAGTTCTTTAGTAAACCTATCAGTATAACGCAACATATTTTAATACAAAAGGTAATTAAACAAAACATTTAGTGGCCTCCGCTCATTATACAGACCTTCTGACTCATAATCCAAACTGGTGAAATCAAAGTTCTCCTCGAGCAGGCAGGAGTTGGCATTCGGTGACATGGGTGCAATGCTATCTCTGTTTCGGGCAATTTCCTCATGCAGACCCTTGAGCCAGTCCTCTGTTTTAGGCCTTATTTTTATTGGTTTGCCATTTATCTGAAATTATACCAATATGTAAGATATAGAATAGCAGTCTGACAACTGTCCTTTGGATTTATCATTCCGTCTTTAGTTTAGGCAATGAAGCATTTTTAGTGAAACAATTACGGTACTTTATTGCTGAAAGCTGCAAACTGTGCAGAAAGCAGCTTTTTTTGCTTATAATTCAGTAAAATAGTAGCTGTGAGGGGAAGTTGCACTTGTGATCTGATGCAAATGATGCATTCAATTTCTGGCGAGTATAATTGCACGTAAATGAGACCTAATCAATGCCATTATAGCTCTTAAATTTGCACTTCAATTCAGTCACAAATCACTTTGAGCTTTGTAGTTTTCTACACATAAGACAGTAGAGAGGTTACATCCTGAAAGCCCATCAACGGTAATAACAAAATAAAATACCAACAATATTTGTGCTTGTGCAGCTGCCATTAATTCAATGAAAGCCTTAAATCACATCATTATAAATGAAAATCTCACCTAACTAATCATTAAAGAATTAAAGTTTCACCAAGCAGTGTCTGTATTGTTTAATGACAAAATCATCTCTAAATCTATCCCAATGAAATAATGCACGTGAATATATTACTCCCTTGCTACAAGCTCTAGAGCCCAACAGCAGTGATGGGCGATTGTGATCCTTTTGCTTCGCCGAAAATTAGCCAAATGGTTATATTAGACAAAATGCATTGAAGTGTATGGGTGACATTTTTTTGACGCGCAACAAATTTTTTCACCCATTACATCCGCGTCATTTTTGCGAAACTAGGGCGAAAACTTTTGCTCATCACTACCAAACAGCCTTCTGAAACTGTTGGAAGGGTGTATGTTCTGCTGCAGTGGGCATTGCTATCAAGCCATTAAGTGCAAGTGTAATCTTGAGTAGCAGTGACAGCATACAGGACAGATTAGGGGTTTCTCATTGGTGCATTTTGGAAAGTGGGACCGCTCTAGAGGGAACTGCAGAAGAGCTCTGCAGAATAGCACTTAAATCTAATAAACCACAGGAATTATCTTTGCATCATGGACAGTATATTTTGTACTTATAATGCATTACTGTATTTCACTGAATCAGGATTTCCTGGTAAACTTATTTGCCATACTTTTAGGGTCAGATTTATCAAGGGTCGAATTGAAAATTCAAATTACAATTTTTGAGTTTTTTTATGGCCAAAACAGTCAAATTCGACTAAGGAATTGTTAAAATTCGATTTGAGTTTTTTTAAAAAAAATTCAAATTAGATTTTCAAGATTTATCATACTCTGGCCTTTTAAGAACTCAAATTTGACTATTCGCCACCTAAAACCTGGGATCAATTTGAAGTTGTTTGCACCTTTCCTGACATTCAAGTTTTTTTTGGAGAAAAAACCCGAATTGAGTTTTTAAAATTTGAATCAAATTAGATTCTAATTCGATTTGAGTTTTCGGGTCGATCCTATTCACCGAGTTTTACAAATTACATTTTTAAATACATTTGTTCGAATTTTGAATTTATGGGAGTTTTTAAAAACTGACATGAATAAATTCGACCTTTGATAAATGTGCCTCCCCATGTGCTAAAAAAGTTAAATGAATTTTACCTTTAATCCATCCAGCTCAAGAACATTTAAAGCTGTCCTACTGTCTTCAAATGTGACAATCATTTGACCTCCAATTAACCTTAAAGAGATACAGACTAAATTAATATCAGTGGTATATGACAAGTACTGCTGCCAGTCCAGCAGTACTGTATAGCTCTGCCCCTTCCCTCTTTGAGATGATTCCTGCTCCACAACTGTGTGTGGAATCAGAGTAGAGAATCTTCTCCTGATGAAGCAGTTTCTTTCCCGGGGCAGATGAGAGTAAATCTGTTGTGTTAAGCTTAGAATGTGAATGCCAGTGTCTCTGTGTGTATCTGTGTCTGTGTGTAAAATGAACGGTTAGTGTTAATGTGTGTAAAGGCAACAGTGTTTAAGAAGGTCAGACAAACTGTGTGTGTGAGTTATAGAGACTATAATGAACCTGTGTATAGCTGTGTAACTACATTCATGTACCCTTGCCCTTAAGCTGGCCATAGATGTACAGATATTATCCTTATGTCAAAACAACCGATCATTCATTGTGATCTTCCGACATACAACTAACTATTCAGATTAAATAAAGAAGTAAAAAGAATAAATCCGAAGATGTTCCATTGTAAAGAACTGTTTAAGTCCCTCAGCTTTCCATAGTGGGTGGTGCACTGATTATTTGCAAAGCAGATGGACTTCGCGTCCCAGAATCCACAATGGAACAAGACTAGGGTGGGGTTGCATTACATTGTGTGTCTGAGATTTGGAAAAAAACAACTTTTATGAATATTGGGGGGGGGGGGGGGGGGTTCAATCTGGGGAATCAGGTATGTTTGCAGAAAAAAAACATATATTTATATTTATTTCTGGAGGTCAAAAAAAAGTGTGTATATATTTATGAAAGGGGTGCTGGGCCCTTTAAGATTTTTCTTTTCGGTAAACGGTTTGGCTAATGGCATACTGGTCGGTTCCTTCTGTTGGTGTGGAAGCTCAAGTGGAGAAAAGTTGATTCTGCCTTTCTCTTTGAAGTGTGTGCAGGGCTGGAACTAGGGGTAGGCAGAGTAGGCGCGTGCCTAGGGCGCAAAGCTGGGGGGCACCAGGCACGTAACTGCTCTGTCGCCTACCCCGTGTCTGGTCCCATTTCTCCCCGGCCGCTGCTGGAATTTCTGTGAGCAAATGTGCTTCTGCGCGTGAGCGAAGTTTTGCGCGTGCGCGCTCTCATGCAGTTTCACGCATGCTTGGCCGGCCAGGTTGCCTAGGTCGCCTGGCCGGGTTGGCCCGGCTCTGAGAGTGTGTACTGGCAGGAACAGGATCATCCTCTCAGGGCACACTCACAGAGCAGATTTTGGCACAGAAACCCCAATATGCATTTTTGCACCAAAATCTGCCCCATGTGTAAGTATGCACTAATGGATAGGGAGAGGAAGGCAACGGATTGCTTCTCCTCTGGCAGTGAAAAAACTGACCTGTGTGCCATTATTGGTAATGTGGCATATAATGCAGGCAAAACTCCGGGAGTGTATTTATTTATTTATGTAGTTAAGGAATGCCTTAAAGGAACAGTAACATCAACAAATAAAAGTGTTATAAAGTAATAAAAATATAATGCAGTGTTGCCCTTCACTGGTAAAACTGCTGTGTTTGCTTCAGAAAATCATTTATATAAATAAACTGCTCTGTAGCAATGGGGGCAGTCATTCAAAGGAGAAAAGGCTCAGGTTACACAGCAGATAGCAGATAAGCTCTGTAGAACATAATCGTGTTATCTGTTATCCACTATATAACCTGTACCATATAGCTTTTCTTCAAATTCCACCTTTGCTACACAAGCAGCTTGTTTATATGAACTATAGTAGTGTTTCTGAAGCAAACAGATCAGTTTTGCCAGTGCAGGGCAACACTACATGATATTACATTAAAACACTTTGGGGGAAACGTAATTAAATTCGCAAAGAGCAAAACTTTGCGAATACAGATTACCATGCCGCAATGTAATATTCTTTGTTAGGCTTTTATTGCATTGCGAATCTTAATTTCGAACATTTAACACCTGCTCTGGAGTTTTGTTAAATGTTTTGTCGCAAATTTTGCAAACCATAAAATTTGCAAACGCTATTCTACTGTTTGGGCAAAGTGTTTGAAAAGGCAAAATGTTTCACTTTGCAAACTTTTATTCGCATAGCAAATGATTTTTGCATCAGCGACCGATATTACATGCCCCAATTTCATTTTTTGGATAAGGATATACTTAAATGATCCTACCTCCCCTATGTTGTATCTGGCTATGGCTTAAGCTGCAGACAGGGCTAGATAAGCAATGTAAGTAACATTGTACTTCACAGTTTAGCCAATCTCTCCAAGAATCTTGGGCACAACAATGGCAAGTAGGGCATGCAGGCCTTTGATATGATCATTCTTTGTACCTTACTATGCAGTTTTTGCTAGTTCGTCATTGTATTGGTGTTGGCCAGAGAGCGGAACACTGTACAACATAATTGCCTATGCCATCCTGTTCTGACAGTTTCTATTTTTAGAAACAGTGAACTACATGTCGAATTACTTATCTGAAGAAACTTCAGCATGATGATATGCTAGGTAATTTCAGGTTTGATGATTGTGTGCCAATGCAAACTTACCTTACAAGGATAACATTGCCATAGTTCTGAAATGTTTGCACAAGTTCTGTGCTTATATCTTCTGGGAAGTCAGATTTCTCTTCAGGCGTTGGAAACAGGATACAAACTTCAACAGTGGCATCAAGAGGGCCCTGAGAGGAAGTAATCTCTTGAAAAACTCTCTCCCTGAAAGTCACATCAACTTCCTGAACGTCCACTTCGACAATAGCCAGCACAGGCCTGTGTGTGAAGCAAATGCATTTCTATTAAGTATAATCGATATATATGATGATATGTATGAATTTAGTGACTCCAGCCCAAAACTAAAAACTGCATATAATATTATACATGCTCTAAAATATACAGGCTGTTCCTGCAATATATAAGCTGGTAATATGATGTACATACTTGTGGGCTTTGGTTATATAGCTTTTTATTATATCATAAAGGACACTGCAATACTGTGTATGGGTTGGTTCTATAATAAATACAGGCAATGAAATGCATGAAGGGACAGAGCAATATGTTGACTTATCATAAAATATACAGACACAATGATATACACACAGTGCCCACCACTCAAGGGTTAATGGGGAGGCGTCCTTGGTTGCTCATCAAGACTAAGATATTGACTATTTGAATACCAGTCCCAGAATCCATTAGGACGGTGGGAGCAAATGTAAAAAATGGATCTTGCTTTAAGCAGCGTAGATGGTTCTTCACAGTGAGGGTAGTGAGGTTGTGGAATGACCTGCTGGTTGATGATATGATAGCAGGTTCTATCAATGAGTGGTTTGGATGATTTTTGAACAAGCATAATATACTGTATAGGCGTTGTTATATACAGTTTGTGTATAGGTAGGTGTGACACGTGCCCTGGGGCTCATTTGTTAGGGTTGAACTTAATTTCGTATTGACTTTAGCAATAAAGGACATGGGGACATTGACTTGCAATGAGAAGAACAGTAAGCAACAAAAGAAAAGTAATGCACATTGAGCCCTAGTACATTAATTGGTACAATTCTTTGGAATTCTTTGTCACCAATCAAAACCTCACATATGCCATAGCTATGAAAGGACTATTGTAATGTACACAAGTAGAAAGGAAGTTATTCTACGAAGCGTATTATAATGCTAAAATGCTTTGCTTTAATGCAGCCATGCAGTCAGTTGTTGTATTAGATAAAAGTGGATATATATATATATTATATATATATATATATATATATATATATATATATATATATATATATATATATATATATATATATATATATATATATATATATATATATATATGACTCAAAAGAAAATTCTACTCTATACTGACAGGTAGAACCCAATATTCTGGTTACAACACTCCCCATGGCCCTGCGGTATGTGGTTTGTTATTATAGTGCACTTTTAACACAGGAGCAGGAACATATGTGATCATCTGCAGGCTGCCTGTAGAGATGCTAATATATATCCTGGTAATACCTACTGTTAGCTTCTCATCTATATATCTGGGCAAATTTAGATTTAATCTTTCCTTATATTATATGCTAAAAAAGTAGTCACTAATTTATTGGCCCATTTTTTAAAGCGACACTGACATTAAGGGGCCTATTTAGTAAACCTCAAATTTTTCTGGTCAAGTTTTAAAGGGGAAAAATTCGAATTTTTAGAGGAAAAAAACCCTAACGTTTTTAGAGATTTATTATACCCCAAAGCTGCTAAAATTCAGAATCTGAAAATGCTCCCACTAAAACCTGTCAAAGTCCTGTAGCAATCAATGGCAGATGTTTATTGACATTGTGGTCTGCGCTGGTCTTTTTATGGTACCCGAAAAAAGTCACGGTTATTGGGTGTCAACTCGAAAAAGTCGTGCGATTCGAGCACCGAATTAGAAAAAGTCATACAATTTGAATTGTTGCACAATTTTGTCGAGACTTTTCCCAAACCGACATTTTCAATCTTATTTTAGGTTGACTTTGTTTTAATAAAAAAAAAATTGGAAAATTTTGAGTTTTGGTAAATACCCCCCTAAAAATTACTCTTCTAACTAAAAATATTAATGTACATTAGAAGTCACCTATATGTCATGATGATTGTTAATGGGTCTGCCTTTGTGAGTAATTATTATTTGAAGTTCTTAAACCACTGTTTTGCCAAACTAAACCTAAACCCATCTCAACCTGTCAGTTCCAATGCTAACAGACTACTGCTACATAAATATGGCTGCCCCTCATAAAGGAACATGGGAGATGAGATAGGTAAAAACATTGAGCAAATGTTTTAATGGCAAAATTATAAATTGCATGCAAACACAATGTTTTAATTTCTGGTGTCAGTATTTCTTTTAGAAGGTTAGTCCAATTGACACACAATGAATTACAGTACCTGTGATCAGAATAAGGAAGTTCTGCTCTGCCATAGTACATAAGTGCACCTGGTGTCCATGTGTGTTTTATTTTAGTACTGAAATCCAGATCACTATCTAGAAGATTAATGTCTCTTGCTACACGTGGGATTTGATTACATGCAAAAGAAGAGTTTGAGAATGGTTGTTAGTATACACATACATTAATCATCTTGCATTATATGGCACAAGGATACATTCACATTACCATTTACCATTTTCATTTTATAGTCTTAAAGGAACAGTTCAGTGTGAAAAAAAAACTGGGTAAATAGATAGGCTGTGCAAAAATAAAAAATGTTTCTAATATAGTTAGTTAGCCAAAATGTAATATATAAAGACTGGAGTGACTGGATGTCTAATATAATAGCCAGAACACGACTTACTGCTTTTCAGCTCTATAACTCTGAGTCAGTCAGCGACTTGATGGGGAGCCACATGGGTCATATCTGTTCAGTGAGTTTGCAATTGTTCCTCAGCATTCAGCTCAGATTCAAAAGCAACAGATATGACCCATGTGGCCACCCCTCAAGCCTCTGATTGGTTACTGCCTGGTAACCAGCGTAACCAGTCAGTGTAAACCAAGAGAGCAGAAAAGCAGGCTATTATGTTAGAAATCAAGTCGCTCCAGCCTTTATACATTACATTTTTGGCTAACTAACTAAATTAGAAACATTTTTTATTTTGCAAAGCCTATCTATTTAGCCAGTTTTTATTTTTATGTTGAACAATTCCTTTAAGAACTCCATCCACTTTTAGCTTTAAAATATATTACTGAGAGTATTTCTTTATTTCCTAAGAGTTTTTTCTTTTGCTTTAATATTAAGAAAAATAGAAGGTTCGTACCTTGATTTTCTATTTAAAAAATGCTACCAGCATTTCTAAGGGTACGGACTGTCCTTTTACTTCTGTTCAGCAACCGCAGTCAGCACTGAGAACCCCAAGCAAAGCTTGAAAGCTGCAACTCCCAGCTCTTCATGTCATTAGCAATCTCCTGTAAGCAAGCTGTTTTTATGTTCAGATAAAAGGGGTCATTTGGCCCTCTCACACTTGCTGGGGAGCAAGTGTGAGAGGGCCAAGAGATGCAAGAACGTGCCTCTTAACTATCACTTAGCAAGCACTTGCACTCCAAAGGTAAGCTGTGCTTTCCTTCTTGCACTAAATTTTGAAGAGCGCAATAATAGGAGGTGCAGCCCAACCCTTACCACCTGCATAGGGCCCCATTGCAGGCTGTGCCACCTGCCTAGAGTTGCCACCTGTCTGGTTTTGTATTGGACATTGTTCTACTGCCTGCCTGGTTTTCCAAAACTAGGAAATTTGGACAGGAATCTCCTTGAATGACACAGCAATCAGCCAATCACCAATTGCCACATTATGGGCCCACCCCCTGATGTCACAAACCCACCCACTAAACGTCACCACCCTGCCCTTTGAATACATTTTAGTATCATGTAGACATTCACATTCTAAGACTACTTGCAATTGATCTTCATTTTTTATTTTTTTAATTTTTTGAATTATTAGGCTTATGTTGTCAGCATTTCTCCAGTGTGGAATTTCAGTAGCGATCTGGCTTCCAATTTACCTAAGCAACCAGGCAGTGGTTGAAATGAGAGACTGAAATATGAACAGAAGATGATCTGAATAGAAATATAAGTAATAAAAATGAACAATAATTAGTAGCCTCGCAGACCAATGGTCTTTTGGCTGCCGAAGTCAACAACCTTCCTCTGACAGTGGAAAGAGGCAGACGAAGAAGACAAATAAATAAAAAAAATATAAAAAATTTAGGCCAACTGAAACGTTGTGAAAAATAGGGCATTCTATAATACAGGGGTCCCCAACCACTGGGCCGCCGAACCACCACGAACCCCGACCGCTCCGACCCTCCCTTGCAAAATTTTTTCCTTTACACCAGTCCCTAGGCCAAAAAAGGTTGGGGACTGCTGCTATAATATACTTATAACAGCATTGTTGCGCTACACACAGCTTTTGCATGAGTAGATGCTCAACCTTATGCAATAAGTTACTTGGGGGCAGCTATACTGGGTACAAACTAACTGGCATTAACTATTTATTCAGGAAAATCACCTATTGAAATGCATTAGGATTGGTGGGACCAAAAAATAAAATGTGCAAAATATTGGAAAGCAAAATAGAGTAAAGTAAAATCAATATTTGACTGTATTTATTTTCCAAAAATACAGTGCATTTTGTCAGGTTTTGAGATTTGACTGCTAAGGATCTCCTTGAAAAGAGTGTGACTGCCATTACAAAGAGAATACCACGCCTTATATACTATGACCCTGGCTCCGGGATGGGCCTCAAAGTGGAAGATAGGGTGGCTTAAATCTGAGGCCACATGGGTTAATATTTAGAAAGAACGCTTATTTACTATCTTAAATAGTTATGGTAGGGTGACTGATACGAATTACTTTTAACATATCTTAAACTTTATTATAGGTTAAGCTGGTGAATTCAGACAGAAGCAAAGTGACAATACCTGATTGATCACATGGCCATTTCTTTCTCCACCAAAGAACCCTGTCGGTCCAGGCTGGTGTGCGACACTTTTCACTTGTGTCATATGCTTCTGAGCCAATGTCATACTTGTACGTAGGTGCAAAATGAATGGTTCCCTCATAGAAGTCTTTAAAGATCTAAAGGGAAACTACTTATTAAAATATTGAAATATAACACAATGTACGAGATATACTTTAAAAATGGCACAATGTTTCAATACACATTTTAACCAAATACAAAGTTGTCTGTATGTAACAGTTTTACCTTACATGCTTGTATTTAAAGTAAAATACCAATTTGGGAAAATATACTATGGCTTTGCTTTGTATATACAATTATTATTATTTGAACTGTGGAGGGTTTAAGAGCCAGCAGGTCATGGTATTCAAGCCATTTGATTGCTTGTTTTCTGGTAAAGTCATGTTGAAGTCAATGGGAGCATCCCTCAGCCAATTCTAAAATATTTAGTTAATTCGAGGTAACGTTTTGTATGCAAAAAGTCCATACATTGTTTGGAACCTTACTAAATCCAATAGTATACTGGTAATGCTGCATTGTAAGCAAATATACAGTATATGGGGTAATGTTATAGGTGGCACAAAGATCGATCAGCAACTAAGGTCTCATAGCAATCAATCAGATGTTTTCTTTAAAACAACAGACTTCCAAATACAGGCAAGGGACCTGTTATCCAGAATGCTCGGGAAATGGGGTTTTCAGGATAAGGGATCTTCCTGTAATTTGGATCTTCATACATTAAGTCTACTAGAAAATGATGTAAACATTAAATAAAGCCAACAGGCTGGTTCTGATATCAATAAGGATTAATTATATCTTAGTAGGGATCATGTACAAGATACTGTTTTATTATTATAGAGAAAAAGGAAATCATTTTTAAACATTAGATTATTTGGATAAAATGATGTCTATGGGAGACAGCCTTTACGTAATTCTGAGCTTTCTGGATAATGGGTTTCTGTATAACAGATCCCATACAGGACCGGACTTACATAGTGGGCGCCCCTAGGCCCACTACCGTTCGTCGCCCCTGTCCGCTCTAGGGCAGAAGCAATGGGAATTGGCGCACGGGAAAGTTAAAAAATAATTGTATCTCCAGCTCATCCCCAGTGTTTGAACCAATGTGGGTTTGGTTGGGTAGCATGCCGCCCCTAAATTCCTGCCACCCTAGGACCGGGCCTAGGTGGCCTTTCCACAAATCCGGGCCTGATCCCATACCTGTAGTAGGTTGATATGGGATACTACCATTGCAGCATTTAACTCCGCTAAAGTATTTCACCTGACTTGCTGGTACATGTGTTTTTCTAGAAGTTCTCTGCAGAACATAAGGCTATTTTGATAGAATTTAGACATTATGTTATGGACACCTGCACTACATGAGGTGGAGAGATAATATGAAGCCAGCATATAGCTGTGGGTCTCCCACTAATATACTAGATCCAGTTTCCTGTGAGACTCATAGACGAACAGGAAAAAAAGCTAACACCAAAACAAATACTCAGCCCCCAACAATAAGTTAACTTGCTTGTGTAAAATATACCCTGCTTATAATGTAAAGACTATGTAGCATCACCGGGAGGATAATTTATCAAACTATCCCTTTTTCCCCACAAACACTGTTTCTTTTGTTTTTTTTGGTCACTATTTAATATTCAACAGAATATTTGTGTTATTTTGGTGGAAAAAACTCACACACAAGCTAGAATCACATCTTTCCATTCATTTTCAGTGATGCTGAAAATCTCAAATGATTTAATAAACTGGATAAATAAATATACTTGTTCTAGATAATTCCCATTGACTTCTATAGACATTTGCCAGCTTTTACTTGCCGAGTTTTTTTCTGTTGACTTTTTGCATTTTTCTGCCTATTGAGGTTTCAGAAAATAATCGAGTGCATTAACATTCAATACATTTTATTTTTTTCCTTTAATTGAGGAAAATGCGCAGCTAGGTGACTGCCTAAAGCATTCCATAGCTGCTGTAGCCTCCAAAATGTAGCACTTTAAAAAAAAAAATCCCTAGGATACAGAGTCTCGTGGATGGTACAATTACTGATACAGTTTTAAAATCATGTCAGTATGCTTTTAAGTTTCTTTACAGGCATGTGTATATCTTATCCACTTTTTATAAACATAACCTTCTTTGCACAGAAAAAAAGCCCAACACTTATAACTAGCTTTCAGATGAAGAAATGTTGATCTAATAATACACAATCCATTGCACGCCAAGTCAGAAACAATATAGCTCTCTTTGTTCAGTTTCCCATAAAAAAAATACCTTTTAAGTGCTGTTATGATGTTAATGAATGCTTTTGTAACACATCGTGACTACTTTAAGTCACTCTGTGAAAATGCCACACCTATTATCTTATAATGCATCTGTATTATTTCCCAGCTGATTTTGCACAGAAAGAGCTTGTAATGTAATAATTTTAAGAAAATGTTTCTTCTATATATAACTCTACATAGTTACATAACTACATAATGAATTAGGATTACATTTAAATCTAAGATCATCCATTTCAACACGATCTACCAGCTAACCCCGATAAAGGCAAACAAACCCTTAGTTTATTCAGCCTTGCAAGGGTTAAAAAAAACCTTCCTGACACAAAGTTTCCAATGTGATTGCTCCCAGGAGACAAAAGAAAAAGAAGAAAGTGTAATGGTAGGGTAGGAGTAAAAATGTTAAAGAATATACTGGTGATTTAAAACATGAAAAGTGAATAGGAGTGCTGGTGGGCACATGGTGCTATGGAGCCCTGTACTTACCACAAGTAATACGTAAGTGTTAAGGACAAGGCTGCCTTTTGTCCACCAAGACTGTGCTTTGCAACTCAAATCAGATTTTTACTACAACACTAAGTGCGGAGTGCAGCAAGACCCTAGACACTAATGAGTGAGCACAAGGTGGAGAAGTTTTACACCCTTATAGTGATGTGCGGGTCACAAATTCTCCGACCCGCACCTGACCCTAACCCGCACCCGCACTTCCGGGTTGCTTTTATAGACCCGCGCCGATCAGCCCCGACGATGACGTCACAAAAGTGGCAGGGCGAGCAGGAGCAGCGTCTATAAAAGACGAGCCTGGAAGTCGGAAGCCGGCATGTGACGGTGGGGGGTGGGGAGAGCAGGAGACAAGGTCGGCACGAACCCACGGGTTTCGGGTCGGCCCGCACATCACTAACCCCTTAGTCTTCTAGCACTTGGTTCCTCCACCCACTCTCTCAGACTCATTAAACAATGTCATCCAGATCTTTTACTTGTTTCATGAGTCAGGAGTACAGAGAATGTAAATCCAAACAAACACTGTTTTTAACAGCAATTTATTTTCTTTCGCCATGCAAGAGATGTGCCATTTTGCATTGTGAGTTGGAAAGTCAAGCCATATAGTTGTGATATGTATTGTATAGCAATACTATTAAGATGCTGTACAGTTTCCCATGGGAAAAAAAATCAGATTTTATGCCATCTCTATGTGTAAACAGTCACTTAAAAATTTACAAATAATAGCCACTGGTAGATACTGTTTCTTTCAAACTTTAGGTGTGACATATGCTGGCAATGTCTCAAGGCATATTTGTTAAAAAAATAAGCATAAAATAGAATTGCCACCTACCTTGCCTGCAGACTTTTGAAATTGAAGTTGATCATATTCTAGAAGCTTTTTCCAGTCCTGGCGTCTAACGTAATAAAACACTTCATCATATGGGAGGTCCAAGCGGTAATTGAAATCACCACACCAGAAGACATAGTCATGGGAAAAGACATTTCTTTCCTAAAAAAAAAAGACAAATATAAAATAAATAGTATGATTAAAATTAATTTAGGGCTTAAAAGCCAAAAATAGGTGTCCGTCCCCCCCACCAACCCTTCATTAATAAAGTGCTGACTAACTTTGATTGCAGCCTTTTTTTTGCACTTTTCCCCACTGCATGGGGCAGGTAAAATGACCCCTCATGATTCCATTTCTTCTCACAACAGAAACATTGAATTAAATTAAGACAACATGATTCTAAAGCAATTCACGGATCACAAAGCTGATCCACTGGGGTCCTAAGTATTTATCTCTTACAACCAATAAATTAATCTTTAAAATCTAAAAATGTCAGAATTTGTAAAAATACTATTTAAGATAGCAGCCAAAAATTAATCTTATCACTTAATCTAAAAATTCAGTCTGCGAGGCTACAATAATAACACATCAATTACCCTTGGGGTAATGTAAAATGACAAGAAGGTTTAGCCAAAATAAAACTTCAAATCAGCTATTACAGGTACTATGCCTGCCTTAGTATGTATTCTCAAGCATGGTCTGGTTTGAGGAAACGGTGTAAAAATAACAAATGATAATGACAGATGCCAATTACCATAGGGAAGCTTAATTTTTGAGTGATCTCCTTGTAGTCTTCACTGCGTTCTTTCACTTGGTTCTGCCCTGCAGTAAAGTGACTACAAATGAAGCAGAAGCTCGTGCTGTAGAACTGGAAGCGAATAGCCACTGCTCCTTTGTTCCCAGTTTTACCCCCCAGCCCGGTTTTTACAGTGTCTGTTGCCAAATCTCTGTAAAAAAAAAATCAATAAAAGAGATGCATGAGGCATTATATTAAAAATTATAGTAAAGCAGCAGTGATTTTACATCACAGTACATGTTTATCCGGAAAAATTCAATGCATGTAGGGGCTGATACCAATAACACTGCTTTGATGGGACATAGGTAGTGGAATCTTGAACCACTGCAGTAAATCTACATCACTCAGAAAAATGTGCTTTGATTCGTCCGTTGCTATGAATGAATGCACTGTATCAAATTATCTTAATATTAGTAAATATTGTACATATTTACCCCATTTTGTACAATGGGAAAGCAAGAAGCATCTAAATGAATCCAGCTCTCTGGCCTATCTCATTCACAGTACCGAAGATTTATTGCCACTGACAACCGGATTACATTGTGAACTGCAGGCTAGAAATAAGCATAATAGGAAGGCTACAATCATAATAAATAATGAAGAATTGTTACTGCTTAGCTGTTGGTACATCTATTACATAGTAAAAATTACTTTAAAGGTGAAAACCCTCTTTAGCTAATAATAGTAAAATCATTTTTACATCAGACTTTGGACTGGCATCAAAATAACCACAATTTATTGAGATTCAGTTGAACATTTTCATATTGCTTTATATGTGGTCATTTTATTGACAACTAATTTGTAAACTATTACACAAATTTTTTTTCTGAAGGCTGATGTCCTGCGCAACAAACTAAACAAACAGTTGATTATTTTAATGACAATCTTTCAATTAAAGAACACTACGTGCCACCATTAGCTCCATGAGTGCCCTAGCATCCATAGATAAAAAGTATTTGTTCTAATTGAATAGGTCCTCCTGGTTTCCAAGATTTAGCAATTATAGTTAAAGTAGCGTTAAATAGATGAAAAAGCTTATCAGCTCACGCAAATATGAAAGAACACAAATGTGCAGATACATAAGGCCCTTTTGTAAACTTACACACACATATTTGTTTAATATAATTATAGATTACTATGCCAATCATAATCACACCTCACTCCTGCAAAACATTCCACTTCTATAAATTCTCATTAAAAATACTTAATGACTCCTTGGCCATCACACCAATGGTTGGTCTACGCTAGGTACGCTTTCTAATTGCTATAAGGCACTCATCTCAGATCCTCCGGAATACAAGTACCCTTATATGATTAAATGGGACAGAGATATTCATATGTCTTCACACCCTGACCAATGGTCTGAGGCAGCACAGATTCTGTCAGGAGCCACGAGATGCACAAACCATTTAAAGTCACACAAAAAATTGTTATATAGATGGTGTCTTACACCTGTAACTTTGCATAAGATTTCCCAAAAACATTCTCCACTTTGCTGGAGAAACTGTGGTCAGTCTGGTATCTTGCTACACTTATGGTGGGATTGGCTGCTATCACAGCAAGTATGGAAGTCCATGTTCAATGTCATAACAGGAGGTCTTGAATTAGACATTCCCTATAAACCGCAAGTGGCGCTACTATTGATGTTTTCGGACCATTTCCCCATATATACGAAAAAATAGCTTTTTCATCTATTTAACGTTACTGTGACTTTAATTGCTAAATATTGGAAACCAGGAGGACCTATTCAATTAGAACAAATACTTTTATCTATGGATGCTAGGGCGCTCATGGAGCTAATGGTGGCACGTAATAAAAACAGATGGTCCGCCTATGATGCAATATGGTTGCCTTGGGTAACATACAGAGACAGGCACAAACGACTAGCAGAAGGCACCAGGGTTCTTACCTACTCTTAAATGTTGGTTAGGGCTCACTTTCCCTACATTAAAAGCATGAGGTTATCATATAATGGTAAGGCGGTCCTGAGGTGTATGGCTGACCCCTTCCCCCCCTTTTTTTTTTGCTACTCAAATTTTTTCCTTCATACCTGGAAACTTTCCTTTTGTTTTCTTGTTCCTGTTTTCTGTTGTTTTAACACATGTTAAATGTGTTTATGCACATTTATGTTTCTACTGTTATTGCTTTACAGAATGTTAAATTTAACTACTATGGTGACCTTGCTTTTTGATGTAAAATGTACAATGTATGTACAGCATTTCATTCTGTGTTCTCTTCTGCATATCTGACTTCTACTGATAAAAGAAGTTTAAAAAAAACAAAAAAACTTAATGAGCCATTTAGTTTATATATCATTCTTGCTTGAAGGGGTTGTTCACCATTGAGTTAACATTTAGGGGCAGATTTATCAATTGTCGAAATCAAAATTCGATATTCGAATTTTCGAGTGTTTTTATGGTCAAAATTGTCAAATTTGACTAGGGAGTTATTCAAATTCGATTCGAGTTTTTTCAAAAAATTTGAATTTGATTTTCGAGATTTATCATACCCTTTAAGAACTCGAATTCGACTATCCGCCACATAAAACCTGCCAAATTGCTGTTAAAAGTCAATGGAAGACTTCCATTGCAGCCTTCCCGACTTTTTTTTGTCCTAGAAAAAAACTTGAATCGAGTTTATAAAATTCGAATGAAATTAGTTTTGAATTTGATTCAAGTTATCTGGTCGATCTATTCAGCCCGAGTTAAAAAAATTGATTTTTATAATAAATTCGAATGGTCATGGGAGTTTATGGGAGTTTTAATAAAAATTCAAAATTCAACCCTTGATAAATGTGCCTCCCCTTATGATGTGGAGAGTAATATTCTGACACAATTTGCAGTTAGCTTTTATTTATTTCTTTATTTGTGGTTATTTGGCTTTATGCTCTCCAATTTGCAAGGTGTATCAATGTTTAGCAATCTGTTTGCTGGTCTGAATTTCAGGTGTAAGATATTTAGGATTAAACCACACAATTTTTAATTTTCAAACAATCAACCTGCAACATAAGAAAATATTTTAAGAAAATAAGACTTATCTTACCTAATAAAGGGCATATGGTAAGGTCTTACAAAAACAAAGAGACAAACTCCAACAAGTTGCCCAGAAGTCAATAGTATGTAGCGATGAGTCCTTGAAAGAGCCTTCTGAATTTGTTCAGCCCACACTTTGCGATTTGTTGTGCTGCAAGTATAATGTGATTTATAAAAAAGACCTTTTTACCAAGAAAATGTATTTGCTAGAATGAATGCTGAAACATGTTCCCACAAACTAACCATTCTCTTCTGGTATAGCCAGTAACTGCACAAGTTGTAAGGCTGAGAGAGCTCACAAATAAAATATTATATAAAGTACATAAAATAAAAATATAAAATAACAATTTGTTAAACACTACAGTTTTGTGGGGAAGTGCTAATAACTAGTGAGAATTCTTCAGGATTTAATACATCTGGCCCATAATATTGAAGTCAACAGGATATATATACAGGTATATATATATATATACCCATGGGAGAACAATTATTTCATTTCCATCATATGAGAAATCTCAAAATCTATAAATGTATATATAGCATTTATACAATTAATCTAATGCACAAAGTAACTTTATTTAGCTGACCTTGCACTGACAATATTTCCTGCGCTGAGTTCAACCATTTCCTCAAACCCAACAGCAAAAATATCTGGCGGGTTGCTTTCGCCATCTAAAAGAAAAAATAAATATGTCACAACAAATTAAAAATATTTCTGAATATTTCAGAATACTCACTGGATATAGTGAGAAAGAAACTCTTTCATGTATATGTCAACATGTAGGTAGAGGTCTGAGGTTCATTACCTCCAGAAGAGTCTTTCTTACCCTTAAAAACTTAAACTTGCAAAGAGCAGTGCTGGTGGTCACCAGACTACCACCTGCCAACAAGCTTTCCCTTACCCACCCTTTATGAATAAAGATCTGACTAATGCGACTAGTGCTTTATTCTCTGGGTAAATGTGGTTGTCAATTGCTATAGACAGCCAGTATGTTCTAATAGACAGGCAAAGAGCTAGTATGCTGGAAACCAGACTACATTATATAGTGAGAAACCGTGGGCACTGGAAATGTAATTATATGCTATATTGCATTATATGTTAAATACTATAGTGTTAAACAGACAGATAAACTAAGTAGACCCTTTTTCTTGGGTTCCCAGGCAGTGCTTCAAAATTGCAAAATAAAGCACAGTGTTTGCTTACAACAGCCCCTCTGGCCAGAACATTTAGATTTCTGCTCCTGGCCTGTAGGAAGCAACTGATACTGACACCACTAGCATGGCCCCCCCAAACATGTAATATGAGAGGCAGTGTGTATTGGCGCTACATTATACAGAGGAGGCAGTTGGTACTACAAACCCATTATACACAGTGAAAGACAGCGGGCAGTGACACCCAAACACATTGTAGAGTGAGAGACAAGAGGTACCAAAAACATTTTATACAGAAAGAGCCTGTGGGTGCTGTCCTTGTTATGCACATTAGACTGTGGCACAACAGTATATTATACAGTCATAAACAGTGAATACTGGCACCCTTGGCACCTAGAGTGATTGGCAGCAGGCACCACACAATGATGTTAGATTATAATCAGGGATGGGTGAATTTGACCCATTTCATTTCACCAAAAATTGGCCGCTGACAAAAATTCACCACAATGCATTAAAGTCTATGGGCGTCACATTTTTTTTTTACGCACTGCAAATGTTTTTTTCCACACATTGGAGGGGTATATTTATCAAAGAGTGAAGTTAGAGATCGCCTCAGTCCACTAGCAGGAAATGCTGCATCTCTCCATTCATTTCTTTGGGATTTTTAAAGGCGTATTTATCAAATGGTGAACTTTCACCCTTTGATAAATACAACTTTAAAAATCCCATAGAAATGAGTGGAGAGAGGTGGCATTTCACTCCAGCAGACTGTGGTGATCTCTAACTTCACTCTTTGATAAATATACCCCTATGTGCGCCATTTCCGAGATGAAACTCAGCAAAAAAAATGTGAGCATCCCTAATTATAATTAATATACAGTTTGACCACTGTGCCCCTGTTTCACAACCAACATTGGAACTGTTGGGCATGAAGCAACATAAGCATTTTGTTGTTCTTTTCTGTGCTTTTCTTACTTATTCTTCACATTCCAATAACTCTTTTTGTTCTTACATTTCTCTTTTTCCCACTCCCCTCACATTAGCCTGTGTATTAGTCAACTTTCCTCAATGTACTCCCCTCGGTTCTATGTTCTCAACATATACTGTATATTTGCCAGCCTTTTCCATGCATTCCTATTTCTTCTTCCATTTACCACAACTTAATGTGTGGCTGACACGTGGGCTGATTTCTCAGTCGGCTAGAGGCTCTTTGCAAGGGATTGGCTGCACCTCAATGATGATGGTGCAGCTGTTTTGGGAGAGAAGATGGCTAGAGGGTTGGAGGAGATTTTAAACAAGTTCAGTTCAGTAAAGGATTCAGTGGAAGACAAGTTAGATGAGACAGTGGGAAAAGGAAGGGAAAATGGGGGAGGAGATTTGGTTTTGTGTACTATTAAGGATAGGGAGGACCACATGTCATATGTTCAATATGATACCAGTATTAAATGTATGTTTGCAAATATAAGGAGTCTGACTGGTAAAATGAGAGAGCTGGAGGTGCAGGACGGAAAATATGATGTGATTGGTGTGGACGAAACATGGCTGAATGAGTCACATGATTGGGCAGTTAATATCAGCGGCTATGCTTTGTTTCGGAGGGACAGATGCAATAGAAAAGGAGATGGGGTATGTCTGTTTGTTAGGCAGGATTTAAAAGCTTATATAAAGGAGGAGGTGATGTTAGAAAATGAGGGGGCATAAGTCTTATGGGTAGAGTTCTTCACCAATTGTAAACAGTCCAGCAAATTAATTGTAGGAGTATGCTATAGACCCCCTAATGTAAGTGAGGAGGAGGCTAAGCTCCTGATGCAAATAGAAAAGGCTGCTAGTTTTGGTAAAGTAACAATAATGGGGGATTTGAATTACCTAGATACTGACTGGAGCAACAGTACTGCCAGATCAGTTAATGGGAACAAATTTATAAACTTGTTGCATGACAATTTAATTGCACAGGTTGTTGAGAAAACAGGATTTTTTATACTTACCGTTAAATCTGTTTCTCTGTGATCAATAGGGGGACACAGGGACGATGGGGTTAAGCTCCACCCTCCAGGAGGCAGGACACTTACTAATAAATTTGTGGGCGTGCCTAACCGGCTTAACCCCCACACTCCAGCTTATCCAATCAGTTTGTCACAAAAGATGCTGTAACAAGATTACGTAATAATCAAAATAATAATAACCCACGTAGAAGGTAAATCAGGGAATTATCCCGACATGACCAAACGGTCAATAAACAAAAGTTTTAGGGCGGGCCGCCCTGTGTCCCCCTATTGATCACAGAGAAACAGATTTAACGGTAAGTATAAAAAATCCTGTTTTCTCTGTCATCATAGGGGGACACAGGGACGATGGGGACTTAACAAAGCAGCCCCCAAAAACAGCAGGGCGGGAAAACGAATTAACCATTACTTCAGCACAGAATGAAGCACCTTGCGCCCAAAAGATGCTTCAGCTGAAGAAAAAATATCAACTTTATAGAATTTTGTAAAAGTATGTACAGAGGACCAGGTAGCCGCCCTGCAAATCTGGTCCAATGAGGCCGAATTACGCCAAGCCCAGGAAGCTCCGATTGCTCTTGTAGAATGAGCTCGAATTCCCTCCGGTGGAATCTTCCCTTTGGCCATGTATGCCTGTCTGATGGTCTCCTTGATCCATCTAGAAATGGTAGCTTTAGATGCAGGAAGACCCTTCCTGGGCCCTGATGGTAATACGAAGAGAGTTTGAGACCGTCGAAAGGTAGTCTGCTTTGGTATTTAGAACTCCTGGGATATGGATCGCGGACAGCTGTACTTCGTTGGTTTCTGCCCAACTGAGAATTTGTTGAGCTTCCAACAGCGCCGCTTTGCTGCGAGTACCTCCCTGGCGGTTTATGTACGCCACTGCGGTAGCATTGTCGCTCTGTAATCGAACCGGACTTGCCTGTAATAACTCTGTCCATTCGGCCAGAGCTAGTCTTATTGCCCTTAGCTCTAAGATGTTGATTGGAAGTTTGGACTCCCCTGGAGACCATTGGCCTTGGGCAGACAAGTTGTCCCAGGTTGCTCCCCAACCCCTCAGACTGGCATCTGTGGAAATTATCTTCCAATCTTGCGTCGCCCAGGATTGACCCTTGGAGAGATTGGTCGGTCGCAGCCACCACTGGATGGCTACTCTTGTCGACTGAGATAGATTGAGCTTGCGAGTGAGAGCTCCCCCTCTCCATGACGCTAGAATGTTCGCTTGCAATGGTCGTAAGTGAATCTGTGCAAATGGAACGGCTTCTATGGTAGCAACCATGAGTCCCAGTACTCTCATTCCTAGATGAACAGTTGGACTCTGATCTCGGAGGAGTAGACGGACTTGCTTCATGACCTTCATTTGCTTGTCCAACGGAAGATGCACCATTTGTGTAATGGTATTGAACTCGAGACCCAGGAATGTCATGTGATGACTGGGTCGCAAATTGGACTTCGACCAATTTATGGTCCAGCCAAAATTCTGCAGAAGACTGATTGCCTTGCTCCGATCTTCCTCTGCCTTTTCCTCTGATCTGGCTTTCAGAAGCAGATCGTCCAGATAAGGAGTGACTGAAATCCCTTGCAGACGTAATGCCGCCGCCGATAGTGCCATTAGTTTTGTGAACACTCTGGGGGCTGAAGAGAGTCCGAATGGCAGAGCCACAAACTGGTAGTGTTGGTTCCTGAATGCGAATCGAAGGAAGGAGTGATGCGGCGGCCAGATTGGTACATGGAGGTACGCATCTCTGATATCGATAGACATCAGCAGTTGATTTTTCTCCATCCCTCTTATCACTGATCTCAGAGTCTCCATTTTGAATCGTACTGATCTGACGAACTTGTTCAGCTGTTTGAGATCTAGTACCGGCCTGAAGGAGCCGTTTTTCTTTGGCACAATGAAAATGTTGGAATAGAATCCGGAAAATCTCTCTGAATGTGGCACTGGAACAATCACTCCAGTTTGTTCTAAATTTGTGATGCAATTTAGAAAGGCAGCAGCTTTGTCTGGATCTGCAGGAACCCTGGACATGATGAATCTTTTGCCAGGAATGGTTGAGAAATCTATGTGGTAACCTTCGGAAATAATTTCGTTCACCCACATGTCTGACGCATGGTTGATCCACACCTCCCGGAATTGGAGTAACTTGCCCCCAATACGCTCCCCCGACTCCGGAAGGGTTACCCCGTCAGGCTGACGAAGACTTATCTGCTGCGG
Source organism: Xenopus laevis (assembly GCF_017654675.1). NCBI lineage: Eukaryota > Metazoa > Chordata > Amphibia > Anura > Pipidae > Xenopus > Xenopus laevis. The sequence continues at coordinate 53,869,894 of NC_054379.1, read as the reverse complement.
GCTTGATAACCGGTCGATTGGTCTTCCAATGCATGCGACTTTTGTCGTTTGTTTTGGCTCGAAAGTGTGACCGCTGTGGTGAATTGTTTCTTCGTATGTATCGTCTACTTGAACCACGAAAAAACCTTCCCCGTCTGGTGGCCGTAGTTGTTTTACTTTTGGCCTGTGGAAGAAAAGTGCTTTTTCCTCCCGTCGCCTGCGAAATAATTTTTTCGAGCTCTTCACCAAACAGGCGCTGTCCCTTGAATGGAAGAGATGTCAAGGACTTCTTAGAACTCAGATCTGCTGACCAATTTTTCAGCCACAATGTTCTACGTGCTGCAACAGAAAGAGCGGAAGTACGTGCCGTGACTTGAACTGTGTCTAGTGCGGAGTCGCACAAATAAGCCGATGCCTCTGCTATCGCATTGGCTGATGATAACAGATCGGATCTGGAAACTGCATTCTGGATGTCCTTGACAAGCGATTCAGACCACGCTTGTATTGCTCTGGCCACCCAAGCCGAAGCCAGGCATGGGCGAAGAGCTGACCCAGACGAAGAATAAATTGACCTAAGAAAACCTTCCAATCTTCGGTCAGATGGGTCTTTGAAGGATGCCGCATCTGTGACCGGCAATGTAGTGGACTTGGCCAATCTTGATACAGGTGCATCTACTGCTGGGGGATTAGTCCACTTTTCTACCAGTTCTTTAGAAAATGGATAAGACTTAGAAAATTTCCTAGTCGTCTGAAACTTTCTTTCTGGAACACTCCACTCTTCTTGTATTATGTGAAGAAGATGCTCATGAGAAGGAAAACAAACTTCGGATTTTTGCTTCCTCTTGAATAACCCCAAATCATCCTGGGATTTGGGCGTTTGTGATATATTCAACACATCCATAACACCCTTAATAATACCCTCCACATCATGCTGACTATCATGATCTCTGTGGTCCTCCACAGTTTCTTCCTCCTCCCCAGACGAAACTTCAGAAGGAAGTAATTCTCCCTCAGATTGTGAGGATGCCTGCTCAGCTGCAGATTCGTCAGACAAACAATGAACAGACGTAGTAGGCACTTTAGTTTCTTCAGACCGCTTTCGCTTAGAGCTAGTCTTTTGGTCAAGTCTGGCTAACATTCTTCCTAAATTGTCAGCAATAGAGGGAAGACCCTGCAAGGAAGCAAGGGACTGTGTTAAATGAATGGCCCACAATGGTGCTGGCACATCAGCATCTGAGCTGAGCCCCTGACCTTGAGAAATACTCTCCCTTGAAGGATTCTCTGGCTGAGCCGCTGGTGGGCTTGAAACATCTTCTGAAATGAGCGCTGTACTCTGCCCCACTAAACAGGATTTACAGAGCGGCTCCCCCTGCCCTCGAGGCAGCTTAACATTGCAATTGGCACAGGCAAAAAATTTAATCTGCGCTGTTTTGGCAGCCTTCCCCCCTGCCCTGGTGAATAACCCCTCTGACCTACCTTCTGCCATGGAGATTGGGTAAGTAGGAGTGTGGGGCAGCCAGCAACCGCTTACAACTCGCTAGTACTTGCAGGAGCGGAGAAATGAACCATCCGGTGCGCAGCAGAAGCACTATGTGCGCAAGATGGCCGCTGGAACGCATACGCATGCGCACAAAGTGCGCAAGATGGCCGCTGGAACGCATACGCGCATGCGCACAACGTGCGCAAAATGGCCGCCGGAACGCATACGCCGCATGCGTTCCAGCGCAGCGTGATCCGGCCCTCTCCCCCCTCAGCCGTCTCCTCAGTTAGACAGAAGGCGCAGCGGGCGCCCAGACAACAGCATGGAGGGAGAGAACCGGCCAGTACAGGAGCACGCCCTGCACCCCTTACCAAACAGTAAGGATAAGGGGGGGGAACAGGGGGAGGGCTTCCCTGCTAGGGGGGAGGCTGCCAAGCCAGAACTGTGAGGTGAGTTGTTATGCCCAAGGCAGGTACTCACCTCGTGCCCATCCCGGCCAGACCATCTGCCATCGCCAAACTTAGCAGGGATACGTCTGGGTGGTCGTTATAGCCTATAGCGGCTAGAAATGACCCCGGTGGGCGGAGAATACTGGGACTGTACTAAGGACAAACATACGCTGCCCAGAGTAAGACCACAGAAAGAGAATAGTCATCCTTGACTAACATCGCTGGACGTCCATCCTCCTGGTAACAGGACACTTAAAAAACTGATTGGATAAGCTGGAGTGTGGGGGTTAAGCCGGTTAGGCACGCCCACAAATTTATTAGTAAGTGTCCTGCCTCCTGGAGGGTGGAGCTTAACCCCATCGTCCCTGTGTCCCCCTATGATGACAGAGAAAAAAAAACAGAAAAAATGCTATACCGGATCTAGTGATCTCTAATGTCCCAGAACTTATAGCAAATGTGCAAGTCATTGAACCCCTGGGTAATAGTGACCATAATGTTATATAATTTAATGTCTGGTGCAAAAAAACAAATATACACTGGGGCAACAAAAACCATGAATTTCAGAAAAGATAATTTTAGTGCCTTGAGGGCTGCCATTCAGAGCTTTGACTGGGGTATTATTTTTTCAGCTAAAAACACAGAATAGAAATTTTTGTCATTTAAATATTAAATCGTAACTGTTCTCAATTTATTCCCTTAAGGAGTAAATGTAGAAGCACTAAGAATCACCCTATGTGGCTTAATATATAAGTAAAGAAATTAATAGGAAACAAGAGAAAGGCATTTAAAAACTACAAGTCTATTGGGACAGAGCTGCATTTAATGAATATAAACACTACAATAAATGTTCGGAAGGCAAAGAAATGATATGAAGAGTGCATTGCAGCTGAGGTTAAGACTAACCCCAAAAAGTTTTTTAAGTATATTAATAGTAAAAAGATACGGGTTGGTAGTGTTGCTACTTTAAATAATGGTACCAGTATGGTTGTAACAGATATAGAAAAGGCAAATGTGCTAAATCAATTCTAAATCAAGTCTGAGTTCCTAGGCTCACTTCATTGCTCCACTGATGGCTCAGCTCAATCTAGTCAGTGGCTGACTCAGGATATGATTAATAAAGCTTTAATAAAAAACTATGTAAACAAGGTGCCAGGGCCAGATGGCATACACCCCAGGGTTATAAGAGAGCTTAGTTTTATGAGAGAGCTCAGTTTTATGCTGGCCCCTATTTCTGATTTTCTGGTATAGTACCTATGGATTGGAGAAAAGCTGATGTCATTCCAATACTTAAAAAGGGATTACTATCTCAGCCTGGCTATTATAGGCCAGTAAGTTTGACATCTGTGGTGGGCAAATTATTTGAAGGCTTGTTAAGGGATGACATTCTCAAGGGTCAGTATTGGGTCCACTTTTATTTAACTTGTTCATTAATGACTTAGCAGAGGGTATTGTAAGTAATGTATCAGTATTTGCAGATGACACAAAACTATCCAGCCCAATTAATACCATCCAGGATGTGGCATCCTTGCAACAGGATCTTGACAAACTGGCAATCTGGGCAGCTAAGTGGCAAATGAGGTTCAATGTTGAAAAATGTAAAGTCATGCACCTGAGATGTAAATATCCAAGCCACTTATACCCTTAATGGGACTGCACTAGGCAAATCCATTATGGAAAAGGACCTTGGAGTCCTTGTAAATTATAAACTTGGCTGTAGCAAGCAATGTCAGTCAGCAGCATCAAGGGCAAATAAGCTGTATTAAAAGGGGCATTGATTCACGGCAGGAAGGGGTCATTCTTCCACTGTATAGACTAGAGCACTGATAAGGCCCCATCTAGAATATGACATACAGTTTTGGTCTCCAGTGCTTAAACAGGACATTATAGTATTTGAGAGGGTACAGAGAAGGGCAACTAAGCTGGTAAAAGTAATGGAAAATCTTCTATGAGGAAAGACTGGCTAATTGGTGTTGTTCACGCTAAAATATAAAAAAATACAAATATATAAGGGGATCATATAATAATCTCTCTAATGCTTTATTTACCAGTAGGTCTTTCCAGCTGACACAAGGTCACCCATTCTGTTTAAAAGAAAAGAGGTTCCGCCTAAATATTCAGAAGGGTTTTTTTTTACAGTGAGAGCTGTGAAGATGTGTTCTTCCTGAATCAGTTGTACAAGCTGATACATAAGATAGCTTTAAAAAGGGGTTGAATGGCTTTTTAGCAAGTGAGGGAATACAGGGTTATGGAAGATTGCATATAGTACAAGTTGATCCAGGGACTCTGTATAATTGGAGAGGCTTGAAATGGTTTTTTTTGCCTTCCTCTGGATCAACTAGCAGTTAAGCAGGTAACAAAGTTAATAGGTTAAACTTGATGGATGTGTGTCTTTTTTCAACCTAACTTAATATGAAACTTTTCCCATTTTCTTCCTCCATTTAACACATTTTTTCTGCCGTTTTTTTCTTCTCTACTTCTTCACTGACCTGTATTTGATGGGGTTGTGCTGATGTCAGCCATTCAGTTACTGCAGTCATTGGTCATTTTCAGAATCAGTGGGGGGCGGGCAGACCTTTAATGCAGAGCCTGGCTGCTTTAAAAATGAGTGACTTTAGGTTAAGTATCTTCTTCCTGGTCTGCTTCAACTTCACCACTGCTATTTTTGTCCACATAGTCCCAAGTACAGTGACTGACTGGAGTGAGGTTCAAAAGTAACTCTGTAACAATCTGATTCCTGCAGCTGTACAGGGACAGGAAAGCAGCAATAGCGAAAATGCAGCAGACACGAAAGAAGATAAGGGTTTTCAATATAGCCAGGCACCACATTAACTGTCCTACTACTGACACAATCAGCAGCCAGTAACATCCCCCATCCAGAGACACACTTACCAGCACTTAGTAAGGGAGCAGTATTTTTTTCCTTCTTTTATTTTTTTTAAGTGCAAGGCAGGTTTGGTGAGGATAGCCTTAATGAAAATCTACCCATGCTTATATCTTATATCAGGCTTGCATGCATTGCACACCTTATCTTTTTTATCTTTTACTGGGTTAATCATGGCCGCAACTCAATCAGTCATTTGTACTTTTACCAACAATTCTGATTGTTCAAGCACTTGACACAACACATTTTATACTCACCCTGAAAATCTGGAGTTCCAGAGATCTTTGGGGAGTCCAGAAGCCAGTCTGTGAGTTCACTAGTGCTAAGGATTTTACTGCGAAACTGCTTTCCGCCATTTACATTCCATGTGCCCATAGCAACACGAGTTCTTTTATAATTAGTGAATTCAAACTGTCGTTCAGACATGGCCTTTAAAACACTGGGAATTACTGAAAGCCAAATAAAAACAATTGATCAGATCTATTTATGTAGGATTCAACATTGCAAGAACATCTCTGTATACCCTTTCCAGTAATAATTCCGATGACTAATGTTCTTTGACATGAATTGCAATTAATTTCCATTAAGGGAAAGGGTAAATTTCCACTAATGTGCATGACAGGTGCTTCTCTAATCGAAAAAAAAAAAAGGATCAGGCATTGGGACTATTATCCAGAATACTGGGAGTTTCAGTTGATCAGGGATCCACAGGTTATAAGAACCAAGCCTTCTAAAGAGGACTGGCAATGAGAATGTATACCAAGAATTACATTTTGCTGTACTCTTGCCCTTTGTAGTAATTCATCTCAGAGCTGAAACTGGTTCATGTCCCACCAAATACTTCTATAACTAACATGTCGTCCTGCATTACACCTTTATGAATTCCCATTGGCATCTAAACATTCTTCAGCTTGAGACAGAAAGCAAGTAGCTCTAGTAAGACTGTAGCAGCCTAGAATACTTATTGAGCAGGAGAATACATTCATTTTGACAGCTGTCACACACCATCACCCTACCAGTTTGGGTACACAAGGCCAAACTACAGGTTTGCCCTTTCCTCCCCAAACAAACACGTTTTCACTCTCCCAGCAACAGCACATACTGATAGGAACACCAACTGGGCAGACAGAGTTTAGGGAAATGTGAAGGGCTTGTTGTTATTGTGTCACCGACTGCAAAAGTTACTCTTAGAGAAATATTAGTTAAGACAGGGCATAATACCCCATTCCCCTCACACATGAGGAATTTCCTCTATTCGGTTGGAAAGCCTACCTAGCAGTGCAGAGCTATCCATTAGCATCCGTCCTTTGTCTGCATATTGCTCATTGAAAAAGTCTCCCATAAGTAGTAAATCAATAGCTTCTTGCTTTGCTCCATCAAAGAAATTTGTTTGTATGGTTCTAGAAACTGTGCGTGCGCCATCTTTCAGCTTTCCAACCTAAATCATTAATAAAATAAGAAGAATAAATATTTGCCTGGAGAAAATGTCAGACAGCATAATGAAAACAGGGTTTTGTACCTTTGCCTTGCCTTCAAGGGCTTTGCTTCCTGTAAATATCATGCTCAGGTTATGATCATTAGCAGACCACATGGTTTTGTAGGATTCTTCAAATCGTTCCACAACAGACTTCATATCAACTAATCCAAGACTCTCCAGTTGAGTACGTAAAACCTAATTACAGTAAAAAGTTTATCGTTTTTTTTTGTCAATTATTAATAATTCACTTAGCAGAACAAGTGTTCTGCTAATCCTTATAAAGACTTTTGCAAATATGTTCAGACCCTTGAGCAATTTTCTAATTTTGCTATTTAGAAATTCCTGCACTAATAATTTGTTCTCAGTGGCATATTTTATCAAAGGACTGAAACACAAAATAGTTTCTTTTAGGTGACTTTTAGGTTAGGTACAAAATCTTGAAATGTTAAGTATTTAATACACAAACTGTAATATCAAGGCTACAAACCTCCCAATATATTGGAAATAGAAAGAGGGCCAAAAAGATTTGCTGCTAGGAGCGTGGCAATTTTAACCACACCTGTTTTTGTGGCTACACTCCCTAATTACCATGTTCATTTTACAAAGTTTGAACAAATTTCTGTGGTTTTTATGTGTTATTACAGTTTTGCTAATGAAGGTGTATTGCCCTTCAAGCTGTGAGTCTAAGTTCTCTCAAGTGACTTTCTTAGCTTAAATTGTTACAAAAGTATCTACTGTAAGTATCTATTCTGGGTTTTCTGCCAAAAGCCAATTAAGTTAGAAACTTTGCATCTTTTTTTGGCTGCTCAGTGCAGGAGATAAAAGAGAGCCTGAAAATTTCATTACCAAACGGGACAGCGGGTTGAGCTATCAAAATTGGGACTGGAGGTCCCAGTCCCAGTGGAGGTACAGATTTCCATGTTATTTATGCTGCACAGTAGGTTTAGTGAGAGACATACCTCAAGCGCAATATATGACTGGACGCTATTTGTGCGATGCAAACAGTCCAAGCAATTCATTCGGAAAGCTCCTTTCTGAAGACTGTAGAAACAAAATACATAATCTGAATAACCTTTTTTCAGATGCATTTGTACAAGAACTTAAAGGGGTCCTTAGCCTTTCAGTTGACTTTTAGTATGTTATAGAATGGCTAATTTAAGCAACTTTTGAAATGGCTTTAATGTTTTTGTTTTTTTTATAGTTTTTGAATTATTTGCCTTCTTCTTCTGACTCTTTCCAGCATTTAAATGGGGGTCACTAACCCCATCTAAAGAACACATATATTGTTATTGCTACTTTTTGTTACTCACCTTTCTATTTCATATTTCAGTCTCCTATTCAAATTAATGTATGGCTGCTAGGGTAATTTGGACCCTAGCAGCCAGATTGCTGAAACTGTAGACCGGAGAGCTTTTTCATATTATACTAAAAGTTAATTCAAAGGTGAACAACCCTCTGCAGCCTTCCAGCAACCGCAGCCAAAGGCGGAAAATTCACTAAAGGGGCGAAGTGACAAACGTTAGGGAAAATTCGCCAGCGGGACGTCATTTCGGGACTTCACTGAACGGGTGCAGGCATAACTTCGCTAGCGAAGGAGATAGACTCTTGCACTACTTCGCACTCTTACGCCAGGTGAAGTTTCTCTCTGGTGAAAGAGCCTTACTTCGCACATTCACTAAGATGCACCTTTTACTCTTTACCTGTTCCGCCAGACTTGCCTCCGCCAGCTCAGACCAGGCAAAGTGCAATGGAATAGTGCTTCTTCAATTTCTAGTCTTTTACTTTTTAAGGGTGATAGACTGCAAAAGTCTGTAAAAATCTTTTTGGGTACCCGGGCTTTCCCATACATTTCCTAACATATGGCACATAAACTATACACTGGGATCATGTGTAGGGCAATATAACAACTTTATTTTATTTTATTAAGGTTTCCCAGACTTGTGTAGTGTAATGTATTTGCTGCAACATATATGTCCATTGAACTTTAACTTTCCGCCATATGTAACGCTTAGCGCAACTTTGACAGAGTTCGGCGCCCTGGACGCAACTTCAGATTTTAGTGTATTAGCGTTGTCCTGGCGAATCTACGTCTGACGAAGTGTTGCGATGTGAGCAAAGCCGGCGCTGCCGAATTTACGCAGGTTAGTGAATTTGCCCCAAAGACTATGTTTTATATGATACATATAAGATTTGCAGCCACTGACCCATGCTAAGCCATGAAAGATATACTTTTTTTGGAAAATTGGCACCTGCCAAAAATTAATTGTAAATGAATAGTATTGTGATATATATATATATATATATATATATATATATATATATATATATATATATATATATATATATATATATATATATATACATAAAATCAATATAGTAACATCTGTTGTAAATATAAGGATATTATAAGTTACTAAAGAAGTTCCAAAACCATATAAAGACACGAAGCAAAAAAACGTTTTTTTTTTATATAGGTCATAAAACTCAGAGGTGACTTCTAATATTCTCATATTTTGCAAAAGGGGGTACTTTATTTATTATATCACACAAGTTCAGTGAGTCAGAAATGACATCACTAAGCACAGATTGTAAGGATTTATATTTATATAATTTGCATGATATTCATGGTTCTTGTGTACTATAATGACATAAATTTTTACAGAAGATAGCATGTGCTATCAATGATAATTGAGATTAACGACAAGAAGACGTGAACAAAACCCTGTGTGCCTTTTTTCAGACTGAAAATGTGCCCTTAAGTCTGGTTTGCATTTGTCATAAGATAACAAATGGCTCCAAGCTCTTCAAGTTGCACCAGTTTTGTTTGGTGGAACAGTACAGGGGAGACATAAGCTCACAAAAAAACTGCAGACATGCAAACTGAGTATTGTTTGTGTTCAAATGGCATAATCCATCCAGACATTTCACTTAATATAGTAAACTGACCGTGGCGTTAAACTCTCGCCTCTAGTGAACACTCCAAACTCTTCCAAATCCAATTTTAACTGTGGTTTCAACAGATTATCCATTTTCTCTATTTTACCACCTTTCACAATCTGATGGTAGTCAAAGTTAATCATTGGCACATCGTCTGCATGCAGTGATGCCCACAGTAGTTTCTAAAAAGAGGAAACATACAAACACACTTATATCTATACAGAATGCTTCTTAAAATGAACAATTAGGGTCCTATTCACATTCAAGGTTGGGGAAAAAATATTTTTTGGAGTCTTGGGGGGTTATTAACTAAAATCCGAATACTGGAAATTCGTGATTTTTTTTGTGTTATAATAAGACTTTTAAAAAAATCACAAATTTTTGGAATTTACTAAACCCCGAGGGCTAAAAAGCCTGAATATAAAAACACGGCATCTCAAACCTGTTGAGGTTGCATAAAAGTCAATGGGAACAGTCCCATAGATTTTTTGGTGTGTCGGGGGTTTCGGGCAATTCTACAATGTTTTCAGAGCTTTTGGGTAGCAGTATCCCCTGATAATACCAAAGCTAACTTAAGAGGCTTAAAAAAGAAAAGGAATAATAATTATAAACTCCAAAATATGTTCAAACAGCTTCTGACTGGTTTGACACAAAGCTTTCTGTGGGGGCCTTCTTCATAATGTAAAAATGTCCCCTTCTTATGATGTCCCTTTTTCTTTCCATACTCAAATATTGAATCCTCTGCAGAAGATTCGCCGTAATACCAAACTAAATCTAAAATCTTATTTCCATGAAATTGCATTATCTGTATTGCTCACATTTCGTAAATAAGGAACACTGCAATACATCTATACATCTGCCAAATTTTGTCCAAAATATATTTGCCATTTACAGGAGCAAAAATTCAGGGACAGGGACGATTTTTAAAAAAAGTGAAATTACCTTGTAAATTCAAAATAGCTGCGAGCAATAACTAACTTTCACCCTCTTTTCTCTCAGAGAGGCCACATGGCACTGACATAGTTCATCTCTGAGTAGCTACAGCTGACAGTCTAAGAAAAATGGGAAGGGGACCGCTGGAGACATGCCCAGGCTCTGAAGTGTCTCCCTCTATTGTTATGACACTTGCTTTACCAGAAAATATTTTGTGAACTATACATTCATAATGATTGTGCATGAAACAGGAGAAATGAATTACCTTAAAGGCACGACTTAAAACCTCCTCTCCTCCTTTGCTTCGTAAGAGGTTAACAATCACTTGTTTTCCATACTGCTCTTTCAACAGCATCATATGCCTGTAAAATTGTTTTTTTTTGTTAATTTATGGAGGTACATGTGGATCACAGACAATGGTATATAACAAATATATACAAAGCTCACAAGTTTTAGTGCTCACTTTACACCACAAGCATCCTAGCTTTCCACCTAAAAAAAGCCTCTAATTTCTGCACAAGCTGCACTACCCACTCCATGACATGAAAATATTAGTCGTCTGGAGACAGACCTTTCAAAAGTAACTTACTGTAGATTGTAAAAATGCATATGCATCAAGTTCAACCTTTTAGAGGCCCATTTTTAAAAGGTCGAATTTCAAATTCATGTGAATTATTTTTTTTACTCTAATAAATTTTAAATTTATTCGAATTCTCCGGAAAAAAACCTCTAGTGTCAAGAAGGCTATTAACGTCTCCAAATGGCTCAACTGACCATTGATTTGTACATGAACTCAGCAGGTTTTAGGTGGCGAATATTCAAATTAGGACTATTTCCATGTTTGAGTTGTGATAAATCTCACATTCGAATAGGGGGATTAAAATTTAAATGTGTGAATTTTGACACCTATAAAAATCTGTAAATTCAATTTTTGTAAATTCAAATTTGTAAATTCAAGCAGAGGTCCCCAACCACCAGGCCGCAGACCAGAACCGGGCCTCGGATAGTCCTGAACTGGGCCGCTGAGCCTAGCCTGCAATTAACGCCGGCATGCAGAATTGGACGTGCGGTTGCTGCTGACCCCCCGACTCCTCCCAACACCCTCCAGACCCCCCCACTTTTTTATCTTTTAATGTTTATATGGTTTCTCTTTTTCTTCTTAAATACCTTACCTCACTACTCCAATAAGGTTTTTTTGCCTACTCAAGTACCCAATCAGCTCACCTATGCCTTTCCCTATACCCCTGGTTATATTCCAAATAGCCTGTATACAGACCCAACTTCAAAGAGGTCCTGTTCCCTTTCTCTACTCTGCTTATAGAGAACTGAAAGCCAAGATGACTATTGGAAATGTTACTACTTTTTAATGTGGAATTAATTAATTTTGCTGCCATTTGCTTAAAGTAATAAAATAATATATGAAAAACATAATAATGAGAAGCCATGCAATGCAAAATAAGACCTTATAGAACTGTAACTTTACCTGTCAAATGCTGGGGCATTGGCCTCAAGTCCTCTGGTAAGTTTAAGATGGTGAGAGCCAACCTTAGAAACAAGACATGAACATTTTTTGACTACAGGCAATCTAGAAAACTTAATAAACTCAATAAAATTTTATATATCTGGGCAGCTTTTCTCTTATAGTTCCTGACAGAATAAACATCTAGATATGCCCTACTGTGGGCATATTCTTCTAAACTATCTATCTATCTAAACTACCTAATTTGCCAGTGAGTGTTCCACTTTAGGAAAGGAACTTTGCTTTACACACTTCATGCTACAGCACTGAGTCTATGTGGCTTACCAATGGATTTATGCTACTTCTTTACACTTCTACTTCCTAATGATGTAAATTACAGTTAACCTGGGCATTCAATGATAATGCCATGATGCTAGTAAATAAATTCTTCAGAGCAACACAATTGTCTGCCAATATTATTTTTGTTGAATAGTACTTGTCTGTGTGCTTTATTACATAGCCTATTCCACTAATCTGAAAGAAAGGCTAAACTATGTTGGCCATACAGTGTAAATTTCACTTTACTACTTCATAATAGACTGTTATAAAACAGAATTTACAAGTACAGTAAAGAAATGCAATGTTCTCTCTTGGATATGTCCTATCTTGGTGTGCTCACACACTATCTGGCAGCTACAGTATCTTGGGAAAATATTTATAGAAGGATTTGGTTTAATGCTAAGCTTCTTACAGCATGTAGTCTACAGCACAACATTGTGTATTAAGAATATCTGTGCCATGCAATGGATGTTTACATTTATACAGTCTCATACACTGCATTTATACAGTCTAAGGGGCAAATTCATCAATGGTCGAATTTCGAGGGGTTAAATCCCTCGAAATTCGACTGGGGAATAGAATCGAATAGGCAATTCGGGCGAATTTACGCGCTGGCGAATAGTCAAATTGGCGAATATTCGCCAGGCGAAAAGGCGCCCGATCGAATATTCGCTCGAAGGATTTTAGTTCGATCGAAGGCCTTTTTATTCGATCAAAAACTTGGAAAACAAGTCTATGGGACTTTCCCATAGGCTTTTAAAGCAATTCGGTAGGTTTTAGGTGCCGAAGTAGTCAGTCGAAGTATTTTTAAAAGAGACAGTACTTCGATTATCGAATGGGCGAATATTCGCAGCGTTTTTGCGCTCGATCTATTCGAATCATTCTACTCAGGCGAATTTACGCCAATACGATAGTCGAGGAGCACAAAAAACCACTCGAAATTCGAAGTTTTTTAATTCGAATCCTTCACTCGAGCTTGATGAATCGGCCCCTATGTGTGTATACTGGTGTGAGTGGAAGTACATTGCTGAAGGAGAAATCTAGATAAGCTGATTACTTTTGTTATGCTATTGTGACATCTTCCTGCACTCTAACATTAGCTCCTTGCAGCAGTCCATCAGTTACATCCCTGCTCATTAACTGCTACAGTTTAAGACCTAGTTGATACATTTTGTTACATTGTCCCAATATGGTTCAATTTCCTCCTTGGCTAGTTATACAGTAAGAACATTTAGAATATTAACATATCTATCAGTCCTGCAGCATGGGGATATTTAAGCTGTTCAATGAATAGATGAGGTGGGCACACTGGATTTTGCAGTCTAAATGAGTTTTGGTATATTCATTTTTCGATAAAAAGGGCATATATATATTTGCATATGCAGTTGATTATTATTTTCAAGAAAAGGTTAATATATATCTAAGCATTAAAACAAAAGCATTCGGCAGCAAAGGAAAAAAAGGTCTGAAACAACTGAATTCAGAATTACTAAACAGTCAGCTTCCATTCTGTTGGTCGGGTGAGTTTCTGCCTGAGCATTGACTGTTTTGGGTCCTCACCATTACAAAACTGCCAATTTTTCCGTTCTGCCTCAGCAATGAATATTTGGGGTCCTCACTGCAACAATTTGAAAACTGCAAATGTTTCTGTTGTTTACAGATTCTGCCCCCTTTAACACAAGTACAAAGTATCAAATACTAATAAATGCACAATATTTATGAATGCATTAGAAGCTTACCTGCAGCCCTGGTTGTTCCCAAAACATTGGAACAGAGCCTCTGATTTGAACAAAGGAGGAAATATCTTCATCCACATAAATAGTCTAAGAATAACAGAAATTAAATTGAATTAATATATGTTGTATAACATCTGACAATATTATATCAACAAAGTCATTAGACAACCCGCATTTCTTATAGTTCAGAGATCTGTAAATTAAAATTGATTGCTCTGCATGCACATTTATAAAGACTAGTGCAAGAATAAATCTAATAATATAATTATCTACCTTAAATTTCCCTTTTGTGCCCTTTAGCTCAAGAAATATCACATTAACTTGTATTGAAAGGACAAGACAAGCATTTCTGACTCTAACAGTCAGTGCTGGAATGAAGTCCTGTCGTGAACACAAAATGCTGGGAGAATGCATCACCAAGTCACTTAGTAACTGGGGTTTCACATATAATAATATGTCAATTATTGGAATAAATATAACACCAAATTAAAGCTCTGCTATAACTTGAATTTTAAGATTATTCATTTCAATATTGTGAATTTAGAAACTGTTTTTCCCCTCTAACAAATATAAAGTTGGAAGCTCTACTTTTAACCTGAATCACAACTTGATTACAATACTCAACTCTGTATCTGAATTCATAGACTATATCGCTTATGCCAGTCAGGGCATACAATGATTTTGGTGAAGAAGACTTTGCATTGTTGCACCTAAATTAGGCTGACACAACTCTTCCGGGTACAGACAGGACAGGATTTTAATGACAGCATATGGGCCGATTCTCAGCCTGTGTATTTCAGCAGACCATTTTTCAGCCCTGTCTGGTATTAGCCTTAGAGTATACAAATGCACAGAATCCAGGATTTGTTTCAGGATTCGGCCGAATGCAAGTGTCTGATCGAATCAAAACCGATTCCAAAAAAATCTCAACTTTTCGTCAAACAAATAGGAAGTACATTTTTTTAACTGCACACGTGCGCGGTTCTTCCCCCCCAATTTACATATGCAAATCAGCGTTCGGATTCTTTTCACAAAAATACATTTCTTTCATTAGAGGGAGTACCTGCTCTGTTTCAACAAAGTTAGACACATGTCCATCATCATCAACTCCACGGATGTGGAATCTGGCACCAGCCCGTGCACAGCTTATCCGTGAGATAAGGCAAGCCTTTGCTTTTCGATGTGAGGCATACACAGTACGGATTTCTACTCCCCCACAGATAACTTTCAACAGCCAGTCAGCACAGCTAACCTGATAGTGTTTCAAAGGCACATGCAGCAATCTGTTCCTGTAGGGAGAAAACATGGAATATTCACTTCAGTTATGGTAAGCTGTTGAACATTTACCTAGAAGGTAAATATTACCGATTAAGTAAATATACAAAATCAGTCACAGTTATATCAGATTCAAGGGCACTGTGACATCAAGACAAAATGCTATTTTTTCCATTGCATAGAATAATGTAAAAGAATTACAGGGATAAATGAATACAAACTGTAAAAATTAATAAAATGTTTGCATTCACTTTTTCTATGGATGTTCTGTAAGGGTACATAATTGCTCAATTTCAGCCATTTTGTGGATAGCTATGTGATTAAGATAATTAAATGCTTGGGATTGCTTCAAACTGATTTAAACAATATTTGCCTGGAATCGTACACATAAAATAGAAGTTGGAGCTTGGGTGGAGCTTTTCACTGATTGTCCAGCAAATTGATTGTAAGAGTATGCAATAGACCGCTAATGTAAGTTAAGAGGAGGAGGTTAAGCTCCTGATGCAAATAGAAAAGGCTGCTAGTTTGGAGAAAGTAATAATAATTGAGGGGTTTAATTACCCAGATATAGACTGGAGCAACAGTACTGCCAACACAGTTAATGGGAACAAGTTTATAAACCGGTTGCATGACAATTTTATGGCACAGGTTATAGAGGAGCCAACCAGAAAAAATGCTATACTGGATCTAGTGATGTTTTAAATGGTGAAAAAATAGGATAATATGGATTTTTAAAAAAAATTAAAACAATAGGCAGAATGTAATTTCAGCACAACACCTATTTATTATGTTCATTTTGAGCTAGGTGTTTTTAGATTTATACTGTCTATTTAAAAGGGTATGTTACAGAATGGCTAATTCTAAGCAACTTTTCCATTGGTGTTCATTATTTCTTTTATTTATTTATTTATTTATTTATTATAGTTTTTGCCTTACTTGTCTTGTTCTGACTCTTTCCAGCTTTCAAATGGAGGTCACTGACCCCATCTAAAAAACAAATGCTCTATAATGCTACAAATGTATTGTGCCATTACTTGTTATTACTACACTTTCTTTTCAGGCCCTCTCCTATTCATATTCCAGTCTCATACTCAAATCAATACATGGTTGCTAGGGTAATTTGGACGCTAGCAACCGGATTGCTGAAATTGTAGACTGGAGAGCTGCTGAATAAAATATATATAACTCAAAGACCACAAATAATAAAAAATTAAAAACAATTGCAAATTGTCTCAGAATACCATCATCTACATCATACTAAAAGTTAATTAAAAGGTGAACAACCCCTTTAAGTATACAAATCTAAACTAAAACTACATCCTCCTGGGAGAAACAAATGAGTTTTACAGGGGATACCAAATGCACACAGCACAATGTGCACTTTTAAAATTTACATTAAAAAGTCAATATTTTCAAATGTAAATACAAAATATATACATACAAGGAACTCAAGTGTCACAAGCACATGATTAGAAGCATCTGATACAGCCCTTGTTACAAGGAAGCTTGAAATTTAGTTATTTAATCAACGTATTTCTCTTCCTTAATCATTAAGTTTTAACCATACTATTAAGTTACCCATTGTGTTCTCATTGAGATGACAAGGTAGAGGTTTTCTTTTTACTTTGGCTAGAATTGCATACTGTTTCATGCTACTCAATATTTAATGTCACTTTCTAAACCCTTTTACTGTATATACAGTAGTTAGGGGTATGGAGGATAATTATTTAGTTCCCTTTCTTGAAGGGACACTGGCATAAGATAATTACCCCTATAACAATGTTCTCTCTAAACTGTGCGCTCATGTGTGCCCACACAACTTTTGAAGTCAGCACACACACAAAAAATTGTGGTACGCACAAAATTTTTTGTGAGAAAACACAAAATCTTGTATTTATTGTGACATGCAAGCACAGTTTGTAAAACTGACCACACAAGTCTAAAATGTGCTCACAAAATACTTTTTTTTGGCACACATAGCCAAGAAGAAATTTGGGGGAACATTGCCCTATACCCTTCTTTTCAAAACCATAAGACTACGGAGTGCCATGCTATTTTCCCCCACACATGAGCTTATATGAGTTTGATTACATATAAGCCCAGCATGCGGCCCTAGCCTAACCCACTTTTACTGTTATTTACATTCCTGTTTGTGTAATAGGAAGCCCTGAACTTCATAGCTTGAGTCTTGTATTGGGAAGGCTACATATGCTTCCCCTCAATACATTACAAATGCACTAGTTATGCAGTTAATTTAGGATCAAGTACAAGTTACTGATTTACAATTACAGAGAAAAAAGGAATTAATTGGAAGATTCTAAGGGAGATGGCCCATTCTGTATATTATGTTTCAGGGATAAGGGATCCCTTTACCCCACTCCATCTATCAGTCACAAAGCATCACAAATCCCTCAACCAGGGCCCAGTAAATCCAGATTGAGATTTATTCAGCCTTAGTGCAACAATAGGACCTACACTAAAAATTATTACACTTGCCACCACAAGATTAACTGGTGCAAATTTTCATATATAGGAGATTGGCGGTCCAATGATGTGACTCCCTTGAGACTGCATGAATACTATTGTACAATGTAATAAAAGGTAATGTGTTTGCCCAGGTCTAGTAACCCATAGCAATCAATAAAATGTTTTGCTTTCAGTTTTAAGCAAGTGACCTCTAAATTCTACCTGCTGATTGGATCCTAAGTACCTTGTTCATATACTTACCAAAAAAACCAATTTCCAGATTCACAACTGCTGTTTACAGCTTGTTTTTGGGCCCGATGGGTGAGGTCAAAGTTTGATCCAGCATTTGGCCATGAGAAATAAAACATCCCTGAATTAAGTATTTTCCTGAGAGCTGTCACACGCTCTTCTTCTTTGGTCTCCTCCTGAAGAGGAAAGAAGTCTGTAGCTGTGATTTTATAAACTTCAGCATCCAAAATTCTTCCAACCGAGGAGCATCCGCTTACCAATACAAGGAAGTTTAAAGGAATGTTCCCTAGAAAATGTTTAAAGAGTCATTAGGATTACGCAAATACAGATGGGAAAAGAGCATGAAAAACAGCCAAATAGCTTGTCATTCAAAGAATAAATGGCTCAAAATAGTGACTCAACATATTTTCTGCCTATAGGAAACTGTGCATATAGGGATTTGTGCCAGACACAGTTTTTTTGTGCTTTCAGAATGTGCAGGAAAGAGTTTTTCCAACCATGGGATTTGTTGGCACATGGGTGAAATGTGGGATAACTTAAGATCTCACATCTTTATGTGTCATACAGGAGGAACATCAGAGGTGATCTATACTTAAAGACACCCACATGTAAAAAGTTGCACAATAAGGGGGGATTTACTAAAACTAAAAACTCCAATCTATCCACACATTGAACTCATTTATCAAATAATCAGTTTGAAAAAGTTGGTGCAGGAAAAGTCTTGACAAAATCAAACAAAAATTCGAATCGTACGACTTTTTCTAATTTGATGCCTAAAGATCTACATTTTAATTGAATTGTTCCCAGAAAACTGACTTTTTCAGTTTCAGATTATTGTACGAAAAACAGCACAGATCACAATGTCAAGAAATATCTTTACATTGTAAAAAGGACATCTGCCATCGACTGCTACATGACCTCGACAGGTTTTCAGATTTGGATTTTTAGCAGTTTTGGGGTATCTCTACAAATTTGAAGGTTTTTTTCCCTTAAAAACCTCAACCAGATAAATTCAAGGTTTAATAAATAGGCCCCTAAAAGTCATTTGCAAATTAAACATGAAACCAAAATTATTATTATTATTTTTTAAACATCCATGACTTATAAATGTATTTAAAAAGATGTCAATCGTCCCACCAATACTGCACTTATATGGGCTCCCAGAGTCAAGTACCTAGGGATCAATGTAGACCCTAATGAGCTTGAATTCATGGACCTTAATTTAACCCCTCGGTTAGATAAATTCACCACGGTGGTTACGTCCTGGAAACACATGCCACTTACTTTGTGGGGGAAAAAAAACCTTTTTAAAATGATTTATTTACCCAAATTCTTTTACTTTTTTAGGAATTCCCTAACTAATATGCCAACCTCTTATTTTAAAAAAGTGAATTCCATCCTGATATCCTTTATTTGGTCCGGAAAACAACCTAGACTCTCCTGGAAGTTGCTAACTGCTGCAATACCAAAGGGCGGCATGGGTCTACCAGATCTGTGGGGCTACTACCTAGCAGCACAGCTATCACACATTCATGTGTGATAGCTGTGCTTGGTTTAATCCTAATCCGGAAGACCCCAACATGCTCCTGCATGCGCTATTACTAGGGTCATTAGAATCACTCTCACTATGTCCCATGCGCAAGACTCTAATTTTGTACTGAAGGCTCCTTACCTAGCCTGGCAGGATGCTCTGTGTATTGGCAAGATCAAGCCAAACCTGATTTCTTCTCACACTCCACTAATGCACACCTCCCTCACTTCAGGAACCTCCTAAACTTTATATATTGGCCCAATATGCAGATCAAGTCCCTGGGAGACTTGCTAGACCAGGGTACTCTCCTGACTTTGTCCCAGCTTCAGCAAAAACATCTGGATAATCCAATAGACCCCTTTAGATATATGCAATTGAAGCATGTGTTTAGGGGACAATTCAATGGATACAACCCTGTGTATCATAAATTTGAGGTCAGTAATGCACTACATTCGCCGGACCCTTGGAAACTGGTTTCTGTCCTATACAAGGCCCTGTTAGATGCAAAGCCTTCTCCTTTTCAGTCAGCTTTTGGTAAATGGCAAATGATTCTGCCTTCAATTACGGAAGATTTATGGGAAGAGGCCACTGACAGAGCATATTATTATCTGATTTCCACACCGGATAGGTTGATTAGCTTTAAAATACAGCATCTGTACTATTATTCCCCTAATAGACTTTAGATTTTCCCAAACAAATCTCCTATGTGTCCCCGATGCCAATACCCTTCAGCAGATTTCCTCCATGTTATCTGGGTATGTCCCAAAATCCAGAATTTTTGTAGAAAAGTGGTACAATGCCTTTATGAATATTTAGATCTGCCTCAAGTCATTTCTCCCGAAGCTTGTGTTCTGGGGGTTGTAGAAGACTTAGTCCCACATAATTATACCAGAATTTTATACTGGACACTACTGTTCTACGCCAGGAAGGTCATTGTTCAACACTGGCTGTGATCCAAACCTCCCTCCTACGATCACTGGATACATTTGCTGAATCGTATGCTTCCAATGATTAAGATAACATATGAAGCTCGTGGAATACCCGAAAAATTCAGCAAAATATGGGAGAAATGGCTTGATGTTTATCCCCTGCAGCAAGATGGATAATAAACCCAGATAATTGCTATTTTTGTGATGTAACATTATAAATCTGTCAAGTTTTTGCATTGTTATTAAGATTCTATGGTGAATTTTGGTTATATGCATTTTACTGTATTGTCAAATGTGCAATAAAAAACTTGGCCTCTATGTCTTGGACATAGAGGTGGGGTGGTCAAATGCTTTCAGTTTTTTATTTAGCACTTCCTAGATGTTGCTGCATTACTCACATTCCCCCTTCTCTCTCTCAATCTAATTGTGTAGCCAGTGCATAGGCATGGCCATCAGGCCATCATTCTGGCACATACACAAGATTTTGGGGTGATACAAAACTTTCATTAATAAGTGTTCACAATGGCACCCAGCTGCTTGCTGTGCTTGCGAATTCCAAGACTGAAGGTAACAACATTTAATTTATATAGTATAAGTAAAGTTTATTTTGCTCTAACATGAAAGAAAATAATTTTTAATTAATTCTCTTAGGGTGACAGTTCCCCTTTAATTTTTTAGTACAGAGCTCCCCTGCACCAGTGCACTTGTTGATTGTCAAGGCACAAGTTGCATATTGCATGTCTTTAAGTTACAAGTGCTTATTAGTGTATGGATCTTGCGGACTCAATTTTGGAGCAAATGCTTTCATGTGATTTAATTCTACAAATTAAATATAAAGCCTCATTGTACCAAGGAAGTACAGCAGTTATTTCGCTTTAAAAATGTTGAATTGAATTTCCAGCCCTTGGGATCCAGGTAAGACGTATAGTTAACCTGATTTAGTCAAATGGCACAGGAGATTTGGCTCACTGTTTTACGGAGTACCTCACAATCCTAGTAACACATTTGTTAACTACTGCAATTTAGTAAAAAGCCCTTGGATTTATTTGCAACACCTAACGCTCCACCTGTACGCTAAATTAGGGTAGGACTACACGACCGATTCTGGTGTGATTTGACACGCTGCGACAAGTCGCATGCGACAGAAATAAGGTAAGAGATACAAATGTCACATGGTGTTGCAGCGTTGATCCGAAGCGACACGACTATCGGATGCAGACACTGAACCTGCATCCGTCAGTCGCGTCGCGTTGGATCAACGCTTCAGAAGACCTCAGGCTGTCATTGCCAGCAAATGGTATTTTAACCAAGTATTAGAAATTAACATTTTATTTTCAGTTTTTTAAATTGTCCAATTACTTTTGAGCCCCTGAAATGAAGTGACTGTGTTAAAAAAAAAAGGCTTTAGTTTCTCACATTTTTATATCTTTTTGTTCAACCCACTGAATTAAAGCTGAAAGTCTGCAGTTCAACTGCATCTGCATTGTTTAATTTAAAATTCATTGTGGTAATGTACAGAACAAAAATTAGAAAAAAAAGTTGTCTGTCCAAATATTTATGGGCCTAAATGTATATCTATATTGGGGGAAGGCAATATTACATAAGAATAAGAACTATGGGTAGAAACTTCCCTAAAATGTACAGGAACATAATGTGCATAATTGGCTGACTGAGTTTCTTAACTTGTAACTATTTGTATTCAAGTTTTGCTAAACTGCAACTGTATTAACTATAGAAGCAGACTACTTAAAGAGATCCTGTCATAGGAAAACGCATCAGTTAATAGTGCTACTCCAGCAGAATACTGCACTGAAATCCATTTCTCAAAAGAGCAAACAGATTTTTTTATATATAATTTTGAAATCTGACATGGGGCTAGACATTTTGTCAATTTCCAAGTCATGTGACTTGTGCCTGCATTAGGAGAGAAATGCTTTCTGGCAGGCTGCTGTTTTTTCTACTCAATGTAAATTAATGTGTCTCAGTGAGACATGGGTTTTTACTATTGAGTGTTGTTCTTAGGCAGCTGTTATCTTGTGTTAGGGAGCTGCTATCTGGTTACTTTCCCATTGTTCTTTTGTTTGGCTGCTGGGGGGGAGGGGGGGTGATATCACTCCAACTTGCAGTACAGCAGTAAAGAGTGATTGGAGTTTATCAGAGCACAAGTCACATGACTTGGGGCAGCTGGGAAACTGACAATATGTCTAGCCCCATGTCAGATTTCAAAATTGAAAATAAAAAAATCTGTTTGCTCTTTCGAGAAATGGATTTCAGTGCAGAATTCTGCTGGAGCAGCACTATTAACTATTAATTTTTTCCCATGACAGTATCCCTTTAACCTAAAAAAGTGTATACGGTAATACATAAGATAGCTTTCTTCTGCACTATATGGATTATTCCTAAAGATGCCCTATAAGCTTCAACAGTCTTCAACAGGGAAAGCATTCTGCTTTTGGAACTAGGGTTGCCACCCAGCCGGTATTTAACCGGCCCAGCCGGAAAAAAGGGTCTCAAGGCCGGTGCCGGTATTAAAAAAATACCGGCAATTACAGATGCAGCCACTTTGGTTTGTCTGTTTGACACAGAATAACTAAACACAGATATCCCATTTATCTCATTTAACACAGAAAACTGTGTCACAACATCCCATCTAATTAAAGCATTCACCATTGTGAACAATGGTGCTTTGGTATGCTAATGAAAAGGTTAAATGCATTAAATGAGATAAGATAACTTTAGATAACACAGTTTCTTCAATTAACTCTGAGTCATGACGCATTTAACTCACAAATCCAAGTGGCTTCATCTGTACATTGCCGGTAAAATTCTGAGGGGAGGAACCGCCACTTAATTTTAAGCAGCTTCGCTGCTCCCTCCTCCCTCCCTGCTTGAAGTACCCCAGCTATGCAGCGCCGGTCACGGCGCTTACGTGACATGGAAGGTGCGATTCTGGACTGTGGGCTGTGTTTAGGGTTGTCACTGCCGGCTCCGCCCCTTTTTGCTTCATGGTCTGCCCCTTTAGTACCTGTCCCCACCACTGGCCGGTAATTTTATTTTAAAAAGGTGGCAACCCTATTTGGAACTTCCAATGGAGATGTGAAGTGGGCAGTACATTGTTTGTGGGGACTGACCAAGGAGAGAACATCACCCTACAGAGTAGTTCAGAGTTGCAGATCTTCCTTGTAATATGGCTGCAATCCTGCTGGGCTGGTACAGCAACCAAATTGGAACAATATTTATCAAGCATTTGTTAGTGGAACGACATATCCCTTTTAAAAATACAACAACAAAAATTATTCTCTAATGTGTATACTTATGTAAGTAGGTACATTACTGTGAACAAACAGATCTTATTTAATAATAAAATCAGAATAACATGTTTCTTACAGATATGGTTATCTACAGGCAGAAATACAAATGTTCTTTACATAACTCATAAAGGGGAATGTAATTAAAAATCAAAAGCATTATTTAAAATGGCGTCTGCGAAAGTTTCAATGTAAAAATCATGTGCTGGCGAATATTACATTGCACGTTAAAGTGTGCTCTGGAGTTTCATTTAATATTTTTGCAATTGTGAAATTTTATTACATAAACTGAGAATGTTTGCTAAAGCCATTTAGTTGCAAACTTTGCGATTCAGTTGTTGGTGTCGGTAATCCATTAGAAAGGATGCAAACATGGTCGCTAACGTTCGCAAGCTTCTTTGCGCAGGTTTTTTTGCTCTAGACTCCCCCTGATTTATAAATATGCTATGGCATCAAGTATGGAAATCAAGAACTCCCTTTAACAGCTGATTTGCAAACGTAATGGATATGATGGACACCACTGTCTGACCCATCAAATTATCCAACTGATCAGTTCTTGGACCAAATGGACAGATAGCATGCATGCAGTAAAAAAAGAGATTCAGTTCATCTCACTTTTGCTTCTGCAAGGTAAATCAGCACTTGAAATTTCAGACAAACTTTAATTCAATAGAATGGTAGGATGGACTGTTGGAACTAACCTGAAAGCTCACCTGTATATGGCAATATGGTAGAAATCACTATTGAACAATCCTGGGCATGTATGGCCAAGAAACTGCTCCAGCAATGGCCCTGCTACCTGAAGAATCTGCTCCTCTGCAGATCCACAACTTTCCCTCCTCTTGTCTTATGAGTGAGTCACTGTTATAGTCTCCTTTCACACATCAGCTGCAGGAGGTACATTGGGAACTAAAAACAAAAGAACCAGCCAGAAGCATAACAAGGGCACCAGACCCCTGCCAAAAGAATCTTCAGAGGGACCCAGAGTTGCTCCGCCTCCCTTGTCACAACCCCTCTCCCCACCGCATGTTCCTGAGGATCATGCCAAAAGTTAAAGAACTGCAGTTGGGAGGGGGGGGATTTTAATGCTATAGGAAGCAAACCCCCAAGTGCAGGACCCCCATATCCCTTGGCCTCCCAACAAATGTGCATTATCTATATTATTATATTATTAGCTGTAATTTACCAGTCACCCCTGAGTGTGCACGGTTTACTATACAGGACGGAGTGTAAGGACTGCAGGATGCAGGAAGATGGTCCAAAGAATCCATTCAGGCAGTGTAGAGCCATGTAGATCTATCTACTACAACTGATTACTGCAAACAAAAGAACCGAGGAGATTGCCTACTGTCCATATGGAGAGATCTCTCCAAGAAAAGGGTTGTCCTCCCTATTTTAAAATGGATTAATCTCTAGAGAAGTGCACTGACTGTTGGCATAATATTTATTTATAATATATTGTTGCACCATTTGCAGGTACTAGTCACCTAACAGTAACAGAAGCTAATGTAAAACAGTAAGTTTATTTTTCCCCTTGATATTCTGTCAGTGTTATTGGATTTTCACACTCCAGCTGTGGCTAAACCCGTTTATAACTTCTCTTATTGTGCATGCAAACACATACATTATACTTTTTTCCTACATGTAACACGTTCACTTTTTTCCAGGAAGCCTAGTAATTTTTCCGTCGCTTCTGGCAGCTAGTGAAAAGGGAAAATTGGCTTTCATTTATATAGATTTTATATTGTCTTGGAAGGAGTCCAGGATTCAAGAATAATACATTGTTAATGCTGAAACGATTTCCTACGGTCAGATCTGTAGTTCTGATTGGCTGCCTGTTGGGCAATGATGGTATGGCATGTTTAATTTAACTTTCAAATTATTTGTTTTTTTAATTATTAGCATCTCATCTGACTCTTTCCAGCTTTCAAATGCTCTGTAAGAATACAAATGTATTGTTATTGCTACTTTTTACTACTGAACTTTCTATTCAGGTCTCTCCTAGTCATATTCCAGTCTCTTATACGAATCAGTGCATGGTTGCTAGGGTTATATGGGTCCTAGCAACCAGATTGCTGAAATTGCAAACTTGAGAGCTGCTGAATAAAAATCAAAATAACTCAAAAACCACAAATAACAAAAAATGAAAATAAATTGCAAAGTGCCTCAGAATATCACTCTCTACATCATACTTGAACAACCCCTTTAATCCATAATACTGTGTGTGACTACGGTTGGAAACCTGTTCATGCCCTCTATCTTACCACATTTTACTGTGAGCGTGTTGACAGGCTGAAGCCGTGCCTGTCAGTGTATTTGCAGAAAAGGGCCGCTAGAGTGCTGATCACATTTTCCCCACTGGCATATCTACACAAGCAGAGAAAAAGCACCGTGTGCCCCTGGCCCTATAAACATGATAATTTTTATATGCCTGGCACCCAAAACAACAAAACACTTCTCACAAACACCTTTAAAAACAATCTTTAACTTACCTGATTTTAGACAAAGCTCACCCAGGCAGCCATAAGCATCTTGAAGTCTCTCATATTGTCCCCTAATAACCTCTTTTTCATTAGGTGCTGCAAAAATGAAAAACAAACTTTTTAAATTTTCATTTGATAAACCACATTTTTGTAATTGTATATTTGTGCCA
This sequence comes from Xenopus laevis, assembly GCF_017654675.1. Taxonomy (NCBI): domain Eukaryota; kingdom Metazoa; phylum Chordata; class Amphibia; order Anura; family Pipidae; genus Xenopus; species Xenopus laevis. The sequence continues at coordinate 53,843,813 of NC_054379.1, read as the reverse complement.
AACACAGGCAAACCTTTAAAAAAAATGATATCTATAAATATGTGTGTGTGTAGCATAACACAGGAGTTAGCATAAGAACCAATATGTTGGCCCCATTATGATTTTAGAGTTATTTGTACATGTGCTTGCAACTGAAATAGGGATTTGTCCATTTATGCACTGCTGGTTCTAACTTTTGAAACAATGTTGCAGAAGCAAGCTCTCCTTCAGACAAGACTCCATTTCTCACAATGTTTTGCTTGCTTCTTCACAGACCTGTTAAACGGGTTTTTGATACACTGTACATTCAATAGTTCAAAACAGTAGTTCATCAAATATCAAGGATGACACAGATTGTTCTTTCAACAGCAATTACTGTACATTACATTTGAATTTTTATGAAACAAAAAATTAAAATATTTAAGTTAAATATATGTGGAAAGTTGCTTAGAATTATATTTTTCCTAATAAGGCAACATTCTATTTTTGAGTTTACAACACCTTCACCTGTTTGCGTAGAGTCATAATCTGGTGCAGATAAATGACTTTAAGATTATAGGAATATTGCTATTAGAATCAATAGGGGGAATGATGAATACATGGAGATGTCTCTGATCTGATCTAATTATGTGGAGAGGAATAGGAAGTCTTTACACCCTATGGCTGTTTAAGAAGAAGGAAACCTATAACATGTGCGTAATCAAAGTTTATCATTACAGCCAATCTATTATACATAACACAAGAGAACAAATGCATATATTACCAGCTGCCATATTTAATATTTATAAGCCTAGAACGTTTTTTTTTTATTATTATTTGCAAATATTCTGACTTTATCAATACTTGTGGTAAGCATACAGTATGGCAGCATGTTGCCATTAAAATTGAAGTAGCAAATTGTAATGAAGTGTCCAAATATTAGCAGTAAACACGCAAACTAGGTCACATGTCAGTTTTTTTTGCATAGCATATTCTAAATATTTTGAAAGCATACTCGTAATTTACAGAATGTCTCCAAAAGCATTACTTTTTAAAGCTGCCAACAGAGAAGCAGATATAAGCTGCCTCTTAACTGACCTCACTCTCCTGGAATGTCAATAAGTCAATAGCAGCAACAACTGAGCAAGCTGAGGATAAAATGAATCATTCAGAAAACAATAGTTACACAAACAATTACTTTGTCGTGCAGAACAAAATGCAGGATCTTTCACACAATAGCATTGGTACCAAGAGGTTCACACAGATACTGAAACAAACTCTGCAATGTCATCACCAGGATCCAATATTTTGGGAAGGGCACCTCTTTTTTTTATTTTTTTAAAATACTATGTTTTTGGGGCTTGAGCTTGCTAAATTTCCATGCCACAGTCAATTCATATTCCACCTGTTGGGCAAAAATATTTTCCTCAACCAAAGGTGCGGGCTAATAGAGCCCTCACTCTGGTTGGGGGTAACAGTAGTTTTTATCAAATTGCCACTGTCAGTACTAGGACACCTTCATCGGGAGGAAGCTCCTGGTTTGAACGGCCATGTTGGGGCATACACTTGCGCATAATGAGCGAATGCCGCAACATGATGCGTGTGACATAAGAAGTTCATTAAGCACATGCGTTCTGCACAACATGGCTAGTCGCACCTGGAGCTCCCTCCAGGTTCAAGTGTCCTAGCGCTGGCGGGGGTAAAAAACTAGTTACCCCCCCCCCACACTGGAGTGCGGGCTCTGTTAGCTATTGGTTGGGGAAAATATTTTAGCCCAACAGGTGCCCTTTAAGGAGCACTGGAAGTTGGGTTTGCAGCCTGCTTTTTTCCCTGCTCAAGTCCAAGGCAAGCACTGAAGTAGTATCAAAATGTTGTCAGTAGCTCTTTAACACCTCTAAGCAGTTGTGTCTGAATGCTCTGTTACAGAACCATAAAGCTTGACAGAAATGCTGCTTTGTGTGAAAAAATAAGAAATTGGGTTAAAATCAGACATGGCTGTTTCTTGGTACTGCTCACCTCCATTATGTGATGTTTCTGCACCTGACAGTTGGACACATTTCAGTCCATTCATTGGCTAATATGACCTAGGTCTGAGTGTGAGCACAGTGCCTAATATGTGCCAGAGGATAGACTTCAGTACTTAAACAGAAGCTGTCATGGAAATGTAATTTAATATAAGTTTCATCATACTGAATTAAAAATGTTTTTAAATATAATTGATTAAATATTCTGACCCGTTTCTGAAATAATCAAGTTAATCTTCACTAATCCCCTCTCAACAATGGCCTCTCTTCACACAAGATATGATAGCCTGTTTGTAACTTGCTTAAAAAATAGTTCTTAATTTTACCTTGAAAATAATGTGTATGCAAATGAAGAGCAAAAGTATGTCAAGTTTAACACTGGAAATGTCAGCAAATTACTGAATACAGCATGCAAATCGTCATCTGTTATCCGTTTCTTGCTTTGCATGATAAACATTTGAGCTGAAATAACATGCCTACTATGCAAACTGTCAGAATACAACGGACATCACACTGGTATTGCTGCACTGAATGTATTTCGTTCTGATGGAAGGAGGCACACAGCCTGAAGTAGGGAAGATTCAGATGTTAATAGTTCTGACTCACTATCACTGGGTTTCAGAGAGGAGGGGTTATTATCCGCCTGGAGAACACACGGGTTACCAAGTTAGCACAACAAAAAGCCTTTCAAAAAAATAAAAAGTTTAGGAGACAGCTTTAAAAAAATTAAAAAAAAAGGACAGACACTACAACATGGAAAACCCCTTGACTGAATCTCATGATGCCAAATATCCTTGGCACCCTGTCAGCCAAGATCTGCACTCACGAAGGAGAATCTGCAAAACAGTTGTACACACTTATTTGTCACCATGCAATGCGCCTTTCAAACAATGGCCGACAAAATATTAAAGGCACTATAAACCGGGCATGTCCGTACCATTACAGTACAAGCAGATTCCATACACAGAGATGGAGGAACTTGAGCAACAGATCTAGGCAATTAAAAAAATATCCACAATAAATGTGTCACATAGAATATACCAGCTGTTCTAGGACTGAATGTATTCTGAAAATAACGTCACCAGCCACTAAAGCAGCTGCAACAACATACAAATTGAAGCAACTGCAGCACACATTTTGGCTCACGCTATAACTGCTATTGGGAAACGTCCTGCATGAACACATAGATATTGTCACTGCACGCTGGCAGCCAACTTGCAAAACCACAGCTATAGATACTGCTTGTACATGGCACTTTATTATATATATATATATATATATATATATATATTTGTATGAGTTCTTCCTCTTCTCAAGAGTCAGACATCAATGCTGGATGTAACTGGCAGGAGAAGTGTATATCACATAAATTACTGAATATATCAAAGGGCTTTAGCTAACTGCAAAACAATCCAGGCCAAGTCTTTGCCTCCTCCTATTTGCCTACTGACTCATTCTTCCTTACAGATAAAAAGCAGGCTTTACAGTTACAACTCATATCTTGTCAATTAACATAGCAATTTTTTTATTTTTGCCCAAAACGAAGTCAGCTCCTGTGTTTCAATCTTATTTCTGGCGCATCAAAAGACACCCATTTTGACACCCATTTACATTAACAATAGCATCTGCAATAAATCTTGGGTTTTTTTTGAGACAAAAGACAACACTTTTGAACGGTTTATAAGAATTTATAATATGTTGTATTAATAAAGTAATTATTATAGATGTATCAATATTTTATCAAAAGTAATTATTGCTAATTAGTTAATATTCGTGATTATTTTAATTTATTAATATAAAAGAATTTACTACTAATAAGTAACACTCTACTCCTCTTATGACTAAGGGGGTTATTTACTAAAATCCGATTTTATGTCATTGTTCCAATAAAAAAAGCTTGATCAAACTCCTATTCCTGATTTTACCTCATTTATTAATAAAATAACTCAAATAAATCAGAAAAAAGCAAAAATCCAAATCATCGCTCAATTTATAAACCCAGAATATTTTGGATTTTCATGCTTAACTCAGTGTAAACAACGATATCTTCTAATTGGGTAAGGTACATCTCCCATTCACTTATACATGACCTCAACAGGTCTGTGGATTTTCAGATTCGGGCATATAAGGGGTATAATAAATCTCAAAAAATTTGAGTTTTTTTGTTCTATGAAAAATTCAAGTTTTTGCCCCAAAAAGCCTGACAAGTAGTTAGTAAATTACCCCCTAAGTTTTGTTAACAAAAAACACGTTAAAGCTGCCTCTGTAATGGGTACTGAATAAACCAACATTGCTTTTACTTTGCCTATTGATGGATTGCTCATTAAAGAGGTGGTTCAACTTTAAGTTCACTTTTAGTATGTTATAGAACGGCCAATTCTAAGAAACTTTTCAATAGGTCTTCATTATTTATTTTTTGTAGTCTTTTATTTGCTGTCTTCTACTGACTCTTTCCAGCTTTCAAATGGGGGTCACTGACCCCATTTAAAACAAAACAAATGCTCGGTAAAGCTACACATTTGTTATTATTGCTACTAGTATTATTCATCTTTCTATTCAGTTCCTCTACTATTCATATTTCAGTCTCTTATTCAGATCAATGCATGGTTGCTAGGGTAATTTGGACCCTAGCAACCAGATTGCTGAAATTGCAAACTGGAGAACAACTGAATAAAAAGCTAAATAACTTGAAAACCCACCAGTAATAAAAATGTAAAAGTGATAGCAAATTGTCTCAGAATATCACTCTCTACATCATACTGAAAGTTAACTCAAAGATGACCAACCCTTTTAAGTGCTTGCTCAAGTTCATATGGGTGATTTTGCTCTCCTAGCTAAAGGCTAAGGACAGTGCACCTGGGCCTGCATGTGACCTCAGTGAGGTCTATTATCTGGTTTATATAATTCTTCTCCAGTTAGAGTCACTAATGCTTGCTGGTCATGTAACAAACTGATGTCACATCTGTCCCACTATACAATTTTGTTGCTTAATTTGACAAAATGCATTTTGTGGGTGGTGAGAGAAAATTGTGTAAATTCTGGTATAATTAGGCAATAATTTTTGTGCTAGACTTTGGTAAACCATGCAAAACAGCTTACATAGTGTGATACTTAACAGAAGTGATCACAGTTTAGTAAACCTGCTCTGATTTTTTTTTTTTGGTTGGCACAAGTCATTAGGGCTAATGAAAGACCAACCGTTGTCATAGTGCTAAAATAGCCTCAAAGGTGAAGATTGCCACCTTCAAATGCCAGCTTCCAACGTCCGGGTTCTTCTTTTGTGACGTCACCATTGGGGGTGGATTTATAAAAGGAACCCTGAAGTCTGGCTCGGGTGGTTATGGGTTGGAGAGGTCCCGACCCACACATCACTACTAGGAATGCCAACTTTACTGAAAAAAAAAAGCAGCCTTACTTATTCTTTTATTTGCACCCTGTATTAATAAAAATATAGGGGTACATTTCAAGCAAATACTTATATAGGTATGGAACCAGTTCTCCAGAATGCTTGGGACTAGTGATGTGTGGGTTGAGAATTTCGCCCCGCGGTGACGTCACAAAAGGGGTGGCGGAAGTCTACAAATTCAGGCGCCAGAAGCTGGCAGTACTAGGTCGCGGGCGGGGAGAGCAGGAGAAGAGCTTGACCTGCAACCCGCGCATTTTGTCCAGGGGTCGGCTCGCACATCACTACTTGGGACCTGTGGTTTTCAAGATAAGGGATCTTTCCATAATTTGGATCTCCATAATTTAAATCTGCTAAAATGTATTTAAACATTAAATAAACCCATTAAGATTGTTTTGCCTCCAATAAGAATAAATTGTATCTTAGTTGGTATCAAGTGCAGGTATAGGATCCGTTAACCGAAAAACCCGTTATCCAGAAAGCTCCAAATTATGGGAAACCCATCTCTCATAGACTCCATTATAATCAAATAATCCAAATTTTTAAAAATTATTTCATTTTTCTCTGTAATAATAAAACAGTACCTTGTACTTGATCCAAACTAAGATCTAATTAATGCTTATTGAAGGCAAAACAATCCTACTGGATCACAATCATGTTAAAATCTTTTTTAGTAGACTTAAGGTATGACTATCCAAATTAGGGAAAGACCAGTTATCTGGAAAACCCCAGGTCCCAAGCATTCTGGATAACAGGTCCCATACATTTTAAAATCTGATTTGCTTGTACAGGTATGGGACCTGTTATCCAGAATGCTTGGAAATACATGTAATTTGATTAAAATGGAGTCTATGGGACATGGCTATTCTGTACTTCAGAGTTTTTGGGATAACAGGTTTCTGGATAACAGATCCTATACCGGTACATGCACATCCACAATTGCATATAACAGTATGGCAACAGTGGCAAAATGTGTCCACTTTAAACTGTTTTACAACTTTTTCAAAAATATACACAAATCTAAAAAAAGGCACATTAGCATTTGGATCAGTTTTAAGCCAAATCTTCAGTGTAGAATTTGGTAAAACACATACAAGCTCACATTTTATAAATACCATAGGGCTCTCATTTTAAAACATAACAATGAAGTGCAGCTGCCAATAACCTTAACTCTACGGCAAAAGTTTCCAGACTGAGACTTCTTCAGTTTAAGCCACCATGGGAGGTACTGTATAAACTGTTCACGTTATCCAAATGCAGACGCACACCCTGGCCCTCCTGGAAAAAATGGATCCCTGGTGCTCAGCAAATAGGGCAACCCATTGGCAATAAAGAGCAAAAAAAGTTCACTGGCACACAGGTAATGTTGGCAGGGTAAAACCCTTGCTTTAAATTTATTTAGTGCGGCATGCTAGCATTTCGTTCATCCTGCCAGCATTACTTGTGTGCCAGTGAACTTTTTTGCTCTTTTTTGGTTAAAACTGTCATCAGGACCCCCTTATGGCAAAGAAACAGCTATAGGAAAACCAGTCATCTAGCCATAGATCCAAGTATATTTAAACTAGCAAATAGACATTTCACCCTAAATCTCACCCAGGCTGAACATGAGGCTAAGCTTTCAGGTGTATATAAGATAGAAAAACTTAAAACACTTTGTAGGCCACAGGAATAAACCAATATTAATTGAATACTGAATGAATACTGTAAATTTAGCACAGAAGACCATGGGTGTGTCTCAGTATGAGAGATAACTAAGGAAAGATAAGCACTAATGCAATCTGCTTCCCTGGCTCTTGCCATCTACTGGGAAGATCCTTAGAGTAATGTCTATTAAATCTGGTGGTGCTTTGAAAAGCTTCCAGGTCAAAACAAAAAGCCCCACAAATAAGTAAGAATGTATGCCGAAGATTTTGCCCACACTGTATATTATGTACAGAGATTCCATTTTATCCAAATAATCCACATTTTTAAAAATGATTAACTTTTACTCTGTAGTAATAAAGCATTACCTTGTATATTATACAAACTAAGATATAATTAATCCTTATTGGAAGCAAAACCAGCCTATTGGGTTTATTTAATGTTTACATGATTTTCTAGTAGTAAGGAGATCCAAATTACAGTAAGACCAGTTATCCAGAAAGCCCCAGATCCTGAGCATTCTGGATAAAGGGTCACATGTTACATAAGCCAATATATATATATATATATATATATATATATATATATATATATATATATATATATATATACATATATATATATGCCATTGGATAGGTACAGGCGGCCATTTACACAGCTCTGCCCTGTCAGTCACTCACTCACTAATAGGTGAAATGAACTTTCCATAAGCATACACTGTAATCCTGGCACCTGCCATTTGCACCACACAGGTAATACTGACCAGACCTGTAAGAGTGTAAAGAATGTTAACTGTAGGAATGGGTTTTGAGTAGGGATGCACCAAATCCAGGATTCGGCCGAATCCTTCTGCCCGGCCAAACCGAATCCGAATTTGCATAGGCAAATTAGGGGTGGGGAGGGAAATAGAGTGACTTTTTGTCACAAAACAAGGAAGTAAAATATGTTTGCCCCTTCCCACCCCTAATTTGCATATGCAAATTAGGATTCGGATTCTGTATAAAACCAAATCTTTAGCGAAGGATTCGGGGTTTGGTCGAATCCAAAATAGTGGATTAGGTGCATCCCTAGTTGTTATGTTAGAGACGTTTGAGAAAGATGAATAAATCCGAGAGAAAGTGATATGCATGGGTGGAAATAATTTCCAGATAAAATATCTGCCCAGTAACAACTGTAGCCCATGGTGGGAGTAATTGGGTGGCCTTCCAGCTGCTGAACTCGCAGCATCTGTGGTGACACTGCATTTGTATTGACTGTGGAGGGGTGTAGGCAAGGCAGCCAGTGGCAGCTGATACTTACTGAGGGTGGCCACTGTGCCCGACTCGAAGAGCAGACAGTCCTCCCTGTTGCGGGACTCGAGAAGGACACTATAAGGGGCAGGCTCGTGCCTGACGTGCACTTTCAGCGCTTTACTCAGAGCCATTGTTCCGTGTGGGGCCGGGTAGGGCACAAGCAAAGTGCCAGTACAGCAGGCAGACACCACACAGGGGATTTAGGACCCCATCATTCCTCATGAATGTACAGCAGGGAGGGGTAGTAACTGTGCCAGCAATGGATATAACTTGGCACCCTCCAGTCCAGAGACCCTCAGCCCGGTGACACTCACAGCCAAGCCCGGCCCAGTAGCCACATCTTCAGTTTGTGCAGCCAGTGGCTATGGGAGTGAGGGACCCGCAAACCAGTTGCTCTGTCACAGGGACTCGCCTACTTCTTAATCTGGATCAGAATTTAATCATTTCCCGCTCCTATTTCCAGCCGCCGCCGCCGGGGAGAGGACGCTCATTGGAAGCAGTGCAGCAGACTGAGTCGTGCGCAGCCCGGAGCTGTCAGACTGGAAGGACCGGGATCAAGTAGCCCGTAGTTCTAATCCAGCATCATATATAACCTTCGGGCACATCACGTGATTTCCATCCTTATAGTTGTTGGTGATCTCATATTCAGGCTGCGATGGTTCAGCTCTGTTGCAATTGTGTTTCTTTTCCTGGAATCTTTTTACCCTTCGGGAGTTTAGAGAGTTTTCTTGTGGAGCCTGCAGGGAGTTTACTTTCTTCCTCCTCAGCTCGCTCCTCCTTCCTTGTTGGGCAGGTGAAGCCCATTGGCGCCCTCTAGCGCTTGCAATGTACAAATCAATGGCATGAACTACAGGAACAAGAACCAGTTTTACTTGTATCGGATGCTCCTCCTTATTTTACTTTGGTTTGGTGTGTACTGAAAGCATTCCTTACTGAATTCATGATTCCACATCTGCTGGCAGGTGTGGTGTTTATACAAATGGCCTGTAGGTGTCACTGTGCACATGAGCTGTTCATGCACAATACTTTCTATACAGCTTGGGGTGTTAGAGTAAAGCTACTGTTGATGTGTAATGGCTGCATGAACCTGCTAATAAAGCCCTGTTATACTCTGGTGCTGCTATAAATCTCTCATGAATTATTTCTGGAAAGAAGTGTTTTCTTATGTTTCAGTTGTTCAGTTCCAGTCCATGTTGTGTCTCCTGGCTGACTCTAGCCATGTTCCCTCTACAATTCTCTACATGTGTTTGCCATTTTTAAGTGTTTCAAATCCTCTTCTTCCTACTGTTAAACACACACTAGCCCTGTTTTGTAGAGTTCCAGACTGATCACGTAATAATACATATATGCAAAATATACCCTTATAATAAGGGCCGCCCAGCTGCCATCAGAAATCACAGGCCGTACAACAACATTTTCCCCAGCCCAGTGCCTAGGGTTGCCACCTGGCCGGTATTTTACCGGCCTGGCCAGTAAAATGTCAAAATACCAGCCAGTGCGCATGCGTGGAAGGGCGCGCACACATCAAAAAACAACTGAGCTGCAGCCACAGCTTAAGGACACAAGGGTCCGGACTAGGGGAAGGGCTCAGAAGAGGTACGTGCTTGGCGCCCCTCTGCCTTTGCGCCCTAGGCACTTGCCTCTTCTGCCTACCCCTAGTTCCGGCCCTGAAAGCTGGCCATAGACGCAAAGATCCGATCGTTCGAATCCTCGAACGATTGGACTTCCCCATCTCCCGACCTGCCACTAACCTTCAGTTTAAATAAAGTAGTAAAGCCGATTTTCTGCCCCTACAGCAATCGTACGAAAGTTGATGTCCGACAAAGCTCCCACTCCCACTGAAAATCGTCAGATCAGCAATATATGCAGAGATATTATCGGCAGCCGACAGAAATCTTTTAACCTGGTCAATCGTCCAAACGTCCGATCTCCATGGGACGAAAAATGTCGGGACTCTCCACACACGGTCCCAAAATCGTACGAATCCAGGATTTGTACGATTGGATCTTTGCATCTATGGCCAGCTTTATGCTGGCAATGATTCGCCAGCGTTACCGTTTTTAGGCACTTCACTGATTTACTAACGGGCGCGGGCGTAACTTCACTAGTGAAAGAGACAGACGCTAGTGCTCATGCGCACTTTCTCATTTGCAGATTTTACTGAACGTTGCCTCTTTTGCCAGACTTGCCTTCACCAGCTCAGACCATGCAAAGTGCAAAGGAGTACATAGATCTTCCTCATTCTTCTGTTACTTACATCATATTTTTAAGTGGAAAAAGTTTCTAATTCCAAAAAACTTTTCCTTTTTTTCCTTTTTTCAGAGTGATAGCCTGCAAAAGTCCTTAAAATAGTTTTTTTGGGTAATCGGGTTCCCCCATACATTTTCTAACATATGGAATATTAACTATACAGTGGGCTCATGTGTAGGGCATTATAACAACTCTATTGTCTTTATTAAGGTTGTGTAATGTATTTGCTGCAACATATACGTCAGTTTTCCCCAAATAGAGTGAATTGGATAGACCTGATTGTGCTGTACAAAGCCCACAGTTTGTAATCTGAGGACAATGGAAGAGGGTTTCACTTACATAAGATGAACATAAATATCTTCAACCTCAGCGACTATCTTTTCATCTGTTCTCGTTATCTCCATTGTAGCGCCATTTATATATTGTTAGTGAATTTCCAAGGAAAACAGCTTTCTCCTAAATATGATTACTCATTTATGATAAATGTACAAAGTTCATTAATTTAAAGGATAATTAAAGTTAAAATCACTGCGTGGGTGCCAATTGTTAAGTTAGGTTAGTGATTATAATCACTTACCTTATACCAAAAGCAGTGCTTCTGTTATGCTCCCTGTGTGTGTCATATTCTGTCTGCCCTATGCTCCCTGTATGTGTCATATTCTGCCTGCCCTATGCTCCCTGTGTGTGCCATATGCTGCCTGCCCTATGCTCCCTGTACCACAGAAGTTGGACAAAACTGTTATATAGAGTGCAGTTTGTTTAAAAGCTGATGTAAATGCAACAAAGCTGGAAAAAAACACATATAGTTATTGAAGTGCTTTCTAGTCCCTGAACTGCCATCATGTGGTTATAAATACAAGCTGCACAAAGGCTAATCCAGTCGGATGATCTATTTGTGAAATAAGAGAGATTGCCCATAAACCCATAAACAAATTTAAAAAAAAGTTAATTTTAAATGAACACAATATTAGCACAATTATGGAAACAATTCCCTATGTTTTATCATCATAATACAAAGTTTTCCCAAAATTCCAGTGTAATTCTGGCTGTGTGCATATTTCTTTTCTTTGTTTTTCTTTGATGCAATTTGTAAGTAAAGTGCACTGTTGCTATTTGAGAATAAAGGAAACAATAAGACTCTATAGGGTTCAATTATGAAGGCAAAGACAAGAGCTACTTTGCAATTTGCCATGTGTGTAACTGTAAACCATAATGTAGTGTTTTTCTTGCACGATCTCAGTGTAATTTCAACGGTCTTTCACCCTCATTGTGCTGTTTTGTGAGACGCTAAATGCAACCTTTTATAGTGATCAAACAAATCTGAGCAGGCTGTAATGGACAACTTGTTAGTTCCAATACGGTTTAATCTATGAAAGTTTTTAAACATGCAAAGCATATAACATTAGGGTTATATTGGGTATTAAAAGGTCAAAATTTGCCACTGAATGAATATATCAAGTCAAAATGTACTTACAGATCTCCAGTTTTAGGTAATTGTTTACAGGGAACTTTGCACAGATAACAGATTATTTTTAAAATTATTTTTCAAAAGTTGTACTGCTTTTTTAAATGTAAGAAACCTTATGCTGGTGCCCCAAAACAGAAAAGTTGGGGTTTCCTCTAACAGTTAACTGTAAGTTTGAATTTGGTCACCACTGAATGTAGTTACATGATAGAATGGCTTTTAGCTAAATATTCTACAGGAAGCTACTTTATGGCACAAGAGAATTTTTTAAATTTTTGTGTGGAGAAGGGACTACTGATCACAGCCCCCCCCCCCAAAAAAAAATACAGAAACGGAACCCTTACACTACATATAGCCAAGTACCAAGTATATTAATATCTACATCGAAGATGATGCCAACAGAGATGCACGAGAATCATTCCTAAGGTATACAACCGTCCCCCCCAAAGGAGGCAGGGTTCTGATGGTGGCCCTAGCACTGCATCAGCCTATGGTCTGTTGACTTTCCAGACATGATAATATAGAATGTCCACATGCACACACTGTCATGACTGTCCAGTGCTTTAGTACTGGGAGAGAACAGCACCCTCCTCTATGTCTATGCACATGCAGGACACCAAACGTTGGCCCTCTGTGGTTTAATGGAACACACACTTTTGACTAATAAATCAAATGTGTTGGTTCTCTTTGTGCATAGACTTTCCAGACACAAGGGGGGTTATTTATTAAAGGTTGAGTTGTGTTTTCTCAAAAAATTCAAGTTTTTCCAGGGTAGTTTCACTAAAAAAAGGCCGATTCCGAAAATACTCCAGCTGAAACCTTTCAAATGCATGTAAAAATCAATGGCAGAGGTCCCTTTAACCATTTGAAGTTTTTTGCCTTAATGATTTTAATGTGTTTTACGCTGGTTTGTGCTCAAAAATGCAATACATTTATTGTATTCAAGGTTTTTAGCCTTTAAACTTGATAAATTCATGGTATTCAAGTTTTTCACATTCAAATTTTTTTCATAGATAAGCAAACATTCGAGTTTGTGAGTTTATTTGAGGTAGGAAAAAAACCTCACAAACACGACCTTTAATAACCACCAAAATGTCAGAATGGAACTGAATAGCAACAGCAATATTGACTGTGATTTTACCAATTATATACCTTTCAACCTACAAAATATTCATGCAGCCCCATAGCACTGAGCTCCCAGTTCTACACCTGCATTATATAACTTTGAATTATTAACTCTACAAGCACTGATTGTATTTTTGCTATTAATCCTGGCAGCAATGTGTCAATATATGTGTAAATTAGATCTTCATGTTGGGAGGGACCCTGAAATTATTTCACAATGGGATGCAAATCTCCAATTACACCTTCGTATTCATTGTCATCTTGATGTATGGCTGAACGTGTCAGGACATGTCCCAGAATTTTATATTCAAATGTTTCCATTTATGGCAAATGTGTTGTGAACCTGTTCTGTTTAAGCCTATTGAAAAAGAAAAACAAACAGGGAAAAAACACCATATTTGAGCCTAGTGACGTCTTTCATTGGATTTACTTGAGTGCTTTCTGCTATGTAATTGAAGCTCAATTGTCCCCTCCAGCCAGTGTCTAGGCCCTTTGACTGGCTGTACAGTTATAGCAATTGATCAGCAGGTGGCTGTTATTACAAAATTCATTATATTGGCCATTAATGGGGGAGTGTTATATGTTTGTTAGTGCAAAAAACATTTGTAAAGAAATGTTAGGGACCATGTTTGCTTCCTTATTCACTGTCGGACTGGCCCACCGGGATACCAGGAAAAGTCCCGGTGGGCCAAGGTGTCAGTGGGCCCTTATGCTGCTAGACATCTGGCCTATTTCATGGCCATTTCTTATTTCTATGAGAAATAGATGGAATAATAGATTATAGTATGTGAAAAAGAGACTAGGAGAATAGAGGTTGAGTGAGGAGAGAAAGAATAATATTACTAAGAGTGGGCCCCTGGTCTAAGATTAATTGGTGAGCCTCTAGTCAAAGGTTTTTTGGTGGGCCCCTGGTGTCCCAGTCCGACACTGTCCTTATTAATCAATTACAGACCTCAATGACTTCTTCGCAAAGTGTGCAACCAGATGGCTTTTGCAAACATTTGCAGTGTATGTAATAGATTTTGGCAATCACAAAGCATATTTTGCGGTAAAATATTACAGAAACTGCAGAGCTGGTGTTACTGCTAACCATTGCTTATCAATGTAATAATTGCCAGCGAATGATTTTACATTGTGAGCAGTGGTAAACATTCGCAAAAATTGCAATTTTTAATAACATTCCCCCTTAAGTGTTTGAAAAGCATCTTGAGCAATTTTACACAATTTTTTATGCTTTAATACTGAATAAATAGTCAACAAATGTTAACAACATTTGAATCTTTAGTCAGATAGCCTGTATTAAATATAATAAATATACGTGTGGCTAGGGTTTGGTGTGCCAGGTCAGTGGCTCGCAGGTCTCAGATCAAAAACATTATTCTTTCAGAATAGGTATCTTCATCTCCCTTGTCACCTTTCACCCTCATCTGACATCACTTGCATGTTTATGAAGATGTAACTTTTGTGTTTTGAGGCATGTTATGGGTAGTAGGTCATTTGCATGCGCTAAAAACTATGATATAGTTGGTATCACTGAGACCTGGTGGGATGAAACATGTGACTAGGCTGTCAATTTACGTGGGCAAAACGATAAGACCTGTTAATGTTAGAATTAAGGAGCATAAAAACGCCATTAGGAACTTCAAGGTTGACACCTATAGTGACAATCCCGTGTCCAGACATTTTGATGCTGCAAAACATAACGTTTGCCAAATGAAGTGGAAGATACTTGAGGTTATACCTAAGCAAGATAGGGGGGGGTGATAGAAACACCTTACTCCTACAGAGAGAAGCTCGTTGGATTAGACGTTTAGAGAGCACCTACCATAAAGGGATGAACGAACAGTTAAATTTAACATGCTTCCTCTAATTTATACTGCGCAATTATAATTTAATGTGTTTCTTTTTCAGGAGGTATTAATAGCCAAATAGTCTCAGTTTACGATGTCCGTAAGACTATCGCCAGTGGTGAGTCTAATAAATATAGAATTTATAGTACCAGTCTAAGTTCAAATATTTAAGTAAGAAATTATTGTTAACTCCCCTAGAAGTGAGAATGTAAAGGGGTTATATGAAGTTGATAAAATGGTAACATTGTATAAATTATGTTAAAATTGTTACGATAACTATGTTAGGAACATGTATCAAGTTGTAGTTGGATAGGCTTAACGAGCAGTTTCCTTTTTGTTCAGGCTAGGTTAATGTATGCAGTGGCCTGTCGTTTTATTTGGACTTAACACGGAGCACAATGATTCACAGACAAGATTGAGGACTGTTCTTGTAATGCATTTTATTTACATAAGAAATATTTTATGGCATGGACACTTTTAATAGGGAGTTGAAGAATGTATGTATTTATTGATCACATATGGAATGTATAACACATCTTGTTTAAGTAATTTAATATTTATTCTTGTATAAAGTAATTTGTATTTATGCTATTAATGGAAACAACAATTTAAATGCATTTTTTGATGTATGTACCCAGAATGCACTTCAGAGGTAAAAGGTTAAGGAAAGTTTAACCCTTTAAGTGCCAGCAGAATTTCACATTTTGGTTACGCGAAATGCCAGCCGTTTTTGAAACATTTTGTGCTCTCTCACTTTAGGGGCATTTTCTAAGGGGAAACCTATAGTTTACCTAGGAAAACTATACATTGTTTTTTTCGGGAGAAACTGAGCTTTCTAAATCTGCCTGAGTTTTCATGTATTTCCACCTGTGCAAAAAAATTTATAGTACTAAATACCAAAAAAAAAATGAAAAATTACAATTTTTCATCGTATATCAATTTATACCAGAAAAATATTTCATGTTATGGATGAAAATCCAACTGATTTGGAAAGCCTTATGTCTCTCGAATGTGCCAATACCAGATATGTATAGTTTTAGGGAGATTTAGGATTTCTGTACAGCAAAAACTCCCGACAGTATATTACCGAATTTTGAAAGCACTAAGGCAGAAAACGGCATGCTTTAGATTCCAAGGCAAAAAATCCTGAAACCGTAGGTTTACCCCAGAAAACCATACATTTTTGAAAAGTACACATTCTGCCGATTACAAAATGGGTAACTATGTCTCTCTACTCCCAACTACCAAACATAAAAGCTTGTCTGAACATAGCGGTTTTTCAAAAAAAAATTCAAAATTCTGAAAAATCATTTCAAAGGTTTTATTTTGCTGCTCCGCATATCCCAAACTATATTAGGTACCAAGAAAAAGCACCTGAAATATGATTGCCAGGGGTCCACTGAACAGTTTGATACCCATTATGCATAGGTTTACCAAAGTATCTGGCATTTAGAGACACCAATATGAAGTTAGCACATCCAAATTGTTCAGGACTTTACTTCAGCTACTGAGAAATCAACACATTGACTGCATTTTTTGTGGGGTAAAAACACAGAAATATATGTTTACCCCCCAAACCCATATATTTTTGGAAAGTACACATTCTACTGAAGCTAAAATGGGTACCCATGCCTTTCTGCTCCAAACTACTGAGTCGCAAGGCTTTCCCAAAATTGTCGGTTTTGGTGAAATATCTGAAAATTGCCTCAAACCTTCAAATTCCCAGCACCATATCGCCCATGTATCATTACGTACTAAGAAAAAGCACCCTAAATATGATTGCCAGGGTTCCTCTGAACATTTGGTAGTCATTGTTCATAAGTTTACCAAAGTATCTGGCATTTAGAGGCCCCAAAATGAAGTTAGCGCATACAAACAGTCCCGTGGGTAACTTCAGCAAATGAAAGATCAACACATTTACTGCATTTTTGTGGGGTAAAAACACAGAAATATATGTTTACCCGCCAAAACCCATATATTTTTGGAAAGTACACATTCTACCGAATCTAAAATGGGTACCCATGCCTTTCTGCTCCAAACTACTGAGTCGCAAGACTTTCCCACAATTGTCGGTTTTGGTGAAATATCTGAAAATTGCCTCAAAAATTCAACTTCTCAGCACCATATCACCCATGTATCGTTACGCACCAAGAAAAAGCACCCTAAATATGATTGCCAGGGTTCCTCCAAACAGTTTGGTGGCCATTG
This sequence comes from Xenopus laevis, assembly GCF_017654675.1. NCBI lineage: Eukaryota > Metazoa > Chordata > Amphibia > Anura > Pipidae > Xenopus > Xenopus laevis. The sequence continues at coordinate 53,826,597 of NC_054379.1, read as the reverse complement.
TTCATAGGTTTACCAAAGTATCTGGCATTTAGAGGCCCCAAAATGAAGTTAGCGCATACAAATAGTCCTGTGGGTAACTTCATCTAATGAAAAATCAACACATTGACTGCATTTTTGTGGGGTAAAAACACAGAAATATATGTTAACCCCCCAAACCCATATATTTTTGGAAAGTACACATTCTACCGAATCTAAAATGGGTACCCATGCCTTTCTGCTCCAAACTACTGAGTCGCAAGGCTTTCCCAAAGTTGTCGGTTTTGGTGAAATATCTGAAAATTGCCTCAAAGCTTCAACTTCCCAGCACCATATCACCCATGTGTCATTATGTACTAAGAAAAAGCACCCTAAATATGATTGCCAGGGTTCCTCCAAACAGTTTGGTGGCCATTGTTCATAGGTTTACCAAAGTATCTGGCATTTAGAGGCCCCAAAATGAAGTTAGCGCATACAAATAGTCCTGTGGGTAACTTCATCTATTGAAAAATCAACACATTGACTGCATTTTTGTGGGGTAAAAACACAGAAATATATGTTTACCCCCCAAACCCATATATTTTTGGAAAGTACACATTCTACTGAATCTAAAATTGGTACCCATGCATTTCTGCTCCAAACTACCGAGTCGCAAGGCTTTCCCAAAGTTGTCGGTTTTGGTGAAATATCTGAAAATTGCCTCAAAGCTTCAACTTCCCAGCACCATATCACCCATGTGTCATTACGTACTAAGAAAAAGCACCCTAAATATGATTGCCAGGGTTCCTCTGAACATTTTGGTGGCCATTGTTCATAAGTTTACCAAAGTATCTGGCATTTAGAGGCCCCAAAATGAAGTTAGCGCATACAAACAGTCCCGTGGGTAACTTCAGCTAATGAAAAATCAACACATTGACTGCATTTTTGTGGGGTAAAAACACAGAAATATATGTTTACCCCCCAAAACCCATATATTTTTGGAAAGTACACATTCTACAGAATCTAAAATGGGTACCCATGCCTTTCTGCTCCAAACTACTGAGTCGCAAGGCTTTCCCACAATTGTCGGTTTTGGTGAAATATCTGAAAATTGCCTCAAAGCTTCAACTTCTCAGCACCATATCACCCATGTATCGTTATGCACCAAGAAAAAGCACCCTAAATATGATTGCCAGGGTTCCTCCGAACAGTTTGGTGGCCATTGTTCATAGGTTTACCAAAGTATATGGCATTTAGAGGCCCCAAAATGAAGTTAGCACATACAAATTGTCCTGTGGGTAACTTCAGCTAATGAAAAATCAACACATTGACTGCATTTTTGTGGGGTAAAAACACAGAAATAAATGTTTACCCCCCAACCCCATATATTTTTGGAAAGTACACATTCTACATAATCTAAAATGGGTACCCATGCCTTTCTGCTCCAAACTACTGAGTCGCAAGGCTTTGCCAAATTTGGCGGTTTGGGTGAAATATCTGGAAATTGCCTCAAAGCTTCAACTTTCCAGCATCGTATTGTCCATGTATCATTACCAGCATAAAGCATCCTAAAAATAAACATAGGGGTCTACTAAACAGTTTGATGCCCAATGTGCATAGATATACCAAACTATGTGGCGCACAGAGACCCCCAAATGACAATATGTATAGACATTTTCACCGCTGACGCGCTGGCTGCTGCAATATAACCACCCGGTGTGTGTATTATGCGACATTAGACCACCTAACAGTACAGAGACCCCAGAAAACCATATATTTTCAGAAAGTACACATTCTGACGAATCCAATATGGGTAAATAAGTGTTTCTACTGCAAACTGCCAAACTGCAAAGCAATGCTGAACATAACGTTTTTTATCAAATTTCTGAAAATTGTCACAAAGATTGAATTTTACCCCATTATATGCCCCACATTTCGTAACTTATCAGCATAAAACATCCTAAATATGAACGCCAGGGGTCTACTGAACACTTTGATGCCCAATATGCATAGATATACCAAACTATGTGGCGCACAGAGATCCCCAAATGAAAATAGTGTATATACATTTTCACGGCTGACGCGCTGGCTGCTGCAATATAAGCACCTGGTGTGTGTATTATGCGACATTAGACCCCCCTAACAGTACAGAGACCCCAGAAAACCATATATTTTCAGAAAGTACACATTCTGACGAATCCAATATGGGTAAATATGTGTTTCTACTCCAAACTGCCAAACTGCAAAGCAATGCTGAACATAACGGTTTTTATCAAATTTCTGAAAATCGTCAGAAAGATTGAATTTTACCCCATTATATGCCCCACATTTCGTAACGTATCAGCATAAAACATCCTAAATATGAACACCAAGGGTCTACTGAACACTTTGATGCCCAATATGCATAGATATACCAAACTATGTGGCGCACAGAGACCACCAAATGACAATAGTGTATATACATTTTCACAGCTGACGCGCTGGCTGCTGCAATATAAGCACCTGGTGTGTGTATTATGCGACATTAGAACCCCCTAACAGCACAGAGACCCCAGAAAACCATATATTTTCAGAAAGTACACATTCTGACGAATCCAATATGGGTAAATAAGTGTTTCTACTGCAAACTGCCAAACTGCAAAGCAATGCTGAACATAACGGTTTTTATCAAATTTCTGAAAATTGTCAGAAAGCTTGAATTTTACCCCATTATATGCCCCACATTTCGTAACGTATCAGCATAAAACATCCTAAATATGAACACCAGGTGTCTACTGAACACTTTGATGCCCAATATGCATAGATATACCAAACTATGTGGCGCACAGAGACCCCCAAATGGATATATAGTATATAAAATTTACAAGGCAAAACAAAATAAGGCAGTAAAGAGTGAAATGCAAAAAAATCCAATAAAACCACAAAAATCAATGTTTTTTTTCCAGACTAGTGTTATCGGCCGTCAGAATCACAGTTTGAATATTTTAGCTGGGCCAAACAGGTTATACGGCTATAAACAAGTGAACACAACATATGCAGAGCTGAAAATGCAATAAAATGGCTAAAAATTCAATAAAATGGCTAAAAATGCACCAAAATACCCAAAATTGCAATATAATCACCGAAATAACATACAAAAGGTATTGCACAGTACGGTTAGCGAATACGCTATTCGTAATGGCAATAAAACATTTTTTTCAGCCAAAAAAAGAGACGATGCGATAAGAAAAAAAAAAAAAAGCCACAATGCCATGTATGTGCGTGTGCGTGTGTACAAATGGTAAATTACATGTTATGTGCGCGTGTGTGCACGTGTGTGTAAGTGCAGTGAGTGTAAGTGACCCCCCCAATCCCCAAAAATGTATGTGTAAGTGTGTGTAAGTGTGAATCTAAGTGTGTATTACTGTAATAAGTGTGTGTTGGTGTGTTTGTGTGTGTAATTGTTGCACTAACCTGAAAAAATCGCTGGAGACTGTTGCAGGCAATCAGGAAGAGCCCCTGGAAGACATCTGCGTCGTGGTTCCTGTCTCTGTGCTGTGGGGGCGGAGATCGACGACGCAGTGCAGGCTGCAGCAGCAGGACACGTAAGTAACACGTGCCTGCTGCTGTTTTTGGGCCCCTGGGCGATCGCGCCCCAGGGGCCACTCGATCCCCTGCTCTGCTCGTTGCCTAGGGGCAGGGGATCGAAGCGGAACGGAGTGAGCGGCTCTAACAGCCGCTCCTCCGCTCCAGAACCCGGAAGTGCTGCAGAACGTAGAATCTACGTTCTGTGGCATTTCAAGTTACTTTTCCACAGAACGTAGATTCTACGTTCTGTGGCACTTAAAGGGTTAAATACTTCCCTTGTGTTTGGTTTTGCACACTTGATAAAGGGCCAACGCCCAAAACATGTTGTGGAGCATTTTTCCCCAATAAAAGCACTTTGCAGTCTGCCTTGGATTTGTCCTGCTTTCTATTATAATACTGACTGTATCAATTTGGGTGTGGACACAGGACACCTTGCAGGAGAATCCACCTACATATACTAAAGGTGAGCTACAGCCTATGTATAATTGATTTGTCAATTTAAATAGCTACACCCTTTTTTTTAGGAGGGACAGAGGGATTATATAGGGTGGAGAAGTTTGTCTTAATGTAAAACCCGAATTAATGCCGTGCTCTAAATAAATAATTAATAACCTTAAATGGCACTGGGGAGGGTGTGGAATCCCTTTGGGGTGAGATTTCAACTGGGCAAAAAGCTACAAAGAAAATTATCATTGGTTTATGCTACAAACTACTTTGCATAAGTGACAAGCTTGAGGCCCAACTACAAATGGAGGCGGCTTCACAAATAGGTCAAGTTATTATTATGGGTGACTTCAATTATCCAGACATTGGCTGGGCTAATGGGGTTGCCTAGTCAGAAATAGCTAAAGGGTTTGTAAATATGCTTAAAGGAAAATGATACCCCCAAAAATGAATACTTAATCAACAATATCATATTAAGTGGCATATTAAAGAATCTTACTATACTGGAATATATATTTAAGTAAAAATTGTCCTTTTACATCTCTTGCCTTGAACCCCCATTTCGTGATGGTCTGTGTGCTGCCTCAGAGATCACCTGACCAGAAATACTGCAGCTCTAACTGTAACAGGAAGAAGTGTTGAAGCAAAAGACACAACTCTGTCTGTTAATTGGCTCATGTGACCTCAGAAGTATAGTTTGTTTTGTTTGCTTGTGTGCACAGTGAATCATACGATCCCAGGGGGCTGCCCTTATTTTTTAAAATGGCAATTTTCTATTTATAATTACCCAATGGCACATACTACTAGAAAAGTATATTATTATGAAAATGGTTTATTTACATCAAGCAGGGTTTTAAATATGAGCTGTTTTATGCAATCTTTTTATAGAGACCTACATTGGTTGGGGGTAGTGATGGGCAAATTTGAGGCGTTTCACAGAAAAATTTGCGAATTTCCAGTGTAATTCGCAAAATGGCGCCGGCGACTCGTTTTTGATGCTGTTGGCCATTTTTTACGCCAGCGTCCATTTTTGGACGCCAGCGCACATTCAGCAGCGAAAATGCATATGCGTATATTTTTTTTGACACCGTGAGAATTTGCTGCGAATTCGTGCCTGGCGAATAAATTCGCCCATCACTAGTTGGGGGTATAATTTTCCTTTAATGACAGCTTTTTATTTAAGCTAGTTCAAGAACCTACTAGGAATAACTCTCTTTTGGACCTGGTAATAACTAATAATACAGAACTCATCTCTAGCATTTGCGTGGGTGATCATAACATGGTCTCCTTTGAGATTATGTTGCAGAAAGGGAGTAACTATAAGGGAGTAACTAAAACATGAAACTTTAGATGTGCAAACACAGAAGAAAAATGGGATGTCTTTAAAATTCTGCTTAATAAATATACGTCCCGTTATAAACAAGGAATGTCATTGCAAAGCAAAACCCTTGTGGTTTGACAGAATTGTTGGTGTTGAGGTTGGTAAAAAAAATACATGATTTTAAGGCTTTCAAGTTAACTGGGACAGCTAAAACATTTGTCAGGTATAAGGAGGCTAATAAACCATGCAAAAAAAGCTATCAGACTATCATGGTGCAGAGTGACTGGCGAATTACTAATGTGATGCCTCTATTCAAAAAGATCTCCCGTTCTCAGCCTCAAAACTATAGGCCAGTTAGTCTGACATCAGTGGTAGGAAAGCTTTTCGAAGGGGTATTAAGGCATAAAATACTTGACTTCATTGCAAATCATAATACTGTGAGTTTGTGCCAGTATGGTTTTATGCATAACCGATCTTGCCAAACAAATGTAATTGCCTTTTATAAGGAGGTGAGCAGGAACCTTGCCATGCAATGGCATTGGATTTAATCTACTTAGACTTTGCTAAAGCATTTGATACAATACCATACAGAAGGTTAATGATTAAATTAAAGAATATTGGCCTGGAACATAGTATTTGTAATTGGATAGAGAACTGGCTGAAGGATAGATTACAAAGAGTGGCGGTAAAAGGAACATTTTCTGATTGCACCAGTCAGTGCAGTGGCAGTGGAGTACAACAGGGGTATGTACTTGGTCCTTTGCTTTTCAACTGGTTTATTAATATCCTGGAGGAGGGCATTGAAAGTACCATTTTTGCTGATTTTACTAAATTGTGCAGAACTATAAATTCCATGCAGGATGTTGCCACTTTGCAGAGTAATTTGACTAGACTAGAAAACTGGGCAGCAAACTGCAAAATGAGATTGAATGTTGCTAAATGCAAGGCATAAATAATATAAATGCAAGTTATACACCAAATGGCAGTGTATTGGGGGTTTCCTTAATTAATTAGAATCTAGGGGTTTTTGTAGATAAGTTGTCTAATTCCAAGCAACGCTATTCTGTGGCTGCTAAAGCAAATAAAGTGTAACTCAAGGGATGAAAACATAATTTTGCCTCTTTATAGGTCCCTGGTAAGGCCTCACCTGGAGTATGCAGTGCATTTTTGGTCTCCAGTCCTTAAAAAGAATATAAATGAGCTGCAAAAACATGCAACTAAACTGGTAAGTGGATAAATTATAAATTATTTAAGCCTATTAAAGAGCGAGTTAAACTTCCAAACACCTTTTTTTCAGTTTAGTCGTTTTCAGTTCCCCAAAACTGCTTTTTTTTCCAATTGCTTTCCCTTTTTTTTTTAGATTCAAGTTTAGAATGCAGTTTTCCTCTCTGGCATTTCAGACTAGCAGCTCTTTAAAAATTGGTGCAAATCTACATCAGTATAAGAAGAATGCCAGCAACTAATGTATTTTCAGCACTTCTGTAGAACAGCTCAGTAAATTTACTGCAAAATGGATTTATTGCATCTTATTACTTCTTGGGTTGAACTCCTTGAGGTCAAATAGCTACTAAATTATGTAGGCTGCATCAAACTCAGCAGAGACTGAAATGGTCGGACAGCAAGGACACAAAGCACGGCAGACACATTAGTGACAGCTGAGTGATGAATCTATCAGGCAAGGCTTAACCTTTCAATTGAAGATATAATATAATTTTTAAATATGTAGTTCCCCAAACAAAGCTAGCCAATAACTGGTAACTATGGCTTACTGAACAAGTGCAAATCTGCCAACTGTTAGTAAATAAGACCAACATGGTATAAAAAAGAAGGATCAAATTCACTAGTATATTGAACATATAAAGGCAGCTGTTAGAATTTCTTACAATATTTGCTAATATTCCACAGATGCTGCTGAGAAATGTATCAACTAATGTAGCAAATTGTGACAGTTCAGAACCCGCACCTGAATAACTGAGCTGCCAGACAAACACCAGGAACATGAAGCTTTGAACTTCAATTTTGGAAAAACATTTAAAAATAAAACAACTGAAAAAAGTAATTTCTGGTAAACAATCTGAAGACAACTAAAATGAAAAAATAAACTTCTTGGAAGGTGAACAACACCTTTAAAAATCTTAAATTTGGATTGTTTAAAAACATTTAAAAAACCTTGAACATCACATTCTGCGCTAATAGTTTTCAATGAGTCTACCAACTTTCAAAAAACTTGAATTGAAAAATTGCTTCAATTTTGCCTAGAACCACTCCCATTGACTTCTGCATGAACCAGCTTTAAGATGCTGAACTGATCTTGGAAATTTTAATTTTAGAAACTCCAATATGAATGGGGGAGTTTTAGTGCACAAAAAAATCAAATGACACTTCAAACATTGATAAATCTCCCCCTTGGAACTCTACTGCCAAGCAGTGTTGATCCAAGTGACAGGAACAGCATTTATCTGACCATAACAGTAATTCCTATGAGTAATACAAGTTTGCAAGCCAAGGCACCTCAAAATAAGAAATGTGAACAAAATACCAGTGTATCATAACTTTTAAAGACTAATTTTCTCCAAAAATGTCCTTTCTCTGCCTCTGTGATATGCTCGGAATGGATTCAGATGTAACAAAAAGTGTCAGAGAAATCCCCCGATTGTTAATTAAATATAATATTTATATATTTCTTAATAGTAACACATAACATCTGGATTACAGTAAGTTACTGTAATTAATGAGCTGAAGAAAGTGTAACTAAAATGGTAAAAGGGATGGAGGGTAGACTGGTGTTCTTTTCTCTGGAGAAAAAGGGGCTTGCGAGAGGACTTGATTACTCTTTATAAACAGATTTATAAATAGACAGATTCCCATAGAAAAGATCAAAGGAAGAGAGGCTACCCCTTTAGGTTAGAGAACAGAACTTTGATGATGTTGTGATGACAGACCATATTAACGCCTTTTATAGGGGCTTGGATGATTGTTGGACAAGCATAATATCCAGCAAGAAGTTGGTATATATAGTTTAAGCGAGTGTATAGACAAGTCTGTAAATGTGTATATATGTGCACGGGGGTAACTAACCCACGCTCATCAAATGTTGTAACAAGTAAGTAATCACATATTAGGCAGAGTTCTCTGTGAGGAAGAAAAAAATTGATTATTTTAACACTTTTCATGATCACTGCAATTCCAAATATATATAACATCCTGTTATTTCCTTAAAGGGGTGGTTCACCTTCAAACAACTAATTGTTTTCAGATAGATCACCAGAAATAAAGATTTTTTCCAATGACTTTCCATTTTCTGTGTGTGACCGTTTTTCTAATATTGAAGTGTAAAGTGTAATTTTTCACCTTCTAAAGCAGCTCCGGGAGGGGGAGTCGCAGACCCTTTAAACTGTTCTAAATGGATACATTTAGTTGATACATTTCTTATTTTTGTCCCTGCTGAGCAGAATCTCTGGGTTTCATTGAAGGCAGCTGTGAGAATTGATACAATAGTTGCTAATACTCCAGAGATGCTGCTGAGAAATGTATCAACTTAATGTTGCTAAATTGTAACAGTTTAGAGTCTGCATCTGAATTGCTGAGCTGCCAGACTCAAAACACCAGACACAGGGACATTCAATTAGATTTTGGAAAAACAGTAAAAAATAAATAATGGACGCAAACATGTCACGCTAGCGGACTTTTGTCCCGATCAAATTACTCTGTCATTCCAACAACTTAAGGAACGACATAATATCCCTCACTTGCAATTTTTTCGATATCTGCAACTTAGACACTATGTGGAGACCGAAATCAAACTTCAAAATACCCAGCCTATGACGTATTTCGAATCGACTTGCTTCAAACGCTCATACCCCACACATCTGATATCTATATTATACCACCACATCAGTAAAATTCTCCCTTCATTTATTGCTGTGGATAAGAATTGTCAGACATTCCCTAACTGCTGGGCAGGGAAACAATCATACTTATGAACACCAGGGGGAGCCCCCACCTTACTTACCAGCCATGCAGAACTCCAGCAGCTTTGTTTATGATGATCCCTAAGCAGCCCAGACCACACTAATTATGTGCAAGGTCAGGGTCAGGCAAAGATGTAAAACAAAGTTACAAGATGACAGCCCCCTGTGGCCAACTTTGAAAGCATAAATCATTTGTTTGATTAGGCTTTGTGGTGCAGTAAGTTCATGCTTATGTTTAGTATACAAAATACAGCATTTCTAGCCTTATTCTATTTGACTTTCCTTGTCCTTTAAACCTAAAAGCCGAGTATGTGAAATCAGGATTCTACTGTATACAGTGGCGTAACAAGCGCTTGCCAGGCCCCCCCGCCAACATTTTTTAAAGGGGCCCGGTGCGCATAGTAGCAGTCCCCCTCTCCTTCCCCCGCCGTCGCTTGAGTGTGCTCGCCTGCTCAATGTGGCTCAATTTTCTTTAAGAGAGATGGTGTAGAGGGGTTGCAGCTGGAGCGAGGGGGGCCCAGAGGGTGCTTTGTGGCAGGAGGCCCAGAGTCTGACCCTGACTGTGCATCCTGCTGGAATGCTTTTTATGCTTTCACATGACAAAGTGCTATTAAAAATTGCATCAGGTTTAGGGAACAGGTAGCTTCTGCAGTGTATAGCCTTTGGACTCACCAAACAGAACAGCAGGTTGGACAGATAGCAACTCCCTTGATTATTTATAAAAATGCATTATTCAGTTAATACTCATAAATATTGGCAAAAACCATTGAGCTTCTCCATCAGGGAATAGAACCCCAGTCTCCTGTATGACAGACAGCAAGCTTACCACTATACTACCAAAGACTTACTTGGCAACTTGCTTCCTAAAAGGATTCTTGTGCATGAGATAGTTCCAACACTAACCACTCTAATGATTTCCAAACGTTCCATGTTTGTAGAGACTCCCAGGCAGCCGAACTCTGTCTAAACATGATGCAAAGAGAGAGGGCCAGGGCACCTAACAGCTAAACTGCACCTGCGACCTTACCTGGATGTAATTCCTTTGGCAGGCCCCTAAAAGGGTGCAGGGGTGAGAACCCTGGTGCAGCTGCACCCATTGCACCCCTGGTAGTTCAGCCACTGTTAGCAAATCACCTTCCTTGTGTGCCATTGCTCTAATCTAACAAGCCTTCATATATCTTCATTCATATGGACATGTGTCTTTTTTCAACCTAACTTATTATGTTACTATGTTACCTAGCCAGATTTGCAGGCAGATATACTTTGCCACAGAAATGACATTCGTCTGTGCAAGAGAAACTGCAAGCAAAGAATGAATATATTAAATACAAGCAATATTTTATTGCAGATTCTCATTCATAGCTTTTTACTTCCTTCAATAAAACATGGAGGGCCCTAACAATAATGGCTGCACATTTTCACGCCACTGTTTGACTACGTTGGCATCAGGATTAAAACATTTATTTAGCATGGTAGAACTGGCGAACAAATTAAAAAAAAGGCAAACAAGCATGAATACAGCAGTCAAATACATCATTTAAAAGTATGAAACATAAAATGCCATTGCAATGTACATTTTTTTAAAGTGAAAGAAGATAGGTTTACTGAAATGTTTATGATAGTTTCCCTTTAAACATTTGATTTGAAAGCTCCATTAAGCCAATGCCTTTAAAGGTATAAGATTTCAGAAAAGATAGTTAAATAATGAAATCACAGATTACGTGTTGCCCACAAAACAAAGTGACACACTTGGCACTTTTAATTCATGGGGGCAAATTCACTATGCACCGAAGCGCCTTACGCTAGCATCAATTCGCTAGTGTAACTTCGCACCCTTACGCCTGGCGAATTTGCGCAACGGACATAACTACGCAAATTCACTAACGCACGCATTATTCTGAAAGCTACCTTTTACGCTAGACTTCCTTCGCCACCTCAGACCAGGCAAAGCACAATAGAGTAGATAGGGATTTCTTCAAAAAAAGTTAAAAAATTTTCTAAGTCCCAAAAAAGATGGCGTTTTTTCTATATTATGGGTGATAGGCTGAAAATTTTTTTGGGGCTCCCCTCCTTCCCTCTTACATTTCCTAACTCATGGCAACTTAACTATACAGTGGGCACATGTGTAGGGCAAAATAAAAATTTTATTTGATGTTTTGAAGGTTTCGCAGGCATTTGTAGTGCTGCTATATATTCCTCCATTGAAATTTGAATTTCACGCCGTATGCAAATTAACCATCGGTAGAGTAACTTTGCTATGCTTATCGAATCAACGCTAGCGCAACTTCGCAACCTTACGCTACCCCTGAGCGCAACTTCGGATTTTAGTGAATTTGCGGAGGGCTGACGAAACTACACCTGGCGAAGTGCGGCGAAGTTACGCCTGGCGCAACTACGAATCTTAGTGAATGTCCCACATGGACTCAATATTCACTAGGACAAGACTGTTGTGTATTGTTGACAAGCTAAAGTTCAAAGAGTTGAATAATGAATGCTCGATTGTGTAGTTCTGCAAGGGTATGGATTTTTGCACCCAGCACAATGTTTTAACTGAAAACACTCGGCAATGCTTTCACTGCTGGGTTTTACCCACAATACAACTGTTATAGGTTTGGTAGGGTTGTTGGTAGCAGATGGGCAGAAGCTAAAGATTGCCTATCCCTTTAAGACAGGTGTGGTATGTATTATTAGTTCCATTGTATAATTAAAGGGGATCTATCGTGAAAATCAAATTCTCCTGATGGATAGTTGAGGTGGAAATAATAAAATCTTCAAATATAATTCTTTAGCAGAAATGCTTACTTTTATTGTAAAATGAAATACTAATACATGCAATGAGGGTGCTTTCTCTGAGAGACAGTTCAAGCTACTGCTGAATGGGAGTGGCTTCTCACTAGCTATGACGTCACTTAGCAACTAGCAAAGTCCCACCCTTCTCCATGCTGAATAGCATCCTCACACCAACTGTTACTCTGGAAGCTCATTGTGAGAAAAGTAAGGCTGTCAGGTCTGCACATTCTCTTAGTCAAGTACAGACAGAGATACTGGTAAATATTGTACTGAGAAAAATATAAATATAGTGTTGTATTGGCAGGAGAGCAGTGAAAATTGGGCAGGAGGGAATGGAAAATTGGGCAGGTGGACAGTGATAATTGGGCAAAAAATACAGCCGTATCATCCTAAATTTTGGCGGTTTTTACATTTCTGAAAACACCTAAAAATATTGCAATTGGCCACATTTATCTCACCCAATTTCTTACATACAATTGGAAAACACCATAGATATTGACACCAAGGGTATACTGAACAGTTTGATGCCCAATATGCATATGTAGATGAACCGAAGCAGCGGACATGTGTGGACCCCAAATAAAAAACAATTAGGCAAATCAATGAAATAACAAAATAACTGATCCGACAATGTGGTTAGCGGTCAGAATGCTTGATCCAATAGCGGAATAACAAGAGGAAAACTGATAAGATTATGAAAAAAAAAAATTAACATAAATATATGTGTGCTTGTGTATGCATGTGTGTACAGCTCTAAAAAGTGTGTAAATGTGTATGTAAGTGTGTAAAAATGTGCAAAAGTATGTGAGTGTACATGTGCCTGCATGTAAGTCTTGTTAAAGTCGGGTCCTGCGATGAATGTGTCGCAGGACCTAGGTGGCAGCCCCCTTGGCTCGTTGCCTAGAGGTTTGGGGACACAACAGACTCGTCTGCATGGCGGCTTAGGGAGCCCTTGACTGTGTAGTACCTATGTGCTTAGCAGTTAAAGGTTTAAAATTACTTCCTTTTTTCTGTGTAGTAATAATAAAACAGTTTATTGTACTTGATCCCAACTTAGATATAATTAATACTTATTGGAAGCAAAACCAGCGTATTGGGTTTATTTCATATTTCCATGATTTTCTAGTAGACATAAGGTATGAAGATCCAAATTATGGAAAGATCCATTTTCCGGAAAACCCCATGTCCCGAGCATTCTGGATAACAGGTCCCATACCTGTACATACCCCAGAAAACTTTATATTTTTGGATAATACAGATTCTGACCAATTCTAGATGTGTGAAGACATCTTTCTACTGCGAACTGCAGAGCTATGCTAAAAAAAGTAGCAACAAACAATGCAAGCATAAAGCTGCAATAAAATCACAAAAATCAAATACAATTGTGAAAAAACAAAATAACTGGCTGAACAGCATGATTAGTGGTCAGAATACTTGATCCAATTGTCATGCTGCCAAATAAACAGGTTTTGGTGAAGAAAAACACAAAATTATAAAATAAAGAAATACAAATAAAAAGTGTGTATATGCATGTGTACACTCTTCTAAATATGTGTTTTGGTTTATAAGTGTGTAAATATATGTGCATAAGTGGGCAAAAGAAAAAAGCAGACAAAACTTTTATAAAATGTGTGTGTGTAGAAATATATGTTACCTGTGCAGGAAGACTGTTGGCAGATCTGTAGAGTCCCTATGTACAATGTCTTATGCAGCAGGAAGTTTCAGGCAGTGATGGAAGCATTGGTGGTGCTTAAACTAATACAGAACTAGAACTCTCTGCTGCACCAAAGAATGGATTTTGCACTTTTATAAAAGTATAAAAGTATTGTTTAAAAAGTATGGTAGTACATTGGCTTTGAAATCTTACTTATCCATTTCCCCACCTAAACACACACAGCTCCTAATGTCTTCTATTCTATGTCCCCAAACTACCCTTGGCAAACATTTGAAAAGACAGTTCAGTAGTAAATTAGTAAGCTGTAAAGATTTCCTTCTCTGTTCCCCCCTCCCCTCTGTTTCATTCCGTTCCAGACTCACATAACTCCGTCTCCTGCTCTCTCCTTCTTCAAACCCTCCCCCTCACAGAAGGGCAGAATCGGTAACTTGTCACATGCTCCCTTCAGTGTTCCCTGCAGCACTTTCACTTTCACAAAGCTTAATTAACATTCACAAGCATTGAATGTGCAGGGTGGAGGGTTAGAAGGAGAGAGCAGGACACAGTTACGTGAGATAGTCAGGAAGTATTAGAAGTCACTTTACTATGCCGCTTTTTCACCTGCCTCTCTGGGGGAGCGGTGGTCAAAACAGAAAGCAGGCGATTTGTGTGTATTTAGTTTGGGGAACAGCAAGCCTTTCAAGCCACTGCACTGCCAATGCTGATTAACGGGGTGCAAGGGGAAAGTTGCTGGCTGTTCAGTAAACTGTTCTTGAGTGACAGCATTGGCAGCCAATGAGAGTGAGGGTAGACTTGTCTTGCAAATAAATCCGACCCGACCTCAGAGCTGGTCAGAGACGGGTTGAAGAGAAGCAGCTTCCACAGGCTTCACTACAAAAGGTGAAATATTTTGAAAACTGTACAAAATGTTTAATACATTATATTTAGGAACTTTTATAATATGACATGATGATTTATTTCAAGAATTATTAATTTCGCGATAGATCCCCTTTAATATTGCAGCAGAAGGCTGTGCATAGTAACTTAAGCCATATAATATTAATCCATATGATCAGGTTTAGAAACCTAACCCTCCTAGCTTTTATAGTTAGCGTTTTTATTTGATTAATATATACATTCTATTTTTATATAAAAAGGTATGGCTGTCAAAAGTCAGAAGTGATGTTTGCCATATCACTCAATCCCCCACCAGTTAAGATCTATATTGCAAATTCTTATCTGTGGGAAGGGTCATTCAATTGTTCATCCATGATCCATGCAAGGCTCCATTCAAGGTTTCACACAGCAACTTCACTCAGACACTCTGGGATGGGAGATTCTACTTAGGAACAATGTTACATCTTTAAAGTGAGGCAACAAAACTATATCTGTGATACAAATATATCTGTATTTAGAGCAGAATATATGTTTAAGCAGAACATTTCATCATTATAAACAACTGTTTTCCTCATTATAAACAACTGTTTATGTGTCAAAAGATAAATGTTAGATAAATGAAAATGTTATCTTCATATGTTGAGGAAGATTAGAAGGCCACAATATTCATACTTGTATTTCCCTGCTGTATTAAGCAAAAGTGACATGTGATGAATATATAATTCTTTTAAATAATGTTTTCCCCCAGCTTCTCTAAATGGTTACCGATTGATCTTAAGACCTAAGGAAGTGAAACATGAAGTTGGTTACCAGCCTGCGTGAGTGCATTTTCTCGCCAAAATCCAATCTACGTGTCTGCATCCAGGGATATTTCACCTGTGAATGCCGACCCCATGAACAAGCAGAGGCCAGTGAAACGCCTAATTGGCCTGCATTTAAACGCAGCCTTATCATCAGCCCCATGTGTCACTACCCTTAATCTCTCATAGGCCCTTTATTGTATTAGAATCTTCCTAGGGAGCCGATATACGCCAGATGCAAATCCCTCTGTACATAGCATTGACCTTAGAAAAAACTAGAAAAGGACGTGTGACATGAAAAAGCCTGTGGCTTGCCAACAAAAGAAATTGTTTTCCAGCCATTAAAGGATGAGTAACAAAAAAGTAAAGAGCATCATGTACATTTAAACATTTTGTAGTGTTACCTTACACTTAAAACATTTATTTGGGTTAGTCTTATATTGGCCATTATATTAAGCATTTTCTGCATTGAATTGTTGTTAGAGCCAGGCCCTGAATGTCCTACAGAGCTCTATTTGGACATTGCTTGAGAAACTCTAGCAGAGTTTGAAACCTTGCTAGACCCACTTTGCATAACAGGTAAAAGTCTTTTAGGATACAATGATTTATTTTGTATGTAAGGGATGATTGTCAAAACTCAAATATCATTTATCTATACACCTATAAAAATGATAGCTTAAGTAAAGCAAGACTGTTGCAGAGAATATTTTATTTTCAGTTTTGTTGTTACTGGTCTTTTAAGTTTCCCCTATCCTGCAGTGACTTATAACATAAAATTATGCCTGTAGATGTCTTCCCAAAAATTAAACACAATTCCATAGGTTTTATATATTGTATAGTGGCCCTTTAAAATAAGTATTAATTTTCTTTGCCATCGGTAGGTCTATCATATAATTCACAATTAAAAGTGTCAAAAATGCTATAAATTGGTCCTCAAAGAATAACAGAAGTTTTTGTGCATCACAGCCTTTGAAAGGCCTCAAGTCGTGGGCTGTTTGCAAGATAGAATGAGAAAACATTCACTTGCTGTTTTGTATAACATATCTGATTAGAAATGTGCAAGATATAAATACAGTGCCCGGGAGTCTCTAAACTAAATATAGGAGTTTGGCTACTTCAGTCCTATGAGCAGCAGATGCTTTGATCGGTTCCTTTACAAGAGGATAATGCTGAGTGCAGTGTTGATGTGAGCATTTAGCAAGGTTAACATACGAGCATGTTATATGGTAAACTTATTAGCTATACCTATGAGTGGCATATACATTCTCATAACTGCATAACATAATTTGGCTCTGGTCTTCTAGGAAAGCAACAAAACTGCCGGTTAACAGATGCCAGATTCCAGGAGAACATCTTGGTTGTTACACAAACTACACAGTATACATATGCTCTTATTTATACATTTCTTGGTAACTCGTCATACCCTTTCAACCACTGCACTTCTGTTTTTCAACAAGCTGAATAACAATTTACCCTGTGGTATCCCCCCATGTTGGGTACTAAAATCTGTGCACCCATTTACTCACAACTTGTACTCTGAAGGCTTTTGATCCTGTTCATAAAGTGTTAAGGCATTGCACAATGTCGCCAAATACCAGTTATAGTACCAGCTTCTTTTAAAAGAAAGTCTGTTTTTGTCCTGAGTGATAAAAATGAGCATAATTTAACAGAAGCAAACAAAGCTGTAACAATTCTGAGTAATAGCGAAAATATAAAATGTAAAATTGCACAAGGCTTGTGGTACAATTGTATCTCATTTGGCAAAGTCTGTTTATATATATATATATATATATCTTCATATATTCTTATCAATATAGATATTTTAATGAAGGCATGCGTTGTACAAACCTGTGTATACATATACGAGATCACTTTAAATTGCATTTAGTGCTAAACACCCTGCATTTCACTTTTTGTTGAGTATGTCCAATTGAATGCCTAGAAACAAACACCCACTGAAAAACACACTTGCACACAGTGGGTCCACCAAATATGAAGGGATTTGGGACAGGAGGCAAGTCTCTTTGCATGGAATAGCTTTGAAATATTTTCACTCCCTTTGACTAGGATAAGAAAGATAGCATAGGGTAAACCAAATCCCCCCTAATACAGTATATATTTCTTAAATTGTGACATTAATGCACCCAGAGTAATGCAACTGCCACCTTTCAAACTAAAACATTTTGTGTAAAGATGAGTTGTAAACACATTGGCCGGAATTGAACAATGTAATGGATTTCTCTTAGAAGCCGTGTCCAGATGGATTTTTCAAAAAATCATCAAGTGCACTTAAAAATTTTAATTTCGGTCCATTTCAACAATTTATTTCACATCACTGGGAATTGACCTAGGGCTTGCTTCAACTTTTCTGCAATCTAGAAATAGGACATAAAGAATAGGTTATTACTTGTAACAAAGGGGTAATTCTGAGTAATAAATTAGAAGCAGTGGGCACCAAAACAGTATGCAGTATAAAGCTACTTAAAGTAAACAGGTGGCAGGATCAAAGATGCACAGAAACAGTATGACCAAACATACACCCTAGCTTCTGGTGAGTTGGGTAATCTAGGTACCCACTTCATCTACTATGACCCCTCCCCCACTCCAACATTTTGCAGTGTGTGTGTGTGTAAATATAAATCTGGGTAAATAGGCTGTGTAAAATAAAAAAAGAAATTCAAAATAATTTAGTCCAATTTAATAGCCAGAAAGCCATTTCCTCCTTTGCAGTTTTATAACCTGTTACCAGTCAATGACTTGAAGGGGGCCATATGGGACATAACTGTTCAGTTAGTTTGCTTTTGTATCTGACCTGTGCTAAGAATCAAAAAGCAAAACAACTGAACAGTTATGTCCCCCCCTTCAAGTCACTGACTAAAAGGCTAGAAAGCTGCAAATGAGGATGTTTCTCGCTGTAAGGTTAGATATCTATTCACTCCAGCCTTTATAGATTAAATTTTTGGCTAACTATATTAAAAACATTTTTTATTTTGCACAGCAAAATATTGTAGTGTTACACTGAATTGTTCCTTTAAAAGAATACTTAATTAGTGGAGTAGCTCAATGATTTTTATTTGCTTTCTAAAACCAAAAAAGAGACTGTTTGTGGGAATGTTAAGATCATTCATTGATACGGTTATTCAATTAACTACTGGGAAACTTACCGTCTCATAAAACTGTATCTGTTGCTCTAGGTAAAGCCGAATTACACTGTTGTAATCATAAATCCGATTTGAGTGAAAGTGATTCATTTCGGCTGTTGGAGTAAAAGTGCACAGGGTGTTATAAATAAATCAGCAGACACACAGGACTAACTTTCAGAAGTATTTTCCGACACTTTACCTTGAAGTGCATATGACATGACGCTTACTCGCTTCATCATGTTTGCTTTGTCTTGCTGTGTAATTTTACCTGCAACCACCAATTTATCACTTTCCTTTACTTTCTCTAGGGCTCCCTGTTTAAGAAGAGAGTTGTATATAATATATAAATTCACAGAGAAATCATAGGTATTCAAGACAAGGGCCTGACATGATGTGATATAAAATATCAGCCATTTTGCCTTTGAAGGGACAGTATACCCCCTTGTTCAACATGTGTTCAATGAATAAAGTTTATGATGAAAAAAATCTATGGTTTTTATTTCTTGAGCTAAACAGGACAAACAGTGAAACTGAAGTTACTCCATGGGGCATGTTTACGAACAATGGAGATAAAGATCTCCGGAGATGTTGCCCATGGCAACAATTCAGCAATTAGATATAAACAGTTACCTACAAGTAAGAAAACAAATGCTAAGATCTGATTGGTTGCTATTGGCAGCATCTCTCGAAAATCTCTGTTAGTCAACATGCCTCCATGTTTGGTAGATTATTAGATTTCTGGTGCACAGGTAATCACCCTGAAAAATAGACTCATGCTTATGTGTGCTCTAGTAATTTAATTATCTGCCTTTCAAGGACTTAATTTTCCCTACTGCAGTACAGGGCAGAACTGGCAACCTGTGGATTGTGGCAAATGCCAGAAAGGCTGTTGTACGATACTCTATACAACCACTATTTAGGGGGCTGGTGAGGGCTGTTTGGGCCTCTGTGTACTTGAAATGATATACATTTTTTCTTTAGATAAACATACCAAACAGGGAAATTAGAGCTACTTGGGCCTTTTGATGTAGATAACTAGGGCATGTCTAATGCACTAATATCATGCAAGTTCTCTAGCAATTATCCCTTATTCTGTACTTTATAATGATAAAATGTAAATGTAGGAAATGTACTTTCCTATAACTTCCTAAGTAAATAAACCCTTTTGATTATGTATTGTACCAGCAATGCAATTTCACACGTTAGGTAATTTAACTAATTATATACAGTATTTAAAGAGGAATTTAATTGTAAGCAACTTTCGAACATACCTTTAGCAGAAAATTAAATGGTTTAAAAGTTATTTATAAATGTAATTGTGCTGAAGTATTGTTTGTTTGACTTTTTATATTCACTGTACTTCTGGTTTTGATCCCTCAATGTAGCAGAATAGAGAATATAAAGAAAAACTTATAATGCTTTCATTTGCAAGTACAATTTTCAAACATTTATTTTATGTATTTTTAGAGCGCCAACATATTGCACATTGCTGACGTGTCATTTGCCTACGGTTACTTGCAAGGGGGGGGCGGAGATATATACTTTTATCCTTATCCAAATCATGATTACCTCAGATCACAAAAACAGGAAGAAAAGCCATTTCAAATCCCAAATCCACAGATATTTTTTCCTGTTCAGTCAATTAATTTTGATAAGATTAAAGATTTCCTAGCTGATCAATCAACATTAGATGGATTTAGAAAAATTATCCTAGGTTATCCTAAATCTGTCAAAGAGTTAGGCCCATACATCTTTGGACAGAGACAACTTTTTTCTAATTTTGTTTCCTGTACATTACCACAATAAATTTTAAATGAAACAACTCAGATGCAGTTGAACTGCAGACTTTCAGCTTCAATTCAGTGGGTTGAACAAAAAGATTGCATAAAAATGTGAGTAACTAAAGCCTTTAAACACAATCACTTAATTTCAGGGGCTCAAAAGTAATTGGACAATTGACTCAAGGGCTATTTCATATTTCCTTCGGTATGTCATTATCAATGAAGTAGATAAAAGCCCTGGAGTTGATTTGGGGGGGGGGGGGTGCTTGTATGTGGAAGATTTTGCTGTGAACAGACAACATGCGGTCAAAGGAGCTCTCCATGCAGGTGAAACAAGCCATCCTTAAGCTGCAAAAACAGAAAAACCTATGCGAAAAATTGCTACAATATTAGGAGTGGCAAAATCTATAGTTTGGTACATCCTGGGACAGAAAACACTGGTGAACTCAGCAATGCAAAAAGACCTGGATGTCCATGGAAGACAACAGTGGTGGATGATCGCAGACTCATTTCCATGGTGAAGAGAAACCCCTTCACAACAGCCAAACAAGTGAACAACACTCTCCTGGAGGTAGGCATATTGATATCCAAGTCTACCATAAAGAGAAGACTGCATGAAAGTAAATACAGAGGGTACACTGCAAGGTGCAAGCCACTCATAAGCATTAAGAATAGAAAGGCTAGATTGGACTTTGCTAAAAAAAGAAAAAAGAAAAAGCCAGTATAGTTCTGGAAAAACATTATTTGGCCAGATGAAAGCAAGATCAACCTCTACCAGAATGATGGCAAGAAAAAAGTATGTAACAGGCGTGGAACAGCTCATGATCCAAAGCATACAACATCATCTATAAAACATGGAGGCAGTGTGATGGCTTGGGCATGCATGACTGTGACACTAGTGTTTATCCATGATGTGACACAGGACAGAAGCAGCCAAATTAATTCTGAGGTGTTCAGAGACATACGGTCTGCTCAAATCCAGCTAAATGCAGTCAAATTAATTGGGAGGTGTTTCACAACACAGATGAACAACGACCCAAAACATACAGCCAAAGCAACCCAGGAGTTTATTAAAGCAAAGAAGTGGAATATTCTTGAATGGCCAAGTCAGTCACCTGATCTGAAGCCAATTGAGCATGCATTTCACTTGTTGAAGACTAAACTTCGCACAGAAAGGCCCACAAACAAACAGCAACTGAAGCCGCTGTAGTAAAGGCCTGGCAGAACATTAAAAAGGAGGAAACACAGAATCTGGCGTTGCCCATGAGTTCAAGACTTCAAGCTATCATTGCTAGCAAAGGGATTTCAACCCTTAGAAATGAACATTTTGTTTTCAGTTTTTTAATAATTTGTCCAAATGCTTTTGAACCCCTGAAATTAAGTGATTTTGTTAAAAAAAAGGCTTTAGTTCCTCTCATTTTTTTGCAATCTTTTTATTCAACCCACTGAATTAAAGCTGAAAGTCTGCAGTTCAACTGCATCTGAGTTGTTTTATTTAAAATTCATTCTGGTAATATACAGAACCAAAATTAGAAAAAAGTTGCTCTGTCCAAAGATTTATGGGCCTAACTGTATGTGGTTATTATACCTTGGTGAAAATTGTCTTTTTGAAATTTTCTTTATCCCAGTTTATCTAACACATATACTTTTTTGTAACCTTTTTCAGCAATTTATTGAAAACTGTTACTATTTTTTTATTTCAATGCAACAGTAACTAGCTAGAGAAGAGGATGCATAAGGGTAAAACGAAGCAGCACTCTTCAGATGGAGTGGAAAAAAAGAAGTGTCAAATTTAGCAGTAGTGATCATCTAACATACCCTTTTTGTGTGTATTATATATAATGATAATAAATAGAGTTGCAATTTTTGTAAGTGTTTTGTCTCCCATGCATTTTGTTATGCTCTACTCAAGCAGGTGTCTCTAACAATTTGTTTATTCTCATGATGGGTGTCACAAAATATTGATGGCTACTACACTTTGCGTTTGAACCAGAAATAGCAGTGCAAAACCTGTACACTGCATTGTGGTTCCATAATTTTTTTATTCAAATCTTATTTACATCAGAGGATCTTCTTTGTGCTTTCTTACAGACTGTGGAATTTTTTTTTGGAGGATGGGAAGCTGCATTAAAAAACATATTAAAAAATTGGACTATACAACTTGTAATAGAGTCCTGTGTCATATATATTCTAGATGATTTGATTTCAATGCCTAATACCTACCTTGTGAGCAGAGATAATGTCTGGGAAGCAACTTAAAAAACCTTTATATTCATGATTTGTTTCCATTAGGTAATGAAGATCTTTCTTTGGCTGAAATAAAATGAACAGTTTAGAACACTGTATTATAAAATAAAGTGCTAAGTGCAAAAGAAAGGGGGCCCAGAAGAATCAAAAATGTTTCTCCTTCAGTTTTATAGCACTAACATATTAACCCATTTGGATTTTTACTTGCCACAAGTCAGATATATATACAATATTAAAGGTCTTGTAAGTAGTGATGAGCAACATTTTTCACCAAGTTTTGCCACGAAAATGACGCCCATCCAATGGGTGAAAAAAGTTGCCGCCCATAGAGTTCAATGCATTCCAGCGGATTTTTGCTGTTTCACGAATTTTCAGCAAAGCAAAACAGATCACATTGGCCCATCACTACTTGTAAGCCATCTGCTGAACCAAGCAAACAATTCCCCAGAATACCAGGCCAGACCAGACCAATATTATTAGTTTAATGATTACTTTGAGAGAGCACTGACTGTTGTATTTTGCTTTCAGTATGTCTTTCTAACCACTGTCTCAACAGGAAATATGTTTATATTCTGAACTGCATGCAGCACAAAACATTACATTAATATTCTTAGAATACCACGGTCTGCATGGCAAATGATAAGGTGAATATATGCTTTTAAAGTTCATTATGAAAGCATATATGAATACACATCTTTGAAGTCCATGAAGATAATCTAACTGTATTGATGACTTACAGCATAATGTATAAAGTATGTGTAGAATGGCTCTATCACCATCACTATTTCTGAGGATATAGCCCCAGTTTAGTGTTTGTTTTCTTGAAAATTTGTTTGTAGAGCAGGGCCTTTTGATTTAAGATAATAAGTGGCAAATTCTACATCACTGTTTGATAAATGTGACCAACAGCACGCAGCTCACTGTTGGGGGTGGATAATAACTGAATGATATAAAAAGATTAGCACATTTCATGTGCCACCAATACTGTACTTCCTAATATAATATCTGACACAATCTAACATGTTCATTTTACCTGTTCTTCCACCAGGTTAGCAATAGCTTCATAAGTTTTTCCTGCTTCTGTGATTGCACTGTTCAGCTCTGTTTCACCTAAAGAAACAGGCCCATAATGTTAAAGATATCACTATGTTAAATAGAACAGCTATCACCTTCAGCACAATAGCAGAAAAAAGAGGAGGAAGAAAAAGAGAAGGTCACTAATAAAAAGTGTAAAAGATGTATACATGAAGGAGTAAAAGCCAAGAACAAGGAAGCCAAGGATTAATTTGTGACAGAATGGTTTTGGAATAGGGAGACCACAGAGTTATGATAGGAATATTGTCAGGTGTGTAAAGCAGAGTAGGTGTGTATTCCAATATACTGAAATACCCTAAAGGAGACCTATTGCAGGACCCTCTTATTGGTGGTTTTGCAGAATGCTGCAGAATATGTTGGCATTTTATAAATACAGGAGCAAGTCTAAGGGGGGTATTTATTAACATTGGTGACAAACATCACTGGTGATATTGTCCATAACAATCAATCAGACTATGCCACTTTGTTTTCTGTCTAAGTGCAAGACCAGGGGACTGAAATATCATTTGGTGAAATAACACAGAAATAACAAATATTATAGATAAAATAACATAGGTGCTATACAGTACTGGCACACTTACAGTTCAAAATTTACTGCTGCTTGGTTGCTAAGGGTAACTACAGTGCTGGAATTGTTGGTGGAAAACTACAAACTATTTCAACATAATTTTCTCTCTTTCCAGTCTTACAGATATTTTGGTAACAAACCAGCAAGCCAAGGGTTAAGCACATATTTAAGCAATGCATTGGAATGTCTTGTATTTCTGGCAGTCTTAGTTTCAAGGCCAACAACATAATTCCCCAAACAGCAGTAATCAACCCGAGTTCAAAATTAATATATTCGAAGGCAATAATCTTGTATTGTGTATTGCCTAGAATTTGATTTCTAATAAACGATAACCTGAAACCTTAGAAAAAATGTAAATGTAAATTAATTGAAAAAAAATTCTAAGCAGTTTTGCAGTTTACTTCTCTGCTTTCCCTCTGAAGGCATTTCTCTGACAGTTGCAGGAACTGACCAGCCAGTGGTGCTGTTGTTACAAAATTCATTATATTGGCTGTTAGTAAAAACTTAAACAAAATTGGGGGGGAACCCTGATCAGTTTTTCATTAATTGTTTTTTAAAATGTACTTTAAGAATAAACAGTAATACGTGTTACATCAACAGAAAAACATACCTTGATAACCACTGGTGCCAAAAACTTGTGACAGACTCTGCAAGGCTTTTCCAATCTTCTGATATTCCTTGGGTAGCGCTAATAAAAATAAAATGGCTTATAACAATCTGGCTACATGCTCTAACAATAGTATTGTGTAAAAACTTCAGGACAGTCCATTTACTCACAATATAAAGACATACATATATACTATTAAAACCACAATATTAACTTTCTTTATATGTCATGAACCTAAAGATGGCCGTACACTTCTGACCTTTCAGTAGTATCTGAATGATCGACCCAAAGGCCAAGAATCGATGGATACCAAACAACTGGCCATATATGTGGATACCTACAATTTATTGTTATCTTCACCTCCTATACAATTTCTCATCTACTAGTTTGGACAGATAAATGTAGATTCCACAGGTTGATATGAACAGACAGTCATACACAATTGTCAAAATTTGCCAAAATGCCCTACCAAAGTTGCTGGCTTACAGGAAAACAAAACTCTTTTTAATAGCTTAAACAAAATTTGGTGGTGCCATCTTACAACTCTTCTCTGCAATCTCTCTACAGGAGCATACACAGTTAAAGCTGATTTGGATACGACTTTAACTATACATGTGAGTGTGAGCCCAAAAACCCGAATGAGCTACTTTTTAGAAACAGCTACAGCGAAGGGTATGTTTAGGGGGAGCCCAGTTGGGCTCGTGAGGAGACAAGCTATTAAGGAGGGGTTTGCTTTCCTTTAAAGATGCAGCTATTTAAATGCTAAGCTTCACAGATGCCACAGAAATGCAGAATATGTTAATATAAATGCTATTATTACAGATGTGTTCAGTCATCACAAAGATACTGTGGACAATATGAAAAGACAATAAAATATATTCACTGTTTACAAGACCACTGTCCTAATTTCCATCAGTGGCCAATAATAGAAGAGAAAGATGGGATCCAGAAAGCACATGACAGAGATTGTAATAGCAGAGCGAGTGTTTTCAGAGGCTACAGTGAGGTGATCTTATCTATGTAAATCCTTTTGAAAAAAAATTGAAAATTGAATATACAACACACGTCCTGTGCATCGCTTCCAGTGCTCCTGGCCCACAGTAAGCAACTCCTTGACACCATCATCCATGGCTTTGGTAAACCTGCTGACTGCTTCACACTTTTGCTCCCTGCAAAATTAGAAACAACAGAGCATAAGTTAGTTCTTTTTGAGGTGTGTTAATTAGCTGGCCTCTAATACATGAATCAACATATGTATCACATGTCAATATGGAGGATAAACACCTGCCTACAAAGTTGCATTGTATCAGTGTTTTTGTGAAGCTGTTTTCAGCAAATATGCTGAAACACACACACATAAATTTGTTGCTTATGATCTTTGGTGCAATATGCTCCTGCATACCTTCAGTCCTATAAAATTATCATTTACTTCATTAAATAAAGAGATTAAACACAATGTAAAAAAAAACTCTAGTTAAAAACATCTGGCACATAAAAAGGAATACATTACACTTCTATCATATCCAAGTCTTGGGCTTCTGGCTCCACTGTGGAAAAAATCATACTGCCAACAATTTCATCTTTTTCTGCTTTTCTCTTGCCTGTTTTCCATTCCTTTCAAAAACAAACACATTAACATTAATTCAAATCACATTTTTATTATTGTATTTACAAATGTTTAGGGTTGAATATATTTTTAAATGCCAAAACTTTTGGTTACCTAAATCAGATTCTAAGATTAACAGCTTATACTAAGTGAATGTGTAATATCACTTAGTACCCAAAGACAAAGGGTTTTGCTGCCGGAGATATCTGCATGTTTTCCTTCCCCAGAGAAACAGTGCCTACTTCCAATATCCAGGAGATCTAAGCTATATGTAAACTTACCTTCCCTAATGACACGCCATATTGCCTGTGAGTGAATGCTATAGAAATGTGTAAACCCAAAAGAAATGTATATGTAATTGCGTGTTACTGTATGTACTTCGGCTTTCCCTCCCCTCCCCTTTTTTTTCCTTTCTGTACACCCACCCTACTTATTTTCAGAAATCAATAAAAATTATATTACAAAAAAAAAGGACACACTGCCAATATTCAAAAGATTTGTGCTGTGTGTATGTGTGCAAGACTGCAATCAAAGAAAAAGATCTATGCAGTCAATAAGTCTGGATGACAGGCTGTCGGGCAGGCTAATTATATGGCTGTCTCTATATAAATTAATGGCAAAAAAAAATCAATATAATATTTGTATGCTGTAATTCCCACAGCAAAAATACTTAACCTGTACAAATAGTATAGACACTCCCCAAAAAGGAATACTAAGACAAAGTAGCACAGGGTTACTAATCATAAACTATTACTGCTGGACATTAAAGAAAGCAATGTTCAGAGGGCATAGATGAAAAAGTTTGGGAACCACTTTTAATTCTTGGGAGTTTTGTTTATCATTGGCTGATAGTAACAACTTCCTTTTAATATATAACATACCTTATGGAAACAGTAGTATTTCATCAGTGACATAAAGTTGATTGGATTAAAAGAAAATCACAATATGCATCATAACAAAATTAGATCGGTGCATAAATTTGGGCAGCTCAACAGAGATATTACATTAATACTTAGTTGAGCCTCCTTTTGCAAGTGTAACAGCCTCTAGACGCCTCCTATAGCCTTTGATGTCTGGATGGCGGTATTTTTGACTATTTGATGATTTTCAAATTGGGGGACTGTGACGGCCATTCCAGAATATTGTACTTCTCCCTCTGCATAAATGCCTTTGTAGATTTCGAAGTGTGTTTAGGGTCATTGTCTTGTTGGAATATCCTAGCCAGACAGCCCCACAGCATGGTGGAATCTCCACCAAATTTGACAGTAGGTAGCAAATGTTTTTTTTGGAATGCGGTGTTCTTCTTCCGCCATGCAAATGCTTTGTGACCAGATAATACATTTTTGTCTCATCAGTCTAAATGAGCTTTGAATTGTAGAACGATGTAAGGATTCTCTGCATATGCCACTCCTGTATTTTTCTTGGCCTGCCAGATCTGGGTTATACAGCAACTGTGCCTGTGGCCTTCCATTTCCTGATTACATTCCTTACAGTTGAAACAGAGATAGCTTTTTGTAGCCTTCTCCTAAACCATGATAATGAACAATCTTTGTTTTCAGACATTTTGAGAGTTGCTTTGAGGATCCCATACTGTCACTCTTCAGATTAGAGTCAAACAGAAGTACAACTTGCAATTGGCCACTTTACTGTAAATACTGTACCTTTTCTCATGATTGGACACACCTGCCTATGAAGTTCAAGCTTAACAAGCTAATCCAACCAATTTGGTGTTGCTAGTAATCAGTATAACAGTTACATGCATTCAAATTAGCAAAATTACAAGGGTACCCAAATTTTTTCACAGCCATTTTTCCACATTTGATTTAATTTCATACAACCGAATACTGTTTCACTAAAAATCTTTGTTCAGAAAACACCCCAGTACTCAGATGTTCCTGAGAAATGAAAGACATGCCACTGTTATCTTTTTTGTTAAGAGTGAAGTAAATTATTATGCAGGCTGAGAGGGGTTCTCAAATGTTTTCATATGACTATAAATGATTACCACTTACTGTAAAATAAATGCAGCACTAACAGGAGAGATATTGTCTATGGGGTTACATTACACAGAAGTAAAGTCATAAACAAGTCACTTGCCTGTTACTTTGATAGAAAAAACCCATAGGGATAAAATAAGGGAAAGTAAACAGAGTAAATAAGTCTAAAACACACAATAAAAAAATGTCAGTCTCTTAAGTTATTTCTTGCCGATCACCTCACAGTCTCTCCACTGTAGATAAAAAAATCCAACCAAATGTGTATACTTCCAGAAAAATATGCACAAGGGATCAGCGCCTGTGGCAACAGAAATAAGGAACTCGCATAGCGTAATACGTTCGATGTAAATGGTATATATCACCATGTGCTTTTAATTAGCTTACTCTATGTGTGTTCCCCCTTTTTTTGGTTTAGGTTATTCTATAAGTGCTCCCATTTCCCTTATACACAACTGGTTAAAGGGAACAGGTGCTGGGGGGGGTGCAAATTAAAAACAACTTTAAAAGCCAATTTAAAAGCAGAGTCCTTCGGTGCAGCGATGGGTGAATACAGTTTTCAACACAACACCTCCACCGTTTGGTAAAATTGCCTACTTACAAACCACTCTCGTGGTCAAGCGTATTCATTAACTCCTCCCGAGTGGTCTTAGCTTGACTTTGTATCCTCCATAGACTCCAGGGGAAGGATAGAAAAACCGGAAATAGTATAATAACGTTTTATTTAAAAAATCTTAAAAGCAATAAATACACTCACATTTTGTTCTCAATAAAATCGCATTCAGTCCAGTTTGTTGTAATTTTTCGAAATCCCCAGGGATGGTCCTTGCCAGCCGGATCCAGACCTCCTTGTGGTGTGCGTGCTGAACTGGTAAGTGACCTATCCTTCCCCTGGAGTCTATGGAGGATACAAAGTCAAGCTAAGACCACTCGGGAGGAGTTAATGAATACGCTTGACCACGAGAGTGGTTTGTAAGTAGGCAATTTTACCAAACGGTGGAGGTGTTGTGTTGAAAACTGTATTCACCCATCGCTGCACCGAAGGACTCTGCTTTTAAATTGGCTTTTAAAGTTGTTTTTAATTTGCACCCCCCCCAGCACCTGTTCCCTTTAACCAGTTGTGTATAAGGGAAATGGGAGCACTTATAGAATAACCTAAACCAAAAAAAGGGGGAACACACATAGAGTAAGCTAATTAAAAGCACATGGTGATATATACCATTTACATCGAACGTATTACGCTATGCGAGTTCCTTATTTCTGTTGCCACAGGCGCTGATCCCTTGTGCATATTTTTCTGGAAGTATACACATTTGGTTAGAGTAAATAAGTCTGCCAGTTTCTGTTCTTGTTGCAGTTTTTCATATTCTAAATATATATATATATATATATATATATATATATATATATATATATATATATATATATATATATATATAATATATATATATGAATGTACCTTTTCATCGCGAAAATTAAGAAATTGCTGGAAGGTGTCACTCTCTGAGATAACAGGATGCCGGCACATCCTTGACATCCATCCTTGTAGCCTCTCCATTCGCATTTTTATGAACTCTTCTTCAAAACGCCCTACAAAACATAAATAAAAATTTTCATATTCCCAGGCAGACATAAGCCATATGCAGCTGATTTCTTATATTCCTTTTTACTGTATTAAAGGTATCATACAAGCAAATTAACATGAAACAATCAGCAGATTTTTTTTATTCTAAACATGCTTTCATATTGTTCTGTAAAATGGGGAAAGAAAAGCAGCAAAAAAAACAAAACAAAAAACCCAAAAACAGAAAAGAATGATAGAATGGTGCATGAAGAGAGGGACAAAATTGCACAAAAAGAAAAAAAACAAGGAAAGATATTTAAAGCAAACTGAGAGGATGATTGAAGGTAATTGCAGTGGAAAAAGTGGGAATAGATGGGAGCTTCTCCTATCTCCATAAAACACAGAGAAAACATGGGAAATATGATATAATTCTTCCTGAGGAAAAGAGAAAATGTAAAACACAGCACATATGGTGAGTCCAGAAAAATATAGTAGATGCATTTTCTGGTATTTCCTTATTCTTTTGACTGTGTTGATAATCAATTTTAAATTTGTAAAACATATCCATACTATAACAAAGAGACTGAAAGCATCATAAGCATGTTAGATGTTTGGGGTTTTAGTAGTCCTTTATGTTAAGTTCAGGCGTTGATAATATGGTACATTTTAGCTGGGGGAATTAATAATCTTTTAATGCTTTTGCTTAAGAATCCAGAATCCTGTAATCCAGAAAGCTCAGATTTACATGAGTTTGTGAGCGAATAATTCTAATTTGTTTGTAAATTATTTCCTTTTTCTCTAGAATAATAAAACAATACCTTGTGCTTGATACTAACTATAGCTGTATATCGGTGGCAATACAATTCTGTTGAGTTTATTTCATGTTTAAATGTTGTACAGCATTCCAGATGACGGTCCTGGACAACTATATATTTACCATTTATCTTTAAAGGGTTTTTAAAGTATGATGTAGAGAGTGATATCCTGAAAAAATTTCAATTAGTTTTCATTTTATACTATTTGTGGTTTTTGAGCTATTTAAGCTTTTTATTCAGCAGATTTCCAGTTTGCAATTTCATGAATCCAGTTCTCAGATGCACAGATTTTATTCCCGCACATAGATGTAACATTTCTACAACCCTGTAACTGTATTGTAATGAACACTGAACGCCCTTGTATATTTACTGCAGTCTGGCATAATTCTCCTGCATGTGACAGTGAATGCTGGTCTGTTTCCTGTTTGCTCTGTGCAACTCATCTGGCACAGAAACAAAAGGAAAACGTTCTATAACAGGAACAGCACAATTTCTATCACAGGCTAAAGAGGAGCTTTTGTAGCACAAGACAGTAAATAGCAACCCACTCTTCACAGCTGAAATAAAACTAACATTCGTAGGGAAACCTATTTTAATATGTAGGCATATTATTTAGAGTGTTGACTACTTCTTCTCTCTGGGGTTTATAAAAAAGAGCATTTGATTTAGTAATCTTCTTTGATTTAATGCAATAACTGTATATGAGATTATTTGTTCTTCAAATTTCTTTCCATTAGTACGCAGCAAACAGGAAACAGACCGGCATTATGGCCACATGCTGGGGAATGAGATTGTTGCAAAGTCAAAAGGGTATTCAGAGTTCCTTTATACAACATAACCTATGGCTTTGACAAAAATACTATTATTGTTATTTTTTTGCTTTAAGAAATGCCAGCGCGTGATTAATAGCGATCTACCGACTGGTCTAATAAGTGACAAAATTTGAAAAGCAAAATAATTACAAAAAAATTATTTGTTTAAAATGGGCCCTATCGGAGATGGTCGTCTCATAATTTAGAGCTTTCTGGATAATGGGTTTCTGAATGAACAATTCACACCCCAAAGCTGTGTATTTACAGATATAAACATAGATTCTGCAGTCAAATAAAGCATATATGGTACTAGCGCAGAAGAACCAGTGTGCTTCAGATTCAAAACTTCCTAGCATGTGGTGCTGGTAAGGGCACTATGACAGGCACCTAAAGCGTTAAATTGTTCGTAATGTTTACATTTCTACAATCTATATTATTGAAACATAGATATTTACCTGTAACTTGCTTGTCTGGAAGAGAAGGAATGGGTATCGCTAACCCAAATTTAACTAACAGGCGCTCATACAACCAATCAAAGTGCTTATACCTGTGGTTTACTGATCGGTTTGTATTCTACAAAAATAAAGTAAAAATATTGTTTTACAAATTCATAATCAACAAAAGATACTCTTCAAACTGTCATGGTCCTGAATAAACACTTATTAAAGATGGCCTAGTAATTTTATAGCCACCTGAAAATCTTTTTATTTGAGCTGAAAAATGCACATAAACCTACTGCACTCTATTTAGTTCACCTGTTATTGTGGTTGCCCTATTCACCTTTATGACTTGGCTACAGAGGAGCTTATTTATATAAACCGTAGCAGGGTTTCTGAAACAAACATGCAATTTTTACCAAAGCAGGGTAACTGAATATAGAGTACTTTCATTGTTGTGTTACCGGTACTTTAAAGGTGTTTTTAACTACTATAAGTTTAACTCCTATAGCTACCCATTTATTTCTAATTTCAGCTCACTATTGAGCAAGTTCTGTATGTTTATTTCATTATACTTTAATTATAAACAGACCCTTAATGTATGTCATATGTAATAAAATTCTACATGTTCCAGTGTCTGCCCATTTACTTACTGTTGCTGTGAGCTGATATTCAATGTAACTCTTCAGACCATACATTTTGGTTCCCTTTCTGGGATCAGCTACAATGCAATCAAATGTTGAAGTTGGGTAGACCCACATTGGCCCATAATCTCCTATCTTCCCGACACAAATACAATAAAATTAGAAAATAAATGTATAAATAGTTTGTTGTCATTTTTTACATTTTCATACAGGATTTTGAACAGCATTTAATGTATTTAATTTAAATGCTTAATACAAATGTGACTCCACATATTTTCCAGACAACTATCAACTATGCAGTTAAAAACCTTTCACCATTACTAAGACATGGTGATTTGTCTGTGCTTTTTTTCTGGGGTAACAAGAAATTGTAGTGTCAAAACATGGCAATGCAATTCTTATTAACAGGAATCACCTGAAAGTAGGGTACATGGCTATAACCATTCCTAAACCTGCACCCACCAGTGTTTTTGTGCCATACTCACATATAATTCCTGCTTTTATTAGGTTAGGTACTGCTTAAGAAAATCTGCACAAAATACAGAAACTGCCACATGAGCCATTACCCTAACAGTGAAATTACACAAGGAAACATACAGGGACATGCAAAAGTCTTCACCCCCTTGGCATTTTTCATGTTTTGTTGCCTCACAACCTGGAATTAAAATGGATTGTTTGAGAGTTTGCACCATTCATTTACGAGAACATACCTACAACTTTTAAGATTTTTTTTTATTATTATGAAGCAAACAACAAATGGATAAGTCTCTATGAGCTTGCCACATCTTGCCACTGGGATTTTTTTCCCAAAACTGCTTCAGCTCCTTCATGTTGGATGGTTTTCGCTTGTGAAAAGCAATCTTCAAGTCTGACCACAGATTCTCAATTGGATTGAGGTCTGGACTTTGACTAGGTCATTCCAACACATTTAAATGTTTCCCCTTAAACCACTCAAGAGTTGCTTTTAGCAGTATGCTTCAGCTCATTGTCCTGCTGGAAGGTGAACCTCCTTCCCAGTCTCAAATCACAGGCAGACTGACATAGGTTTTGCTTAAGAATATCCCTGTATTTAGCACCATCCATCTTTCCCTCGACTTGGACCAGTTTCCCAGTCCCTGTTGGGGTGATGGGATGTGTTGGGTTTGCGTCAGACATAGCATTTATCTTGGTGGCCAAGTCTCATCTGACCAGAGCACCTGCCTCCATACATTTGGGTAGTCGCTCACATGCCTTTTGGCAAACTCAAAACGTGCCTTCTTATTTTTTTACTTTAAAGGGATACTGTCATGGGAAAAAAATTTTTTTTCAAAATTAATGAGTTAATAGTACTGCTCCAGCAGAATTCTGCACTGAAATCCATTTCTCAAAAGAGCAAACAGATTTTTTATATTCAATTTTGAAATCTGACATGGGGCTAGACATATTGTCAATTTCCCAGCTGCCCCAAGTCATGTGACTTGTTCTCTGATAAACTTCAATCACTCTTTACTGCTGTACTGCAAGTTGGAGTGATATCACCCCCCTCCCTTTTTCCCCCCATCAGCCGAACAGAAGAACAATGGGAAGGTAACCAGATAGCAGCTCCCTAACACAAGATAACAGCTGCCTGGTAGATCTAAGAACAACACTCAATAGTAAAAACCCATGTCTCACTGAGACACCTTCAGTTACATTGAGAAGGAAAAACAGCAGCCTGCCAGAAAGCATTTTTCTCCTAACGTGCAGGCACAAGTCACATGACCAGGGGCAGCTGGGAAATTGACAAAATGTCTAGCCCCATGTCAGATTTCAAAATTGAATATAAAAAAATCTGTTTGCTCTTTTGAGAAATGGATTTCAGTGCAGAATTATGCTGGAGCAGCACTATTAACTGATACATTTTGAAAAAAAAATTTTTTCCAATGACAGCATCCCTTTAAGTAATGTTTATTTTTTCTGGCCACTCTTCCATAAAGCCCAGCTCTATGGAATGTACAGCTTATTGTGGTCCTATAGACAGATACTCCAGTCTCTGCTGTGGAACTCTGCAACTCCTTCAGGGTTACCTTTGGTCTCTGTGGTGCCTCTCTGATTAATGCCCTCCTTGCCCAGTCTGTGAGTTTTGTTGGACGGCCATCTCTTGACAGGTTTGTTGTGGTACCATATCAGAAAAGGTGTGTTTATACTGACAGATCATGTGACACTTAGATTGCGCACAGGTGGACTTCATTTCACTAATTATATGACTTAATTGGTTCCAGGACTTTTTAGGGGCTTCATTTTTTTTTTTAATTTGTTTTTTATATATATATTTTCTCATTTCACTTTAATAACTATTTTGTGCAGATCTATCACATAAACTAACTAAATAGGTAAAAAGCCAAAGGGGGTGAATACTTTTGCAAGGCAGTGTATCATTATTTTGAATAGCAAGGTCTTGTTATACAGAAACACATTGTACTGTGATGCAATTTGTTAAATGCTCATGTTACATCTACAAGTTCTAAAGGTATTCTACATCCTCATAAGTACAATAAAATATTTATTTCTTAATGCGGTCACTTTTGGAGAAATGTTTCAGGAAACAGAAGGGTTTTTTGTAGGACTTACCATGACTAAAAACAAAAGCAAATTGTGCTCCATAAGATTTTTAAATGAGCTATGAATGCTTTAATAAAAAATAGAAATTGGATTTCATGTTTAATTTGAAAAGGACTTTTATTATACAGATTTGTGTGTCTGGGTGACAGGTCCATTTTAAGTCTAATAAAAAATCACGTAAACATTTGCTGTTGCATCATTTTTAATATGCAAAATTAAAAATAAATCAAGCAATAATTTAAACATTAATTTAAACCAATAAGAAAGTTTGCCTCCAATAAGGATTATTTATATCTTAGTTAGTATCAAGTACAAGATACTTATTATAACAGAAGAAAAGGAAATCATTTTTAAAAATTTGAATTATTTGATTGAAATGAAGTCTATGCTAGAAGGCTTTTCCTAATTCAGAGATCTTTGAATAACATATTTCTAGATAATGGATCCCATAGCTGCAATATTTAAAAATAATTAAGTTAAATACAAACAAAAATAAAACTTACAATAATTGGAATTTTTTCTTTGGTTTTGGCTAGCTGTTTTGCCATAAGATATTGATCAACTCCAGATTTCGCAAAGCCAGGAAATCTACAGAGACAGGATAAACATTTAGAAGTGTGCATTTACAATGAGAGAATGAATATCCCAACTGCAGTTGAACTAAATTTATGTTATACCTAAAACTTAGCAGTTATCTAGAGATCTAAGAAATATAATCAAAGTACAGTACAATCAAAGAGAAATACATTTGAAAAACTTATGTAGGGGATGTCTGCTTCTTTACATGCATTCAAGCCTTCACAAAAAGTATAAAGACTGGTTACATTACTTGCTAAGAGGTATTTTCATGGATGCCGGCCGCCCAGCTCCACGCTGACCTGCTCCAGTTTCAGAATCTTTGTAACCAAGGTAACCCGGAGGAGAAGATTTTGTATCATCCCAGTCATCATCCCAGTCATCATCATCAACAGCTAGGAAATAATACATTCGCTTTCAGAAAATGGCCATCAGGTTGAGTAACAGATTACTCAGAACAAACATTGCCTTGAATATGTCTATGAAGGTTTTCATTAATCCAGATCATGGTTTATCTAGTAGAAGTAAATCTAGAGCAACTGGACTTGCTGATTAATCATTGAAGACATTTCACTACTCATTCGAGAAGCTTGAACTGAAGAGGCTGCTTGGATGAGTAGTGAAACGTCTTTAATGATTATTCAGCAAGTCCAGTTGCTCTAGATTTACTTCTACTAGATATTGCATTCAATATTGCTTTAAAGGCTATTTTAATTTTTTAATGCATAATTAACTTTGGTGAGAAATACATTTAATTTAGCATTTATGTTTGTGTTTACATCCCCCTTTAAGTTTTCAGCAGACTAAAAAATGTTCTTTCAGCATTTCCTTGCATTTTGTATAAAACATACTTTTTTTTATATTAACAAGATATTCAGACCCTGGTGATGAAAAACATCCACAAAGCACAATGGCACAGTGTAGTCATTGTTAATTTTTCTGCAGATGTTTTAGGAGTAGACAATTTGTTTTATAATATATTGATTCAGTTTTTTCTCTCCTTTTTTAAGGGGTGCTCAGTAATAAGGTGGCTTACATCCTAGCCAACTGCTCAAAAAGAAAAAAAAAGCTCCAGACAATTCAATAGCTATAACTCAAAGTGATAACGATGAAGAGTTTGAATTTATTGCAGGATATTTAAACAACTGCACCAACCCAACAGATTAGCCATAGAGCTAATAATTTGGACCACAAGGAGGAAGCTGAGGCCTATGCATTTTCATGTATCCAACTCTTCCTAACTGATTTCAAACCTTGATTATGGATACTCTGAAAAACTGCAATACTGTGTTTCCTGGTGAAAATGTACCAACATATGGTAAACAGGGAGAAGAATAAGTGAAAGGGGGTTGAATCTTATGAGGACATCAATTCCGCACATAATTCTCCTAAATTCTGAAACTGTCTATATTTCACACAATTCCTGTACATCATGATAGCATTAGACTTACATTAAACCTCTGGTTTCAGTCTTGCAACAGTCAGATTTCGGTTGCGCTGAACTCATTTGTAATGCCACGTTAAGCACATAACACGACTATATATCAAACTTAATGTGATTACTCGCATGGAAGACATGTGTATGCAACTATATAAATATAGAAATATATATAAAATATAGAAATAACTGAAGGGCTCTGATCTGTCTAGTTGGACCTACTGATTGTAACATGTCAGAATCTTACAGCTGCATCCACATCCCCCTCTATGCAATTGCAAATGTCTCACCTATTCCTCGAGATACACGCAACCAGTTTTATCTTATTTTGTTTAGAACACAAATTGTCCCTTAACCCTTTAACCGCCAAGCACGTACGGCGTACGTGCTGGCGGTTCAGGGCTCAGGCTGCCAAGAACGTACCTCGTACGTTCTATTGCAGCTGAGCCCTTCTCTCTGCATCGGCGGCTTTTGCCGCCTCTGCAGAGAGTCAGGAGGGTAGACAGCCCCCTGGGCAACGTGGCTGGGGGGCTGTCAAGTCGGATCTGCGACGCGATTGTCGCAGATCCGACTTCAAAGTAGCAGAAGCGCAATGTAAGCGCTGCTGCTGCTGGCTTACCTCCTCCTCGTCGCACCACCCGCCCACTCACTTCCTGCTGCGCAGTAACTCTGCAGACACGCTGCCAGGAGTCCTCCTTCGGTTCAAGATCCTCCTGCTACAAAAACGGTAAGTGCACGTTTTTTTACACACTTACCTGCACTTACACATACCTACAGTACATTTATACGCTTACATAAACATTTTAGTAAAAATTTGTATTTTTTATTTTTTTATTTTAGCACACTTGGTCGATTTTGTACACTTATTTACACTTAATTACATGTATTTGCACACTCAGACAACTTTTATTAGTGCACAAATATGTATACACAAAAACTCACAAACAGGTGTTTTTTTTTTTCTTTACTTATTCATTGTACTGTTTGTTTTGCCTAAAAGCATGTTATTTTGACAGCGTGACTATTGGATAATCGATTTCGGCCACTAATTACGCTGTCGGATCAATTATTTTGTTATTTCATTGATTTACGCTATTTTTGTGGTTTTATTGCAATTTTATCCATGCATTATTGTTCCTTATGTATCTTTAGTATAGTTTTGCTGTTTGGTGCTTTGGTATAGAAAGATTTATTTTACTTAGTTTGATTCGCCAGAATATATGCTTTCCAAAAATATATGGGTTTTTGGGGCTCTCTTTTCTGCAGCTTAGTTGGCTAGCGTGAAAATTCATAGGCATGTTTTTCATTTGGGGTCCGTACACGCCACATACTTTGGTAAATCTATGCATATTGGGCATCAAACTATTTAGTAGACCTCTGACGTCCATATTTAGGGTGACTTTTCTTTATACGTAAAACATTGTGTGCGATAAATGCGGCAAACTGCAACAATTTTAGGCGATTTTCAGAAATGTA
The DNA here is from genome assembly GCF_017654675.1 of Xenopus laevis. Taxonomy (NCBI): domain Eukaryota; kingdom Metazoa; phylum Chordata; class Amphibia; order Anura; family Pipidae; genus Xenopus; species Xenopus laevis. The sequence continues at coordinate 53,787,815 of NC_054379.1, read as the reverse complement.
AAAACCTCTGCGTTTTGAAAAGCTTTGCAGTTTGGTGTAGAAAGACGTCTTTATCTTTTTTGGATTCGTCAGAATGTGTACTTTCCAAAAATATATGGTTTTGGGGGGGTCTTTGCTGTTAGGAGGGTCTTGAGGCACATAATATGAAGTCAAGGGTCTATGTTCACAGAAGGCGAATCGGCAGCGGAGAAAAATCATATGCACTATTTTCATTTGGGGTCCGCACATGCCAGCTGCCTTGGTATATCAATGCATATTGGGCATCAAACGGTTCAGTTGACCCTTGGCATCAGTATTTATGGTGTTTTAGAATTGTATGTAAGAAATTGGGTGAGATAAATGCGGCCAATTGCAATATTTTTAGGCAATTTTCAAAAATGTAAAAACTGTTGCTTTTATCGCCAAATTTAGGAAAGGCTTGTGGCTTGGTACTTTGGAGTACAAGGACATGCATACCCAATTTGGATTCGCGGGAATGTGTACTTTCCGAAAATATATGGTTTTCTGGGGTGAATGTACTTTTTTCTACCTTTGCTCCCCCCAAAACTATGTATATGTGTTGATTTTGCAGTACCTGAAATGACAGACCATATGGGGGTCTTCCTTTTGGGGCCCCTATATGCCACGTGCTTGGGTACACCTATACATATTGGGCATCAAACTGTTCAGAGGACCCTAGGCTTTCATATTTGGGGTGATTTCTCTTGATACCTAAAAGTATGTGGGTAATACGATGCTGCAGGGTAGAAATTTTGAAGTCATTTTTGGAAATGTCCCCAAAATCACCAAAATTTAGGAATGGTTTGCGGCTTGGTACTTTGGAGTACAAAGACATGCATACCCAATTTAGATTCGTGGGAATGTGTACTTTCCGAAAATATATGGTTTTCTGGGGTGAACTTACTTTTTTCTACCTTTGCCCCCCCAAAAACAATGTAAATGTGTTGATTTTGCAGTACCTGAAATGACAGACCATATGGGGGTCTTCCTTTTGGGGCCCCTATATGCCACGTGCTTGGGTACACCTATACATATTGGGTATCAAACTGTTCAGAGGACCGTAGGCTTTCATATTTGGGGTGATTTCTCTTGATACCTAAAAGTATGTGGGTAATACGATACTGCAGGGTAGATATTTTGAAGTCATTTTTGGAAATGTCCCCAAAATCACCAAATTTAGGAATGGTTTGCGGCTTGGTACTTTGGAGTACAAAGACATGCATACCCAATTTATATCCGTGGGAATGTGTACTTTCCGAAAATATATGGTTTTCTGGGGTGAACTTACTTTTTTCTACATTTGCCCCCCTCAAAACAATGTAAATGTGTTGATTTTGCAGTACCTGAAATGACAGACCATATGGGGGTCTTCGTTTTGGGGCCCCTATACGCCACGTGCTTGGGTACACCTATACATATTGGGCATCAAACTGTTCAGAGGACCCCAGGCTTTCATATTTGGGGTGATTTGTCTTGATACCTAAAAGTATGTGGGTAATACGATGCTGCAGGGTAGAAATTTTGAAGTCATTTTTGGAAATGTCCCCAAAATCACCAAATTTAGGAATGGTTTGCGGCTTGGTACTTTGTAGTAGAAAGACATGCATACCCAATTTAGATTTGTGGGAATGTGTACTTTCCAAAAATATATGGTTTTCTGGGGTGAACTTTTCTCTACCTTTGCCCAAAACGATGTAAATGTGTTGATTTTGCAGTACCTGAAATGACAGAACATACAAGGGGGGGTCTTCATTTTAGGGCCCCTATATGCCACGTGCTTGGGTACACCTATACATATTGGGCATCAAACTGTTCAGAGGACCATAGGCTTTCATATTTGGGGTGATTTCTCTTATACCTAAAAGTATGTGGCTAATACGATGCTGCAGGGTAGATATTTTGAGGTGATTTTTGGAAATGTCACCAAAATCACCAAATTTAGGAATGGTTTGCGGCTTGGTACTTTGGTGTAGAAAGACATGCATACCCAATTTGGATTCGTGGGAATGTGTACTTTCCGAAAATATATGGTTTTCTGGGGTGAACTTACTTTTTTCTACATTTGCCCCCCTCAAAACGATGTAAATGTGTTGATTTTGAAGTATCTGAAATGACAGACCATATGGGGGTCTTCCTTTTCAGGCCCCTATATGCCACTTGCTTGGGTACACCTATACATATTGGGTATCAAACTGTTCAGAGGACCCTAGGCTTTCATATTTGGGGTGATTTCTCTTGATACCTAAAAGTATGTGGGTAATACGATGCTGCAGGGTAGAAATGTTTAGGTGATTTTTGGAAATGTCGCAAAATCACCAAATTTAGGAATGGTTTGCCGCTTGGTACTTTGGTGTAGAAAAACATGCATACCCAATTTGGATTCAGGGGAATGTGTACTTTCCGAAAATATATGGTTTTCTGGGGTGAACGTACTTTTTTCTACCTTTGCCGCCCCCAAAACTATGTAAATGTGTTGATTTTGCAGTATCTGAAATGACAGAACAAACGGGGGGTCTTCCTTTTGGGGCCCCCTATGCCACGTGCTTGGGTACATCTATTCATATTGGGCATCAAACTGTTCAGTGGACCCAGGATTTTATATTTGGGGTGTTTTACATTGATACCTAATGATGTGTGGGAGATATGTTGCTGTAGAGTGGAAGCTTTGAGGTCATTTTTCAAAAAAATTCACCAATTTCTATAAAACATTATAACTTTAGGAAACAATTGCAACTTGGTAGTTTGGAGTACAAAGATATTTCTACCCATTTTTGATTCACCAGAATCTGTTCTTTCTAGTAATGGGTAGTTTTCTAGGGTAAACCTACTGTTAGCGGAATGTTTGGCCTTGAAATCAAAAGTATGCCGTTTGGGGAGCGTTGCTTTGGAAATTTGGTTGTGTACTGCTTGTAGATTTTGAGCTATACAAGTGAGAAATCTCCATAAAACTATATATATTTGGTATTGTCGCGTTCAGGAGACATAGACCTTTCTAAATCGGCTGTGTTCTCGTACATAAAATGAATGATGTTTCTGATATATGTGATTGTTCTTCGTGAAACATGATTTTTTTCATTTTATTTGACACTTAGAATCCAATATTTTTTTTACAGAAGTAGAATTACACCAAAATTCTTGCATATTGTGAAAGTTCAGGTTGTCCTGAAAAAAACAATATATTGTTTTCCTGGGTTTACTAAAAGACCACCCCAGGAAAGGCCCTTAAAGTGAAAGAGTGCAAAATATCTAAAAACTGCTTGGCAGTAGATGTTCGCATCTAGGACAAAACGGCTGGCAGGGAAAGGGTTAAACCCCTTACTGAAATGTAAACAATTAGAAGCTGTGTTTGTGTTATTCTCACAAATACAGTCATATGAAAAAGTTTGGGAACCCCTCTTAGTTCTTTGGAGTTGTTTGTCATTGGCTGAGCTTTCAAAGTAACAACTTCCTTTTATTATATAACATGCTGTATGGAAACAGTAGTATTTCCGCAGTGACAAAGTTTATTGGATTAACAGAAAATATTGCAATATGCATCATAACAAAATTAGACAGGTGTGTAAGTTTGGGCAACCCAACAGAGATATTATATCAATACTTAGTTGAGCCTCCTTTTGCAAATGTAACAGACTCTAGACGCCTCCTATAGCCTTTGATGAGTGTCTGGATTCTGGATGGCGGTATTTTTGACCATTCGCCAATATAAAATCTCTCCAATTCAGTTAAATTTGATAGCTCCCAAGCATGGACAGCCTGCTTTAAATCATCCCATAGAATATTGTGCTTCTTCCTCTGCATAAATGCCTTTGTAGATTTCGAAATGTGTTTAGGGTCATTGTCTTGTTGGAATATCCAGCCCCTGTGTAACTTCAACTTTGTGACTTAATATTATCCTGAAGAATTTGTTGATATTGGGTTGAATTCATCCGACCCTTGACTTTAACAAGGGCCCCAGTTCCTAAACTAGGCACAGAGCCCCACAGCATGATGGAACGTCCACCAAATTTGACAGTAGGTAGCAGGTGTTTTTCTTGGAATGCGTTGTTCTTCTTCGGCCATGCAAAGCGCTTTTTGTTATGACCAAATAACGAAATTTGTGTCTCATCAGTCCAACGTACTTCCAAAATGACTGTGGTTTGTCTAAATGAGCTTTTGCATAGAACAAGCGACTCTGTTTGTGGTGTGAGTGCAGAAAGGGCTTCTTTCTCATCACCCTGCCATACAGGGTGATGAGAAATTGTGCAAATTGAGCTGAATTGTAGAACGATATACAGATTCACCATCTCCAGCAAGATGTTGTTGAGGGTCTTTGGAGGTGATCTTTGGAGGTGATCTTTGGAGTTCCCAAACTTTTTCATATGACTATACATGATGGTAAGTAATTTAGGACACTACAGACAGGGCTATTCCTGGTATGATTTCTATTTTAAGATTAATACAAAAGGAAAACAAAATTTCCCAAGTTGGAGAGTAACATCCTGCTGTTTACTGAAACCTAAGCAGGAATGATTTGTCAAGTACATGTGTTAAACAAATGACATATTTAATTATAAACAATTTTTAATGTATAAACATTTAGGTGGCTGTGGTTTCGCCAATAATAAGTAACAGGAAATCAGATTTTTTTTTTAATTATAGATATAGTGTAAGAATAGGCAAACTTTTATGCTCTAATATAGCAAAAGTTGTATTAAATTAATCCTAACCCCACTTAAAGGAACTGTAACACTAAAAAAATTTTTAATAAAAAAATCAATTCTACCCACACTAATAATAGAACTACCTTGAATAAAGTTTATTAATATTAATGCTTTATTAAAAAAATACTGTTTGAAAACACTGCTTCCTGTCTACTGAAAAACGGCGATAGAGCGACTCACTCTGTAGATCTGCGCTCCACATCTTCCACCTAACCGGAAGTTAAGTGATGCGACTTTGGCAGCAGCAGGAAGACTACTGACAGCCCAATTATACGATTGAGTCAGTGATGTCTGCTATCAAACAATGTGTCGTTGTGCTGCTGCTGCTGGCAGCCTATTACCCCGCTGTAATCACTCCTTAATGCAGCTTGTCACCCGCAGCTCACAGCCTGCCCACCTGGCACACACCCCCGCTCTCCTCCGGCTGGCTCTATGCAGCTCAGCCTCTCTGGGCAGGATAAACATGGAGGCAAGTAGAATGCCCAGAACCAGCTCCGGCAGAACACTGAGCAATGAGTGGCGACTTCTGGCAGCCATCCCTCCTGTTGCAGAGCAATCTCCAGTGACAACGGGCCAAATCAGCATCCAAATTAGCCTGGGAGCCCTCTCAGCTTGCACAG